>NC_045713.1:27543202-28743202 GCF_009834535.1 Camelus ferus | reverse complement strand
ACAGACTCAGATATAGAGAACAAACCAGTGGTTACCAGTGGGGGCGAAGGGGCAAGATAGGGGCAGGGGATTAAGGGGTACAAACCGCTATGTATAAAATAAATAAGCTACAAAGGAAATATATATTGTTCAGCACAGGGGAATATAGCCAGTATTTTATAGTAAGTATAAATGAAGTATAATATTTAGAAATTGTGAATCACTATATTGCACACATGAAACTTACCTGGTATTATAAATCAACTATATCTCAATTTTTTAAAAAAGGAAAAAGAAAAATAACAAAGCAGGGAAAGTTAAACCAATACAACCACACCGAAAGGCTCTCAGGGAAACTTGGGAAAGAATCATGTAAACACATCATTGCAGGCAGCGGAGATCAGATTCAGCTGATGGAGAGCGACACGCTCTCGGAGATCAGAGGCCCTCTGAGCCACTGGGAGTACAGTGCTGTGCATGGAGTTTCAGGTTCAAGCACATGCAGAAAGGGGAGACCCCAACCCACCACCTCTCCACCAGGCTTATAAGCCTTTTTTTCCCTACCACTTTCATTTCAGACATGAACAAGAAATGCAAATTACGGCTCAGAAAACAACCCTAAAGAGCTGTTTGTGTTCTTAGCATACACACCCGTCCTGGCTCTCGGCCGTGGACAGCCCCCACCCCCAGAACAAAGCAACAGAAACACCTCCACCGAAAAAGAAAGTGACAGTCAAATGTTTCCCACTTGCCCTTTCTCCACAATGTCCTTACTGAGGATGGCCAGGTCTAGCTCAGAGGAGCCCAGGTTTGAGACAGGGTCACGGGCTGATGCCTGGAAAACCCTGTGGCCCTGTGGGCAGACGGGACATTTTCTACTGACCACACTTGGCCGGAGTCCACCCACTTACTTGAAACCAGCCTCGCCCTTCCTGCTTATCAACAGGAAATCAGGAGACAAGATCTAGGGAAAAGGATTACGTTACAAGGACCGTCACTCTTCCAGAGAATATGGAAGGAATCCAGCGATTCCACCCAGAGAGGGAGAAACAGCTCAGGAAATTGCACAAAGACACGGAACAGAAAGAAACTTTCGTAGGGCAGCTTTCAGATTCATTTGGCAGCGAAACCTAAAGATTGCCCCTAAAGTAGAAGAAATCATCAGAATGACTTGATAATTTGCGAGGATGAGGAGGCCCTCTCCACAAAATACAATCACTCCAATACGCTGTTTTCCTGCACTTTTCCCTCCTGGTTTGTAACCAGTTGGTAATGTTAGGTTTTCTCATCTGATGTCTCTCTCTCTCCCCTTCTGCCATCAATTCCACGAGGGAGAGGGCAGCGGCCCCTTTACTGCTGTATCCTGAGCTGGGTGTACAGGTAATAAAGGACCAACAGTTGAACACCTTAGAGAGTCCACGCAGAGGGGCTGAGATCCACCATCCACCCCTCCTCATATTTCAGGCTCAGTGGGACCCCCAGAGGATTGAATGGGGACCAGAGCAGCTGAGGGGTCAGGACAGGCCAGCCCGGGGCACAGGTCTTCTTGCTTCAAATCCAGCTCTGTTGCCGCCAGGCTGTTCCAAACAGCCCTCGCTGCAAAAGAGGGCACAGTTCTCCAGGGCAGGGCAGTTTCAAATGGTAGCCTGTGCCCATAGGAAATATTCAAGAAGCCAGTAGGCAGTTCCTCAAAAAGTTAAAGTGAATTACCGTCTGACCCAACAATTCTACTCCTAGGTATATACCCAAGAGAACTGAAAACATGCTCCCACACAAAAGCCTGTAAACAAATATTCACAGCAGGATTATTCACAAGTGCCAAAAGCTGGAGATGACTCAAATGGGCCATCAGTGGATAAAAGGATAAACAAAATGCAGCATATCCACACAACGGGATGTTATTCAGCTACTAAAAGGAATGAAGCACTGATAACAGGCTACAATGTGGATGAACTGAAAACATGATGCTCAGTGAAAGAAGCCAGACACAAAAGGTCACATATGATGACTACATTTATATGAAATACCCAGAATAGGTCAATCCAAAGAAGTAAATTGGTGGCTGTCAGGTGCCAGAGGACGAGGCATGAGTGACTGCTTAATGGGTGCAGTTTTTTGTTGGGCTAATGGAAATGTTTTGAAACTCGACAGAGGTGATGGTGGCACAACAGTGTGAATGCACTAAATGTCACTGGATTATACACTTTAACGTTACGTGAATTTTAGCTTAAAAAAAAAAGCCACCAGAAATGTTGGCAGGGGAGTGCTGGACCCAGTGCTCATTATTCCCAGGCAGGGCTGTGTCCCAAGTTGTGCAACACCTGGAACGCAGCAGGAGTCAGTCCGTGATACATGAAACCACAGATGTGCCAGACCACAGGTTCCCAGATGTGGCCCTTGGTGCACACTTTGTACTGTGATCCCGCCACAGGTGTCACAAACAGCCCTGTGCTCTCTGATGACACTGTGGTACTGGACACACAAGCCACGCTGATTTTGCCCATCTGGGAAACAGGGTGCAAGATCACTGGGACACTGCCGTACGAAGGACAGTCTAAGTACTTAAATGTGTGGCCCATTCAGACAACGGGATGGTACGTGAACAATAAAGAAAGGGGCTACCAAGCCGTGAGAAGACATGGAGGAACCTTAAGTGCACACTGCTAAGTGAAAGAAGCCAATCTGGAAAGGCGACGCACTGTCTGATTTCAACTCTATGACATTCTGGGAAAGGCAAACTTAACGATGCCAATAAAGAGATCAGTGGTTGCAGGGGCCAGTGGGGAGGGAGGGATAAAAAGGCAACACATAGATTTTCAGGGCAGGGAAAATACTCCTCGGTATTGAGATGATGGGTCTCATTTGTCCAAATACACAGAATGCACAACACTAAGAATGAACCTGAGTGCAAACTATGGACTTTGGATGACAATGTATGTTCATCAATTATAGCAAATGTAAGGGATGTTGAGAATGGGGGAGGCTGTGCATGTGCGGGGGTGGGGGGCACATGAGAAATCTCTGTACCTTCTGCTCAGTTTTGCTATGAACCTAAAATTGCTCTAAAAAATAACTTAAAAGGGGGAAAAAAGGTACTTAAATGTGTGAACATTTTCCTAACACTACAGAGAACAGTCCCGAAAGAGCTAAATGCATTAGACTACATACTTGGCCATGAATTTTTTTTCTTTCTTTTTTAAAAATCTTTCCGAGCCTCCGATTGTTTCTTTAAAATTCTTAAGACTGAAAAAAACAAAATACAAAAAAAAAAAACCTCCTGGTTTCTCTCTTTCATCACCCTTGCTGGACTGACTTTCAACTCACTCACTCACTCACACACTCATGTGCCCATGAGTCGCCTCATGGTAAAAATCTGAGTCCTAAACGCAGGCGGTAACTTTACTAGGATCCAAAATGCAAATCAGAATTTTGTTTAAGTAAAATCCCAACGTCTACATCTCCTCCTCAAGCGAGATCTCTGAGCCCAGAAAGTAAGAGAGGATTTTAATATCCCGAACCCGAGAGGCTGCCACTGGGGAGAAAACCGAGGCCAAACTGTGTGTGAGTGTATGAAGCCACGTTTATAAATAGTTCAGGGCCCAAAAAGAAGTGTTCTCGGTAGCAACTGGGAAGCCAGTTGTCCCAGAGAAAACATTTTCCTGGGTAATGCTGTGGTCGGCCAGGAATCAGTCATGTGCTGAAACTTGGCTAAAATAGATGCAGTAACTGAATACTTCTTGTTAACGAGACACAAACCAACACTTATGTCCAAGGCCTAGAAGGACTCACAGTATATAAGATATACAGCCGTTCTGGGTTTGAGATTGGTAAAAATTCTTCTTTGCGGTCCAAGTAGATATAAAATAAAGCTTTCATTTACTGAATGTGATTCAGTGTTTGTTAAAAAAAAAAAAAAAACTAACCCCGAAGCCCCCAACAAACAGGGGCAGAACAAAAGAGCCTTTTAATTTCTAAAACTACATGAGTAAGCCCCTGCTTTGAACAATAAAATGGAATGTCTGGCGAATACTTCATACTCCAGGCATCTGATGTTATTTTTAAAGTTCCATAGAATATATGTTCTACGGTCCTCAAAATAGGGCTGTTTTGAAGACTGTGCATATGTAATTAATAACAGCTTGAGACCATTTATACGCCACCATCTGAGCAAAACTGCTCAACATGCACGGCCTTCAATTTCATCAAACGAGAGAAAAACACACCATCACAAATGGGTGAGCAGCAATCTTCCAAGGCCAGAAGTTAGGCTTTAAATGACAACGTTGCACAAGATGACATGATTTTCCAGCACCTTCCAAAACAAAGCTTTATCATCAGGTAGCAAAAGAGAGGATGACATTCATATTCCTGGCGAGTTACAATGCCCTCCTTCTAGCATCTCACATCTACCCCCGATCAATTAACAAAGCTCGTTTTGTTCGGCGAATGAATGAGGACGGCTTTCTTCTGTGCATTTTATTAAAACTTGAAAGGCATGGCTTGCTGCCATCACTGATGCCTATTGGGTTGCAACAGCCTAGTGTTCAAATCGGACTCGCTAGCAATCCACCCAACTCAACATCGGTCATCTTGACACCGCAGGATATTCAGCAAGTCTGAAGTTGTTTTTTTTTTTTTTTTTTTTTTAAATCATGAAGGATTTTCCTACTGTTATGGAGCAAATAAAAGTTCTTTGTAGCAACAGCTGGAAACAGGACATGAGACGTTTCTTCACACTGTAAGAATTGATAAACAGTTCACAGAGTGAACCAAAGACTTTATTTTTGAAAAGCAGATAACACCAAAGTACTATGTAGTATCCACAGTCATTGCAAAAATAATTACTGGAACTTTCGAAACATCAAATGAATAAGCTGAATCAATGGTTATGACTCTATCACTTTCAACCAATATACAGATTTTCAATCAAGGTCTAGGCTTGATTTCTACATCGTATTATTCACATGTGCCTATTTATTATCAAAACGGGGACTCCTGAAAGTTGAGCCAGGCTTTGTTCTTGATTTGGAAGATGCCACAGCAGCTAACCGAGAACTCTGGCTCGCTGCTTGAGTCCTAGAAATGTCTCCCAATGTTATACGACAAATTGTATTTCTGAAAAATAAAATCCAGACTTCAGATTCCCTTGAAACAGTCAGGTCCCCAAGGTTCGCAGCACCATGGTACCCAGATGGGCTCAAACACGCTTTTCTCTGTCTTTCCAAACACACCGTTGGGAACTCAAAAGGGGCCCTCCTTTAAGAGTTCAATGATGGAGGTTTTTTAAGAACCACACTAAACCCAAGTAAAGGCAGTGGATAAAATTATCCATTACTTTTTCTGTTACGGGATTAAAAAAAAAGGTGAGAGTGCATTGGCAAATGGGAAAATGATACCAGTCACATGGTTACAGACAATGGTATTAAATCCCACCTCTCAAAATTATACTCAGAGGTGTTTACGACCAAAAGGAGGTCACAAAAACTTGTTAATACAAATAATTCCTCTACAAGAAAGAAGCCCTTCGTGGAAAGTGGCTGAGGAGCTGATTCAAAGAAGGCAGATCAGTGGTCAAATCCAGCCTTCTAATTCTAGCCTGCGTCGATGACCTCAAGGCTATGTGTCTGGTAGGTATGACTAGCCCCTTCTTGTACTTAAAAACAAATCAAGAAATTAAAGTGAATTTGTGTGCTAATTAAAAGCCTGCGGTTACAGAATCTGAGAGCCAAGTCCTTAGTCTATAAGGCAAGATTTCTGTCATCAGAAGTGGGGACAGATGGTAGGCACTAAAGGTTGGTTCAGCCACACTGGAGTCAGAACAGGCTCAAAAATAAGGCAAATCTGGGGCTTCTCAGCTTGAGACCAAGAGAAAGGCCCACAGAGGCAAGAAAAGGAGCCGGCCAGAGGCAAATCACCAGGAGATACTCGGACAGGACAATGATCACAGTTGGATGGGATGACTTGGGGTCACAGGTAGGCAGAAAACCCTTGAACCAGCACTCAAGGAGAATGTCTTTGCATGTCCTGTGCACGACTCCAAGCAGCAACTTCTGGGGTTTGGAGGTGTGTTACTTCTGTGATATTTCCCCCCAAAAGAAGACACAAAGGTGGAGCCCCTGGAGAGATGAGACCACCGAGGTGGAGCCCCCACCAGGGGCAGGGCTGGATCAGAGGCGGAAAGGCCTTCCTGCAGCACATGGCTCCCTCCAGGTCCAGCCGAGTCCTACAAACGCTTGTAGGTGCCCAGGAGAGCTTTGCAGTTGGGACAGTAGTGGTCCACATCCTGCAGGGCGTCCACGCAGAAAGGGATGAAGCAGCAGCCCGCTACGCACCTAGGAGAACAAAAAAGATCACACACAGAGCGTGTTACCGACTGTCTGTCATGGTTTGGATGGCAGCCGTCAAAAAGATACGTCGGAGACTTAAGCTCCGGAACCTACGAATGTGACTTTACTGGGAAAATGGGTCTTGGCAGATGTAATAATGGATCTCGAGAAGGGATCATCCTGGATTATCCAGGCGGGTTCCCTAAACTCAAAGACTGGTGTCCTTATAAGAAGAGTAAAGGACACGCAGAAATACAGGGAGGGACAAAGGCCCTGTAAAGACAGAGGCAGAGATCGGAGTGATGCAGGCACAGCCAAGGAACGCCAGGACGACCAGGAACTGGAAGAGGCAAGGAAGGATTCTGCCCTTAGAGCCTTCGGAGGGAGCAGGGCCCCTTGATTTTCGATTTCTGGCCTCCAGAATGGTGAGAAAATAAATTCCTATTGTTTTAAGTCACCAGGTATACGGTAGTTTGTTATGACAGCCCTGGGGGACTAATACACCAACCAAAGACGGGGCACTTGCACAGACCGTTCTGGGTGTACTGTCAAGTCTTGGGTCATTTGGGCATCTTTCAAAGTCAGCCTGGAGTCAGTGAACTTCTTTTGTAAAGGGCCAGAGTCCGTATTTTTAGGCTACATGGGTCTTGTTCTGTCATTGGAGCCTGAAAGCAGCCACAGATAATCCATAAATAAACGGCGCGACGTGTTCCAATAAAACTTAAAAGGGGCTAGATCTGGCCCCTGGGCTGTAGCTGGCTGACTCCTGTCTTGGACTGACCACTTTTCCATATAGAGAGGTTGCTTCTCACAGCAACAACCAAATAAAAGTTCTCCAGATAATGCCTCTTAACCAACGGAGTCCATCGTCAGCACACGCAGGCAGGACATCCACACACCCCGAGGTGTAAGAAGGAACGTATTTGGTCTTTGTCTCTGGTTCCTGGCACGGAGCTCCAAAACCCCTGGAACTTCCTGAGTGACAGGAGTGTCTTTTGCTATTCACAAGGAGCCCCTTTCAATCACACCTGGCATTTATGCTAATGATGCAACTTGGGTGGGGCTCCTAGACAGACCCAGGATGGGCTGGTCACCCCAGAAAAACCAAGTGACTGGAGGGCTGGAACTTCCAGCCTCAACCACAGACCTCTGGGGTAGACTGAGGGGCCAAGGACTGGGTTACAAAAACTTTTTTTTTTTCTAAACAATCTTTTATTTGGGGGAAGCGGTGTAATTAGGTTTATTTATTTTATTTATTTTTAGTGGAGGTACAGGGGATTGAACCCAGGACCTCGTGCATGCCAAGCATGCACTCTACTGAGCTACACACACTCCCTTGGGTCGTAAAAACTCTTGAACGACTCTTTGGAGAGCTTCTGGGTTGGTGAACACATTCATGTGCTGGGAGGGTGGTGCAGCCCAGGTCCACGGGGACAGAAGCTCCTGCACTCAGGGTCCATTTGGGCCTCACCCTGTGTACCTCTTTATCTAGCTGTCCATTTGTCTCCTTTATAATACCAGTAAACGTTAAGTGAGGTGCCTTCTTGAGTTCTGTGAGCCATTCTAGCATATTATCAAACCTGAAAAGGGGGCAGCAGGACTCCCAACTGGTAGCTGATTGACCAGAAGTACAGGTAGCCTGAGCCTTGTGCCTGGCACCTGAAGTAGGGGGCAGTCTGTGGGACCGAGCCCTTAAGCGATGGGGTCTGTACCAACTTCAGGTAATTAAGTGTCAGGACTGAATTGAGTCGCTGGACTCCCAGCTGGTGTTGGAGCGTTGGCTGGTGTCAGAAAACATCAACCAATGTTTGCCAAAAACGTAGTTGAAAGTCAACATTTTACAGGAAGACACTGATTTATATAAAGCAGAATCAGGAAGTATCCTGATGAGGAAATAGTCTTGTGAGAGGAATTTCCTATTGCCCAAGCTTACCTGAGTTCAAATAAGGGCAGATAGTGCATTTGGGGATAATCTCAACCTCTGGCTTACCCATGTGGGTGGGCGTGGCTGCAAGCGCACTGCACGCATCACCTACTTTGTCCTCAACACACTCCGACATGGGCATAACCCCTCCCCCACTTCACAGAGAGATGAAGTCACTTGCCCATAGTCACACGGCAGGGAGAGGCAAGATCTGAACACAGTACTACATTTAAAAAAGAAAAGGAGGAAGGAACAGAAAAAGCTGCCAAAAATTTGAGAGGCAGAGGCTGACTCTCAATAAAAGTTTCCATTTTCTTTCCCTAATTTCAGAGATAGAACTTAGTTTCAATAGGAATGTCCAAAGGTAGTGAACTTTTAAAAAATTTTATTATATTTTAATTTTTTTAATTTAAAATTTTAATATTTAATTATTTTTTAATTTTTGCATTTCTTTTTAATTTTTTAATTTTTTTAATACAATGAACTTTAATGTAGCGCTGTCTCCTTTTGTCCCCACTGAATGCATGTCCTCAAGGAAGTTAATTAAGCTCTCAGGGGCCTTAAGCATCTCTTCAAAATTAGGAAAAGAAATATCGTTCCTCCTCCACCTATGTCACCAGCCAACGCTGCGCAAAGAGCCAGCTGTACAAGAAACAAGGGCCCCTGAAAAGAAACGCGCAGAGTTTCCTTCAAGGAAAACAGAAGGCCTGTGGTTTTCTAAGTGACTACAAGGCCAGGAGTAAGGAAGCTGCCTCTATCTGTTTGGAAAAAAAAAATTCAATTGTGCTTCCTCCAATTTCTCCCAAAACAAGAAGTTTTATCTCCTTCAACATAATACTGTTGGTGCAGACGTAAATATTTACACACTCCTCTTGTGTAGCCAATAGAAAACTAGAGGGGGTCATAAAACGATAAGAAGTTATAAGGAGATGACTACAAAATATTTTAATGAACAGATTGTTTAAAGCTCCTCTCAGAGTCAAGCAAACATTATTACTTAGGTCATGAAATTCTAGAAGAAAAAGACATCGCTGAGGGTACCAGCCACGACACAGATGCAGGCGGATGCTATGCCTGTCCCAACTCGTAGGGAACAGTTTGAGAAGAAACGAAGGGACAGCAGCTCAAAGGGGCAGATGTGCTCGAGGGCAGTGGTTCTCAACTGGGCGTGATTTCTGGCTATAGCAACGGGGCTTGGGGAGCTGCTGGCAGCTATCGGTTAGAGGCCAGGGATTCTGCTCAACATCCCACAGTGCACAGGATAGGCCCCCACCCCGACACACACACACAATACAGAAGTAGGTGCTGCAGTTGAGAAATCCTGCAAGAGAGGAATTCAGAAGAGCCCGGGGTCTGAGTGGGCCCGAGACTTACCCCAGCAGGCAGAGACTCCCGCAGGAGAGCCAGGTAAGGGCGCCAGCATTATAGGACAGCTGAGTCACAATCATCTTGTTGCAGGAAGGACAACACATCTGGACTGGGCGGTCGAAAAAGGAGATGGGCTGCTGCACGTAGACTGTCTGCACAGCAACTGATGGAAAGGAACAGAACAAACTGGCTGATCACCAAACAAAGCCGGCACTCATGAACTGACAAAAAAGTAGAGGGAGGGTCTCGACAGATATTTGCACACCCACATTCACAGCAGAACCATTCACAGGCACCAAAAGGTGTCTGTCAATGAATGAACGGATAAACAAAACGTGGTCCATCCATACAACGGATTATTACTTAGCCTTAAAAAGGAAGGAAATTCTGACACATTCTTACAACACGGATGGACCTTGAGGGCATTATACTAAGTGAAATAAGCCAGTCACAAAAAGGCAAACACTATGATTTCACATGTATGAGGCACCTAGAGCATCCAGATTCATAGAGGTAAACAGAATGGTGGTTGCCATGGGGAGGAGGGAACAGGGTGTTACCATTTAGTGGGCAAAGAGTTTGTTTTGTAAAATGTAAAGAGTTCTGGAGATGGAAGATGGTGGTGACTGCACAAAAATGTGAATGGACTTAATGCCACTGAACTGTGCACTTAGAAACGCTTAGGGTGATCAATTTTATGTTGTATGTATTTTGCCACAATAAACAAAACTGGGGAGGAAAAATGACAAAAATGGAAGAAGAAAAAACAATGGCAGATTTCCATAATCATCATTTGAGGGTCTCCCTAAACTTACACACACACACACACACACACACACACACGAGGTAGGAAAAAGGACTGTGTGTTCCTGGAAGAGAGATTTGGCCCAGCTCCACCAGGCTTTCAAACTCGACTGTCCATGGGCTCAAGTGGGGAGCTTACTGAAAAGAATGCAGATTCCTGGACCCTGCCCCCAAGACAGTCTGATTCAGCAGGTCTGGGGCAGGGTCCCCAAACCACTTTTTAAGCTCTTAAATGGTTCTACGAAGGTGGTCTACAGATGGTAATTTCAGAAACAGTGATGTGATGGGTTTTTAGCCCCAATGTTCTTCATCCGTAGATTAGTGGTTTCCAGGAACCAGGAGGAGGCGGGATCAGGGAGTGACTGCTAATAGGTACGGGGTTCCTTTCAGGGGTAATGACAATATTCTGGACTCAGTGATGATGGCTGCACAACTCTGTGACTAATGCCAAAACCACGGAATTGTATACTCTAAAAAAGTGAACTTTATGGTATGGGGATCCTATCTCAACAAAGCTGCTACTAAAAAAAAAAAAAAAAAAAAGGAATACTGGAGTTGTCGCTAGGATTAGATGAGACCAAATGACAAAGAACTTCACCCGTGCCTGGTACGGAGTGAATCCTGCATAAACAATGCCTTCATTTCACACAATTTCCTTAATAAACTCCAATGCCCGGCGATAAGGCTGGCATTTACCAAGCCAGGGGATACTGGCCTGGTTCTTTATGACAAGTCAGGGGATGCGCTGATACATGCAACGTGTGTATAAAATCAGGCTAAAAAGAGAAAACTATGTGAAAAACACACGCAGACATTCAAAACCATCAGGAGAGCACGCAGGGTGATGGGAACCTGGAGCTTAGCATGTTCTGTTTTTTGGCAAAGCTGTTTAAGCTCGTAGCTCTGTCAGAATGACTTCCTTCTGTTCTTTTTTTATGTTGTTGAAATGCCATTTCTATGACCTATGTATTAGGGGACACTAACTACCACCCAGAGCTAACCAGACAATGTTCCTAGAAAGACCTGGAAAGATCCCCCCACCCCAACCCCTGCAGAAGAGCAGTATCAGAGCATAATTTAGCACTTACATGTACATTTTAATAAGTTCTTTTTTTTTTTTGGTGCAAGAATGAGTTATTTATTGATCAGAGTGTGATCTAAAATACTCTGAAGTCATTATCTTGTCCTCTTCCATCTCAAGGGGTCCGAGTTACTTGAGCTCAATGACAACAGTTCATGTTTAGCCAATGATTACTCACAGAACTTTATTTAATCTTAACAGACCCCGAATGTAGGTATTTGACGAGCCCATTTGACAGATGGGGAAACTGAAGCACAGGGCAGTTAGGTGAAGCCAGGCAGCCTGACTCACGGGTCCACTCTCTGAGCTGGCTATCTCCTCCTGAGCTGCTTGTGATTCTGAGTCAGATTTGTACCTGGACAGCAGGAGGTACCAAGGTGCGAGGCCCTGAAGAAGTAGCTGGAAGGCGGGGGAGTCACTTGCGCTAAAGGTGGGCAGGGGTGGGTTTCAGCTCACCCATTCCTCATTCACGGCTGCTTCGTCCCCCTTCCTACTCCAGCTCTGGCCTCGGGGCAGGGGTTCTCCCGCCGGGAGCCGTCAAAAGTAAATTCCCATTCCCAAATTCCTCTGGGACAGTTGGTTGTGCCTCTGCGTTAAGTGCCAAAGGATTGGTCTCTGGTGGACTTGGGAAAGCTCATCCAACTGTACTTGACTATGGAAGAGCCATGAGCCTCACTGACATGGAACCTAAAAGACCAGATGTGAAATTTCAGGACAAGGGGGAAAGTTGGACCGACTGGCACTTCACTTAGCCCCTCTGGCAGAGTCACTCTGGCTGCTCTCCTGACTCTGACGGAGAACCACGGAGAAGCTGGGAGGCTGTACGTACTTGCATTGGGGTTGGGGACAGGCACTGGCTGGGTATAGTATGCAGGAGGATTCATGCCCTTCCCATCCGGGCCCGTCATGAGCCCCGTGGCTGGCCCGGGCACGGGAGCTGGAGGCGTGGGGTAGTAACTGTTAACGGCCACTGTCTCTTCATAGGACGGGGGTGCAGTTGGACCCGAGGAAGGCCCAGCGGCCGCCTGGTAGGATCCTGGAGCAGACATTTTTACCTAAAGCAAAACCAGAAGATACCAGGTCAGAAATTCAACTGACATCTCTCCCTCTCTCTTTCCCATGCTAAATCTTTCATTTACTCCCTAACAAACAGAAAATCTGAGGAAATCACTTGTGTCCAGCCTTGTCCAAAAGCCAGAAAAGGAGTTTACATCCCTTCCAGCTCCAAGAATCATAACCTTAACAAGAGACTCCCTACATAAAGATAAAAGAGATGATGACGACGAAAGAAAACCACCCAAAGCTAGAAAATCCCAAGGGCAACATTAGCCAAATTTGAGCAGAAGTTTTTCACACTTGAAACCATCACCCAACTGATACCTCTCTTTCACATCTAGTCTTTCTTTTCTTTTCTTTCTTTTTCTTTTTATTAACTGCTGCAATTTTTACTAACAGTGTTTCAGGTGACAGAAAAGACAGACATTCAAAACCCAACCACAAATTATGGCAAATGTAAGAGTGAGCAAAACAAGCCAGATGCCGAAAAATGCACACCGTGTGGTGCCATCTACCTGAAGTCCAGAAACAGGCAAAAGGAATCTTGGGGCTAGAAGACAAGAAAGTGGTTACTCTTGGGAGGGGAAGCTGAGTCTGGAAGTGGCAGGAGAAGGGCAGTCATGATCTCTTTCTTCATCTGGGGGTGGTTATATAGGAATGTCCACTTTGTAAAAATACGAGTTGTACAATTAAGTTATGTGCACTTTTCTGTAAATATGCTATAGTTAAAAAAAAAAAAAGTAAACATAGTGTCCACTGACAGAATGGATAAAGAAGATGTGGTATATTCATACAATGGAATACTACTCAGCCATAAAAAAGAACAAACACCATTTGCAGCAACATGGATGGACTTAGAGATTATCATATTAAGTGGAGTCAGTCAGACAGAGAAAGATAAATATCATATGATATCACTTACATGTGGAATCTAAAAAAATGATACAGGCGAAGGGTATAGCTCAAGTGTTAGAGCACATGCTTAGCATGCACAAGGTCCTGGATTCAATCCCCCTGGTACTCCTCAAAAATAAATGGATAAATAAACCTAATTACCTCCTCACCCAAAAAAAATTTTTTAATGATACAAATGAACTTATTTACAAAATGGAAACAGATTCACAGACATAGAAAACACACTTACGGTTACCAAAGGGGAAGGAGGATGGGGATAAATTAGGAGTTTGGATTAACAGATACAGACTACTATATACAAAGTAGATAAATAACAAAGTCTTACTGTATAGCATGGGCACTAAATTCAATATCATGTAATAAACTATAATGGAAAAGAATCTGAAAAGGTGTATATTTTTAAATTTTTACTGTATTTTAAAAATTATGCATATATAACTTAATCGCTTTGCTGTACACCTGGAACTAACACAACATTGTAAATCAACTGTACTTCAATTAAAAAGAAAAAAAATTTAACTGGCGTTTGTAACCAATAAAAATCAACATGAAAACACACACACACACACACACACACACACACACACACACACACACACACACACACACACACACACAGAGATACACATACACCAGCAAGTTCCCATTTTGAAAAATGAGAATCAGAGCAGCCAGGCACATATTTTCTTTTGTGAAGGCAAAGAAAGGGTTTTTTTTTTCCCTCCAGCAAAGCTGATGCCCGCCTAGAATTACATGGCCTGGACCAAGGGTGTGTTCCTGTCTGCGGTCCCATGCTCAGCAGCCCCTGGGCAGCCAGAGAAGGACACAGTGCCGTCCTTTGTCTGGTTCTGTTTTTCCAATGGGGCAGGGCTAACGCTGCGTTGGAAGGTCCATTCAAACCTGTCTCAGGAGAAACAGGGCAGTGAGCTCCGAGGGCAGCGAGCCATGGTCCGGGGGCTTGGAAGGGCCTGCCGCCACTTCCCACGCACTCTGCTGCCTCTTCTAGAACCCGTGGGAAGCAGAGGCAGCAATTCATTCTGCTGCAGGAAGAAAGAGAGAATCCTTCAAGGATGCTCTGCCTTTCAGCTGAGCCCGAAAGAGGAGATTTCTCTGCGGAAAGAGATGAAAGGGCTTTCAAAGTGAAAAAAGAGGCATGGGAAAGTGACTACGCATAAAACACAATCAATCAATAAAGCGAGATAGGTTGGGGCTGGGTTCTAGAAAATTTTGAAAGTCCTATGGAGATGTTTGGACCTTATTCTGTAAGCCTGTGCTGTCCAAAGGAACTTTCTAGAAGGATGGAAATGTTCTCTATCTGGGGTGTCCAATACGGTTGCCAGCAACCACACAAAGCTCCTGAAGAACACTTGAAATGTGACCGAGGAACTGAACTGTTAAACTATATTTAAGTAATTTAAATTTAAAACCTAATACACAATTCATTTATCAGAAAATCTTTATGTAAGTCTGGGATGCCGTGGGTAAATCAATCTACTTTTTCAACAGCCAATTTAAGGAACCCTGGATTGAGATCAAATGTTTTTGGTAAAATTTTAGCATGCAATTTGGGAGAGGATGTCAACGTGAAACACAGCCTGGATTTCAAAACGTTTTTAGAGCGTTCATGTGAAATACGTCGTGTGCAATTTTTTTATGCTGGCTGTATGTTGAAGCTATAATATTTTAGCTAGCTAGAGTTAAGTCAAATGTGTTGTTAAAGGTCATTTCATCTGTTTATTTTAACTTTCTATTTATTTTATTTTTTTTAACAGAACGCTTCACGCATTTGCATGTCATCCTTGCGCAGGGGCCGTGCTAATGTTCTCTGTGTCGTTTCA
Source organism: Camelus ferus (assembly GCF_009834535.1). Taxonomy (NCBI): domain Eukaryota; kingdom Metazoa; phylum Chordata; class Mammalia; order Artiodactyla; family Camelidae; genus Camelus; species Camelus ferus. The sequence goes on along the minus strand of NC_045713.1, from coordinate 28,727,911 downwards.
GTTACAGTGTATGTGCTGCCGAGGCGAGCACTCTTTCTACTTTTTAAAATGTGGCTACTAGACAATTTTAAGTTGCCTATGTGGCTCCCTTTCTGGTTCAGTGGGGCAGTGGGAGCCATGGAAGGTTATACAGAAGAGGAAAGGTCCAACCCTCGACAGGACAGATGAAGCAAGTCTGTAGGAGAAACAAGAGGCAAAGCCCAGAAGGCCCCTGTGCGTGGGTGGAGCAGGGGGGCTGCCGGTCTACAGGGCAGTCTACAGAGGGGGTTAACCAGGAGTGCAAAAGTGGGGTTAACAGGACCACACGACATCTTCGTGAAAACAGGTTCAGGTTTAAAAATGACAGTAACTATGAAAAGTGGTTAAGGTGTTCCGTCAAGTTCCTCTGACACACGGGAACAGAAACGCAGAAGGAGGAGGGAAGACGGGCCACAGACACCAGCCCCAGGACAACTCTACCAGGCTCAGTTCCCAGGTCGGCCGATGTCCCCTCCTAGCTGGCCCCAGGAGCCCCCCTCAGTCTGTGGACTGGGCTCGAGGAGACTTCATCTGGGGGAACACGGCCGCCTCGTGCCCCTGAGTAATTTACATCCGTGCTGAACGGCAAGAACTCACTGTCCCTTCCTGTCTCAGGAAAGGCAGACCCAGAGCTGCCTGCACGATTTATTATGAAAACTGAGTCATACAAAAAAACCACAAGGGCAGAAACCGCTGTGTGTCCAGAAAGCCTAAAATAGCACAGTTTGCCGTGGTTGCAAAGGGAGTGCTTTGGGTGGGGAAATAGAAGGTCTTGGGGTGCCCAAAATTCTGCAAATAGTTTGGGTCAAACCACTGGGAGGCCATGACTCAGAAGCAGAATTCCTCTCCTTCAAGACCATTGCCTCTCTCCTCCAAAAGGAAAGAAATGCAGCTAGAAATTGTGCTGCTGAGAGTGCATACCCAGGTGTTAGGAAGCTGGGGAGAGGAGGGGGGTGTTCCGTCCATGACATCTAAAGGAAGGAAGGGCCTGAGCTTCTGGTTCTGGAAATTAAACACCCGTCCCCCACCATTTTGTTGACCATCATCATCATTCTTGGGGTCACATCCTATTTTCTGGAACTTCAGGACACTGTCTCTTGGGAATATTGCTTTTGGATCAAACAGCCACATAAATACGCTTATAATTCCAAAAAGAATGAGAGCAACGGGTTAGAATGGTGAAAGGAAAGAGAAAAGAGAAAGAGAGAAAGAAAAGAAAGGAAGGAGGGAGGGACGGAAGAAAGGAAGGAATGAAGAAGGAAGGAAGGAAAAAGGGGGGAAAAAACCATAACCAGCTGCTTTGAAAGCTTTCTAAATAAATTCCACAGCCTGCCTTCCTCCAGGCCCCAGGCCAGGAAATGCCTCTTCAGTCTGTCCTGTTTCTTTATTTTCTCTCCTCGACTCCATCCCATTTCTTCTTAATTTGGTTTCCCTCAGGGGCAGGAGGCTCACGTAGCTACCCACTTAGCCACCCTTCCAGAAAGGATTTGTTCAACTGGCCTCTACCCACTCCTCCTCCACCCCCTCCTCACCCCCACAACGTGAAACTCTTCAGAGCAGCACACCTGCAGACACAGACACAAACGACATACGCATATGCAAAGACACACACATGCTCCACTGTCATCAGAGAACCAGTTATCATGCCAGAGCAGGCCAGGCCGCCTGTGCGCTGAGGCACTACCACAATTCCATCTAATACTTGCAACCCTTTTCCTGGGACAAACTGGAAACCACAGGAAAAACGTCTCTGAATTTAACAAAACAGCAAAGCCACAGTTCTGCCGCATAAAAAGCACAGCCTTGAGAATCCTTTGGTGGCCCTGGGTGGTTGGGGTGGAGATGCTGCCGCAGGGCCCAGGTTGCCGTGGTAACAGGGAAGCTTTGTGGGGGGAAGAAAGGAACAAACAAGGGGGTCTCCTCCTGCCTTCCCCAGTTGTTTAACTTTGTTATTAAGCTCCTGAGAGTGGCTTTTCTCAACTGTCCATTTAAAAGGACACACTGAAGGGGATTCTCTGCCTATCTTCTACCCGCGCCTGCGGAAATCAAGAAAATGCTAAGGGCTCGTTGTTTTCATCATCTCAGAATGACGCTTTTATGAGTTCCTTCCAAATTCAGAGAGGCATTCCAAACCCATTTTTTAAAATATGGAAAATGTGACCTGTGTAGTCCCACAAGGCCCTATATTCAGAAGGGCCCGTGATGGGGAGGGTGTAGCTCAGAGGCAGAGTGCATGCTTAGCGTGCACAAGGTCCTGGGTTCAATTCCCAGCACCTCGAGAAGACAAACAAACAAACATACAAAACAGAAGGGCCTGGGCTCAGTTGAATGCTGCCGCCATGGTGAATTCTGAATTCTTCTTGAACCAGAGGCCCTGCCTTTCCATGATGCCCTGGGGCCAAATGTTACATAGCCAAACACAGACCACTAGTTATAGAAAAGGAAAAGGCGGCATTTCTGATGCATGAAGAGATGCAATTTCTGATGTTGTAAGAAGCACTCGGCTTGGACCTGGAAACTGGCCCATGGGCAGCTGCATAATCCTGGTCCCCACTTTCTCATCCATAAATATGCCAACTGGAATTTTGGGGGTCCCTACCTGAAAACGTCCCTTGTTCCAAGTTTCAACAATTCGTTCGGTAAAAGATATTCTCTTAAATGGGCAGTGAGGGGTATTCAGATATTTATTCCTGAGCCTGAGAGTAGCTCATTCGTTGAACCCAGTATAGAACAGGATTTCCCAATCTTGTTTTCATTACAGCTGTCTCCCCAACTCCCCTGCCCCCACAGAAAAAAAAATGAAGTTATATTTAAATTCAATTAATTAATTTAAATGTAATTTAATTTTGACCTGATGAGAGAAATCAAATACTAAGAACTAAGATTTTGCCAGGCAGAGTTGAGTTTCGGAGGGCCACACACCACTGTAACATCTAAGACGTCTGTCTACCTCTCCCCTTCCCTAGGAACCGAGTTTCATTCCCTTGGGTCCTCAGAACCCACAGTCTGGAAAGAGGTATTTGGGTCCAGTGAATTTCCCAAATCACCAACATTAATTCATTTAGTATTTCTAAAATGTGTCTCCTCTTTTCTCGATGTCAAAAACACAATCATCTGAACACATTTTACCCTTCTACTGACCAAGTCCTGGGATCCCCTGTATCTCCATATTCTTTTCCAGGCATGCCCAGCCCTCTAATGACTTAATCTCATGAGTCACAATGGAAGGAGGTGGACAGGGTGAGGGTGATCGGCTCCGGGGACACTCCTTTCTGCTGTAAGGAGGCCAAACAGGGCTGGGCTGGTTGGTGTCCACTTCCTCCTGCACAGGTCACTCCTCTGGGTCTTGAATCTGCTGAGTCCTCACCACAAGAAGAAAGTGAAGGGTGCTCAGGGGTACCAGGTAACCAGGCTGTTTAAAGCTTATTTTGGCATCTTTGAGTCCAGAGGTTCTGGCCTGAGCAAAATCTACTACTCATTTTACAATCACTACTCCACACCCCATCCCAGATTGACAACTGCATTAAGATGTACCATAACGGGCTCTTACTTTACCGCAACAGGCCCTGTAATTCATGCCCTTACATGCGTTACCCCATGTAATTCCCACATCAGAGTCAGGAATTATTGTTATCATCCCCCCTGACTGACAAATGAAAAAACTGGGGCCCAGAGAGGCTGAGTCACTTGTCCAAAGTCACACAGGTGGAGTGGCAGGGCTGGGGTTTGAACCGACGCCCATCAGACTCCAGAGCTCTTTAGAATTCACCAAGCCACTTCCCATGCGGGGAGATCCCGACACAATCCGCAACCTCAGTGAAACGTGACAGGAAAATCAATTCTCAGTGGAAGCCACACATCTGAACCCCAGTGATGGGTCACCTCTTTCTCTCTGCCTCCCTAACACTCGTGAAGGCACATTTACACAGACTTTCACACCACACATCCAAGACAAGATTTTTAAAATACGTGCCTATCATAGATTCCAACTGATTTTATCACTAAGGACTTTGCAGTTCAAAACAGTCTGCTTCTTCAGAGAAGACCAGGGGGCCAGGATCTCAAAGATTAACCAAAGGTAGATAACCACAGAGCTCTTCCTGCTCAATCTGGGGACACGAACAACGAAGGGGAGACCTCAGAATTTCTGAGATGCCACCTTTATCCAACGAGGCATGTTTAAAGCCACAGGATGGGGCCGGGATATCTCAGCCAGCTAAGTCTCAGCGCAGCCCTGTCCTGACTTTTATGTAATATCGCTGTTGAAAGACAGGAGGAAAAAGCCCTCAAAATCCTGGAGAGAAGACACACCAACAAGCACAGCGATCTTCACGCCTCGAGCTCCTGAAACCTTGAGACACGGGAATAAACTCTGAGTCACGTTCAGCCACAGATTTATTTCTAAAAAGTTCCCTGAAACATCCCGGTGGAGCTGCTACTCCAGACACTCACATAAGCTGTGGGAGTCACCTTACTTGGTCTGTACCAGCACGGGAGTTCACGGGATGTCTTGGGGGGCCAAGCCTGGTGGCGTTTGCCTGAAATTCTAAATTCAGAGGCCAGGGTCTGACTTCCGGGAAGCCTAGAGATAGCGGGCTGACCAGCTGAGAAGGCGGTTCCAAGACATTGCCGGGATGACCCTCGAAAACATGATGCTAAGTGAGAGAAACTGGATGCAAAAGGCCACATGTTCTGTATCCATCCGTTTATACACAATGTCCAGGATAGGTAAATCCACAGAGACAGAAAGCCAGGTAGTGGTGGCCAGGTGGGGGGGCAGTGGGGGCTGGTGCTGGGAGGAAATGGGTACCGGGTTTCTTTTTGGTGATAAAAACGTTCCAGAATTAGACGGCGGTGATAGCTGCACAACACCATGAATGTATTACGTGCCACTAAACTGTACACTTTAAAATGGTGAATTTTATGTTTTGTGAACATTACCTTAATAGAAAGAAAAAAAAAGGAAAGAAAAAGTCAGTGCTAGAAATTTCTAGTCTCCACACCACAAACCAAGGTCTGCAATTCAAGTTTCAAAATCCACAACTGGTCTTAGTTCAACCCATCCAGGGGCCCCGCTTATCTAAAACTGAGACCACTGGGGTCTTTCTGATACCTCCCATGTGCACCCCGACTAAGGTGACCAAAAGTCCTGGGCTGCCCGATTTGGGGGGGGTCCCAGGACCCCACTCTGCCTCTCACTTCACCTCCCACCATGGCTGCAAATCTTTAATGTGTCTGCAGCTTTGTTGGATATCCCCAAAGCCGTGTGTATGTTCTTTCCTCTTTACCCATTTCCTTCCTTCCCTACCGATCTACAAACTCCTCTCACCTATCTTATCTCAGCTTACATGTCACCTCCTCCAAGAAGCGATCTCTGGCCTTCCCAGGGGAGAACTAATTCCTCCTGAAAACTTCCCTACACAGTGAAGAAATCAGGGGTGCAAAGTCTGAAGCCAGACTGCCTGTTTGGTTGCATCTAAGTACCCCGGGGAAGGACTCTGGTGCCTCGGTTTTCCCATCTGTGAAATGGGCACACTGGCAGTTTCTTCCTCAAAGGCTCTTGGTAGGATTACATGAATCCACTTGTGAAAAGAACAGAGCAATGAGGGACACGTAGGCCTTCAGCACGTGCTGGCTGTCATCAATACATGTCTCTCTGCTGTCCTTGTCACAGGGCACTTTTCTCGTCCATCTTCCTAATCAGTCTGTGCATCCTATAAAGGCAAGGATTGGTATTTCTTAAAATCTGCAATCCTTAGCACCTAGAACTCAGCTGAAAACATCACGGGTGTTTCTAAGGAACACCCACTGTCCCAGTTTGCCTAGGACAGAGGGGTTTCTCCGGATGTGGGATTTTTGGTACTTCAGCTGGGAAAGTCCCAGGCAAACCAGAACAAGTTGGTCACCCTGAGATTTCAGCAAATGTTTGGAGAAAATGATACCTATGCATGAAAAGGACACCAAGACCCATCTTGTGTGGCACCAAGATTGAGAAGCAGACGTCAACAGGCGGGTCTCACCCTAAGAGGCTCAACTTAAGAGTGTGACAAAAATGAAGTTTTCTTCAAGGAAGATGTTCCCAGTGACAGGCCTCAATAACAGATGGTCTCGTGCAGTTCAGCTCAAGGTGATGTGAGGATTTGGCCAAAGCATCACCAAATATGCCCCAGAGTTAGAATCACTTAATTGGGTCTGGAATCCTTCGCTTCCTCCAGGTTTCCTTGGGGGAGTGGTATTTCTCAATGGGACACCCTGGAATCTCTCTGCAGGAGATCAAGAAGTGGGTGGAAAGAACTTGAAAAGGGAACTGTGGAGGCGTGCAAACACGAACAAGATAAAATCAGAAAGAAAGGAAAAAAAAAAAAGCCACAACCTCCAAACCTCAAGATCAGTTCATTTTTATTCCTCGACGCAAACGTCTGAGGCTGCCGATGGTCTGCAGAAGGAGCCCTGGGTTTTTGCCAATATCGACTCCCAGTTCTGGTTGGAGTTTCAGAAGAGAGTGAGGAGAGGGGCGCTTCCTGCATCGCACCATCCATTCTAGATCTGGACTCGTGAGCAGGCACCTCAGTGCCACCCCCTCAAACTCAGTACCACCTGTCAGTCCATGTTCGCCACCGGGTCCCTGGCGTGGCTCCAAAGCCACCTGTAACACGTGGATGGTGTCATCCATTCTCCAGAAACAACACTGACTTGTTTCATGGATGTCAAAAAAAATTCAGAGGCTCTAACGAGCTGGTACCATAAGATGCCACAAATGTCAGCAACTGCTGCTGACATGTGAACAGGAAAGGGGGACCGAGTTCACGCCTTTGCGGCCACCTCCACCTTCAGTGCTTGTTCATAATAAGCAGGGACGGAAAGGGTACTCTTGACAGATGAGGGGCAAAGGAGTCTCGAGGGACTTTTCCTTCCCTCCCCCATCCCTTTCTGGTGACATGACCAACAGGCAGGCAGGGTCCAAAAGCAGAGGACAGAGAGGTAAATCCACACACTGAGAATCCTGACACTTGAACGATGGTACAAGACACACGGGCTTCACAGCCGACTCCATCAGGCACTGACGGGGTCGGGGAAGTGAGGCCATGGCCACTGAGCTCAGAGACATTACAGGTGGGACGTCCCTGCCTGGTGCCCAAGATACCATCACACCTGCAGTTTTCAGAAACACCTGCGTGTCCCCGGTCATTTACAAGCGTGGGAGGGCACCACCCATCTCACAAGGTCAGTAAGAATGGCGTGGACCTTGGCCTGCTGAATGCCCAACCGTGATTTGGAAAAAAGTGAAGACAGGGAAGAATGTGAGGGCATGGGGCATGGAGAGGGGAACAAAAAGGGCCAAAAGAAAATTGACGATAGAATTTTAAGGCAGATTGGATGTTTAAATGCAGAAACTCTCAGACCAAACGTCCTTTGTTCAAATTCCAACTCTGCCACCTCTAGGCTGTGTGAACTCGGGAGGGTTGCTCCATTTCTCTGTGCCTCGGTTTCCTCATCTGGAAAATGGGCTAATCATCCCTACACCTCACAGGGCTGCAAGTGGACACGCCCAGAACACTGGGCATGTGGGTCACTAGGAAAACATTAGTCCTCATTACCTACAGGGAAGCAAAGTGCAGCGAGGGGGTCAGTTGCCCACATGGACACAGAGGAGGCAGGAAGACCCAAGCACAGATCCCAGCAACCACCTGCTCCCATTCTGGGGCCACTAACCTCATGCTTTTACATGCTGGCCTAAATCCTGTACAGTCTGACCCTCCCACCCTTACTCACAGTGCGGTAGACAGAATAACGCCCCCTAAAGTTATCCACACCCTAATCCCCAGAACACGTTGCCTTAAATGGCAAAAGGGACTTTGCAGCTTTGATGAGGTTAAGGCCCTTGAGATGAGATGGTCTAGGTGGGTCTAATGTAACCACCAGGGTCCTTCTAGGAGGGAGGCAGCGAGGGCCTGAAAGAGAAGATGCCCTCTTAGCTTTGAAACTGGAAGAAAGAGTCATGAGCCAAAAAAGCAGGTGGAGGGTGAGGGGTACAGCTCAGCTCGTGGAGCGCGTGCTGAGCATGCATGAGGTACTTGGTTCAATTCCCAGCACCTCCATTTGAAAAAGAAAAAGAAAAAAAGAAAGAAACGCAGGCGGCCGCTAGAAGCTGGAAAAGGCCAGGAAATGGATATCCCCTGAGAGCCTCCAGAAGCACCTTGAGTTTCACCCACTGACACCCATCTTGGCCCTCAGACCTCCAGACTGACCAATAGAATCTGTTACTCCAACCACAAGGCTTGTCATTTGTTACAGCAGCCACAGCAAACGAACCTGCCTGCCTCATAGCTGGGCCACCCAACCCCCGCCAGCCCTGCGGACTCTCCAGGGAGCTCTCCCCCTCCAGCACTGGGTGCCCCAGTCCTGGGGCCTGGGCCCCTCAACCTCCCACCCTAGCCCCCTGGCATCTGTCCACCCGCCCTCAGCTCAGAAGCAGCCCCTCTCCAGTTCAAACTTCACTTTAAGCCGCCCAGAGTGTGGCCATACCACCACACCCTGTCCCCTCCGTCCCAGGGGATTCTGCTCCAACAACGCCCCCTCCTGCCAGCCCCGCCCTCTCAGCTGGCTCCTTTCCTGATCTCTAAGCTGGTTCAAATCTTTCCTTATGAAAAGGTAAAAACAACCCTCCCTTCTCCCTCAGCCTGGGTCCTCAGCCCCTCTGGCTCACTGCTTCTCTTCCACGTCCATGGATTCACCCCCGCCAACCACTGGTCTCCTTCCTCCCTCAGCACTGACCCCTCCAAGCCCACTTTCTGTTTCCTGTCCTCTGGAAGGACTCCCTCACTGGCCCGGCCCTGCACCTCCATCCCCTTCACATGTACCTTCCACAGCAGGTCCCCGGGCACTCGGGGGTCTGCACACATCTATGGTCCCCTCACTCTGGAACCCCACACCTATCAGGCTGACCGCGGACCACCCCCGACAACTCCCCTCGGTCTGCACATACAACAAGATGCTCACCTCTCTCCAAAGCAGGGAGACGCAGTTAAAACAACTCAGACACAGACAGTCAATCTTAACGTCATCAGTGAAAAATCATGCGGACATCACATACCTGCTGATGTGAGGGAGTGGGCTTCCTCCCCACAGACCCTGGCCCCAGGCTCACCCCAAGAAAACCGCAGGCAAACCCAAACTTGGAGACGTTCTACAAGGCCAGAACCCCTCGAAACAGCCAAGATCATGGAAAGAAGGAAAGTCAAAGAAACTGTCACAGACGAAAGAAGAATGACACGTGACAACTGAACACAAGGTAGGATCCTGGATTGGACCCTGGAACAGAATCCAGTGGATAAACTGGTGACATTCAAATAAAGTCTGGAGTTTGGTTAACGGTAAGGTACCAATGTCAGTTTCTTAGTTGTGGCAAATACACCCGGATGATGTAAGACGCTAACAAAAGGGGAGGCTGTATGGAGTATACGGGACTTCTGCGCTAACTCTGCAACCTTTCTGTAAATCTGAAACTATTCCAAACTGAAAGGTTTGTGTTTTTTAAAAAAACCCATCACTGATATCAAGATCTTTTCCACCCGTCATTAGATTTGCCATTTTCACCCCGGCAAAGAGCAAAATGTTTGGTTGTACGCAGAGCTGGCCTGGGTGTGGAGGAACAGGCCTCTCCTGCAGGACTGGTGGGAAGGTACACAGAGGCTCACACAATACAAGTCTTCCAAAATTCAACACGCATGAGTCCTCTGACCCAGCAATTCGTCCTCTAGGAGTCTGTATCAGAGACGGCCCCCACACAGGGGTACTCACCTCAGCGTTGCTAGAAGCCACCTAACTGTCCATCAGCAGAGGACTGGGCAGACCAGTTTTGGCCCACCCGCGTAAGGGAATGGCATGCAGCCATCAAGACAGAACAGGGAACTTTCCGTGCAGAAATGCAGTTATCTCCGAGATACATCATTGCATGAAAAAAGCCCAAATGGTGTTCACTGTAGGCCATCATTTGTGTGTAAGGAAGGAGATACATACTTCCTTATAAAATATGCATAAAATGTCTCCAAACAGATACACAGGAAACTGATAACAGTGGCTGACTGTGAGCAGAGAAGGGAGGTGCACCGGGGGATGCAGCCAGACCAAAACTTTCCACCCTTAAACCCTAGTTGATCTTTCACATGTTGAGCCATAGCAATATTACATAATCAAAAAAGTAAGGAAAAAATTAACAAATACAAAATATTTTAAATTATAACTTAATAAATGTATGGTTTATAATTATGAAATTTATAATTTATAAAATTAAATTTTTAAGTCAATCATTTGATTTTTAAAATTTTATTCTTTAATTTTTTAATCAAGTATAGTTAAGTTTACAATGTTGTGTCAATTTCTGGTGTACAGCATGATGTTTCTGTCATGCGTGTACATACATATATTCATTTCCATATTCTTTTTCACTGTAGGTTACTACAAGATGTTGAATATAGTTCCCCATGCTATACAGTAGAAACTTGTTTACCTGTTTAATACATAGTAGTTAGTGTCTGCAAATTTTTTAATTAAGTGAAATTTAAAATAAAATATATTAGGGGGTAAGGGGCATAGCTCAGTGGTAGAGCGCGCACTTAATGTGCATGAAGTCCTGGGTTCCATCCCCAGTGCTTCTGTTAAGGGAAAAAAATTAAAACAAAAATAAAATAAAGGGGGGAGGGTATAGCTTAGTGGTAGAGTGCATGCCTAGCGTGCATGAGGTCCTGGGTTTAATCCCCAGTACCTCCATTAAAACAAACAAACAAACAAATAAACCTAGCTACCTACCCCCCAAAATAAACTAGTTAACAATAAAAATAAAATATAAAAACTAAAATTAAAAAGATACATTAAATCTTTTTTTAATGGGGGAAAAAAAAAGAGCCTGTTCTGCAAACCCATATTTGCCCTCCCCAGGCTGGCCTCTGGTCTCCTCCCACTTCTGGGTGAGGTGACGTCATCACAGCCCTCTGTCCCATCAACTGTGTCTCACGTCCCTGCCCAGCACCTGGCCCTCCGTCCCGCCCTGAGGGTTTGCAGATGGATTCAACTACTGATTATTTCTCTTTGGTGAGATGTGCCCTTCACTGGTCCCGCTGTAACATCCCCAAGCCTGTACTAACAGCATCCTATTTGCCAAAATAAAATTATTCTCTTTTGCATGATGGTCCACTTTTCATGTGGGAGGTTCTGAAGGCTGATGGCAGATGTAGGATGGAGGTGGCATCGAACCTCCCTCTCCAGCTGTAAGGAACCCATTTGGGAAGGCAAAGTTCATCAACATGGGGATATGTGGGAGCAAACACAAAGGGGGACCTGAGCCCAGATTCTAAGGCAAGTGGAGGCCTTAGGGCAAGTGAGGGACACAGGCAAGGGCAGAACAGGAGGTAGGTGAACAACGTGGCAGAGATGCAGAGGCAGGCACACCTGTGTGGGGTGGGGGGGTGAGCGGCGGTTGGCCAGGAGGGTGGGGTCAGGTTACCGGAGCTTTCACACCGTCAAGTCTGGACCTTTCAGGGAGGGCCCTCCCCCCCACCCCCCGCCACAGGTTCTGTTTCATTAACCAGCAGCCCAAGAGTGACGTGAAAAACCCCCAAAGTTTTCAACTCCTGCCAAGGACAATTCCGATTCTAAAAATAAGCCTCAAAACCTTACCAGGAGAAACCAACCACGGCAGAAGCCACCCAACAACTCCCCGTCAGTATAAACACACATCAAAGGCCCGACGGCCCAGAGCCAAGCGTTCCTCTTCCCAAATCAAGTCGAAACACAGCGAAAACACAAGTCTCATAACTTCTGGTGTTGCTTCATTCTGACCCATGCCCTTTTTCAATATCCCTCCCCCAAAAGTCTCTTATTAATCATTTTCTAAAATGATCCCATATTTCTCTCTGCCTTCTTAAAGTGTGCAAAAAAAAAAAAATAAACAAGAAAATGCATGCGTCGGCATCTTCTGGTTCTGTGATGCCCCAGGCTGCCGGCAGCCCCCATCCCACCCCTCCCTTTGCTGCTTCAAAGCTTCCGAGGACCAGGAAACCAGAACCCAGCGTGTAAGAACTCTGTAAAGTCAGAGTTACTAGTTTCCTTGGGTGCCTCCCATAAGGAAAGTAAACAAGCCCTGGCATTTGTCTTGGTTATAAATGTGTGTGTTATTTGAGAGTCTCATATTTGCTTAATTCCTCAATTCTGGCTGTATTCCAGGTAACCAAGGGTACTGTAACTGTCATGCTTTTGAAAAATCAGAGAACCCTCTCGTCTTTAGCAAGACTTAAGGTGAGAACAGAGTGGTAAACGTTTACCCACTGCAGTCTTGTCAGGCTGGCCCGCCTGCCTGGCCTATCCCACACACTCCCAGCCCTCGATGACATACGCCTTCCTCCTGCATCCTAATTGCTTCCTGTCTGCAAATTAGATACTGTTTCCCTAACTGGACCGGATTATACCCCTCCAGGGGAAGGGCTGTGTTCCACGTTTCTCTGGATTCCCCACAGAGCTTTGGGAAAGCAGCGCAGACTACCTCCTTGCAGAGCTGGGATTTCACGGGGATACAGAGCACAGGCAGCCAATGTACGACGGGGTCTACAATGCAGGATCTTTAGAGAAGAGCTGCCTCAAAGCAAGCCAGCTCTCTGTTTCTGACCCCAGCCCTACCGGGACAGCCAAGGCTGAGCCCCAGGAGCTGGGCAGTGCCCAAGAGCGCCACGATCCTTCTGCACCCCTCTCTGAGCCGCCAGGCCCTGCCTTCTCAGATCCCCCTCTCCCTTCCTGACGCCTCACAACAGGCCGGTTCTCGGGGCCTGAGCCTGGGCACCTGGGACTGCTTCTTCCCGTGGGGCTGTCTGGGTCTCACTCCTGACCCTGGTTGTGGGGCCCTGCTAGACACTGTGCCCAGTGGCTGTCAGGTGTGTCCGGGGTTGGGGGCTGTCCTGGCTGCCTGTTCTCTGCAGGACTCCAAGCCCCACCAGCCCACCCCCCGCACATCAGCCACTCTGTTTCTCATAAATGGCAAGCCTTCTCGCCTCTGATGATGGACTCAATAAAAAGCACTGGACGAAAAAAAAAAAGTATTTTGGGACAGTGGTTTTCTTTCTTCCAGTTTGAGATATAACTGACTTACAGCACTGTGTAAGTTTTTAAGGTGTACACAGTGGAAGAATTTGACTCACATCCATCATGGAGTGATTACCACAACAGGTTTAGTGAACAGCCACCCTCTCACGGATACAGCATTAAAGAAATAGAAATAAAATTCTTCTCCCTGCAGTGAGAACTCTTAGGATGACTCTCTTAATAACTTCTATTTATAACGTACAGCAGTGTTATCTTTGTCATGTTGTAGTTTACATCCCCACTACTTATTAATTTATATTTTATATTTATATTAATTTATAACTGGAGATGGAGACGTGTGTATTTTTTAAATAAAGAAGAAAAGATAGACAACATTGTAAAATGACTATAACTCAATAAAAAAAAATGTTAAAAAAAAAGAAGAAAAGACAGGTCTTCCTTACAGAAGAATTCCAAATATGTGTAGAAGCCCCTACCTCTAGGAGGCAAAGCTTGATCCCTCCCCTCCCTCTCTTGGGCGTGGGCTGGATTTAGTATCCTGCTTCTAAATAGTCTAGGAAAAGAGAAAAAGAGTCACTACAACAGAGAAACCTGGCAAACACCACCTAACCTAGAGATGACGGTTAACATTACTAGCGATGATGTCACGCGAGTATCACGCACCCCCCCCCGATGTGATGTGAAAGGCACTTCATCTCTGTGGCATTCCTCCCCAAAATCCATAACCCCACTGGAATCATGAGAAAAACATCATACAGATCCAATGTGAGGGAAATTCTAGCAAGTCTCTGCCCAGGACTCTCCGGAAACAGTCATGAAAAACAAGGAGAGAATGAGAAACTGGAGGAGACCAGAGGAGACTGGGAGATGGGGCGATTAAATTCCTGGGTGAGACCTTGGAACAGAAAAAGGGACATCAGCGAAAACACTGAACTCCAGATAAAGTCCTAGAGTGTGGTTAATCGCGAGGCACCCATGTCAGTTTCCTAGTTGGACAAATGTACTGTGGGGATGACGTAAAGTATTGATGTGGGGCGGGGGTGCTGGGTGAAAGGTAAATGGGAACTCTGTACTAACTGCTACTTCCTGCAAGTCTAAAATTAAACTATAAGATGAACTGGAGCAGGCAAGCCTCACCCAAAAGCATTCGAGTTCATAAATTTCTTAAAGGTTTATTACTTTTTCTAAGAATTTTTTTTTTCTAAAGTGTATTCTGGTTAAGTGGGAAAGATTAAGTGGAGGCAGAGGTGATGATCAGGGTTTCTGTTATTTATCATTAAGGATGAATGAATGGATTGATGGATGGATGGACAGATACACTGACTGGCTGGCTGATTGATTGACTGATAGATATCCCCAAATTTAAGCAAATAGGCCTCAAAGTTTAATGAAATCTTCAAACCTCCTCTCAACTAAATGCACATTAATGCCCTGCCACAAATCGGTATCCCCTCCCTTAAGATATAGATTTCAAAACTCTCACAAAGCGGTTTTAACCCTAAATAGGTGATAAAAATACATCTTCCTGCTGGGTACAGAACAGTTTTCTAGATCAACACACAAAGGGGCAAGGCCTTCAGAGAGAAGATAAAGCAGCTTTTTCACCACCAACTTAATCCTCTAAAATCAGTTCTTTCAGGAAGGGAAAAAAAAAAAGAATAGTCAATTCCACTCCCCACCCCCCACCATCCGGCCCCAGCAAAGAATCCCGCTCTGAGAATATGTGCATCACAGAAATGACCCCAGGAAAAAAGGCATTCCTTCTGCAAAAGGACACACATGCAAATATCAGGTCTCCTAAGAAAATAGCCAAGTCTGTACACAAGGTGGAGAACCAGCTGGGGAGGCCAAATTGATCTTGTCTTTTATGGTCTCTGGAGAAAAATTTTCTTTACGATAATGTGAACGTAAGTGAAAATTGTTACAAAAACCCTCAGGAACTCTCTGACTTCCACATTTATTAAATCAAGTATTGCTCAAAATTCTTAAACAAAGGGCCACTGGCATTAATCTTTAAAATACAAAGATTCGTGATGGGGGGGTATAGCTCAGTGGTGGAGTGTGTGCTTAGTATGCACAAGGTCCTGGGTTCAATTCCTGGTACCGCTGTTAAAAAAAATAAATAAATAAGAACCTAATTACCTCCCCCTCAATAAATAATGAAAGTAAATTAAAATGTGGTATTACTTTTAAAAATACAGATTCTGCAATGCTATTTGTTGTAATGGAATCTAACCTGTAAATGGCACCAGAAAATGTCCCAGAAGAATGGTATTTCTTACACTCTACATTAATAAGAAGGAAGAATTTAAAGAAAAGGGGAAATTGGGATCCCCAATCCTCTTTGGAAAAGGAGATGAGAAATTACACTCTGGTTCTTAGGCTAATGGACCCCAGATAAGTTCAGATTCGGTGTACCTCATTTAAAAATACAGAAGCCCACAGTGAAAGGTTTCAGAGAAATGTTTTCAAATTCCATCTTCTGAATTCAGCCTGTTTCTGTAGCGTGATATGTTCCACAAGTCAAAGATACAGTTACTACAGTCTGAGAACCAGGTTCAAATATGGCCTATCTACAAATTACAGTGATTTGTGGAATGGAAAATGCTTTCACTGGGGAGCTGGGCTGCTCCCCCAGAATCAGAGAGGGCAATTTTCCCCTGGATGCTTGGTGAAACCACATCCCCAGTTTCCAAACGAATGAGTTTTTGATGAAACAGCACAATGAGAACATTAATAGCATTGCATCAAGAGACTGAGTTATATGTACCCTGATTATAACTTCATTTAAAAAAAAAAAGAAAAGAAAAAAGAAAAAAAAAAAAAAAAAAAAAAAAACCCAGGCATCAGGACACAAGATGAAGCTGCCAAATAAGGAAAATTGATGGCAGCTGTTTCGTTCACAGGGTGAGATTATCCCTGATATTCTTTATCTTCCATGCTCTCAGTTAATACTGCTATATTTTACGTAACTTTTAAAAATTCAATGCATCCTCTATGAATAACCTTCCTGGACTCAAGGCGAAGGCAAGTCAATGCTAAGCTCTTAAATTTACCCCAGGAACGCTATCACTTTTAAAACTCGATGAACAAAGTAGCTTAAACTCTCCATCTGTATTTTCTCTTAAGTTAACACCCCAAAAGAAGAAAGTGCCTCTGGCTTTAAGGATCCTGGTGAATTAACTTCCTACCTACTAGAGGTGAACAGGGAATTATCACACAGACACCCTTAATATTTCCTTTCTTCTGTCCATGCCTTACACTCTACGAAATTACACACAGTTCTTCTTACTGATATACCTGTAGCCAAGGGGCAACTCTATTAGCTACAAAAGTGTTACCTGACTGCCCAGAGTGCCAATGCAGGTTCAGACAATAAGACGAAATTGTGAGGACCCAGGAAAGTACCATAGAGCTCAAACGTTAAGATAACACCAGTGAAGTTCGGAACAGGCCACAGGCAGCCAAATGGGCGCCAAAGACATCGTAAAAATGTCCGTACAGAAGAAAGGTAGGGTTAAGGAGGCCTATTTGCATGATGAGATGGACCACCTCGCCTTCTGGGCTATTTTCATTACAGTAAAAGCACAGACAAATAGAAGACCGCTGCAGTGCCAAGACTCTAGGACTTCCTGGATCTCATTTTCCCACCGTCACTGTAGCTGGGGTGGATTCATCTTCAGTGGGAGAAGTTTAAGTCCCTGATGTGCATCAGCCCATTCTGAGCGTGGCACCTTCGCTCGTGGGGATGGTTAATGGCAACAAAGCAGGCACTTTCTTCTTGAAAATGAACTTGGGCTGGAAATTCCTACCAGCTCCTTGGATCTCAGTGGTTCCCCTTTTACTGTCCTCAACCCTGGGCTAGTCTGTGCCTCCTCCGAAGCTTTGCTGAGCTCTTCTGCTCATTGGAAGTGTTGCCCACCCAGTCCTCATGTCCTGGCTCCTACATGTTCTAAGGCCTCTGCTTTTCTATTGAACTTTCCTTAACGAAAGTTCCTGGCCCTCGGCTCACACCTCCCTCCTCTCCACTTCTTTCAATCCTTCCAGAGTCACAAGGGCATTGGTGAGCACTGGCTTTTCACCTGTGTGTGTTTCCATTTTCCACTCACAGCATAAACCTCTCAGGACCAGGAACCATTTCTTCTGTGTCCTTTTTAAAGGGTAGGGTAGGGGGGAGGGTACAGGTCAGTAATAGAACACATGCTTAGCATGCAGGAGGTCCTGGGTTCAAGCCCCAGTACATCCATTTTAAAAAGTAAATAAATAAACCTAATTACCTCCTCCCCTCCCCCCACAAAAAATTTAAAAAAATAAAAATTAAAGCCAAAGGTAGCACTTTCTTTTCCTGCAGCCATCCAGTAAGAGCAACTGAAGGCACAGAGGGAAGTTTACTGGCCAAAGATAGTGAATGACTTCAATTTATTATTTTAGAGGCTTAAGAAATCGATCCTCCATCTCAGCTCAATCACCAAAACACTTAATCCATGAAAACATTACAACAAGGACATTTTTACAAATGTGAATAAGAGCATCTATTATTCATGCCTTAAAGTAACAGGAAAGGGGGAAGATGGGCCTCTCCCACTCTCCCATCGTAAATCTACAATAAATGTTTCTTACAGAGGCTGGTGCACACTGAAATCCCAGAGCAAGGACAGGCTGAGAGGTAGGCCAAGTGCAGCATGGGTGTTATTCTATGCCAGGTGGAGCAAGTCACCTGCTCTCTGGAGTCTGAGCCAACTATGATAAAACCAAACATGCTGGTAGAGTCCCAGATACTAGCTCATGCCTTTACCCAGCATCCAGGTTACTCCTATTTTCAGAGCCACCCAGAGAAGGCTAGGGGTGGGGGCAGGAAGGTAAGGGAGGCAGTCAAGCACACACTAATGCAAACCACGTCTTTCCTAAAAGGGCCCCAGGGGAACCTCAGGACCAACCTGCGTACCAGACAGCCCCTGAACCAGCACCAGGTCACCAGGCCAAAGGAAGGGATTTATCCCCCTTGGGAAGATGGACAGGAGAGTCTACTCTGATAGGTTAAGATGGAAGGCCCTGTGGCTTCCAGAAACTGGATTTCCCAGACACTGAAGCTCAATCCAACAGGCAATGACATCAGCCCAGCTGATGTCCCTGGAATGCATGGCCCTTGCAGAATACACCCATTTCCCCATCATCTCCTCTCCCTGACCCTGACCAAGGGTTTCTGGCCCAACACCGACACTGACACTTAGATCCACAGTGACCGGGAAAGCTGAGGGGAAGAGGCCAACCTGCCCAGCTTGGCAGGGAGGGGCGATGTCCACCTCTGCCCCAGGTTTCCTGGCCTGTGCCACTGGCATCCATCCTGCCCAGGCAGTGCAGGGGGTCCAAGCCCACCTTTGCGCTCACAGAGCGTGAGTCTTACCTCTACCCCTCGGGGGGTGGGGAGTTGCCAGGGCCCCGGCTTCCTTCGCTCTATGTCCTGCATTTTCACCTCTCGGGGGCTCCCTAAGCCCTCGGGTGTCCACACAGACACCCGCTGAGAGTGGTCCGGGATCCTGCGTAGAACCCTCAGAGGCAGGAGGAAAACACAGAGGCCGTGGCCCCTAGTCGAATTTCTGGGACCAGCGTCCGGAAATACGTTGGGCTTTTTTGTTTGGTTGGTTTGGTTTCGGAATCCCCGGGTGATGATCCTGGAAATCTCAACTTTGAGATCGTAACCACTAGAACGAGTCGCGACTTTCCTGAAAAGCCTCGAGGAGTCCTCTCCGGGGAAGGGGCCCCGCGAGCAGAAAGGGGCGCGCTTTCAGGCTGGGGTTGGGAGGATCGGCCCACTTGGGGGAGCAGGAACGGAACCCAGCCTGTCTCACGGCGAGAACAAGCGCCGTAAGGCTGGAAACACGGTCTCGCTGGCCCCGCACAGAAGATTGCGGCGGGACCCCGACGCCCTCTGGCACCCCCGCTTCGACCCCCGAGACCCGCCGGGGTTCCCGGCCGCCACGACTCTCGCGGAGCCCGGAGCAGGTGTTTCAGCCTTACGGACCCCGCTCCCCACCGCCGGGCCTGGGCGCCCCTCATCCTCGCCCCGGCCGCTGCGCCCCTTATCCGCGCCCCCCACCCGCGCGCCAGCCGGCAGCCCGCGCCGCACTCACCGCCGCCCTCGCCGCCAGTCGAGCCGGGAGGTCTGAGCTGGCCGCGCAGGCGGGCGGGCGGGCTGGCGGGCAGCGGGGAGGAGCGCCCGGCCGCGGGGGCGGGGGCTCGGCCCGCCGGGGCGGGGCTCTGCGGCTCAGGCTTCCGGCTTCTCCCCGCCTCCGCGGCGGCGGGGACCCGCGCCCTGCCACCCGCTGGGGTCGTCGCCCTCGCCCTGAGACCTAGCCAGAGACCTGCGACTCTCCGTCTTCTGCCCTACTCCTCCGTCCCTCCGATCTCCCAGTGTCTTCAGAATACCCGAGATTACACCCCAGATCTCTCTCAGTCCCTCGGACCCCCAGTTTCAGCTGAGGCTCCTCGCGCTGACCTCGGAGCCCCCCTACTTGCCACATCCTTCTGTCTCCCTCTTCGGATTCTGCCCCTGCACTTCGATCCCCGCCCTATGCCCGGCCGTCCCTGAACCTCCCCTCCTGATTTCCAGCCCCTGCTCTCCCCAACTCCCCTGAGTCCCCCATCTCTGGCATTCCTTCTCCTTCCCGACCCTGGGACAACTAGGACCACCACCCTCGAATCGCACATCCTGCGCAGAGGGATCTGGCGCTACTTACCCTGTGGAGGGCCGCCCTTCTCCCCCTGTAACTCAATTCTGTACATTCAGACGCATCCAGGCAGCCAAAAGATACAATGTGTGCAAGAGTTTGGGCAAGTTACCCACTCTCTGTGGGCCTCAGTTTCCCGTCTGGAAAATAGGCATAACAGTGCCTATCTCATAAGATCTACAGAGAATTAGCAGAGCTAATGCAGGCAAAGGGTTTAGCACAGATTGTGTTACATACAACCTATCTGCTGTTTTACTAATTTGTATGCCCCCAGGGTGGCCTGCGGTTCCTAGGTGTTCTTACTGCATCACCGAAAGCTCTGGAAATCAGTAACTACTGTTTCAACACCCATCAACCCTCTGCCCCTAAATAAGTGCTGCCTGCCTGTCTGATAAGAGTCCCCCTCTGTCTGCTAAGTAGTAACAGCAGCCCTGATCCAGCTGGACCCTCTGGGAAGTCATTACAGGGCACTGATGAGCTGACGTGGCTTTGGGAGTACAGAGTCCCGGAAAATGGGCTGAGCACTGATGTAGCTATCCAGAAAAATGTCACCTGGGTGGAGAGCCTAAGACCCCGCCCCCCTTGTGGAGTCATAGACCTGGATCCCAGAACTCCTCTGGCGGTGTAATCTGCCTCCCCCCACCCACCCCTCCTTTACACTGAGACCCAGACTGAGAGGTCCCACAGCAAACTGTCCCCTTCTTCCCTGCCCAAAGCTCTCACCACCTTTCACCACGCGGACCCAGCTACCAACAGCAGTGGAGGTATTACTCAATTAAAGGAGATTTCCAAGTCCTTGCCAGCATGAGATCTTGCCAGGCAGATATTCTTAACGAGGCCACTCTTCTTTTGTTTTAAAACAATGGCGAAAGCTGGATTATGCTCAGCCTCTACTGTTCTGCAGCCTCAAAGTGGGCGATGTCCTGATGTCCTGACATTAATCCAGAGTCTCACAGACCATCGATAGCAAGACACGAGCCCTACAGAAAAACTGTCAGAGCAAATGTTCAAGAACCAGCCCTGTGTAAATGCTTGCCTGCCTGCCTGCCTGCCTGCCTGCCTTCCTCCCTCTCCCTCACCCCCTTCTTTCCTTCTTCCTTTTATTGAGGGAAAAGCAATCATACACACCTGAATTTCCTTCTGTTTTTGTTATCCCATCTTCATTCATTTTTCTCCCCCAACTGCCGAGCCACAGCACGGGCTGGCTTTGTTTTTCCATCTGTCCTAAACACTTACTACAGCTGTGATTTTGTGATTATTTATGGGGAGAACTGTAAAACCATAACCCTTTTTTTAATCCCTGAAAAAAACACAGAGTTGTCATTTCCAACCAGTGCTTCCAAGAAGGGAAGAAAATTAAATATCAGTCAGAAGACCATTTCAATATATACAGGAAAATCCAACACTTTTTCACAATATAAAAACACTCAACAAACTAGAAATAAAAGGACACTTCCACAACCTGGTAAAGGGCATAAATGAAAAGCGCACAGCAAACATCATCCTCCATGGAGAAACGTGGGATGCTTTCCCCCCTGAGATCCAGTACCGCAAGGATGTCTGCTTTTGCCATTTCTATTCAACATTGTACTAGAGGATCTAGCCAAGGCAATTAGGCAAGAAAAAGAAATAAAAACATCCAGATTGGAAAGGAAGAAGTAAAACTATATTTGCCGATGACATCATCTTATATGTAGAAAATCCTAAGGAATGCACAAAAAACTTCGCACAAATAAATAAGTCTGTAAGGTGGCAGGATACTAGAACAATATACAAAAATCAGTTGCATTTCTGTACACTAGCAAGAAACAATACAAAAACTGAAATGCAGAAAACAGTTTAATTAAGGAAGTTTAAGGCTCCCACACTGAAAACTACAAAACATTGCTAAAGGAAATTAAAGGAGACCCAAATAAATGGAAGGACATTCACATGGTATATTGGAGTTCTATCAGAGAAATAAAACCAGAAGGAGATAGATACCTAGATATAGACAGAGACGAAACTCTTGGACAGGGGCTGAGGCTCTAATCCATAGATGGAAATCTTCTGGGAAACCTCAGTTTTGCTCTTAAGGCCTTTCAACTAATTGCATGAGGCCCAAACATCCGAAATAATCTCCTTTACTTAAAGTCAACTTGTAGAAGTTTATCAGGTCTACAAAATACCTTCACAGAAACACCTAGATTCACATTTACTTGAATAACTGGGTACTATATAGCCTAGCCAAGTTGACATATAAAACTAATCATGACTCATGGCGGTACTCCCTAAACTGATGTACGGATCCACTGTAATCCCAACTGCCTTTTTGGCAGAAATGGACAAGCTGACACTAAAATTCATATGGAACTGCAAGGGACTCTGAACAAGCAGAACAATTTTGAAAAAGAACAAAGTTGGAGGACTTGACACCTCTTAATTTCAAAAATTACTGCAGTCATCAAAGCATGTGATATGGGCATAAGATTAGACATATAAGCCAATGAAATAAAATTGGGAGTCTAAATATAAACCCTTACATCTGTGGGCAGTGAATTTTTGAGAAAGGTATTAAGAATATTCCATGGGAAAAGAGTCATTCTTTACAACAAGTGGTGCTGGAACAACTGGATATCCAGAGGCAAAAGAATGAGGCTGGACCCCTACTTCACACCATATACAAGAATTAACTCAAAATGGGAAAACTATACCACTCTTAGAAGGAAACAAAATTGTAAATACTCATGATCTTGGATTAGGCAATGGTTTCTTAAATATAACACCAAAAGCACAAGCAAGAAAAGGGAAAAATAGATAAATTGAATGTCATAAAATTAAAAACCTTTGTGCATCAAAGGACACTGCAGGCAGACCTCAGGGTGTGTTAAGGGTTCAGTTGCAGGCCACCATAATAAAGTGAATATTGCAATAAAGTGAGTCACATTAGTTTCTTAGTTTCCCAGTGAATATAAAAGTTACGTTTACACTGTACATAGTCTGTTGTGTGTGACAGCATTATGTCTAAAAAAAGTACATACCTTAATTTTAAAATACTTTATTGCTAAAAATTGCTAAACATCATCTGGGTCTTCAGCGAGTCATAGTAGTAACAGCAAAGATCACTGATCACAGATCGCCATAACAAATATTACAGTAATGAAAAAGTTTGCAACATTGCAGGAATTACCAACATGTGACAGAGGGACATGAAGTAAGCAAATGCTGTTACGAAAATGGCTTCTGTAGACTTGTGTGATGCACAGTGGCCACAAACCTTCAATTTGTAAAAAAAAGAAAAAAATGCATTATCTAGCAAAGCGCAATAAAGCAAAGCACAACAAAACAAGGTCTGCCTGTATCAAGAGAGTGAAAAGACAATCCACAGAATGGGAGGAAAGATTTAGCAAATCATACATTTGATCAGGGTCTAGGATCCAGAGTTTATAAAAAACCCTTACAAGTCAACAACAGAAGGACAAACAACTCAGTTTTTTAAATGGGCACCGAGATGGTGAAAAAATTCTGGAGAAAGGCAAACCTATGGAGCCAGTAAAAAGATCAGTGGTTCCCAGGGACTGGGATAGGGGGTGGTGACTGGGGGTCAGGGTGAGATGAATAGGCAGAGCACAGAGGAATTTTAGGGCAGTGAAAATGCTCTGTATGATATTTTGATGGGTACATGTCATTATACATCAGTCCAAATCCCATAGAATATACAACATCAAGAGTGAACCCTAATAGAAACTATGGACGTTGGTGATGATGATGTGTCAGTGTAGGTTCATCAGCTGTAACAAATGTACCTCTCTGGGGGGAATGTTGACAATGCGGGAGGCTGTGCATTTGTGGGGACAGGGAGTACATGGGAGCTTTATATACCTTCCTCTTCAGTTTACTGTAAACCTAAAACTGCTTTAAAAAAAAGTCTTATAAAAAAAGTTCTGAAGGGATAAATCTGGGAGGTTGAGATTTGCAAATGATAACCAATATATGTATAAAAATAGATTAAACAAACTTCTTCTGTATAGCATAGGGAGTTATATTCAATATCTTGTAATAACCTTTAATGAAAAAGTATGAAAATGAATATATGTGTGTGTATATATATATGTATGACTGGGGCATTATGCTGTACACCAGAAATCGACACATTGTAACTGACTATACTTCAATTTAAAAAAAAGTTCTGGATATGGATAGTTGCAGTAATTGCACAATATTGTGACTGTAATTAATGCCACTGAACTGTACATTTAAAAATGGTTGAAATGATCAATTTTATGTTATGTATATTTTACCACACACAAAAATTTAAGTTAAACCAAAAACTGGCAAAGGGCTTGAGTAGGCATTTCTGCAAAGAAGATATACAAACTCCAATAAACACATGAAAAGATGATCAACATCATTAGTCATGAAGGAGATGCAGATCAAAATCACAATGAGAAAACACTTTATATCCACTATGGTAGTCATAAAAAATTTTTTTAATAGAAAGTAACAAGTGTTGGGGAGGATGTGAAGAAATCGAAACTCTGATACATTGCTGGTGGGAAAGTAAAATGATTCATTCACTGTTCCACCCCTAGGTATGTCCGCAAAAGAAATGAAAAGAGGTATTCAAACAAAAATTGGTACAAGAATGTTTATAGCAGCATTATTCACAATAGTCAAAGGGTGGAAATAACTCAAACGTCCATCAACTGATGAATGGACAAACCAAATGTGGTACCTCCTCATGATGGAATATTAGGTCATAAAAAGGAGGGAAGCGCTGATACAGGCTACCGTGTGGATGAACCCTGAAAATACTACGCTACGTGAAAGAAGCCAGTCCCAAAAGGTCTCACATAATACGATTTCATTTATATGAAATTTCAAGATTAGGAAAACCTATAGATACAGAAAGCTGATTAGGGGTTGTCAGGGGCTGGAAGAGGTAGGGAGTGAGAAGTGACTGCTAATGGGTTTCTTTTGAGGGGTGCTAAAGACATTCTGGAAGTTGATGGTGATGGACAATATTTTGAATGTCCCAAATGCCACTGAATTGTAGTGTTTAAAATGGTTAGAAATGTTAAATTTTATATTGTATGAATTTTAACTCCATTAAAAAAAAAACTAAACCCAGCATCTCACGTAGTCTGTGTGAAGACATAGCGAGGGTGGGGAGCCACACGGTTTTACGTGACATCTGTGACGATTTCACTTCCCGCTGAAGGCTTTGCAGCTGTGTTCTAACCCGAAAGGGCCCAGGACCAGATCTGGGAAGTGGACACACATACCCCAACATCCCTGGCATCACACGGACCAGACAGAAAGGGAAGACTTCCTTCGGGTGTATTCTGAAACTTCAGCGGCCAGGGGGGAAAAGCAGGTTGCCTCAAAGAATGTAGATTACGATCTCATTTTTTGTTAAAAAGAAAAAAAAAGTGCACACACATACACCTGGAAAAAAGTCTTCACATGTTTTTCAGGGATAAAGCATGTGATGAGTAGATGTCTGTGAGTGAAGCAAATTCAGGATTTTTTTCTTCTCCTTTTGCTACTTTCCATTTTCGAACATTTTAAGAACGTACACAAATTGCTGGTTTCAAAAAAAAAGAATTGTCAAAAAAAAAAGGAACCCAGTCGCCAGAAACAGCTTCCACTGACTGGTCTGTGTTAGTCATAACAATGAATTCTCGTAACTCATGTTTCCATAACACCTTTTCCATTTCCAAAACATGTTTCCCACACAGCACACGATTCATCCTTGCAAAAGCCCTGTGCGGTCCGCGATTCTGACTGCTGAGTTCTGCAGATGGGGGAACTGAGGCTGGACGCAGGAGAGGCCCTCCAAGTGCCCAGATCCTGGCTCACTGCCCTTGCCCCAGCTCTGGTCCTGGCTCAGGCCTTTGCTTCTGTTGCAGCCAAGATGGAGCTGAAATGGGGTGAATTCAGGGGCAGAGGGAGAGGCCTCCGTGGAGTTGCCAGATGTAGCAAATAAAAACACAAGACACTCAGTTCAATTTGAATTTCAGATAAACAGCAAGTAATTGTTTCCTATAAGTATGTCCTGAATGTTGCAGATTTGTAATGTATTCTCAAGATTGCACAAAACATACCCAAACTAAAAAAATAAAATAAAATAAATCATTCATTGTTTTTCTAAACTTCACGTTGAACTGGGCGTTTTTCTATTCTATCTGGCAATGATACTTGCCTGGTCGGCTTCTGGCCAAAGCGATGGCCACAGACAGACAGACAGTGGCCCAGGTAGAGGCCTCAGTGAGCTCCCTGGACTCTGTAATTACATGGGTCAGCCTTTCCGCTGGAGATGTGGGAGACCGTCCCAGAACTGGCTGGGCCTCTGTCTTCAGCAGGCCCAGGAGAAGTAGCAGGTGGGGCCTTTCCTGGCCTGCCCAGAGTAAGAACTTGGTTACCCGCTTTGGGGGCTCCATACACTACAGGGGAAAATGTGTCCTCAGGAGGAGAGGCCTGACCCCCCCCCCCACCTCAGTAACGCCACCTAAATGACATGCTGTGTGCCTGCGATTCTATTTAACAAGATATACCCTGACCACAGCAATTGGCAAAGGATGCAGAATGAACTCCAGAGCAGAAGGGATGGTGAGGGTAATGGTGATAGGAAACGCTAACCCCTGTGGGTGCTAGATACTGGACAAAGCACTTTTACATCCATTACATCATCTTTGCTTTATCAAAACCCTCCTGTTTTACAGATGAGGGAACTGAGGCCCAGAGAAGTTAAGTAACAAGCCCCAAGTCACACAGCAAGACAATGCCTGGAGATGGGATTTGAACCAGGTCCAGTTGACTCCTGAGGCTGTCACATAGTTTTTTCACTTCCTCAGCTGATTGTCCTGGGTACCAGGGTTGTCCCAGGGGCTAGGGCTGGGGTAACAAAGCAAAGGGCAGAGTCCCAACTCCCCTGGAGTTTATGATCTGGTTGGGAGCAAGAGCTAGATGATGAATCAATCCTGAGTACCCTGTGACTTTGCAGTTGTCACTAGCTCTTTCTTATTGTTGTAACTTCCAGGAAACAAATGAGCTTCATTCTCTAGTATCCATTCCACAGCCCTGGGTAGGGAGGAGGGTCCGTGTGGGTAGAACAAGAATCCTGGAATCATATTTTTTTAACACACAGTCACATGGTGCTCTCAACAACCCTATAGAGGAAGTATTACCATCGTGACTTTACAGACGTCACAACTGAGGCCCAGATTGGTTTAACCAAGTTGCCAAAGGTCACACAGCTAGGAGTGGTAGCCGTGGCATTTCAACCCAGGCTGCCTGGCTCCAAGTCTGTGGTTAGTCACCATGCTGTGGAGAGCTTCTTGGACCTTCGAGCCTTCTAGATCACCCAGACCTGTGTCTTCTAGGCTGTTGAACCTCATAGCCTTTCCCTCCAATGTAGTCTCCTACAGAGCTGCAACCCACAAAATAGAACAAGAAGTTCTATGTGAGTTGAAGCCAGCCCCTGCCCTCCCCAGTCTGAAAGGGAACAGCCTGTGAACTTCCCCTAGTCCAGCCAAGTTTCTCCATGCAGTTTCCTCCCCTCGACTGGGGCACCCACAGAGGCCCTCTGCCACTTTCCTTTTTTTTTTTTTTTTTTTGGTATTGCGATATCATCGACATATAACATGACATTAGTTTCAAGATGTACAACATAATGATTCCACTTTTGTATATATTGCAAAGTGATCGCCACAGTCTGTCTAGTTACCTGCCATCACCACACATGGTTATAAATCTTTTCTTCCTTGTGATGACAGCTTTTAAGGTCTACTCTTCTAGCAACTTTGAAATATACGGTGCCATGTTATTAACTATAGGCCCCAAGCTGTACATCACACCCCCACAGCTTATATATTTTACAACGGGAAGTTTGTACCTTTGGACCCCCTTCATCCATTTCACCCCCCAGCCCCCAACTCTCCACTTCTGGGAACCATCAACCTGTTCTATTTGTCTATGAGTTTGGTGTTTTTCGATTTGGGGGTTTTTTTTGTATTTTGTTTTCTTCAAATTCCACCGATGAGTGAGATCATATGGTAGTTGCCTTTCCTGGTCTGACTGTTCACAGAAGCCCTCCATCTCTTTCTCCATTGTGCCCCGAACACCGGTACCACTTTCCAACACAATGTTCGAAGGGACTTCCTCCTGGGATTTTCTCTCTGCATGTCAGGGCTGGACTGTTTCTGCGTTTCCTGGAATTTGAACCTGAACACCAGTGTTGGTCCATCAGTTCAAGGATGGTCTCTTTTCCAGCCAGAAGGAGAAGTGCAGGCCAGTGGCTATGCCCATGGGTCCTGGAAGCCTGAAACTGCCCAACTTCCAGAGGGTCGGACCAGGGCTGGGGGATCAGGAGGTGGGCAGCCAGGCCTCCTCTGTTTGAGGAAATGGGCAGATGTCCATCAGTGGTGATGACTTCAAGTTTGCCATGAGGCCTAGGCCCAAGTTCCCTTCTTGGCTCCTTCCCAGTGTCAGGGCCTCAGCCAGCCTATCCTTCCAGACTCTCTGCTTTCTCAGCTGTCCTGACATCTCCCAGGGAGGCTGTGGCAATGAGATGAACTCACAAAGAGCAGCAGCATGGCACCCCCTGGCACGTGGGAAGGCCTCAGATGTTCATAGCTGTTGGTTGTAAGTGGTGAGTCGCCGCTGTTTCTAAGCTCCCTTTCCACCAAAACCAAATACCCACAAGACCGTGTCTCTGGAATCACTGTTATGATCAGTTAGCTGCCTCAGCCACACAGGCCTCCCTGCTGTTCCAGCACTGTCCTGCCTCAGGGCCTTTGCACTGGCTGTGTCCACCATCTGGACCACAGACTCCATCCCCCCATAGGTATCCACATGGCTTGCTCCCTATTTTAAGCCTCTGCTTAAACGTCACCTTCTCAACCAGGCCCACCCTGACCACCTGTAATCTGAAATTAGAGCCCCCTCTCTCACCCTATTGACAGCACCCCGACTCTTCTGTAACACTTACTACCTTCTAATTAGCGACATCATGCTTACTATTCCAAATAGATTATGTGCCGTTCACTGATGGGTCCCCGGTGTCCAGCACAAGCCTGGTGCTGGAATAAAGAGAAGGCAGTCTGGAGGGGAAGGGGGAGCACCCTGACGTCCCTGCACATCCTCTGCTTCCCCTTTCTGCACCCCGCCCCCAAGCACCAGCAGCCCTGAGGCCCCCCACCTGGGAGCATCCTCAGGAGGCCTTGTTTTGGGAGCGTTTCCATGAAAAAGGCAAATGACACCGCTTCCCCTTCCACCCACCCTTCCGAGATGGAGATTGTCTCCCCCCACCCCCATCCTGCACCTGCCTGGCCCCCCTCCTCTCCTCCCCCTTCTTGAGCCACTGAAATGAGACACTGAAATGTGGAAGAAACACTTGCAAAATCCCCAGGAAGGGGCTACTAAGGTTTCTCCTCCCTCCTTGGCTAGTCAGAGCCAAGGCTAAGTGTTCGTTACCAGACCTACATCATTCCAAACCAAAAATACTCTCTTAACAAAACCATATTTTCTTAAGAAATCGTGACCATTTACTACGTGCCAAATGCAATAGGAGACACTTTTACGTGCATCAACTTGTTTAATCTTTGTGACAACCCATCACTCTTAATAATAACAATAATCATAATAAACGCATAGCCAAGCATCAACCTAGCATATGTATTAACTCATTTAATCCTTGCAAGAGCCCTAGGGGTTAGGCACTATTATTTCCCCCATTTTACGGATGAGGAAATTGAGACACAGAGGAGTTAAGTAACTTACCCAAGGTCACACACTAGTTAGTGTGAGGCCAAGATCAGAATCCAGACAGGTTCTTTCTAAAGTCCATGTGCTTACCCATTATTCTACCCTGTTTCCCCGAGTAGAAGTTCTAAACCCCATTTTGTAAATGACGAAGCAACCAAGACCCAAGGTTTTTTTCCCATTTGTAAGTGTCAGAACCAGGATTTGAGGCTAAGATAGGACTGCAAATAAAGCACTCATTCTAATTCACTGCTGCTGTGAGGTCCCAGTCCAACTCGCGAACCTGGGAACTCACTGGCCAAGTCACACGATATAAAAAGCCAAGGACCCCAGGAATGGAAGAGCTTTGGAATCCAGGCTGAATAGGGTCCCCTCCTCCAAAGCCCTCAAGTGACAAAAGAGGAAGCGAAGGAGGATAAAGGAGAAGTGAATTGGGACCCGCTTCATTTCAAAAACCCACATGTGTATTTCTCAGCATCAGCAGTTTGTGAAACAAAATAAAAGCAAAATCTTGGGTGGTCATCAGGCGTAGGGGGCCCTGAGTGAGCAAAGGGTCCTCTGCACCTCCAGAAACACACCTCAACGAACCTCCCACCCCTAGGCCATTGCCCGTAGCAAACACAATGTTTGAGAGGCACTGGCTCCCTGACCTGAACTGACCTCACTGATGTCCTGGCAGCTGTGCGCGGAGAGGGTATCCCCCCAAATCTCGCCGGTGACAGCCCAACGTGGAGACAATGCAAATGGCTCTTAAGAAGGAGCTGGACAAACACCTTG
Source organism: Camelus ferus (assembly GCF_009834535.1). Classification (NCBI taxonomy): domain Eukaryota; kingdom Metazoa; phylum Chordata; class Mammalia; order Artiodactyla; family Camelidae; genus Camelus; species Camelus ferus. The sequence goes on along the minus strand of NC_045713.1, from coordinate 28,697,552 downwards.
TGAAGAACCACCCAGTAAGTTCCTCTGCTGCCATTAAGGAGGAGGAAATAGCCTTGTGTGTCTGTTTACAGAAAGCAGGCTACAGAATGATCAAGTGCAAGAAGCAAGTCGTAGGACAAGAAGTAGAGAACACTAACGGGGACCCTGTGTATTATTAATGTCTACAGCAGTGGGTTCACTGACGGTCACACCATGCAGTGGGATGTGAAACCGTTTGACTGGCTTAAGACCAGCCACCTTTTTTTTTTAAAGGAAATGAGATGGAATGGAATGGAACGGAATGGAACAGAACAGAATAGAACAGAACAGACAACCCCCGATGGCATTCCTTATAATATATATCATTGCATAAAACTTCTGTTCTAGTTATATTCCAGTGTCCATGTGTACTGGGTTACAAGGCAAAATCTGTTTTTTTAACTGTGGCTCAGAGCTAGGAAAAAAAAGTTTGCAAACCCCTGATACCGAACATATCTCAAAGAAAGGACCCAAACAGCCAAGAGAGGCTCCCTCTGAAGAGAAGGGGAGGCAGGCAGGAGCTTTATTTTATACAATTCTATACTACTTGGTTTTTTTCTTTTTTTTTTTTAACAATGAGCATGTATTGCTTTTGCAATAAAATAAAGACCTTTTTAAACCTTTTAGTGAAAATAAACATCCCTGCCTCGGTCTCCAGGAAAGAGGCAGTGCTGTTGGAGCTGTCAACAAGTTTTTGATGTGAAAAAGACCAAATCCCAACCCCGAGGGGCTCTGCCTCCCAGGAGGCTACAAGGGCCTCCCTGGTTTTTTTTCCACACATCCTCCTCCTCCCCTCCAGAAAGCCGCAGGATCATCCAAAAAGGAAACACGCCTTCAGATGTCAGTCTCCACTTTTGAAAATGGAACAGGCGTCCCAGATTTAAGGCTGAATTGGCGGACAGGACCGTGGGCATGCGGCTGCCAGCTGGGGAGCGAGGCTGGAACCCTCCTCGCCACACACAGGCTGGTTTTCCTGCCATTTAAAGTAATCGGACAATATCATAGACTGTTAGGAAAATCAACAGACCTCCCCCCTCAACCTGACTGCCATCCTCGCATTGTGTATTCAGCTTAGTGTTATATCATCAGTATTTTCCATGTTGAGAAAGAGCTCTCAAAACTCCTTTTTCAAAATGCCTACTAAAGAATCCAAGGGGTTACAACATACATGTCACGTCCAATGATTCCTATGACAGAGTCTCAGCAGAAGACATCACCAGGCACTCAGTCTTCTTTTTTTAGGATTAGTTCCTTTGGGCAAATTTCCAGAAGTGTGATCCCTGGAAAGGAAAGCAGAGACCTTTCCAGGCCTCTGAAACACTCTGCCAAACTGCTTTCCAAAAGGGCTGGGACCCACGCTTTTTTAAGGAGCTGCCAGCTGGGGTGATTAAGTCACCACCACCTCCGACTTCTGACAACTTCTGACACGAATCATCTGTGACCCAGGCGCCCTGTGTCAGGAAGAGAGAGGGCAATGCAGGGAAGACAGAGACCTCATCTCCTGGTGTAGGAACCGGCCAGGGCCTGAGCCACAGCAGAACAGGACCCTCGCCCTGGGCAGGCCTTGAGGACTCCAGATGGCAGGGAGGGCATCCCTAATTCTCCTTCTAAAGCAGATCAGGTTGGGAGGGTCCCCGGAGAAAGAGAGCCAGGCGTGGCTTTCTTGACATAAGAGAAGCCATTTTTAGTCTAAGCCATTTTGTGATCTAAGCCTGGTAACAAGACTTGCCCTTGAACAGGTATCAGTAATTAATGACCTAAAGGGAAAAAATGAGGAATGCAGGAACAAAGGAAAAGCAATCAAGAAACCATAGATAAAACAGAGTCCTAGCTCCTCCTCAAGGAATATACATAACAATCTGATACAGTCTTTGAGCTCCTGCAGGAATGGAGGACCCCACCCAGGTGGAGAACAGAATGATGATGTTGACCCTCATCACTTCAATCAACTAAAGCTTGGACTCTGTTGAATTTGGCCCCAATTCTATTTTGAATTCTCTGCTCTAGCCCCTTCATGAATATGCACATACCCTTAGCTTAAAACCTCCCTAGTTTTGCTGTTGGGGAGACACTGCTTTGAACATCCCTGGTGTTCTCCTCACCTGCAAGTAATAAATCCTTCCTTCTCCCGATCTATTGGGTATCTACTGGCTCGACATCCACCAAGGGGTAAAACCCAGTTTTCAGGTAACACTCCCACAGTGGAAGCCTAGAACCCAAGCCCTCAGCATCCCGAGGCCAGGGCTGGGGAATGGACTCCGCCTGTAGTCTGTGAACATGAAGAATGTGGTCCAGAGCGCGTTACAGTTGGTGGCTTAGTCAGGTCAGGCTGCCGTAACAGAGCACCACAGTGGTGACTTACGAACAATGCACGTTGATTTCTCACAGTTCTGGAGGCTGGGAAGTTCAAGATTCAGGCACCAGTAGATTCTGTGGTGAGAATCCACCTCTCAGGACATAGATGACTACCTTCAACCTGTGTCCTCACATGGTGGAAGGGGCAAGGTTGCTCTCTGGGGGGGTCTCTTCCAGTAAGGGCACTAATCTCATGCATGAGGGCTCCACCCTCATGACTACTCACCTCCCAAAGGCCTTACCTCCTAATGAGACAGGAGGGAAGGGGGCAGGGCACAGCCATTAAAGGAATGACACAGCAATTAGCACCAAGATGGCAGGAGATTCAACTCCCAATAGATCTTGAGACCCAAGATGGCGAGAGAGTTGACATCCAGTAGACCTTGAGCATCACTATATGCTCACTGTAATACACTAGCAAGGGAAATGGCCCTCCCACAGGCACCATGACAGTTCTGAGGCTAGCCATCAAAGGTCAAAAAGTAGCCAGTGACCCAGTTCCTGGGAATCCCCACCCCTCCCCCAAAGTAGTTAGAATAATCCTCCTTCTCATTAGCATATGAAATTTCCAAGCCCATAAAAACTAACAACCCCACACCTCGTGGTCGCACTCTCTCTTGCCTCCTGAGACGGCCCACACTCTTGTCTATGGAGTATGTATCTGCTTTTACATTAACACACCCCCTCCTGGCATACCCCCCAACCTCATGGCCTCTCTGGCCTTCAGAGATGGTGCACACTTGGTGTATGGAGTATCATCTCTCCAAATCAATCTACCTTTACTTAAGTACTTTTAGCTATGGCTCTCTCTTGAATTCCTTCCTGTGTGAGGCCAAGAACCCTCACTTTGCAGGGGTGCAACCCAGGGACTCCACTGAGACCCAGCCATCCTCTTGCACCCCACTTTTTCCTGTATCACTAGTACCACCACATTGGAGGTTAGACTTCTCCATATGAAACAGAGGGGGACACAGACCTTCAGTCCTGGGCAAATGCTGAGCAGAGAAGACAAGGCCTATGGTTTGTCCAGTTGGGGCAGATGGCTGGGGAACAGCTCACTGTCGGCTCTGCCTTTGTTGCTAAGTCCAAACTCATTCTGCTTGCCACATGACAGGCCAATAAATCAGGAGATGAGGTGATGAGGCAAGGAATAATGATTTTACTCAGAAAGCCAGCAGATCTAGAAGATGGGGGACTAATATCCTGGAGAACCATCTTCTCCAAGACAGAAATCAGGCTCCTTTTGATACTAATAAGGGGGGGTGGGTGTAGTTGGTTGTTGCAACCTGCTTAGTATGGGAATCCTTTATTTTGGAGCTGTCCCCGTAGGTCAGGTCATGATAGTCCTATAAACCGCCAACAAGACAAATGTTATTCTCTGTTCTGCAACTTTTTTATCTCTGTATGAATGGAAAAAATGTTACACCCTTAAAGATCAGAGTCTTGAGAATGGGCTCTCCTGTATATTTCAGGCTCTAGGCAGCGTTCTTTTACAAAAGTTGTGGCACCAGCAGGACTAAGTACAGGCAACAGCACAGGGAAAGAGCTGAAGGAAGGATCTAGTACGGAGTCAGAGTTGTTCTTCCCTGTCACACCTTCAGGGATCTCTGCAGAATCCCATGAGGCCTGGGGTTCCTCGTAGCTAAAAAGCTGCTGCTTCCTGCTTCCAGGCAAGGTCCCTGCACACTTCTTTGTGGGTTGGCAAGAAGGAAAGGGGGTAGGCAGGCACTGTCCCTGTGCCCCCCATTCCCAGGGTGTGGGGCCCTCCCCAGCCCTGTGTTGGAGGCAAGGGATTGAGGGGATGAAAGAACAAAGAGAAGGGCCCCAACAGAGCTCTCGGCCTGGTGTGCTTGTTCTGAGCACTAAAGCGTAGTATTTAGTCTTCTCTCAGCCGCACCGAGCCAGGTGCCACCATTCCGGCTGAAACCATCACAAGCTGCCCACTTAGGATCAAGATCTAACTCTCACCTTGGCCTTCAACACCGAAGCCTCCAGCAGCCGTTTTCTCCTTAGGGCATTGCTCCTGGAAGGTGTGTAATTGTCCCTGCAGTAAAGGGAGGCCTCTTTGTTCGACTTATGAAGCACTATTACAGACACTTTCCCCATCAGGCTACTTGTGGTCCATCCATTATCATCTGTGCTCCCCATGCCCTTCTTGGCCGCTAGATGGTTCTTTAAATAAACTTTACACAAAATTGTAGTTTTACAGACTGGATTGTTTCAAAGCAATCCAGTCCTGACATTATACTGTATTATCTGTAAACACTTCTGTTTGAGTTTCTAAAAGACGAGAACTCTTGTGAAAAACATAACCACAATACTGCGACGTGCTCCCTTCCCCACCCCCCCGGCAAATGAACAACTTCTGAATTTCATCCAGTGTGGGCTTCTATTTCTCCGACAGTCTCATAAATGTGGGGTTTTTTTTAAGATAATGTCTTTTATTATTTTTAAACTTTATTTTTATTTTGGGAGGAGGTAATTAGGTTTGTTTATTTATTTATCTACTTATTTTGATGGAGGTACTGGGGATTGAACCTCATGCAGGCTAAGCGCACACGCTCACAGTGAGCTGTAGCCTCCCCCTACCTCCTAAATGTTTTTAAAAGAATATGGTTTGTTCAAAACAGGATCTCATTCTGTCGCCAGCACCTGGCACGCAGCTCATTGGCACATAGTAGGTGCTTCGTAAACCCTTGCTGGGTGACCAAATGAAGGGGAAAAAAAATCATCAAAACAACAGCTCACACTTTCAGAGTACTCCTCAAGTTGGCCACCACACATGTTCTCATTTAACACCGACAGCCATGCCAGGAGGTAACACCTTCTGTTGTCCCATTTTACAAAGGACAAAACTGAGGCACAGAGAGGTGAAGTGACTTGTCCAAGGCCACACAGCGAGGAAGTGATGCCTGAATAAACCAGTCCAAGGCCACACAGCGAGGAAGTGATGCCTGAATAAACCAGTGAATAAACACTTTACCCGACGACAGCCTTCAATCTGTAGGTGAGGAAACTGCTGGGCTAGGCTGGCTTCATCCACACTCAACTGCTCCCTAGCAGCGTAAAGACAGATGGGCACTTGGCACAGTTTCCGGGGCCAAGAGTTAATCCCTCTCTCCATAGATGCCCACGTGGGCACCCTCAGCCCCCTCGGTGTCCTGCAGACAGATTCCTGACCTGCTTTCCCTCTTCCAGGAGGACTTACAGGAATGTCCCCTTTTGGGCCCCAGAGGGAGAACAAAGTCATCTCAGGTTGCCCTGGCCCTGTTTGATCATGCAACAAATACTTATTAATCATCACTAGATGCTAGCCACTGTGGCAGGCCCAGGAGAACAAGTGATGCCCAAAACCAAGTTTAAGTCCAGTGGGGAGACAGGTCTTAACCAAGACCGCCAAATGCATTTATAATGGTCGATGGGAAAGGGGTACAAGGGAAGGATGTAGAAGCTCTAGGTGCAATCTGGGTGGGGCGGTCAGGGAGGGCTTTCTGGAGGAGGTGAGGCCAAGGCTGATGAATGTAAATTCCTGAAGCTAGTGGCTGAGTCCTCTTAGTATTTATTTTGAACAATTCTAATTAGTAAAGTACTGTTAACAATGATAATTACGAACAACAATAATAATGGCTAACAATTATTGGGGGTTTTTTTTTGGTGTTTTATATATGGCCCCTCTTTTAATCTTTACAATAACCCAGTGGGTAGAGACTATTATAAACCCCATTTTATAGATGAAGGAACTGAGGCTCAGAAAGGTGAAGTAATTTAGCCAAGTCACAGAACTGAGGATCTGAACCTGGGCCAGCTGCATTGCAGGATGCTGGCTCTGACTACTGCCTCCCTTTCTGCCACCCTAACAGGGTGCTTGCTGGACCCCAGCCGTGGGACCTCAAGGCATCACTCACAGTCATGTCCTTTCTCCAATCTCAGACCCTACGTCCATCACAAGGGGTCAGGGATATGACCAGCCTCCAGAGCCGCAGATCCCTGCCTAGACAGTGCTTGGGGCCCAGTTGCTGGCCTGACAGATTCTGCAGTTGAAGGACTTGAGTTTGACTCTGACTCTGGGGCGTACCAGCTGTGTGACCCAACGGGAGCTCGGCAACCTCTCTGAGCTGCTGCTTCTGCCCCTGAAAAGTGCCAGTAACCATGGGCCCAACCTTCTAGGGCATTCCAGGAGGGAGGAACAGTAAGAACAAGGAGAAGGGAGCCTACGGGACATGTTTAGGGGATGAGATAGCAGTGTTCCTAGGACTCAGGGCATGGGGTAGGGGAGGCAGAAGATACCGTCGGAGAACTTTATGTTGGGGCAGTTTATTAAGCACTTACTATGTGCGAGGGCTGGAGACACAGAGGCCCAAGGGTGGGGATTTTTGTTCATTTTGCTTGTTTGTTTTGGGGGGGAGGTCATTAGGTTTATTTATTTTTTTAATGGCGGGACTGGGGGTTGAACAAAGGACCTCGTGCACGCTAAGCATGTTCTCTGCCACCGAGCTGTACCTCCCTCTCTGATTTTTGTCCATTTTGTTCACTCCTGTTTTCCCAGTGCCCCGAACAGTGGCTGGTAAACAGTAAGCCTTCAATAGTTGCTTTATGAATGAATGAATGAAGTGAATCAATGTGTGAATGAGTGAGGAATTAATGAATAAGTGAGTGATTGGATCAATGAGTGAGTGAGTGAGTAAATGAGTCTGTGTTCTGACTGCAGTCTTAGTGCAGCAGCTGAGGAAGGGGGTGGATACCAAAAAGAAACTCTGTTCCCTAGAGGGCAGGAAGCCCAACAAAGGCTTTTTAAAGGGGCTGTTGCTCAAGTCAAATCTTAATATATGAGCAAGGCAGAGAGGGAGGGAGAGCATTCCAGGCAGAGGGCACCGCAGGGGCAAAGGCTGGGGTTTGACAGTCGGCTGGGGTTTAGAATTCCTGGGGCATAGGACAGAGGTGGGTGTAGGAAAGAAAGGTTGGTGGTAAGTCAGGGGCCGGCCCTCCAGTCTGGGATACAGCATCTGAATGTTGCCCTTCTGTGATGAGGAGTCAGAGAAGGTTTTAAGCAGGAAAACAGCGGGATCAGGCGTGACAGTGTCTGGTCGCAGGATTTCCCCAGCCAAACACCTTCACCCTTTCACTGCCATTCAGAGCAGAACTGGATCCTGAACACATATCCCCCACTCCCACTCCAAAAGCTAAATCTTTCATTATTTGTAAAAAAAAAAAAAAAAAAAAAATGCAGGTGTTCCAAAAGTATTTACCCAGCTCCCCCCATGGCACAGACATAACAGCTGGATTAAGCACTTAATTCCCTCAGTCCTGGGGTCAGCCTCGGGTACAGCTTATCTCATTTAATTCTCCCAACAGCCCTGTGAGCTGAGTACTATTTGGGCACCATTTTATGGAGAGAAGGAGAGAGGGAGGGAAGGAAAGAGGGAGAGAGGGAGAGCGGGTGGGAGGGAGGAAGGAAGGAAGGGGAAAGAAAGAAAGAAAAGAAGAGAAAAGAAAGAAAGGAAAAGAAAGAAAGAAAGAAAGAAAGGAGGGAGGGAGGAAGAGAGGGAAGGGGAGGGAGGGAGGAGAAAGAAAAGAAAAGAAAGACTCTGCTCTAGTTCCAGCTCATTAAAGGCAGGATGAGAGTGGTTTCTGACAGCAACCAGGGCCTAGCTCTGGGCTGGAACTTGGCAGGGTGAGAACCGCTGGCTTAAGAGACGAACAAAGAGCCACCTCAATAACCCATCGCCCCTCTCCATGCTTCCCGCCCCTAGAGCTCTCGCCATCAATCCTCACAGCAGTCCCGTGGAGTCAGAATTCGATCCCCACTTCACAGATAAAGGCACTGAGGTCCAGAGACTTTGAGCGAGTGGCCCAAGGTCACACAGCAAGTGGGCAACAGGGCTGAGAGGAACAGAGGAACAGTCTCTGTAAGAAAAAAGGAAGTAAGCTGGATCCTGAGGAGTAAGTCAGATTTGACTGGGCAGCAGGGATCCCAGGTAGGGGAATCTGAGCAGGAGAAAGGTCCGTAGGTAGACATTTGAAGGGCTTGCTCAAGATTGGGGGACTCCCGAGAGAACTGAAAATGTGTACGTGGATGTTCGTAACAGCATTATGCACAATAACCAAAAGGTGGAAACAACCCAAATGTCCATCAACAGACAAATGGATAAACCAAATGTGGTCGATCCATACAATGGAATATTATTCAGTCATAAAAGGAATGACGTTTGATTCATGCTACGACGCGGATGAGCCTTGAAAACATGATGCTCAGTGAAAGAAGCCAGACACGAAAGGTCACATTTTATCTGATTCCATTTACATGAAATGTCCACCATAGGCGAATCCACAGAGACTGAAAGTAGATTAGTGGGTGCTTGGGGCTGGTGGGAGGAGGGAGTGGGAGGTAACATCTAAAAGGTACAAGGTTTCTTCTCAAGATGATGATGTTCTGAAACTGATGGTTGCACAACTCTCTACATACTAAAAGCCACTGAACTGTACCCTTTAAATGGCTTAATTGTATTGTATGTGAATGATGCCTCAATAAAGCTGTTAAAAAATAAAAGTGCGAGGGTGGGGGAGGGTATAGCTCAGGGGTAGAGCACATGCTTAGCATGCACAAGGTCCTGGGTTCAGTCCCCAGTACTTCCATTTAAATAAATAAATAAATAATCTTTATTACCTACCCCACCTCCAAAAACAAAGACAGGGGTGGGGGATACCCCCAAGGCAGAGGATTCAGGCTTCAGTGCTGGCTGTGCCAGTGCCTGGCTGCATGACCATGGACAAGTCACTTCACCTCCCAGAGCCTCAGTTTCCTTATCTGTAAAATGGGTACATTGATAGTCCCCCACCCCACCCCCCATCTGCTAGACTGGAAGAGAATTCGAAAAAGATGAATCACGCAGACCAGAGCCTCCTATACTGGGGCTTCACAGATGTTAGTCACTGGACTTTAAATTCTGGATGTATCTCCTCCCAACCCACTTCTTGCTCATACTCCAGAAGCCTCTAGAGCACTCATTCCAGGAATGGGGCAATTCCTTGAGATCTAAAACAAACCTATGCAGGCTTTCCCTCCCTGGGAAGAAAACAAAAGCCCTCACTGTTGTCCCAGCCCCAGATCCTAAAGTCAGGCTGGCCTGCTTTCCCCAGACCCAGAGGGCCCAGTCTGTCATCTTCAGTTTCAAGACACCAAATGACCTCGGTGATCTGCAAAGAGGTCCCCCATGGCCACCACCACCTGAGGCCCTCAAATCAGTGCTCCACCCTCTTCAGTCCCCACTGCTCCTACTGGCTTTGAGGACCTCAAGAAAGCAAAAGAAGCTGGCACGGACCCTGCAAAATAATCCAGCCTGGGTGGGATAGGGTAGGGAGACCCCACAAAGAAGCAAGTGTACCGGAGGGCTCATCCGTGTACAATGGCTCCTCAGAAACCTGTCCCCGGGGGACACAGAAGATCTCTATCAACATGGCCTGAGAAAGAAATGTCTGTATTCTTTTAGGACCTGCCCCTGTAGGCTCCAGGCCAAAAATGTGCAGCACAGCATCTATTAAGTTTCTAAAATTACGCCTAGGTTGGGGGGTTGGCCAGGGTGAGGACCAGGAAAGGATGTGGCAGGCAGGCAGGCAGGCAGGCAGGAAATCTTTAATCTGGCTCTTTGCACCCCAGCCTGCATGCTGGGCAGCGGGAAGGGAGTGCCCCTCCAGCAGATGTCAGGTCGGTCCCAAGAATCAAAAGCCCTTCTGTGCACAGTCTGGGCACTCAACCGTTTTTAAACATTGCTGCAGTGCCTTCCCGGATTGTTTGAGTTTTCCTTGGATCAAGGGAGTTGAGGGGAACTTTGGGCCACCCAGTTTGAAGAGTTGGTTTGAGAAAGAAGACTCCTGGTGGTCAAAGTCTAGAAGTGGGAACACGGTTGCTGGAGACGGTTGTGCAGGCTGTGCACTGCACAACTGCAGAGGGTCCGCCTCTCAAATATGGAGTTGCACTGCGTACACCCATTCGAGGTGGCTCACAATGTACCAGAAAAAGGACCAGCTGGCTCACATGGCAGGGCCTCATTCTTGGATGGAGCTGGGGGGATGTGAATCAGGGGCCAGTCTGTATGTGGTGGACAGAGCAAATGTCAATCCTGATTGAAATATTTAGATCTCTCCCCACAAATAACTAAATCTAAGGGGGAAGGGGAGGGAGGAAAAGTCAAGGGAGTAGAAGGCCCCAGGTTTGTGGGCTGTCCTACCTCCCAGATATGGTCGCCAGAAAAAATAGAGGACACCCAGTTAAATTTGAATGCCAAAGAAACAAGGAATGATTGTTTAAGTATAAGTCTACCCCCAAATATTGCATGGGATATACTGACACTAAAAAGTCATCTATTGTTTCTCTGATATTCAAATTTAACTAGGCATCTCTATTTTTCTTTGCCAAATCTAGCAACGTTACCCCCAGAGGGCATGCCTATATAAACTCTTCACCACCCACCATTGCCTGGAAATAGCTATTAAACCAGCAGCTAATTAGGAGCAAGTTCCCCCCCCCCCCCCGAAGCCTTTTGGCTGCCAAGCACCAGGCAGGATAGGAGGTGTGAGAGCACTGCCCCCCCACCCCCCCCCCACCCCCGCCTCCGCTCCCGCACAAGTGTCATCACAGTAGCCTCCTTCCTCTCCTGGGGGCTCTGAAATCACCACCTGCCCTGGCTAAGAGGTTTCTCTGCATGTGGGTGCCCAGCAGGGCCACGTGTCCACGGGGAGGATGGAAACACAGCCTCAGAGCCTGAGGATCTCAGGGCACTGCCCACGCGGCCGAAACTGGAGGAGTGCATCTTGCACAAGGCCGGGGCGGTAAGTCAGACCAGGTAGTTTCCCCGGGAGTGACGCTGTGACTCCTGGGAGTGCGGGTGGCCTTGGGCTCCAGTGTCCTCTCTTCCGTCTGAGATGGAGTCAAGCGGGGAGGTGGGGGGGGGGGTCAGCCTGGAGGGGCGGTGCTCATGTCAGTGGGGAGGTCCCTTCCGGGCTGACCCCCTGGGCTTTCTGGAAGGCAGGTGAGAATAGTAGTAAGGTAGGGCCTCGTACAACGCCCTGGGCTGTTTCTGTGGGAACGGCTGGCTGAGCACCTGTGGGGCCACCTGTGGCTGGAGTCAGCCGCATGTGACCAGCGGGCAGTGGAGCCAGCCCAGCTGGCAGGACAGTCCCCTGCACAGGGAACCTGGACAGAAAGTTATCCAAGGCCCAGACAGGAGGGGCCTGGAGCTGAAACCCTGAAGAGCCCTGGCAGGTAGCCAGAGGGTCTGCCTTGCTCTCAATGCCCCGACCCCGGCTCAGAACTGGCCACCAACTTCCCCACCCCTGCTCCCCATCTCTCTATGCGTCTGAGCCCCCGGGAAGGGTGGGGAGGCAAGGAGGGGCTGAAATGCCATGCCTAGGGGATGAGTCAGCCCTCTTCCGGAGCAGTTGCACTCTGTTAGACCAGAAGTGATTGGGCATCATTTAGGAGCCTCCCTGTGGCTCCTGAGGACTTGTGGGCCCTCTCCCCATCACCCCAGAGTCCCGCTCCCTGGAGAGGCACAGGGGCACTTAGTTCCTGCAAAAGCTGTCCCACGTGGGAAATGACTAGGGGGCCTGAGGTTTCCTCTTCCCATGAGGGGACCAGCAAATCGGGTTCATGACTCTAATTTTTGTTTCCACTTCTGATCCTTGTGGGGTGGAGAGAGAAAGGATGCTGACATGAGCAAAGAGGCTAGAGCTCCCATGTCACTGCAGCCAGACACAGGTCTGCGGGGTTGTTCTCTCCTGGGTAATCTGGTCATAGCTGGGTTCGAGGTGTCAGACCCTTTTGTTCTGCCTATTTAGACCCACCTCACTGCAAAGGCATCAGTGATTCCCATTCTCCCCTCCGGCTGCCAATTCGTAGAGGGCAGGGATCTTGCTGATTCAACCTAGGCTCCTGGGAGAGCCCCCAGAGGGAGAGGGCAGTCAGGGAAGGCTTCCAGGAGGAAGTGGCACTGGTTGAAGCCGGGGTTCATTGTGGGGAGAAGCAGGAAGGGCATTCTCGCATGGGAACAGTGAGATGGAAAGTGTGGCACATGGGCAGCCTCAGCAGGTGGGTCACCCCTGGGCAGCTCAGGCTGGTGGGAGGAGGGCATGGGGGGGTGGAGGGGCTGGAGAAACAGAGAAAGGGATGAGAGGAAGTGCCCCTGTACCTCTCCAGGGAGCCCAGACCTTTGCTCCCTCCCATACATTGAAAAGCGCTAAATTCTTTCACTTGAGGTTAATTAAAAGTAATCTTTTAATGTTCCGACCACCTGGTCTTTGTTGTAACCACCTCTTCCGAGCAGTCCCTCAGAGAGACCTGAGAGGCTGTCATCCCAGGATAGGCTCATGCAGGTTCAGAAGGACGCCCCAGGTCCCACGGTTCAGGGTTTGAACCCGGATCCAGTGATGCGTGGTCCAGGTTCTAACTGTCCCATGGATGGAGGGAGAGGGGATGCACTTTGGGACGGGAATGCAGTTCTCTCTCATCCCCGTTTTTCCTTCCTGGGGCTGCCATAGCAAATTAACATAAACTGGGTGGGTTAAAAAAAAGAGATACTTATACTTTCACAGTCCTGGAGACCAGAAATCAAGGTGTATTAAGATAGAACAAATCTGACTCCATCTTAGATTCCTTCCTTTAGCCCTAACCCTGTGCTCTGTTGCCTGTGCTCACTCATGCTGGTGCTACAACTTTTGTAAAAGAATGTTGCCGAGAGCCTGAAATGTACAGAGTAGCCCATTCTCAAGGCTCTGACCTTTAAAGGTATGACGCTTTCCCATTCATACGGAGATAAAAAAGTTGCAGAACAGAGAGTAACATTTGTCTTTTTGGAGGTTTATAGGAACATCATGACCTGACCTACGTGGACAACTGCAAGAACAAAGGACTCTGACACCAAGAAGTTTGCACCAACCAACCACACCCCCTCCCCTTTTTAGTATAAAAGGAGCCTGAATTCTGATTTGAGTAAGATAGTTCTCCAGGACATTAGTTTCCCATCTTCTAGGTCTGCTGGCTTTCCGAATAAAGTCATTATTCCTTGCCCCAACACCTCGTCTCCCAATTTATTGGCCTGTCATTCGGGAAGCAGAACAAGTCTGGGCTCGGTAACAAGAGGTATTGACAGGGTCAGTCCCTTCCAGAGGCTCTGAAGAAGAATCTGTTCCCTGCCCCTCTCCTGGTTTCTGGGGGTTTCTGGCTGATGGGGTTCAAGACACTCTACCTCCAAATATTACACCTTGGCAGACTGAATACCTCAAGCAGAAGCAGGAAGCTCACCTTGACTTTGTCCTCTTGCTCTTTTCCCCTGAAACAGGTGAATAAAACTCCCACTTGAAAGGTGCCCTCCCTGTACCAGGAGGAAGGGAGACTTTCTTATCACCAGGGATGGGGAACTGGGGGCCGAGAAATCTGAACAAAGGTTATTGAACTCATCTTCATCTTCCCAGTTACTTCTCCACACCCCATAGCCCAAACCTCTTCGTCTTGTCCATTCGTCACAAATGTACTTGTTTCTTTGTCTCAAAGGTATAAAAGCTTTCTGCTCTGGTCACTTCTTCTGGTTCTCATGCCCTTGTGAAGGCTCCTGAGTACACGTGAAGATTCAAACATGTATCCTTTTCTCCTGCTAATCTTTCTCAGTTCAACTTCCAGACCCAGCCAGGGACCCTAAAGAGGCTGAGGAAAACTTTTTCCTTCCCACAACGGCAGTCCTGGCGTTTCCTTGGCTTGTGGCGGCATCTCTCTGGTCTCCGCCTGTGTCATCACACAGCGTCATCCTCGGTGTCTGTGTCCTCTCTTCTTGTAAGGATGCTTGTGGTTGGATTTAGGTCCACCTGGCTAATCCAGGATGATCTCACCTCAAGATTCTTAATTACACCTGCAAAGACCCCTTTTCCAAATAGAGTCGCATTCACAGGTTCTGGGCAGACATGCTTTGGGGGTCTCCATTCAACCGCTTACAATCTCCTCTCTCTGGGAGGGAGGACGGGTCAAAGGGGACAAGACCCCAGAGACTTCATGAGCAAATGAACACCTGGAAATTATGTTAAGGGAGGGGCTTTGAAAGAAAAGGTTTACTTTCCCATGGCTCCTCTGAAGAAACCAGAAGCCTTGCCTCTTTCTAGAGCCTCGCTAGCTCTGGAAAGTCTAATGTACCAACCCCACGTGGCTGCTGAAACTTGAAATGTGGCTGATTTGAACTGAGCCGTGGTGCCAGTGTCCAGTACACAACGGAATTCAAAGACTTTGCGTGGAAAAAAGACTGTAAAATATCTCATTCATAACTTCCTCTATCGATTACATATTGAAATAATAGCATTTTGGATAGAGTAGGGTTTAAAAAGATACATTATTCAAAATAAGTTCACTCATTTTTTTAAATTGCAGTAAAATTCACATAACATAAAATCAACTACTACTTGAAGTAAACAATTCACTGGCACTCAGTACATTCACAGTGTTGTGCAACCACCACCACTTTTTAGTTCTAGACCATTTCCATCACCCCAAGTACCCTATGAAAATGAATAAAGGAAACCTCATTTAAATACGAGTCAGGAAGGTCGGAAGCGGGAGCTGTCACACCCTATCTCACGTTACTGTCTGCAGACCCTAAACAGGAAGAGATGTACCTTGCATCTCCAACAGGAAGAAAGTTATTACTTTATTACCCCAGCAGGAGGAGGGAAGACTCTCCTTGACTGGCAACAGCCCAGCCAGTGAGAGACTGCCATAACTCAGCCATTGAAAAGCCACTGCACTTCAAATGCCCAGTTTCCTCCAGTGGGCTCCTGTTTATACCAGCCCTGCCCAACTCTCCCTTCTCCTCTATAAAAGATGTTCCTCTCCTTTGTTTCTCTGGACTTGCCTATAATTTCTGCTATAGCACACTTGTCCTTGAATTGCAATTCTCTGCTATTCCCCAATAAACCCATTTGCTGGTAAAAAAAAAAAAATAATAATAATTGGCTGTTTCATTTTTTAAAGTCAACAACCAATTGGCAGTCACTCCCCACTCTCCCCAGCCTCTGTCCACCACTAATCTGCCTTCAGTCTCAGTGGATTTCCCTATTCTGGGTATTTCATACAAACAGAATCGTACAAGATTTTTTCTTTAGTGCCTGGCTTCTTTTATTTAGCATAAAGTTCATAGTGTGTATTAGAAATTCCATTTTATGGCTGAATAATATTCTATTGCATGGATAGACCACATTTTGTTTCTCCATTTGTCTGTTGGTGGGCATTTGGGTTGTTTTCACCTTTTAGCTATTGTAAGTATCTTCTTACTGCTAACTAAAAATTGGCACTTGCCATCTGCCTTTACAAGGATTAGATGACATTGGCACTTGCCTTCTAACTCTGCTTGGATTACATCACGAGCTGTTGCAGCCGCTGACCTCCAACATACCCTGAAAGGAGTTCATGAAGGAGGTCAGGAATGAGACGCTCTGTGCTCTGGGAAAACTGGCTGAACAGGCCTTCAGATAGTTAGATATTTTCAAGAGACATTATGACCCCAATTCTTGCATCTCCTCATATCTAGGAAAACACTAAAATCATCAAAGGTGACATCTGCTCCTCGTGACTAGCAGCAGGCCTCTGCCTAAACGTGTTCTTGACTGCACATCCCCCCTTCACTGAAGTCATTTATAATACTGAGTCCTCCCTCTGCCTCTTTGGAGCAGTTTCTCAGAGATTTCTGGGATGCTGTCTCCCCAGCTATAGTCCTCATTTTGCCTCAAGTAAAACTTAACCCACAACTCTCACATTGTGTGACTTTATTTCAGTCGACATTACTTTCTTTTTTTTTTTGAAAATTTTTTTAACATTTTTTATTGATTTATAATCATTTTACAATTTTGTGTCAAATTCAAGTGTAGAGCACAATTTTTCAGTTATACATGAACATATATATATTCATTGTCACATTTTTTTCTCTGTGAGCTACCATAAGATCTTATATATTTTTCTTATATATATTTCCCTGTGCTATACAGTGTAATCTTGTTTATCTATTCTACAATTTTGAAATCCCGTCTATCCCGTCCCACCCTCCATCCCCTTGGCAATCACAAGTTTGTATTCTATGTCTGTGAGTCTATTTCTGTTTTGTATTTATGCTTTGTTTGTTTGTTTGTTTGTTTTTAGATTCCACATATGAGCAATCTCATATAGTATTTTTCTTTCTCTTTCTGGCTTACTTCACTTAGAATGACATTCTCCAGGAGCATCCATGTTGCTGCAAATGGCATTATGTTGTCGGTTTTCAACGTTACTTTTTTAAATGTGCCTACCAAAAACTTTTAAATTGCATGCATTACATTTCAGTTGAATTAGCTCTATTCTAGAAACACAGCAGGGACTTCAGTGGCTTCATCATACCAGTAGATGCCTGGCTTCCTGCACCTTGTGGAGTGCTACTGACTGGGGGCCAGGGACAAACCCCCACCTCACCCCACCCCTACTCCTGCCGGGTCTGTGCGTGCCACTGCCAGTTGTTCCTGCAGCACCCAGCTCAGCCCTGGCACAAAGTGGATGCTCAGTAGGAGACAGGAGGAAAGGGAGCAGGGCACAGCCATTCAAGAAATAACATGGCAATTAATACCAAAATGGCAGAAGATTCAACTCCAAGTTGGCCTTGAGGCTCAAGATTGCGGGAGATTTGACTTCTAGCAGAACTTGAGCTTCATTATATGCTGATTGTAATATTAATATGGTAAATGGCACTCCCACAGGCCCCAAGACAGCTCCAAGGCTAACCATGAAAGGTCAAAGAGTGGGCAGTGGCCAAATTCCTGGGAATCCCAGCCTTCCCCAGGGTAGTTAGAATGGTCCTCCCACTTGTTAGCATATGAAGCTACTGAGCCCCTAAAACTGGCAACGTGGGGCCTCATGGCCGCCTCTCTCTCTCTCCTCTTTGGAGACGGCCCGCACTCTGTCTATGGAGTGTGTACCTACATTTACTTTAACCTGAGCACCCAGTCCCCACACCTTGTAGACTTTCTCTCGCCTTTAAAAACAGCCTACACTTTTATCTAGTATGTATCTGTCTAAAAAAATCTACCTTAACTCAGCAGTGGCTAGCTCTTGAATTCTTTCCTGACCCACACTTGCGGGGCACATCCCAGGAGCTCAGTAGAGACCTGGGACACGGCCCTCCTCATGCCCCCATCCATTTTTCCTGCATCAAGTAAACATACACTGGGGGAAGGAAGGAAGGCAGGCAAGCACTGGGGTCTGGGGGGAAGCAAGACAGGAGAGTCCACAGGGACTGGGACAGTGGGGAAAGTGAGAATGGGGATCCCAGAAAGAGAAGTGACTCTGAGAGCTGCCTCTGCCCCTCGGTCTGAACAGCCTGGGCAGCAACTCAGTGGAAAAGTAGAGTCATAAGTGTGTGTGCCTCTGTGTGAGTGTGTGTGTGTGTGTGTGTGAGTCTATGTGTGACATAATAAAATATATCTATTTGGTCTTTGCTCTGGGTTCCTGGCACAGAGCCCCTAAAATCCTTGGAATTTCCTCACTGATAAGAGCGTCTTTTGTATGCTAATAAGAACTCCAGGGGTTGGGGCTAGAAGGCTTCAGTATGGGAGCTGGGAGCCAGAAAAACCAACCAAGTAATTAGAGGGTGGAAACTTTAGCCCTGCCTCCTGAGAGAAGAGGCTGGAGAGTGAGTTCAATCACCAATGGCTAATGATTTAACCCCTTGTGCCTGGGTAATTGGGCCTCAATAAAAAAACCCTTAAATAATGGGCTTCTGGGACTTCCCGGCTGGTAAACATATCCGCGTGCTGGGAGGATGGCACACCCCCAACTCCAAGGGGACAGAGGCCCCTGCGCTCGGGGACCCTTCAGATCCTATGTCCCTCTTCATCTGGCCGTTCATCTGTCTCCTTATAATAAACTGTAACATGTAATGCTAGGTATAGCCCTTTCCCGTGTTCTGTGAGTCCTTCTAGCAAATAACTGAACCTGAATGAGGGGGGTTGTGCGAACCCTCAAATCTACGGTCTACTGAACAGAAGTGCAGGTAGACAGGGGACCTCATTTGGGGCTGGCATCTGAAGTGGGGGCCGTTTTGTGGGACTGAGCCCTTAACCTGTGGGGGTCTGCACTAACTCTAGTCAGAACTGACTTGACTTGCTGGACACCCAGTTGGTGTGGGAGAATCAGAGAGTGTGTCTGAGGGGTTCCTCTAGGCTCCGTTGCATGGATGGGCTAACAGCAGGACAGTGTGCTGGTTATGGACCCAGGCGACGCCCTTGCTTCCCAATGGCTGGAATATTTCTGGGGGGCTGCCCAGGGCTGTTGTGAGGATGGGTGAGAGGATGCAGGCTAAGAGCCAGACACCACCCTGGCTGTCAGGTGAAAGGCAGCACCCCAAGGGCCCTGCATGTCACATTGTTAGAGCAGGCAGGTCGTAAGATATGAGCAGAGAATGGGGGACAGGGGCAAATGGCAGAAAACCATTCATCTTGTGGACAACGGGGGGGTCCTTGGACAGACCAAACAGGATCCTCCTGGACTGATAAGAAACCATACATTCTGGGTTGACAAGTGTCCCAGAGGCAAAGAAAGGTGAGACAAGACAGGAATCGCCACCATCTGAATGTAACCTTTTGCTCATTATGACCTCATCCGATTTCTCAATCAAGACTAACTAAGGATGAGGGGAGGGTGTGGCTCAAGCGGTAGGGTACATGCTTAGCATGCATGAGGTCCTGGGTTCAATCCTCAGTACCTCCTGAAAAAGATAAAATAAAGCCTAATTACCTCCCCTTGCCAATTAAGAAAGTCTTTTAAATGACTACAATAATAAATAAATACATTTTTTTAAAAAGACTAAACAAGGACAAAAACAATCCATCCCTCTCCCCCGCCACTGCCCTGTCCTGACCAGGAAGGTGGAGCTGAGACAAAGATCAGGAAAGGCGACCCCAAACATTTCATGGGCAGGGAGGCCATTCATTTCTACACCCATATAACCAATTTGCCAAAGAAATTCAGGGCAGCTACCAGCTGGGTCTGCCCACTCTTTCCTTGAGAGCATACCATCTATTCCTTAATAAATCCTTGCTTTGCTCTCTTGACCTCTGCGTCTCATTTCTGAATTCTTTCTGTGACAAGAACCTTCTCGCTGACAACACCACGAATGGCGGGCACTTTGCTCTGTAGGTGACAGGTTGCAAACGCAGCCCCCCTTCAGGGGCCAAGCCAGCAACAGAACTAGGAGAAGTGAGCAGAGTGTAATCGTAACCACAGGGCATTCTTAGCTTATGTTTCCCTTCCCCGCCTTTTTAAAAAAAAATTTATTGAAGTGTGGTCAGTTTCCAATGTTAGTTTCAGGCATACCGCATTGTGATTCAGTTATACATGTACATACATACATACATACATATATATATTTTTATATTTTAGTTTCTTTTCCATTACAGGTCATTATAAGAAATTGAATGTAGTTCCCTGAGCCCCACAGTAGGTCCTTGTTGTTTATCTGTTCTGTATGTGGTAGTGTGTATCTGTTCAAGTTCCCACTTTGAAAGGTGATATGGGCCTAGGGACATTTCTCTTCTGTCAAAATCGGCAGCATAAGAATGAGGACATAAGGAACCAATCCTCAGTCTCCTGTCAGGGGACAGACGACAGCGAGTGCAGGGACCTTTGCAAACGGGAGGGCAGGACCGTCTAAAGGGTGCGGCGGGTGCTGGGATCAGTAAGTACAGGGCTTCTCCACCCATGACTTACTACCTGAGATTTTACTCTTGAGCCAACTGGCAGTGCCAGGGAGCTCACGGCCCGGGTGCAGCCCTCTACCAGCAACAGACAGGAGATGGCGGGAAACATCCCAGTTCCCGTGCCCCTCAGGTGGCACAACTCCCAGCAATGACTGCTTGCCTCTCCCCAGCATCCAGTGGTGGCTCCTTCCCTTCCCCTCCTCTTTCCGCATCTCCCATCAGTGCTGCCTGGGATCCTCTCCCTAATAAACCGCTTGCACACTGATCCCGGCCTCAGAGCCTGCTTCTGGGGCAACTGAAGTTAAGATAAGGGGCTGAATGTTCCTTAGCTGCGGCCAATTTTTGGATGGGAAAGCAGGCCCTGGACTGCAAGCCCTTCCAATTTTTTTTTTTCAAAGAGAAACCACAATCCAGACGTTCGTGTGAAACCTTCCGCGTGTTCGTTGCCAGCTCAAATTAAACAATACAAAACAAAATAAAACAGAACCAAACAAGACGTTTCTGTGGGCCAGCCCTGGCCCTCCACCTGCCAGGCCAACGCCGTTGGTGGTGTCGGGGAGGGGCACAGAAAGCTGAAAGCAGCAGGGACGTGGTCAGAGGGGCTTCTTGGCAACTGGCTCTGGCAGCCCGGGTGGGGACGGGCAGAGGAGGCCCGTGGTGGGCGGGCAGCATGGCCTGTGTATAGGACCCCAGATGGAAGCATCTGGAGGACCCTGTGTGACCACCCATGGGCCGGCAGTAGACCCAGAGTAAACAATCAGCCTGAATGCTTTTCCAAACACGCAGACCCCGAGCCGCCTGCGGCCTCCCCAGGCTCACCGGGGTGGGGAGAAATCACAGGACCCCTCCGCCTGCCTGACATCTAAGCTCAAGCCCAGGAAAAACAAACTCCAGGCGGCCAGAATGCCTTGAGGAGGAGGCAGTCGTGAGAGAGCCACTTCTAGACCCCACACTTGTGAACTTCTTTTTAATTCTGTGCAGATGGAGGAGGCTGTCTTTACAGATCTCCATCTCCCTACGCTGCCCGCCCTTCTCTCCTCTTGCAGAGAAAACAAAACGGGTGTCTCTCGAGATTGTTTTTGCCCCATTTCACATGGCTATTTAAAGCCGTTGCTTTTCTGCCGCCTTCTCAGAATTTAAATTAAGGATGCAGGGTGTCAAGAGTATAGGCGGGCGATGTAAAATGTTTGTTCCGTGTGTTTATTGTTCTACAACCAGCCAAAACCATCCGTGCCTGTTCTAAATTGTTTAATACATTTAGTAGATTTTAAGTCGGAACTACATTCCATCATGGGGATAAGAGAAAATCCTGAAAGTTGACCTTTAATGGACCCCCAATGAGCCACAAATTTCGCATAATATCAGCTTGTTTAATCCTCATCATGAGCCAAATAGCTGTATAGCATTGTATGACTAAGATAGCTTTTGGTTGCTAGGAACAGAAACCGATATCAAATGGAATTTACCTAATTGGAAAGTCTACGGTAAGGACTTCAGGCATGGCTGGATCCAGGAGCTCAAATGCTGTCATGGGAATTTCTCTCTTCATCTCTTGGCTCTGCTCTCCTCTGTGACTGTTTCATTCTCAATCAAACCCTTCTCTTATGGTTGCAAAGATGGTCCCTATAGTTCCAAGCTTCCAATCAGCCAAGCATCCCTTCATCACAAGTCCCATGACTGAATCTCATTGGTCCAGCTCGGCTCACATGCCCATCCTTTGACCAGTCACTATGGTTAGGGTGATAGAATTCCTGACCAGAGGCCCACTCTGGGATTTTGAGAGGTCAGCCCCACTAAAATACAGGTGGGGATACGTACTGTCCCTAGAAGGGGTGCTGAACACTGAGCATTCAAACACAACAGAAACCAACCACAGCGAGGTATGTGAGAAGACTAGATCAACCCTGTGGCGTCAGAGGGGCTGTTGTGATGGAGGCACAGGTTGTGTACTGCACATCTCCACGGGGCTCCATTTACATTCACTGTCATTGTGCATTTATCTATTTGTCCTAACAAATTTTCAACAATGACAATTGTGTCTTATGATTGAAAAGAAAAACAGGAAAAGGTGTGTTTCAACAGATTGAAAACAAAAACAAACAGTTGCACAGTGTGTTGCAACTCTTACTATCAGGAGGTGGAATCTATTTCCTCACTCCTCAAATCTGGGCTGGCCTTGTGACTTGCTTTGGCCAACAGAAAGCAGCAGAAGTGACACTCTGACTTTTGAGGCTAGGCCTTAGGAGACCTGGTTTCTACTTACACCCTCTCACCCTATGGGAGTGTGAGAAGTCATGTGAGGGAGAACCGAGGTGCCCCGGTTGCCCAGCTCAGGACTGGAGGACCCAGGGAGGTGGGACAGACTGGAGCAGAGAGTAGTGAACTGTGCCATGTCATTTCGTTTAAGCTGGGAACTGTTTCCCAGAGTCCCCTCTCCACGTGGTTCCAGGTTCAAGTTAGCCAAAAGAGGAGCGTGCGTGAGATTTGGAGGATGCAAGAGAGAGAGCAATGGATGAGACTCTCTCTGAAGGTCAGCATGGTCAGATGCAATGACAGTGTCTCCCGGGATGGCTTGATTAAATCACAGGCATACCTCCTTTTGTCATACTTTGCTTTATTGTGCTTCACAGATATGGGTAGGGTTTTGTTTTTTTTAAATGAATTGAAGGTTTGCATTGAACAAGTCTACGGGCACAATTTTACCAAGAGCATTTGCTCACTTTGTGTCAGTGTTACATTTTGCTAATTCTCACAATATATTTCACACTTTTCCATTATTATTGTATTTGTTATGGTGACTTGGGATTGGTGATCTTTGATGTTACTACTACAACTCACTGAAGGCTCAGATGATGGTTAGCGATATTTTTAAATTAAGGTATGCATGCAATTTTAAATTAAGGGTTTTTTTTAAGACAATGCTATTGCACACTTAAGAGGGGACAGTATAATGTAAACATTACTTTTATATGCACTGGGAAACCAAAAAATTCGCTTTATTACCATATTTGTTTTACTGCAGTTTGGTCTGGAATTAAACCAGCAATATCTCCGAAGAATGCCTACTTGCATCCAAACCCTTGTTTCAGAGTCTGCTTTTAGGGAAACAAAGTCTAAGGCATCTTGGGAGAAAAAAGTGCTCCTGTGTTGTATGCTGAAAGAACCCATTGACAGTGCTCTGAGCAGAAAGAGATAAACCTTTCTTTTTAATCTTTTATTCATTCATTCAACAAACAGTCAACAGGCTTCTATTATGTGCCAGCACTGGGGACAGTAAGAGCCCAGAATTTGGGGTCAGCCAAGCTGGTGTGAACCATAGCCCCAAGACATGGGCAGGTCACCTAACTTCTTAGAGCGTCAATTAATCCTCACAATGTCCTGTAAGGTAGGAAAGGTCAGGGTCCCCATTTTTCAGGTGAGGAAATGGAGGCACAGAGAGGTGAATAACTTGCCCAAGGTCACACAGCTAGTCAGTGGCAGAGCCAGGGTTCAGATCCAGGAGTCAACTCCAGAGCCACTTCCTCAGGAGTTCTGGAGACTGGGCTAGTTGAGGAAAGTCCTAGAATTTAGGACTTACTCCCCAAAATGGTATGAGTTAATTTCATAGTACTTGTGAGGAAGATCTTAGCATTTTACTTTTCTAAGTCTGATGAAACTGGGTTCTGACCCCCTCTGCCAGGGGGCAGGTCTTTGCCACTCAGAAGCCTGCCTCCCCAAAGAGTTCGCATAAACCTCTTGCACGTGGCCCAGGTCCATCCCTCTAAGGCCCCCGGTGTAGACAGCTTCTTTTACCTTTGCTGCCCAAGTCTTCCCTTTCTCTTAGCCGCACCCCAGCCTCACCCGCAGGAGCTGAGTTGTGCACGTGACCAAGGCTGGCCATAGTGATTGCTTCAGTAATGGACACACGACTTGCACTGAGCCAGTGAGACTCAGCACTTGCTGGGGCTCTTTAACAAGAGGAGATCCCCACTAGGCTGGTAAGATGGAAGCCTGGTAAACAATGCACCGTCTTTGGCAGTAGATGGGGAGCGCTCTCCTAAGAATTAATCCAACACAAAGGAAAGCAGGTCTAACAGAGGGAAACAGATCCCCAACAACCTGCCTAAGCCCCTGGATCCAGTTGTGCCTTCAGCTCACTTTCCAGCGACACACAACAATACATCCTGCTTTGGTGTCAGCTCATTTCAGTGGGACTCTGTGATTTGCAGCTAACGCATCCTAATGTACCAGACTTCAAAAAAACCAAGGCCTGTTGGTTCCCCACTGATCCAAGGCAAACACAGCCCTTCAGAATACAAAGACACAGTTGGACTTTGAGGGGGATGGCGGGAGGGAAAATATTTCTCATTCCTTTATGATGAATCAATAGCTAAAATAAGCCTTGGTTCATTTCTCAGGCAGGTTATCCTGCCTCACAACCATCACTCATCCCAACCTCAAGCAGCCCTGGGGTTGGTGTGGCCCCAGAGAACTTGCTGCACTCGGACGGAGCCTTCCCAGATTTTTCCACGTTCATGTAGAAAGAATGTCTGTGTCATCACTCCTTTCTCTTCCAGCTCAGAGTCCTGGGAACTGGGTTTTCTAGAGTTCCAAGAAGATACCTTACAGAATGTCCAGCCAAATCAATACCCAGTAAATGCTTGCAATGCGCAAGAGGCCATTGGAAATCTCGCTTCTGTGGAAAGTGCCCAAAGAAGTTGGTCTTGCCCCTTCTTACTGCATGGTGGGCTCACACAGGACTTCAGAAGTAAGCAGGGAGGTCAGCAGGGGCCAGATGACGATGGCTGGGCCAAGGAAGCAAGACTATTTCTGGAAGGACTGAGGACATATGGGTAGATTCTAAGTTGGGGAAATCAGACATGACCTCATCTTAGGTTAATTTCCCTAGAAACGGAGCCTGGGATGGGGATTTGGTGCATGTGGCTTTTTTAGGGGGAGATTTTCAGGAGGAGGGAGGGTGTCATTCTCTCTGGGCTGCGAAGCGTGGGCAAGGGGGTGGGGAAGACGGCTGTGAGTCACTGGCCGCCAACACTCCCAGCGGCTGGTACACAGCAGCCTGGCAAAGAGGATCTGGGTAGCCCCGTCCTTCCTCCTCGGGACCACACACTTGCTTTCAGGGAAGGGACTGAATGCAGCCCGGGAAACGGGGACTCATGAGTGACGCATAGCTCAGCGGTTGAATGCCCAGAGCTCCGGGGCAGGCAGAGCTAGGTCTGAACCCTGGCTCCGGGATGCCTCAGGCACCCATCTGGAGCTGCAGAGGTGCACAGCCCACAGGATGAGGAGATGAAAAATGACTGTGTGTGAGGGGCCCCTCCCTCCAGAGCCTAGCACGTGGTAGATGCCCCACAGGTTTTGGTTTTATACACATTTCTGAGTGTCCCAGGCCGGAGGGCCAGGGTGGAAGTTTTAGGGCATGTGTGGGGGTGGGGGTCCTCTTGTGCCTTCCTAACACCTATGGACACTGACTGACCTGCCAGGTGTTACCAGACCCCTGGCCTTTGGAGTAACCAAACCATCTGTGTTGGGGAGTCCTGGGTCCCCATTTCCCATCCCACTCTCAGTCTCTCAGTCCCTCTGGGTGGAAAAGAAGCCCGATTGGCATGAAAATCAGGTCTGGAGAACAAAACTGGTGGGGGGGGATGTGATCCTAACAGAAGAGTGATTCAGTATGAGATGAAGGAAGTCTGGTCTTAGCCTTGAACCAGAATTGCTTCAAACTTTCCAATGATCCCTAAGGCCTGGAAGACAAGCCCCTCATAGACCATGCTCTTGGGGAAGACTTCTTGTGCCTCACTGTTCACCGTGACCCACCTCCTGGGCCCTAGCTGCTCAAACTACCTCTGCATTCCTTTTGTTCCACATGCTGCTGCCCCTGGGCCTTTGCACGTGCTGTTCTCTCTGCCTAGAATGCTTTCCCCTACGTTTTCCCAGCCTACTTGTCCTTATGCCCTGGCCTCAGGCCTCCTCCGACTCCAGGAAGCCTTCCCTGATCCCAGTCCTGTGGGTGGGCTCCTTCCTGTCCTCCCTCCACTTCCCACCCTGGGCCATCTCTCTTCTTGTTCACTTGCTTGCCTAGTAAGACTGAGCATCTCAGAGGGCAGCCCTCAGGCTTCACTGGCCTAGGGTCGGCTGTGCTAGACACAGTGTAGATGCTCAAGAATGGGGCGTGGCATGAAGGAATGAAAGGGGGTTGAGTAGAGTGGGCTGCCCCCGCCCCTTGGCCAGTGACTAATCAGGTGTCACCACTAATTATATCCACTTACATTGCCCCAAGCACCATGCTAAGCCAGTTACACTGTCCTCTACGCTGATTTTGACCACGGTTCGTGACAGTCAAACATTCCAAGATATATTTATCTGTAATGGATACCCTCCTCACCAGATTAACATTGGCCATTGCCTTGGATGCATGGATGACAGGCACCTCCCACGAGCAGCAAAAGCCATGATGGTTACAATTATTCCTGCTCCTGATGTAACCAGCTCAGGCTAAGCATGGTCAGAGTATTTTTATTATTATTTTCCCTGTTTTACATTTGTGGAAACTGAGGCTCAGCATGCTTAAAGTTACCCACCTGTAGCAGATGGCGGAATAGGGATTTGGACCCAGGACTGCAGAAAATAAATGACCAGGCCGTAGTGGGCTGCGCCCTGCAGGGAAGGCGGTGTTTCTGTTCCCTGTGGCTGCTGTAACAAATTACCACCAATCTAGTGGCTTAAAACAACAGAAAGGGATTTTCTCACAGTGCTGGAGGCCAGAAGTTCAAAATCAAGGTGTTATTGGGGTCATGTTTCATCTGGAGGCCTTAGGGGTGAATTCTTTTTTTTAATTTTAATATTTTATTATAATTTTTGTTGTTTTGTTTTGTTTTTGTCTGGGGGGAGGTAATTAAGTATATTTATTTACTTATTTTAATGGAGGTACTGCGGATCGAACTAGGACCTTGTGTGTGCTAAGCATACGCTCCACCACTGAGCGCTACCCTCCAGCCCCAGGTGTGAATTCTTGCCTCTTCCAGCTTTCAGTGGCTTCAGGGGTTCCCTGGCTTTCGGCCACATCGCTGTAGTTTCTGCCTCAGGTGGCTTCCCCTTTGTATCTCTGTGTCTCAAATCTCCCCTCCTTTCTCTTATCAGGACAGTAGTCACTGGGTTAGGGCACATCCCAAATCCAGGATAACCTCATCTTAAGATCAATCTAGAATTTGATGTCTTCTGCCAAGATCTTATTTCCAAAGAAGGCCACAGTCACAGGTACCGGGGTTAGGGGTTATCAACCCACTACAGGTACAGTGAGAGAGCAGGAATATGCGATCAGCTACCCTGCTCCACAGGACTGAGAAAGATGAGGAGGATGGCTTGCCCAGGGAGAGGAGAGGATGGCGAGGCACAGAGATTAGCAGGGCCAGAGAGGCCACCCGGCTTCACACCCCGCTGGAAACCCTATTTACAGAGGAGGAAGCAGCCAGGGAGGCTGTGAGACCACGCTGGTACCACTCAAGACACACGGCTGTGTCTGACTCCACGGCCCCCCAGCCTCTTGCATCCCCACCTGCCTCCCTGGACCTCTGGTGCGTGGGGTTCCTTGGGCTGGCTGGATTCTAGGCCCAAGGCAGACGCTGTCCAGGCCCTGCTTTTGGCTCTACACATGCCACCAGCCCTGCTCCCTCAGGACAGAGTCCAGCCCCAGCCTGCGCGATCAAGCAGCGCCCTCAGCCCCCATCAGCGGTCAGACTTTTCCATGCGCTTCCCCCGCCCCTGAAAGGCTGAATGCCTAGAATTCTGCAGGAATTTCCATAGCAGCTCGCCCCCTCTGGGTCCCCAGTGAGGGAAACAAAGGCCCTCTGGGGCCTAGAGGAGGGAGGCTGTGGGAGGGCCCAAGACAGTCCCTTGGGGCTGCCATTCCTGGAGATTTGCTCTCAGATAGGAAATAATGGCCCTATTCTGGAGTCACCGGTCCAGGGGCAGCCGGCACTGCAGGCTGTCGGGC
This sequence comes from Camelus ferus, assembly GCF_009834535.1. Taxonomy (NCBI): domain Eukaryota; kingdom Metazoa; phylum Chordata; class Mammalia; order Artiodactyla; family Camelidae; genus Camelus; species Camelus ferus. The sequence continues at coordinate 28,669,438 of NC_045713.1, read as the reverse complement.
CCATCACACCTGCGTACACATTTGTGTGTCCCACCGGAACCAAGGACAAGCCCACATACGTGCCTGACCACACCGGCAGGGTGCAGACGCCCCTGCCCCACGGGCACATCACCTGAGACAGAACACAGATGGAACACGTTCCTAGAGGGCACTCATCCCTACGGACACAGGCAACCCAGGACTGTGTGAGCAGGACCTGGAGTAGCCTGGCGGCCAACTTTGAGCGAACCAGCCAGGGTTCAAATCCCACCACTGCAACCTTGGGCAAGTCACTCAACCTCTCTGTGCCTCAGTTTCCTCACCTGAAAATTGGTTGTTGAGAGGATTAACTCATGGAATATGTAAGCACTTGGAAGCCCGGTTCACAGAAAGTGTCATGTAGATGTTTGCTATGAGTATGTTATAAACACACAGGGATGTATGAGGCTATGTACCGGCACACAGAGACACACGTAGATATTGTAGGGAAGAACAAAGCTGACTCCATATTAGATCAGTTTCTTTTACTTTAACCTTGGTTTTCTATTCCTTTTGCTACAAATTAATCACTAAAGGGATGTTGCCTTAGGTTAAAGTACACATAATGGCCCGTCTCCCAGAACCCTGATGCCCATGTCTTTGCTTAGCTTGCAGGGAACAGCCAGTCCCAGTCCCCTCATGAATGCTGTGCGGAATGAGAAATTAACACATCCCCTCCTGAGTCTGGCCGAAACCAGGAAATATTTGCAACACCTTATGGCCTTTTTACTTTACCTCCACACCTCCCAGCTCTTTGCTCTATAAAAGAAGCTAGCATCCAGACCCCGTAAGATGGTTCTCTAGGACATTAGTCTGCCTGGCTCCTGGCTTTCCCCAATAAAGTTGTTATTCCTTGCCCCAGCACCTCATGTCTTGATTTATTAGCCCGTCGTGTGGCAAGCAAAATGAGCTTGGACTTGGTAACAGAGAGACATACATAACCACAAACAAAGACTCACATGCAAATAGACACATGGACACATCGCACAACTGTGTGCGCACACACACAGAGGCACTCATATACGTGCATGCACACAGACACATATTCACAAGATAAAGACGGATGCATGTACGCCACACAGAGGTGTGCACACACAGTGATGCTAACACATGGACACACGTGTGTGCACACAGATACCAACCAACACAGGGGAAGCAGTCTCAGCCAGCCCTCCAGCTGGTTCACTTCCTTTTTAGTGCTTTCCCTCCCCCACCTTCACTGCTACATTGTCCAGCTGTGTACAGGACACAATTGGGTCTGGCCACGGGCACCACAGTCCTTCCCTGTCCCTGTGAGACAGGAGGGAAGGGGGGCAGGGCACAACCATTAAAAGAATGACACAGCCATTGAGGATAGGACATAAACTTGTTAGAACCAACTAGGACCGAGATGGTGGAAGATTCGTCTTCCTGTGGACCTTGGGCCTTATTACAGGCTCGTTGTAATCCATTATCGTGGGAAATGACACACCTACAAGTGCCATGACAGTTCCCAGGCTGACCATAAAAGGCCAAAAAGTGGGTGATGGCCCAATTCTTGGAAATCCCCAATCCTTCCCCACAAACAGTTGGAATAACCCTCCCACTTGTTAGAATATGAAATTACCCAGTGCATACAAACCCATCACTCCGCCCCCACATACCGGGGCACACTGCGGCCTCTCTCCTTTCTGAGATGGACCACATTCTGCTTATGGAATGTGTATCTCCCAGGGCCTCTCGCCTTCTGAGACGGCCCTCACTCTGTCTATGGAGTGCGTATCTCCCTGAATAAATCTACTTTCTCTCTACTTCGACTTGCTCTTTGACTCTTCCCTAAAGCCAAGGACCCTCCCCTGGTATGGCGTGTCCCAGGGACACACCTGAGACCTGGGACATGACCATGCTCCTGCTCCCCATTTTCCTGCAGCTTTTTGAGAGGTGCCCGTGTCAGCTCTCAGGCGACAACATGCCGTCACACACAGGCTGGTTTCTGTCTGTCTGGCCACTGACACCACACTGCTCCCTGCCCTGCTCAGGGTCTGGGATCAAGACTCGCAGCTGCACAGCCTGGGACCCTCTCCCCGAATCTCCCCCAAGCCCCAGGTCCCAGCAGCCTCTGACGCCATTCCTCCCCGCCCCTGCCCCACCCCACACCAGGGGAAACAGAACACAAACCCAAACTGTAATGCTCCCTCCCACCTCCCTCCTCCAGAACAAGGATCAGCATCACCAGGGTGCCTGACCCCAGACCCTGTGGATTGAAACCTTTTGTCTGTGGGACAACAAAGGGCATTTCTGATCCAGAACTCCAGCCTTTTTATTCCTCCAAGGTCTGTGTTGTGGGCCGTCCCCTGGCATCGCCACACTGGGGAAGAGCAGATTCTGGGCAGAAATGCCAAGAGCCTGGATGTCTCCGGAAGGGGAGGATGGATGGCGGGGAAGAGCAAGGCAGGGGGACCGCCCAGGCTGGGTCCCCTTTCCTCCCTGAGCCTCAGTCTGCTCATCCGTACAGGGGGTAGGAACAGCACCATCTGCACTGGGCGTTGTCTGGGGCTGTGCCCCTCCCCGTCCTTGGAGAAATGTCCACCCTCGTGAGTCCTGGTGGGAAAAAGCCCCACTTCCCACTGGGAGCACTCAGGATGGCAGCCTGGCACCTCAGCAGCCTGCTGGCAGTTTGGATGCAGGCGCGTGCCCCCAGCTGGGGGCATCAGGTGCGCAAGCCCCGAGTGGGCACTAGTCCAGCGGGGGCCCCGCCGCAGGTGGCAGGACACCACCTTCCCGGACCGCCCCGCAGCCCTGGGCCAGCGCCCCACCAGGAGTTTCCAGGCATCAGTGCGCTGCCCGCTTTCTAGGCCAACTCCAGTTTTCCTTCCTTTTCCAAGCGATTCCTCTCCTGCTTATGCAATAGGAAAGAACAAATCTGACTCCGTGTTAGATCCGTTCCTTCAGCTCTAAACCCTGTGCTCTGTTGTCTATGCTTAGTTATGCTGGCTCTACGACTTTTATAAAAGAATGTTGCCGAGAGCCTAAAACATACAGGGCAGCCCATTCTCAAGGCTCTGACCTTTAAGGGTGTGACATTTTTCCATTCTTACAGAGATAAAGAGTTGTAGAACAGAGAGTCACATTTGCCTTGTTGGAGGTTTACAGGAACATCCTGACCTGACCTACGTGGGCAGCTGCGAGAACAAAGGATTCCTACACCAAGAAGTTTGCAACAACCAACCACACCCCTTCCCCTTTTTAGTATAAAAGGAGCCTGAATTTTTTTTTTTTTAATGGAGGTACTAGGTATCGAACCCAGGACCTCATGCATGAAAGCATGTGCTCTACCACTGAGCTACACCCTCCCCCTAGGAACCTGAATTCTGACTTGGGTAAGACAGTTCTCTAGGACATTAGTCCCCCATCTTGTCGGTCTGCTGGCTTTCTGAATAAAGCCATTATTCCTTGCCCCAAAACCTCTTCTTCCAATTTGTTGGCCTGTCGTGCGGGGAGCAGAATGAGTCTGGACTGGGTAACACTTACATCAGCTGGGTCTCTTTCTGTTGCTGGCTGCTGGATCCAGGGCTCATCCATGGAGTGAGAGAAATAATCCACTAGAGGGCTCGGCTCTGTCACCTGCTAGCCAGAAGCCCGAGCACGTCACACTACCTCTCTGGGCCTCTGTCTCCTCAGCTGTAGGATGGGCTGAAAATAGTTCTCCACCCCCCATGACGTAAGAAATAGGTACTTGGCCTCTGCTCCCAGTTCCTGACACAGAGCTGCTAAAATGCTTGACCCTCCTGAGTGACAGGGGTTATAGGAGTGCCTAGCAGAGCTCCTGCATCCCTTGGGATTTCTTAGATGATAGGAGAGGCTTTTGTCCTAATGAGGTGGCTCTGGGTGGGCTCCTGGGGAGGGCTGGTCACCTGAAAGACCAAACCATGATTAGAATCTTGGAATTTTCAGTCCCATCCCCCACCCTCAGGGAGGGAGATGGGGTGGAGATTGGGTTAATGGCCCACCACGACTATGTGATGAAGCCTCCATAAAAATCCCCAAAGTATGGGTTTCAGAGAACTTCCAATTTGAACACATCCACGTGCTGGGAGGGCGATGCACCCCAATTCCATGGGGACAGAAGCTCCTGTGCTCAGGACCCTTCCAGACCTCACCCTGTGTACCCCTTCATCTGGCTGCTCATCTGTATCCTTTATCAGATCGATTATAATAAACTGATAAACGTGTTTCTGAGTCTTGCAAGCCATTCTACCAAATTATTGAACCTGAGGGGCAGGGGGGTTGTAAGAACCTCTGACTTCATATGGAAGACAAAAGTGTGGGTGCCCTGGGGACCTGATCCTTGCGGCTGGCACCTGATGTCGTTGCAGTCTGTGGGACTGAGCCCTAAACTCGTGGAGTCTGATACTGTGAGTAAACAGTTTTATCCTCCAGGGGATGTTGTAAGGATTAAATGAGATAACGTATGTAACGAGCACTCAGGAAGTATTTCTCATTGGCAGCATTTGCCTTAACATGGTAACAGCATGATTTATTTGGCTTTTATGAAATAAGAACTGAGTGGGGGTCCTCAAATTGAGAGGATGTATGGATTTGGATAGGAAAAAAACTGCATCTTTATTTTCACTAACCCATAACTGAAATTTTGTATATTATAACTTCAGTTTCTGATTAGCAACATCCATGGAACTGTGACTTTGTCACCAACAAGAATCACAAGTATTTTTATATCCCATGACTGTCAATGCAGATATACACAGCTGGCTTCTTTTATAAAATGTGTTTGTGTGTGTGTGCGTGCATGTGCGTGTGAGCACGTGTGTGTGTGTGGAGGAGGGTATTGCATTGAAAAAGAGTATTCTGAATATTCAACTCTAGTTATTGAAATACATGCCAAAAATACATGCCAAAGTGTTTAAAATATGGGTACCGATGTTAACAACTTTGAATGCATCAAAAAATAAGATGGCTCCATAGAGTTATAGATGGATGGAAAGATAGAGTGATGATGGATGATGGATGGATGGATGGACAGATGATGGATGGATGGATGAATGGAGATATGGCTGGATGGATGGATGGTTGGAGAGACGGGTGAAGGGCTGAAGAAATGAATGGATGAATAGATGAATAAGATGGATGGATGGACAGATGTAACAAAATGTTATCTGGGTGATTGGTACAGGGGTGTTTACTGCACAAGTCTTTCAACTTTTCTGTTTGAACAGTTCCACCATGAAACGTTGGGGAAAAGATTTTTAAAAGAGAGAAAAGGATGAAACTGAGAAAGAAAAAGAATTTCAAAATCTGAACAAAGGAAGAACATTCACCTTAAAGATCGCCTTTATCACTGAGTCCTTACCAGAGTCAGATTACATAGAGAAGAAAATGAAGAAAAGAAGCCCAGAAAATAGACACGTAACAGGTTTTAAGTAATTGTAACATTTAAGGGAAAAAGCAAGTTTTCCCTATAAGGGAAGTCCAACATCTAGGGCTATAACGCCAATGCGATGCCCACTGGTCACTTGCAACCACTGGGCAGTCGAAATACAGCCAGTCAGAACTGAGATGTGCTGTAAAATGCGCACCAGGTTTTGAAGACTTGGTACAAAAAAAAAAATAATACGGAAAATAGCTCCAGAATATTTAAAAATACTGATTACATGTTGAAATGTTAATATTTCGGATATATTGGATTAAATCAAATTACGTGTTTAAAATTAATCTCCCCTGCTTCTTTTTACTTTGTTTTTGTTTAATGCAGCTACAATAAAATTAAAATGACATACGTGGCTCACATTAACTATATTTCTTTTGGGTAAGACGGGCCTAAAGGAAGTGCCCACTGTGGAAATTCTGAATTTACCAAGATACATGCATTTGCCTTATGCAAATTATTAGAATTATTCTTATTCTTTCAGTGACCAACCAGATGTGGATGGGACAGGAAGGGCGTAATTGTCGCCCTCTGATTACCTTTGGGGGAATACCTGCTTTTTCCATTTTTCTTGTGGTCGGTACCTCTGGGAGGTACGATGTCAAACTACTCTTTAAGATATTTGGAAGTAAAATCTTTATACAATAAAAGTATTTTTTCAGAAGAAATATCCTGTCCTAAATCAACAGGAATAAATCTAGGCACATCTTAAAAAACAGAACAAAACACTCCTGGAAGGGGTGCCGGGGCTTCCCCAGGATGCCAGAGGGGCCCCCAGGAATTGGGGTGTCCCAGCTGGGTCCCCTGCCCTCCAGCCCTTTGACAATCACATGGTTTCTGACCAGGATTTTCCTGTTTTCAGATGGCTCTGCCACAAAAAGCTGGCCATCATAAAAACATAAGGCAGCCGTGTGACAGCCGCCTGCCCCTTCTGTGTGGGCAGCGGCCCTGGCCCTGCCGGGTGCAGGCACGAGGTTTCGTCCTTCCGGGCCCTGCTGCAGAGTACAGAGACCCTGAGGAAGAATCTGGCTGAAGTGACAATCACGCCACCCTCCTGCCAGGGTGTGGGGTGGAGCTAAGTCAGGGTCCTGTGCACCCTGGATATTTACCCCAAAGGCTGCCTGGGCAGTGGGGATACCTGAGCTCTGGGAGGCAGGGCCAGGCTGGCCAGCAACTTACTGGGAGGCATTTCCTAGGCTGGGGCTCTGATGCTGCTCACCTCTCCCAGCCTGAGCCTTTCTCCTCATTGACATATTTTGAGCAGATTCCAGGTGCTGGCACCAGACAAATATCATCTCATCTCATCCTACATACCCTTGAGGGAGGAGCTATCATCACATGTCCTATTTCACTGATAAGGAAACTGAAGCACAGAGAGGTTAAGTGACTGGTCCAAAGACACACAGCTCAGGATCCATATTCTTGACAACCCTTCCACGCTGCCTCTTTGAGAAAAGTCCAGAAGCCCAGGTGCTCCATTCCAAGAAGAAAAATTGCCACCAGAGAGGGCACGTGCTGCCCACCAGCTCCTCTACCCAGGAGAGCTGCTCCTACCGCAGTTGCCCCACATCCTCAGGGCATCACCACCCACCAGTCACTATCATAATTATCATCGGCATCCAAAGCCCAGCACAGTGGATGGTCTGGGAGACCAGAGATGGTTTCCTGGGTGGATCCAATCATGCCCCTCCCCAGCCAGAGGTCCTGCGGTGTTGTCCTCATGAGCCCAAGGATGAAATACGAACTCCCCAGGCTGTCTCAGGAGCCCCAGCAGGTGTCCTCCACCCCTCCTGCCCGCAGAGCTCCCTCACCGTCCACTGAGCTCCAACAGCCCCACAAGCCCATCCTGCCTCAGGGTCCTTGCACATGCCGCTCCCCTTCCCAGAACCTTCTACACTTAATACCCTGCACAGCGGCTCCTTCTCATGCTTCAGGGCTCGGCCCACATCAACACCTCACGGCAGCCTCCCCGGGTCCCTCCTCAGGTCCCGGTACGTGGCTTGTCTCCCTCTTGCCCCCATAATATGTCAGTTTGGATCTGCTTGTTTGTTGGCTGCCCTCTCCCCGCTCCCCCCTCTCCCCAGTGAAGGAACAAATGAGCAAATGGGGTCTCATCCTGATGATCGTTCTGCAACCTGGGAAACTGAAGCAGAGATGAGGTGACGTCACAGGTCACATACATCGTGGGTGGCAGAGCCAGACTGAGGTTATCACCATGAAATATTTCATAAGGACAAAAGGACACATGCAATGCAGGCATAGGTCTACATGACTTCCTCTTTGATTTGCTATCAGCCCCGGAAGCACAGGCAGCTGAAGGCTCCACGAATCACAGCCCTTCATCAGGACCACACTCACACCCCATGAGCTCAGAGGAGGGACCAGCAGTGAGGTCTTTTCATCTGATGCTGGGATGTGGGGTCAGGACGGCCCCTCTGGCAGGTCACAAGGACTCGCCACAGGATGGGAGATCGCATCCTAACTGCTGAGTCACAGCCGGTGAAGGGTGGAGTGGAACAGCATCACTGATAAGCGTGACATCCATTCCAAACTTAGTCCTAGCCTGTCTCCTCCCACCACACAGCTCGGCTGTATTCAAGTCTGCTCACTGGCAAGACACCACCGAGGAGGAAGGAAGCAGGCCCAGAAAGGAGGGAGCTGGTATGTGGTGGGCAGCCTGGACCCACGTTGCATGTGGAGGGAGAGAAATAAGACATGGTACCCAGAACAGCCAGACCCACTAGGTCCCTAGGGTGCAGAGTCCCACTTAATCCTCACCTACACCCTTGTGAAATTGTGATAGAGGAGAACAAATCTGACTCCATACTGGGTCTGTTCCTTTAGTTTTGACCACTGTGCCATGTGCAGAATTGTTATCTCCATTTCACAGATGTAGGAACAGAGAGGTTGAGGGCTTTGCCCAGAGTCACACAGCGGGCCAGAACTACCTCGGGGCTAGAATTCCAGAGCCTCACCCACAGCGAGTTCAGGCTGATCCCAATCCACATACCATCACCTCCCAAGTGTGCAGAACACATCACTGCCTTTAGTTTTCTGCAGCAGACTTACACACTGCGTGCTGCTGTTAGTCCCGTTTTATCGATGAGGAAACTGAAGCTTGGATAAAGGAGACCCCCTAGCCCAGAGTCAGAGGCTGGCAGAGATGGGATTCGAACCTAGTGCATCTCCAGCACCCACGTGAGCTTCCCTCTGCATCGGCTGCCTCCTTTGGCATCTCATATCGGCACGATACCCTTGGCTTCTGCACAGCTGGGCTGGAGCAGGTGTGGTGACCCACACAGTGACCTCCGGGCCAAGGACACAGGGCTGCAGCCACCCTCCTGCCCCAGGGCTGCCTTCCCAGGCCTCCGACTCTCCCAGCTTCTGTGTAACTGGTCCCCCAGTTAAAGCCCCTCTATTCACATGCACAGCCTCCTGGCTAGGTCCTGCCTGATCTCCCATCCCATGGGGGCCCCCTTGAAAAAATAAATGGAGCTGGAATGAGGGACTGAACCTGAGGGATGGACAGACAGCCTGGAGGCAGATCAGGACAGAGCCGAGGGACCCAGATGACAAGGTAACAGGCAATGCACGTTCGAAATGTTGGTGCCAGCTATGAGCCAGGCAGACAGAGGGATCTGTAAAACTGCAGAGCCGAACAGAAATAAAAATGCTGATTTCTCACCAGACGAACACAGCCCCCTGGAGGCCAAGTGTGTGACTTTTAAAGAAACACCCTGAACACTGGGGCTGGCTCAGCCGAGAGCCTTGGAATCTTTTTATTTTTATTTTTCTAACAGCTTTTTTGAGATATAATTCATTTACCATACCACCCATCCATTTAAAGTGTACACTTCGATGATTTTTAGTTTATTCAGAGTTGTGCAACCATCACCATAGTCAATTTTAGAACATTTTCATCACCTCAAAAAGGAACCCCATAACTTTTACTATCATCTCCCTGTCCCTCATTCTGGCTCCCCACAGCCTGCAGCACCCACTAATGAACTTTCTGTCTCTATAGATTTGCCTGTTCTGGGCATTTCCTATAATTGGAATCACACACCTTGGGGTCTATGGTGTCCTTCACTCAGCATAATGTTTCCAAGTGTCCCCTACGATGTAGCATGCGTCACACCTTCATTTATTTTTATTGACCAGTAACATTTCGTGGTACAGAAATGCCACATTTTGCTTATCCACCCATCCAGCTGACTGACATCTGGGTTGTTCCCTCCTTTTGATATTATGAATGAGGCCGCTCTGAACATCCCTGTACAAATACATGTGTGCGTTTCCATTTCTCTTCGGTACAGACGTGGGAAAGAACCTTGGCGTCTTCATGCACGTTCAGAGATCCTCAACAAACACACAGGCAACAAACTGTAGGAAAAATCCCAGCACATCTTATACAGGCTTCCTGCATGCCAAGCCCCGTTCCACAGGCTCTCGTTTAATCTTCACAACAATCTACTGAAGAGACATTAATATTATCCCAATTGTACAAAGAAAACAGAGGCATAGCTCCCTGCTCTTAACACTAGGCTGGATCGAGGCTCGTGATTGGTGAGAACCCACTGTGGACAGAACAAGCCCAGGGACACCCGGGAGTCAGGCCCCGAGGACCTGGAGCAGGGGCTTCCCCTCCTGTCCCAGGGTAACCCCAAGGGACAAGCATCCCATGGGGCGAGGACCCCGCCGGGTACCCCCAGGGCTAGCCACACCCCTCCATCCTGAGCAGAGACTTTTTGAAGGTGGGGAGCGGGTGAGATGGGGAGAGCTTTCTTCAGCCATCAGGGAGTCCGTCCTCCCTCTCGGCCCACATCAGGACAACTGGGCCACGTGCTCATTCCACAAGTATTGTGTGAGCGCCTACCACACGCCGGGCACTGGGCTGTGCACGGAAGATCCCAGCAGGAGCAACACAGACACAAGACCTGGGGCTAACACTGTAGTCAGGAGAAGCTGACAATACACCACATAATAATAAATATACACAGTCCCCCACGGCTAGTGGGTCCCTCTTGGCAGCCGATGCACACATCCCTCCTGTGTCTCAGAACCCATCCCTTCTGGGGACAGGTACCGCAATGGGGCGGGCCACATGCCACATGATGTGTGCACACACTTCAGCAAGACGAAGGAGTGCACATTGTGTCTGAAACAGGAGCCGTATCTCCACACGAGGCAACAAGGCCGAGGTGGCTCTGGACCTCCTGCTAAGGATGTGTTCCAGGCCCAAGGCCCAAGCTGTGTGGCCAAGTCTGGGCTGAAACCCTGCATGCTCCAGACCTGTTCCCAACACAGGGCAGCAACAGGCAGATCAAACCCAAACATCTACAGCCAGAGGAAAACAGAGGCTAGCTTAGTCCAGGGTTTCCCAATATCAGCCATAATGACACTTGGGGCTGGACAGTCCTCTGCTGGGGGGCTGTCCCACGCACCACAGGATATTAGCAGCAACTCTGCCCTCTACCCACTGGATGCCAGCAGTGCTCCTTGCCCCACAGTTGTGAAAAACATTCATGTCTTCCGGCGGGTACCTCAGAACCACTGATCTAGATGAACCCTGTCCGAATACAGATGGGGGAATGGAGGCCGGGAGAGGTTAAGGAATCAGAACAGCTGCCACTGACTTGGGCCCCTACCTGGTGCTGACCCGACACCGAGGGCTCTGGTGTTACCATCTTGAATCCTCACCAGCACCCTGGGAGGTTACCACCTCTCACACCCGCAGAATCCTGGAGCTCACAGAGGTCGAGTGAATTTCCCCGGGCCATTCCATAGGTATGTGGACACCAGAGCCGGGCATTCCTGACTCCGGGCCCAAGCGGCTGCCTCTGTGAACTGAAGATGAACTTCACGGAGGGAGTTTTGGTAAACAGGTAGGTGCTCGCAGATTCCTTAACGACATGTTGACATGTCTGTTGTTAACTGCAAACACCTGTGGGTTTCCGCTGGGGTCTGCTTGGCTCTTCCCAGTCCCCAGGTCTCAGTGGACAGGTGCCCCCTGGTGAATACGTAACCGTCTGTCATAAAAAAATCATAAGCTGTCAGAGCCGGACGCAGCCTTAGCATGTACTGGATTCAGCACTTGTGTTCTCCAGGTGGGGGATAGCGGCCCAGGGCTGGGGGAACACCATGCTGAAGGCCGCACAGAGATCTGGAGCAGGGCCGGAAGGAGGACAAGCTGAGATATAATTCACATACCGTATAATTCACTCACTCACAATGTACAATTCCATGGCCTTCAGTATATTCATAGAGAAGTGCAACCATCACCACAATCCATTTTAGAACATTTTCATCACCCTCCCCCAAAACCCAAACCCAGTAGCAATCGTTTCCCCAACCCCTGGTTTCCCCTAATTCCCCCAACCCCTGTTTTCCCCTAATTCCCCCAGCCCCTGGCAACCACTATTTTCTCTCTTTATGGATTTGCCTTTTCTGAATGTTTCGTACAAATGGAATCACACAAGCGGTGGTTGTCGGCAGCGTTAAGTGAATAGGCCGTGGGGCCCAGGCCACAGTTCACAATAGCTTGCACCTGGTAAGAGGTGAATGTACGCATGCGCCAGTGGCGTAAATACTACACATGCGCCAGCTATGTAAGCCTTAGGAACAAAGAGGTAAAGGTACGCATGCGCTAGGAGCATTATGTAAGTGGTATGAACAAAGAAATGAATAGTGTGTATGTGCCGGCAAAGTAGATAAAAGCAAGACAAGTGCGCCACGCTGGGGTGCGCGCCATCTTGTCGGACCAGAAGAAAGTGCTGATCGCCGCCATCGTGAGCGCCACCCTCTTGTACTTCAATAAAGTGCTGTTTTGCTCCATGTCAGCTCCTCGTGCATTTTTCCAGTTGGGGTAGCTCACCTGTTCGAATCCCTCTTAAGCCCCCCTCCGCTGACAGTGGTCTTTGGTGATTAGCTTCTTTCACTTAGCATAATGTTTTCCAAATTCATCCCTGTTCTAACCCGTATAGGGGCTGCGTTCCTCTTTCAGGCTGACTGATAGTCCACTGTATAGATCGACCATGTTCTGTCTGTTCACCCCCTGGTGGACGTTTCCATTCTTGCCACTGGAGTGTTTTCTTGTTAACTTCCATTGACTGAGAGCTTCCTATATGCCAGCTTGAGCACTTGACTTGCAGACAGATCACACAGCCCTGGAGGAGGCAAAATTGTTCCCTTTTCACAGTTAGGGAAACTGAGGCCCCGAGGAGCCAAGGGACCAGCTCAAGACTCCAAATCAGAGCTATTCTCAGAGGGTCTCAAACTGGTGGCCCCGGGGCCAATTTGGAAGCCTCATCACCTTCTAGCCCCGCCACCCATCCTTTCCCCCTAAGCACCTTACACTACAAATCACACTGCGGCTTTTGTCTAGTGTCTGCTGTTCTCGACTATGGTTTCCTTTTACCATTTCTCGCTCTGCCCACATTCTGTAGGGTTAATGTCTGCCCCCAGCTTCTCATGGGTCCTGGGCAAAGAGTCTAAGGGTGGGGGAGGGTATAGCTCTGTGACAGAGCACATGCTCAGCATGCACAAGGTCCTAGGTTCAATTCCCAGTACCTCCATTAAAGAAAAAAAAGTGAATTCTTCATTGACCTGGACTTACTCCATTCTAACTACTGTCCATTCGGAGATGGAGACCTTCCTACTGTTACAAATCTCCTTTCTTTTATGAAACAATGGGGAGGGGAAGTGGTTGGTGAGGTTTTAAACATCTGCATTAGTTAAAATAAAAAGCCTATAATGAAAAAGAATATGAAAATGAATATATGTATGTGTATGATGACTGAAACATTATGCTGTACGCCAGAAATTGACACATTGTAAACTGACTGTATTTCAATAGAGTGCAAATTAAAAACAAAAGAGAATATACTGAAGAAAAAAAAAAAAAGCAATCTCATGTCCACCCTCAAAATTTTAAAATAAACTTTGATTTTTTAAAATAGTTTTAGATTTGGAGAAAAATTGTAGAAGTAGCAGAGAGAATTCTATATACTTACACCCGGTTTCCCCTATTATTAACACTGATACATTATTACTTACTAAAGTTTGTTCTTTATTAGGATTTCCTTCGTTTTTTTCCTAAAGTCTTTTTTCTCTTCCAGGATCCCATCCAGGACACCACATTACACTTAATTGTCATTTAGGTTCCTCTGGGCTGTGACAGTTTCACAGATTTTCCAGGCTTTTGAGCACCTTGACACTTCTCAGGAATATTTGTCAAATCCCTCAGTTGGGATTTGTCTGATGTTTTTCTCCTGATTAGAATGCAGTTGTGTGTTTTGGGAGGAAGACCATAGCGGGAAAGACCATCTTCATTACAATCATCTCCAGGGTACCTGCCTTCGAGATGACCTCTCACTGTTGGTGTGGACCTTAATCACCTGCTGATCAAGGTGAATTACTGGGAATTCTTTTGTGTAGGAAATTCACCCCTCCCCCAAATTAAAAAAACTTATATATATTGTTTTTAAAATTTCTATCAGCAAAGCCCTAAATCCTGGCTGTCACCAAGGCAGACTCCAGCTGGCCATAGGGGATCTGTCAGAGAGAGAGAGAGCATGAGAGAGAGCCTCCTCTGTGGGCCAGGCCCGACGCGGACAATTTTATTTCACGCAAGAGGCTGCTTTCTGGCAAAATGGGGTTCAGCTTCCCCAATTTACAGACGAGGCTCAGAGAGGCGTGTGGAGCCCCAGGTCACACGGTTTGGGTGGCAGCTGCATGGTTTGAACCCATTGGCTTCTCACCTCCCTCCCACATCACCCCTAAGCGGGGCTTGCTAAAGCTAACAGCTGGCGAACAGAAAGAAACCCAGGCCACGGAGAGGAGGAAATTATACCAGCCTTGGTCCTCCGCCCTCTACCCACGGGGCACCGCGCACCCGCAGGGAGACATCCCACGGCGCGCACCTTCAGCCTCTGCCCCTCGGGAAACCTCGAGCCAGCAAATGGAAAACGAACCGCAGGACGCCAGGCCTGATGGGCGCCACCAGGCGTCGCCCCTCCCCCACCGCCCTTCATACAGGGCCTGGTGGGCGCCCACCCACTGGGAGAAACCTGGGCGTTTCATTCAGGGAGTCTCGGCTCACTCCCTGGACCACGTCCTGAGGCTCATCTCCATCCCCCGCCTCCTAGTGGTCCTGGGCTGGGCGTCGGTGAAACCCAGGGGCTCTACTTCGAAGGGAAAATCTGGGGGTCCTGGACTCTCGACCTCTTGACCTCTTAAGATCTTTCCTCAGATGGGGGAACTGCAGCTCAGGCTCCCTGGCCAGGAGCACTGGACTGGGGGGAATCCTGAGATGCTGCTTCAGCCCCTGGGAGAGCCCTTCCTGCTTTCTGGGCCTCGGGGTGCCTCCTCTGTAAAATGGGGGGTAAAAGCTGACTCTTTGGGGGCTACCCAGTCCCCTGCCCCTAACTCTCAGCGGGCCCAGCCACCCCGCGCCCGCCGCCTGTGACAGCAGCGCCCCCTTCTGGACGGGTGCCTCTTGGCCTCCGCGGCGAATCCCCTGCTCTCTGACCACCCCCACCCCCCACCCCCACCCCCGCCGCAGGTGATTCTAGGGGAGGGCAGCTTGGTTGAAAGCCACCGAGAGGGAAACCAGAACTAGGTTTCCAGACCGCCACACCTGAGTTCCCATCTCGGCGCTACCACCTACTAATGGAACCTCAAGTACACCTCTGAACCCCTCAAAACTTAACCCAGTGCTTTGTCATTTATAAATGCATACAGTGTGTTTTATATATATATATGATTGTAATGCGGATTGGACGGGGCAAAGTGCGCGGCCACCACTCAGCACCCAGGAAAGCGCTCGATCCTGGGCTCTGGTACCTTTCCTCTTACGCTCTCCCCACGCTGGTCAACAGTGGCGGAGTCTCCCTCCCTCGGAGCCGGATTTGTAGCCCAGGCCAAGTTGGGTAGAACAACGGGCTAAATAAACAGATGAGGAGGACCCTGTGCCTCTGCGGTAACATTCGTTCAGGAAATTTTCACCCTCCAGCCTTGTCCACGCGGCACCCCCAGTGTTGTCACGTCCAGCCAGCCCTGCTCGGGCCACGAGCTCAGCCTCTCTCTAGAATTGCGCTGCCTAGGCCTTCAAGTAGCCTTCAGTCTCCAGTGTAATCCACCCTTCCAGCTGCTGCGGCTAGGGTTCACTTTCTAAAACACGGGTCTCCTGAGTCACTCACTCTCCTGCTGGAACACGCAATAGTTCCCTGTGACCCTCAGGATAAAGTCACAACCTTAACAGCATTCAGACGTTTTACTTCACACCCGTCAGAATGTTATCAAAAAGATGAGAGGTAAGTGGTGGCCAGGATGTGGAGAAAAGGGAACCCTCCTACACTGTTGGTGGGAATGTAACTTGGTGCAGCCACTATGCAAAACAGCACGGAGATTCCTCAAAAAAATCCTTAAAAATCGAGCTGTCAAAGGATCCAGCAATCCCACTCCTGGGTGTGTATCCTAAGGAAATAAAACCACTTTCTCGAAAAGATAACTGCACCCCCCTGTTCATTACAGTATTACTTACAATAGCCAAGACATAGAAACAATCTAAGTGTCCATTTATGGATGAATGGATAAAAAAAGTGATACACACACACACACACACACACACACACACACACACACACAATGGAATATTATTCAGCTGTAAAAAACGATGAAACCTTGCCATTTGTCACATGGAAGATGGACCTTGAGGGTATTATGCTAAGTGAAATGTTAGAGGAAGAAAGAGAAATACTGTATGATCTCACTTGATATGTATAATCTAAAAAAAGCCAAGTAATGCAGAGAACAGATTAGTGGTTGTCAGAGGCCAGGGGTAGGAAGGAAAAGGGGGGCTCAAAATGGGTGAAGTGGGGTCAAAAGTACAAACTTCTAGTTATGAATAAGTTCTGGGAATATGATGTAGAGCACAGTGATTATAGTTAACGATAATGTTATTATATATTTGAAAGTTGCTAAGAAAGTTGATCTTAAAAGTTCTCATCACAAGAAAAAAAATTGTAACTGTGCAAGGTGCTGGATGTTAACTAAACTTACTGTGGTGTCATTTTATAATATACACGTAAGTCATTATGTAGTATACCACAGAACTAACACAATGTATATGTCAATTATATCTCAGAATACCTGGCGAGTGGGAGAAAATACCTTTTAGACTTGGGCCCTGCCTTATCTCTGATCCAATCATCTACAATTTCCTTTTCCATCACTGGGACCCTCTGCACCCCATCACCCTATAGTGATTCCTGCACCTGGGCCTTTGCATATGCTGTTCGTGCTGCTGAAGACCTTGCCCGGACCTCTGTCCGCTATTGGTCACTTAGGATGCAGCTCATATGTTCCCCACTGCTGAAAAGCCTTCCTTCCTTCCCACTCCCTGTCCTGCCCAGAGAAGAGTCATTGTCTCCTTCAACTTGTCCTTCAGGTGCCGGCGTGGGCTCCACCTTCTCCAGGAAGCCATCCCTGAGCCCCCCAGATCCCCAAGGTCCAGGGTGGGGATAGCGTGCCTTTGGTCTGTCTGCCCCTGGGGACTGAGCCTGTGAGGTTAGGGCTGTGTCTGAGTGGGATCACGTTGTTTTAGTGTTACTAGCCTGGACCCTGAGAAGCTGATATCGAAGTTCGTGGGCCCATTTAGGTGTTGCCCTCATGATGCGCTGTGAGGAGGGAGAGTCCAGGACACACAGTGCCCAAAATCTCCAACGCCTGCCTCCAACCCTGGGCCCTCTGTGCCAACACGGGCCACTCTTCTCACTAAGCTCCAGGCAGGCTTTTCCAGGATCTGGGCTTTAGCTCCCTCAGCCCCTCAGACTCTCTGATCCTCCCTGCTTCCCTTCATCCCTGCATCCCAGCTTCCCCATGACATCCATCAGTGTCCGACCAGCTGTTGTCCAGAAGAACTACTTCCTCCACCGACCAGCCCCCCATCCATCACCGCAGCCTCAAGGACTTCAGCCCAGCTGCAGCCATCGGTCCAGCACCCTTCCCGGAGCTAGGTTTCCCAGCAGCCTTTCTGCTTAATCCCAGCTCTGGGAATCTCCAGCATCTGGGTGGGGGCAGATCTGGGGGTGGGTCCAGGAAGCTAGGAGATCCCTCAATTCAGCTGTTAGGAGGCAATCCCTCCCCCATTGACCTGCTGAGAGAGCACTTTTGCAGGCTACCCCATCAATCTAGAGCGCTATTTTCACAGCAGCAATGACAGCTGCCCTGTACTGAGCATTTACTGTGTGTCAGACCCTCTGCCAAGCGCATCCCCTGCCTCTGCTCATTTAATCCTGAAAACAAAACGGAACACAGATAAACAGCAAGGTCCTACTGTATAGCACAGGGAACTATATTCAATAGCTTGTAATAGCCTATAATGAAAAAAGGATATGAAAAGGAATATATATATATACAATATATATGTATAACTGAATCACCATGCTGTACAGCAGAAACTAACACAACCTTGTAAACCAACTATACTTCAATTAAAAAAATTAACAACGCATACACACACACAAAGAAGAGAAACAAAACAAAACAAAACAATCCATGAGGCTGGTTCTATTATTACCCCACTTTGTAGGATGGGGAGACTGAGGTAGGGGACCAATGTCCACCACAACTGACAGTCTGTCAACATCTGGCGAATGGGCACTCGGAAGTCATCCTGGGCAGCAGTGAGGGGCTCACTGTGGTGCCAGACTGTGACCACCTCCTTGCCAGCCAAGCTTCCCCTCAGACAGACTCCACCTCGTGCCATGAGCCAGGGCATCCTAGCTGCTCCAGCTCAGAGAAGGTAGGACTAGGCTCCCAACAGCTGAGCCCCAGCCCTGCCACGGAGCAGTGCGGGAGGCTGTTCCTCAGCGGGGAGCACCTACTATGGGCCAGGTCCTGGCCAGGCACTTCGCACACAGTCCTACAGTGTCCGCCCCAGAGTGAAGCGGGTCCTGCCTCATCCCCAATGGACGAAGAGGAGACTGAGGCTCAGGGAGGTTAAGTGACTTGCCCAAGGTCACAGGGCAGAGCTGGGATTTGAACTCAGGGCATGTGTCTGGGCCAGGCTCAGGCTGCCTTTCCCTGGCCAGCAGTGGAGAGTCACTTACCCCAGCCAGGGCTGAGAGGGGACCTCAGTCCGTCAGCAGCAGTGGACATGGGTCCCCTTTCCACACCTGCTCCCTGCCTGGGAGATGCAGGCAGTCCCATCAGAAGGAACTGGGGTTGGGAGTGCCAGGTGTGGACGACCTACCCCGTCCCCTTCTCCGGGAACAATCTGCGGGCCATCCTGTGTGGCCAATCAGCTGAAACTGGAGCATGGCTGCTGTAGGCACATTCCTCACGTCAGCCTCAGTTCCCAGTCCCTCGAATCCTGCTCCCTCCGCTACGCACAAAGGCCAGCTCACTTGCTAAACCACATAGTACAAGGTTAGAAGGAGGCCCTCCGTGCTTTCTGTGTCAGCAAGTAGTGCCTCCACCCACACATGTGCGCAGCTGTTATGCACCCTCAGAGCACATGAACCGTGTAATAAGTGTCATAGTTGTGACTAAAAATCCCATGAGTTCCTCGCAATGTTGCTGTGAACCTAAAACTGCTCTAAAAAATTAAAGTCTTAAGAGCAGATTGTTCTGAATCCCACGAAGGTATATCTAGGAATCTATCCCCCAAAATACACTACCCAAAATACAAATCATGTTTGCACAAAGTGGTCTTTTTTTGTTACTGTTGCAGTATTAATGTCGTCATTAGTACCATCAAAGTCTGGAAACAACACAGACATCCTCCAAGAGGAAACTGGTTGAATAAACTCTGGACATCCACATAGGAGAGTTCCTTTTTTTTTTTCCCATTATTTAAACAAATTTATTTTATTATTTTTCATTTGTTCTTAATTTTTTTTTGAGGGGGAGGTAATTTGATTTCTTTGTCTATTTATTTATTTATTTTTAGAGGAGGTACTGGGGACTGAACCCAGGACGTCCTGCATGCTAAGCACGCCCTCTACCCCTTGAGCGGTGCCCTCCCTGGGGAGAGTGCTCTACAGCTGTGAAAAAGGAGGAAGATGCTGTCTCCCAGGACTACGCGGGTGTCCTCTCCAGGCTCTATGATTAAGTGAAAAAACAAAAACAAAATCCAAGGAGCAGAACTGTATACGCAAAGTATTCTGTCTTCTGAATACATGTGGGGTGTGTATACATTTGCTTATACTTTCAAGAAGAAACAATGGAAGGGTAAAGCAGAAACTCACAAAAGTGGTTACCTGTGGGGAGAGGGGTAACTAGTGAAAGGGACAGAAGTGGACAATAGACTTGAGTGTCTATTGTTTTAGAGCTTTAATCTGTAAATGCAAACAGTTTACAAAATGATAAAGCAAAGACAAAAAAAAAAAAAAACCCAATCCATTAAAATAAAAATACCCAACAGAAATGAATAAACCTGACTGAATGTCAACTTGGCACCCATACTATGAAAGATTATTGGAAGTGACTTCAAACAGCATTTTGATTATATATCCCTAATGGGCTTTATCCTAAGGGCCACAGAATCACAACAAAACAGAAGCGCAGTGAAATCTTCAACTGTACTCAGTTATCACACAGGTAGCGATTATACTGCTATTATTAGGTTAAAATGGTTAGCTTTACAATATAGGATAAAGAAAATAAGAAATTGAGTTAATGTTGTTAGGAACCAAGATTTTCTAAGTAAAAATTAAAAAGAGACCCATAAAATTGAAGTAGCTAAATGAAAGTCTTGTAAACTTAAATGTGAATGATAATTTTCAGTTTCTCCAGCTTTACGCCTAGATGCAATGATAACCTGGTAGCAATGAGCACCTTTAATATCTAGATTGTGACCCCTAACTTCCATTTATCGCCAAAAGGAACAGGGCTCCTCTGAAGAAACGGCTTAATTCCAGGTAGAAAATGTACAAGATGAATCTGGGACATGTCATCCATAAATTAAGAAAACTGTCAAAAATTACAGAGGTCATGTGAAAAGTATGCAGGAGGCAGTAGGAAGAGGCTCCCATTAACTTGTGTGGGACTTGGTTCTAAACACTATACAAATATTAACTCACCCTTAGGAAAATTATTTAACTTCATTTAATCTTCACCACGAGCCTATTATGAGCTTTGTGTAATTATGCTCATTTTATAGATGAGGAAACTGAGTCCCAGGAGATGAAGTAAACTGCTTAAGATCACACAGCAGGTAGGTGGCTGAGAGAGGATTTGAATCCGTGCCCTTAGCCAGTTTCTAAGCTGCCTCTTTATTAATGCAGGATGTTCAACATCAAAGTAGAAAAGGAAAAATAAACAAAGTGGTCCAGGGCTTGGCAGAGGCCAGTCTGGGAGGGTTTAGAACCACAGACAGCACTCACAGTCACTCCCCACAGTTCAGCTGTGCCTATAACCAGGATGCTCAGAGGCTGACCCCAGTGGGGATCAAGGACCGGTTGGGATGTGCTTGGCCCCATATGCTGGCCAGCTGAAGAATGAGCTCCCATGATGCTCAGCCCCCCTACCAGCGAATCCTCACATCCTCCGGACTCTTTGGGAGCCCCCTGGGCTCTCTTCCTCAACACCATCACTTAAGAGCAGCTCACCATTTAATTCCTCACGATGCCTAGCCAGGTAGGAGGGGACATACCCATTGCCCAGGTGGGGAAACTGAGGCTCAAAGAGGAACTGAGCTGCCCAAGCCCATGGCACTGGGAAGGGGCTGATCTTGGCTTCTGTGCCTTTGTCCCACCCCCTCTCCTTCCTCTTGTTGGCTCTCTCTCTTTGCAAGGCTGAGCGTGGGGTGCTGGTGGTCCATGTTGAGGAGTGAGTCACCATCATTCTGGCGTGTGTCATCTCCCCAGCTGCAGCCGGGAGCCGGGAAGAGGGGGTCTGCGTACACGAGCTCGAGGCAAGAAGGCTGCTTTCCCCAGAGAGAAAGGAGCCTGCCGTCCAAAGCACCCTGGATATCTCTTGCCCTCCATGTCCACACAGCCACTGTGCCTGACTAGCTCTTCCTCCAGAATATTCCTGGAACCTGTTCTCTCTTCACCTAAAGCCACCACCCTAGCTGAGGGCCACCATCAGCTCTTACCTGGACTGTGGGAGCCTCCCGACCACCTACCCCGCCCCCCTCCTCCCTTGCCTCCCCCAATCCACTGCGAGACAGAAAGGGCAGATTCCAGGTACACTTTGAAGGGGGATTGACAGCATTTGTGATGAGGTGGACAGGTGACTATATTTAGCTGCTGCCAACATCAGTGTGCCTCCCTTTTCTTTCTACCTAGGCCTAATTTTCTCTCTTTTCAGACAACCAGTCACGTGGGAACACCGGGCTCCCCACAAGGCCTGGAAGCTGAGCCAGATTCCCTCCATCCCCTGCCCTCTCCCCACCCCCTAACCCTGACCCCTCTGGTTTCTGCCGGAGGCCCTTTAAGAGGCAGCAAATCAATGCTTAAGAGTGAGGATCCCATACTTTCTGCAACAACTCAAAGGCCAGGAAACGAAAAAAGGGAGAATCGTCACAGCTTAAAAGGGATTTACGAGATAGAGCATCCAGATGCCACGTACAGACTCTTTCTCCCGAACTGAACCAATCACCCATTAAACACACTTAGGAAACAACGGGGTGGGGTGGGGGGAGACGGGATTTGAGAGGATATTACAGAACCACTGACTTCCTGGAGGTGTGAAAATGGTAATTAAATGAAAATGTGGTTATTGAAGAAAGAGTTCTTATCACAGAGATACATCCTGAAGGATTTATGAGTGAAACGGCATGATGATATGATTTTTGACAGAAGAATCCAGCGGGGGCAGGCGGGGGAGGGGTGGGGGAGGGCTGAAACAGTTTAGAGGCCGTGGCACCTTTCTCAACAGACAAACTTCGCGTGATTGCAGTAAAAGCGGTGAGTCTGGAAACTAACTGGCCCGTAGTTTACTGATGCTGGTAAGAACATGGCAGGACCACTGTTGGGGCTGGTGACACTTGTTGATTTTAATATTATTATCCTCTCTAGTCCTGTCTCTATCAGGGGCAAATGTGAGGGGACTGGAGCTATATTGTGGGGTTCAAACCTTGCTCTGACACTTCTTTGTGTGTGGTCTCGGTAAGTCACGTTCCCCCGTGTGCCTCAGTTTCCCCATCTGTCAAAGGGGAGGA
The DNA here is from genome assembly GCF_009834535.1 of Camelus ferus. NCBI lineage: Eukaryota > Metazoa > Chordata > Mammalia > Artiodactyla > Camelidae > Camelus > Camelus ferus. The sequence goes on along the minus strand of NC_045713.1, from coordinate 28,646,828 downwards.
TAACAGTGTCTCCCTGACAGAACTGTTGTGAGAGTCACAGGGTTAACCAGCATGTCACCAGCACTAAAGAAATGTTAGCTCTGCTTATGGCTATCGGGGAATATTTGAACGTTCTCATGATCTCTGTTTCACATTTCATGTGTTTGAGCAGATCTGGACCCCTACCTGTGTAGGGGAGGACACAGGCCCCTTGGGTTTGCTGTTGTTTTTTTTTTTAACAGATATATTGAGCTATAATTCACATACCATGCATTCCCCCCATTTAAAGAGTACAATTCAGGGGGGAGGGTATAGCTCCGTGGTACAGTGTGAGCTTAGCACGCACGAGGTCCTGGGTTCAATCCTCAGGATAGAATAAATAAATAAACAAACAAACAAACATACAAACAAACCTAATGACTTCCCCTCAAAAAAAAAAAAGAGTACAATTCAGTGTTTTTTTTGTGTATTCATAGACTTAAGCATCCATCACCATGGTCAATTTTAGAACATTGCCCCTAAACACGACACTGCTTCAAGGAAGGCGGGGGAGTGACTCTGAGTCTTTTGATGATGTCTCTTTTGGCAGAAGGGCCAGGCTGTGGGGCACGGCCTCCTACAGCTCCTCTGGGGTGGGAGCAGCTGTCTGACCCTGCGGTGTTCTTTAGGGACACCAGGCGACATTGTCTGCTGGCCCCGCCTCCAGACCCACTGCACTTACTGCAATCATGTGCAGTTTATCTTTAGAGAAAGGCCCCCACAGACCTCAGTGTGGCTTTCTCTAGATCAGTGATAACCTGCCACAATTTAATTTCCTCCTTTTTTCCCTGAGAGAAAGGGAGAAATCGTCACTACCCAGATATGCTGGGCGTTAAAGCTGCGGCAAGGCCTATCGAGGGGCGTTCAATGACCGGCCCCTGGAAGAGGAGGCAGTGAAGGGGAGGGATCAGAACAGCTCTTGGGTGTTCTGCTCAGCACCTGGGGGAGTGGTGGTGACATTTAGCAAAGTGGAGGGGATGAAAGGAGGAGGCAGGCAGGAAAAGGGCAGAAGAATCTGAGACTCCCACTTTCGCAAAGCCGGGAATCGGATTTGATAACCCTTCGGGATGAGACTGAGCCGGGTTCACATCTTGGCTTCTGCCTTTGGTCCACATGGCCTTGAGCAAGTCACTTGGGTCTCCTGGTCTGTAGAATGGGTCCCTGTGAGGGTCTGAGGGGCGCAGGCTGCAGCTCGCCCAGCAAGAGGCACAGCACACGTAGGAGGTCCACGCACGCGGCCTTGACAATGGTGGGCGTTAGTTTCCCTCCCTGGCTGCAGATCTGGGGGAAATTCCAGCCCAGGGAGCACCTGCAATGGGGGTGAGGGAGGCAGAGGTGCTGGAAAGACCCCAGGAAAGAGCTGAAACAGGGAACTGCGGGCGAGGGGGTTTCCAGGCTGAGCAACAAAGGAGATTCTGTCAGGGAGAGGGGAGTGCAGCCCATCGTCCCTGCCTGAAACCCACCAGGCCTCCCCAGTGTCATGCTCACCAGGGCTGTCCAGGCCTGGTCCACCCCTTGGGCCTCTTCTCCCACCAAATCTCCCCCTCCCAGCCCCGCTCTTTGTTCCCTCCTCTAACCTTTGCCTTCACTGTTCCCTCTGCCTGCAATGCTTTTCCATATCAGGCTTCTCTGCATCCACAGAAGATGCACCGCCCTGACCTCCTCTCTCAGGCAGCCCCTAGCCCCCTCAGTCTCCATCACATCATGCGTAGGGCATTTATCGCTCTCTGAAATTATGTTTCATGATGTATTATTAACACGTTTTCGTATTCCCCGCCTCCCCCTCTAGAATGTCAGCCTCCTGAGGGCAGGGATCTCGTCTCCTAGTTCGTGCTCTGTGCCCCAGCACTTGGCAAGGGCATCCTGAGTGGTTGAATGGAACTTCCCAAGAGCAATCTGGGCTGAGCCTGGGTGGGGGCTTCCTGAAGGAGACTTCCTGGAGCCCCTGGTCCCCAGGGAGGGAGATGACGCTCTGGCTCTCAGCCAGGAAGGCAGGCAAGGCTCTGGCCCAGAGATGGTCACCTAGCACCTCCAGGGCAGGGTGGGGCTCAAAGGAGGTAGAAGTGTCTTGGATCCTGGAATGTGCTCACTGTGGGGGAGGGTCAGCACCCCTCACGTCCCCAGGCCCATGGCTCTGGCCAGGGGGGTCTTGGCTGGTTGGTGGCCAGTGGGTGGCCAGGGCACCAGAGGCTTGTCAGACCCTCCTCCTGAGAACAGGCTGCCCCCAGCAGGGCTGGCCCTGCTCAGGTGGGACTCCAGGCCTCACCCTGGATTCTGCATTTCCTCTGTCTGCAGACCCCATGGCTAGGCCTCTCAGTTGGCTCTTTGCTAAAAATCCTCCACACCTGTCCACATCTCTCCATCCCTGCCTCAGTCCAAGTCCCTCCAGGGGCCTCCTCCCTGTTCTCTCAGCCCCTCTGATCTGTCTTCCATGAGGCAGACACAGCCACCTCTTTAAAATTCAATTTGGGTCCTATTGTCCCAGAGATGATGAAACCCTTTAATGTCCTTGCATTGTTCTGAGGATGAAGCTCAGCCAGCCTCCCTCTGACCCAACCTTCCCACCCTAACCCCTGCAGCCTACAGTGTCTCCCACATACGCCCCTCTGGATGCGTCCTGACCACTGAGCCATCGCACATGCAGTTCCCTCTTCCTCTCTCTGTCCAGTTAGTTGTTCTCACTCAGCTTTCAAATCAGGCCTCAAACATCACTGCTTCCAGGAAATCTCAGGTCCCCATCAAGGTGGCATCTCCCTCTGCACACTCTCAAGGCACCGAATTTGCCTTCAGGGATCATTCGGGGTGATTATATGATTATTTGTTTAATGTCTGCCTCCCCTTAGACTGAAATGCGCTGAGGGCGGGGCCCTTGCCTTGCCTACCTCTCCTAGAACTGCACAGGTCCATCAAAGTCTGGGTGCAGGGGAGACATGCTCTTCATGCACACATTTGCTCTCAACAAGCATCTGCTGAGAATCCACTGTTGCTGGGCTACAAAGTTGGCACAGACCAGATCCTGGTCTTCAGGGGGCTCAGTTTGTTGAGGACCAGACACTCCGGTGAGACCTGGGCTGGGCAGGGGCCCACAGAGCAGGATCTGAGAGAAGATTTCCCAGGGCAGAGTCTTGAATAGCGAGTAGACGTCTGAAAAGAGGAGGAAGGGAACCTTAGTGGTGGGAACAGCCTGTGCAAAGGCCCTGAGACGGGAGAAGACACGAAGTATTGGGGAACTGTGGTGACTGAGCACAGCTGCAGCGCAGGGAGGGAGGATGCAGGCAGGACCTAGTGCTGCCTTCCTGCCTCATGTCCCTCTCTTTTCCCCACCAGGACAGGTCAGGACTTGTTGGAGACAAGCTTACTGGCTCCAACCTGTTCCCTTGGGGCCAGAGCGGCAGGGACAGGGGTTGGCAGGGGCCCAGGGCAGTGTGGGTGGTTTTTCCCCAGTGCATCAGGAACCACAGAGCCCCGGAGGGCAACAGCTCTGCTCAGAAATGATTCTTGTTTTCTTGCATATCCATCCTTCTCAGCCAGAGTTCTCACCAAGTGCTCAGCTGCCCATGCCCCAAGCCCACGCTACAGATGGAGGAACTGAGGCTTGGACCTGGGATGAACAGAGGCAGGCTTGAGCCCACAATCTGTGACTCAGAGCCCAAAACGTGTTCCCTGCAGAGCCCGTCTGAGGTGAGGCAGTCTGGTTCCAGGCAGAGGTCCCTCCCCAGGCAGCACAGGGCCCAGCGGGGCTCAGGGCAATCACAGGAGCACCCGCTCCCTGAGGGGCTCACTGGCTCTGTTCCCAGGCAGGTCCTGTGGCCGCCCCATCAGCCCGGATCCAGAGTTACGGGGGTTCTCCGTCAGGGCAGGCACGCTGCCTGGCGTCTCGGCCTTTGCAGAGGCCCGGAGGTTGCCCCGACAGAGCTTACTGGTTCAGGACCCCCATGAACAGGACAGAGCACCTGGGGGGCCTGGGGGCGGGCAGAGGGTTCTGGGGCTCGGAGGCTGGGCTGTGGTGCGGGGACGTGACCTTCACCCATCTCTCATCGCGCATATGCAGGCTGACAGGAAGGTTCCATCTTAATTCCTGGCACCACTTTCCCTTCTGGGAGCTTCTTTCTGCCTGAAGTGAGAGCCAAGGGGGCAGAGTCCTGCCTGGACCCCTGGACCCCAGTGTCCTATCCACAACCTCATCCCCAAGCACAGCCCCAGGGCCAGCTCTGAGTCTGCTGGCTCCAGTCTCAACTCCAGCATGAGTCACTGCTCAGATCGTCTTGGTTTTGTTGTTTTCCCAGTATTTTCTCTCAATTTTTTCTTCTCCTATAAATATTATTGTATAGATTTTGTTATATTTATAGATGTAATATATTAAATATACTAAATTATATATCTAGCTAATATGATGAATACAGATATAGTCTAAATATTTAATATATTAACATAACAATCAATTTATTATTTATATTATTAATATATAACAATTCTGTATTAATATTTACATAAGTTGTTATATAATTATATAATAAATATAATGATGATGTTAACGTATTATCATTATAACAGTATACCAATAATATCATATATTATATATTAACCATATATTGTATACTATTGATATACTTAATATTACCATAATTAATATTAATTACTTGCCATATTACTATAGATGATAATGATAATTCATATTAATGTAACATGATAACACTACACCGTAGTATTTTATTATTCTATTACCCTCAACAGGGAGATCTCTCAGATGCTACTATTTGTCAGTACCACAATCCAGGACATGAAATTTCTCTGAAGTTAGGAGCTGTTATTATCCACCTGTTTATAAAAACTCTCCATGAACTTAAAATGTTTCCTGGAGACAGCACCCACCTTGCAGGGTTGTGGGGAGGGTCAGAGGAGGTGACTTGCGCTCAGGACAGTCAGTGCTCAACACACACCAGCTCTGTTATTCTAGCTCTGCAGGACTGTGTCTTCACGTGTTTCAAATTATTATTTAAAATCAGTAAATCAAAAAGAATATGGCATATCAGGGGTGAGTTTCAAGATTTGTTTTTAAGTGAGAAAAGCACAGGACAGAACAGCATGTACAGAATATCACCATCTGTTTTTTCTTTTTTAATGGGGCTATGTCTTCATCCACCCATCCATCCATCCATCTCCTATAGATGCACAGAGAAGATGGAGAACGCACACATGGGACCCCACCCCTCCTCCTTTCCTCTGTGTTTCTCCCTAGAACATGTAGGGTATACGATGCATATTACTTCTTTATCTATTGTCCATCCCCTCCAGTAGGACAGAAGCCCCATGAGGGCATGGATGTCTGTCTCTTGTGTTTGTTGCTATGACTCCCACACCTGGAGGCCTCCTCACTTTGAGTGTGGGCTGGACTTAGGGACCCATTTCTGATAAATAGAATGTGGTAGGAGCGGTGGAGGGTGACATCTGCCATTTGGTCTTAAAGGTACTCTGCGTGCTCTCCATCTGGAATCACTGAGGCTGGGGGACACTCAAGCAGCCCGAGGGAAAGGCCTCCACAGTGGGGAACTGAGGCCTCCTGCCCACAGCCATGGGAGTGAGCCATGGGGACGTGGGTCCTACAGCCTGCCAAGCCTTCGTGGGAATACAGCTCTGGCTGTATTTGCCTGCAACCCCAGGAGGGGCCCTGAGCCAGAACCATCCTGCCGAGCTGCTCCTGAATTCCTGACCCACTGAATCTACGAGAAAATAAATGTCTGCTGGGTGCTGGGGTGATCTGTTAAGCAGCGATGGGTGACTGATACACCCCATAAGTCAAATTCAGCTCTGAGTGATTCCAGGGCCTCCACTGCCCTGGTCCCCTGCCCTTCAGTTGGGGCCTTCTGACAGGTGAAGGCAGAGACATGAGCTTTGTATGGTTTTGAGGATGGGAGTGCGTGAGTCCCTACCCTACTCATGGGCGGACCTGGGGTGAGCCCTCTGCCCCCCACCCGTGCCCCGCCCCCTGGCTGCAGACTGATCCTGGGAGGGCCCAGCATCCCCCACTTTTCCTGGGACACTAGACTGCAAGTGTTACAGCTGCAGGACTGACTGTCTTGACTATCAGTGCAGCTTGCCAGGCTGTAGTAGGTTTTCAAATAACCGCTGTTCCATGAATAGTCACCTTTAACCAGCTTTTATGGGGGGCCACACTGTTGTATTAGAAGCTCCCTTTTGTAGGTAACACATTGGGGGTCTGTCTCTCCCAGGAGGCCGCAGACTCCCCGAAGGGCCACACCACCTCCACTCCCCCAGCAGGGCCTGGGGGATAGTCACCGAAAGAGCAGAGGCCATAAGAGCAACTCTGGCGATCGAGCCCAGCTATGGGCTCCTCACGCCTCTAGAGTAGGTTATTTCTAAATCTTTTAGCAAAGTGGGGCCAGCTCTTCCCATTTTACAGATAAGGAAATTGAGGCTCAGAGAAGGTAGCTGGAAAGTGGCGGAGCAGGGCTCAAACACAGCCCCAAGTGCTTTGTCTGCCTGCTGGTCGCAGGCCTGGAGCTCATGCTGGAGCCTCCGTCCCCTTCTCGGTGGAAAGTCCCCAGGCCTCAGATCTAGAGAAGATGGTTGTCTGTGCTCAGGCTCAGCTGTGGATAAAAGCCCCTAAGAGCTGGGCTTTAGGAATAATTCCTGCCTGACCCCAAAGCAACCCCAGGCCCCAGACGGTGGCTGTGAATAATGGATGACACCAGGGGGAACACTGCGGCCTGTTACTCATCTCCACTCTGGTGACCACCTGCCTGCGGAGGGGGTAGATGGATGGACTTCCCCACCCAGAGGCCTGGCCTCCCCCCTCCCTCCCCAGCCTCAGAGTCAATGGCAGGAGCCACAGGGGAACTGGAGGTCAGTCCCACTGCCTGCTTCTCCCTCATTTCACCCAGTCGTTTCTCTCCCTCGGCCCCGGGACTGGATTCTGGAGGGCGGAGGAAGGGGCAGGACGGCCTTGCTGTGTGATGGAGATGGATGAGGGCTCTGCTGCAGCCAGACTGCCAGGGTTCAGGTCCTCTGATCCATGCTAGCATTGTGCCCTTGCAGGACTCATTCATCCTATTTGAGACTCAGTTTCCTTATCTTTAAAGGGTGGAAAAATGCCATGGACTTCACAGAGTTGTCAGGGGTTAAATGAGTAATAACACGTGTGATGTGCTTGGTGTCACCTGGCACATGGTAAGTGCTTAATAAACACTAGTAAGTGTTCTTATGCTGTGTACTGGGCAATGGGGGAAGCTTTCTGCATCCTTGGCCTTATGTACTTGTCATGGCGACCAAGGGCAGTATCTCCTGTAATTGTCATTTTACAGATGAGGACACTGAGAGTCACGGAGATGAAGTGACAGATTGCAAAGGCAGTCCCTGGGAGGAGCAGAATTTGAACTCAAAATCCAGTGAACAGTTTCCAGTATACTCAAGAGTCCCAGTTGGAACATCCCATCCCACTGTCCTCAGAATACACTCGGCCTCCTACAAAAGCTCCTAAGATATGACCAAACCCTCCTCACCCCAAAAGTCCACTCCAGATTAAGAACATAAATGCCAAAAACAAACAAACAAACAAAAAACACTCTAACATTTTTAGTAAGAATTATAGGTAAAGTCCTTTGATGGAAAGATGATAGATTATGAATTTAAATGTCAAAAACAAAGCTTCAGAACTCTTAGTAGAAAATATAGGTGAATGTATTTCAGATCTCAGTGTTGAAAACGATGTTCAGCATCATTAGTGACCAAGAAATGCAAATCAAGATCTCAGTGGGCAACAGTTCTACCCTCAATTGGCAGACATTTAAAAATCTAATAATATTAAGTGTCGGAGAGGATGTGGATCGTTCATGTTGCTGGCGGGAGTGTGGTGAGCATAACTGCTTCAGAAAGTACCTTGCTATCATCTCTTAAAGCAGAGCCATCACATATTGAGTCCCAGTGATTCTATTTCTAGGAAAACACCCCAGAGAAACTCTTGCATGCACACCAAGAGCCACTTATGAGGATGCCCAAACAGCACTTCAAATTAGCAGACACCTGGACACCACCCAAAGGGCCATCCTGATGATCAACCGTGGCACACTGAGCTGGTGGAATGGGACATAGTTAAAACAAGGGAACTACAATATGGGCCGATCTTAGCTATACATATACTATTAAACAAAGAAATTAAGCCCCAAAAGATTCATACACCTTGATACCCACCCTTTTTTTTTTTCGGTTATCTGGACTCCCTTTGTTATGGGTTGAACTGTATCCCTGACGAGATATACTGAAGTCCTAATCTCCGTTACCTGCAAACGTACCTTTATTTGGGAATAGGGTCTTTGCAGATGTGATCAGTTAAGTTTAGATGAGGTCATACTGGAGTAGAGTGAGCCCTACATCCAATGACTGGTGTCCTTATTAGAAAACGACGCAGTCCTAGTTGCAAAAGTTAGGCAAGCAAAGGAAATAAGAGGCATCCAGATTGGAGAGGAAGAAGTAAAATTATCTGTTTGCAGATGACAAGATCTTATATATAGAAAACCCTAAAGACTTCCCCACAAAATGGTTAGAACTAGGAAATGAATTCAGTAAAGTTGCAGGATACAAAATCAACATATACGCATCATCTGTGTTTTTATGCATTAACAATGAACTATCTGAAAGAGAAATTAAGAAAGCAATCCTATTTACAATAGCATCAAAAACATAAGATACTCAGGAATAAATTTAACCAAGGAGGTGAAAGACCTGTACACTGAAAACTGTAAGACAAAAAACCTAAAAAATAAGAAGAAGAAAGAAGAAGAAGGAGAAGGAGAAGGAGAAAAGAAACCCAACAAAAAACCCTAGAAGACACTGATGAAAGAAATTGAAGAAGATACAAATAAATGGAAAGCTATCTCCTGTTCTTGGATTGGAAGAATTAATATTGTGAAAATGTCCATACTTTCCAAAGTGATCTACAGATTCAATAAGATCCCTCTCAAAATTCCAATGGCATTTTTTCACAGAAAGGGAAACATCTACCCTAAAAGTTGTGTGGAACCACAAAAGACCCAGAACAGTCAAAGCAATCTTGAGAAAGAAGAACAAAGCTGAAGCTATCACCCTTCCTGACTTCAAGCTATACTACAAAGCTATAATAAAACATACTGCCATAAAATCGCATAGACCAGTGAGACAGAATAGAGAGCCCAGACATAAACCCACACACATACAGCCAATTGATTTTTGACAAGGCGACAAGAACACACAATGGGGAAAGGACAGTCTCTTCAATAAATGGTGTTGGGAAAACTGGATATCCACATGCCAAACGATGAAACTGGACCCCTGTCTTAAACTCACAAAATTAACTCAAGATGGATCACAGACTTAAATGTGAGACCTGAAACCTTAAAACTCCTAGAAGAAAACACTGGGAAAAAGCTCTCTGAAAACGATTTCTTGGATAAGACACCAAAAACACAGGCAACAAAAGCTGAAATAAACAAATGGGATGACATCAAACGAAAGAGCTTCTGTACAGCAAAGGAAACGACAGAATGAACAGGCAACCTACAGAATGAGAGAAAATGTTTGCAAGCCATGTATATGATAAGGGGTTAATATTCAAAATATATAAAGAACTCACACAACTCAGCAGCAGCAAAAATAGTAATAATAATAATAATTAATGCAATTTGAAAAATGGGCAAAGGACCTGAATAGACATTTTTCCAAGGAAGATGTTCAAATGGCTGATAGGTACCTGAAAAGGTTCTCAGCATCACTAATCTTCAGGGAAAAGCAAATCAAAATACAGTGAGATATCACCTCATACCTGTTAGGATGGATATCACCAAAAAGACAAGAGATAACAAATGTTGGTGAGGATGTAGAGAAAAGGGATCCATTGTGTTTGTTGGTGGGAATGTAAACTGGTGAAGCCACTATGGAAAACAGCACAGGCGGTTCCTCAAAGAATTAAAACTAGAACTACCATATGATCCAGCAATCTCACTTTTGGGTATGTATTCAAAGGAAATGAAATCAGTATCTTGACAAGATATCTGCCCTCCCATGTTTATTGCAGTATTATTTAGGGAAGGCAAGATATGGAAACAACCTAAATGTCTTTCCATGCGTGAATGGATAAAGAAAATGTGGCATATATATACAATGTAATATTATCTCACCATATGTTAAGTGAAGTAAGCCAGAGAAAGACAAATACTGTATAGTTATTACTTGTATGTGGAAAAGAAAGGAAGGAAGGAAGGAAGGAGGAAGAAGGGAGGGGAAGGAGGAAGCAGGAAGGAAAGAAACATGATTTCACAGAATCAGAAAATAGAATGGTGTTTGCCAGGGGCTAGGGGAGGGGGAAATGAAGAGATGCAGGTTAAAAAGCACAAACTTCCAGTAACAAGAGTAAGTTCTGAGGATCTAACATACAGCATGATGGCTATAGTTAATCATTCAGATAAAATACATAAACAACAAGGTCCTACTGTATAGCACAGGGAACTATATTCAATATCTTGTAATAGCTTATAAAAAAGAATATGAAAAGGAATATATATGCATATAACTGAATCATTACGCTGTACACCAGTAATTAATACAACATTGTAAACCGTCTATACTTCAGCTAAAAAAAAACCATTATTGTATACTTGAAAGTTGCTGAGTAGGTCTTAAACATTCTCACCTCATGTGCGTGCACACACATACACACACACACACACACACACACACACACGGAGTTAACTGTGAGGTACTGAATATGTTAATTATCTTGATCTGGGTAATCATTCCACAATGTGTATGTATATCAAAGTATCACATTGTATACTTAAAATATATACAATTAAATTTGCCAGTAATTCCTCAAAAATGCTGGGGGTGGGGGGAAAGAAGGGGCAATGACACACAGAGAGAATGCATCTACAAGCCAAGGATTGCCAAGGATTGCTGGCAACCACCAGAAGCCAGGAGAGAAGCATGGAACAAATCCTTTCCCAGAGCTTTCAGAGGGGAAGGTGGCTCTGCCAGCACCTTGATTTTGAACTTCTAGCCTCCAGAACTGTGAAAGAATAGTTTTCTATCGTTTTAAGCATCCAGTGGTGGTAATTTCTTCCAGCAGCCCTGGGAAGCTAATATATCTTTTTAATAAAGTTAGTAAGAAGAAACTAACATAAAATATACACTTTGAGGATAAAATCACACAAGAAGGAAAACAGGGAGTAATGAAGGCAGGATCCAAGGCAACAGGGACCGCAATAGGGATCACAGCGGGGATGGGAGGAGGTGACCTCAAGACTGGATGCTGCCGATTGTTAGGGTCCTTGCTTTTGACCCATGAGTTACCTGGGGTGTATTACTTTTTCACTTGATTAAAATAGCTATGGAAATTCTTAAGAAAAGTAGGTCATGCAAGGACCAAAGAAGAGAATATGCCAGGATCCGGATTATGATCAGTCCATGATTCTCTGCAGCTGACATTTGCTAAAAAAAAAATCACTTAAAAATCAAAATAAAACAGATCCTACACACTCAAAGTCTGCCTGCTTCCATGTCTGTAAGTTTCTCTGGTGCCAAGACAAGGCTGCATCCGTCTCAGCTCAGTACACACCTCCTCAAAGAGCCCTCACCCTGACACCTGCTCCCAACTTTCTGGTGGACACAGGAGCTCATGGGGTGTCTCTGTCCTGGCCAGAGGCGGTTTGGCCCTGGAGTAAGAGGACTGTGTGCCCAGGCTGTAAGCTGCCTTCGGGCTTACCTCTGGCAGGTTCCCCACTTCAGCGCTCCATCTGCCACTGTCCCCACAGCTTCCATCTCCCCATCTCCCTGTACCGTCTCTAGTTACTTCCATTATATATTGCTTGAAGTGAACTCACTTATTTTTAACCCCTTAGTAGACTGATTTACAAAAGAATGGGTCTGCCACTATCCTAAATGGAAAAGCAAATATCTGTGCCGAAAATAGAAAGTAATATACACTGCAGAAAAACAAGATGATGTGACAGGCTAGCTTGAGTGTGGATTGCTCAAGATGGTGAGCCTGAGGTCTGCTCTCTCCTGGTCATGAGGGGGCCGAGCCAATGCTAGAGAGAGATTAAAGCCGCTAGCCAGCAAGTGAGGCTCTCTCCCCTTGACAAGGATTGCTGTGTGGTTCAGAGCTGGGTGACGCGCTCCCTCCATCCCTCCTAACCGCACCCTGCAGAACTCATCCGAGGCTCACCTCTCACCCTTTGGGGAATTTCCCTCTGGCCAAGACATTTCAATTCATTTTTAGGCCTGGAACCCTAAGGGCTGTGGGCTGGGCAGGGAGGCCCCACTGGAGTCTCCTGGGAGGCTGGCCAAGGCCTCGCCGCACCCCAGCCAGCCCCTCCTTGTCCTGGCCCCTCCAGCGCCCCAAGGGAAGCAGGCAGAGGGCCAGGCTGGCACAGGGCAGGCTCAGCTGGGCCTCAGCAAGCCCCAGGGACCCAGGGTGAGCTCATCCCTCTCCCCTAATCATCTCCCTGGCTAATGAGCATCTGAAACCCCCCATAGCATCAACAGGGAGGACCCCAGGGACATTGGGGGCAGGGAGGTTCTACGGGCCAGATGCCACCAATAGAAGGAGGTGGTAGGGGCCCCAAGAGAGGAAATGAGCTTGGGGAGGGGAGCTGCACTTCCTGCCTCTTTGTAGGGGAGAAAGCTGGGGCTGGGGTCGGCAGTTAGGGTCAAGGTTAAGTGCAGGACTAGACAGCCTTCTATGTGGCCTTGAATCCAGGCTCGGTGCTCACCAACTGTGTGACCTTAATCAAGTGTGATAGCCCCTTGCTGCTCAAAGTGCTGTGCCCGAACCATCAGCACCACCTGGGAGCTTGTGAGAAATGCATAACCTCTCGCCCAGACCTACCGAGTCAGAATCCACATTTCTACATTTTCACTTCTGTGTGCCTTTATTGCTCCGTGCCTCAGTTTCCCTGTCTGTAAAATGGGGGTTAAAATGAGTTTATGCAAAAAGAATAAAAATAAAAAAACAAGTTTATGCATATGTAGTGCTTAGAATATGGTCTACTGCTACTATTATTTATTGTTGTTGTTATTATTGGAGCAACTCACTCTGGGCAAGATGGATGGCTGGGCCCAGATGGGCTATTCCCAGGCCCTCTGCCTCTCAGCACCCCAGAGGTGGGTTTCATAAAGTCACTACAAAGCCGAGGAGCCTGAGGCTCACAGAAACGCTGTGACTTGCCCAAGATCTGAATAGGGAAGCCCAGGTTCACCCCCATACCACCAAGCATTTGAGGTGTTTACAACTGCCCTGTGAGGTCAACTTACTGTCACCCCCCCCCCCCCATTTTTCAAGTGATGAAACCGAGGGACAGAGAGGTTAGGCTGGTTTTCCTAAAGCTACCCAGCTGGAAAGGCTGCACTGAACCCAGGCAGTATGACTCTCAGCTTCCATGCTATGTTGTATTCCCCCTCACCACCTTTTCCTCCCAGAATCTTTTCTCCCAAAGTGTCCCTGCTTCCCTTGTCCTCTCTTTGCCAACCCTGGCTCCGGGGCTCCGAGCTGGTTCCTCCCATGTCCTCACCACTACTGAGGTCTTTGGCCACTTGAGGCAGTGACCACAGAGGCCACTGAAACTGGCTTTGTGGGTAGAACCTGCTTCCTTTCACCCTGGGCTCCCAGGTGTGGCTGACGGGGCAGGAGCCTTTGAGGGCAGCGCTGTGCAGACTCAGGAGCAGGAGCTGCTCTGAGCCATCTGGTTCTGGCCTCCGAGGAGCTGGCCTGGAGGTGGCTGCCCCTCTGCCTCTCTGTCCATTCTTTCTTAACCCCCAGCTCACCTCCTAGGCCTGTCCTCTTTGATAGGGTGCAGCTGGGCCAGACCTGGAGTTCTGCAGTCCACTCATTCATTCATTCATTCATTCAATACGAATGCACATACACTCTCCCAAATGTACAATTTTTCAATGCACGAAAAATAAAGTGGACAGCGCTTGGGTGGGGATCAGAGAGAGTCCTCCTGAAAGATGGAGTGGAAGAATGTGTCATCTAAAGGAAACAGTAGAAGCAAAGACCCAGAGGTGGGAAACAGCCTGGTGCACGTGAAGCAGGAAGACGAGACCAATAAGGCTGGAGTAGAGGGAATAAGGAGAACCTGGCCACCAGGGCCTCAAGAGCTGGGCCCTCTGTCTTCTCCCAGGGAACTTTGCTTGAGGGTGGGAAAGACATTTCCAGACAAGACTCTCAGCTCCCAGGAAGAGGAGCTCCACTTGCCCCTTACTGCCTTCCAAGCCAGAGGCAGTGGTCTAGGGAACTTGGGCCACAGAGGCCTTGAAAGGACCCACCCTCGCCCCAGCTGACCACCAGTCTTGCTGGACTGCCTTCTTGGGTGGACAGGTGGACGAACTGGCAATAATTCCCAGGCAGACAGGCCTGGCCTCCGATCTGCCCTTCATTACAAGTGGGCTGCGGTACTTTAGCCCTTTGGAGCCTCAAGTGCAAAATGAGTAGCTCTTCCTTTTCCCAGCTGTCCAGATAAAACGCGTTGAGTGGTTAGTACAGGGGATGGCACTTGGTGAGGGCCTAATCACCAAGTTATTACATTAAATAACCATGGCTTCGAAGAGGCCAAGGGGCTGCACATTGCCCAGAGCTTCAGCCCGTAGCAGAATGAGAGTTCCGTGAGGGCACGGTCCTTGTTTGTCTTGTTCGTAGCTGTTCCTGAGATTACTGTCCTACCAGGCATATGGTCGGGGCTGAATGATGAATTAATGAAGTAACGAACGGGTGAATGACCAGGTCCCTCTCCGGGGAAGGACATTTAACTCAGGGGTCCTGCCTCTCTTTTGCCCCTGCCCAGGATTCTGCCCCTCCCCGCTTCCAGGCAGCGTGCCACACTCTCACCTGCCGTGCGCCTCAGTTTTCCCCTCTGTTTGCGGGCGGGAGTAAGGCCCCGCACCCATCCGCGCCCAATCCGCGTGCGCCGAGGAGGAACCCGCCCCCCACCTCCAGTTCTGCCAACAGCGCTCAGCCTCCGCCCAGCTTGGGCGGCTCGGCCCGGCGCGCACGTGACCCCGCCCCAGCCCGCCCCGCCCAGCCGTGCCAGCGCGATCTACCATTGGTTTCTCCAGGAGGACCCCGCCCCCGTCGGGGGCGGAGCCGGAGATGCCCCGCCCGCCGCAGAGCGGGGCTCCTGCGTCCCGACGGTGCGCGGCTGCCGGACCGGGCTGGCTGGCGGGCGGAGCCGGGTCCGCGCGGCTGCTGCGGGGCGATCGGGCCGGGTTGCGGGCGGCGCCATGGTGAGCGGGGCCGGGCGGGCCAGGCTCTCCGGCGCGGCGAGGGCCTGCAGAAGGGGAAGGGGCGGCCCCGGATGAGGTGGGGGCGCGCGCGGGACGGCTTGTCCGCGGGCGGGGGGGGGTGGTCTCTGCGGCGGGGGAGGAGCGGCCCGGGTCGGGGCGCGGCTTCGGGGGGAGGGTCTGTTCCGGGGGGCCGCGCCCGCGGGCGGGGGTTCTTTGTCCACTGCGCTGCTGCGAGATCGGGACAAAGGAGGCGGTGGGGGGCGGCGGCGGCTTTGCGGGGAGCGGGTGTCCCCTCAACCCAGTGTATGCCCCGCACCGCGGCCCGCAGTTCTGCGTCCCAGACTGGCCACCGGGCTTCTCGGGACACTTCGGGATTTTTTGTAAATAATCGAAGGCGGGGATCCTGGCAGCCTCCAGGGTAGTCAGGAGGATTCCAGGGGTGGGGGTCGGGGTCCTGGAGACGTCTGGTGCCCGTTTCGCAGGTGGGGAAACTGAGGACGGGCTGCGGCGTTTGGTGCCCGGTTCCGTCGGCGGTGACTGCGCGGCGTGGGCATGACTGGGTCTCATCCCCCAAATCCCCCCTCCCCCCACCCCCCGTCAAGCCGACTGGAGTTGCCTCTCCAGCTGTCGTTCATCCTCCAGCTGTCGCCCCATGGGTCGAGCCCCTTCCTCCCTCCAGCTTCACTTAGCTCTTTGGTAGGGTCGGGGAGACGACAGAGTCGCCTGGCAGGGTTAAAAGAGAAGGGTACATGGAGCGCGCCTGGCACCTCGCCTGCACGTCGCCCGCGCTTGGCAGGCGGGAGCTGCCCGGGCGCTTGTCATCCCTGTGTCCCCAGCGTAGAGCCCTCGGCCCGTCACCCAGCCTGCTCCATTTGGGGGTGGGCTGGGGTTCATCTGTCCCCCTTGGCCCCTCAGGCATGGGGGTGGGGCGGTGGGGGTCAACAATATGAAATTTTAGTGTCAGGCTTGAAATCCCGGATTCTGGATCCAGGCTGCCTGGGATTGAATCCCTGCGCAGTTACTTTTGAGCTGTGTGACCTTGGGCAATTGACTTAACTTCTCTGAACCACAGATTCTTTATCTGCAAAGTGAGCAGAGTAGTGACTCTGGTTGTCTTGAGGCTGAAAGGGGATGATCTGTGTGAAGTGTTTCACTAAGTGTCTGGCACATAGTAATCACAGCCAAATTACTAAAGTTGTTTGGCAAGTAGGCTGACCCTTGGGCAGCCTGTGAGAATGATCAGTGGCTGATTCACAGGGTGGGGACGCAGGAGACTGACTGACCTTGGGGCAGTCCCCAGGGTGCTGCCTATACCAGCTTCCTCTTCTGCACCGGGGAACTTAGGGGGTTCTGGTGCGAGTTTCCTCTTCAGGAGGGAATGGGTGGGCGGTGGAGGGTGAGATGACACTGCTGCGGAGCTGGGCACAGCCCAATAATTGTTAGTCTCCATCGACACCTCCACTGTTTTGGTCTTGGCTTTAGGGGGACAGGGGCCTTTGTGGTGCTTCCTTGGGTCCCAGTGCCTGCTCAGGCCTGGCACAGAGCAGATACTCATCTGTGCCCTGGTTGTGCCCAGGTTGTGCCCAGCAGTGCCCCATCCTCCCTCCAGTCCTATGTTTCTAATCGAAAACCAGGCAGGAAATGTTTCTGGTTTGTAAACTGGGGTCCCCCAAATAGGCAAGAGGGTGGTTTTTTGGCATATGTGACAGGTGGCTTTGTTGGGGGAGGGGACATGACTTAACCCCTAGGGGCAGGGCTGGAAGCCACTGCAGGGGTAGTTGGTCCCCTGTAAGCAGGACAGGCCCAGAAGGTGGAGGCTGCGGGGCAGGGGTGGCAAGCTGGTGTCCAGCTGGGCCAGGAGACACTCACAGTGTGCCCAGTTAAGCGAAAAGGTGGCAGCGTGTTCCTGAGGAAGGGTCTGTTAGTGGCACTGGGCCTGGACCAGGTTCTGTACCCTCCTGGGAGGTAGGTTCTTCTGGGGAGTGAGGGGCAAACCTAAGGACTTGCTGTCCTCCCTGTGGCACCCAGGAAAGCGTGGTGCCTGGTGACTTGCAAACACGGCGGCCCTGTAGTCCTTCTGTTTTTACATTTCTTATCACTTCCCAGCCTCCCCACAACCTGGCTGGGGAGGTCAAGGCCTCGTTCCCATTTTACAGGCTGAGAAACTGAGGCCAGTTAGGAGCAGCTTGCTTGGCTGGGTCAGAACAGCTTGTGATAGTGAGGGGAGGCATGGGATGGGGCAAAGAAGGGGACCTGAACCTGCTCTGCTGCTAGTTGGGCTCCACTGGACCTTGAGTGTGTGAAGGAACCTGCAGAGTGTGGTTAAGGCTTCGTTTGGGGATCCCCTGAGGAGGCAGAGGTGACTGGACCCCGCCTTAGATTGGGGAAAACCTAAGCTGTGGGCCTCCGAGGGTCAGGGGGACAGTGGGAGATGCCTGCCCTCAGCTCACTGGTGGCTGAGGCAGGGATGGTCCTTTTATACCCATTGGTGGGCCGGGGCACAGGGTGTGGGGATGTCAGAGGAGTGGCATCTGCAGACTGATGAGGCTGGATTTTAGAGCTTGTTTTTCCAGGAGCAGTGAGTGCGATGAGGGAGGAAGAAGGAGCAGGGGGGTGGAGGGAGGGTGGAGGATTGGCACCGTATGTTTGGGGGGATCCAAATGGCCTTGGGCTTCCAGTGCCAGCCTTTGTCCTGACTGAGGGAGCTGGCAAGGAGATGCTGCCGAGGTTGGGAGGAGCGTGGCCTGGATCCCACCCCCAGACTGCCCAGAGACCTCAGGCCCTGGCTGTGCCCTGGCCCCAAGGCTGGCCCAACACTCTGCATTTGGAAGACCATTCCCTTTGTTCTTTCTGCCCACCCTCTTCCAGGGGCACATCCTTTCTTGCTGATCACTCTTGGGCAGTCGGCTCAAGCTTCCTGCGCCGCAGTTTCCCCATCTGTGAAACTCGGATGGTAGCAGTGAGCAGCGCAGGCCGCTGGCTTGTTGGGAGGCTTAGATGATTGTACTGAGTAAGCTTTAACTACTTAGATGATTGTTCTGAGGTGTCCAGGCTTCCCACGTGCCATGAGGAGCATCCATCCACCCAGCCCACACTGTGGCCCTACCTGTCCTGCCCTGGATCAGGGTGAGGGGTCTGTTGACTTGCAGGAGACACCTTGGCTTGGAGGAGCAGGAGGGAGGCCGGGGAGATGTGAAGCAAGGTGTGGGGTCCAGCCCAGGCCAGAAGGGCTCAGAGGGAACCACCGGCCATCCTCGTGGTTCAGGTTCCTCTGGGATCTGCATCTCAGTGGCCTCCTCCCCACCTCCCTGCAGCGTGTGTGGGGACAGCTGCCCCTCCATGGGCTCGGGCCAGGCCTGTCCAGGACCCACTTGCACACGTGGCTCCTGCCCCCATGCTCAGGCTGCAGCCTGTCCTCCCACGCAGGCTGCCAGCTCCCTTGAGTGTTGGAACCGGCGTGGGGACCCATAGTAGCTTCGGGATCAGGGGCCTGGCTCAGGGGTGGGGGTTGAGGACTGTTAATCCCCCGGGAGCAAGGTCTCCTCTGACTCATCGCTACCTATCTAGGCTGGGAGCACTCAGCAGACATTTATTGAGCACCTGCTCTATGCTGGTAATAGGACTGGGGGTCCAGCAGTGGGCAAGAGGGACAGTGCTCTCCTCCTGCAGGCTTAGAGTCCACTGCGGGTAGGAGACCGCAGCCAGGGAAACACATTCCCTGACCCAAGAGAATTTAGGTAGCAGAGAGCACTGGGGAGTAAGAGGAAGTAGTACAAGGTGGTGACCAGTGCGGGGCGGGGGTGGGGGTGGTCTGGAGCCTGGGTGATCTGGGAAGGCAGCCCCGGAGAGGCACCTTCTGAGAAAGTCCTGTATGAAAGGAAGGAGCCAGTCATGGGACACTCGGGGAACACTCCATGCAGAAGGAACAGAAAGTGCAGAGGCCTTGAGGTGGGAGGCGGGAGGGTGTGACGAGCTGGGGAGGCAGGGAATTTGGATTCTCTGCCTGTGCCAGGGAGGGTTCTGAGCAGGGGATGACGTGATCAGATTTTTTAAAAGATCAGTTCTCAAGAAACACATGCTGAGTGAATGAAGGAACAAGCACACACTTTCAAGGGAGGGCCAGGGACCGCAGGCTGGGTGTGACCGTGCCCTGGTTACCTGGCGCAGTGCTCACACCAGGTGAGAGGCCCATCCCTGGCTCTGCCCACTCCTCCAGGCCTGGGGCAGGGGGACCAGACAGGGTTTCGAGATCACCACTCCTCTCAGAGGGTCCCAGGACTGCTCTTTCCACCCCAGGACTTGTGGGCACCTCCTGGGCTCCCCAGCTGATTTGGTCCCTGGGGTCCCCCCTTCTCAGGTCTTGCTGCCATTATTTGATTTCTCACTTCCTGTCCCTGAACCCCCACCCCCACCCCATGCCCCAGACACACACACTTCCCCTTCCGAATTGATACCGACTTGCCTTCCTGTCCAGGAGCCCAGTGGGAGGGTAGGCGCCCAGCAGGCGCTGGACACAGAGGTCCAGGGGAGAGGGGGAGGCGGGGAGGGACGAGGCAGCTAGGTGTGCTCCCTGGTGGGAAGAGAACATGGGGGTTGGGACAGGTTCATCCAGCTGCAGCCAGCAGGCTCTCCTGGGGTTGGTGGGAGGTTACGTGTACCATCTGGAGGCCCAAGAGGACAGGCTGAGCGGGGTTATGGGAGCTGACAGCAGCCCTGATGGTGGCAGGGGAGACGTGAGGATGACCTGCGCACTTGAGGGCACAGAAGTGTGCAGAGCCACTCATGGAGCACACAGCCTAACGGGAGAGGCAGGTGCTAACCCAGAGGCCCTGACACAGAAGCCAGGGTTGCAGACTGAAGTTGGTGCCCTGGAGGGAGGCAGCAAGTGCAGCTGAAGGACTCCTGGACTGTAGGGGTCAGGAAGGCTCCCTGCCTGAGCTGGAGTCAACTAGGTCAGGCTTCTCAGCCTCCACGCTGCTGGTGTTTGGGGCTGAATCTTTGTTGGGGAGCTTTGCAGCATTTCTGGTCTCCATCCACTCCGTACCAGTAGCACCCCTCCCCACACACAGTTGTTACAACCAAAGATGTCTCCAGACGTTAACAAATGATCCTTTCCTGGGGCACCGTCGCCCCACCTAAGAACTACCGAACAAGAGTAAGGGGAGCAGAGCATCTGGCTGGGCAAAGGCCTGGGGGTAGGAGGGAGCCTGGGGTCAGGGGAGAGGGGCAGTGGGTGGGGATGCTTCACATCAGGCCCTGTAGGTCACCGTAAGAACTTAGGGCCCTTCCTGTGAGTGACCAGAACTGGCTGCAGTGGGTCTCCACAGGTGGACCAGCGAGCCTGTGGAGAGTGATGGCAGCAGCTTGACCCTGGAGGTGGTGAGGAGGGGGCAGACTCCAGGGATATCACCTCCTCCTGCCCAGGGCCCCTCTGCAAACATGGGCATGGGCAGCAGAGCAGTACTGGGGGCCTGCAGGGTTTTCCCAGGGCCTGGTCCCTGGACAGACTCAGGAGCGTTGACTTCGCTGGGTTTGACCTTCAGGCAAACCTGGTCCTAGGGTGGGGGTGGAGGAGACTACCTAGGGTAGGTAAGAATCATTTCTGATTAAGGCTGTCATTGCTCAAGGACAGCAGGTTCCATCCTGTTTGGATGGAAAACCTTCCCCTCCCAATGCTGTCTGCTTGCATTGATGTCAGTCTTCTCCCCAAAAAAACGAGTCCAGACAGCTGAGCACCGACTCTGTGCCTGCCCTGTGCCCAGGGCATTGTGGGCTCTTTTGAATCCTCATAACCACCTGGGTGTTAGTTACTATTATTTGCTCCGTTTATGGTGAGGCAGGAGAAATTTTTTAAAAAGTCCCCTGGGTCCCAAGAGCCAGCTAGCATCAGCACCTCTTGCCTCTATGGGCGATCGCTGGCTGGGCCTTGGGACATTTACACCCCCTCCCCGCCCCCACACAAACCGGCTGATTCTCCAGCTCCAGCCACCGGCTGCCTGAACTCTCCTCAAACTTGCCAGCAGGCCCTCCTGCCTTCAGAGCCTAAGCAGGCAGTGTTCCTCTGCCAGGAACAGCTCTTCCCCAAGGGCTGGCCTTCCCGCATGTCTCAGCATCAGCATCGCCTCCCTGAGTATTGCCTGGCCCACCCAGTTTAGCATGGTGGCACTTGGTCCCCTATATTCCTGGCATTCCATCCCTCCATCGGTAGTGACAGGTGTTTGGTGTACTGACGCGTTTGCAGTCTGGCTCCCGCACCACGTGCTGAGCTCCGTGAGGGCAGGGGCCGGTCTGTCCCACCCTCCTCTGCCCTCAGAGCTCTTCCTGAGCCAGGTCGCCTACAGCTCCTTTGTGGGCAGAGGCTGTCGCCAGCTGCACCCTCTCACAGGTGTTCCGGAAGACTCATTGAGCTATATGTGTCGCCTGTTCGCGAGAGGAGCTGATGTCATTTCCCTGCTTTCGAATCCCTCGTCTCTGGCCATCATGAAGCACTGGCTCCTTTCAGGCTGTGAGCAGTTGCAGAACACCTAGTGGGTGCTGGGCTTCTAGAATATTTACTTTAAACAGACTCTCTTTCAGCCTCCGCTGCAGTAGGGCCACAGGTCTGGGGTGTCCCCTCTCCAGCCTCTCAGGTCCTTGGCTGAGTGAGGCTGACTGCCTGTCTGGTAGCAGAGGCACTGAAGGCATCAAAGGTATTAAATGGAAGTGGCCAGGGTGAGCGAAGAGAACGCTGGTGGCATCGCGAACAAAGAAACGGCAAACGCCAACCAGCTGGTTTTTCACTAGGATGAGGGTGGGACGGACAGGCTTAAGAGCTGATTGAAAATAGACCCCACGGAAGAGCCAGCCCAAGTGAGCTGTCAGGGTCCCCAGTGATGCCTTACCTTGCTTTGTCTTTCAGGGCTCTCGTGTCCAGCCTGGGTTCCAGCCTCACTGAGCTGTCCCCACCCAAGGCCTTCCTGCGGAGAAAGCCTCCCCAAGCGCTGACCATGTCTATTATGGACCACAGCCCCACCACGGGCGTGGTCACGGTCATCGTCATCCTCATCGCCATCGCCGCCCTGGGGGCCTTGATCCTGGGCTGCTGGTGCTACCTGCGGCTGCAGCGCATCAGCCAGTCGGAGGACGAGGAGAGCATCGTAGGGGATGGCGAGACCAAGGAGCCCTTCCTGCTGGTGCAGTACTCGGCCAAGGGACCGTGCGTGGAGAGGAAGGCCAAGCTGACCCCCGGCGGCCCGGAAGTCCATGGCTGAGCCGAGATGCGCAGGCTCCTGGGCCTGTTTGCATCCAGCCGAGAGGCGCGGGAGGGGCGAGACCACAGACATGCTGCTGTCTGAGAGGAAGGGTTGACGCTCGCTGGCATGGCCTCGCTGGGCTTCGTCATCGCATGCACTGACTCCCGGGGTCCTGGCTGTCCCGAGCTGGGGCTCGGTGGCCCTGGGCATCCCCTCGGCCTCCTGGTGGGGCTGCCCATTGCAGGCAGTGGGCAGGCCTGACCTTGCTGGGGCTCATGGCCCTGTAGCGCTTTTGTTACTTGAATGTTTAGCTGAGCCTGTTTTTGATGGAACTACTACTGTAACGCGTGAACTCACAAGCCTGTGAACTGTAAATAGGCCCCAGAAGCACGTGCTTAAGCCTCTTTTGCTGATTTTTAAAAATATTGTATAGAGCACATGGGACTGTCTGTAGGAGCGCTGAGCTGAGTCAAGGCTGTGGGGGAGGGTCTTAGACTTGTAAGGCCCACGTTGCACTTGGCAGGGGTCTCTGATAACACGTGTATATGTAGAGGACGTGACAGGTCAGTTGTCAGCCTGGCAGCTGACCTGTTGGGGCGCTTTGGCAATCTCTGCTTTGTGAGCAATGGATGGAGAAGCAGCACGGCCCCCCAGCCCCCACACCCCTTTTCTCTAGGTAGATTAGGTCGTTAGAGGCCAGTTCCTATTGCTAGTGGAGTTACTGCAAGGAAGCCACTGCAGCTGCTTGGGAGCCAGTGAAGGACGAGTCAGAGCACGAGCCCTGAGGGCTGCCAGGCATCCTAGTGGCAGAGCAGTTTCTGGCCCCTGTGGTCTTGAGCATGCTGAGCACCCCATCCCCACCCGGCTTTACTTAGGGCAGGCTTCGCTGGAAACACCAGAGCCTCGGCGGCTGCCTGTATCTGTATCCGAAACCCAACTGGCCCGGGAAAGAAAGTTGTTTTTTGTTTGTTGTATTTAATACTTTCTGCACTGGAGGGGTGGGGGAGGGGACTTGGTTTCTTCCCCCTTCCCTTTTCACAAATTAGCTTCCTTTCCTCTCAGATTACCACCCACTTTCCTCAGCGGGCCAGCCAGAAGGAGGGGCCCCTGACTCTGCTCTAGGAGCGCCAAGTGCAGGGGAAGATCATTTCCCAAGTGCATGTGGACGCGGGAACCCCCAGCAGCCTAGTGGGCGCCCAGGGGAGGGTTGGGGGAGAGTGTGTTTCAGGTTCAGGACTTGGTGTTTTGCAAAGATGAGTTGGTGGCTCTCGGTCAGGCCAGTGACCCCCACTCCCACCCCTGCCCTGCATCTCCAAGGTGTCCCCTGTGTATACTT
The DNA here is from genome assembly GCF_009834535.1 of Camelus ferus. Classification (NCBI taxonomy): domain Eukaryota; kingdom Metazoa; phylum Chordata; class Mammalia; order Artiodactyla; family Camelidae; genus Camelus; species Camelus ferus. Next base: position 28,622,972 of record NC_045713.1, on the reverse strand, counting down.
CAGTGAACTCGCTTAGGTTTTTAATTCTACCACTGTAAGCGCATCCTTAACTGTCATAATTAAAACGTGATTTGTGTCGGCATCCTCTGTAATAAGCTGAGCCGCAGAGTGCTGGCCCAGAGCACCTGAACCACCTGCCAGCAGTATGGGCAGGGAGTTCCTAGGTGGCCTGGGGCTGCCCACTATGCCCCTTTCTGACCCCATAACTCTGGCTTCCTGCTCAGGCTGAAGGCAGCTCCTCTGGCCTCATCCAAATCTCCTCTAAAAAGCATGCTGAACTAATCTGCTTTCTAGAACCCCTAGGAGGGAGCTTAGGGAACACTTATTTTAGCAGCTTACCCCTGAATTAAGAGTCAAACATTCAGGAACAGCTTGGGGGGAGGGGAGGGGTAGCTAGTTAGGCAATTTGAGCTGAAGGCAGGTTTGAGAGAGCACAGGTGGGCTACTGAGGAATCCTTAAAAGGCAGCTGGGCTTAGCACAGAGGAGCAAATGCCTCTGGCCCCCACCTGGAGGTGTCCAAGCACGAGAGTGAGGCTGAAGACCAGCAGAGGCCCTGCAGGGTGGAGTGGGCAGGACACGGTATGGGTGGGAGAGGCGCAGAAGTTCTAAAGGTGCGAACTGGAAAGTCAGGGAGAAGGTATGCTTTCTAATGAAGGACATAAGAAAAATGAGGAAGATACAAGGGTGTTGGACCAAATCCCCCTGAGTTTCAGGACTTCAGGCTTTCTACCTCTACTTTCTGCAGCCGGCAGCCGACACCTAAGGCTGTCCTTCACCCACGTAACCGAGGAGCTCCTGGGACTTGCATTTCCAGTCCCTGAGCCTGACCCTGAAAATGACCATCGCTTGCCTGTCACATCCGCCCTGAGCTGCTTACCGTGCCAGTGAAGTTTTGGTTTTGAGAAGATAAAAGCATCACTTTCTCCTGAGTTCCACTCCTGGAGGTTTCCTACCCACAACATCTGTGCTGCTTGCGTCAGGCTCGTCAGCGTGGTGTCAGTGCCAGGGGAGGGCCGCTGGCGTGGCGGGACACCAGCGGGCGGTCTCTGGAGGAGAGTGGAAGTGCCTGCAGAACTGGTGAACAACCACATAATAGCTCTCACTGTTCTTATTTATCAATAGCTACTTTTTAAAGCGTAGACACCAGAGCCACACACTCAAATGGCTCAGTTAAGTTATGACCTCTCATTGAATTCTTTCTGAATAGCCCAACTGTTGCGTCCACATTTTCTGATTAGTCAGTCAAGAAACTGACCTTTCATCCTGCATGTCACTGCAGAAGCAACAGGAGGGGAATGGGGAGGGAACTCTGACACTGAGCCACTAAAAAATGGACTAATTTTTCAGACAAATCCTCAAATGGACTGTGCTACTGTTTCTGTCTCAAAGCTACCAAGTTTGTGCAATAAGTAGAGGGGATGTCCCTGTTCAATAAAAGCTGAATGACATGACATTCAAATTGATTTTCTAGACCACTGAGAAAATCTTTATTTACAATAAATTTCAATAAAATTTGCATAAATATATTCCCAATACACAGTTTTCGCCTCTGATTTCTTCATGTCATTTTCAAAGTTAGTCTGTCCTGTTCTCGTTGCTCCTTTCGGACGCCAGCGTGGAGCTGATGTTGGAAGGTGGAGGAGTGCTGGTTGGCAGCCGGGGAGCACCCGAGGGCTCGGGGGATCCTGAGCGCACCACTTTCGGGGGACCGCGGGCTTCAACCCCGTCCCTGTCCTCCAGTTTCCGCTCCATGGTGGCCACCAGGAGCTTGAGCCACGTGTTTTCAGTGAGGAGGTTCTCCGAGGCGTCAGCCAGCTCCTGGAGCTTGCGGGCCACCTCCTCGAGCTCCCGGGTCTTCTGCTCGTACAGGGCCTGCAGCTGCTCGCTGTGCAGCCGGAGCAGGCTGTGCTGCCTCTCCAGGGTGTGCTGCTGCCGCAGCAGCCGGTGCTCGTCCCTGCGCGCGCCCGCCAGCCGGGCCTCCACCTGCACCTGCACCCGCTGCAGGGTGCTGATCTCCGCCCTCAGCTTCTGGATCTCTCTCTCCAAGTGGGAGATGTGCCCCTGCTGTAGGACAGCCTCACTCTGAAGACACTCTTTGGTAGAAGGGTTAGCCAGATGTGTGGGGGCGGAAGCAGGGTATGAGTGATGCAGAATGAACCTCAGCAGGTTTGGAAGGGTGATGGGAAGGTCTTCGGGGTATTTCACACTTAGGTCCTTTCTGGAGAGACAGGGAGAGGAGTCAAAGATAAGAGAGTCACACCACCATTTTTAGTCCAAAACCAGACTGCCACTGAAGATCAGGTTGCTTATCTCATACCAAAAGGAAGTCAGCACAGAACATGTCACCTGGCACAAAGTTTTCTACAAAGCTGAGGACGTCCCATATGCTGTTTCTGTAGTTACAGTGGTTTATCTCAAAGGTGTGTCTGTTCACAATCTTCCAAGAAAGATAAGGGCTTCCAGGCCCAGGCCTAAAGCCAGTAATGCCAGATGCTGGGAGTGTGGGGAGAGGGGCCTCTGTGCTCTGAGAGGCCCAGTGGCGTGTCAGGAAGGGTGTCCTGGGGCAGGACTGCCACCCATGTCACTCTTGTGGCCAACAGTGCTTGCTGAAATGGGAAAACATTTCATCCTGGTTCCTCAGTAAGCATTTACTACACATTACCCATGGCAGGAGATCTCAACTGGGGTGACTGTCCCCACCAGCAGACACTGGCCAACATCTGGAGACATATTTTATTGTCCCAAAGGGGGAGGTGTTCCTGGAGCCCCAATGTATAACAGACCATCCAAGAAACCAAGGAACTCTTAGGAATTAAGGCTGCCTGGCTCTGAGAGCAGAGAATAAGGAAGGAGGGTGACACATGAAGGGTTTTCCCCAAAGCCTTGTTGCAAGTCCTGATGTAGAAAATTCCTTTTTAGAGCTTGTCATTTTGTTTGCTTTTTAAAAAAAAATTATCTCAGGGCCTCACAGGGTTCCTGCTCAGTTCCTGTTCGAGTGCCTGGACAAGTGGCTCCTCTGTGGCCCTGCACTGCCTTGTCTGTTAAAGGGGGAAAAAGAGTGTCATCTCCCTCACAGGACTGCTGAAAGGACTGCACGAGTTACCTGAAGGCCATTTCAGTGAATGTTAGCTTAAAAAAAAATCACACTGTTCTCAAAGGAACTAGCCAGAAACCCCTCATTAAAAGTCTGCACACCCTCTCCACACAGAGTCAGTGGCCGAATACCTAAGAAAAGACAAAAGGAGTTCTATCAAAGAGTAGCCCTTTCCCTATGAGGTAAAAATCATAGGGAAATTTAAATCAGATATGCCCCATTTTATAAGTTTATGAAAATGTTTATGGTCCAGGGAAATGGAATAATTTTTAAAATTTGGGGTTAAGTACCTTAACCACGTCTTCCTTTAAAGCATAGTTTTCTTAACATGTAAGTGTTCTCCAAGTGGGGCCTCCCAGCCCCACTTCACCTGACAACTAAAAACATCCAGCCCCTGTGAGGTGTGGGTGAGGACGGACAGGCAGAGGCTGGATCCGCCACCAAGTTCTGCAGCACAACCTGGTCTCCAAGGACAGAGTAAATGTGAATCATCCCCAGCAAAGGGCTGCTGAGACGCCTTAGTATGGGTATGTGGAGACATTTACAGGACAGAAGACAACATTAGTGAGCATGCTGTTATAGAGTTTCTGGAGCGACCTCCATGAATCTTACCTGGTGAGTGTGCTAAGATGCTTTCAAACTTCTTAGAAGTAGCAACGATACAGAGTGCCAACAAACTGCTTCCAAAATGATAATCATTTTGAAAGTGTGGTGGTAAAAGGCCCCACTGCTTATGCGATTCTCCTCTAAATTCACCAGGAGCGTGTTTATGCACCTCTAGCATGTAAAAGGCCACACACAAAGATGATGAAAGGGGTAGAAGGTATCTCCTCCACAGGAAGGGCTGTAATACTGAGGGAGGGTGGGGTGCTCCTCTACAGAAGTGGGGTCCTTCCCCAGGGGACACGTTAGAGTGAGTCCCCACTCCGGCCCTGATCTGGCCCAAGGCTGGGCCAGTGCACCTGCGTTCTGAAATGTCGCGGCACAGGAAGGCCGGCCCTTCCAGGAGCAGAAGGAGGCCCAGACTGCCCACCGTGGCAAAAGACAAGCTCTTTCATGTGGTTTCTCTTTCTGGATTATACAATACAATGTGCTCACTGTGGACAATTTGCAAAGGAGGTAAAAAGCGTACAAGAGGCACCCCCCAGATCACAGGTCATCCTTGCTCCTCCAAAATCATCGTTGTCAATATCTTGACATCTTCCCTTCTGCACATATTTTAACCAAGTGCACGGGTAAATTTATATTTTACTAAAACACATACACACTTTCACATTCTTTTCACTAAAAATAACATAAGCATCTGTGCTGTGAAAAAGGTCTCATTGCGTGCTATGAGAAAGTCTTTTCATTTTGTCTTTTGCAAGCTGTCAGCTCATAGCCTTTGTCCATTTACCTTCTGAGTAAACTGAACGCTCACTTTGGACCAGCTAATGGGAAGCTTACTTCACTTTTGATTACCATTTATTTTTAGGAAATAAGAAAAATTCCATTCCAAAGCAGTAAGGCTTTGTTTTACCAAACTCTCTCCATTAAAATAGAATTGGACAGTCTTCTCCTGTTCAGTATTTACACTCTTGAATTTTCAATTCAAAGGAAACAGGAAAGGGCTACAGCGACCTTCCTGCAGGGCGCAGAGGAGCTCATCTCTATGCTGACTGCATCAGGCAGCTCTGGAACGAAAGGCACTCGAACACACAAGTCTAGTTGCCGAGAACTTCATGCAAAGGCATGTGCTGGGTGTTAGGACTTAGAGGCTTTTTCAAACTGTGTTTGGAATTTGAAAATTATGCTGCATTAAAGTTCATGCCCCACCTCTGTCCCACCCAGATGAAATGACTTGTGATACTGTCCACAGTTTCTTGACTGCATGGTACTTTAGACACTTCTTAGAAAGAAAAAGGCTCATCGCAACACAGCGAGCAGAAGAACTAGGTGAGTCATACTCTGTTTTTAGTGCGTGATTTGACAAGACCCTACCACCACAGGAAGTATTCCAGCAAAAAGTGCTTTGAGATAAAGAGGAAAACCGAGGAAATGATTCAATACATATGAAGGCAGTACTCTCCTAGAGAAACACGAAAAGCATGGCAGCGGCTACAATAAGTGGTAAAAGTGAGCACAGGAGATTAAAACATTTGTGACTTAGGGACGTCACTAAAATAATCCTGCAAATGCTTTTCCCTCTAAAGATACTGTCAAAGCCATGTGACTGGGTCCCTGAGGGCCCATCCTTTTAAAAACAAAAGGGAATCTGTACAAAGCAAACATCTGGTTTATCAGGCTTTAAAGGGCCAAGAGTTAATTTCCCTTCTACAAAACATCCCGATCCACATTCACTAGCTGCCAGGTTGGTGTCCCCTCGCTAACAGCCCATCCCTGCTTGCTGGGCTCTCAGGGAAGCTCTGTGATCACTGACCTTGGAATGCCACTGAGACAAATGTGAACAGATCAAGGTGACGACCCCGTGGGGACAATCACAGAAGTCTGCGCACTAGGGGAGAAGATGCAGTGGGTAGCAGAGACCCGTTTCCTCCTTGCACCAGAGGGCCGAGGTGGTGGTCAGCAAGGTTCAGTGAGAAACGACCCAGGGGAAAGCTCAGGCAGGCCGAGCCTGCCTCCCTGTGAGGCTCAGCAGATGAGCTGTCATTTTGCCCCACACGAACCTGGGGCTCTTTGCCGTCAATCTCAGCACCCACTGCATGCTTGTAAGGCCAAGAAAGTGCAGGAGTTCCGGTGGCCAGATTCAGGCTCACGTAAAACACACACTCTGGAGGGGCAAACTTGCAAAAAACACCACACTTGACATTGTGACACCAAAGCCCTTTACCCTTGGTGCCTAATGGCACATTTTCGGGACAATACATTTTATTCTAAATAGTTTAGTAGTAACTAGTGATTTACATTTCACTTCTGTGAAGTATCTTAAACCCATTTCATTTTCAGCAAAAGAATCCCATGTGCCCAAACATTGAAAAAAATTCAGCATTACCTGTTACAGGGGAAAAATAAGACAGTAGGAAGACGGTCAACCATAAACTCCCAAGGAAGATCATTCTGAGATACATCAATCCTGGCAAAGGGAAAGAAAAGAAAAAGTGTAAGAGCAGCTCAAGAAACTCCAACCTAAAAGAATCTCCTCTAGCAGCTGAAGAACCCGGAGCAGCGTCTGCGCCCACACTGACCGGCCCCTCCTCAGTGAGTGCACCCCAGGGGTGAGTCAGGCACAGCTCATGCAAGAAGCTCTGATACGTCCAGGACATTCAACTGTCCACCTAACTTAGGGGAGACACACTGTCCTGAAGGTAAAACTTAACTTCCAAAAAAGTCCCTCACTCACCCCTCAGGAGTAGTCCCCCTCCACCCCAGAGGATCTGGGCAAATGCTTTAACCCTTCAATCAGCTCTGGAAAAAGGAAATCATGGCACAAAGTATATCAAGCCTCTCTGAAAATGGAAGAAAACTGGAAAAGAAAGATTACACTTTATACTTTGTAAGTCTGGGCAGAGGCCAAAAAAGCTGTATTTTCTTAGTAGATTTTACATTAACTTTCTAATACAGAAAATAATATCTGGGCTTAATTGGTGCTGAACTAGGCGGGGGCCCCTCCTGCAGCTGGCACTGAGCTGGGCAGACAGGAAGGCCTCCCCACCCGCCCCCAGGGGCTGCTCAGCTGAAGCAAAAAGAACATCCGAGAAGGAGGAAGCGGCCTATGGAGACTCAGCCAGGCGTCAGTATTCACCAGGGGTGCACACAAAAGATAGAAATGAATAATGAACAAGACAGAAGTTCTCAGAAAGTAAAATTAGGGGCGGGGAGGGTGAAAATCACAGCCCTGAATTTTTCCAAAAGGATGAAATTCACAAATGATAAAACCAAATTATAATGTTTTTCAAAAGATTTACTAACAAAACAGCACTCCTGCCTCTATCTGTAAGTCTACCTAAAACATCATTAGAGTTCTATTTTTCAAACAAGTGGTGTTGAATAGTTTATTCTATAATCAAATGTTTTTCTCCCCTCCTGACTTTTACTTCAAAGAAACCCCAAACTGTAAAACTGAAAGAAAAATATTTGTAAACATCCACTGAGAATCCCATTGGGCTAACTGGGACCTTCCTCCTGGGATTCTCATTCAGGCTCTGGTGTATATGTCTACATATTGTTAAGAGCAGTAATCATATTTCATTCTCTGTTTTTTCAATTAGTTGTTATGAAAAGCATTGTCCTAATGAAGGGGTGAAAATGCCCAACCATAATTTACTCAACCATTTCTCTACTGCTGGATATAAATACTACTACGAAGAGGAGCACATGCTGCTCTGGAAGTCCTATTTCCTTAATTCCCCCAAGTGAAATCAACTGGGTCAAAAATCTATAACCATTTTTTGTGATTTCTTACCAATGCTGCTAAAATGCTTTCCAAAAAGTCTGCGCCAAAAAACTCACTTATTCCATTAGCTACATCTGACTGTGCCAGTCTCATTTTATCAACACAAGATTCTGCCACTTAAGAGCATTCATTAATTTAATAAGCGAAAATAATACTGTTTTAGTTTACATTTATTAGCCTACAATTTCCCCACTTGTTTATTTACTCTCTCCTCTTACATATCATATCATTTCTTCACATCGCAGTCCTTCTCAGCCATTTCTCCCTCCACCTCTCATTTTTTTTTTATTGTGGTAAAATACACATAACAAAAAATCACCACATAACCACTTAGCCATTTCTAAGTGTTCAGTTCAGTGGTATTAAGTACATTCATCATGCTGTGCAGCCATCACCACCAGCCGTTTCCAGAACTCTTTCATCTTGCAAAACTGAAACTCTGACCCCTTTAAACAACAACTCCCCACTCTCCCCTCCCCCCCACCCCTTGGCAACCAGCTTTCTACTCTGTCTCTGTGAATCTGACTACCCTAGATGTCTCATATAAGTGGAACCATACAGTATTGGTCCTTTTGTGGCTCCTTTCACTTAGCATTAGCATCCTCAAGGTTCACCCATGTTGTACTATGTGTCAGAATTTCTTTCCTAAATTAAAAAAAAAAAAAATTGGAGTGGTGGTGGTGGTTAGGTTTATTTATTTAAATAGAGGTACCGGGGATTGAACCCAGGACCTCATGCATGCTAAGCACACACTCTACCACTGAGCTATATGCCCTCCTTCTTCCTTCCTAAAATTTTAAGGCTGAATAACACTCCATTATATGTACAAGCCACATTTCCTCTCAGCAGTTTCTTAAACCATTTTAATATCTCAAGGTCAGGAGTGAATGAACACGTGATTCTGAATCCTGGTCCCTCACTTACAGGCTGTACAACTCTGGGCAAGTTACCTAACATTTTTGTGCCTCAGTTACCTCCTCAGTAAAAAGAAAGTGGCAATCATACTTGTTCTATGGAATATTCTGAGAAGGAAGTCAGGTAGTGTGTACATATATAAATCTCTCAGCATAGTAACTCCTCAAATTTGGCTCCAATCATTACTTACAGACTACATAACAATACGTAATACATACAGACTATAAAATATAGCTGCTGTCCTTTTTAAAGTCTATTTTCTTTATTTTCATTGTACTTTTTTCCAGTGGAATCTGTTCATTTTTCATTATTTTTTCAATTGTTTCATTTTGGAAAGTTTCCATCTCTCAAAAGGAACTAGCAAACCCAACCGTCTATCTTCTGTTATTTTTTATGTTAAATTCTATCTATCTAAAGGGTTTTTTTTGGGGGGGAGGAGAAGATACAGCTTAAATCTAAATAATTTCCCCCTAAAGTGCCTACTACCTTATCCATAAACTCTTTGAGCCTCGTTTTTAGAAAACAATAAAGATTTTTTATTTACTAAAGAGGCCACATACATTACCACGGAATCACAAAATTAGAACACGTGGGTATCAGGCAACCTTTCCCCTTACTTGTAGGAATGAGGAGGGAAACGAGGCCTGGTGGAGAGACCTGCTGCAGGTCCCAGGGCTGGCTGGCAACACACCAGAGACTGGCCACTTTTTGCTGGGCCAAGGCCCCAGTGCCGTGTGTTCTGGAAAGCTGGCCACTTAGGGGGCTGTTGGAGGCACCCGGTCAGCACTGCTCCCACAGGGCTGCACTCATCCTCCTCTGAACTCAATCAAGACTAAACACACCCAACATCAGGGAAGGAATTCACTAGGAAAACTATGGCATCAATGAGATTTTGTTCACGGCTTTAAGCTGACAATTCAAGGCAGACCCTTGCAAACCACAAGGCTAAGATGCAAGGAAGAGAGAGGTGCCGCAGCACCGGCCTCCTTACCTCGCCACAGTGAAGGTATCCATCGGCAGGAGCCGAGCCAGCTGGATAAAGATGTGATTGAGCGACGGACAGAAGCCGCACCATTGTGCATAATAAAGCAGCAGCACATCCTGGGGGAAGAGGAAGACGGCTGTTACTGGGCTTCTCAGGTCCTCGCTGCGCTCAGAGCCCAGCAGGTGTTCAATAAATGTTGCTCAAGTACAAATTACAGTGAAAATTTAATCTTTAGATATTTCTAATTACGTGCTTTCTTATGGATGTTTTGCAGTTACAAAACCACCATGTAATTCACACATGTTCTGCAATAAGACTGTCATACCGTCACATGGTTGATCTTCTGTACATCAAAACCAACCCGCTCACCCCGACAACTGCAGCTTTCGAAATTATTTTAATAGGGGCAGTCGGCTTGATGTTTGCCTTGCTCAAGATTCCATACCTGTTTTTGAAGGACTACTTCCCAAAAGGTATCAGTTGTCACTTCAGTGATTAAATGCTGAGAAGGGAACTGGGCAGAGTCGCTTCCAATAAGATGCCTTTTCAAGGGACTGTATAGAACGCTGAAGTTTTGAATGAAAGACTCTAAAAATAAAGACAAAATGAGATCAATTCTCTCAGTACAAGGAAAGAGGCTGGCCTACTTTACATGCTACCTTTAAAAAACTGGGCTGGCTTCACAGGCCCACGTTTTTAACACTTCACCTACAGGCAAAACCGTGAACAGAGCCACCCAGGAGGCAGGGGGGTTAACTTTGGCAGCAGTAACTCAGCAGATGGCACTTTAGACAGCAGAGCACCTTGCAGTGTGCAGTGTTCTATCATGCACGGACTGCGGATTCAATGCTACTTCCTTCTAACAGGACAGGTCCACAGGCAGATGCCTGGGAGCCTAAGTCATCCACACGCCACAATCGAGCCTTCCACCTACAACACTAAGACCTTCACGCACAACTAGCGCTGCAGTAACTGCACAAGCACCGCAATGCGGGAGGTGTTTATGCACTGATTTGAGGACAAGGAGCTACGGCTTTTGTTTCCTTTATTAAAGTTTGTCAAGTTTCTTTCTTAAAAGGCTAAGGGAAAAAAAAAAAAAACTCAATTGTATTTAGTGGAAAAACACATAAATAAACCCATAAATTATCCTAAGCCCTACCCTGAACCAACAGTTTTACTCTCCTCACAAAGTCCACTGTCTTCAGATTCCTTTGTCTCATCTGAAGCAGCACTAATCTGAGTTTCACTTCATTTTCTTTTTTCTAACTCTGTCCATTTTGAGGGCCTAAGGAACAATGCCATGTTCTGCAGAGGGAGGAGGAAGTGAAGACCGTCATGTGAACACTACAGAGACTTCATCGTCAGCACCTGACTTAGCTGGCTGCGTTTTTGAAACATAAAACCAAGAATCATTTACTAAGCTGAATGAAACCTAAATTCTGAAACTGCCCCAGAGATAGCTGAGTCAACTCTCCAAAACGACGACACACAGTGTGTTTTTTTTAACAAGGACCCTTACAAATTCTGGCACCAACTACAGGACAAAGAACAACGGAGCTAGATGTTTCAGAGCAGATACGGAAGATGAAAAGAAATCTGAAGATGGCTTCTCTCAGATTACCCTTAAATTAGAGTGCACACATCACGAGCTCACTAAATGCCTGAGTATTACTGAACGGAAGTCAGGAAAATCCAATAAACACTTACGTTAAAAAATACAGGCTTGTTTCATTTTAAGGAAACTTAGTACACCAAAATGTAACTGCAGGAAACATGAATTAGGAGCAATCTGTATTATCAATAGAGGATGCACTTCATAAAGTGACTGGTCACAGGGTTCCTTTAAAGGAGGCTTCGTGTTTACAATATATAATTTGATGTAGAGGGAAAAAAACATCATTTACGTAAGTCTTTTCAAAAGTGTCTAGTATAAGAAGCAAGCTTCACCTGGACTTAAAAGACGGCAGCTAAAGTGACTATTATTTAGGGGCTTTGAGTTTACTCTTGCTTTCATAGTTTCCAAAACTTGAAAATAAAAGGTTTTCCTCCCCCTTAAGTTCTTCCTGTCTCCATCTGGCAAGCGCTGACTTTCCTCCATGATTCCAGCGAGGCTGAACTAACATGGCTTTTGAATTCTCACTTCCTTGTGTGTACGTCAAGGATGTCAGCGAAGGCCTGGGAACAGGACAGTGTGGGTTAGCTCACCGCCGCTGCCAAGCCCTAAGGGCGAGCTCCCGGAGGCTTTCCCATAATGGGGCCTTACCCCCCTCAAAATGAGGTTCTTGCTGGTGTGCACCCTGACGCTTGTTTACTGCACTTGACGCTTGTGTGTTACAATCTAGGGCCCCACGGTCATAGCAGCACTCCTTGGCGTGTGGTAAAACAGCAGCAGAACAAATTAGGTCTGGTGGCCTTGATACATATACATTTAAACCTGTGAGACAAAAAGTGAGGGCAGGTGGTTCTCATGTTTCACTGCTTTCTATTTAAGTTCCTTTAGGATGAAGCTGCTGTGAGGGCTCACATGGCGTCAGCCCCTGGGAAGTTAGCACCAGAATGGCTCTCCACCGCCCTGTCCGTCACCGTGACCAGGTTCCCACCAACTGCAGCTCTTGCTACCTTAGGAAATGTGGCAGGTGCTGCCGACCTGGAACGCTGGACTCAGCCCCTAAGGGCTAAATGACAAACTTATCCAAAATCTGGCGTTAGGGCGTTTCTGTTCCATTTGATAGACAAATTAGCTTCTTTAAAAATTATGACCAGTTGCAGTGTAAAGACTTCAAAGGGGCTTAGAGATGACCCTCACGGCTGAACAGAATGAGGTGCCTACATAAAAGTCACCTAGGTTAAGTTAAGCAAAACATTATGCTTTGGGAAGGAAACTGCCCACAGTACCTAGGGTGAACTTCACAAGAGCTTGTTTAGGATCCAAGATATAGTGAGACTCTTCTTTCACATCAACAATCGCAGCAAATTCTTTCACCTGAGCAGTGCTCGGAGCACCCAGCCTCTCTGCATATAACCAAAATAAATTTGAATCCAAAAGGTAGATGTTCAGAGTCTTGTTGGTTCTGCAGCTCAGGCCTGTGAAGTTTGTGCTATTCATGTCCAGATCAGGAAAGAGATACCTGTTCTCCTCAATGTGAGGAACGGAGCTGGGGGTATCAACCTCACATTTCTTCTCGAGGGAAGAAAATGCAGTGGTCGGGCTTTCAAAGATACCTTGTTCAGAACCAAGGAAGCCCGTCTCGCCCCTGTTTATGGTCCTGCAACATGCAGTGTAGTAGCTGAAAGGGCTGTAGGAACTTAGAAAATTGCTGCATTCTATGCTGTCTGATGCCACATGATAAAAGGTCTGCTCCTTGAGGTAGAAAGAATCCAGAGCTGCTGCCATCTCAAAAAAGCTGCACTGGGGCATGCTGACCGAGCTCGGCCTGATGCCGCCAGCGGTCTGGTTGACACACAGTTCACAGACGTTGTGGGTCCTGGAGATGGAGTGCCACTGAGGCAGCACCACGGTGTTGCAGCAGGGGGATGCCGTTATCTGCGGCGGGTCCGGCAGCTGGGCTGGGGGCTCAGGTGCCAGGGACTTGAACACCGGGGCGTCCACTCGCCGCAGGTGCTGAAGGAGCCGCTCCACCACCTGGTCCCCGTGACAGTTGTTGTACTCCAAGGCCACTTCGGTGATCTGAAACACAGGGCGGAGGTCATGAGAGGCATGGGGGTGACTGCGGGAGAGGCTCCACGGCTGTCAGACCTGGAAAGCATCCTGATCTGACTCACAAGAAGGAACCCTGGCCTGAAGCACTGTGTCAAATAAGAAGCTGTCACACAAAAAGCTATGAACAGAGAGGTTTGGGTTATTTTTCAGGACATGTCACTCTGCTAACAAACACTGAACCACCTGTTTGGAGATGGAAGAGGTCTTAGAGGTCGATGTCTCAGTCTACCACGTGACAAGAGTGAAGGCCAGACGGTGAAGCGGCTCACCCCATGGCACACATCCAGGTTGTGAAAGAACTGGTACAGAGTTCGAATCTCAACTCCCAGGTGAGTGCATTTTGCCTTTTTATCTGTAAAACTCCTCCAGACGATGTCTTCTTTCTTCATCTTAACAGTCTAAAAACTTCCCAAGCACCTAATGAGTGGATCAAAATATTTCACAGCATATGTTTCCAAATAAACTCATGCCTCGCAGGAGGCTACAAACTCAACCTGTCCCAAACCATACTTATCCATTTTGCCTTCCTCCTCCTGCACCACGCTCTCTGGGAAGTGGCATCATCAAACTGGAAAAAAACACTGATTCTCAACTTCTCCTCTGCATCACCGCAAGCCTCTAATGCAGACAGCTCTGACTTCAGCATCATGAAGCAGCCCCTCCTTTGTATCCTCCCAGCCACTGCCTCAACTCAGGCCTTCAACTGTCACAGACTGCCACCATTTTCTCCCTCCATCCTTCTTAATTGAGCCTCCACACTGCCATCACTTGGTTTTAAAAATACAACCCTAAGTGTGAGACTCTTCTGCCAAATGACATTCAATGGCTCCCTATCACCTAGAGAATAAAACCTAACACAGTCTGACCTGAGTTTGCCTTTCTGGTGTTGCCCCACCATCTTTAGACCAGGCCAGGCCCTCTTACCATGTCATGCCTTTAGAGGACTAGCCAAGATCTCCTCCATCTGACAAATGTCAACACTCTCCCCAAGACCCAGCACCAGGGTGGCTGCTCCAGTAGAGCTAACCCCACCCCAACTCACCTGGGAAGAGTTCGGTCTGCATCTCCAGGGTTCCAGAAGCCCTTCCCAGAGAGTCTCACAATTGTCTGTTGAGAAGCCCCTCTGCCCCACAGGCTTATGGAGGCTCATGGGCAGGGACCAAGTTTGATTTATCCTGCTATCCCCGGAGCCTGGCACAAAGCCAGGCTCACAACAGATATTCAGTAAACACCTGGCGAACGAAGGGCATCTCAGGGTCATGTACACGCTCCCGCTTCTCGGTGAGAACCGCTTACCCTCAGATCAGTGTTAGCCATTTAGATTCACATTTCATTCCAAGACTCTTCCATTTCCAAACTGAGTATCTTTCACCACCCCAGTTTAATGAGAAAGACAATCAAGTCATTAAAGTCTAAAGGCATTCATACTCCCTAAAATAGAATTGTGTGCTAAAATCAAATCCCGCCAGTTAGTTTAAAGGTGTTAAGTCACTCAGGATTTTGTTTCATTAAAGAGAGAGTGTGTGTGTGTAAAAACCATTTAAAAAATGCTTTTCCAATTTAATAGAAAACCCAAATTTAATAACATATGATACTTACAGAGTTAATTTAAGACATATACATTTGTACAGAAAAACAGGTTATTTGAATGGTTCTTGGGCATAAAAAAGGTTACTTTAGATGACAAACCAGTGTTTTCTCCCCCCCGCCACCAAAAACATCTCAGCCTTTTTGAAAGATAAGGCTCTGACAGCACATTGTACAAAAAGGTCAAGATTATATAATTTGTAAAGAGCCCAGCTGCCCTCCTGCCCTAGTGTGGTACTACTTTATATTCAAAGACATTAACAGATCACCATCCCTACTCCTGAAAAAAATCCACAAAAATTCAAGTACAGTTGGCCCTCCAGATCCTTGGGTTCTGTAACCACAGTTCAACCAACTACGGATCAGACAATATTCAAGGGGAAAATTTCCAAAAAGTTCCAGAAAGCAAAACTTAAATTTGCTATGCACAGGCAATATTTACATAGCACTTACACTGTACTGGGTAATATAAGTCATCTTAGAGACAATTTAAAGTATCCGGAAGGATGTGCATAGGTTATATGCAAATATTACCTCATTTTATATACAGGACTTGAGCATGGTTGGGTTTTGTTATCTGCGGGGGTCCTTGAACCAATTCCCCCGTGGATACCAGGTGATGACTGTATTTACTGCAGTCTTTTATGAAAAGTCCAGGTAGGAGTACAGCAAAATAACTTACAAGGTCTTCTTCCTTCACCTCTTTCATTCTTAATATCTCCCACAAACAAAGCAGCCATGTAAAGGATTTTCTCAATTGAAGAAAATGTTTTGTACAGTAAGGCTCTTGAAGAGTGAGGAATTCTTAGTTTTCTCCTATAAACTGAACCAGCTTTTACTTTTATATTCCTTTTCCGTAGCAGGCAGTTTTGAAAATGCATTTCAGGTACATTCCGTATGTGAATCACTTGATATAATATTTAACTTCATGTGAACTAATAAATGCTTCTTTCCGCTTTCTTGAATCGGGGAAATCTGTAAGTCTGAACACGATAACCATGCCTCTGTCCACCAGACTCATGTGCCGTGAACGCCTCAGAGCCGTGCTGTGAAAGCTCAGAACTCACACGGACTCTGCGGGCTGCGGTAAGACTTCTTTGATAAGCACACTGAGATAGATGTCTTATGACCACTCTAGAACTCTCTAGAGATGCCAGGGGTCAGCGGCCTGATGCCGTGCACAGTGCAGGCTGTGCTCTCCTGTGGTGGGGGATGCGTGTAAGAGCAGCTGCCGGGCCTGGACTGACTGAGCCCACCACACCCCCACCACAGCTACTCCAAATTCTACTACCCCAACTCCGCTACCCTCACCCTACAGCGACCTCTGCTCAAAAACGTAGGCCCAAAGTCAGGCCTAAAAGCTTAACAGAAAAATAAGGCCTAGGATTTAAATTCTTCCGTGATCAAGAAGCCTTTGAATTTAGAACTCACCGCACGTGAGGTGCTCAGTCCTCCCAGCCCGCCCGACCCTGATGATGACTCCCTGACCGCTGATCACTGTGTCACTGCTTCCCTGGTCACACACCCTACTCCCCATCCCCCCCCCACCACCAAGTTCAGGATCTTACTACTTCTCACTTTTCTGGAACATGGCTGCCAGGAAAACTTTAATATTGGTAACGCGCAGCTCTGCTGACATCTCTCCATGGTCAATGAGACTTTGATGGCTACGATCAATCCTGAAGTCCTCAAAGAAGCACCCAAGGGTCTCTCCTCCCGAGGCTTGTCTGGGTCTGCTCCAATCAGTCCTTTACGGGGACCAAACAACCAACACTACTTCCTAGTATCTAAACCTGCTACATCTTCCCCACCCCAGTGCCTTTGCTCAGGCTACACCTTCCCTTAAGTTTCTCTCAACCCATCAAGATCCGGGCTACTCCTGAGGGTCAGTCAAAACACTCGCACCTCCCACAGCCTCTCCTGCCTAGCCCCCTCCTTTCCAGGGCAGCGCTCGCTCTCCTCCAGCTCCTCCTGGGGCTGGCCCTCCCTTGCCTTGAACTATAAGCAGGCTCTTGCTCCCCTGCTGGACAAGTCTCCAAGACCAGGAGACCAAGGCTATGCCTTCTCCATCTTTCTCCCCCATGACTCCCTGACGTAGTGCTCAATAAACATTTACTAGACAGACCTGAAATGAACAGGAGAATGTACCACACTTGGCTAAGTGATCCATAAACTGCTAAGATGCCGCCTGGTTTTCAACAACCTCAACTAGAGGCTGAGATTAAGGGGGTCTCTTCACCTCGCAGGGATACTACGGGCCCTGAGGAAAGGAGCCACCAGCAAAACCTTGGCTGAAAAAAAAAAGGCCTGGATGGAGGAGTTAGGGGAGATGGGGGAAGACGTTCACCTGGAAACAAAAGGTCGGAAAACAAGTGTCCTCCCACCAGGTGCCTAACTCCAAGCACGACACCCTGAACAGAGGAACTAAGCTCTGGTCACAAATACCAGCTAACCCAGGGCCCTGACATGCTCAAGCCAGGAAAGACAGAATTCTCCAGGGGGAAAATCCACAACCACAGCTAACACCTTGGTTGAAAACCCTACCTTCCCTACAAAGAGCTTTAAGGGCTCTTAATACTAGATTCAGTAAAGGAAGAGTGCCTCAGTTCATAAAACAGCTGTGTAGTGAAGATTTTCCAACAAAATTAAGTCATGACTTCAAGTCCTCCCTACTCAGAGAGGAAACAAAGCTATTTCATTTCTCTCTTCTTTCCTCTAAACCAGGGTAGCAGCACTCATTCAGAAGGCCCCCAGCAGGGGTAACAACGTCAACAAAGAGGCTCCAGAGGAGCAAAGCGAGGGGTCTGGCCTGGCAAGAATCCTGCCTCCCGTTCCCTCTAGGCAGGCAGACCATCAGGCTTAGGCGGAGGGGCTTGGGACAGGCAGCGTCTGGTTAGCCCGGCCAGTGGTGCACTGGTTGTCTGAAATTGGTTTTGACCAATTAAAGGATCCTTGAGGGAAGGAAAAAATAAAACCCCTAGTAAATCCAATTTAGCAATCCCAGGCGCTCTCTGCTGATTGTTATTGCTCTCTCTAAGTGCCTCCAAATGGTCCATGTATAAAATAAACTCTCACCCAGAGAGAGTGAACGCACCAGATGAAGCAGAAAAGGCAACGGGGAGGGGCAGTTGTCTCCAAAAACCATTCTGTGAGACATGAAAGGTTTAGAAAAGCACGGGATCCCAAGGTCACCATGGCCACTGCTGGCCACTGGGCTGAGGAATGGCCAAACCCCTGTGACAGTGGTACCCCCTAGGCCACACCAAACCCTGCCTGTGTTGTCCCTTCCCTCTGCCCCTCCCCATGACATCAGTCACCAAAGGAAGAGGGCCATCTAGTCCTTCTCTGGAGAGGCATGGTTTGACTTCCCTGTCCTCCTCGACTCACCCAGACCTGAGAAGCTGTCAGTAAAGGTGGCTGGAGAGGCTGTGGTGGGTCCTACCCGAGGCTCGGGCTCTCCTGCCCACCTGCAGGAGAAGGGCATGATGGCACAGAAACGCAGCTGCCGTTGCTGGCAGCTGCTCAGCTACTAGGGGAAACTAATCTGAACATGGAATAAGAAAAGTCCAAGTTACAGAGGTTTTCCTATTCCTCATGAGATGCCTTTCACCACGATGATTCTTACCTCATCTATCAAAGGATGACTTTCGGCTAGGGGATTAAAAGGTATAAATAAAAAAAGTGCTGGTCCTCTCTTCAGCTCATTATTCAGCAGGAGACTCTTGCCGCCGTGAGGCCACAGCCACCGAAGGAGAGTCTCTCGGTTTTCCAAGGCCCACTTATAGATGTTCTCAGCTGTGTAGCTGATGACCTCCCTGGGGAAGACCTGTGAAGGACAAACGCACAGAGGATAAAAGGCAGGGCAGGAGCAGAGCACACCAGCACTGCCCTCAACCCCACACTTCACAGGAGAGGAAAATGAGTCAGAGCAGCGACGTGACCCGCCCCGGCTTGTGCCGCTAAACCTTGCCACTATCTTTCCAGACAGAGCACTTCCTCACAAGTGGCTGGGAAAAACAAAGGCGGTTTCAAAAGGTGACTTTCATATCATGTGATTCTCCTCTTTCCCTTTAGACAGACCCATCTATCAGCAAATAATTCTCGCTGCCTGCTGCTGGCAACGATGACCTCTACCACCCTGCCCAGGGGGAGCTATCAAACGTTACTGAGTCTCTATAAAAGGCTCAGTGAAGCTCTAAGGGAAGAGAAATAATGGAGTCAAGGATCATTTTGAGGTCTACCTTGGTCCCTTGGGACCCTCCGTTAGGACAGAAGTTTGTATCTACTTTGTTCACCTGCACCCGCAGTGACTAGAACACGTGGCACAGAGCAGGAACTCAACAGACATTTGAACGAAGTCACGAGAGACCGAGAACTTGTACTAGGCCACAGATCACACTCTGTACGTACAGAATGAAGGAGAAAGACTCCTAGATTTTTTGCTTAAGTTTTTCTATTCCACAAAATGAGATATTTTATACTCCTGAAAACAGACATTTAAACTGGCTTATAACAAAGATGTCCACTATTTCAATTTTTTTAATAGTGATATCCCAATAAGATTTCCTTTGATAAAAGGAATTCTGCTGCTACATCAACCAACCAGTTAAAAACTATGGAATTGATGCAGTAAACCCAGTATCTTTTGCAGTGTCATTCTCATGGTCCTAGCTTCTTTCCTCCATCTATGTTAAATTTCTTCCTCAGTACCCTTTACTACACATAAACATGACGTATGTGGGTTGTACGGCATGCTGCAAAAGAAGGATGAAGGAAAACGACAGACAGCAAAAGCAGATGAAGTCAAAAGAGGCTCAGACAGGCACAAGGAGGGCGCAGGGGAGGAGAAACCATCACAGCGGTGATTCCCAAAGTGGGATGGTGGGAGCTTTAAAAAACATACTCAATCATCATTAATAAACATTTCTATTTGTAAAACACAAAAATTCATTGGATTTTTGGACTGTAAACTGCGAGAAGTAAAGCCATCTATCTGGGCTACCAGAGATATGCAGAAATCAGGGTGACTGGCAACCGAGGGGCGCCCCCCGCAGAGGGCCTAACGTTGCTCTGAAGGCATGAGACTTGCACGCTGAGCCAAGGGGAGAGTGAGTTTAAAGGGCTGGGTACACTGGGTGCAGGAATACCGGTCTTCACTCGACCTGTAAGTCACTGACACCATCAATGAAGTCAGAGATAGAAAATGCTTAAGGAAAATAAACTCTCAGTGATGGGACTGAGGAAGTAGCAATAAATAGAGCAGGAGCACAGGACTAAGCAGGATACAGATCAAAAGCTCAGAAAGCTGAGTTGGGGTTGGTCCACCAAAAAGCAAATAAAATCAGGGAACAAAGACAACAATGGAAAACCGAGGCTCTCTGGGGTGGGAAGCCATCAACTTCTCGCTGAGACTTGACAAGAACTTCAAAACCCATTACATCAGCTAAAGCTGAAAAGCATGTCACATCACCACTCTTGATAAATGGAACAAATGAACAAAGAACATCACCCAATGAAAGCTTAACCTCTGAGAACACGGGCCCAGAGTAACACTTCTCCAACAGAATAATTCTGCAATTTCATCTAAGAAGGAAAACTACCAAGGCTGTACCCAAATCTAAGAATATAAACACAGAATTTCTAGACGTTAAAGGGTCCTCTAAGGCTCGGGTTTTTAAGCAGGGGCATGGCTCTAGAGTGGAGTTGCGGGAACTCTCAGTTTGCGTATAAAATCATGTGCACTCTCTAGGAGTGTCCATAGATTTTATCCAATTCTCAAGGAAGTCTGTGATCTAAACAAGATTAAGAACCACTGCGCTAATATAAATGTGATTTCAAAATACTTACAAGTGATGTGTTGAAATGTCTATGTAAATACACACTTCCAGAGTGTACTAAGGATACCAGTTTCGCAAGATGTTTATTTGTGATAACCCCAAATCGTACTGTTCCTAGGTAATCTGAAACAGAAAATTTTCCTTTATTAAAAAGAAAAAGCCTATGCCTTAAAACAACCACAAAACCCAATGATCAAATCCTGATGCACAAATTCCCCAGAGCAAAACTGTTTTTGGTCACCTAGCCTAGACAGAAAAGGAGGAGCTGAATAAACCAACTCCTGAAACAGACCTGACGTCTACCCGAGTGTCTCTGACAATCAATCACCTGCGCCGTGTCCATCCAGGATGACCTGGCGTCATCTCCTGCTGCCCTGTCCCCCCCATCACTAGCCCTACTTCAGAGCCTTGGCACACATTCTTCTGTCTGGACACTTCCATGGCCAGTTTCTTCTCATCATCCAGATCTCAACTCTGACCCGTCCTCTCTGAGAAGCCTTCCCTGACAACCTGCTTCAGGGCAAACACTCAGAGGATGGTCTGTAAGGGGAAACTGGGGTCCCCTCTCCATCAGACACTCTCTCTACCATTACTCTAATTTTTAAACAGTATTTATTAACATTTAAAGAATCTTACTGATTATTTAGATTTTCTTTGATCCAACTTCCTCTTAAGTTCTGTGAAATTAGAAACCTTGTTTATTGCTATTACCCCAGCACCTAAGGCAGTGCCTGGGCATTTGCTAAGTGATCAATAAGTAATAGTTAAATGAATCAATCCAGCATATACAAGGAACAAATACAGATTAGTAAGAAAAAGAAAGCAGTTAAAAATGGGCAAATTGGAAGGGAGGGTATAGCTCCAGTGGTAGAGCGCATGCCTACCATGCACAAGGTCATAGGTTCAATCTCCAGTACCTTCTCTAAAAATAAATAAACCTAATTATCTCCCTCCCCCTGCCAACCTCCCCCCTCAAAGAAGAAAAAAAAAAGATAAAAAATGGGCAAATCACAGAAAAGGAAATGTAAAAGGCTAATAATACACTCAACTTCACTATTTCAGAGGAAAACAAAACAAAATGCTACTTATCAACCTAAAAATGCCCAAAATTTAAGACACAGGAAATATCAAATATTGATGACCAGTAGAGAAATGAGTACTCTGATGCAATGCTGGTGGAAAAGGTAAAATGGCAGCCACTTGGGGGAGCAACTTGCTGTACTGATCACAATGAAACACGGACAGCCTGCAGCCCCCAATTTCACTTCCCAGTGTTCACATATGTCCTCACACGCGAGGACAGTCACCAGGAAATTCTCTGCAGACGTTAAAAACAGTGGGGCAGGGCTACCTATGCAACATGAAGAGCTCTCCTAAGACACGTGTGAGTAAAAAAGCAAGATGAAGAAAGACAAAGTATACCTGTCACGTGGAAAAAGCCTCACACTTTAATTTTTTCCCCTATAGACACATATGTTTAGAAATGTACACAGAATTAAAAAGGATAATAAAAACAGTTTTGTGTTGGGGGACATAGAACAAAGGAGACTTTATCCTTATGTGTGAAGCTTGCTTTTTCCCCCACAAGGAGTATATTTAATGTAATATTTGTGTGATTAAAAATTTGACTAAAATATCTAGTATTAAAGGAGGGTAGATAAGATGGTGTAGGAAAAGCTACATTTTTTCCTATCCCCTTTCTGCTTTATTAGCAGACATTAAATAAAATATCAGTTAAACTTTAAATGTTATCAAGTGATAGCTAAGTAGCTAAAATATTAAGGTATTGAACACACAAAGTTCCTAGCTTCATCACAGAGGAGTGGGGCTGAGGATGAGGTAGGAGTGACTGTGTCCCTAACACCACACTGGACAATTTAACACAAACCTGATGAGTTTAAAATGGCACAAAACCGAAGAAACACAGGAAGAATAAACCAGAAATGACAGAAGTGAGTTACTTACAGAGTGGGTGGCAAAGGGGGGGAAGAGGAAGAATGGGAACTGGAGAATAGGGGTGAGGCAGTCTGACCTTCCTCTGAGGATCAGACTTAGAACCATAACAAAGCTTCACACCCTGCACATACTCAAAAACTAAAGTCATTATACCAAGCAACACGTGGAGGGATCCAACGTGAAATACAAGCGCTAGCAAATAATCCTAACTGTACTGCAAATGCATCACACCACAGAGAAGGGGGTGCTGGGTAGGCAGAAAGAACTGAACTGGAGAAGAACTGGAAACAGTATCTTGATCAGACACTGTAAAACTGAAGACAGTGAGAGCCAGGCTTCTCAAGGCAGAAGGAAGGAGTCATATTAAGAGGGGGAGGCTAAAATGAACTCTGTGCTGTCAGACTGGAATCAGAGGGAATTAGTATAACTGCTTTTGATACACACACACACACAGTGTATACAGAACTATCAAGGTAAGCATGTGTATGGGCATGAATAATACATGTCCTAGCTCCATCTGCTGGAAGGGCCTAGAACTAATGACATGTGATACCAAAGGGCATCTCTTACACCCAGATGTGGGTTTCTAAATGACACTCTCCAATAAAAGAGACCAGGGCTCCTTGGAGAAGAGCCTGATCCTACAGCTGGGTCAAAGAAAGAACAAGGTGAGCCTGAAACACCCTGTTGTGTCAGAAGTAAAGAATTGCTTGTAAAAGGATAGGGATTTGCTCAAAGGACACAAGATGCTCCTGATGGCCAAAGCTGGAGCAATTCGAGCAACAAATAACAACGATCAGTATTTTTCAAAACTGTCAATGTCATGAAAGACAAGGAAAGAGTGAGGAACTGTCAGAGGCTGGAGGAGACTAAGGAGAAAAAATAATTGAATGTGATGTGGGACCCCAGATTGGATCCTGGAACAGAAAGCAGACATTAGTGAAAACACTGGCAAAATTCAAATAAGGTCTGCAGTTTAGTTAACAATACGGTAGCAATGTTAACTTCTTAGTTTTGACAAAAGCACCATAATAAATGGTTAAATAATATGTTGACACTGAGGGAAACCAGATGAAGGTAGGCCATCAGGGAACTCTCTGTTTTATTGCTGCAATGTTTCTGCAAGTATAAAATTAGCTCAAATGTAAATTGAAAAAAAATGGCATAACATACAAATTCAGATCCCAAAGCTGTCAGAAGGAAAAAGCAAGACCCAAGAGAGGATATGAATTGGTAGAAGCAAAGACATCACTCTCCAAGAGAGTGCTGAATCTTGGTAGACACCCACAGATAAAAAGAGAAGTGAAAGAAAACCAGTCAGTAGGAAACTCATTTGACAGCCCGCCAAAGTCACCAAGATGATTTATTGGAGCAGAGGAGTAAGTAGTGACAGCCTGACTCAAAAGCTGAAAGGGGCCATTCAAAAACCTATTTAACTGCATTAATAAGAATGGACAGCCTGCCTGCACAGAACAGATTCTAACATATCCAAACATCACAATTTCAAAACTTTATTTTTCACACAGGGAAATTTACAAAAATGACACATTTTCAAAGTTCCTGCACATAGTGGAAATCTTGCTGGAAGAAGCAGCTTCAATTTGCAGTCTCCTGTGTACGAGGAGGACTTGACTTGGCAGAGGAAGTTTACAGTGTAAGAATGGTGCAAGAAAGTAACACTTCTCATCTCCACATCCAGAACCATCGCCCTTAAGCAGGGCTCCAGGGCTTCCTACAATAGGTCTTTGTCATTTGTAAAATAAATAATTTTGCCCTAAAATTAATGAAGCTTTAATATTTTAATTAAGGGCTTTGAATATGTTGAATAATTAAAAATTCAGAAGAATGCTCTCCCCTCCCCCACCAGTGGTCCAACAGTGGCATGACTCTCTTCAATTAATAATAATAATTTTAAAATCTCAGTTAAATTCTGTTAGCCAGGTAACTGGCCAGTTTACAGTCTCTATTAGCCACCCAGTGCAAGGTGTCAGAAAGACCACTGCAAGATATAACGAGATCTTAAAAGAACATCTGGGTGCAAGCAGTAGTTACCGAGCAGTTCCTGCAGCTGGTCACAAACACTTAAGTAAGTCAAGGTGTCTGCAGCGTGAAGACTGGCTTCTCTGTCACCTGCAACAAAAGGTGCTGAGTCCTCAGCCCTGTGTTCCTCAGCTACAAGGCAACCCAATGTGCACACAGCCACCACGTATGCCCACGCATCATGCCCTTCAAGAGACGTGGGGTGAGCAGAACCAACACTACCACGCCAACTGACTGTGAGCTTTGAGTAACAAACAGCCTTGCAAATCTCATTTACTTATTGCAGGCTTACCCCTTGCTATCTTTTATGAGGTTGGGTTTTTTCCTGACACTAACAGAATGCCCCAACCCTGCTTCCCACAGCACCCCCGTTGACCTTCTTGTGCCTTCCATACACCACTGTCACCATTTACCTCCTGGCAAGCACCAAGGATGCACCGAGACTGGGAAGATCTGAAATTCCATCTGGTTTCCATTCAGATTCATCTGGCTCAGTTGGATCTTTCTGGTTTGCATGAAGATTTTTTGTTTCTGGTTTTCTGCATAATGTTTTAATATCAGACTTCTTTGTTTTGATTAAAACCATTTGCTTAGTTAAACTGAATTTTTAATATTAAAACTTCAGTTCAGTACTAAGGTAAAGCATATGCATTCTATGACAAGACCTCAGTGAGGCAAGATACTAAAATTCTCAAACATCCCAGAAAGAATAAGAATTTCTTTTGTTGGCAAAAGAAAATACTTTTTTTCCTTTTTATTGAAGTATAGCTGATTTACAATATTGTGTTAGTTTTAGGGGTACAGCAAAGTGATTTAGATACACACACACACACATTTTTTTCAGATTATTTTCCATTAATAGGTTTTTAATTGTGCTTTAGGATTAGTAATAAAGGGTCCTGCCAGAACCAAAGCTACACAATTCACAATCACCAGCTAACAGACTCAGACTACCAGGAGCACACTCTGAAGTAGTAACCCAAGGATCTGCCTGCAGGAGACTCATTTTAGGAGATAACTGCTTCTCCCTGGGACACACGAATGATAAGGTCTGTATCCCGAGCTGTACAGTCCTATGCAGTAGCCACCGACCACATGTGGCTAATGAGCACTTGAAGTATGAGCAACTGAGGGACTTAATTTCTACCTTTGACTTTAATTAATTTAATTTAAAAGTGATACTCAACTTAGTTATTGGAAAACGTTTAAGGATGCTTAAGACAACATTGGTATGTAGCCTGAAACTAATATAAT
Source organism: Camelus ferus (assembly GCF_009834535.1). Lineage (NCBI taxonomy): Eukaryota > Metazoa > Chordata > Mammalia > Artiodactyla > Camelidae > Camelus > Camelus ferus. The sequence goes on along the minus strand of NC_045713.1, from coordinate 28,597,189 downwards.
ATTGTAAATCAACTATATTTCAATAAAAATAAAAACAATGTTTGGAATGTAAATCACATTTTCAACTGTAAATTTTATGAAATCTAAATACAGATCGAGTATTTCCAAAGAAAAGTTAGCATCTGAATTAAGATGTGCTGCTAAGTAAAAACGTAAAAGACTTGGTTCAAAAAAAGTAAAACATCTCAATAAACAATATTGTACTGTGTGACACAGGGAAATATACGCAGGATCTTGTGGTGGCTCACAACAAAAGAGAATGTGACAATGAATGTATGTATGTTCATGCATAACTGAAAAATTGTGCTCTACACTGGAATTTGACACAGTATTATAAAATGACTATAACTCAATAAAAAAATGTTAAAAAAAAAAAGTAAAACATCTCAATAATTTTATTCTGATTACATTAAAATACTACTAATTTGGGCGCACTGGGTTAAATGAACATACTATTAAATTAATTTCACCCCTTTCTTCTTAAATTCTAATGCAGCCACCAGAAAATTTTAAAATACCTCTGTGGTTGGTGTTAGAGTTCCACTGGACTGTGCCAAGGATGAAAAAGCAAGACTCACGTAACTCAGGAAGAAGATTAGGCTAAGATAGGAAGTCCAGTCTCCAGTAAGTCTTAGTAATGGACAGTTATCTGGGAAGGATACATAAAACAATTTCTCCAATTTTTCTCATGAAAACCCCTCCAATAGCAGAGAACGATTATTTTTAAGAATGTGTCACACTCTCTCCTTCAGAAAGGAAAGGGTGAGGCTCTAGACCATGTAACTCTAGGTATAAACTGCTGAGCTTCTGAAATTAATTCTCTCTCAGAGGCCTAGAGCAAACAGCACTCAGTGTCCTACAAAATAAGGTACCCAAAGATGCACTGAAAGAATGAACAGAAATGCCAGAGCTGAACAATGTGGAAATTTTTCACATCAAGACTGGCCATCTGCTCTCCGGGAGGCTTCCGTGTGAGTTAATCTCTCAGGAATCACAGAACAAAATGGAATCTCAGGTCAAGAAAAATACTGACAAAGATAACTGCTAACCAGTAAGTCATGATATACTTCAGAACGAGATACCACGGGATTAAACCACATGGCTTTTAATCAGCACGGCTAAGAAGTCTTTTACTCCCTGGGAAAACCCTCCCTTCTCTACTCCAGGAAGTAGCAACATTCAAAAGGCAAACCTGTATGGTGGTACCTCCCCTGATGGAAACAATCCTCATTTTACGCTATACTCTGCCATTTTTACTAAATTCCGCTTTCCCACTCTTCTTTCCAACGTTTTGGACAAGGAAGAGAAAGGAGAAATGACAGGATTATGTAAAAAGGGACAACCACCACCCTTCGATGTTGCATAGGGAGTCATGATTATTCACTAGATGATGACGACTTCACACATTTTCAATGTCTACTTCTCGTCAAGAAGACACCACTGAAGTCTGAGGGAAAATAAGAAGCCAATGCTAGTTGCTAAGTGGGAGACACAGCCAACCAGTGCAACAGGAGTTCCAGGAAGGGAGCTGATGGATGGAAATCCCCATTTGATGTCCACAATGTACCAGACATCATGCTAGCTGGGCAATATTTACAAATCCCACAGGATCTCAGCTAGGCCTTGAAAAATTAGGACAGCAGATATTAACTATGAGTGCAATGCTAAATGCATTCATCAAAATGAAAAGATCATCAAAGAAATGTGATAGGGTACAGAAAAGTCTGTTTTCAATGTACGAACTATAGCTATTGCTTGCAATTTTCCCCTAGAAATGTAAAATTGAGATCTGTATATTTTCAAAAATTCTTAATATAAAGCACAAAGCAATTATCTAGAAAAAAATATCTGGCAGAGAAACAACATGCACATTCTGGTACTTGCCGAAATATTGCTAAACTCTAAGTAGACACGTAACTCGTTAGCTGTGACGTTTTTTCTTTCTCGTGAGTTAAGGGAGAAGGGAAAGACAGAGCTAAATACCCACTGTCATATACACTAGTACGCTCTAGTTAACGCGAGCAGTGGTGTGAGGGTGTTTGGCTTGCTACCTCGTTAGTACATATGACAGTGCATATTCAGCGCGACAGTTTACGCTCCTCTAAAATTGTGTACTTAGAACTATATTTTTCTTTTCCGCCTCCCTAAATGAACCTGGGGGTTAGAATGCGAACATCTTTGAGAAGCCATTATTCTGCTACCACAGTGTCCTTGAGTTTGTTAACAACCTCCTCTGAGCCTCAGTTTCCTCACCTGAGATAGTAGCACTGAGATAACAATAGTACCTACTTCAAAGCGGGGTGGCAGTGAAGCCCAGATCCTCCAGCTAAAATGCTGGACTCTCAGAAGGGCTCAGTCCAGTATCAGCTTATCGTGCTCAGCTTTACACAAAAAATGGTCAAGTGGAGACCAGAACTGGTTTTATCTACACTGAGTTGCTTCACTATAAGCTTGTGACTTTATCATAGAAGTTGATCCCTGAGAGGTTTTCAAGATTTTAACGTTTTTGGTTCTTTGCCTAGGAGTCTTATTTCAGCTTCAAAAAACCAAAACAAAAAAACCCCAACAACCTTAAAGGAATAAGATAAAAACTCGAAGCATGCATATACATATTCCTAAAACAGGACAACTTTAAACAAGTAGAAAAAAAACACACAAAACAATTAGAAAGTAAAGACAGTGTAGCTTTTCAAATACATGGCTTTAAGGAATCAAAGTATCTACAAATGACCACCAAATTTGGTTCTGAGCTTCCCACACACCTTTGGCTTTTCTCAGCCCCATCTATCTTCCACTCTCTCATTCCTACACACTTACCTGAAGGCTGATTCCTCATTCTCCTGGGAAACCCTTCCCACCTTCAGCACCATCTCCTCCAAGTAGTCTTCCCTGATCTGATCCGAACACCCTGCCTCCACGCTCCCATGAAGCCTGTCACTGAAGTGTCACTGCACTCATATTGTAGGCAACCCCACCTACTGACTATACTAGCTGGTGGCACTACTGATGGTGAAGAACTAGTTTTGCTCATCTTTATAGCTGTAGCACATAGTGGATCCTCAAATGTTTGTTGAAGTAGTAAGGCGTGCTTCTCGATCTAACTCAAAGTGCAGGGATGCCTGTTTTTATCCTTAGTTTTTATCTAGCAGCATTTACAAGCCTTAAGAGATGCCATAATGGGAATAAAAGCATTTCCTATGAAATATGATCACACATTTCCTAAAATAATGGCAACATAATTTAAAAGTCAGTTTTAGGTATGGGAACAGAAAGAATGGAATTTCTGATGCATTTATTCTAATGTGTATTAATCAGTACCCAGAGGGTCTCAGAACACAGGCAGTTAGTTAGAAAAAAATTTCCTTCTGTAAGTGAGTATAGTGACAACAAATGAAATTATCTGAGAAAAACCAAGTGATCTAGAACCTGTTTCATTCACAGAGAACTGTTAAACCCCATGCCTGGTCCAAACTCCCAGGAGTTAGGCCGAGGAACCTGAGAAAAACAAAGCAATCTCAGAGTCAACCTTGCCTAAGAAGTCAGTCCCTTGTTTTTTCAATGCCTTTAAGAATGTCACTTACAGGAGAAGACAACCCTACCCTTCGGACCTCTTGATGTTGCATGAAATTTCACAATCTGATAGAATGCTCTAAAAAAGCTTTTCTCGTGAACTAGAATATGGAGGAGGGAGCTTTTTACGTGTCCTGACTCGATTCTACAAGCAAAGCACAGCACCATCAGATGCCACCTGGTGGAGTAGAGGGACCCTACACTGTAATGCCGCCTTCCTCCAATAAATTCCTATTAAAAAAATTCATTACAACAGTATTTTCCAAAGGTGTTCTTTAGAGAACTGATGCCGCAAGGTCCCCTGTCAACTACATTTGGGAATTCCTAAAGGCACTAGAACGCAGTGGGAACAACAGCTTTAGTTTAACAGTTCACTGGATTTTCCAGATGACAGTTAAGTACCAGGCGAATTTCAATTCATTTCATTAGGATTCATTAGGGGGCAGGGAGAAGCCAAGAAGAAGGAATAAGGAGACTGGATCAGGCAGAGGCTCCATCTGGTCCTACTGTGAGTGATTCCCGCACACTGGTCTACGGAACCTGAGAGGCCAGGTCGGAGGAGAAGTGGTGGGGCAGGGATCGGAGGTAACTTAACCCATGGCCAAAATCATTCTCACTAGAGCAATTTCAAGGTAAAGTGTCCTTTACCAGTCACTCAAACTTTTAGCTACATTGGTCAAGCAGGGTGTTTGAGTTGCAGGAGCAAGAAGACAAAACCTTGGCCTCAAGGCACTCAATTAAGTATCTGACCAAACCAGTTCAAACTCTGGTGAGACAGAGCTGCAGTCAGTTCTATAGTGAGAACACCCCAAAGTACAGTCAACTCTTGATATCCGCAGGGAACTAGTTCCAGCCCTCCACTCCCCCTCGAATCCCCAAATCCATGGATGCTCAAGTCCCTTATGTAAAACAGCATAGTTGTTTGCATATAACCTACACACATCTTCCGGTATACATCAAATCATCTCTAGATTACTTATACCCAATACAGTGAAGTGCTAAATAAACAGCTGTCAATACGATATAATGCTAAGTAAGCAGTTGCCAGGTGTGTGATAAATTCAATCTGTGCTTTCTGGAACTTCCTGGGATTTTTTTTTCTAATATTTTCAATCCAAGTTTAGCTGAATCCACAGGTGCAGAACCCATAGATACAGAGGGCTGATTATACAAAAAGAAGCAGGCACGGAGTGCTCCAGGAAAGGGAAGAGGAATGCCTGGTATAGATGCTTTTCAGTAAAAGAAACGGTACCGACTTTGGGTGCTTTCAGTCAGTGGCTTTCTCATTAAACTACCACAGATTTTTCGACTCCTACTTTACTCACCTGCAATGTACTTCACACTTGATGCAGCCTTGTAAAACAAGCACTTAACCCTTACCACCATCCTCCCCAATGTTACAGACAGACAGAGTCAAACACAGAGAAGTTAAGTGTTTTGTTTGGGTTTACAGACCGAGCCAGGGGCAGACAAAGGCTAAGAACCAGACCCTGCCAGCGCCCAGGCCACTGTTTCCCCCCAGGAGGCACTGCATCCCTTTTGAAGGTCAAATGAAAAACAGGATCAAAAATTGTTGCAAATTTTCTTTTAAAGAAGTCACTGAATCACAGCAGACTGTAACATTTTACCAGAACACATTTTTACAGCAAATAATGAAATAAGCATAAGACGGAAGAAAATCAAGTACACAACTTGAAAATACAACCCCTCTACCAAATTTTCTTTAGGCAAAAGGAGAAAGGGCCTGTCTGCCAAGATCAAAGGTGGAAAGGCTCCAAGGGGAACTGGCTCTGCGGTCTGGGAAGTATCCTGAAACACATACAGATTGCCAGCCCACTGTCAATCCTTCAGCACTCTGAGAAGATTAACCATTAATGAGGGATGCGTAAGACCTATTATAAAAATTGAAAGGAGGGGAATAAATGAATAATAATGCTGTGATCCAAGAAAGCGAAGCTAAATTTTATGAACATGTCAATTACCTCCAGGTCAATTTAAACATTTAATAAAATTCCAACCAAGATTCAGCCAAGTGCATAGATGGATATGAGAGAATATTTTAAAAAAAAATAAAAAGCAAATATTCCATAAAACACAAGAACTAGAGGAGGCAGAATTCAGACTTCACTAGGTAATTACATACAAAGCAAGAAATGAAATTATATTTACTCATTAAAAAAGAGGTATCTAGACCAAGAGAAAACACAGAAATGGACCCAATTACATGTAAGAAACTACTTTGTGATAGAGCAGGCATCATTAAGATGAGGGATAAAGAAGCATTATTTTGTAAACAGTACTAATTGTTTAGCCAATGAGGAGGGAGGAAAACCAACTGTGCTCTGTATTTTAAGCTAAAGTAAATCCAAATAGTATTAAGTGCCAAATACCTTTAAAATTCAAGAAGAAACTGAACTGATTAGTGATCAGATAGATACTTAGAAAAAAATAAATTAAGAAAAACCCCCACAGATTTAACTATATGAAAATACAGAACTGCTATATGCAAAAAGTGATAAAAGTAAAATGGCTAGGACAGAAACATAACAAAGGGTCGCTGCCCACAGCAGCGAACAGGAGTGTCGACATAAACTGATGAATCAGCACCAAGGCTGAGATCAACAGGTAAAGGACCCAGGTAATTAAGATGAAAGGAAATCGTTAAAACAGCAAAAGATAAGTCAGTTAAATGCGAAGGTGGTAAGTAAATTTTCCCTAATTTCCTTTATCATAATGTGTAACAATATCATACTTCAGACAGTCTTAAGGGAGTGTCAAAGTGTCACGGAACCGGACCCTACAACTAACTAAACTCATGCCATTCTTGAGCGTAGGGAACACTCCCCTCTTAGCTCACCCCCAGCACCTAGGCATGATGCTTCATGTATGCGTCATTCCCAAAATATCTGCAGACCGATGGTCAGCCAACTCCAAGAAATGAATGTCAGAGAGTGTCCTGGCTATTTCTAAGGCAATGAGAAAAACAAACAAACCATTAAGGCAATAGAAAGACATGTGCACTTTATATACACCCATGGCTTACTGAACCAGGACATCTGCTCTCTACCACACAGTCTAAACACTCCCTCAGCTGAGCTCGCAATAACCAGCGTTAAGTGTGTCAAACGTTCCTCAGGCCTCAGTTTGTGTACACAATCGAAACACAACAATGGCCTAGAATTTACATTTCAAACTGTCCCATTTTTAAAGAAAAAGTGTGCACGTGCTTCTCTTACTGAACACCGGCTATTAATAAGTGAAATACCGCTTGCCTTCAGGGCAGGAGGAAGAAAGGGGGGAAAAAACCCCAGATGCCCAAGGTAAGACTTACTTTAGGTAATCCTTTAGAGTACACACACTATAGAAAAATCATTCTCCCAAACAGATTTGTCTTTTTCTTCTAAAAATGGGTCACAAAAATGGGGTAAAAAATTATTAATGAGAATGAACTCAGTTCTTGCAAAGTTCATATGCAAAAGGAATTTATAAAACCCAACTAGAATAACAAAACAGGGAAGAAAGGGGTAAAGGTAAATTGAGCTAGAGTTACTCTGAGAAGAAATTTCATGTAATCATTTGTCAAAATTAGTGATTTGACCAAAGAAGTTCATTATGTACCTTCAAGTAGTTTTTTTAAAATCACTTTCCTTTGCTTGAAAAAAAATGAAAAACAGGGGTAAGTCAACTATACTTTAAAAAAAAAAAAAGGAGGAAAAAGGCTACTATCTGGTACTTGGAAAAATTCCCAAAAAGCAGCAAGATTTTGGAAATCTCTGAATGAAAAAGCAATTTAAAACGAATCATTAACACACAATACAAGCTAACTGGATAAAAAAAAAATCCTTTCAAATCTTGAAATAGCTTCTCCAACTCAAGAACTTGAATGTTACCATTTTAGTGATTGGCTCTAGGTTACCCTTTTATACATAATCTTCAGTTGAGATCTTCTTCAAAGGACTTTATTTAGTTTTCTAAGACCATTTTTGAACATCTGCCTAAGCTTCTTTAAGTTGCTAGTATTTTGTTTTCAAAATTCAAACTCTGACTCACTAAGTCTTCTTGGTCACCTGAAGCCATGCAGCTCAAAGTCTTGGAAGTGGACAGAAGATATGCTTACTGTGACAGCTTGATGTCCTCTCCCACTGTCCCCCACATGAAAAACATGAACACGGTAGATCCTCCATGCATAAAACCTTAAGATAATGTATATATTAAAATGGCCAGTCACATAATCGCTTGATGTATTAATGGTATCCTATTACAACACTCCTCTAAATATTAAAGCAATCTAATAGCCAGTAATGGGAAGATGGTTACATATTTTTGGTTGACCTACTGGGGGAAAGATGATATGGCCATCAATCTGGTCACTCATTGGGCAAATGGTGATTGAGCCCCTGCTATGTGCCAGACGCTGGAGAAAGAACACTAAACTGAAGACAAGGTCCCCACCCTCAGAAATCTCACAGTCCAGGGAAGACGACAGACAGTAAACAAATCATCTCGTAACTACACACATAAATACAAGCTGTGTTAAGTGCTATGAAAGAAAACAAGGCATCCAAGGGGGGAGACTGTGGAAGCGATATCTGAGCTGGAACCTGATGGATGATGAAGACGGCTTGTTTGATGGGCGAGAGCTGGGCCCTAGGAGCTGGGGAGGTAAGGGCACATTTCAAACAGAAGGATCAGCACATGAAAAGGCCCAAGTGTGAGGAAGAAGGGGTGAGACTGGACACCAGTTAAGAGTCCACTAGTCTAGTCTAGGGGTGGGGAAGGGGTTTGGACCAGAGTGGTAACAAGGAGATGAAGACAAGTGAGCAGACGAAAGTATCTGACAGAACTGACGCAAGGTCATGGCTGATAGAAAGAACGCGGAGCAATGTGAAAAAATGGCCAGGATACCAAGTTTAATTTAAAAAGTAGAACTTCAAATGATATATGATTTAGCTAAGTAAAAAAAAATATACATATGGATTTGAGAGTAGTGAACCTGGCAGAAGACTTACACTGTAATGTGACATGACCTTTATACTTACAAAAATACTTCTTGAAGGAAATGTATTCCTAGATTATGATGCATACAACTGACAATACAACCACTAAAAATTCTGACCAAAACTTACAATGTCAAACGAAAAGAGATTACAATAAAGTTTAAAGTGCAAAATACATCATTGCTGACACTGTGTGATCAAGCTGTATTTTTAAAAAACTAAACATTTAAGAGACTACATATGAAATAGCACAAACTTTTGTTTGCCAACAGAACATAAAACAATGTAACTATTTAATACAAATACAGAGACAAAGAATCAAGAAAATTAAATATATATTCATAAAGATAACATATGTAAAAGAAGATACCAATATACATACATTTCTGTCAAGGTACTAATGTCTTAATATGAATCGTGTTTACCTTTCTTTAATGAATGCAATGCTGAAGTGAAGAAGGTCACATAACCAGGAGGCTGGGGTGAGCCACTGAACTCAAAGTACCCAAGTACTCCAGGCTGCAGAACAAGAGCAGAATTAGATGACTGGGGCATCGTCAGTCACTGCGCAATGGGAAATATTTTAAAACAAGAAAGACGTGCCACTGTAATTTAACAATCGCAATTTGTTGCATTTCATTTTTTAAAAGTCACATGAAAAATGTTGCCAGTTAGGGCTGACCTTTCCCTCCAATTAGTCAGCAGGGCAAGGGATGGAGTTGCAGCAGCTTTACAGGGGCAATTCGGAGCTGAAACTTCCTTCCCTCTCCCTATGCAAGTCTTTCCACACTCTGTGGACAGTTTTCCTAGGTCCCTGGTTTGAAACCTCACCATCAAGTTCAAGTACTCATTTGGTTTTGTTTAGTAACTCCAGGCAAACTAGGTCAATGATTTCTTTGTAAACTTTCTTGCATTTCTTCCTCAACCTCTTCCTTTCCTCACTCTAAACACACCTTTATACTCACTGGAAATCAGGTTACCTCTGACTGAATCCACTGGTGTTTAAGGCCATCCTTTGAGGGGCTCTTTCCTCCCCCAACACTCAGAGCCCAGCATTCCACACTGGCGGCCCTTCTCTCTTGTCAGATCAGTCTACTGAGAGCCCTCCTGTTCCTCCATGCCAATTTCCAACTGCCCATTCCATTTCCCCAAGTTTGTCACAGAATGCCCCTCTATTCTGCAAACCAATTAACTGTCCCGTACCAGATACATTCTGCCTTCCTGTTCAGAATTTCTTCCTTCTTAGAAGGCCCTGTGGCACTCATTTTGTCCAGTTTTGTTCTATAATTGTATGTCTTAAAAGCCAAAGTGTGAGATGCTTGAGGAAACAGTGCTGGGCTTAGAATTTCAAGACCTAAGCTCAAATCTGACAGCCGAATGATCTTGGGTGAACCCTTCAATGTGAAGTCTTAGTTTCCTTATCTGGCAAATGGGGACAATTCATCATGCAGTTTTTGAGAATAATGAGCTTGATGAACTATAAAACACTAGGCAAATGTAAAGAGTCCTTTCCAGCCCTAAAGCACATAACAGCATTTTCTTAGTAAGTAACTGTGGAGCTGATATGATCACTTGGACAAAGATCCGAAAGGTAAAGTGGAAATTTAACCTGTCGGTGAAGTTTAAAATTGGTATGTCATATATAAAAGAGGAAATTTCTGATCTGTAGTGGAACAAACTACCTTTCAAATCTAAATCACTTATTTATTCTCATACGATTCCGTTATAATGGAATGATTTATCCATAAATAAACTAATTGGTTTTGGTTCTGGTATAAACTGAGACAGTCAGAGTGTTTAATGTTAACATGTTAAAAAAATCCAGAAAAAACCTAATTTCTCAAACAACTGAGGAAATCAGAAAGCAAAGTTGGGGGAGGGTACAGCTCAAGTGGTAGAGCGCATGCTTAGCATGCACGAGTTCCTGAGTTCAATCCCCAGTACCTCCTTTAAACATGAATAAATAAATAAACCTAATTATCTCCCCTCCAAAAACAAAAACAAAACAAAACAAAAAAAGAAAGCAAAGTTATCAAAATAGGATTTTCTTTTGCTAAACTCCTTAACATGTTTTTAACAAGCCAATTCAGAATTGGCTCAAAGCAGAACTATGCAGTGTTTGGGTTCTCAAGATATCAAACCAGGTTCTGATGAGCCTTTCTACCACAAACAAAGGAAGACAAGCTCTTCAGAAATTTTAATCAGTAAATACTGGATACAAGATAAAAATGAAAAATAATGGAAAGAAAACAGACTCATTTAAACTTCTTTCAACTTTAACCAATCTTCTAAATCAAAACCAAATGGAAGAAATTCATTCTAAATATTAAGAAATGTTTCATGGCTAAAAATTAAATGAGGTGAATTTCAGCTCTCTTCCCCCATCATGTTATCTCAGGTGGCTTCACAGGAGGAGACACATGGCCCATAAACATGTATATGTCGACATGCATGTATGCAACTATGTATGTGTTTTGGTATACACACTAACGGAAGGAAAAACAACCTGGATTCTGAGTCTTCATGGGAAACCCAAACAAAACCTTTAAAAATGAATAAAGGTTAGACCATTTGCAGGGGTCCTTTGCAGACCTCTCTACAGTGTAAGGGTTTATTCTTGTTGATGACACCACTGCTGCACTTTCCCAAGGGGCTATACAGCTTGGATGAAGACACCTCTATCCTCAGAAGATCTGATACTGAAGTTTCCAAGTAGTCTGACCAAAGAAATTTCACAAACAATACAAAGTGAACAACCCCATAAGCAAAATTATTTTTACTTTTCATTGCCAAAGAAATGAAGATCATAAGATTCAACAACTATGTGAGAGGATTAAAGTTTGTATGAATTATAGAATACTAGCTATTTAAAATGCAAGAAATAGGCAAAGTTTTTGAAACAGGTACTGTTTTTCAAATATTCACAATACTGTGACAATCTGTATTAAATTTTGAAAGGTGGCATGTTTAAGAATGTAACTTAAATGAACATTTCAAAATAATAAAAAGAGGAAATAAAATGAAGTGATAGTTATCTGTTTATGTCTATTGAAAATTATCATTTAAAAGTATTAAACTGGCTCTGGTTATGCTTCAGGTAAAACAAATTTTGCAAGCATTTCCCCAAAGTTTCAGTGTCTCCCCAACCAAAGCTGTATTTGAGAAATCATTATATATTTCAGAGTTTCCTCCACAGTTCTTTCTTAAATCTGGAAAAAGGGAAGTTTGGGAACAAAGCACATACACTTCACATACGTGGACCTTTCCAGGTCTACGTCCCTTGTTGGCTTGGCTGTAAATAAACCCAGGGGCTGGTTCAAAGCAGACAACTCAGACCTGCCTATTATACTTTTGAGGCTCTTTTTCAGATGAGCTGGCCGAGCGTGTGGGCCAGCCTGACACTGGACTGAGGTTGGGGTGGAAGCCCTGATGGTACACAGGCTGTCCCTCCTCACACTGATGCTCACCAACACGTACAGATCACCTACCCCAGGTTCCAGCTGCAGTGTTTCCATCGATCCCTCCCAGATGCTTGGACAGCTGCCTGGTGAACAAAACTGACTGTTACTGTTCCTCTTCCCTTCATCTGCCCAATAATCAGAGGTCTAATCAGGACACACAATGGTCACAAGGCACCACTGGGCCCTCATCTCCTACCACTCTCCCCTCTGCTCTGGCCCCACCAGTCCTGTTCCTCCCTCAGGACCTTTGCACTTACTGTTCCCACCTCCTGGAGCACTTTCTCCAAATCTCCTCAGGGATGGATCATATCACAAAGGTTTCACTCTAAGTTTCTGTTCAAATGTCATTTCCTCAGAGAGGTATTCTCTGCCTTCTAAAGTAGTTACGCCCTTCCTCCCTACACTTAGACCTATCTTTTCACCTTTCTTTCTTTTTGTAGCACTTATTGTCTGAAATTACCCTGTGTGTTAAGTTTCTTAGAGCTGCCATAACAATTACCACAAACCTGGTGGCTTAAAACAACAGAAATTTATCTCACAGTTCTGGAGGCCAGAGTCCAAAATCAAGGTGGCAGCAGGGCCATGCTCACTCTGGAGGCTCTAGGCAAGGATGTTTCCTTGCCTTTTTCCTAGCTTTTGGTGGCTGCATCACTCCAGTCTCTGCCTTCATGCTCACATGGCCTCCTTCCCTGTGTCTCTGTGTCCTCTCCTCTCATAAAGACACCAGTCACTGGATTTAGGACCCACTCTAAATCCACGAAGATTTCATCTTGAGATCCTTCACTAATGACATCTGTAAAGACCCTATTTCCAAATAAAGCCACATTCTGAGCTTCTGGTGGATGTGAATTTTGGGGGAATACTACTCAACCCCTTACAATCTGTTTATTTGTTTTCCTTTGTTTTCAACTCTGTGAAACAAGTCCGTGAAACAGAAGCTCTCTCATTCATCACTGTATTTCCAGCTCAGAGAGTGCCTGGTATAAAAAAGGCACAAAATAAAACATTTATTAAAGAGCCAATGAGGATAAAAGGATAAATAAGACAAAGCTCCTCCATCAAGTTTACAATTTAGTGAAGAACAAAACAGGAGTAGCAGCTTATAACTTGACCCAGTTTGTGTGTTTTCAATTCCATTCCAAGATGTACAGCATCTTCAGTACCTGCTACAATAAGGAGGCTGAAAATAGACTGTTTACAGGAGGCCAGCAAATCTTCATCAGCATTAAAGATTTCTTTCTTAAGTGAGCACCCTTGGCAGTGTGGCATAAATTTCAGCAGATGGTGCACACGCCCTCTAGTGGCCATGAGAATGGTTACTCCAGTGGGTTTTTTTTACTCAATGGCAATTGAAATATTTCTGCACTAACATTAACTCACACCTAGAAAACTTAAAACTACCTAATTCACAGGGTTATAGAACTATGAATTGACAGAAACAGTATCTATTTAGTTGCTCAACATTCAGAGTAGACTTTTACTAACCAACAAAAGGATAACAGTAGGTACCAAGCATCCTACTAGGTTTTCCTCCAAAGTGCTTAGGTTTCTGTCACCAGGCAATTTACCCAAGGCCCTGCTTCTCCCTCTAAACGATTCCCAAGCCTTTTCCTATCCCACTTAAATTTAAAACAATCTGGCTTATCAAAACTTCTAAGAATAAAATGGATGTATGCTAAATCACTGTCCTCAAGAGGGATAAACTATACAAATTCATGGAAAGACTTCAAAAATATTTTGACTACAGATACAACATAAAAGAGTTCTAAATAACACTGTGGGCAATCGGTGGGTAAATCATAAGGTACAAATTAGATGATTCTATCACATGGTTTAAAATATAAAAAAAGAGAGCATTACTGATGTAGAACCTACCAATACTTAAGACCAATGATGTTTGAAAAATAGACAGAAGAGCCATAAAACTAGTGACTGTGAAAGTGACATCACCATACTCAGTCCTATTCCCTTCGCAATGAACTTAATGTCTACCAAAGTAAAAATGACACTGAGGTATGTTTGACTATGCTGTCCACAAGTAATAAATTAAGTTGTCCTGTCTGTATCTTAAATAAGTAGGAAGGACTTTCAAGGAAGAGGAATTCTACAATTGGAGTAAATGAAGAAAGCAGAGCTTAACATGGTTTGCAATGAGCTGATTTAAAGCTTTTGAGCTCCCTCTGCAGTGTCCATCAGCAAGTTCACTTCATTTTAGCTACATTCATTATTTATAATGCAAGTATGATTTTAGTGCATATCTGGGAAGAAAATTTAGACTCTACTCTGCCTCCATAGTGTAACGATCATACATAAAACACTCCCAGTTCTGCAGAATGAATGCAAAAAGCCATTTAATAGCAGGAAATGGTACAACTCTGCTGCTTTAACTGTAAGTCAATAGCTACATCCCATCCTTATCACTAATTATTCTCAGAACCATTCCTAAAAATGAAGGGAAAAAAGTTACAAATTAAGAAGCTAACTTTCAAAATTCTTCTTTCATGAAGGAGGAAGGTTCAAAATTGACAAAATAATTAAATATTTAAAGTTTTAACCTCTAGATACATAGTGAAGTTTCAACTCAGAGACCTTAAACATTCCTTTGGGTACGAGGAAGAATTTTGGGGGACAGAAGTCCTGGGATACATTCCAGTCTCCATTTAGGGTAAATCATACCCTCTCTGTACCTTATCTTCTTAATCTGTTGAAAGGATCTGCAATTTCCATCTATCTCACATGGCTGGTGGGAAAGATTAGAAGTAAAAGCACTTGAAAACTGGAGGGCACTTACCAATGCATAGTTCATTCATATTTTGTTTGCTAATAATGTCTAAAGTATTCTGGAATTTATAGAGTTAAGTATTTATAATATTCACCTTTAATGTTTCTGCAATGTTCAGTAAATTAAAGGCCAAAACTGTTTTCCTAAAAATTGTATCTGGGTTCAGTGTCATATTTTACAAATATAAAAACTATAGTGAATGATGAGCAATCTGATTTGGGCAGGTTTGAGATATCTAAATTGAATAAAATATTTTCCATTGGATAAAAACTTCTACTCTTCCAGGTAATTCACGATCAAGTCATCTGAAATAGGCTTTTAAAAGGATTCATCTGTGGGACTTACAAAATTCAAATCAAGATAGAATTACAGCATTCTTCTTTATAACAGCAATATAAGCACATGTGAATAGAGTTCAGCATACATATAATAAAAGCTTATGTCAATATACAAAGTTGTTAATTTCAGGGTATCATCACTTCCCAATAGACACTAACTACAGAACCTTATGATGATCCAGACTGTTCACAAATACCTGGATTAGAGACAAATTTATAAGTAATCAATATTGTTTTTTTTTAACAAGGGGAAAATTATCAAATGCACCCCTACAAGACTCACAAACACATCTAGAGACCTACACAAAACACAATGCTATCCTAACAAGTCTTACAAATGCCACAAAAACATTCATTATTTCAGCCCAATTATGGTATACCTAAATTTAAACACACTTGATATTGAAATCCATATTTATAGAAAATATAAATTAGGAGATAAGGCTCTTGATCAAAACAAGTATTTTTCATAACAAGACTTCTTTAAATTAGCAGTACCCTTAACATAGTTAGGATGCATGCTTTTTTCTTGGGGGAGAGTGCTGCAGGTATGGACAAACGACTTGAGTAAAAATTAGAGTATCAAGGGCAGCTCTACCGATTACAGCATAACTCACTCCTGGCTCTAGTTCCCATACATAAGACTCTAGAATTTACTAATTAAGGTATTGCTTAATTTTCATCTTCTCTCTACTGCCACTGTCATAAGCAAATAAACTTGCAACAATTTGATTGTGGCATTCTGTGTGCTACATGAAAAAAAAAAGTGTACTAACACCTGTGAGGCATCCTTAAGGCTTATAGGGGAAACAGTAATTTAGCAGTGGTTCTCAGCCGGGGTGATTTTTCCCCACCAAGGGACATTCGATAATGCCTGGATATTTTGCAACTAAGGAGGCAAGGGGGTGCTAATAGTCTAGTTGGTGGAGGCCAAAAATGCTGTCAAACATCCTGCAAAGCATAGGACAGCCTCCCACAACGCAGAATTATCTGATTCCAAACATCAATAATGCTGAGGTTCAGAAACCTTAATTTAGAGGAATGTCTAATAGTGTATTAGGCTCCAGAGTGGGGCCTCCAAAGATTCTTTTAACTTTCCTATTTATTCAACTGTCAAAACCATGATGGCGGTTTCACTTCTGGATCTGAAATTTTATCTTTACGTTATCTTAAAGAGAGTGAATGAAATTGTATCACTTCTTCCCAGGCAGTATTTGGTATGTTTCACAAGACAAGTGGTTTCACAGGTGTCATGCTGAGCTTGACTCCCAAATTCTTTCACAATTAGTCAAATATTGTCTCTTGCCAACCCAACAATTTCACCTTGGTGAAAAGAAGCTCAGCAAAAGATGATTCTCACAGGCTGAAAGCCATCTACAGCTTTTGGGAGGCAGCCACAGGGAAGGCCAGTGAAAGCTATACAGAGTCCCATCTTGGCAGCACTCTCTTGGGTCCCACCTTAAAGGCAGTCTCAGCATTGTCGCACGTCTTCTAATTAAGTAGGGTGCCACAAAAACAACGTTGAGTAATGTCACTGGCACAATGGCGAGTCTCACGTGGACTCAATGTTAGACCTGGAGCATGATCTCTGAAAGCGCTGCTGAAAAGCAGGTTCAAAGAATGCAGAGACTCAAGGGCAGGAATCACCCCTGCTGCTCAGTCACAACTGTGCACTTGTCTCTCTCCCGCAGATCCAACTACAAACATCTTAGAGGCACTAAATGAAAAAGGATTAAAAAGATTTCTGATATAGATGTTCAAAGCCATTGTCTCAAAAATACTTTCCCAATCAAAAACTCATGAACCTTCTTCTATCAGCCTATTTCCAACCTCAAAACTTCACCAAAGCCAAAACAGTCAAAAGGGTTTATCTGAGCCTACTCCCTTATTTCAGAGATGAGAAATCTGCATAAAACTCAGAAATCAGAGACTTGCGAAAGTCAGGGCTAACACTCAGGTCTCCAGAGACCTAGCTGAGTCCTTCTTATCACATGACCTCTGCTGAGATCTGGCTCAGAACTCTCTGGATACAAATCTCTGACAGAGCTGGAAATAATAACGAAGCTGCCTCTCTGTGCTCTTTTTATAAGGCTAAACAATCTCAATTTTCCCTACACTTTTTTGGGTAAGGGTAAGCACATGCTATATGTTATTTGTTGACGCTCCATAGTGTCAACTTCTCCCATTTCTCTCTCTACTTTTTAAAGGACATTGAGTGAAAATTTGAAGGAAAAAACAGAGGGTACAAATCTGGGCACAGTGTTCTACAAAAGTCCCAACAGAGCTTAACTGAAGGAAGACCTCTTGGATCCTACCGGTCACTTTTTATCACCTAACTACCAAAAAAAAGGTTTTCTTTTTATATAAGTAGCTAATTCTGGCAGGTGTTATGCACTTTTTAAGTCTCTCAGTAGTGCAAACTATCCAGGATTTCCCCACAACTTCATTTTTACTGATAAATTTCCATTTATTAGGACTGTATCCTAGCAGGCATCTTCCATTTTATCTCATTTAATCCCTATTTCACAGATGAGGAAATGGAGGCTTAAAAAGGTTAAATACTAGCCAGAGGCCACAGGGCCAATAAGTGATAGAGATGAGTTTGGATTCAGGTCTATCCGAGCCCTGATTCTTCACCATTTTGCTGTACCACCTTCAGTGACTCTGCCTGTCATCTGCTGCAAATCTATGTGAAACACATATCACAGAATTACTGCACCTAAAGTTAAAAGGAATCTCAAGAAAACCCTGTCCCCTGCCTGCCCTAAGTCACAGACCCAGTTAGTGCTGCCAAAGGAACTAGGCGCAGATGCCCCGCCTCCCAGCGTAGCTCCTGCCCACCAGCCTCCCACGCCAAACAGGAGCAAGCCCACAAAAGGCATGGAAACCCTCCATCCACATATGAGTAAGGAAGCATTCACTCAAATGCACATCCAAGAACCACAAGCAGAACAACTAGACAGTAACACTGCTGCTGCTTGGGTAATCTGCTAATAGTTAACGCATCAATAGTGTTTCTAACGTAACTGAAAAAAAGCTGTAAATGATGTTCTGGGGAAAGAAATTCATATCCCACCTACGTAAAATATACATAGTGCAAAAGGTAAACTTCAACTGAGTCACAATTACTAAATTCTCAATTAGCAAGGTCTGGATTCATAGTTTTTTATCTCTATCAGGTACTTCTGGTCTTGATTTTTTTGCAGCTAAGTATCATTTTCACCTGTGTTCAAGTATGATTTTACACTTGATTCAATGAATTTTTTTTGTGGAACTATTTTTATAATTTATTGAGATCATTTTAAGCTTTATACTGGCCTCTCAATAATAAGCTGTCCTGAACATGCATTTGAAGATCCTATCAAAATAATTCATCAGGGGTTGAAGCTGGCAATAGGAAAGCAGTAGAGAAGCCATGTTAGGAAATCTTCTGTTGATGAGCCTTGAAATAGTTATGCACTTAATAAAACAGAAAGGAACATATTCTTAGTTTTGTTTTGTTTTGTTTTTAAAGCTAAACTACAACCGACAAGAAAAACTAGGTATCTCATAGTAAAAGCATCAAATAAAATTTTTAGAACTCTGTAGCTGCAAATAAATTGTAAATTAATTCTTACACCTCTAGTTTAATTGTGAAACAAACTGAAAGTCTGTCAAAAATTCCCAAATAAAAAAGACAAGGTTTTCCAAGTATTCTATTCTCTTAAAACTTATGCGGCCAAACCATCCCTATAATCAAGTATCTCAAAAAGCATTTAATTGGGGTTTATCTATAATGTGATATTTTAATTGCTACAAATCAGGAGGTATAAAAACCCTTCTAACACAAACAATCCAGTGCAACCCAGTGAAGCCTGTGGGAACAGGAGAAGACAGGAAAGATAGGTACCTCGTAGTTTGAGAGGAAATCTAGTAACTCTGATTGAGATGGGATGTAGAGAAGTGGTTTCATCACCCGGCGGACAAACTTCTCAATGTAAACAGCACTCATGGGGCCTTTGTATTCGATTGGTCCAAAACTAGTACCAAAAAAATAAAAATAAAAAAAATAATAATACACCATGCATTAAAACCTGTAATGTAAAACTGAAATCACCCATACCACAAAATGAAAACGTCTTGTTTTAGGATCCCAACTGGTTCACAGTTAAGAGGCCTCCGGGAGGTGACCGGAGGGCCGATTAAGAATAAGCATTTTATGTGAGGGGACATACAAGTAAGTGGTCATTACTCTTTTACATGAGCTTAAATCTGCAAACTGAATTTCAAAGCAAAAAAAATGCACTCTACTCCCTGAAAAAAAATTCTCACAATAGTATTTCTTTAAAAGACAAAAACAAAACAAAAAGGTAATGCTGGAAACTGACCAAATGCTAAAGGATTCCAGAATCTTAACTATACAATTCCATGTAGGGGGGCAGACATTTCTTTTCAAGTCAGTCTGAAATAAGGAACAAGTTAAGCAGTTGGTCCACAGCCAACTAACTACTAAAACGTAGTTACTAAATATTCTCAAAGGCACTTACAGAAAGGATCATTAAGTGAACCTTAAACCTATTTAAAGCTTTACTATAACAACAAAAAATTATATGAAGGTATGAAATCAGGGACCTGTATAAATGATCTTCCTTATTTTCCCCTCCAGCTGTGCTTGGGGATGCAAAGGAATTTGATTTAGTATTGCTATGCAGTACTTCCAACATTCAGTCATCTTCCTAAGCTAATCAGAATCCTCACATGGCTTTCTTCAATCTTGCACAATAGAGACATTGCTCAAATACAACTGGGTGGTATGTGGTGGGGGTGGGGGAGTATGGTGAAATTCAGCAACTCCATAACCATTCTTCTCTCTAAATAGAAATTGACATTAAGCCTACTGTTAATAGCAACAACAGAGAGCACAGTGAAGAATTACACAAATGCTGTGATCACAATACTGTAATATATGGTTACAGAAATCCACACACACATATAATGGGATGAGATAAACACAATTCTTCAGCGCGCACTGCAGAATATGATGCCAGACAGAAGAATATTAGCACGAAAAAAGTAAAAATAGCATTCTACATGCACAGCTGGTAGACTGGGTTAACAATTCTACCAACTCAAGACTAACAGCTAATTTGTTAACTAATTGAACGTTAAAAATTACCACCACCACCAACCCCACCAACCACCACCAATTTTTAATTTAAAGGAAGAAATCAAAAAATCATCTGATAACTTATTTTGTTCAGCAAAAGGGAACCAACCAATCTGGAAGCCTCATCTACTCAAGCAAACAAGCTCCGGGAGGTTCCCTGGTGCGATGTGACAAAGGTCCCAGTGACTTGCTGTAATGAGAAGATCCCAGGATGCGGGATGTGAAACTTGTTTTACCAACACACTACAGCCTTGCCTTAGGACAAGCTGACCTAGGGCAGCTGAGATTTGCAGTGTTTTGAGAAAACTACTTCTGCTTCAGAGCCTTTTATAAACTGCCTTTGTAACTGGTATCAACACAAGTCAAAAAAATGGAAGCCACTTTCACAAAACAGAAAAGTCAGTTAACTTCTGTAAGCAGTTACTACTAGTTACGCCATTACACAAACAGAAGCAACAACACACACACACAAACAAACAGCAGCGGTCTGCCCAAGGGCCACAACTGCAAGCAGCGGTAACCAGAAGACCCTCAAGACGACAGAATGTTTACGAGAGAGTTTAATTGAAGGAACACATTTCACTCGTGTATGTATGTAGAAAAGAGAGGGCTTGAAGATTCTTAAAGAGAATACAAAAAGGCTATCTTCTGGGTCTCACTGTGCCTTAGCACTTTCTTGTTTTTGGTACACTGGGAATGGTAGATGTTGAAATGAGTGTTAATGGGTCTGAACTGACTTCAACAAGTAAAACTCCAACAGGCAAAGATGAAGGGCAAGCACTTCAAGGTGACCACCGACCTCAAATTCCTCATCTGAAAAACGAGAGGGTTGGACTAGGTATTTCTAAAGTTCCTTTCGTGTTCTTTCAACCTTTCTATAAAAACTAAGAAAACAAACAGTCTAAGACGACATTGCACACTCTCGTACCCCAAAATGATACTTGTACTCAATTCAAGGGAACTCTTACGATTTTAACTGCC
Organism: Camelus ferus; assembly: GCF_009834535.1. NCBI lineage: Eukaryota > Metazoa > Chordata > Mammalia > Artiodactyla > Camelidae > Camelus > Camelus ferus. The sequence continues at coordinate 28,575,914 of NC_045713.1, read as the reverse complement.
ACATCAAGTTAAGTCTACCTCTGGGCAGCTGGCTTGGTTACATACAGTTGCAATGTCTGTACTCCCTGCTAGGCATCTGTGCCCTATTTCCTATGTCAAAAAAAAAAGAAATGCAGGGATCTCTCTAGGGTGAGCTCATCACTCATTACAGAGTACTGAGTTTTAGAACCTTCAAGTATTAACACCTTACACTTACACTTACCTTAAAAAAAAAAAAAAGAAAAGAAAAGAAAAAAGAAAGAAAAAAAGTAACCATCAGAAAGTTACTCTGAGAAAATGTTCTTGTATCCACAGGAAAATGTGAGGGTGGAGATGGGGTAGGAAAGCATATTTTTCGCCCAAGTTCTATTTAATAGCTCCTGAGAAACAACACTATGTGCCACACAATGTCATGTCATGTTAGAGACGTAGGAATGTAGTGGAATGTGACAGATAATCCACAAACGAGAGTTTGCTGCTGTTTGTTATAAAACCCCATTGATTAAGATCCATGAATCTTAGAGGAAGGAAATAAATAAAGCCTAAAAAGTAAAAGCTCTTACTGGTCAAATCTTCTTATCCCATTTTACCTTCAGTAACAAACTTCAAGCCAAGTACATTGAACAAAGTCCAAAGTCCCATCTCTTGTCTCAAAAAATCCTTCAAGTCAGAGTTCAGACATTACTTCTCCTCCACAGCAAAGTCTGGGCAGTACTCCAAAATCAAACAGCAGTATTTCTGCAGCAAAATGAGTACAGTGGAACCTGAAGTGGCATAAAGACTTGTTACTTCAGGCCAGATGGATGCCATTTGGGGACAAAATTTATGAAAGCCTTTAGGGTTTCAGAGCTCTTTGGAGTTCAGAATGATGGATGATAGGACTGTGGACTTGTTGCAATTTTCCTTCCAAATGAAAAGATGTTAAGACACCCTCCTGACTGTGCTATGATGCCAGGTAATGGGATAAGGACTTTCATCTATTTTTAAACCATAAAATACTTCTAGAACGTCTGAAATGTACAACCTCTCAGTGGAGTAACCAGTATTATTAAAAACAATGCTGTAGAGGATGTGTAATGACATGAAAAAAAATGTTCATAAAAGAAAAAGCAGTTTAGAAAATAGTATTACTACATGATCCCATTTTTTTAATTTAAAAAAGGGAGTGGATATGTATATCACAGGAGGGTAAAAATCAAAACACATGGTGATCATGAAAGGCTGACAAAATCACAGACCCTTTATTTTTGCCTATTTGTTATTTTCTCAATTTTCTACAGTGAATACTTTTAAACAGAAAAAAAACAAAACTCACCTTGAAACTGACAGACTTAACTGGAATTAGACACACTACTTAAAAGTTCTTACCTCCGATGATAGAGATATATTACAGGAAAATAGAAGAAATGTTTCTGTTTTCTGCATTTCCCCTGGTTCCACCAACAGTTAATTGCCACAAACAACACCTGCAAGTCAAAGAAGGTCTCAAATGACTATAAATAACAACTGAAAATTTACCAAGGTTTAAAACATTAAATTATAGAAATGGAACTATTCCTCTCTGAAACAGAAAGTATGAAAAAAATTATTTTGAGTGTTCAAAGAAGGTCATCATTTACCACTACAGTGAAAAAGAAAGACTCTTATCTACAGTGTCCAGCTAGGACTCTGAATATTTTGGAGTCTGTCCCAAGAGGAATGCTTTAGATTCTGAAGTGAATGAACACCAACAAACTTTTTCTAAGCATGAATACACTAAAACTTAGTAGAAGGAGACATCTTTCGATAGTCAAACTGAGCATCTGAGAATGAAAAAAATCTTTACAAATGAAATACCACAAATTTCAAAGGAACATTTTTAAAGACTATATTAAAAACTAATAAAGATAATAGATGATTAAAGCTATACTCTAAAATGTACTATCAGATATTAAAAATATGGACTAAATATACATTCATTGGTAGATGCTGAAGTATTTAAAGAGTAGTGTCCCAATGCCTGCAATTTACTTTGAAATGTACTCAAAATAAGACTGATTAATAGACTGGAGCAGAGTTTCTCAACTTTGGCAACACTGACATTTTGGGCTTGAACGTTACAGGTTTTTGTTGCCGCTGTTCTGTTTGTTCGTGTCATGCAGGACTGTCCCACACACTAGACGCAAGATGGTATAGGATCCCTGGCCTCTACCCATTAGATGCCAGCAGCATCTCCCTCTCAAGTGGTAACAACCAAAAATCTCTCCAGACAGAGACAAAACTGTCTCTAGTTGAAAGCCATGATAAATACATGACAAAACAAGCATAATAAAATGTTAATAGTAGAATTTAAGTGGCAGGTATTTGTAAAATTCTTTTACTTTTGCTATGTGTTTAAAATTTTTATAACAAAATACTGAAAAATATGAAGAGACTACAAATGGAAAGTCACTTTCAGGTTCCTTATACTCACTAGACAGCAATGCTGCACAAAACAGAAGAGAGTCTCAAGAATTCCTTTAATAGTCTATACAAAGGAAGAGCAACAGTATCTTTACTAAAAGCTGACGTCTCAAAAATAGGGCACCATCTATCATGTTTGCTAGTTTTATTAAGGAATGTTGCTCAGTTTTTGCCTTTTTCCAAAAATAAACCTGCTCCTTTTCCCTACTGAGAACACAGAACCGTAAGCTCTCAATTTAGAAGGAGCTATAAAAATCTTTGAGAAAAGCAGTGCCCATCAGTTGTGGATAGCACTGAAACCTCCACCACTTGTCCTGGGATCTTTAACAAACTGCTCGGCTCTCTAAGCCCAAGGTCCTGCTTCAGGAGAACGGGGCTACCAGCCTTCTGGCTGGTTGTGATGGCCGGGGAAGCTGTAGCACATGCAGTGGGCAGAGGCCGCCGTACTTATCCCACAATGCTCAGAACTGCTCTGCACAGGGAAGTCACCCCCATCATCCAGAGCAGTTTTAAATGTCCTGCCAAACACTGATGTTGGGGGAAATCTGTTTGCTATTATTCAAGCCCAGAACCCAACTCCATTTTATACGTGAATCCAAAGCATGGCTTTTGTGTTCACTGCACTTAAGAAGGCAACTTCTGTTTAACTGAGGGCAGAAAGTACTGTTTGGTTCAGAACTTTACCAAGAGCTGTTCACCACTTAGAAAAAAATCATATCACTGAGAGCAGTGTCCCCGTGGCACCTGAGTCGCCAACGCATCACACCTTTACGGGTCTCCACCTGTAACTGTCCTCTTCACAATGGTTCCACATGGAGGCACAGAGAACTAACTTGCCCAAGCATTTACATACTGAAGCACATATGATTTAATTATACAGCACGGTTTTTTTCCCCATCTTTATGTTACCCACCTTTATGTTGGTGCAGTAAGATTGGCTATTTTGAAATTATATGTATAAGGAAGTTTGATCATCTATGAACTCGTTCTGAGGACAGAAAAAGGGACATCATAAAATACTTGTTGTATAAAAGACAACTGGGACCCGCTGGATTGAAACCACCGCCACACATAAGGCCTATGTATCAATTGCCTGCCTATCCCTCTTGTCTAGCACAAAGGTGGCATTCATTAAATATTTACTGAATATAGTTCTGGTCCAGGTATTTCAAAGGTCAGCCTGTTACACTGTAGTCATGATACACGTATTTCTCTTACGTAAAATAACTAATCAACAAAGATCAAATATATATTCAACAGGACTTTCAGTCTCCTCACCCCTTTCAGCACTGAAACCAAACAGCATGGCACCCTGAGATGAGCACTGGCTTGCATCACTGAGGAACTGCAGAATCCGCTCCCTTTCCTGCCTCTAACCAACTATGACCATCACAATCAGAAATCCCGCTTCTTTATAGAAGGCTCTGCAATTTACAAAGTAAGGCTCCTGGCCTTCACCCTGGCAAAATCAGCCATCTGGGTAAGTGTCCCTATGAGGACAATCAGCTCTGCACATGGACTGACAGTCATTTGATTCTTGGGTGAACGTCAGCATTACCTGGTCTGAAAGCTGACTTGCTGCTTGTTCAATTTCTGCCCTGGCGGCGATGGACTGTCCACACCACGGAGCGTAGAAGAACAGCAGCGCCACCTCCGAGTCCCGGCGAACGTGCTCTGCGTAGTCCAGCTGCCCCTGGAAGAGGTCAAGAACTGGAGACCTCGAGGAGAAAAAGCTGACAGGTGGCTTTGCTGGTATGATCACATCTTTTGCTCGGCTAAAAAAAAAGAGCAAACACAAACAAGATTGCTTAGTTTCTCTTCTTCTAACAACAAATTTGTGTGGAAGAAGAATGAAGCTTAAAAGAAAAAACTTTTGAATAAGAAAATGGAGTTCCCAAAACACTGTCCTGGAGCACAGAAGTAAAATTTTGTGCTAAGTTAAGGCAACATTTGGCTGAGAGAATGCAAGACATGAATAACGTGTTAAAAATGATTCTCTAACATTATCTCCCCAAGTGTGGGGTGGGAGGGTAGGGGAGAGCAGAAGAGAAGGGTGTCTGAATAACTCAGATTCTTGCCTTCTCCACCCAAGAAACTCCATCCTCATCTCTCTAAAGCCTTGCTCTCCACAGGAACCACTGATCTCCATGGCTTCAGGGCCACCGGTGAGCTCACTCAGAAATGAGCACACATGGGACCACTAATCAGCATAGAAAATGCTTACAATCAACTCACATTTAGTTTATTAGCTGGAGTTGGCCTGTACTCATCCAGGGCACTCAGGTAAAAGTAGTAATTAAATAAAAATGTAGATTTCTCCAAATATATATCATGATCCAAAGGTTAACAAAGATGAATAACAAAGCAACAGCCATTTAACTGAAAAAGTTTCCTGAGTATGTACTTGAAGTTCCCAAAAGGGAGAGGTCAGGAGGAGAAACAAAACACTGAGTAAGTGGTCAGAAGTCACAGAGCTGCCACTACTTTCCCCATCAAGACAAAAACGTCTTGGCTGAGGTTGCACCCTACCAAGTTAAAAAATCCTAGTAAACACACTAAGCTGTCCATATATCTGCACTAATGTGGTACAAAACCATTATAGCAGCTTGGCTGAGAAACCAATAGAGGAAATAAAAATGGAACCCTCAAAATATTCAGTTAACCCAGAAGAGGGCAGAAAAGAACCAAGAAAGGAATAAAGACCAGAAGGTACAAATGGAAAACAAACAGCCAGAAGGCAGACTTAAACCCAACCATATCAATAATTACATTAAACATAAAAGGACTAAACCCCCCAATTAAGAAGAGATTACCAGGCAGGAAAATGAAGCAAAACCCATATGATATCTAAAAAAACAAAAAATAAAAACCCACATTTTAAGCATAAAGACATAGACAGCATGAAAGCACAAGGATGGAAAAAGACAAACCACATAAACAGTAAGCATAAAAAAGCTAGAGTAACTCATTAGGTGAAAGGATAAATAAACTGGGGTGTATCCTTACAATTAAATGTTACTCAGCAATTAAAAAAAGAACTGATACATACTGTAACTGGAGAAGTTTCAAAATAATTATACTGAATGAAAAAAGCCAGATGCTAAAGAATATGTATAATATGAACACATTTATATGAACTTCCCAAACTGGCAAAACTATAATGAAATAAATCACATCAGTGGTTGTCTGGAGTTAGGAGTCAGGCGGGAAGACTGACTGCAGGAGGGGCACTGAGGAACAGTGCTGATGAGAAAAAAGCTTGGCTGATCTGTCACCTCCTCAGTGAGGACTACCCTGATGACTACCGAAGCAGGTAGCTCTCAAGTTTTTTCCTCTCAGCTTCCCCTTAGCTGCCTTCATAGCCCTCACCATAGTCTGTGACTTACTTATATTACCTGTTTATTAACTATCTGTTCTACCAGAGCATTAACTCCATGAGGGCAAGGACCCTGGCTCTCTGTCACTGTTAGATCCTCATTGTGCAGCAGTTCCTGGAACTATGAAGTTCAGTAATTTGTGAAATGAACAAACCTACCCTACTCATCTCACCTGAACACAGGTGAAAGCAAATTAAACACCAATCCATATAGACATATATTATTAAGAACAATCTGAAAGAATCAAAATGTTGGAAGGCCCATTTGCCTTACTAGGGATGAATCTAAGGATGACCTAATTGTATTCTAAGTTTATATGTGTTCAAATGAACCTGGTTTCTCAGAATATAGCAAAGTAGCAGGAAGGAGGAATAGGACGGAAGGCAATGCCAGCTCTGAGATAGGTATGCAGCAGCCAGCCAGATATTTAGAACCAAAAAAGAAAACACACAAATGCCCGAGGCCTAAGCTACTCTGAGAGCTCTGGGTCATTTAGTTTGAGGAAAAGAGTCCACACCCTTCTCTACATCTAGAAGGTGTCAGCTTTCTGAAATGAGACAGTTTTAAATATATTACTTCCCTATTTTAACCAAAAATTATTAACATCATAAAGTAATGCTATTAAAAGAGCAAATTTCCTGTTTATTCAAACTAACATTTTAACCCTGCAATCAGGGAGCTTTGTCTATGTAAAAGATCTTTACGACATGAAAAACTCAGTCACTGACACAATAATTCAAAAAAATGCTCACTGAGCAAATGTCACTGTGCTTCAGGCACTGCACTATAGGTACCAAAGCCACAGGAGGCGAACATGTGCTCTCAAGGGGCTGACTTTCTCAGGGAGGAAGACAGGCAAACAACCAAACCTGTAAACAAACACAAAACCACACAAAATGATCACGCTCTGCGGAAGAACTTAACAGGGTGATGTGACGGGGGACCCGGAAGCTCCTCGATGGGGTGGTGGTCAGAGTAGTATCTTTTCAGCTGAGACCTGAGTGACACGAAGACAGTCATGCAGAGGGGAGGAAGGCCTGGCAGCAATTAAGTGACACATTTTCAACAGGTACAAAATTCTGCTCTGATTATTTTTCCACTATTCAAATCTCATGTTAAGTGTTCAATAACACAACCTGAGGGAAAACACAGGTCTGTGACATCCAAACAAAGGATAACCATCAACTTAGTATTGTTGCTCTGCATGTTCAGAACAGCTCAAGTAAGCGAGCCAGATAAACCTGTGGCCCATCAAAAGGCAAACATTAACCAGGCAAGAGAAACATATGCCTCTGCCTCATCAGAAACATTCACAAGTTTCCACTTAACTCCTCAGTTAGCTAGTTTTTGAGAAACTATACCTAGATCAAAGATTTCCTTCAGCTTTGAAGTCTAAGTCTCAGGCACCCAAAACTCAAGAGTTGGTCACAAACAAGGAAGGCCTGCTGCAACTCCCAAGTTTTGTATGAGATTCATACTCCTTCCAAAGAGGACCTGTAGCAGCTTTGCGATTACAAAAGGAAATAAAACAAAATGAATATATACCCATATAGATAAAGAGACAGATACACAAACATACACACAATTTTCTCCCTCCAAATCAGGGTAAAAACAAAGTGAGGCTCAAGTCAGGGAGAGTAAATGGATAGAAAGGCAAGTAGGACAGAGATTAAGTGCCCAGAAATGCACAATTATTAACAGCATTTCAACCCCAAACCAATCTTTTCTTAATGCTATCTGATTTGAACTCAGCTAAGCAACGAGACACTAAAGAGGGCTGTCACTTATTTCAGGCTTGGAACTATTAATAAAAATCAAGTTTTAAAAACTCTACTCTCCTTTAAGCCTCTGTCCTCGTTAACACAAAGATCTTAAAAGTAAAACGGAAAAGAGGGGCAGAAATGTTACAGTCAGTTGTAGGGCGGTAAAATAGTATCGTAACACCATTCAATCAAAGACGACTCTAAGAAAGCCAGCCTGAGTCTATTAAAAGAATGTCAAATTCGCCAGGGGCACAGAAAGGAGCTAGCCAGGCAAGCAGCCTGTTCACTGGCTCACTCCCCTTGTCCGAAGCAGGTGGGGATCTTGCTTGGTCTGCTCCAGTAACTGGATTTACACTCTTTCTTCTTCCTGAAATCTCAAAGGACTTTCATATCAAGTCATGTTGTCTCAGAACACTAGACATTATTACTACAGACAGATAAACTGATGCAAGTAAGCTCCCCACTCTTAGAAGAGAGAAAACCTCTCTCCCTAATTTGAACCCAAATAATTTCCACCTTGCAGTAGTCTGCCTTGTAAAACAATTTGTGTAATTTCCCTGTGCTGGACATGATAAAGAACAACATTAAGAACCTAGTTCCTCACAACATTGATTATAAATCAATAAAAAATGATTATTATAAATCAATAAAATGATTATAAATCAATAAAAATGATTATAAATCAATAAAAAATGTTAAAAAAAAAAAAAAAAAGAACCTAGTTCCTGATAAAAAAGGATTCAAATTCCAGGTCAGCCACTTAATAGGTGGATGTGATTTGGGGCAAGTTTTGCAACATGATCAAAGTGCCACTCCGTGTGTAAACTGGAAGGGTATACCCAGACTTTACTGGGGACTGAGACTTGAAGTGATCCATACTAGGCTCTCAAATTATGGGTTAAACGAATAAATACATTCATGTAATCTGTAGTTCCCAAATAGGTGATTCTGTTCCCCAGGGGACATCTGGTACTGTCTAAAGACATTTTTGGTTGTGACATCTGGGGTGGGGGGCCAGGACTAGGGGGAGCTACTGGCATGTAGTAGGTAGAGGCCAGGGATGCTGCTAAACATCCCACAATGTATAGGAAGTCCCCCACAACAAAGAATTATCTGGCCCAAAATATCAACAGTACGGAGGCTGAGAAACCCTGCTGGTAGTACAGCACCTGGCAGATGGCAAACACTCAATGATAGTTGTAACTTACTACTTTCCACTACAATCCCCAATCCTTTGACATCTCTTTGACAACGGGAGCCACATGCTGTGTTTAACAGACTCAATAAAAATGTTTCCAGTTGAAATCCTCCTCTTGGCCAATATGCCAGTCAATGGCAACATAGATTTAAAAACTGGAGTCCCAGGAGATACTCTGTGGATTTGGCAGGCCAAAAGTACTCCTGAAATTTAAAGTAAATTTCCTAATTGTGTACTTTCCCAAAGAGAGACACGTTAATTTTCATTTTTCCTGCTCACTATGCTTCAGCCTACTCAGGCCTTCCTTCTAGTTTCAGGAAAACACCAGCCCTTTCCAGCCTCAGACCTCTGCACTCGCTGTTCCCTCTACCCTGCACACTTCCTCCAGATCGCCCCAACGCTGGCCCCTTCCTCTTCCTGGGTGAGTTTCCTATGTAGCTCCCTTAGGAAGGCCTTACTGCTTCACCCTCATCGATTCTATTTCCTGCACAGCACTTTCTGAAGCCCGTTAAAACTATATTAAATTTACTTGTTTACCGCCTGTATCACCCCATGAAACGGAGAGCAGGGACTTTTACCTTCATCGCTCACCTGGATGAGTGCTCCACACATAATAGGTGTGGATAAAGAATCGTTAGATTGCTGAGTGCATGAATTCTCAACGCCTGGGACGCTAATGGTCTGCACCTACCCAAGGAATAGGGAAAATAAAATGGGAGATAAATTAGGGTCCTACAGCCTGGGCGCACGCAAGTGACAGGTGCACCCCCAAGAAACTCCAACAGGTGACAAGCAACTCACAACCTTGCCCACCTTCGCTGGTACTAAAATAAGAGGAAAGGGCGCCGGGAAGCATCCCCAAACCTCGCCAAATGGCTGGCTGGCCGGGGAGGAAGGAAAGCGGCGAGCAGGGCCGCTTGGCGGAGGAGGGTTAAGTCCAACGCTCCAGGCAAAGTCAGGCCTGACTTCCCCAGAGGCCACTACGACCCTCGACCCTGAGGGCCTCAAGCCCGTCACGCGCCCCAGGCCGGCACGACGGGCTCCAGGCCGGGGACCAGGGGTTACGGACCGCCTCACCTGCAGGTGAACTTGAGGGCGAGGAGCAGCGCGCAGCCGAGCGCCACGGCCCCGCAGAGCAGCTCGGGCCGCCGGCGCGCCATGAGGGAGGCGCCGCGCAGTCCGCGGCGGAGCCGGCCCTCGGAGGACGCAGCCGGGGCCGGGCTGAAGGAGCCGGAGCCCGCGGGGCCGCCGCCGCCGCCACCCTCGTCCTCGGCGTCGTCGCTGCTGCTGCTGCCGCCGCCGCCGCGGCCTCCGCATTCCGACATTACATGCTCCCCGTCGCCGGCTTTATACCGCCGCCGCCGCCGTCGCCGCCTTGGGCCGGAGGGCCCGGCCCGGCCCGTCGCTCCCCAATCCCGCAGCTCGCGGAACCGGCTAACCCGGACCCTCCACGTCAGCCTGGCAGCCGCCACGGCGCCCGCCCCCGCGCAGGCGGCTCCGCCCCCACCCGCAGAGTCTGCGCGGACACCGCCTGGCAGCCCCGCCCCGCGGAGAGCCACGCCCTCTCGCTCAAGGATTCTGCGCAGACCCCTCCCCCGCCGGCATCGCCGCTGCCGCATGGTTACCCTACAGGCCCCACCCGGGTTCCTGCAGTTTGCGCAGGCGCCACCGTCGCCACGTGCCCGCCGCCCCGTCCGGGTCCACTGAATCTGCGCAGGCGCGGGCGCGTAGCTTCCCGCTACTCCTACCCCTGGTCTGCCCCGCGCTGACAAAAGCAGCTTCGGTTTCCCGGGAGTCCTCGTTTTGACCCTGTGAGTTTCAAGAGCCGTAACGGTGACAGCAGTCGTGTCTGATAGTGTTACTACAGGTCCCGGAGGACGTCCGTGCCGATTATTATCCCTGATTAACGGAAGGAAAACACGTACAGAGGCGAAAAATGCCCCCGGAACGAGGAATGAGGCTGGAAATATCATGGCCTCGGTTTACACATCTATAAAATGGGGGTGGCATCAGTACCGTCCTCACAAAGCTGCTTTGAGGATTTAATGAGTTAATTGATGGAAACTGCTGGGCTGATAGGGCATGCTCAATAAATCGTAGTTACCGTTGTCTCCCAGTATTCATGACCTGCATTAAGTGCTGTGAGCCCGAGCACCGTCTCCCAACACCAAGGCCCTGGGAGGAGGGTCTTTGCTGCCTGTACTCGCTTTACAGATTGGAAAACTGAGGCTTGGAAAAGCCACCTAACCGAGGCCATAAACCCGGTAGGCGAGGAATTAAGACTCAAAGGCAGTCCTCCCTGGTTAATTTAAGAAGCCGCTCCAGTGACCCACTGCTGACTAAATCCTCTAACTCTAAACGTTAGGTCCTTTCTAAGTAAGTTTTGTGATTAAAAACTACAAGTCGAGGAAGGATAAATTGTGATTTGAGAGTGACAGGAAGGGATTTCCCTGAGAGAGACGGACAAATGTACCTGGGGCAAAGAGAATGTTCATAATTACACACCTGCTGGGGCCGCAGATCAAGACTAGACCTCTGCTGTCAATAACTACATACCAGACAAATAAAACTCGGAGGGAACTAAGGCAGTATGATGCCACACAAAAAACAAAAAAACAGAAGTTGAGATGAGCCCCCATCTGTGCTGCAAGCCAGCCGAGTGACCCAGGTGCAAGGCTTCCAGGGATGTAAAACGTGCTATTAATGGCCACCTTGCTGAGTGGCCCAGAGCATTCAGTGTGTTAACCACAGAGGGCCAACGTGTTGGTAGCTAATATTCACCTGCCATTTTTGCTATTTTTTTTCTGTATCTCGTCTTTTTTTGTTCCTTCTTTACTCCCTCCTTTTGTATTAAGTGGATATTTTCCAAAACACCCTTTAATTCCTTTACTGATTTAAAACTTTTTTTAAAGTTATATTCTTAGTGGTGGCTCTAGGGATTCAAAATACATTTTTTCAGAATCTATTTCAGATTTATACTAACTTAATTCTGGTAAGATATAGAAAATGCTCCAATGTAGCTCCATTTCCTCCTCTTTTATGCTATTACCACTCTTTTTAAAAATCTGTTACAAACCCAATAATATAGTGTTACATTATTATTTTATGTTTTATTATATTATTATCTTGTTTTAAGCTAAGAAGAAAAAATGTGTTTAAGAAAAATTTAAAAAATACAGTAACTTTATTTACCATTTCTAGTTCTTTTGATTTCTTTGTGTAGATTTGAGTTACATGATATATTACTAACAAGAACAAATATGGTCCAAAGTCACCGATACTCATTCACTGTACGTTACTAGGACAGAGTCCACCCTATGCTTCTATAAGACACCTGTTGTTTGCACGGGCCTTTATAAGGTTCAAAGTACTTTTGCTCCTTGTGGGTTATCTCCTAATACCCATATCTTATGTCAGTGCAGGGCAGGGTCCCACAGGCCAGGAGACCACCCTGGATCGGTAAAAGAATGTTTCCTTTACTTTTCTCTTTCAAGACCTCTGGCTGCTGCTCTGGCACCAGATTTTCTTCTGAAACAATGATAAATTCATTTCAGAATACTCCAGGCCATCTGGGTCAGGTGGCACTACTCTTGAAGGTTAGGTCTGCCCTAACTTGTCCACATCAACCAGTAGCTAAACTTTCATGGCCACTTTTTTATACCATTATTTAGGTGGCAGCATTTGAGTAGGGGGCAGGGGGGAGATATATCTCCCAAGTATTAATCCTTTATTAGGACCAAAGAGAAATAATGCTTGTTGACTTATTTTTTTAATCAGCACTCTTTTCCTTTTTTTCATGTGCAAATAATCATCATTTCCCCCCTGCCCAAAATTTTATAATTCTGTTTCTAACTGTCTCATTTCTACTGTTTCTAAGCCAGATCTGGTTATTTTTAAGAGTGAGTTATGATGGTAAATCAGAAAGCAATGATACCCACTTGCTTCAAATATTTTATTCTACTTTGTCCTTTCACCGGTTTCCTTAAATCTTAGTCTCTGGTTTGGTATTCTGTCAGTGTTTCTTACACAAGAAAACTCATATTTTATACTCTGTAGTTTCAACTAACTTTTTAAAATTGAAGTATAGTTGATTTACAATATTGTGTTGATTTCAGGTATACAGCATAGTAATTCGATTATATTCCATTATAGATTAGTACAAGATATTGAATATAATTCTCTGTGCTATACAGTAAATCCTTGTTGCTTATCTATTTTATGTATAGTTTGTATTTCTTGATCCCTTACTACTAATTTGTTCCTCCCCACCTCCCTCTCCTCTTTGGTAACCATAAGTTTGTTTTCTATGTCTGTAAATCTGTTTCTGTTTTGTATATAGATTCGTTTGTATTATATTTTAGATTCCACATGTAAGTGATATCATATAGTATTTGTCTTTCTGACTTATTTCACTAAGCATAATATTCTCTAGGTCCATCCATGTTGCTTTAAATGGCAATATTTCATGCTTTTTTATGACTGAGTTAATATTCCTATATATGTATGGTATATATACACACATATAGTGCTTGTTAATTGTTAAAGCTTCCAGGCACTTACTTACCAAACAGGATGTGCCTAACAAGGTACAGGTTGGCAGGTAACCAGGAGGGAGCCCACACCTTAAGCCTGGGTAAATCTGGACAATGGTGCTATTTCTTGGAGACTTTGTATCAAGATTCTAGAGCTCGCTTTCCAGAAATTGGCATTTGTCCCTTGCAACAAATACTCACAAGAAACCCATATTATATTATCTCTAGGTCAACAAAGGAGTGTTTGAACCTGCACCAAGTCCCCAGGGAACATGCTCTCCTTCAGTTTTCCAATTGATGTAGGTCCCTGGAACTAGGTGGAAATACAAACAGTCCTCAAAGAGCAGATGGCTGGCCCTGGGAAGGGTGAGGGTGAGAAGGGTGAGCACTTCTGGCACCAAGCTGCCCACCTAGGATGTTTCCATCATGGGTGGGAGGACTGGGCAGAGGAAGGAGTCCTGAGCATGGTCAGGATCCACCTGCCACCTCCCACAGGCCGCTCCAGGGCTGATGGGGGCAGCTCATTGCAGCCAGCAACTTGCATGTGAACTTTTCCTATTCACAAGAGCCAGAAAGGGTAAACAACCCAAATGCCCATCAACAAAGGAATGGATAAACAAAATGTGGTAGATCTGTGAAATGGAGTATTATTCGGGAATGAAGGAATGAAGTACCAATACATGCCACAGTGCGGATGAACCTTGAAAAGGTTATGCTCAGTGAAAGAAGTCAGATACAAAAGCGGGCCACACAGTCTATGATTCTACTGATACAAAATGTCCAGCATAGGCAAATCCATAGACAGCAAGCAGCTTAGAGGTTGCCTACAGCTTGAAAAGCAGAGGGAGTGGATAGACTGGGATGTGGGTTTGGTTTTGTTTCGTTTCTAGGTAATGAAATATTCTAAAATTCATTGCAGTGATTGTAGCACATTTGGAATCTACTAAAAACCATGGATTTGTGTTTTAAAAGGGTAGTTATTCGAATTGAATCTCAATTTGTTAAATGTTGAGAAAAAAACCCACCCTCTGGAGATAAACATACAAGTCGACACACTAATTGTCAGTTTCCCCTGCTATTAATATTGGGGTTTTGTTCCTTTGTCCCCTCCACCACCACCCCGCCACACCACTCTCTCCTCCTTGCCTCTTGGATAGGGGTGTGGCTTCACCCTGGAATTAGCATTGACCCCCTGATGCTGCGGCCATCACGGTTCTTAGCTGAAACCAGAGCAAGAAACTGGGTGATGGAGGTAGAAATGAAATTTACTGAAAAGATGGGTCAGAGCATAGAGAACTGTGAGAAAGCTGAAGCACAGAAAATTCGGAGTGGGGGTGGGGGCAGGGTGAAAAACAAAAAAATTCTCATCTTAACCAGTCACAGGATTTCAAACTTTAAGTTTCTAGCCCAGATCCCAAAGGTTAAGACAACCAGCTTTTAAATCTGCAAGCGAAAACAGGGACAACTTTTTACCATCTATTCTCTCTGGAAAAAGAGGACAAAAAGAGTTTGGAAGTACGGAGGAGAAAAATGTAATGAAGACCATCAGACTAGGAAGACCTAGCAGAATTATAACATTGCCAGTCTGTTCTGCAGAACACTCCGAACAGATGACTTATTTGGCAAATAAGATACACTCCTAATGCACCTGCCAAATAAAACTGGTCCCAGCTGCCTTCCACACAGGGAGGGAAACCCATCTCCCTCCCGCTGTCTTCGAGGAGCCGCGTCTGGTTCTGCTGAGCGCCCACTTCCCTCTCATCTCACTACTTGCAGCCACACCCTTCCCTCCACCCAGGCTGGACTCAACTCAGAACAAAGGCCCTTTTCTGTTTGCTCCAAACCCCACTGACTCAAGGTTGTCATGAGAAAGTGGGTTTTGGGTTCGTCAGCCCTTCCCTCCGACTCCCACCCCCAAGAAGTCCTCTGCACTGGAACCTCCTCCTCATGGGGTGGCGGGCCCACGCCCGGCGATGACTCTTCTCCCTAGCTCGCCCGGTCAGGAGCAGGTCTGGCTCTCAGAGGACAGCTCAGCCCTTTCTTTGTCTCTGCCAGCCCGTCCTGACCATGCCTTCACTGGTCTTTCAACAACCAAAACGGCCCTCTAGAGGGCGTTGTGCTAGATAATTGTCTCCGTGGAATCCCACAGCCCGCGTCTTAGCTGACCGTGGGTCTCCCTGTGGTCATTCATCTGAGTGAAACACAGAAGGGCCCCCAGAGGAGTTGGCATGTCGATCAATAAGAGAACCTTTGAGCAACCCGAACCAGGAGGAGAATGGGACAGAGTGAAAGTTGCCACCATGTCCCTCTAACTTACCTTTTGTCACGAATTGCTTAAATAAAAGGTTAAAGTTTAGTACCTCATTTCAAAAATTCTTTGTGGGGAAAGGATTACACCAAAAAAATGAAAGACGTCTATATATAAAATCTTTATTACAGGCAATATTGGTCCATACACTACACGATACCAACAGTACAAGTTTAATCTTTCAAAATCATCATTTAAACAGCAAAAGACCAAGAAATAAAATTTGAGTCAACTGATTATTTTTCAAAATAGTCTCAATGCACATTATCCTCAGTTCCCTTATTATAGTGAAACATACAAATACAGAAAAATACCCCATTTAACATATACTAGTGTTAAATGGTTATTTGGCTTAAAATCTTGAGTTAAGAAAATCCTTTTTAGCAACCTACATACAGAGAAGTAGCAAACTTTATATTAGACAAATTCGTTCCGCTTAAAACGTGTGGAGAATTTCATCCATCAGGTGTTCTGATCCTAGTACAGTGTTTCTCTCTCACCATCATGGTTCTTATCTGAGGGACCAACTCAGGGAGTCGTCCCAGACATAACTTTATCCTCTTCCCCAACACAATTCATCCAAAAGTCTGTTCAACAGATGACAACCGGCAGCGGTCACTTAGCCATTTGATGCCAGCGGTGCCACGAGAGCCTGGCCAGACCTGTCAAACAGCCCGTTTTCCTACCTACTGTGGTTGCTGCTCAGGAGGGACGATAGACGCCAATACAAGCAGAAAATCTGCAGCTCCTCTGCTACGTGCCTTAGAACACTTTCAATTTTTCTGGTCAATGCTCTGATTAGGTAACATACATACAAGTCAGCATATTAGTTTAAATCTTTAAACAAAAAACTATATTTTCCAAAGTCATTATCATTGGGGGCAATTAAGTGATCCTTCCGGGCTTTGTTGAGCTTCATCTTTAGGGCATCTCTTCTCTCTTCCCACTCGTGGAGCTCAGCATTGCCATGTGCAAATTTACAGCTGCTTCCTTCCGTGCAGGTGCCATGCATATACCTGTCGGGACAAGTCAGCGTGGTGAGCGAGCATCCACGAGTTGTTTCTACAGACCTTAAGATGTGCTCCTGGCCACCTTTATGATCTGCACAAAACTTTTGGCTCAAGATCTCAAGCCTAGAAAAAATGGCTATTTTATAGCCTTGACATCTGCAATAGAGAAATTACTACCTGAAACCATCTAAATGTAGTATTTAGTGAAAAACACTGACTGCACAAGGAGGGAGAGGGAAGACTAGACCCCTTCCTAATGCAGTGGAAAGAAGTCAGGAGTGGCAGGCAGTAAAAAATGTCTTCCACAGTTCTACATATCACGTGGATCTAAATTTGGAAATCAAATAACAAACAGCAACAACAAAATGAGGGGTAATTCAAAATTACCTCACTTTTTGATGAAGAAGTCCCTAAGTAAACTGAAAGAAGT
This sequence comes from Camelus ferus, assembly GCF_009834535.1. Classification (NCBI taxonomy): domain Eukaryota; kingdom Metazoa; phylum Chordata; class Mammalia; order Artiodactyla; family Camelidae; genus Camelus; species Camelus ferus. The sequence goes on along the minus strand of NC_045713.1, from coordinate 28,558,875 downwards.
GATACTCATATTTTCCTTTGACCTGAAAAAGTTCCAGGTTTACGCTTGAAATATAATTCAAAGGCTGTTTAAAAACTGATGAACATGTACTACAGAAAAGGCTGTGGTGAAGGGTCAGAGAATCACTGCTCAGCTCGGAGACTGGGAAAACCTGAATGAACTTACTTCTCTACTAGGTTATCTTAAGACGTCTCGTGCCAGGACAGGCAGACTAGTGAATCTTTTCACGTAACACAGAAGAGTAAGGAAACATTCAAGGAGCACCTAGAACTTTGAGCCCAAACCCAAGCATCCAGGACTAGAAGACTTTTACCACCCAGATATCCTGTCTCCTGACATGATGACTGTGAAAATTCATGCAAGATCAGCAGTTTTCATGTGCGGAGTGGAAGAGACCTACGTACCTATCACAAATACTAAAATACCCTGTTGGAAAGCGGTGCTGCCAGCAGTACTGGTCGTCTTCGGTGTGGAAAACCTTTTCTTTGTGCTTCTCTGAGGAGATGTGGCCTTGCCACTGCTTCTCACTGTTACAGTTCTTCCCACACATCCAGCAGTGAAAGTCCACCTAAGGTGCACGGAAGACACACGTCCCGTCAGTGGGTGCCGTCTGGGTGAACCGTGGCAGGTCACACGTGTGCAGGACACCAGGATGACTAGACATGACTCCAACTAAGACCATGACTCTCTTTTTGGGGAGCCCATCCAGTGTGGGGGTAGGAGGGCGTGGGAAGCTGGGCAACATGAAACTCAGTCAGAAGCAGGACCAAGAGGGTCCCAACAGTGGGAGGTGAGCACACAGGAAGCGGAGAGCAGAGGGATTGTCAGGGCTGGGTGTCCAGGCAGTCTCTGGCAAGGAGCTGGTGTGCACACAAGGATGTCTGTCGGCAGGATAAGGGGCCAGGTTCAAAGGGGGACTCTGGGCAGGCTTAATACCACGAGGAAAAGCAGAGAGGTGTGAAAGCCCTGGGTTTGCCCACTGTGGAAGGAAGCAACTCCGTTCGTGCACGTGAACTGAGCACCTACTATGGGTCAAGGCTTGTGCCAGGTGTCAAGGGAGTCCACATGCTGGAAGGATGCCACCCCTGGGGCACAGAGCCACACAGAAGGAACTTGGTGTTGTCACAGATGCAAGCTTGCAGTGTTTGAGTGGTATTTCCCAAACGCCCTGGGTAAGAATGATCTGCAACACTGGATAAGAACAGGTTCACAGAGACAGGTACATCTCATGACCCAGCAAGTTGGGGTGACCCTGCTCTGGAAACCCAGGTGGCACTTAAGAAATGGTGGTGAGGGAACCAGCACTGAGCCTTGGCAGAGAGGGCAGAGTTCACAGGGCGTATGGTGGGCAGAGACACGGGGCAAGGCCAGGTCATGGATGTGACCCGGATCTGTCAGACTCAATATGGAAAGGGGCCAAAAAACAAAACAAGAAACACCAGCAGAATAACACAGATGCCTATCAGTTTAAAAAAAACATACCAGGCAGAACTACAGATTAGGAATAAATAGTCAAAGATCTGTAAACAAGGCCTGGAAAAACACACACTGGCTCTGGTCCCTTCTGGGAAGGGGGACAACTGGGGTTCCAACTTTATCTGTGACATTTTATTTATTTTACAGAAGCAAATACAACAAACTGTTAACATCAGTTCATTTGTGATGGAGGGCTTAAGACAGTCATTGTTATCCCCTTTATGTTTTTGAAAAATTTAAAACAAAGCCAAAACATGGGTAATTTAATGTCTCCATAGGACCCAGAGGCCGAGGCCAGACTGCACGAGGGTGAGGAAGGAATGAGGACGCGACTGGGTGGGGAGTGGCAGCCCACACGTCCCCAGCACCTTCCCTGGCCCCGCCCTGGGATAAGCACGCAGGCGCACCACACATCACACTTTGAGGCCCCATCACAACCACCCCCTTGGAGACCATCAGTAACCTGCTCAGGGTCACAGGCTAGCTAGTACAGACAGCAAGCAGGACTCAGACTCACAATTTTCTGGCTCCAGAGTCAGAAAAAGCATCCGGGAAAGGAGTTTTTAGGATGGCGAACCTTATACTAACAGCAGGGAGCCCACGCAGAGAGAAGATGAAGATAGCGGAGGAGGGAGCCCAGTTTAGGAGAGGCTGGGAAAGAAAAGAAGGGCTTGGAAGCACAGGGGAGGCGAGCCAACCGAAGGCACTTACCGTGACTTCCGCGTAATCTGTCGGCATGTGAATCTGTTTTCCGTTTTCTTTGTTTGACTGACTGGCTACGTCACCACTTTTTTCACTTTTCTGGCTCTTTAGCCAGAGTTCATAAAACTGCTCCATATCTTGTACTAAAGAAAATGAATTCCTTTCAGCGGCAAATACTCGAATACACCATTAAATACACACAAGAACATGCACTCTTTTTGTATCAGTCGGTGAAATTTTCAGAAGAAAATCAAGAGGGCTGAACGGAGATTGATCGCGCTGGACACAGAAAGTTGGTCCCCATCCAAGCAGTGGGGAAATTCTCAGGGATAAGAACCAAATTCAGGACTGTGAGACTACAAATACTAGTTTTCAAGATTGATTTAACTCTTCCCTGCATTTGCAAGACACTTTGGGTGGGTGTTTAAAGTTTAGAAACCATTTTAAGGGCATTGCTACAAGGGAGAGCCTCGGCGTGGCTTCGTGATGCCCCGTGTGTAACACTCGTTATCACTGCCGTGACCACACAGGCTACCTACGTGGCTTGGGGGACCTGGAGCTGATACATACCCCACCGTTTACCGAGAAAGATGAGAAACATACTACTACTGGACCGAGACTCTGACCCTGATGGGAGTCTATTAGTCAAGTCACAGCCCCAGAGGACTGATGCTACAATTTATAACAGAGCCATGACCAGGTTCTGGGCAGTGGCTGCAAGCTGCTTTCTATTGTAAGAAGTGTACCCGGCATTATAGTCAAGTGATAAAACCAAGGTTTCTCAACCTCAGCACTGCCAACGTCCTGGGCCAGGTAATTCTTTGCTGTTGGAGGCCACCTTGTGCGCTGTAGGATGTTTAAGAACATCCCCGATTCTACCCACTAGATGCTGGCAGCAAAGCCCCACGAGACATGACAGTAAAAATGTCCAGACTCTGCCAAACGTCCTCAAAGGGAGAGGGGTATGTGTGGCAAAATTTATCCCTACTTGGGAGCCACTGTGTTAAAAAAAAAAAAATCTGGTAACGAGGATCTGGTCAAAACTTGGCTTACTGCCTGCCCGAGTATTTCTTACAATATGCTATCAGGCTAAGATTAGAGGTAAACTAGAAAATTCTTCTTCCTTCAGACCAGTGATAGCGGGAGTCATCGCAAGAGCCCTGAATGCAAGGACATCTTCAGTGAGGCCTAGCTGTGTGTGCCAAGGAAGACCGTGTGAGGGAGTCCTGCACACACAAGTCACTGAATTTTTACATGGTTGAACTATGACAGGTGACATGCTTAAATCAAACTGGTTCTTGTAACCCAGGGATCACAGCTCTTAAGCAGTTGGTAAACTTCCATCTGTTTACTTAGAACTGAAGAACAATGATCCTTATAGTAAAACCTTCTCTGGTCAAAAGTGAAAGGTCATCTGAGGCTCCTCTCAAAGGCTCTCACAATCAACCTGAAGCTTGACCAAGATAAACATTCTCCCCTTGAGCCTTTGAATATGGGCCTGTTCTACCAGTAAGGGTTCCCTGAATAAGCCTCCAATCCCAACCTGATTAATTCAGGGGTGACTATTCACAACAGGAGCAGATGATCTGATTTAAGCGGCTGTGGGAGGACTGAACTTCCCCAGATTGTTACTCAGAAACACATCGATTACATCAGAGGATGATGACCTATGTATTCATATCCAAATATGACCTAAGCCAACATAGCTGGAGGTCAGATTCTGCTCCACTGATAAAATGGTATAACTGTCTGGAATGCAGACGGCTTTCTGTGTTCAAGGTAAGTTGGCATATTTACAGAGGAAAGAAACTTTCAGGTGAGCTAGACTTCCCAGATGTCAAGGCCACAGTTAATTATCAACTTACTCCCATTCTCCTTCATGTAAGTCCACACTTCTCGTTCCTCGGGACTATGAGCAAAGGAACAGTTTCCAACATACTGACATTTTTTCCCAGAGGCAATATGATTGCACAGCTGTATAAAAAAATATGAATATGCTCTAAGACAGAGTCCACTTATTAAAACTGCCTAATTTTTACATATAAGCAAAATAAGCATTATTATCCATCTAATGCTGAGCAATATAATTTTTAATTAGATTAATTTGATTCTATTCAAATTGACTATAAGCCCAAAATACATGACATGATAGTACTATTAATCCTTCTGTCTCAAAAATTTTCAAAAGAAAGTTAAGTATGAAACTGGAATATGGAACATTTTCTTACAAGAAAATGTCGACAAACTCACTCAGCATATCTGGTTTTAACACAGCAGAACATTTTATCTCCACATTGCAAGCCTCTGGCCCCCTCAGTCGGACAGCCCTTCTCTCCCGTTCCTGACACCCAGGATGCCTCCTTAGCAACACTTGGGAAGCAGTAAAGACACTGCAGACTACTCCAAAGGTACCAAACAGTGTCAGAAAAAGCCTCAGACATTTAGTTCATTTATAACCAATACTGGCAGCTAAACTCGGCCATCATTCACTAGCCATGCACTGTCTAAAGACAATTATTCCACTAACCAGGACATCCAGTTATACAGCGTTCAAATAATACCTCTTCTGGTTATTTGCATTTTTATTTTACAAAGTAAATACAGTGATACTGGTAGAAAATAAAGTGATAGCCATCAGCAGATCACAGACTTCCCTAAGACCCATGACTATCAAGAACTAAGAAAACCGACATCACTGAGAGCGCTTTCTTAAATATCATCAAAGTACCTGTCATCATAGAGCATAAATCTGAGTACAATCACTGTTAGCTTATCAGTTTATTCGTGTTTCAACAGGAGCTGGCCCTATATATTAGTTTACATGATAGTAGATGCTTAGCATTGTTTTTTTGCTAAAAATCAAAAAGCAGTCAACCTGTTAGCACTGCTTCTTTCTTCCCTTGGACCAATGTCAGTGACCTCACCCGTACAATTTTCTCCGTGAAGTCAGTAGTCAATAAAACATTCCTGTGATGGACTTTATTATAATATTCTTTCCCCAGTCAAAGCCCAATAAGTACTTAGGTATTACTTGGGAAACAATTATCATCATCTTTCAAAGCCCAATGATAAGGAGCAGGAAGAGGAGAAGATAAGGGAGAAGGCTGCACTGTGCTGGATTTTTACACAACGCCATCTCAGTGTATCTTCCCGAGGGCACAATCATTCCCACTAACAGGTGAGCAAACTGAGGTTGAGTAACTTGACTAGGGCCACTTGGGCAGACACTGAAGCCCAACCTCTTTCCACTTCATCAGACTGTCTAAACACAAACACACACACACACACACACACACACACACACACGCGTGCGTGCACAGTATTATTTCTTCTTTTAGAAAAAGAATCCCTTAGCAATACCTACTACGGTAGGAAGAGGACAAAAAAAAAAAAAAAAAAGGAAACAAGCTCCTGTAACAGCACGTCTGAGATTAGAGAACCATCGGTAGTCCTAGGCAGCTGCCTCATGAGCTGGAATTTTCTCGGTCGTCTTTGTTTTAGCAAAGTTTGGAGGAACACACACCCGTAGTCTCCACTATCTTTTAAAGCACAAGATATCAGTGGTTCCAATAAACCTTCCTCCCCTTCTACATAAGCCATTGATTAAATCATTCAAATCTGTGAGTCTGGAACAACTGGATAAACGCAAACATACCATCTCCTTCAAAGCCTGGCCTTGTAACCTACACCTGCATAAGTTTTAAAAAATGCAAGGTACCCCGGGTGATGGGAAATGAACCCGCCTCTTCCTCAACTCCTTCCAGCAATCCAGAGCGGAGCCTCATTTACAGGGGGACTCAGCAATCCAACTGCACTGCTTCTCTTGGCAAAAGGTTCTCCCCACATTTCCTCTGCTGGGGCAGAAGGCTTCCCACCTGCCAGTGCTCCAGGTGTCCCGTCTGTGAACTCACACATTGAAATCCCTCCAGACCCCCTCTCTTGTGAAGAGGAAAGCTTCTCCACAATCGTCTATGACCTCGTAAGGCACCAGAGGGACCGAGATGAAACGTGCTCCTTGTGAGTGAATACTGCCCTTTCACTCTAAAGGCTTCTGAGGAACATGCCCCTCTAACATGGAACATTTCTCCTTAGGGCTCTACCTTAAGAAAACCCTACAAAGTTGCTTTAGGGAGCGTCCATTGCTTCAGTGAGAGAAACAGGCACAATGAAAACAACTCATCAACAGCATCTATAATAATACAGAAGGCCCTGGAATTGATATCAAAGCTGAATCAAATTTAAATGAAATTCTCTCCCATTTGCTCCCAGAGTAATTCATCTGAAAAATAAGCTGAGTTAGGACCATAACTTTTCTCAAGTCCATTGTCTGCCTACTTTTTCTAAGTAACTCATACAATTCCAATCAGTCTAAAAACTGACACAGAACCACACATACAAAAGGGGAAGGAAAACGAAAGGACCACTTAAATGTCATTATTACGATGAGCATTATTTAAAAGGCTCTAGTTTCCAACTGAATTACTACTACTTTCTAATGATTTGAAATGCCTAATAAAAAAAAAAGTGGCTTAAAAATTACGTATGTACATCAAACTGTAAAGGCATTTGTTTCTTTGTGGGGAGAGGACGGATGTTCATCCACTTCTTACGTTCAATAGACATCACTCTCATCGCACGACGATCTTTGGTCCACCTAAGAAAAATGGAGTTCAGAAAAAACAAAAACACACTGGCAAAGGCATAATATAAAGGGGCAGGTACGAAGTTTGTACCCAAAGGACCAGAGATGCTTTTCCTCAACCCTTCTAAAAGAAATGCCTTCTGATTCTGTCATTTCATTTCCTGTTGATATTTATAAACAAACATTCCCTAGGAATCCTAAACAAAGAAATGATAAAATACAGGGGAAAAAAACTATTTAATTTTGTTGAATTCTTAGCTACTAAATCCTAAAAATCTCTTCCCTTCTGCTTTGCAATTAATCCGAAACTGTCTACTTTCCTCTGCTCTCTTCAAAATCTTAATCTTTTTTTCTTATATGATTTTATATCCATGAAACAGATCATTATGAAATAGGCACGATTTCCACACACACTCTACTTACGAATGCCTTGCTTTTGCACTACAATATTTTCTGTTTTTGTCTGGTTCAATGACTTGACCATTTCTCAGACACTGAGCACATACAAATTTTATCTTCATATTAAGAGATCCAGGCATTATTTGATTGCCAAGTACCTTAAACAACGAAAAGATTAGTTTTAACTTAACAGAAAACCAGGTTTCTGAGAGCACAATTACTCAATTGCCATGCATTTTTTTCCATAATAGCATACAATTTCTGTTCTTATTTAGTTTGATGATGTGACCATTATATATATGATTTGATGACGAGCTCTCCAATTTTCCACCCAAATGCAAGAGAATATGATAAAAGCAGATTACAGATGTCAAATCTTAATCTATGGAAGTCAGATTTGGAGTTAATGACTATGATTTGTGTGTGTGTGTGTGTGTGTGTGTGTGTGTGTGTGAGAAGTTGGTGGGGGACAGATGGCTAAAGCAGTCTGGCCAGCTGGTAAGCAAAACTGCAAACACAATCCACCTCCCTTACTCCAAGAATCCCCATAGGGCACAACCACAACTGCTTTGCCAATCAAGCTGAATAAGAAAACTGCATCTAGAGGGAAGGAAATGGCTCAGTGGTAGAGTGTGTACTTGGCATGCATGAGACCCTGGGTTCAATCCCCAATAATTCCATTAAAAAAAATAAGAAAGAAAAGAAAGAAAAAAAAAGAAAGAAAACTATATCCTGCACTCTTGGCAGGTATTATAGGATATCTAAACTTTTTTTTTTTTGATGATGATCAAAATTCAGAGTTTTTTTTCACATTAAGAATTCTTCAACTCAACAAACATTATGAAAGTAACTGGATTGTATGTAAGCATAATCTGCTTCTGCCAACAACTGTCAACTAGGCCACTCCAGAAAGGGTACCAAATGCAGAAAGCACACGAGGGAAAATACCTGAGCTCCAGGTACCTTTGCTTCCAAATTCTGCCAGTATCGTTTAGATTCTTGGGCAATAGCATCATGCGAGATACCTGGGAAATGCAGGAGCCTCTCTTAGATTCTCTGCACAGTAACAGTCACCAACCTAGACACAGTCAGACTCAACGCTTTAATTATCCCCAATTGGCATAATCTGTCATCAAGGGTGAATATCCCATTACTCTTCCTCAAAATGGACTATTTACAAATGGAGCTCTTGGAGCCTTCTGAGGACTCTTTCTTCCTCACAAATCCATATTGCACATATGAACTGGCATCAGCGATTACTTACACGAGACCACGCTCTAAAAATGAGGTAGCTATACAGTTGAAAGCTCAGGCTACAGTCAACGTTACCACACCAGGTTGATGGTGAAGGGTCTCCAATACCATTTCAACAAACCCTGACTGCTCCTGAGAAGACATTTCTCAACCATGCACAAACCTACCTGTTTCATTTTGCAATATCCAGACTTTCAATTCTACAAGACTATGTGCATAGAAGCACTCATCTTCCCTTAAACAGCCATATCGAACCTCATGTCGGCATAAATCAAGCTGACACTGACCATGAAAAGAACGTATTTTGGAATATTTTACTGTTGTCTCTCGCAAGATGTGAACAAGGCACCTAAGAGGAAAATGGAGTGACATTTTACAATTGTTCTGCTGTAGCTTTAAAAAATGTATATACACATATAAAATGTAAAGTTCTAGACTGAAAATACATTTTAAATTTTTATCAGAAAAAACAAACTATATGCAACTGTTGGATTAACTGGGGAAGGGAGAGGATAATTATATAGTAAGCTATAAAATACCTAAATCCATGTCATGAGAGGCTATAAATCAATGTTCCTTTTCTGTATTGAATATCAATTAAATAATTCATTTTTTAATTCCCAGCAAAACCTATTAGCCATTTAAAAACAGTCATCATCTTTCAAAACAAAAACAAAAGGAGAGGGGGGAATGCCTGAGGAGATAAAACTCCGTTTTTATTTGGAGCTAAAAACAGAATCTATGTTGTCACTATAAAAGTCAGAAACAACCAACATACTTATTGTCTTCAAACTCATGCTTTGTAACCGGATGAGAACAAGAAGTAGAATTATCTTTGTTTCTTTTACTTATCATTCTAGGCTTATGATCAAAACATTTCTGAAACAGAGAAGAAGAATTATCATAAAAACGTAATACAAAATGCATCTTTGGTACCATACTTAGTATGTGCATACTTATACATTACATGCTTATACCAATTAACACTCGGTATGAAGTCTCAACATCATTCTTAGGGATAACGGCAGTAGCTAGAGTTGCTGAGCGAATGCTTTATCATATGGCTGGACCCGTGCTAAGGTACTTTATACTTCTGGACCTGCAGGTCAGGAACTACCACCCATTTTACAGCCGAAAATAAAGTTTGGAGAAAGTACCTCACAAAGGAATATAAATTCTCCAAGATGCTCTTGGAGAAGTTTGAATACGGTAAGGTTGATCTTTCCATTGCCACCGAAGAAAGCCTCCCTACTGAACGCCCCCTTTCGCTCCAGCGTCCAGACGTCAATCTCTTCTTGGCAATAAGCAAATGTGCAGTGGCCTGAATACCTGCATTCCTCCTCAGCAGCAACATCTAGAAAGACGGAATTAAAAGACATTTAAAATGTGTGCCATTGTTTATTTTTCAAAGTCAATGAATATTAAACATGCTTAGGGCACCGTCTGAATTTTTATAACAATTCATGGATAGCTTCAAACAATGATACGTGTATCACTATGCAGGGGAGGTATTACTGTTTTAAAAAAAAAGAACCCAGCACCACGAGTCTAAATTATTTTTACTTCAGCCATTCAAAACTCCTTCAGATGAAGTGGTCTGACAAAAATGAAATTACTAAGTTTTCTCAAAAACAACTTAAAAGAGCAACATTTCCAAAGCCTCAGTGTTCTGATTCTGTTTCGACTAAGTCAGAGAACCTAAAGTTTGAGACAGTTTTCTGTTTAAAACCTAGCCAAGTTCCCAGTTCCATAAAGAACTATAAAACATTCACTAGACAGGAAGTTAAAAACAAAGGTAGAAATAATATAAAAAATACTAATGTCTCGATCCAAGGAACTTACTGTCAACTATCTAAATATTTCTAGTAACAATAATACTGGAACCATTATAACAAGTGTAGCAAATCATTTCTTACTTCTGTAATGTACACCAATTAAGTAATTATAGCACATACCTTTACATATATAATAAGGTCCTTCATAATCTGTTTTTGTTGGTCTTGGACGTATTTTTTTCCATGATTTATCTTCAACATTCTTTATCCTACCAATTAAAATATCTTTCTTACATTTATGATCTATATTAGCATGGTAAGTGAAATCCATTAACTTAGGGCCTGAAAAAGATGTAAAACAGGATTGCTCATATGCACAAAAAGAACCATTTCATTTTACAGGCACGTTTATAAGCAGATGTGAGCAGATGGATAATGATTATTAAATTCCCATTTAAAATCCCATTTTCATATCCCCCAAATGTAAGCAAGTTACTGAAGGCATTTTTGCCTTTCATGCTGTTTGCCAGACAACACAAAGTTCATTCAACACCACTCCTCCCAAAACATAACCCTTATTTAACTATTAGAATTCTGATGGTTTCTAAAGGTAAAGAACATAGTTACATAAACAACTAAGGAAGAAAATAAATTTGGGTCCAGTTTAGAATAAATTGTGTTCATATCACTTGATTTAGGGGTAAAGATATGAAAACAATGTAATGAAAACTACTTTAATTTTCATAAAATTATCTCATATACCAGTTTTACAGTGCTTTTTTCTAGTTCTTGAAAATGATCCATATACTTAAAACATATACTTAAAATATAAAGCATCTCATGAAAATTTCAATAAGCTTTCAAAATCAGGTAAGTATTCTATTCCATCTGATTCTATACATAAAATTATACCAAATAAGAGCAGAGACTGATCCTATTAGACTTCAAAGGCCCCTAACCAATGACTGCTGCTTCTTTAGAAAGAATTCAAATGGAGACTGAAGAGTCACAGCAGCTAGTGTTCCCCACACATTCCTAGGAACTCTCAGATTATTGACTAGTTTAATACTGACTGCTCCCTTGTTTGGTCCTGACCTGATTTTACAAAACAGATCTGGCAAGCTTGTCTCAGTTCATGGGTTCCTTCAAGGGGGTGCCTTGGGGTCACTGAAGAAGGCGGTTTAGTTACTGCACTTCCAAAAAAGTTTCCAAAGTCATTCCTAGGGTGACTTGAAATTCCCAGGAAACTCTCAGAAGCAAACAAACTGCCTGGTCCATTCATCTGCAAGAAGAATAAGGAAACAAAAAACAAAAAAAAACCAAAAAAACAAAAGACAGCCAACAAATATTGCACTATCACTAAAGCAGGAAACAAATTCATCTGAAAAATAAGACATTCTGCACAGAATGAAGTTGGCACTATTCTGTCCTCACTACATTTCTATTTAAAAACCATTTCCTTCTACATTTTCCTCTTTGAGTCTCTAGGTCCCTCCCCCAATTTTTTGGATGCTCCATGAGTTGTTACAAGTGATGGGTAATTGTTCTGCCTCATCAGCCAACACGTTTTCCATGCCCTGATCTTGTTATTTCCTAGCTGTTCGTGCTATGCTAAAGCCTCTTACACTGCCTGCGATCGTGATTAATTTGCTATGACAGATCCAGCCTTAAACACAGAGCATTTATTACTGGATGTTCTGCAAGAGTCTTATTTTAACACTCTTTCCCACAGCACACACAGAATTTCAGGGAGATGGTCACGTTCATTCAAATAACTCAGTTACTTAAGTAAAAGACCTATTTTCAATTTAAGCGATGAATTTACAAAAGAGGAAGTGGCACTTACAAGTAAAAGGGAAGAATTACTGTTGTTAAGCGTTGTTCCCTCTCTAGAAGTTGAGGTGGACAGATCTAAAATAATAAAAAAACTTCAACAGACCTTTTCATTCTAATCACGTAACAAGAACAGCAGGGCTTAGCAGCTGACTATGGCTTCCCACGTTATGTTCCCATCCCAGCTCCTAGAAGCTTTCTTGTTCATTATCGACACTCAAAGAGGGCTCCAGAGTCTTTCCTTTCCTCCAGAAACCAAGGGCACAAATCACCCTTAGACAAACAAATTAAAATAAAAAGCAATTTTCAGAAATATAAGCTAAGAAGGGGCCTACCAAGTGGGACTGTTAGAAAGACTAAGAAAATAATTCACATTCAAAATGGGGAAAAGAGCTTCTCCTTTTGAAAATATGAAGCAGGAACTCACCATAACATTAACAAAATTAGTAAGGTTCAATTACTTTCTTTTTCTTAGTCTACCACTCAATCATTTTCTTTCTCTCCTCTGTCTCTCACAAATTTTAGTCTCTTCAAGCTGTCAATCTTTAAACCAATTATTTTTATTTTTGTCCCTTTAACTGTACCAATGCCTCAAAAAAAGATGAAGATTTTTATTGTTAAAGTATGTATTAAGCCTAGGATTACAAAAACAGGAGTCAAGCCAAAAACTCAGCAATCCTTTGTAAAATGAAGGCACTAGGCAGTTTTCTGAACTCAGTGGATTAAGCCTAAAATAGATGGATCTAATTATTATCATTCTAAACACTGGTCTTAAATTAGTCTTTAAGTATTTGCCTCATTCAGAACTTAAAAGGATAACCTGTCTTTAAGACCCTTTAAGATAGGGTAACCTTGCTAAGAAAAAAATGTTAAAAGTCACTTCCCCCTACCCTGCGAATAAACAACAGACACCCAGCTTAACAAACCCAGTGCCACAAACATTCCTGTTCTCACACCGTTGCTTCTTGATCTCCACAATGGCACAATTAAGTCCAGGTGAATTTAAAATGGAAGGTTTAGTTTTTACAGCTACAATATATTTTCAGCTACAATGAAAATAATTCAAGTACCAACAACCTATAGTTAAACAACTGTCACATCAAATTGTCTATTTAAGAAAATTAACTGTTCATTGTTTACATAAGTGGCTCCATTCTTACCTCGTTTGGATTCACTCATTGAAAATGAATTTAGAGAAGAACAGAAATCTTCTAAGGACGAAGTCAGCGGTGGATACAGCTCCGAGAAGGAGGGTGCAGGAGCGTACCTCGCACCAATGGGCAAGGTGCCCAAAAGAGACGCTGAGAAGGGGGTGCTTGGGGTGACATTGGCCGTTGGGAGGGGACCTCTGACTAAAGCTGATGGCTGGGGAGGAAACAAGACCTAATTAAAATCCATGAAACTCAGTTCCAAGCTGCTGAACTGCTTTTAACATCAGCATATAAAAACAAATTATTCCATTGGGTGATTTTGCCGCGTAACAAAGTTGAAACCAAAATCAAGACTCAGTGGCGGAATCCAAGCTACCGAACTTGTTTCTCTTCAAGTCTACTTTTTGAAAAAGGATCGAGGTGTGATGTCTAATATTGTTGTAATCCAAATGTGACATTTATGTTTCATTTTCAAAACGTCCTTACGATTCCCTACCCTTACCCAACAATAAAGCTCATGAGAACTGGCTTCATCAAAGAGAAATTGTGAGGACTGGGGGGGGTTGGAGTGTGGAACAGAAGGAGGGGTGCTCCAGAGAAGGGGGCTGGGGCAGCCTGGAAAAGCTGGGACCATCTTTCTGGAGACGTGAATGTACAACCTCACAAGAACAAACAGAACACTACTTTCCCCTTCCCCTGCAAAGCAATGATTTATTGAGAGCTTCCATGTGCCTCATACTATGATAAATCATATACCACCTAGTTAATTCTCATTACTCCCTGAGATACTCCCTACTGTGACCGCCATTGTACAGATGAGGAAACCGAGGGGCTGAGCGGTGAAGTTACTTGCTTAAGATCACAGTGGTAGGAACCAGCCCCCAGCCTGTCTGCTTTTCACATCTCCTTCCCTCTGCCATCTCCTCGGGGACGTCACTGATGTCATCTGCCCTGGAAACCAGCTCTGAAGTTCTCCCTCATTATCCTCCTCCCACTGCTGCTGCCTCTATTTTAATATACTTTATGGCAGAGGTCAGTGGACTTTCCTATAAAGGGCTGGATGTGAAATATTGCAGGCTTTGTGGGTTACATGGTCTCTGTCGCAACCACTCCACTCTCACTGCAGCGTCATGAGACGCTTTCACATGCCATAAAATATTATCCTTTATTTTCTTCTTTCAACCACATAAAAATCTAAAACCAGTCTTGGTCTGCGGGTCATACGAAACAGGCAGCAGGCCACATCAGGCCTGTGGACCAAAGTTTGCTGACACTTGCTTCAGTGTATATGTTTACAGGAGAATTATCCTTAAGGAATGAAAAGTCCTTAATCTATAAACTTATTTTTCCTTAAATATCAAATGCCTGTTCTTTGTCAGAAAGTTAAATTTTCCTTTTCCATAATATGTGATTCCTAGCATGTTTCTTTTTTTATTTAAAAAATGACCAAATTAGCCAGTTAACACTGGAAAAGGACAAAAATGATTTCCAAGAAACCGAAAGTTTAGTCTGTAGGCAATACTGAAAATAGCAAGTTATACTACAATTAAAAAAAAAAAATTAAGCCCGCCTGTAGAAGAAAAGAGTCACATTGAAATTTACCATAACTGTTTCATTAGTTTCAGGTGCAGAATCTAGGAGGTCATCTATTTCATCTCCAAGTACCATATCTCCATCATCCAAAAAAGCTTCCGGCATAGTGAAGGGGATCTTTCCTCCATTTGCCAACACTGTCGATGGCAGAGAACTCTCTTCCACATGCAGTGGCAAAATAGAAGTTAAGGGCATAATAGGAACTGAGGCCAGCTCACTTCCAACTTGCTGAGAAAAACTGGATGCAGGTATAGAAACAACAGGAACTGCTTCTTGCCTTGGAGTTAATAAATCTGTAACATGGACGGACATGCACTCACTTATTTTCAGGGTATTTACATAATACTAGGGTTATATAGCTAATAACAGAGAAAATGAAGAGCTAGGTAAAAACATGAAAGCAATTATAAACACAGACACAACAGTAAAAGTAATTCAAGTAGAAGAGCAAAACTCTAAAAAGAAATTATTTTACCCAGAAATAGATATATTCACTCGTGAAAACCTTTCCTTCTTTCTCAAAATGCCTGGGCCCCATTTGGGTGGCACTCCTAGACAGTGCTGAGGCCATAGGGGGCATCGAATGATTGCTCACTGACATCTGGTATTATCATCACTCACCAGCACATCCAGAGGCACACAGGTGGTTTTTGAAACTATTCTTGCTTTAATACTGATAACTACATAGCAACCTTATTTGACAACACTGTAACATATATAATGTCTGAAGCTGGCACTTCTCAGATTAAGATGACGTGTGTGAGAACACATACCTGGCTCGATATCTTCCACAGAACAATTCAAAGCCTAGAAATTAAACCAAATAATAGATCATAATATTTTCAGGATTCTGAACTATAAAGCAAGCTATAAAGCTCACACTAAGAGAGCAATGCAGGTTCTCATATTTGACCTCCTTCCAGTGAAGATCCACAAAATTTGTAAGCTTTTGTAGCATGTGGGGTTAAACAGTGCTGGCCTACTGGTATTTATTTCTTGTGGCCCAGTATTTCTCAAAGGATATTCAGGAGCCTTCCAGTTCCAGAGGGACTAGTCCAGCCACCACTCCCTCCCCAACTCACAGCAGCATCTTAACAGCTCCAAGAAGACTTACCTTTAAAAAACAACAACTTGTTAATTGTGTCCTAAAATTAGTATTTGGCCCTGACCCACTTTTTCTAATAAAACCTAACATCTATTAATATCCTGTAAAATGCTCCTTTGGACTTCAGGAAATGCTGATTAAGAGTAAAAAGATACTACTTGAGTTCTTTGTTTTTTTTTTTTATAGGACAGGAAGCTCTGGCCACTTATGTGTTTAAGGAATAAAGAGGTCTCAAAAATAGACACAAACCAAAAATATTAAAAGCAGAACTGCTAATGCTTCTATCTTTTCTTCTTCTTCTTCTTTTTTTTTTAACATTACAATTCTTACAGAAGTAATAACCTTACCTTGGTAGCCCCATCCCCAGGAACTGATTTCAGTGAGAGCTGAAAGAAAATTAAGATGCTAATTTAAAACCAGAACTGACTCCAAGTTACAAAACAAAATGAAAATACCTTATGGAGAGAACTCCAGCTTACCTCGGCTCTAACATATGCTTTTCTTATTTTAAATCCCAATTTTTGAGCTAGTTCTTGAGTTAGTTTTATTACATGTTCATCCTGAAAAAAGTGAGAATATATGATTAATGGGGGGCTGTATTTACTAACCATAAAGACAAACAGGCACAACTGTTATAACTTATGTTCTGCTAAGACACTTGCTTTATGGGCAGCTATTCCTACCTGAAGCAGGTGGATGGCTGGCTGGAAAATGTGACTGCTTAAATTCCATTTCTCCACACAGAAGCAATGTAAATGGTTATGATCTAAGCAAATAAACTAAAACGTAAATTCCATACCTGAGGCACTGCTAAGGAGCACTTTGCTACAGCGTCATAAGCCTCCTTGTATCTTCCTAAATCACTTAGGGCCTTAGATTTCCGATACAGAGCTTTGCAGTTACTGGCATTTAAACTGAGGACTGTATCACAGTCTCCCAAAACTTTATCATGGAAACCCTGGTATGTAAGACCAAAAAGAGTTAGCAATCAAACAAAATCATGTCTTGCAATGATGTCTTCCTGTAAATGCAAACAAATTCAGACCCTCTTTTTAAATTGAAAGTCGATGGTATTAATTTTCTCTTTAAAATTATTTTCATTATGAAATTTCAAATCCACAAAAGTAGAAAGAATAGATCTCTGTGAACTCACCACCCAAATCAGACAAATGTTAACCTTTGGCCATAAAGGCCCCAAATCTTCAAGAAATAAAATATTCTAGGTATGGCTGATGTCCCCAGATGTCCCTCTCCTGTGCTATCTTCCTCTCCATTGTACTTACCCCTTTTTGGAGCTCATTAAAACGCTAAATGGAAATGTAACACTTAAATAGCTAGTTGATGAGGAATATCTTATAGAAAACAAAACAAATCATTAATGAACGCTCATGACCAAAGAAGCAGGTGACAACGTGGATACTTTATTCTTAAATTCATGGTTAAAGTTTACTGAATGTCTATAGTGAAAATTATAAGCATATCAAAATACTGCTTTTTTAAGTTCAGACTTGTGAAAAACTTGCGTTAATTCTTTGGAAGGTAACTACTGCTTTGTGCTAAAAAAGCTCCGAAGAGGACTAACTGAATCTTGTCTAAGAAGCAGAGATCCTTGATGGGTACCCTGATCTCTGAACTCCCGTATCTTCCTAGACTGATTTTTTAATAAGTAGACATAACCCTAAAAGCCACACTCAAATGGGAATCTCCAAGGACCAGTAACTAAGAAATTATTTTTAAAATCCCTAAGCATGTTTTCTAAGCTGATTTTTCAAAGCTTCAGGCCACTCTAAAAGCAGTTGATACATCTTTCTTAAAAACTGAAATTAGAAAATTGACTTTTATGAATGTATTATGTTTTTTGAAAATCTTTTTTCTCTCTAGGAACATTGCTCTAAAAATCACAACTCACCATATTAGAATAGCAAGCAATACGATTTATATATAGTTTTTCAATGATTTCTTTAGGGATTAAAATTTCTTCAGACTTCGCATAATCAGCTATACTCAAAGCTTCTGAGTACTGGCTTACAGAGTTGTTCCAATCATGTTCTCGATAAACATCATTTCCTTCATTAAAAAGATTTCTCACAAGTGCACGTAAATATACCTTAAAAAAAAAAAAAAGAAAGAAAGAAAAAAGAAAAGAAAAAAAGTTACCATTCTTGAAACCTTTTAAGGAACAAGTCAGAGTGTAAGCAAATTTTAAGTTTTGTACCTAAAACTACAGAGGAAATAATTTGACAGAGCAACAAGCACTGTTGTGAGAAATTCTTAAATCCAGCAGAGTCACTGCTACTCAGCTAGGGTTTCATTTTGCTTCCTTTTTCCAAGAGAAAATTCAACATCTCATTAAGAAAAATGCTGCAAAAGCACTTTGTCAATATTTGTCACATCTCCAACTCTGTGCCCAGGATAAATTCCTACAAGTGGAAACTCTCGGTCAAAGAGAATGAGCATTTTAAGGATTTTGACTAATATTTCTAACATATTCCAAAAAGGCAGTAACAATGAATGCTTCTAGCAGCTTGCTCCAGAGCACCCCCACCAACGTGTGCACACATAAAATCTACCACAAGTTACTGAATACAGTTCCCTGTGCCATACAGTAGGACCTTGTTGTTTGTGGTATCCTTTTTTGTGTATCTGATTACCAGTGAGGCTGAACTTCCCCACATTTTCACAGAGCATTTCTTCTTTGGTAAATGTTTGCTTAGGTCATTTACTGATTTAGGGGGAAGAGATGTTAAACCTTTTTCTTATCGCGTAAGTATACACATTCTTTTGGTCGGGACAAAGGTTCTCAAGTTCCCTTGATTTCTATCATTGCTTTAATATTTTAAAAGTCCTTTCCTATCAAAGGATCAGATAAATATTCAGCTCTTGTCTCATTTTACGAATTGACATCTCAGCTGATGAAAGTAATGAAGAAAACTGTCAAGATCAACTTATAACAACTGAGGTGACTTCAGACGTGCCACTTAACCTCTCTGGACCCCGACTGCACATCTGTAAAATGAAAGCAATGTTCCAGGTGACTTCTAGCTCTAATACTTTATGGTTCTACATCTGTTTGGAAAAGAGGAAGGAAGAAAGGAAGAGAGAGACTGAATGAATGGAGACGGAGGGAGGGAGGGAGGCAGAAAGAAAGACGTGACATTCAGAAGCATCAAAACCCTCAGAGACACAAGGCTACGGGCGAGCTAAGTCTGCAGAGATGAGGGCCTTTAGTCCAAGACCCAGTCAACTGGGCTTTCTCTGTTTCTGACTAACCAGATTTACCTCTAGCTCGCCCCTCTTATTGTCCAGTCACCCCTCTACTACTGTTACAACTTCAAAATAAAAACAGAAGATACTCTGCCCTCTCCTTCTCAACATATTCTGTCCCACTATTTTCAATGAAATGAAAGGCTAAAAGTAATTGTCAAGGGGCTCAAAATAAATTAATTAAAAACTATACAAATAGAGGAAAGAAAATACAAGACAACTGTCCAAGTTGCTGGAAAAAACTATTTTATGGGTCAGCAAATTTTTTCTGTAAGCCCTCAGGTAGTAAGTATTTTAGGCTTCATGGGTCATCTGGTCTGTCTCAACTACCACACCGTGAAAACAGCCATAGATAATACATCAACAAATGGGCGTGGCTGTGTTCCAATAAAACTTTATTTACAAAAACAGACAGTGGGCTGCATTTGGGTTTGCCAACCTGGCTACATACTACAGTTCACAGGCTATTTGCAGAGCTTTCCAGCAGACCTTCTCAGAGACCTTACCGCATATTGTTCCTGTGTTCCTGGATACGACAGCGGTGACCTGAGAAGAAGAAACAAATTAATTTTAATGATTAGGCTCTTATCAGGCTTTGTTCATTCAAAAGGTCACCTGAGCTCTCTATTCTGTTCCACTGATGTATTTGTTCACCAGGTCCACACTGTCATGACCACTGCAGTTTAACAGGAAGTCTTGAACTCAGGTAGTGTTAGTTTTCCATCTTTGTTCTTCCCCAGTACAGAAGGCATCTTCAGACTGAGGCTCTATTAGCTCACCAATGGTTCGAAGCACATTTCAAAGACCTACTTCTCCTTTAGGACCTCTATTCACATATAACTGTAGTCATGAAAAAAAAATCTGAAACTATTCCTTCATATTTTCTTGGGTAAGAATAACATTTTCCTTTTAAATGGACTTCTACTAACAAAAGCTCTAATTCTTCAAATGCCAAAAAATTTTAAAAATAGTACAGAAGCACTGGCACTGTTCGATCCAATTTACTGCAGAACAGTGGAGAAGGATGCCTCCTTCCGGGAGGGGCAAAGAGGCCCTTCCACCTGGCCACAGACACCCGAGCTGTGGTCCTGTCACTGACGTGCTTTAAGAAGGCCAGTTAGTGGGGGAGGGCATAGCTCAGTGGTTAGGATGCATACTCAGCATGCAGGAGGCCCTGGGTTCAATCCCCAGTACCTTCAGTTAAGTAAAAATAATAATAATAAATAAATAAACCCAATGACACCCCCCCGAAAAACAAACAAAACCAAAACCAAACAAAAAAAGAAGGCCAGTTAGAGACCGAGCTTCTTAACAGAACAGTGTGATCACAAAAGCCTTGAGTGCTGACAGATGTTCATTTTCACTCGTCAGAACTGTTCCTAACAGATTAGGTTCAAATTCCTCAGCTCCCTTAGTCTAACGTTTCTTGGGGACACTAATGGGCTTTAGCCCTCAAAATCAGTGACAGCAAGATCCACTTCAGAACACAAAGAAATCCATGTCCAAGAGCAAAAAATACCACTGGAACGAAATCATCTAATT
Source organism: Camelus ferus (assembly GCF_009834535.1). Classification (NCBI taxonomy): domain Eukaryota; kingdom Metazoa; phylum Chordata; class Mammalia; order Artiodactyla; family Camelidae; genus Camelus; species Camelus ferus. Next base: position 28,538,139 of record NC_045713.1, on the reverse strand, counting down.
TCAAACCCAAATTAACAGGATTTATGAAACACAAATAAAGGTTTCTTTCTCTGCAAAATGCAGAGGCACACATAAGGAATGACTGTGTGATGAGAACACAAGGCATGAACTGAGCCCTTACTGTATAAACTGTAGTCCTTCCTTAATGTTCTGCTGCCTTTTTCTTCTCTCCTCGGACACACTGGACATGTTATCCCACACATCCACTCTCTAAATGAGAAATCTGGAAAGAAACAAGCAAAAATTATATAAGGTGCAGGGTTCCCAGGCCCCAGTTAAAACACCCATAACCTAGGTCTTGTCACACCTTTAGTGGACACACCCATCTCTGCCTAGGGGACTAAGGTCCTCAACGCCCAGGACACCATCTGAGTCAGGTCTGTGATCCCCAACACAGAGGGTTTTCACACTCCTTAAGGCAGAACAGCCTTGCAGATTTTGTAGGCCCCTCCCAAACAACACGCAGGAAAAAATCATCTCTCTCCTCCTCTTGTCTTCCCTTCTTCAACTGCAGATTTTGTTTCCCGCCTGTCTGTACACACATGTATACAAGCATGAGAACAGCGCCGGCCTTGTTTTGGTTCTGGAGGCTCTCCAGAAGTGAAAAAGTTTCACATCCGCTTGCCTCCGAGGGACTTTGACTTCCTTGCGAGCAGAGTCTAAACCTTATACATATTTTGTTACACAAGCTTTTGAAATAGTCCTTGTTGACGCAACTGGTGGAACAAGGATCTAAATGAAGTTACTTTAATTGGAATTCTCCGGAAGGTAAGGGTTTACCTTCAGGGGTAACATTGGCAAATGTCAACACCGTTGGTATTTATCCCGACTAATCAACGTTCGTTAAGCAGTTCCCAGAAAGCTGAAGCACAGGGATAAAACGGCTCCCAATGTCCTAGGCGAGGGTTTCTCAACCATCACAGTTTGGGTTGAATAACTCTGTTGCACAGGGCTGCCCTGCACCCTGTGGGATGTCAGCAGCATCCTGACCTCTGCCCACTAGGTGCCAGGAGCACGACCTCCTCTAGGCTGCAGCAAACTCAAGCGTCTCCAATGTCCCCTGGTGGGGGTGGGGCAGGGTTGGGGGGTCCACACAATCACCCCTGGATGAGAACTACTGAGAGCTAATCCTAAAAGGACACCCCTGGATGAGAACTACTGAGAGCTAATCCTAAAAAGACCCATGTGACAGACACGGAAATGGCAGCCATGTTTCAAGTACACAGCTGAAGTGTTTTAGTTTCATTATTGTTTACTGTTTGTAGGCAAGTTTTACTTTTAAGACTACCGTTTCCAGAGTGTAGAGTAGGGATGGAGGTTGGAATGCCCCAGAGGCTGAGAACTGGTGCTAATTCTTGTTGTCTTTTGAATACTTTCAAGCTCTAAATATTTTTATCTTGTATCTAAAAGTTGGTTACTTTACCAGAGTATTTATATGTGAAAGGATATGGTATCTGGGATTTGCTTTAAAATTCTATGCCTGAAATTTTCCAAAATAAAAAGTTAAAAAAGGCCATGACACTGATATAAAATGGCATTATTCCTAAAGTTTGTTTTTAAGATAGTTGAGCTTAAAAGGCGATAAGTGGGTGAACATGAAACAAGAACAGCAAAAGTACGGAAAACTGCCCCAGCTGGATGAGGGGGAGGGATACGGGCTTGTCCTGCTCTTCACTTGGACACATCTTACCATTTCCATCATATTAAAAAAAAAAAAGTAAAGTCATACATATATGTACAAAGTTCTTTAAGGAGGCACTATTTCTAAGAGAAAGAGATACTAAATTAACTCAATGCCTGTCAAAAATGAAATGGTTGAATAAATGGGGCTGGGGAAAAAAAGGGTTAAGTACAGTGTCTACAATAGGACCCTGTTTTGTTATTTAAGAAGGAGGCTATATGTTCTTATTTGCTAATGTACACATGAAATAGCTCGAAATGGAATCATAGCAAGTTATAGCAGTGGGAGAAACCCAGGGCCGGGAGAGGGGTGGGACAGTGTCTTTCCACTGCAAACCTTTCAAACTTTTTTTTTTAACCTTATAAATAAATTACCTCTGGGAAAAGAAAGTATTAAAAGAAGTCTATGTAGCTTCTAGACCCTTCCTTAGAAAGCTGACTTAAGGGACCACCAAGCCTTTTCTCTATTTTACTTAGGGCAGAGTCAGAACCTTAGAGCTCAAAGGCACTTGGGCGTCCAGGGAGGTCAGGGACAAAAGAAAAGCTGACAGCAAGAAGCATTCCGCCGTCCTTCAGTGAATGGCAGACCTCTCCCAACCTCTGTCTGGCTGGGTGGGGAATTAGTTTGAGGTTCACTCAAAGTAAATCTGTTGGCTCAGGAGGACTTCTGGGTAATAATAATCCACCAAGTTAAGAGCCTTAGAGCTATTTCTCCAGAAAGTGCTACAAAACCTTGAACCTTGGCCTCTTAAGGACAAAGGGCAGGTGGCAAAGAGCTGACAACTCAAGTAAGTGATTAAGAATGCAGATTCTTAACAGCATGCAAGAAATACCATGCCTCCTTCACTCATTTAAAGATTTGGGAACATAACTTCAGGTAATATTTAAATACAATACAACAGAGCATTTCATATTCTGTAGTTTTCCCCCCTAAATTTTATTACAAAAAAAAATTTTTTTACAATGAACAGCATCTACATTCTACAATTAAAATTTTGCTCTATTTATCACATCTGCCCGTCTTTACCCATCTGTCCATCTTTTTGTCCATCCATCAACCTAATTTTGGTAAACTGCAAAGCGAGTTGCAGACATTAATTGTAATTCACTAAACACTTCAGCATACATATAATTATCTGGAATTCAACATTTGTTAACAGCTTTTTAAAGTAAAATGCACGCATTTGATAGTGATTTTTGACAAATGATACACTCATGTAACCCAGACCCCTGACTTGAAATACACCACTACAGTCACTCCAGAAAGCTCCCCCATGTCTTTTCTCCAGTCAATCCTTGCCCCACCCTGACCCCAGGCAATCACTGTTCCGTTTTTTTTTTTCACTACAGATTAGTATTACCCATGAAATAAGCCTTTCCTTACATCTCTTTTTGAAAGAAAGAAAAAGATCAATGCTTTATACACCATCTTATTTTTGGACCCAGTCAAAACCTGGCCTCAATTTTAAAGTGAGGAAGAATTTGATGAAGTTAGTCCGACAGCCGCTTTTCTTACTCAAACTCAGCAGGAGTTCACTCCCTCCTTGATTTGGGGGCTTCGCGTCCAGCTGACTTCCAAACATGAAAGCCCTGGGGCTTCATCAGACCCTGTTTTCTCCCCGGGCCACCCTCTCCCCCCAGGGACCTCCTGCACCACCCAGATGTTAAATACCCACATCCAGGGCCCCGACAACTCCCCATGTCCCTCCCTGGCGGAGCTCCCTCCATACGCTCTACTGGGAAGTTTCACTTGGATGTCTCACAGACATCGCACACTCTTCAAAAAGTAGGCTTTTAATATTATGACCATGAAAAGGAATGTCTCCTTCCCATCCCTGTCACTCAGCCACCCATTTGCCCTTCTGAGGGCAATCTATCAACCATTGTTACCAATCTGTCCTGAGTCCTGACAAAGATATTCTATGAGCAATGCTGCATCTTGATTGTAGTGATGGTTACATGAATCTATGCATGGGATAAAACTGCAAAGACACAAACACACACACGCACAAGTGAATGTAAAACTGAGTAAGGACTGTAGTCTAGTATAATATAAATGTCAATTTCCTGGCGCTGATATTGCACTACAGTTATGTAAACGGCACCTTTGCTGGGAGCAGATGAAGGGTTCACGGGATTCTATATATTACTTTTGCAATATCCTGTGGGTTGCTAATTATCTAAATAAAAAGTAAAAAGTATCTTGTGCCTATGTTAGTTTTATAGAAACCGGGCATCCTAACATGTTCTGCTCCTTGCTTTTCTCAAATGGTACCTAGTCTCGAAGGTCAGTCTGGATCAGCACCTATCAAGCTGCTCTGCCTCTGACAGCTGTGCACGGTGTTCCATGACACGTCTGCACCGTCACGTCACCAGGCCCCTAGTGATGGGCATTTCGGTTGCTTCTAATCTTTAAAGTTCACCAGGTGCACAGGACATTTCATAAATGCCTAGCTTCAAAGAATTTCCATAGGATGAAAGGTATATGTATTTTTCTTTTCTTTTCTTTAAATAGACAATTTTTTAGAGCAGTCTCAGGTCTACAGCAGAATGCATTTCTTAATTTTGCCAGATGCTGCCAAGTTTTACCAAACGATGCTACCCACCACCAGGAAACCCGTCAAATGTTTCCATCGCTGTCAACTAGGGAAGTGACAAACAGTGTGACAACTGTGTTTGGGGTTTTGTTTATTTTAATTTTTCTATCACTGGTGAGGCTGGGCATCACTTCAGATTTGAGAGCTGTCTGTACTTCCCTTTCTGTGAACTGTTTCCTCATCTCCTTTGCCCATTTTCCTTCCAGGCTGAGCTTCTATGGAAGCTCTTTACATGTTGAAGAAAGCAGTCCTTTGGGATGTTATTATTATTTTCCCCAATTTGATATCAATCTTATGACACTGGTTATGGTACATTTTGGTGGCAAAAGTTTTATTTTTAAGTAGCTGAATTTATCAATACTTTCTTTTATGGCTTCTGGATTTTGACATACTCAAAAATGCCTGCACCACTCTGCGATCACAAAATAATTCTCCACGTTTTCTTCTAGTATTCTCATTATTTCATTAAAGAATTTTTTAAAAACTGAATCCACCAGTTTACTGTAAGGAGCGATGTAGGGATATATATATATTTCCCTCCCAAATAGCTACCAGTTGCCCAAACACCATTTACAAAAAGACCATCTATTCCTACTGATACATATAAGGCCCACACAAAATTCTAGGTCTGTCTGTGACCTTCACTCAGCATTTTTAACTGTAATGCTTCCCCTACTCCTATGCCCTCCTCCTATGCCTAACCCTTGGCCCAAACTTACCTTTTCAGTAACAAAACCACCTTCTGGCCAGTTGCTCAAAACAGAAACCTTCTTTCTCTCACCACTTCCAATCAATCCACTGACAAGGCTTCTGTCGGTGAAACTGTCAAAACATGTGCCGGCTCTCAGCCCCTCCTCGGCCACCTCGGCCCAGGGCACAGGTGGATGTCGCAATACCCTCCTTTCCTGTCTCTGCTCTCAGCTCTCTGTCCTCCCCGCTGTCCCCTCCCCCATTCATTTCCCACACTAAACTGAAAGGAATGCTCTTTAAAAACACAAATCAGTTATTACAGCCCTGCTTAAAATCCTCCCATGGTGTCCCTTAGGCACTTAGCGTAAAATCTAGACTCCTCATCATGATGCCGCCCTCATCCGACCCCCCACTCAGCTCCTGCCACACTGGCCTTCTTCCTGTGGGTTCCTGGAATGAGTGAGTCAAGGGCTCTGAGGTTCCGGGACCTCATACTTCCTGTTCCCTCTGTCCACGACACTCTTCCTAGATCTGAACGGAGCTGGCTCCTTTCACCCCAGAGCCTTGGCTTCAACGTCAGCTTCAGAGGCTGTCCCTCTTCACCTACCCTAGCACCACACCCCACTCCCACCCTGTCACTCCCTTCAAGGGGATCCCTATCTTTCTCAGTCTTGACTGTTTCCACTATCTGGGTCCAGGGCAATAAATGGCTTGAATGAAGTGACCAAGTGGGAAGAGAATGCTCCACCCAAAGCTCAGGGGCCTGAGAGTTCGGACTGGGTCCAGCTGCTCACTCAAGGCAAGCGTAACAAAGGATGGGGCCTGGGGGACATAACTACACAGGAGCAGGGGTCGCCAAGGGGGACCCACCTCCTTAGGGAACAAGGCTGGGGATGAATCAACAGAGTGGGAATCAACCAGTGACAGTGACAGGCAAAAACCTGAAGGAGTACGGTGAAGGGTTTCATTCATTGCCAACAGTCAGACACGCCCTCTTCTCCTTGAACCAGAAGGAAACGGTGGAGTGGTGGGGAGGTGGGGAAGTTTGGGAAAAGTATATCTTAAAGCAAGAAACTCAAACTGAATTTCACTGTATTAACTAAATTCTTGCAAGCTGGAACATCACCTTTCTGGAATTGGCTGATTTTAAAACTCTGAAGTTTTATTGGCGGAAACATCCCCAGGTCTCCATTACAATTCCTTTAAATGTTTATTCCAGGCCTGTTGATTGATGTCGAGTACAACTCCAGTCACTAGACATGTTCAGATCCATGAGATTGTGGACTTACACAGTAACTTTAGAAACTATCTCCCATTATCAGAAGACACCAAGGAAAATGACTACAATGAATGGTATAGGTAGAAATAATAGCTGACACTGATGCTCTTATTGGATGCCAAGCATTGTTCTTAATGCTTTACATGTATTAAATCACTTAATCCTCCTAATAACCCTAAGAGGTAGGTACTGGAAGCCACCAAAGCACAGAGAACTGACATAAAGAGTCCAGGATCACACAGCTCAGAAGTGGCAGAGCCGGACAGGCTGGCTTGGAGCCTGAATTCTTATCCACGGAGCTGTTCCACACCACCAGGGCCAGTACCAGTGCCGGTGCCGCCTGGAGGACGGCGAGCACGCCTAAGTTCGCCCTGGGCTGGGTCTGAAAGACAGATACAGCTCTGACAGGCAGGCAGGAGCTTAAAAGCCACCCAAGAGGAACAGAATAAATACAGGCCACTGCACACGCAGGCACACACAATGACGTGTGCAAGGGGCATGATTTAAAGCTACTCAGACAAGCAGAGGGTGTCCACGGAAATGCCTCGGGCACGGGGAGGGAGGGCAGCGCTCTGGGATGATCTTCACATGGAAATATGCTCCGCCCACAACATCAAGTGTTTAGATCCAAGGAGTAAACATTAAACAGCCTTATTTACAAGACCTCTTCACACAGGACCAGAGAAAGTGCCCCAGGGGAGGCGGTGCAGTGCTTGTGTTTTTGCCTGAAAATGTATTCCTAAATTTTAAGTGAAAAATTACAATTACCAATCTGTATTAAATACTATCCTCAGACTCAAGCCTCTCCAGGAAATCGCATAAACAAACAAGCAAACAAAGTAGTTAAAGTAACATTCCTGTCAAACCCCAACTTGTAACAGATCACGCTGGTAACACTTGCCAAACTGTGTGGCTACACTGCACCCCACAGGGACCACAGATCCAGGGAGTGCAACATTATTATAAATGTTCTACCACCTTCTTGAAGCAGTCAGTCTCCTACTGGATACTTTATGAGAAAGTTTTTCCCTTTTACTGACAATGAAAACCATATGATGAGGGCTGTGCTAAACAACATGGGGAAGGTATTTTCATATTTTTGCCCCCCACCCCACCTGGAGCTATTCATTTTGAAATTGCTGTCAGATACAACATGTGCCAGGGGCCCCTTTACTGTGGCCAGCCCTCCCAGAAGGCCCAGGGAACACCTCACCTCATCCATGAACTCTGTATGGGAGGAATGAACAAGTAAGATGGGTAATCTTCCAGACAAATAGTTTGCCCAAAGTCACCCAGACCCTGGGTCAGTGACATGCCCAGGACTCTAGAAGGGGCATTCTGAAGGGCCAGATTCTGAATATCCCATTCTAGATTCAGGTAGTCTAATAAAATACAAAGGTTCCATTCCCTTGTTTGTGAAACAGAAAAATTTCTGCCTCTCTTACTCCATGCATTATATGGTTCCCATGGCTTTGCAAGGTATATGAAATTAATTAGTATTAATTAACTAAACAACATGTCACCAAAATTAAAAAGCAAATTTCTTATTGGGGCAAAACCTCATAAAGTTAAGTGGCCTTGTTTCTTTACATCAAGGAAATTTTTCACCTCAATATAATATGCTTTTTTGTGTATGCGTGAATTAAAACAGATGTATTGTCATAAGCATGAATTTTGAAACTTCTGGATTAGTGTTTTACCTATTTCTCCCCCTAAAAATGCTATCTAAAGTTTTTTTCTTGAATTGTAAACACTTCACACTTTGGAGAAAACAAATTTAACTTCCAATCCTAACACTGTGGAGAAAAAGTATTTTCATTAAAACACACACACATATTTCAAGATACTATCTAGAAGTCCACACATCATACTTTCTCTAGAATGCCCTTCTAAGGTATCCGAGGCAAAAGGATACAGACATCTGTTTCTATCTCATCCTTTATTGGAATGCTCACAACTTTTCAAGTCACTCTCAACATTCCTAGAGTTAAGATTCTATAGTAATTGATTCTCCCACTCACAACATTGATTTAACCCTTCCAAATTGGCAGGTTTTACAGTCAATCAAAATTAAGAACTAGGGGACAGTATGACCGACAACCACCATTTTTATTGGCAAAAACTGACAGTATCTAAGGACAGGGAAGGGAAAGGGTGTAGGTCAGGGTATGACGAACCCCCAGGCAAAAGTCACAGTTACTTAGGTGGCAGATGCCCTGAAAATTAACACGCTCTTTACATCACACGCACTCACATATTGAAAATATTCAGCTTCAATAACTCAAGTGATCGGATTCTAAGTCGAATCTTATTTCCAGACTCCAGCAAACAGAAAAATTTTTTTCAACCAAGAACATGCTGTCCATTAACTTGAACTATTCTGTATATTAGGACAAGATTCTCATTGAGCAATCAGTTCAACAGTTCAGCTGAGGGTGAGAAGGGAGGGGCAGGGGGTTCTTTGAGAGCCTAGGAGAGAGGAGGCCACATGCCATCAGAGAAGCAGGAAAAGATAAGCAGATGGCATGGGCTCCCAGCTATCCCTGCCCCGACTCGGATGCTCTAGTTAGTTGAACGCTGTCCAATAGAAATATGAGAGTTGCATCTAACTTAAACTTTTCAAGTAGCCATGTTAAAAAAAAAAAAAAGTAAAATGAAACCAGTGAGATTTTAGTATTGTATTTCAGTTAACCTAACATGTTCAAAACATTATCATCTCAATCTGCATTATTTAAGCAGAAAAAATTATGAATGAGACATTTTACTTTTTCTCTTTTCTAAGTGTTTAAAATCGGGAGTCGTAAAATTCAGGAGTGCATTTCAATTCGGTCTAGCCACATTCCATGTGCTCAATAGCCCTTGCAGTCAGTGGCCACCTCCCTGCGAAGTGCACATGGAGTTTAGGCAGACCCTCGGTCCTTAAATACCTAACACGGTACCTCCTTTTATCTCTACATGTCCGGACGGGGGGGAAAATGCCCGACTCCCGATAAAGCCACCCAATCAGGGCGCAGGCGCGACCTCTCGGGACCAGCCAGAGCGTTCCAGCTTGACCACACCCCTACAATGACCGTCCCCAACAGGAAATTCACGCTAATGGGAACTGACAGATCTTCATTCTTTAAGGGTGGGAAAAAGAAATCTAAAGCCTGGCAATCTCCGTATCCACAATAAAGGCAGGAAACCATTCGCCGGGCGTCCTAGACGGGCGCCCCGCACCGAAAAAAAAGGGAGGGGGGTGGTTGAGGGGAAGGACTAACCCGAAATAAACGAGCCACACGCTCCCCGCTCCTCAAACCCAAGGTACTGAATTAGGGGGTCTCCGATCACCAGAACATACACAGATAATGAAAAAAATACATATTTTTTGAGTTAAATAACGAGAGGTGCTTTGCCAACGGAAATGCACGCAGGCACGGGATGGAGGGTGCTGCAGCCCTCTGCGCCCCACTTGGCGGAGACGCACCCCCAGGGAGAGCCCCCCGCCGCCCCCAGGCGAGGGACGGGACCGGGACCCGCCCGCCCGCCAGGGCCCAGGCGGCCGCGCGCCCTCGGACTGCCCCCACACCCGCCCCGCAGGGGCCGCGCGCCCTTTGTGGCCGAGCCCTAGCCCCCGGGCCGCCGCTTCGCCGCGGGGGGCCGTGCGCGCCGCCCCTCCCCCGCCCGGCATCCGTTACCGGCCGCGCGCGAGCACGAGGAGGCGGCGGGCGCGCGCCGGGCGGGGGCGCCGCGCGGGGGAGGGGCGCCGCGCGGGCCAGGCGGGCGGCGGGGCCCGGCGGCGCCCACCTACCTGCGGGGACGGCCGCGCCGGCGGGGAAGTAGCGGCGCGCGGTCAGCGGGCGGCGGCAGCGGCGGCGGTGGCAGCGGCGGCCTGGGCGCTCGCTCGCAGCTTCCCTCCGCGACCGGCGGTGGCAGCGGCAGCGGCTCGGCTGTGCCCGCGCGGCGCCCTCTGGCGGCCGGAGGCCGCGCCCGCCGCCCGGGAGACGCCGCCATTGGCTGCGCCCGCGAGCGTCGGCGCCGGGGGCGGTGGCGGCGCCACGTCGGGCCGGGCGGCGGCGGCGGCGGCGGCGGACCCGGCGGCGGACCCGGCGGCGGCGGCGGCGGCGGCGGCGGCGGCGGCGGACCCGGCGGCGGCGAGACCCGGCAGCGGCGACCCTCGGCCCTGGGCTCCGGGGCCGCCCCCGAAGTGGGCGCGCGTTCTCCGCCGGGCTGGGGCCGCGAATGGAGCCAGTAAAATGACGAGCGGTGCCCGAACGCACTCATTCTGAGAACCGATTAGTGGTGGACGTGTGATTCAAATTTATGGGCGCCGTGGGTGTTTTTTTTCTGGGCAGCGGCACCGGAGCAGAAGAGTCGGGAGTTAGAACAGCGTCTTAACAGGGAACTGACCTAGTTTCATGTATCGAGAGGGCTCCCCTGAGACACTGTTTATTTAGCGAGTCCTTGTCCGGTGCGTCCTACTCTGCTAGTTGTAACTCTTTGAAGCGTCAGAGCAACCGTTGTTGCCCCCATTCCTCCAGCTGGGGAAGAGGGAGCACGGAGCTCAGTGGCAGCTCTGGGACGGAGGGACAGCCTCGGACGCTTGGAGGGCCTGGCTCCCTGACCCCAGGTCCCCGCCCAAATGCCACCTCATCCACCTGTGTTTTCAACAGCCAGCTGTGCTCTGGGGCTCAGCAGAGGGCAGGGCAGAGTCCCTACCCTGTAATGGGATGGGCAGTGGCGGCGGGGAGCCGCAGAGCTACAGAGAAGACCATTTCAGGCAGTAAGAACCAAAGAGACTACAGCAGGGTAGTGAGACCGTGATGAAAGTGATGGTTCCACCTAAGTTGGGGGGATGAGTCAGGGAAGGCCTCTGAGAAGGTGACAGCCGTGCAGAAATGTGCAAAGGTCTTGAGGCCAGAGTTTGGTGTCTGGGGAGCAGGAAAGGCCTCTTTGGCTGGGGTGTGTGAGCAGAGAGAGGTCTGAGTGTCAGAGAGGGGCTACAATTGGAATATGGAGTTTGTTCTGTGCGGCACTAATGAGTCTGAATTGGGAGTGACCTGACCTGATTTACGTTTTAGAACGTTCTCTCCCGCTACTGTGTAGGGACTGGGCCATAGGAAGGACTAGACAGGGAGCCAGGAGACTAGCTAGGTGGCTCTGACAGAGGTTTGGGTGATGTAGATTACAAACCAGTTGCGTGAGTCGGCTCAGACAGTCATAATGAAATACCACAGACCTGGAGGCTGAAACAAGAAATTCGTTTTCTCACGATTCTGGAGGCTGGAAGTCCAAGGTCAAGGTGTTGGTAGGGTTGGTATCTGGTGAGAATACTCTCTTTGGCCAGTAGATGGTCACCTTCTTGCTCTCCTCACATGTCTTCTCCTCTGGGCACAAGCATTTCTCTTCTTATAAGGACACCTGTCATGTTGGATTAGCCCCCTGCCCCCCGACTTCATTTAACCTTAATTACCTCCACAAAAGCTCTATCTCCAGATAAAATCATGTTAGGGCTTCAACATGTAAATTTGGAGGGGATACCATTCAGTCCATAACACCAGGTAAGCCCTGTGACAGAAACATTCCAGGAGAGCTGGCAGGGTGGCTTTAGGGGAGGCCCCCCTGAGGAAGGGTTTTGCACATCACTCAGGTCTCAGCTCAGACATCTCCTGGAGAGGCTGTCCCTGATGGCCACCTAAGATTGCTCATTAACCCAGCCCCCTGCTCCCTCTTTACAGCACTCATCACTGTCTAAAATGACCATGTTTAATTATTGGGGTACTTATTTGTGGTCTGCCTCCACCCCACTAGGACAGCAGAGACCCTTCTTGTTTTGTTCTCCATTCACAGCCCCTGGAATAGTGCCTCGCACTCCATAAACACTTCTCGAATGGATGTCCCTGGGAAATTTGGAGCTAAGAGCTGTAGGATGAACAAGAGGTAACAAATTGCAGGGGTTCATGGAGAGAGGAAACATTTTAAGTTGGAAGATGCTGAAAGGCCAGGGTGGCTGGACCACAGAGAGCTGGGTGGGGTCTCAGGGAGATGAGATCACAGATAAGCAAGGGTTAGGCCCTTAGCTTCATGTAAACCTACAGAAAGATGGGTGGTATTCTGCCAGCACAAGAAAAAACTCTGTGGGATTGTGTGAGTTTTCCATGGCTGCTGTAACAAATCACCACAGACTTAGTGGCTTAAGACCACACATACTTATTATCTTACAGTTTTGGAGATCTGAAGTCTGAAATGGGTCTCATTAGGCTAGAGCCAAGATGTGGGCAGGGCTGGTTCCTTCTGGAGGCTCTAAGAAAGAATCTGTTCCCTTGCCTTTCCCAGCTTCTAGGGGTCGCCTGCCTTCCTTGGCTGGTGGACGCTTCCATCATCTTCAAAGCCAGCAATGGTCGGTTAATCAAGCCTTTCTACAACGCATCGCTCCGTTTCTGCCTCTGATATCACGTCTCCTCTGACTCTCCTGCCTTCTTGTAATTACATTGAGCCCATCCAGATAATCCAGGATGATCTCCACATGTATATATGGAAGAGTTCTTATGGCCAGAACATTTGTATTTTAAAGAAGAGAAGAACAAGGCCTGTTCTTTTTAGATAGGTTCTGTTTTTCCTAAGGTATGTTGTGTTTGTGACTTCAGTCTTCTTACTCAACTTGGATTCTCCACTCCCCTGCATGCTGTCCTGTCATTTCTCAAGCGAATAAGGAGGCAGTATATGAGTCTATTTTTAGTTACCTTGGTTTTCCCTTCAGCTGGGCACCAAACTGGGTATCTTAGTGAAAGAACCCATCTCCTAGCACTCATCTGGAAATCTGGGAGGGAGTTTTGGGCCATGGGGATCTCTGGACAGTGGCTCCTGCACCCAGGCAGTGACAGCAGTGGTAGTTCTGTTTCATGTGTAAAGTCCTCCAAGATTCTCAGCTGAAGCTGGCACGTGCCCATGACAAAAGTGGTTTTTGTTTTATATATTCACATCCTAGGTCCCCTCAAAAAAAAAAAAAAAAAGATGTTCTATATCGTTATAAATACCATACACTCTCACTCAAGCTCCTCCAAATAAATATAAAATCAATGTTATAGAATAAGTGTTTGTGTCCCCTCTCCCAAATTCATGTATTAGAAATTGTAACCCTCAATGTGATGTTATTAGGAGGTGGGGCCTTTGGGAGGTGCCTAGGTCATGAGGGTGGAGCCCTTATGAATGATATTAGTGCCCTTATAAAGGGAGGGAGACGATTTCTCTGCCCCTTATGTGAGGACACAAGAAGATGCCTATTTGCAGACCAGGAAGAGGGTCTCACCAGACACTAGATCATCTGGCACCTTGATCTCAGACTTCCCAGCCTTCAGGTCTGTGAGAAATAAATGTCTGCTGTTTAAGCACCCTGTCTGTGGTGTTCTGTGAGAGCAGCAGGAATGGGCTGAGACAGTGAACATCTAAGATACAAGCAGCTGGGCAGTAGGAGGCAGCACAATGGTGGAAGGAGAGAGACTTTAAGAAACATAGATTAAGTCCCAACTCACTCCTTACCCATCTGGATGGCGCTGGACCAGTTTCTTACATCTCAGTCTTGAGCTCATCTTTAAATGTGGCTAATAGTCCCTCTGCCATGGTGAGGATTAAATACCGTGTATGTAAGGTCACCTGCACAGAGAATGTTCAGTAACCAGCAGTTATGTTTCTCTAAAGGTGTTGACTAATGAATGAAATAAGCATAACCTTGGGGGTGGGAAGAGGTACTTGCAACGCATCCCACCCCACCCCACCCCCAGATACTGTGACGCATGCTCCCAAGCTCCCCTGGCAGTTACTGCTTTTGGAGAAACTGTTCCTGGAGGGCATGATGAAAGGGTGACAGATTTCTTAGGTGCTCTGAGGTGGAAAAATAACTTGAGAGTCACTGGCTTGAAAATGGAGCCTGAGAGAGAAACCCACAGTCTCGAGGCCATTATCATGGCATTACCTACAGAAATGGATTGCCCACAGGGCCAACCTCACATAAGAATGAATAATAAAAACGATCTGTTGCAGCTATTACATACCTGTGCCAGAAAAGGAAAACCCTCAATTTTATAGCAACTCAGAACATGAAAGGCATGTTAAACGTTTGTCAAATGACCCCATGATATTTTGACAAGCCACACACATTGAACTTTGTCAATGCTCTCTGCTGGAACCTAAATGTGCAGGTTAATGTTATTACATTCCTTCTTGAATAATCAAGTGAATTGAGTAATCGCTGTGGATCACCTGGGCTATACTTCTTCCAAATTATGCTTTGATGAAATGCTAATGTATAAGAAAGATACAAAAGATATTGACTGGACTCCTTTACTTGGCTTTGTAGGTACTATATGGATTATGCATTTGCTTCTTCTCCACTTTCTCTTGGTATTTATCTAATGCTATTCAGCTTTGAAAATGGCTTGCTAAAACTCTGCCCATGGGCTGGTTGCCTGAGCATCCATTTAAATGTGTAATGAACTGCAAGCTAGCTCCTAAACATTGATTGAGGCAAGAGAGCCCTAATTATGCCCTAATTATCCAAGGGGGAAGAAAGGGAGCAGATACATAAATAATTGGAGAAGTAATAAGACTTTATGTCTTCCTTGTCAGCATTTTTTCCAGGAATTCTTAGGTGCTTCCCTGAAGGATACTCTGCACAGTAGTAGGAAAGCAGACCTTTGCCTTCTGAAGTGCTTTCCCTTGGTTCTCAGCCTGGATTTGATACTAAGTTTAGTGCCACAATGTATCTATCACACAGTTCCTTGCTTGTATTTGGGGGGACACATTTAATATTCAGAAAAAGAATTAATCCAATTCCTAGTAGCTTCTGGGGATAGAACATGAGAAATCAGGAGTACTCCCTCCCTAGACCCAAGTGCAATTCTTTCCCCTACTTCTTTCTGCCCCCAAAGTTGGAACAGAAGTGTCCCTTTTCCATGTGTTCCGTCTTCCACTCCATGCCTATTCCCAGCTGGTCTTCCCTCCCCCTGTCCTGTGATTAATCCTGCCCATAATTTCTACTGCCTCCAGCCTCTGGAACTCAAGCCACCTGGAACTGGTCCTTCTGGAATTGTGGATGAGATCCAGGGAGCTCCATTCATCTGTTCAACAAATAGAAGTGCCAACTACATTCAGGGCAGTTTGCTGAATTCCAAAATCTACAGTCACGGTTCCTACCCTCAAGATGCTTAAAATGAAACTTGCTATTTGAAGATATGGGTTTTGGAAACAGACAATAGAACAGGAAGGAGCATGGAGACCCCTGTAATGAACCAAAAACACAGATTAAGGGAATATATGATCTGTTGGATGTAGAGTCCAAGATCTTTGCCTTCGACATGTGAGATTGTCAGGATATGGGTAAATGAGCATTTACATGAAATCAGAAGAAAATTCACCACTGACTGCAGTTTAAGAGATACTGCCTCAATTAAAGGAAACTGCTGTCAGGCTCCTTTAATCCAAGTAATCTACAATAGAGTGCTTTTTTTTTTTTTTATCGTGCTCAAGGATCATAAATTTTACTTGGTCTTTTATAGCCTTTGGCAGGGTGCCAAGGCTTATTAGGAAATTGCAGAAACCATAAATATAAAAAATGTACAAATTCTCCCTTGAGTAACTGCATGAATGTTTCCAAAAACATGCCCAAAGCCATTTTTCCCTTCTGTGAAGTTGTTATAAAATGTACTTAGCACAAACCTACATCTGCTCTAGACTGATTTATAGCAGAAATTTAAATGAATATATTTTAAAGACATTTACAAAAAGAAATACATGTGAATAAATTCTAAATCGGAATCATGGTCATCTGCTTGTGCTATAAACTTTAAATATCAATTAAAAAAAAAAAAACAAAAAAACCCTGAGCCAGCTCTACTCCATAACATTCAGCACCCAACCTTCAAGCATGATATTTAAGACATGTGTGTTCACTAGAAGAGATATTTCTAGGAACACACACTGCTACAGGTGCATATGTGCAGAGAGCCAAATATCCCTGTATGTGTGTGTGTGCATGTGCGTGATGTTACAACCAAAAATATTCATATAAGTATGTTTCACATAAATTTATTGTGGGATGGATTTAAATCTCTTGTTTCTTTTCTAGACTAAACATACCTATCTAGGCTTTAAACATTCCTGGGTTCAACATGACCTTGTAAGAGCTTTCTTTGCTACTCAATTCAAATGTTGATTTTCCTCACTTCATCTACAGTATCATCAAAGATTGCTTTTCTTTAGCTTTGATCAGGGAATTGGTTGAAACCAATTCTACTAGTTTATCCATATTAGGTGTTACAGTGTTTTGACACCTCTCTTTGTAGGAGGACATCCAAATCTAGCAAAGAAGTCCCTGTAACTGGGGGAGGAAGGGGAAACAAAGTCTTAGTGACTCAGTTACCCTTTGGGGGGCTAGTTCCTTCTCAAACACTTAACTGGTATTTTCTTTAAAGGAGTTCATGAATGGGTATGTCAAGAATTTTTTAGTGGCAATGATATTTAAGTGGTGAACCCTATTTACATTAGATTAAGGCAGAAAGCAAATTTATAAGCTCATGTAATTTAATCATCTAGGTAAAGTCGGCTTTGCTATCATCAAAACCCAATCCTTCTCCATCTGTCAGCTTTGCTTTTCATTCTTGGGCAAGTCCTCCCTTTGTGGGGACAAGAGGGCTGCCAGCTTTTCCAGGTTTATGTGGCATCTTCTCAGCAACACCCACAAAAATTCCCCCAAATGCCCAAGGCCTGACTCTCATTGGCCGGAACTGGGTCATATGACCATCCTCAGTCAATCACTGCAGCCAGAGGGATGCTGTCATATACTTACACTGTATACAGTCATCTTAGACAGTGATGACTGGCGTCATACAGACTTGGCAACTTACAGTCCAACTGCCTACTTAGTATCTCTTCTTGGCTGTCTCAGAAGCATTTTGAACACAACATCTCAAAAATTGAACTCATGGGCTCCCCCTCCCCATGTGCCACTTTCTTAGGGGAAACTTCCCTAACTTTCCTGAGTAGATGAAGTCTGCCCAGCAGAAGCCTTCAGAGTATCACATACCTCCCTCTCAGCACTGGACACAAGTGCAAGGTTATGTTTGTATATTATTTTATTCATGTTTGTCTCCCTCACTGGACTATAAGCCCCAGGAAGGCAGGGATTGTCTTTTTTCCTCATTGTGACTTGAACACAGATATTCAATAAATATTTCATTGACTGTATTAGTATTTATCAATGTATAGCTATTTATCGAGAAATGTTTCCCACTGCTATAAAAATACTCCCTGAAAAAGGCAGTTTGCTGGTAAGAAATTAATCCAAAGTACAGCAGAACAGATGGGTTGTGGTGGATAGAAAGAGCTTGGTTACGAATATGTGCTCCTTGATGCCAACTGGTCTGCAACAGAGATCCTAATGGGAACTGAAAAGGCTCCCCTGAAAGATTTCATGAACATGAAGGCTCTTGGAAGACACACAAGCTGAAAAGAACACATGTAACACTTTATGGGGGGAAGGTATAGCTCAAAGTGCTAGAGCACATGCTTAGCATGCACAAGGTCCTGGGTTCAATCCCCAGTACCTCCTCTAAAAAATTAATTAGTTAATTAACCTTATTACCTTCCTCCCCACCCCCCGCAAAATGCATTTTATATATTTTTAATTGCATGTGCATGCATTTATATAATATCTTATATTTCTGTTCAACATGAAAGCATATCTTTCTATTCAATTCTACATTTGGATTCCTCTAAAGTATGTGACATTACTATTTTTCTCTTAGGTTTTATATAGATTAAAAGGCTGTAATATTTTCATTAAGTTTTCAAAGCTATTACATTTTTTATCAGCTGAACGATTCTTAAATTCTGTAGTGTCTTACAATTTTCAAAATTTTCACACACATGATTTCATATAATCACATAATAACCCTTCTCCTCTCCTACCCCTGTATTGCCCCTCCCCCTTCCCTCTCCCCACTGGTAAACCACTAGTTTGTCCTCTATATCTGTGAGTCTGCTTTTTTTTTTTTTTTAATGGAGATACTGGGGATTGAAACCAGGACTTCGTGCATGCTAAGCACACACTTTACCATCAAGCTATATCCTCTTCCCTGTGAGTCTGGTCTTTTTACTTTCATTCACCAGTTTGTTGCATTTTTTACACTCCACATATAAGTGCTATCATACAGTATTTGCCTCTCTCTGTCTGACTTTTTTCACTTAGCATAATGCCCTCCAAGTCCATCCATGTTGCTGCAAACAGCAAAATTTCATTCTTTTTATGACTGAGTAGTATTCTGTTGTATATATACACCACATCTTCTTTATCCAGTCCTCTGTTGATGGGCACTTAAGTTGCTTCCATGCCTTGGCAATTGTAAATAATGCTACTCTGAACATTGGGGGTGCATATATCTTTTCAAATCAGTATTTTGTATTTAGTTATGAAAACATCTTTTATTTAGTTATGAAAATCAAGCAATTTTTAAATAACATTCTGTCAGGACTGAGATGTCCCTGTGATAAAAGTAATCAGCTCAGGAGGAAATAAAACAAAGACTGATAAGATCAGAGAAAAGGTCAGAGAATGAAATGAAAAGACAAGGAAGGAAAAGTCAACAGTAAGATGTGATCAACCAGGGAGCAAACTGTCCTCCAAGGACGCTGACTCTGTGACAAAGTTCAGTGTTAACAAACAAAAGTAGCAGTTCTGGTGGAAAATTTTGTGTTATGTGCTTTTTACCACAATTTTTAAAAAGAGTAGCAACTCTGGAAATCATATGCCTTATAAAAGGAATGAGATAAATTCCTAAAAGGCTGTGAAGTAAAATAGCTCCAAAACACTGAGGAACTGTGAATAGTTTAGATAAAAGCCATTCATGCTAAGAATTCATTTTTAAAGGAAAAGAGTCCAGGAAATACTAGAATATTGCAGATCAAATGCAAAATTTAGGAGAAAGGATGTGGGAAAAGTGAACGGCATTCATGAACTGTGGAAAGAAAATAAGTGAATCTAAACAATCACAATGTCAAAAGATTAAAAAGTAAAAGTGCGAGGGGGGAAAAAAGTAAAGTTTCCCCACTAAACCCTGAAAGCTTAACTTCAGAATGTTCTGAGAGCATCCTGGTAGCAGTTTGAAGCCGTCTGCTTTTATGTATCTTAGCAACTTCAATTTAAAGAAAGAAGATGACATCTGACATCTTCTTGGAATTCTGTAATTATTAGATTACTCATAGCACATATGATTTCAGTAAAAAAAAATCAACAGGTCATGATACAAATTCTATTTATAAGCCAAAAACAGACTTACGGACATAGAAAACAAACTAGAGTCACCAAAGGGGAAAGGGCAGGGAGGGATAAATGGGGGTTTGGGGATTAACAGACACAAATTACAATATATATGATAGATAAACAACAAGGAGCTACTGTATGGCACAGGGAACTATATTTAATTTCTTATAATAACGTAAATGGAAAAGAATCTGAAAAGAAAAGAAAATATATGTATATGAATCACTTTGCTGTACACCTGAAACTAACATTGAAAATCAACTACACTTCAATAAAATTTTTTTTAAAAAAGGCCTAAATAAAAAAAATCAACAGGTCAGTGTAAGCCAATACTGTTTCAGTCCAAGTTTCTAAAACAAGCTATCACTAAACTTTTGTTTTGCAAGATCAGGACCAAAGTTTGATAAACATTTAATACAATTTACATATTTATGTGTGTACACATATATGGGCAAACATTATTTTGTGGGTGTAATTATGGATGTTGCATGAACTTTCAACTTGTTGTAGTTAAACCAATCCAGGTTAAAATGACAATTCTGACTTAGTGAGCTCCAAATTGGGAAGGTTTTATTGTATTGGCAGCGGCTGATATTTTCTACGCCTCCATGCATTTTCTTTGGTCTCTTCTAGCTTTTTGCTACTCAAAGTGCGGTCGGTGGAAAGGTGACATTGGCACTTTGAACTTGTTAGGAATCTAATTCAGTACACCTAGGGCGGGGCCTGAAGTGGCTTTTTGTTCTTACAAATTCTTAGGCCATGCCAGCACTACTGATTCATGGAACACACTTTTGAGAAGTGAGATTCCTCTAAATACTGTTCTATTTGCCTTTAAATTCCGTTCCTTTTCTTAGGGATTTTCTGTTTTCACCTTTAAAAAGTGTTGGTTATTGGGATTTTGCAATGCTCGAAGTCAGAAAAAACTATGTTTGAAGATGGCAGTTTTATATTCTTTATTTTTTAAGATGGTCAAGTCCTTTCTTCCTGAATGACAAGTTTAGAGAAAAGAGGAAAAAAAAAAGGGGGGGATTTCAGAGGGTTATGGCAGACCACTAGTGACACTCTGTGGCCGGTTCTTGAAATTACAATAGCATTTTTTTGGTTCCTTTCAAATGTAAAATTAGAAAAACTGACATTGGTTTTAAAAAGTCAAGAGTCTGTCTCCTCTGACAACCCCCCCTCCTCCCCACCGACACTGACCAGATAACTGACTAATCCAGGATGTCAGTTGCTGGTTGGGTTCCAGGTGGAATGTTGGGGTGTCCCCTGGGGCTTGTTATGGATAGTGGCTCCACGGTAACTGGGCAGAGCCCTGCAGTGGATCAGTGCCATGGAGGGGCGGCTGTCCTCTGTGGAGCTTAGCTTTGGGCTGATCCTTAGGAAGCTGAGTGCGGTCCTGGTTTCGCTGCTGCCCAATGGCCTGTGTTCTCAGCTTATGTTCCAGAGCCTCCACTGGGAGGCAGCGTTGAGTCTGCCTGCCCTCACCTTATTTGTGGGTATCTTATTTACTTTCAGGCTTATGCAGTCTGTTAGAAGTCAACTTAATGGAAGACATGAAAAGCAACTGGCAAAAACACTGGCTGCACAGATCAAGGAGAAATGCCGCCTGATCGACAAGCTTTGTGTGGCTAAACAAGAGTGTGCCAAGATGGAGACAACTGCAAAGAACGCCAGGCTAGAGAAGGAGCCAGTAAACACACCCAGCCTCGCTGACACTTACAGAAAGTTGATGACGGGCAACCTGAGTTCGAGGAAAGAAATTGATTTTCTCATCCGAGAACTGAAGAAAGAGAGATCCCTGCAGTCTACATGAGAAGAGATGGAGGAGATGCTCACAGTGCTCAGGTTCCTGGAAGAGGTCATGCGAATCAGCACATCACAAGGGGCTTGTATAAACCGGCCAGGGGACCAAGCACCAAGTCCCGATGGCCCCTTTCCCAGGAGTGGGCCCTCGTATTAAAGCCATGCTGTTCCCTCCCCTCCACTCAGGCCTCCCAAACTGCCAGGCTGCATGCACTCACTCAGTCAGATCTCCACCTGAGCTGCACTGAGGCCAGTGGATGGAGGGCAGTCCCCTCCTTTGGACCAGAGTTCCTCCAGCTTTACCAGTGAGCACAGCAGTGAACTCCTTCATGGTCAACATCTCTCATCGAAAATACATTGGAATTCCCAGATCACACCACGAAGCATGGACTTTCTTTATATTCAGTAGATGTTTGGATTCTCTCTTATTAGTTGTGAAAGAAATGTTGTAATTAAGACTGATCTTCTACTTAGTTTGAATCTGTATTAAGCCTCATTTCTCAAGACAGTTTGGGTAACTATCACATATCAGCAATGTAAGTGAAGTGTATGCATAGTTATTGTGTGTACAAATATTGCATTATAATTTGAAAATGTATGCAACTTGTCAATTTAAACTTTTAGATGGCCATAGCATTTATTTCTAGAGTTTAACTCTGAAGTCATAAATTTAAGTCAAAGAGCCTTTTTTTAACCTTAGTATATATAGTTTAAAAAAAAGACAAACTTTTTAAAGATGAAGTTAAATTGTACTCTTAGAAGAAACTTTTATCATTTAATTTTTATGTCCTGCTATAGCAATATCCGTAATAAAAAAATAAATTTGATAAATTTTAAAAAAAGAATTTTATTTTCCTCTAACTGGTCTTGTTGGACTGAGTTTTAAGGTCTTCTCTAGGACTTCAATTTTATTTCTCAAGTTTCTTTTCTCACCTACCTGAAACCCATCTATTTGGGTTATACCAAATATATTTTTGGTAATATATATATTTCTCTTTATTAGAAATAGGTGTCTTCATAGAATTTCTAGTAGTTTGGAAGAAGCTGAATGTGCTAGAATCACAGCATGTGTGTCAGCTGCACTATCAGCATTCTAGCTAAGGGGAGTTTATTGTTCCAGTTTTAGTCATTATAACACAGTCCTGTTTAATACTGCATGATCTATGGGTTGCCATAAACGTGGTACAGATTGGAGTGCTAATATGACATAAAATGAAGTGTCTCGTCTGAATGTTGCTTTTGTTTTGCATTTAACAAATTAGTATGTTGACATTCATCACTGATGGATTTCATTATTTGCTGAAAGGGTTTTAAGGGGTTTGACAGCATGAATGGTTTGTCCTACAGACTTTTTAGAATTGATAAAAGCATCTTTGTTCTTTGTACAAAAGCACCACAGATAGCTTATTGATGGACACACAAAAAGGGATGGCTTGTGTAGCTGCAACATAAAATAAACCAAGAAAATAATTTTTGAGTTGCTAAAAAAAAGTCAATAGTCTGTGTCTTAATACTATTTTTTTAACTGATTACTCTGAAATAATTATAGATTCACAGGAGGATGCTAAGAAATGTATAGGGAAGTTCCTGTGTGCCCTTCCCCCATCCTCTTCCAGTGTTAGCATATTATGCTACCAAAACCAAGAAACTGACATTGACCAGAATTCACCAGTTACACATGGATTCATTTGTGACAACACCTATTTTGACATGTGAAGGAAACTGCAATAGATCTATAAAATTATTTTATTTCGGTGGTTAAATAGTGTTAAATTCTATGACCAACTGGAAGTTCTATCTCAGCATTGTAACAAAGTAAAATCAATCTCATATTCTAAAACTTGCAATTTTATTGAGTCAAATACTGCCAAAAAAAGTAGGACATAATGAAATAAGCACTGGACTGAGAACCAGAAAGCTCAGGTTGTAGTGCTTGGTTTGACTCCAAGATAGCTGGAAAACTTCGGGCAAATTGTGTAATCTCCCTGGGCCTTATTTTCTTCATCTGTAAAATGGGGGGAACTGGACCAGTTGATTTCTAAGATTTCTTCAAAGTTAATGATTAACAATATACTCTTCAGTCTTTCATTCAACAACTATTTGAATACCTATTATAAGCTTGATGCTAAGAATGCACTGACGAATAGTAGTTTTCTTCAAGGAGCTTGCAGCCTAGTACGAGGAGACGAATATGTAAATAAATGTCCAATGTGCTCTGATGAGAGTCATTCTCTGTGCTGTCCAGTGCAGAAGCCATAGCCACAGGTGACTATTTAAATTTAAACTAAATTATATCAAGACTTCTGCTTTTGGTTAGGATGATAAAATGGGGGTCAGATATACCCTTCTACATAAAACACCTAAAAGAACAGATGAAACATAGAAAACACTGGTTTTCAAGTTATTGGACATCAGACAATGTGGGACTGATCCCTGGGGGGACAGGAAGTTAACACACAAGGAGAAA
Organism: Camelus ferus; assembly: GCF_009834535.1. NCBI lineage: Eukaryota > Metazoa > Chordata > Mammalia > Artiodactyla > Camelidae > Camelus > Camelus ferus. Next base: position 28,514,329 of record NC_045713.1, on the reverse strand, counting down.
CTACTATGGACTGAATGTCTCCCCCTCAGGTGCATATGTTGAACACCTAACCCACAAATGTGATGACACTAACAGGTGGAGCCTTTGGGAGATGAGTAGATCATGAGGATGGAGCCCTCATGAATGGGATTAGTGCCCTTATAAAAGGCGCCTCGGCTCTCACCCTCTTTCTGCCATGCGAGGACACAGCAAGAAGTCAGCAGTCTGCAAAGACCCTCGCCAGAACCGGACCATGCTGGCGCCCCGATCTCAGACTTGCAGCCTCCAGGACTGTGAGAAGTAAATTTCTGTTTTTTCTAAGACACCCAGTCTGTAGTGTCCTGTTACAGCAACCTGAACAGACCAAGACAGAGCCCTACTGGTTATCTCCATCTTCCTGCCTAGAGAGTGTGTCCAGACTGTGTGCAGGGAGAGGGTCCAAGTAGACCCTGGCGAGTTCCCTGATTTGAAGAGATGGAACTGAGATTGAGGGGAGGTCATAGCAAGCACACTTCTCACGGCAGAGGACAAGTGGGAGAGAGAACCAGAGATCTGCAGAGGGACCCCCTCAAGTACTCAGGAGGTCACTAATAGTACCTGTGTGTGAGGAAACCACCTGAAGCCAGGGGAAGAACCACCCCTGAGGATGCAAAGTTGTAATAACACTCAGGACTCACACAGGCCTGGCAATAGTGCCTGCCCTTCCAGCCAGAGAAAAACCTGTTGATTCAGAAAGCACTGAATGGGGGTTTCAGTATCTGCAAAACAGCTCAAAGGATTTGGCTCAGAATGTTACCTGCAGCCCTTGAGAAGGAACTAAAGGTCCTTGCCTTTGTTAATGGCTAACCTGTTATTTTGTCTGTCTTGACTGTTTTCTTTGTTTCTGCATTTTTCTCACTTCTCTGATTAAATTTATTCTCTGGAACTTCAGGAAAGTTAATGTTTTTCTACAAACAAGAGGCAAGTGGAGGATATGGGCAAGGGTGGGGTCTGTTCCAGGAAAGCCCCACAGGGTCCTGCTCGGTGACACTCCCAGTTCATCAGACAGAACAGCTCACCAAAACCGCCCCAAAATCAATAAATCAGAAATGCCCTGCTCAGCCTAAATTGATAATTTTTCAGTTGCATGTCCATCTCAGAATTAGATTCCCTGGCAAAAAGAATTTTAAAGTTTCCTCAGATAATTATGTTCTGCATCTTTGGCTGAAAACAATAGGTTCAAATAATTTGAGTTATTAATAAAGTCTACACTTTCTCTTCATGAGGTGTGTGTGCGCATTAATGGAAATAGTCAAGGAAACAGAGTTAAAATCCTAATGTCATTAGGCATCTGAGGCTTTATAGACCTACGTGGCTCTTGGGGTATTATAAATATCACTGACACCAGCAATTTTGTGAAGAGCAGTGATAAAGCTGCTGTCTGGAGATCCTCACAGCTTCATAACTTTTGAAAAGAGGGGAGGAAGAACATTGGTATAAGAAACAAGAAGCGCATTTCACGGTGAAGTCTGCTGTTGTGAACTCATAAATCACGGATCTGGTTAGCCTTCCATTTCCAGTGCATACGTGTGATTTCTAACAGATACTAAAAATAATACCAATGAATGGTCTAGAAGGTTGTTAGGGGATAACTCATGGTCCTGTAAGTTAAGAAATGTCCCTGATGACTCCAGTCCTGATGATCAACTGAAATCTTCTTTGTCACTTGCAATTTGAAGTGTATTATTTTCCAAAGCCCTTCCTTTATGTTATCAGTTATTGCACCATCCCCCAAATAATCTATTAAAGGGAACTTCCATTTGTGCTTCTTTTTTTTCCGTATCAGTTTGAGTGACTGTAAAATAATCCTGGTTTTTTTTTTTTTTTGGCCATACCTTGTTTCTAAAAAATTATTGTTAATTGTGGTAAAATATGCATAACATAAAATATACCATTGGAACCATTTTTTTAATTGACATATGGCTGATTTACAATATTGTATTCATTTCAGGTGTACAGCAAAGTGATTCAGCTATATATACACATTTTCAGATTATTTTTCATTATAGGTTATTACAAGATATTGAATATTGTTCTCTGTATTACACAGCAAATCTTTGCTGCTTGCCATTGTAACCATTTTTTTTCTAGTTTTTTTTTCATTGTAATCATTTTCAAGTGTACAGTTCAGTGGCATTAAGCACATTCACATTGTTGTACAATCTATCCACAGAACTTTCTGCATTTGCAAAATTGAAAATGTGGGGTTTTAACCTCCTACGTGTAAACATTGTTTCCATTGTCCCCATTATAAATGATCTACCTGTAGACCTTTCCTCTCTGTCTTCCAGAGTTTTTCGCTTTTCAGTTTCTGCCTCCTTTTTAATTTCCAGGAGTCCTTGCCTTCCTTATTGATCCTTCATACAATACAATTCTTATTTCATTTTGTGATACCTGCTACTCCATGCTTGAGGATATTAATTACAGGTTGAAAGATAATTTTTTTTCCTGTTTCCGATCGCCTGCATCAGCTCCTTCTGTAAATTATTTTTACCTCGTCTGTCATGGGAGAAGAATTCCTCCAAGGTCCTCAGTTCTGGGTTCTGTCTTTCTGTGTCAAGGGCCGTTGAGTAGGACTTGTTGACTGGTGAGATTTCTAAGATGAGTAGGTGGCATGGTGAGTCTATTTCTCCATGGGAGACCCTGAAATGTCAAGCAAAGAGAAGGAAGATAGTCTTTTTTTTGGGGGGGGGTTAATTAGGTGTTTATTTATTTATTTAGGGCACAACTACAGAAACTATAAGAAGATTATGGTTTCTAGGGGTTTGGGGAGAGGGAGGGAGGGAGGAATGAATAGAGCATAACGGATTTTTAGGACAATGAAATTGTTCTGTATGATACTATAGTGGTGGCTACATGTCATTATGCATTTGTCAAAATCCATAGAATGTACAACATCAAGAGTGAAGCCTAATGTAAATGATGGACTTTGATTGATAATAATGTGACGATGTTGGTTAATCGATTGGACCAAATATGCCACTGATGAGGGATGGTGAGGGGAGGGGAGTATATATGTGTGGATGGGGAGGGCTATGTGCGAACTCTCTGTATTTTCTGCTCAATTCTGCTGTGAACCTGAAACTGCTCTAAAAAAATAAATACATAAAAGGAAAAAAAAACAGAATGTTCAAGGCAGTTTTAAAAGGTCCAAAAGTGCAAAAATATCTAGGATTTAACATAAAATTATAGTCAGGTGCTTGTTGTTGTTGCCCCTAGTTCATAACAGTTATTCTAAGCCTCTGGGTGTTTGTAAATTTTGATAATTCTTCTAGGCTGAAAGGTGAATTTTCTGAGTTTTGATGTGCTTCATACAAGGCAAAGATTGCAATAATAACAATAAAAATAATTCCAGAAACAGCCATTATCATTGCAAGAGGAAAAGGTATATGATCAGATAAGAAAGCCACAGCAGAAAGTTCCAGGAACAAAACAAATACTCTAATAAAAAACAACAACAAAATAAAACACAGATACATTTGTAAAAAGTCTGTAAGAAAGCTTCCTGCCGTATTCTCAGCAGCCAGCTGAGTTCCAGCCCTTGCATTAGGTACACTACGTCTCCTGAGCTGACTGGTTATAGAAAGCATCACTTGTGGATTGTGGAATTAAATAGAGAGCCACCAAAATAACTCAAGTCTTGATTGGTATTTTAACAGAGAAATGGGTTGCTTGGCATTTTCTGAACACACCAGAACCCACGCGAAAAGGCTTGACTTCTAATTAATGGGGTTATTAACCAACTCAAAAATCAATGGTTTTTCTTAACCTACACAGACAAAAGCCTCTTACTGAGAGAAAATCTGAGCACGTTTTGCTGCGCAATCACCACTCTTCCTCATTTCAGGAAAGTTAAAAAGACCTTGGCCCAACACAAAATGATCAAATCCTAGGAATGTGTACAATGCCTGAAATATGGTTCTACATGTTTCCCCAAATGAATAATCAAGAATTCCTACATCAGAGTGCAAGTTTCATTTGTTCCTTTTAACTTGAAAGAACACTATTATGACATTGAGTTCCACATCATATGTCATCAGAGAAATGCAAATTAAAATAAGATACCACTACCCACGGATTAGAATGGCCCAAATCCAGAACACTGACAACACCAAATGCTGACAAGTCTCTCTCATTCATTGCTGGTGGAGATGCAAAATGGTACAGCTACTTCGGAAGACAGTTTAGCAGTTTCGTACAAAACTAAACATAGTCTAATCATATGATACAGCAATCACACTCTTTGGTATTTAGCTCAAGGAGTCGAAAACTGACGTCCAGACGAAAAGCTGCACATGGATGTTTATAGCAGCTTTATTCACAATTGCTAGAAACTTGGCACACAATAATAGTAATATTCCAGGCAATGGACTATTATTTAGCACTAAAAAGAAATGTGCCATCAAATCATGAGAAGATATGGAGAAATCTTAAATGCTTATTACTAAGTGAAAGAAACCAGCCTGAAAAGGCTGCCTACTGTATAATTCCAACTATATAACATTCCAGAAAAGGCAAAACTATACAGAACAAAAATATCAATGGTTGCTGGGGGTTCTGGAGGTGGGAGAAGGGGGAAAGGAATAAAAAGTGGTGCACAGGTGATTTGTAGAGCAGTGGAAATACTCTGTGTGAAACCATCATAGTAGATACGTATCATTATACATTTGTCCAGACCCATAAAATGTACACCGAAAGTGAACCCTAATATAAACTATGGACTTTAAGTGATAACGCTACATCAGTGTATGTCCATCAGTAGTAAAAAATGTACCTCTCTGGTGGGGACTTGAGAATAGGTAAGGCTGTGCCTGTGGTGGCTGGGCTGGGTAGGAGGTGTATGGGAAATCTGTAACTTCTGCTCAGTTTTGCTGTGAACCTAAAACTGCTCTAAAAAATTTGTCTTAAAAACAACAACAGAATACCTATATGTGTCCATGTAAGAATTATCTAAGTGTAAGGTTAGTGAGGAATGTCTGGGTAGGACCCAGAGATGGAAAAACCAGATGTCTTTGCTCTACTGATATTCTCTTTTTTTTTTTTTTTTTTTGGAGGAGGGGAAGTAATTAGGTTTATTTATTTATTTGTGTTTGGAGCAGGTACTGGGGATTGAATCCAGGACCTCAAGAATGCTAAGCATGCGCTCTTGAGCTATACCCTCCTCCTCTCTGACTAGTTATTTGCCATGCAGGGTTTAGGAGTTTCCTTTGATAAGTTTCATTTCTTGTAACTTTTCAGTAAGTCATGAGGATAAGGAGAGAAACTCAGTAATCTTCCTTTTATTTTTGAACACTTTTTTTTTCTGATTACAAAGATAATTCCTACTCTTCTTGAAAAATTTGAAAATTATAGAAACACTTAAAGAATAAAAACAAACTATAAGTCACCACTTAAAGATTAACTGTTACTAGCATTTTGTGGAAATTAGCATTTCCAGTCTTTTGGTGCACATATAAACTTTATTCAGAATTGGAAAGAGACTGTATATAATATAACTTTCTCTGTTCTGTTAATAATAGTAAACATCCATGTTTATTAATTTAAACAATGAATTTAAACATTTCTTTACGTGTTTTTCTATATCATCTGTAATGATTGCATAGGATCTGTGTCCAAACCCTAAGGATTTAACCAAATCCTTACTCTAATAATACTATATTAAATTTGTTTCTTGTTATTTTTCCCATATTAGAAATCAGTACCTTTCTTATATATAAATCATTGCATTCAACTTTGATTGTTTCTTTAAAATGAGCATCTATTCCTAACAGTCTAATTGCTGTGTCAATAGGCATGACCACTTAGAAGCTAAAGCCCTTCTCTAGGATGCAGGCTTAATGCTTCATTGCAGGCAACAGGTGAACCTGAGTTATAAGCTTGTGATCAAATCAGATGTGACTTATTAAGCAGCTACTATATGCCACTTTTATAAGTGCAATCTTGTAAGTATATTAATTCCCATTTTATAAATGAGCAGTCTGAGGCTCTGAGAGGTTGAGGCTCAGAGTGCTGGTACAGAAACCGTAAAATTAGGATTGAAACTCAACTCCATCTGGCTCTAGAATAATTCCCTTTCTGCTATACCGGGGATACACAGTTTGCTCATGTTAGGGCACACTTAGAATGTGTCAATATCTGTGCGGTACACAGGGATAGACTGGAAGGGATTTAGAAGCATCTATATGAGATTTGTGGGGAGAATTCAAAGTGTTTTCTGTATTTTAGGATTTTATTAAAATAAAACGTAAATGTACAGTTCAGTCGGTTGGTTTTTTTTTTTTTTTCTTAGTATTTTCACAGAACTCTACAACCATCACTACTAATTCTGGAACATTTTCATCATCCCAGAAGAAACCATACCCTTTAGTCATCACTTCCTGCTCCCTTCCTCCCCATGACCTTGGTAACCACTAATTTACTTTCTGTAGATGGCTTTGCCTATTCTGGACATTTTATATAAATGAAATCTTACAATATATGATTTTTGTGTCTGGCTTCTTTACTTATCATAGTATTTTCAAGTTTCATCCATGTTGCAGCATCTATCAATATTTCATTCCTTTTATGGCTGAATAATATTCCATTGAATGGACGTATCACATTTTCTTTATCCATTTATCAGGTGATAGACATTGGGTTGTTTTCACTTCCTGTCTACTATGAATAATGCTGCTATAATCATTCATGTACAAGTCATTTTTGTGGCTATATGCTCTCAATGCACTTGGGTGTTCCATCTTAAACTCTTTCAGGAAACACCACACTGTTTTCCAAGGCAGTTGTACTGTTTGGATCCCCCCTGCAATGGGATGAGGGTTGCAATTTCTCCACATTGATCTTGTTATTGCCTTTTGGATTATAGCCATCTTAGTAATGTGAAGAAGTATCTCATTGTCATTTTGTATTTTCCTGATGACTAACGACGTCAACCATCTTTTCATGTGCTTGGTGGCCAGTTATGTATCTTCTTTGGGCAAATGTCCATTAAAAACAATTGGATCATGTTTTTATTATTGAGTTGTAAGAATTTATATACTCTAAATAGACATCCCTTATCTAGTACATGATTCGCAGATACCTCCCGTCATTCTGTAGGTTGTCTTCTCACTTTTATGATGGTGTCCTTTATAGCACCAAGTTTTAAATTTGGGTGGTCCAATGTTTCAATTTTTCTTTTATCACTTGTGTCTTACTTGTCATAGCTAAGAAACATCCAAGGTCATGAGTATTCCTGTTTTCTTCCAAGCACTCAAGTACTTACATTTAGGTCTAGGATCCATTTTATTTTCCACTGGTTGAAAAGACTCTCTTTTCCCATTCAATTGTCTTGCCACTCTTGTCAAAAAAAAAAAAAAAAAAAATCTGGATTCTTCTATTCTATTCCCTCGGTCTGTCTAGTTCTTCTTTTTCTAGTTCCTTCCCATGATCTCCACTAGCTCTTCCTTCCAAAAACATACATTCTAAGTTTAAAAGAGTTATTGACAGACATCAAAAGAAGTTCCCTAGCCCCTGGGCTCACCTCCTTGCAGCCAAACTGCTGCCTCTGTAACAAAATTCTGAGGATGCTAGGCTGGGCTAGACTAGGATTCTCTTGAAGTGCAAAGTTGTGTTTTGCGCGTTAGTTTTCCAAGTCTAGTACCTTGGCAGTTTGTAGGAACTTAATGGTTCAAGGATATGTGTAAACAAGTTCACATTGTAGAGCACAGGGAACTATATTTCAGTATCTTGTAGTAATTTATGGTGAAAAAGAATATGAAAACAAATATACTTATGTTCCTGTATGACTGAAGTACTATGCTGTACACCAGATATTGACACATTGTAAACTGACTATACTTCAATAAAAATAAAGAGCTAAAAAAGTAAAAATAAAACAATAGAGGATATACGGATATGTGGATGGCTGAAAGAGTGACATAAAAATTTGGTGGCCTAATGACTGAGGTCCAATGAAGTTTTTGAGCCCATCATTGTAAGGTTATGTACACTGGAGGAATAGACCGTCAGGGAAATCTCTAATGAAAAGTTGATTGTCTAACTTACATCATCAGCTAATGTCTTTTGGACAGCTAGGAGACATCTTTTTTTAGGTGAGTCAAAATTGTACATATGACCTACTTCCTGTAGCTTCAAATATAGAAAATGCCTTTGGTTACACAAACAAGATGTTAATCTCTTAAGACGGTGTTGAGCTAAGATGTAGAATCTGGAGGTAAATATAACCACATAAATAATTCGCTGTTTTCTCTTTCCAGGACCATTATATTGAAATTACTATAACCAAAACTTTTTTGTGGTCTTTGATCACATGCATTAATTCCCTTAGGATCCAAGGATGGATGAGGGCTTCTTAAGGTTCGTGAAGTCCTAGCTGGAAATCTTGGTGTTTTGACTGCTAACACACTAATTGCAGGCAAGGAAAATATAGCAAATTTAAGGAGAAAAAGATGTAGGTAGTAAAGAACCTTCCAATATTTAATTAATTGGCAAAAGACTTCTTCGCTAATTAAACCCTTAAATACCCATGAAAGTAGGTACAGTGTTTTTGGTCTGGTGATAAGGCAACATGACTTAACCATTTCTTCACACTCACATTTAAAGATTTCTCAAGGAGACTATGAAATACAATGTGAACTTTATTAAACACTTGGACAGTCTTAAACACATTCGAGGCATTTAAAATATTTTCCATGCTTTTTAACAGTTTCTCTAAAAAATTTAACTAAGATTCAAACATTTCTACATGCAAAAATGTTGCACATTTCTCTCACCAGATCTGGTTTTGTCCATTAAATCTCTATGGCATGGAAGCTGAATCCGGAAAGTTCAGCACTGACTTCCAGTGAAACATAACCCACATACTCGACCTCTTCACCCACAAAAGAATGTAATTTACTGCATAGATTTCCAGTACCCTTCCTGGCCGCTAGGTAGGTCATTATTGGCTCACGGCCCTCTCAGCCAACAGGTAAGGTGCCCCCCATACTTCCTAAGCCTTGGAAAGCTAGCACTCTGATTTGAACTTTTTCACTACAATACAGAATTGTTCCTAATTCCTCAACTTTGGCCTTCTACTATCAAAAAACCAGCATTCTGCTCAAGAAACAAATAAACCTGCTCTTTGCAATATGGAGAACTACGAGAACTCATGGGAAAACCAGAAGCACAATGGAACAAGGTAAACTTCTACATCATATTCAAGAGACTAAGCTATAAAGAACCACTTGGTTACAAAATCTCTCGTTGCCTGGAGGATGGGATTAAAAACCACACAGCTATCCCCAGAAAACCGTCACACAGAGCATAGACTGCATGACTCCGCAGGTGAGTTTGCCGGATGCAAAGCAGGAGACTTAAACCTTCACCTTTGAGTAAGTGAAGCCAGTCTCTCCCACCACCTTCCCATAGAACCTAGTGTCTATGGAAGACCAACCAGCTAAGCTACACACCTACAACACATTAAATGTAGTACACTCACTTTCAAAAGCCTAAAAGGACAGTGGGATTATTTTGTATTTTAGGGGCTTTCACAATTTAGAAAGTTAATATTGAAATTTAATTTGTGCTGCTAAAAATCAAAACCTGCCTTGACTCCTTGACTTGCCAGAGAACTACGTAAAGCTCTTATTCCTTTAGTCATTATGTTCGTGAACCACATGATCTTTGAAAGTATGCCTTCCCCTGGCCTTTCCTGTGCTATAGTGAATACATCACTCACCACTAGAGATGTGCACCCCAGTTCAAATCCAGGAAAGGGTCGAGTGCCCGAAAAGTCATGTACTGCCTCTTTGATAATGACCCAAAGTTTCAGTCTACTCTCCCGAGCTTGCTACCCTACAGTGGTCACATAGACGTTAAGTCCATATAGGGTGAGGAGTAATCTGGAGGAAGATGGAAAGGCTTATGGAAAATAAATTATTTTCTTGCCTCTAGCACGCAGGATTCAGTTCAGTGCCTCTATGAATGACTCCATCTTAATTTCCCTCAACAAATACAGGCTAACCAGGTGACGTGCAACCTTGGCTGCTAACTACCATCAATTATTTTAACTTTGATTGCACAGCTTTCCCAAGACCCACCAAGGTATACCATCTCGGTACGAGGGCCAAGAAACTGGAGTTGCTAAGTTCCATGGCTGATTTGCACGCAGCAAGCCCATCAGAGGCCTACAGGCAAGCTTTGGAAATGTTTGCGCAGATTACTGTAATGCAGCCTATGTGAATGAATGGTTTAAAGCAGATGAGGAAAAGGGTCGCATCGTAGGCATTCTAGTAAAACCCACAAGATACGGAATGCCAATAGTATACTGAGAAGCAGGTATTATACTTTAATAATAAAAAACACAACCAGAGAAACATTTTCTATTATATTAGCAAATACACAGAAGAGCAATGAAATAAATGGATTTACTTCAAACTACTGGTTCTCACACCCATGAACATACATGAGAATTACTTGTGGAAGTTTTAAAGAGTCTAGGCCTCACTCGGAGGCTGCAGTGGGGGTCAGGACCCAGGTATTTTTAAAAAGCTCTTTGGATAGCTCTGATGAGTTTCCTGCTGGTTGAGTCTCTGATTTTAGGTTAACTGGGGTACTTTGGATTTTTTTGGCCATTGTTTGGGGGTTTGGGGAGCTTTTTTTGCAGATTTGCTAGCAGTAGTGAAGAACTTGGCCTCTGGCTTTTTGGGAGATTGTCTTGGGTCTTTCTTCCCCAGCGAAGAGTTTCTTTCTTTCTCCACCTCTTCTTTGATTTTTGCCTTCTTCCCTGTGCCTTTACCTGGGGTCTTGGGCTCCACAGCTGTCGGGGTCTCCAAAGCCGGGGAGGCCTTTCTCTTCTTCCCACGAGGTGTATTGGGACCAGGACTCTTCTTTGGAGACTTCTTTCCTGTGGCATGTTTTTGTATCTAAAGAAAAAGAAAAAAGTTAAGTCAGGGGACAAAGAGGAGAGGGGACAGGACGACTGACAATGTAACTTCAAGATTCATTGTCCTCAGCATGATGAACAAGGAACAGCTTTTTTCCTTCTACCTTGCAAACGTTTTGTAAGGTAGTTACATCCTATCATTCATTGCTGTAAAAAGGACTGCAACACCTTCTGTTCCAATCAGAGGAAAACCATCTTTCCCCATGGCTGGGGTTAAGGGCTCCTGGAAGAACACACTGGGAGCACAGCAGGGAGACCTGTGATCTAACCCTGACTATTCTTCACCTTCAGCTGTAAACTCCTTGCACATGGGTTAGGGCAGGGGGTTGGTTCCCAAACAAAGTGTGTAAAAACCAATGGTAACTGTTAGAAAAATCCATTTCCCAGGATGTGAGTCACAGATCCTTTGATGGGACTGTGCTCAAGGCTGGGAATTCTGGATTTTCCAAGCACTCTAGATGATATGGCTGATGATTTAGGTACGGGCTGTGCCATAAGATGTGCCATGAGCCCCTTACACGGGTCTTGTTCATGGATGGTAGGGGAAGCCCTCTAGTCTTCTAGGGACCATTTCTTCCCTTATTTTCCAGAGGTCCCCTCCAATAGCTGGATGGATACTATAAGTATGAATAAAAGCAGTATCAGAGAACCCCACAATAAAAACTCAGTTCCTTTACATCATCTCCCCTGAAACCCATTAAGTCAGATTTCTGTTAGGAACCATGCAAGGCAGGGTATTTGAAAGGTTTCAGATGAAGGATCCAGTATCCAAGTTTCCTCTGGCAAGTTTTCTGAGATGAAGTATGTGATGACTCACCTTCAGAGACTGAACCTGCTTTTCAAAACCACAGGCAGGCAATGTTTCTTAAAATTATTTATCCAGCCGAGTCTCCCTTGATTCTAAGGTACACAAGAGGCCGTGCTGACTATACCCCACTCCCATACCTCAGAGGAGGGTAAAGTCAGTCGGGGTAACTAGCTCAGGGGTTCTTGGGGTTAACCCTAGTATTTTTCATCTATCTCTTCACAATCGTTGGTGGAACAGGTCTCACTTGAAAGAGACTTCTACAAATGACGACCCCCAGCTGCGAAGCGCTGCCTGTACTCAGCGGTGCCTGCCTGACACACGGGGGCCCGGAACCTGTCCATGATGAATAAAAACCATTAATGAAAATACCTCCACGTTTCCTGCAGCTGGAGTTTCCCTCGCTGGTACCAGGAGTGGGATTTCCTCTTCAGATTCATCTTGTGGTTTGGGCTGGGCTCTTACTCCACTGGCCACCTTCTGGGGTCCAGGGTCCTGTGCTGGAGCACCACCAGTTTTGGGGGCCACTTCATCTGTAGTTGGGGCTGATGCAGCCTTCCCAGCCTGTTTCATAAGTTTTTGTTTTCCTTTCTTCTCCCGTTGTTTTTTAAAATATTCTATCCTCTTTCGGCCTTTCTTCGCATCCTACCCAAAAAATTAAGCATAATTTTAGTAGGGGAAACTTTTTGTTGGTAAATAAATGGCACAGACTTAGCACTTGCAGTCAGGTTATTCATAAGCTCCCTGAAAGGGCCTTGACCTGTACAAGACCCCAGTAAACGAACCCCACCACCAGCACCTGAACCCCAACTCCAGTGTCTTGGAGTCACAGCCAAAGATGCATTTTATGGGGTAAATTATACTGAGAATCTGGGTATCTGAAGTATGCAGTCACAGGTTTTGTGGAGTCAACCCCATTTACAGGCCAGTCACAAGTCATCCAGACTACGTAATACGTGATGTGAATCAGCTGGTCTTCCGCGTGTGCAGGTCCCACATCTGCAGATTCAACCAGCCTCAAATCAAAAAATATTCAGGAAAAAAAGAACCCAAAAAGTTCCAAAAAGTAAAACTTGAATTTGCTGTACTCTGGCAACTCTTTACATAGCATTTACACTGTATTAGGTCTTATAAGTAATCTAAAGGTGGTTTAAAAGATGTGGAGGATATGCACAGCTAACGTGCAAACACTACGCCCCTTTATACAAGGGCCTCGCAAATTTTGGCCATCTGTTCGGGGGAACCACACCGACAGAGATGGGTGACTGGACATCCCCATGAAACTGTCGCAAAAAACAAAAACAAAAAACCTGCTTTTTTTTATTCCTACCTCAGTTTGTGATTAAGAGTTAAAACAGTAACACGTTTACATAGCTAGAGGCCCATCACCCTCACCACACAGTACTGTTTAATAACATCTACAGTGGCGTCCAAATTCCATCCTAACCAGCAATTCCAACATCTTCACAAAGCCCTCAACTGAATCTGCTGACACATGGCAAAAAATTCAGACTTCCTGCTTCCACTTATAGCAGTCTTGTTATTCCGGATTCTCCTCCCAATGAAAATGAGTAAAAAAGTGGGGCAAAATATTAAATTTTTTTTCATAAAAGCACTGACAAGCTGATTACACTATAAGCAATTTTTGCCCTGAGAGTATTTGCCTATGCCTAACTTTCAAGAGTTGTGTAAGAGTGGGAGCAGGAGGGCAGGGGTGCGGAGAGAAATCAAACCCCAGCGTCCACACCAGGCAGGGATTCGAAGAGAAAACTCCCTTCACAATAAGCTGGGACCCCAATGAGTCAGACCCTCAGGGTAGAGAGAAACAGGAGGCTGAGCTGTGAGGATTTATCATGATGGGTGGGTTTTTGTCATTGGGAACCTCAAGCCTTGAATGTGCTTTCGGTGAGTGCCCCAAGGTGTGTGGCCGTCGTAAGTGTAAACCCTCTGGGGAAAGAAAGATCTTCATCCCGCCCATCAGATTAGCCTACAAATAACTTCCCAAATGGAATGACCACCACAAAGTCCAAGATAACCAAGCACATAAGGCACCAGCAGGGAGAGACAAGCAGCTGCATCACCTATTATGTCAATTATCAGACAACAGAACAACGACACTTAACACGTTACAAGAATGAAGACAAACTGGAAGAATATTCATAGATAACAGGAAACCAAAAAAGGTACAGTACAGCCAACTTGAAAAAGAACAAAACATGGAACTTACAAAAGTAAAAAAATAAAAAGATCGTGTCTAAAAACTCATTGGACACAAGTATGTGGCTGGAGAAAGACTGAATAAACTAGGAGACTGGTCCAACTGAGAGCAAACAATTTCATTTTCTCTCCTGTGGCTCCTTCTGCAGTAGAACCAGGAGGACAGAAAACCTACCCAGCAAAACCAAGGGGTATCTGTCAGCCTCATACAATCTTAAAATCTGCCTATAAGTAAGCAAGGACTTAATAGACTAGATTCTGGTTTTCCTCTTCCTCTCAGCTCCCCTCACCACCACACAGGTCCCTTCTGAGCCCCATCAGTCCTTCCGTTCTCTCTTGTCCAGCCGTGTTTACACCCAATTAAGCCTGTCCAGGGTCTGGATTTGTACTTACTTTCTTCTTCTGACTCGGTGTGCGCAGTCCCTTGGCTTCACCCCGGCTGCTGACAAACGAAGAGAAGACAGGCAGGGACACCGATCTCTCGGTCTTCACGTACAAGAGCTTCACGCTCTCCCACTTCTGAAACAAGAAGAGTGACATCAGCTGCACATGCTTTGTTCCTTTTAAACAAACGACTGGTTAAAGCATCTGCTAGACTGTACCTCCGGCAGTTTCTGTGAAAGCCTTTTTGTGACAGCAACGACATTTTCGACGATGTGCTGAACCTGCATTCCAGTGTGACCGATGCGTATGGTACTGAAATTTAATAAAGCATTAGACATAAAGATTTAAAAAAATTTTTTGTTTTTCAAAATAAAGCAAAGGCAAGTATGTGAGAAATACACACACAATCCTGAAAACATTTCAAGGTAGGAAAAATTAAAATCTTTAGGTTCTCGATTTGAAAGGAAGATGATCATCTTTTATGTTCTAAAAATGCTGTCCTCCTGACATATGTCCTACCATTAAGAGGTGACTGAGGAGTTGGCGCCTAACCATGTGAGGGTGGGAGGGTCAGCGGCAGGGCCAAAGGGAGCTCTACCTTCATCCTAGAAAACACAGGTCACTGAGTCAGCCTGAGCACAATTACCCCCAGGAGTGGCTGTTCTGAAACAGAACTCCCCCCACGAGGACTGTAAAGGTCCACTGCCCGGAAGCAGCTGCCATCTCTAAGACAAATATGATGGTATGCAGCGTCTTCTGGCCAAAAGCAAGACCATCCCTTCAGCTGAGGCACAGTGCAGACACAAGCCAACAGGGAAGCCCAGAAGTGCCACTGCTCAGCTACTGGGTCTGCTGGTCCGTGCCAGTCCCCATCCTTCCTGCCATGGGAGCTGACAGGCAGGCCGGCTGTTGGTGAGGTGTCTGCAGAACGAGGAGGACACGGGCTGGTGCTTCCACCTGCCTCTAGCCAAAGGGGCTCTGCTCACTCTGTGTGCCCCCTGCCACCAACCTGCAAGTACACCCCGGGCTTCCCAGATGGAAGGATGGCAAGAATTGGGTGTTGTGGGGAGGAAGACAGAAAACTACTGTTGGGGAAAGATGGGAAAAGAGATGAAGGAATGGTTTAGACTTTGTATTCTTATTAGTTGTCCAGAATTTTTCTTAAGCTGTGGGTTTTGGCTTGGAAGAACCCCTGGGGCAAAAGACAGCTACTCCTTCACCTGCCTTCATGGTGCTGCCCCCTTTCCCAGCTGTTCACTGATCCCATGAACCAGACCTCTGACCTTCCAGAGCCACCACTTTAATGTCAGCTTATAATCAAAGGAGGAGAGGGGCTTGGGTCCAGGCCTGACCATCAACTCTTCTCAGCTGCTTAATTACAACCAATCCGGGGGGTCCCTACCTGTTGGCAGAAGGCAACACCAGAGTCCACCAGTCTTGCCTCGCCATACCCTGCTCCGGCCTACCTGGAGACACTGCTGAGGACTGGCCTCTCTGGTGAGCAGAGTCAAGACATTTTGGTGGCCCTGTTTTATGATATATGTGAGCACTGGGTAGACATGGGCTCCTGGGGTCTCTCTGGGAGGAAGGGTTGCACCCTACAGCCCTGCCCTACTGGCAGGTGCCCATCCCTACACCACAGACCACCCCCCTCCAGTCATCAGATTAAGTGTTTAATGAAATGCTTTTGAATATGCTTAAAACTCCCTTCCTCCCCACAAACTCAAACTTAACCTGCTTCTCAGCCTAATAAATAAATTAAAAAAAAAAAGCTGAGCCACACTATCCACCTGGAAGCTGGAACGCACTCACTGCCCTAAAACGTCTTGGTTGGTATCTGGGGCTGGGTGTGGGGAGTCCACCCAGCTCAGCGTCCAGAGAAAAGAGAAGATCAATGCAATAACACAGACACTAGACAGGATGATGGAACAGGAGGGACACGGAATTCATTAAACAAGAAGTTAAAGCAAGACTGAAGTGGACCTTTACTTTAAAGGATAATGTGGTGCCAGTCAACACGAACGCCCAGTACCACAAATGTTCTCTAAGCATCAGTCTTATTCTCCTGCTTTCCTGAGTCTAGAGGTGCCCTGTCTAACAGAGTCAACATTAGCACTAGCCACACGTGCATTTTTAAACTGAAAATAAGTTAAGATCAAGTAAAGTTTGAAATTCAGTTCCTTGGCTGCAGCAGCCACATGTGGCCAATTTTCTTGTGAGTTTGCACAGCTATAGACCATCTCCATTACTGTGGAAAGTTCTAGGATGCAGTACTGTTCTCGAGAACTGAATACTCCTAAAGAAAGAATTTTAGTTTTAACAGAATGATCTGGTTTCATTAACACTATCTTATACAAAAAAAGTTTGTAAAATCATTATTAAATGTAAGATTAAACAAAGGCACACGTGAATGCCTTCTACTTACCTGCAAGAACCACTTTTAGAGATGTTTAAAACGGTTCCCCCGACACAGTCATTGATCTCTTTGGATAAATTCTTGGCCAGAAGGTTTACAGGCACTGGAACTCTAGAACGACACACAGGCATTTAGGGCAGCACACACACACCTACAAATTTCATGCTACTCAAGTCCTGTCATTGCTGGGAAACTCACTTCTTTCTATTGTAGAAATGCTTCCCAAGGTGTGAGGGTAAGAGCCGTCTGATTCTAGCATCGGCAAGGAAGAAGTTGAAACTACTCAAGAGGCGCTGCTTGGCTTCATAAGCTTTATATTCCTTTTTTAAAGTTCGGAGGGGTATAATCTGGAAAACGTAAGAAAATGTAGAAACATGAATCTGTACACAAAACAGCAACAGACTCACAGATGTAGAAAACTTCTGGTTACCAGGGGGTGGGGGGAGGGACAAATTAGGAGTGTGGGATCAACAAACGCCTACATATAAAATAGATAAGTGATAAGGATGACAGCACAGGGAACTATACCCAGTATCTTGTAATAACCTATAATAGAATAGAATCTCCAAAATAAACAAAAACCCTGAATCACTATGCTGTACACTTGAAACCAACAATATTGTAAACCAACTATAATTTAAAAAAAAAAAAGAAAGGAAAAAAAGTGTGAAAACGTAAGTTAAGAACCCAAACAATAACAAGAAACACTGGGACAATTTGTATCCAGATTTCAAAATGCGCCGGAGCCACAGTTGTGTGAACACGTGGGTGTCTGAAGCAGCATGGGCTCAAGGCTGAATGCTGGGGGCACAGGGGCAAGGGAGTCGGGACCCTCCCTGAGAGAAACTGGACCAAAAGCTACAAAAAGCGCGAGAAGTGCCAAGTCAGAGGCAAACCTGGGACGCCCTGGAAGTAGAGAGGAGCACATAACAGAGCAACCTTCTGGAAAATCTTTTAAGGTATAGAAGTTACTGATGTAGACACTGAGCTTTTAGGAAAATAAACCTCAACAGCTCATCCGTCACAGGGAAGAGGGAACTGCCCTACCTAAAGCCAATGAGAATTAAATGAAAAAGAGAAAAGTAAGTTTGAAATCAAACTCTTAAAAGAGAAATATGTACCAGGTGATATAAGAATGTATTACTTGTCACTTCAGTTGAAACTAATCTTTGAATTGCCTTGAAAATATTAACCTGCTCCCTACCTGAGAAATGGTTTTAATCTTATGCTTGTTCAAAAGCTTCTTATAAAAACGTTCTGTCTGTTCAGGAGTTAAATTCGGTTCGTCTTTGGTAAATAAACAGATATCTGCTAAATCTGATCGAATACAATGAGGCAAGGACCTGCAAAATACACAAGAAAAAAATGAGGAATAAAGCATTATAACTGATAACATATGTTTATATTCCGTAGGACACAATAAATTCACTGTTGTTTCAATAAGCTTCATTCATGCTTTTTAAGTAAATATGCTACTGAGAACGTTTATAAATATATCCGGTTTTTAGTAGTACACAGGAGAGAATTAAGATTCAAACACTAAATCACCACAAATATCTACAAGCCAAAAAATCAATTAATATTTGGGATACAATCAGAGTTGAGATACAATCAAAGAGACTCAAAACAGTGCACATTCTTATTTTATATGTTGCTATATATGCACATGTACCATAATGTTTCTTCAGAACTTTACTCTGCAAAACACCCCTGGGCTCCATAAACAACTTAACTCTTACTAGATGAAACAGAGAACGGAGAAAACCAACAGGGACCAGCAAACATGCATCAAGTTGAGTCTCAAAGAGGAAAAAAGGATTCGCCCACATTCTAGGCCTACATGTTCCGAGGAAACATCTCCTCGGTTTAGGAAGAGAGCAAGCCACAGAAGTATGACTTGGCAAAGGAGATGGAGGTGCTGCAGAGCTGGCTCACCAAGAAGTGAGCAGCTGGGAAAATATCCTGGAGAAGCTCAGAGGGCTTTCCAGAAGGGAAAAGTGCCTGGGCAGAGGTGTGCAATCAAGAAGACACACCAGATACATAAAGCAAAAACTAAGGCAATTGGGCTGCGGCAGTTTGTGAAGGTGAGTTAAGAGAGAATCTGAAGATCAAAAGGGTCTTTCCAATTTGTAAACATTCTTAACCCACACTCCCACCCCTTTTTCCTATGGGGAAAAGAAAAGAAAGAAGCTATCCCACACACTGCTTTCTATAGCAGAGCTGCTCTTCTGACACCCAAGAAATGAGAATTCCAGAGAGGCAGGGTTGCCAGACAGAATACAAGACACCCAGTTAAATCTGAATCTTTTTTTTTTTTTAGTATAATTATGACCTACTTACCCTAAAAAATTGCTTGTATTTTTATTGTTAAGTCGGGCATCTCTGACATAAAGAGTCCTAGCAGTAAGAATGTGTAACCACCATGGGTTTCTTTTCTACAAGGAGTTTGCTGCCAAGTTTTTTTTAACAGTCTCTGTATAAAAGAGTGAGTTCAGAACCTCAGGAATTTTAGCTTGGAACTGGCCTGACGTGGAAAGATAACATAATCTATGAAAATACAAAAGCTGTTTAATTTATTCTAAACTGTGTCCTCTCAAAAACCAGGTTTTCCAATTCAACATAACTGTTCAGGTTAAACCAACCACCATATATCCAGAACACTGGTGAAAAGTTCTGGAAAATTTAAGCACGTCTGAATTCCTATGGGACTTTTTTAGGTACAATTATTTCCAACTCAGATACTTTGAATCTGCCAAGTTTCCACTAGAAACTAAGTTGCCAACTGTTAAAAGTACCACAGAATGCAGATAAAACCAGCAAAGACAGAAAACCCGAACTTACAATTTGACCCGCAGTTCTTTACTTGGAATCCTCCATAATATCACCATTAAAAAGAAATTTTCATTCTCATTCAAAAGCAATCCATTCGGGTTTTTCCTTGATCTGGAATGTGCCAAGAGAGCCTCTACTGCCTTTCTAACCTGCAAAGTGGAGATACTCAAGTAAGATAAATCTCAACCGAATTCCCATAATTTACCCCTGCTCAAATTCTATTTTAGAAGGTAACCTCCACAACCATATCCATCAGGATCCTGCAATTTGTACTCAGAGGAATGTAGACACCTCAGTATCGGCTAATAGCATCGTCTACAGAAAAGAGCCTCTTCTACGTAAGACATTGAGCCAGATGGTAACACGATTCCCCTGCGCTCGACGTTGAAGGCAGTAATCCTCGTAAAAGCGCAGTACATCTGTATCTAGCATTTCCTGCGCGCTTATTAGGTTCCAGGCCCCTGGTCACCGCGCTTTACGTGCATCACCTCCTCTGACCCTGGAGAGCAGAGTAGAAGGCAGTAGAGCGCATTTAAACACGAAATAACTGAGCCTTGTAAAATCAAGCGACTGGTCAAAAGTCAAACGGCAGGGAAGCAGAGCCAGGTGGATCTCACCTTAGAACCCAAATTATACCTGCAATCCAACTCAACAGAGCCAGGGTGCAGGGCTGGGGGAAGCGGGCACCTACCCACGCGTATAAAGGAGCGGACGAGCGGAGGGCACCGCGAACCAATGACCCTCCCAAAGCTCCGGAGGCGTCTACTCAGGCGCGGAGCCCGCACTCGGCACCCCGCAACTCACAAGGCCACGGCCACCCGGCTTCCGAACTCTTCCCTAGGGGCCACACACCTGCTCTTCGTCCAGCTGCTCCAGTGCGGCTGGAGTCGCAGGAGTCGAGGCTGAAGTTGCGGTGGAGGCGGACGGTGGAACCTGGGCCGAGGCCGAGTCCTCCATTTCTTCTTCACCTCGTGCAGATGCGCGTGCGGATCCCGGGAGCTGGCTCCCCTTGCGCACGCGCGAACCTGGGCTCGTAGCCGGAAGCCGGGGGGCGGGGACCAGGCCCTTGCGTCACATCCGGGAGCGCCGGGTCAAGCCCTGGGGCGTCGCGGCGTAAGGATTTGGCGGGCGCGAGCAAACTGAGTAGTCACTCTGCCAGAGGTCTGAACCTCTTGCCGGACAGGACGCTTCTCCTTCCCTTCTGCTCCCAGTTTCCGTAAGACTCTGGGAGCAGCCTGGCGCCACCTTGCCCCCACGGAAGAAATCCAGCGAGCGCCCGGGGGCGTGAGAGGAGGCCTGTCCGCCCACCTAGTGGGACCACCCGCTCTCCCTGGACCCAGACTCGGGGCAAGCGGCGTGGGGAACGCGGGGAGTCTTGGCCCCACCACCCACCTGCTGGGTGACCTTGAGCTGCCCAGCCACAGACTCCTCCCCAACGAGGCTGGTGACAATTCCGTGGACTCGTGCACGGGAAACACCAGACGCGTAGTTAAGCGATGTGGAGGCCCGAACGATGAGCTGGAGCCAGTCTCCTGAGCTTCAGAGCTCACTGAGGCGGGAGGTAAGAGCATATACTTATAAGCATGTAGGCTGGGAAACAAGAAAGTCTCCCTCCTTCCCTATGGCCTGAGAGGTGACCACTGTTACCTGTTTCTCCTGGAACCTTCCAGGGATGTTCTAGACATGTTAAGGAAATACTTAGACTTTTTTCTCTTTATGAAGGGTTGGGTTTCAATTTAATTTTTTTTCTTTTCTTTTTCTTTAACACAGGTAGTCCCCTAGTATACCCGTTGTTCTCTGTGTTGTCCTTTCCTCATAATGTATCTTGGAGGTTGTCCAAGTCAGTGCTTTATTTATGCTCTGCCTCTTTTTTAATGGCCGTTTTGCTTTTCATCATGTAGATTAACAGTTTATTTAGGAGCTTTTTGATGGATATTCAGAATGGTCGTTTTTGCAGCTAGCTAGGGCAGATTCTGAGAGATGGAGTGGAAATTGGAGGCTTGAGCGTCAGTTGTTCTCAAAGAAATGCTCCTTCCATATTGCCAAAGCTGGAGGAACGGGCGTTTTGCTGCTGGTCTCTAATACTGACTTTAACTTTAACCAAGAACTTGTAGGCGTGTTCTTAAGTCTTTAGGACCTACTCCACTTGTCTACTATGTGATGGAATTCGTTCTAGCACAGTGTTATGAACTGCTACATTAGACTTCATGTATCAGTGTTTCCTAGTATTCTGAAAAGAGTCTTAGGCCTGTCAGATGTTGTGTCGCCTGAATTCAGGTTTGAGAATCAGACTTTCAGGCCAGGGGAACAGCATGAATTCAGGTGACAGAGGATGGTGATGAAGTTTAGAAGTACTAAGTGGCTGGAGAAGAAATGTGCAGAGGGGAGAAATGGGAGGTGAGGCTAGAGTGGTAGGTTAAGGAATTATTATCAAGCTGAGGATTTATACTTTGGAGAAATCGTACAGTTACAAGGTTTTTGAACTGATGGTAGGGAAGAAGAGGTAGTGATGGATTATGTTTTAGGGAGGTTAATCTGGCTGTGGTATTGTAGTGGTTAAAGTAAGGTCATATACTCACAAATTCTTTGAAACTTAAGTGATAAAGGTTCATTCCCCTTGAGTGTGGGCTGGACTTAAGTGACTTCTAGCAAACAGAATAGAGCACAAGTGATGGGGTGTCACTTTAAAGATTAGGTTATAAAAAGACTATAGTTTCGACCTTGAGTGTTCTTTTCCCCTCTGTCTCTCCCTCTCTCTTTTCTTTGTTAAAATTACTTGCTCTGAGTGAAGCCAGTTACCATGTCCTGAGACGACTCAGGCAACCTGCTAGCAGGTGAGCTTGAAAGTGGATCATCCCCCCAGTCGATGATTGAAATGACTGCAGACTTTTGAGAGATCCTCAGTCAGAACAATCTAGCTGTTCTGCTTCCAGATTCCTGACCCACCCACAAAAACTGTGAGATAATAAATTTTATTTTAATCCACTAAATTTGGGGTCATTTGTTATCCAAAAGTAGGTCATAGAAATTTGTAGACCTCTCATCTTCAGACCCATCGACTGTGTTGATGTAGAAATCCTGTTTGGACCTCACACCCAAAATAAATTCCACCGTGAACTCATTATCAGCCCCTCAAACCTGCTCAGTCATATGATTTCGGTCTCATTGTTCACACCACCAACTAACTGCCTAGTTATCCAAGCTAGAATATGGGAGTCATCCTTAATTATTTTCTCCTTATCCCCCAAATGTAGTCAATAACAAAGTCTTATTTATTCCTTTTAAATATCTCTTGCATTTATCCAGTCTTTTTTATCCCTTCTAACTTGTGATGCAAGCTATCATAATTTTTTTTCCCTGGACTATTGCAGGAGCCTCCTAAGTTGTCTTCCTACCTCTAGTTTTGCATCTTATAGTCCATTCTCTGCCTTTCAATGGGAGTCATTTTTGTAAAGTACAAATGTGATCCTATCAAACGATCAAGCTTAACCACCTTCATTGCATTATCATTGTCATTAGGATGAGGTACAGATTCCTTAATTTACCTTATATATATCCAAGTGTGCATCTGTTGTCTGGTATCCTATATCTGGTTCTGCATTTGTCCTGGAAAAAAGTGTCCCAGTTTGAAAAATAAATTATATGGTCATCCTCAACATGTTAGGCATTCTTCATCTGCTCTCTCTCTTATTACCTCCTTAACTTCATACACTGCCACTCACCCCATTCAGTCTGTAGATCCTGGTTTCAACTCTGCAGTTTCCACTGTCTTCATATCTTACAGCATGCTGTATAAGACTTGAACAAAGATTGGATAAACAAGGAGGGAAATTCAGATTACTCCAAAATTCTGAATAACTGGGCAAATGAGTGGTTTTGCTAATAGAACTTGGGAGAGCAGGAGGAGCAATAGATTTGGAAAGAGAAAATATGAGATTCTTTTTCAGTATTTTGAGTGTGAAATTCCAGGGGTACATTTGTGTGGATCTGGAACGTGGAGGAGAAAGTTCCTGAACCAAAGAAGGAAATGTGGGAAGTCATGGAAGTGATGGTTAAAACTGGAAATAAATGAGATTGTAAAAAGAAGTATAGAGGAAGAATAGGGCTGCGGAGAAACCCTCAATTAGGGGACAGGAGGAAAGAGCGCCTGAAAAGAGAGAAATAGTTGAGGATGTAAAAGAAAACCAAGAGGGTGCTTAGGAATGGAGATATGAGGATGTGTTAATACCATCAAGTACTGACGAACTTCTAAAAGGCCATTTGTTGAGAAGTTAGGTCACGGTGACATTACAGAAAGCAACTACAGTGAAAAGATTATGAGGAATGTGAGTGATGGAACAAAACAGAACATTTTAAACTTTTACCATTAAGGCTAATGAAATAAGTGAAAATACTTTTGTGTCCCAGAGGATTTTTTATATTGCCAATTCTCTTTAATCTCAAGGGTAATATATATAATAGCACTTGCTCATCTCTCCATGTAGCATCTATTGAATTACTTGTTAGCATTTTTGGTTTCCTCAAAGATTGACCCTCTATGGCCTTATCCTATTCACTTTCAATCCATAGGGCCCAATTCATGTATAATGCTTACCACCAATCGGTTCACAACTTAACAGGGCAAAATAAGGTGTGCAAGGCAGGATGTGATAAATGGTATAAGATGCCACATGAACTCAGATTGCTTCAAAACTGAAAGAATAGCAATAGTAAGAGGAGTTCTCTAAAATTAGTGTTTCACCCTGCTGTGATAATTTAATAATTGTCAACTACTTTGTTTCCTCTATGTCCTAGATTGAGTTCTTTGCAGACCTGAACTGGGGTTGAGTTATCTTGGGTACACACAGGATCTGCCTGGCATGAGGTGAGCAGATGCTGAATCTGTGAATCCCTTCCTGCCTTCCTAAGGCTTTACTCCTAACTTTCCTTCTCCTATTCTGTTATCTTCCTTTTCTCCTTCTCCAGTAGCTTCATGTGTGTTCTTAAGATATAGCGCCATGCTGCTTTTCCTTCCCCTACTCCAGCCTTTTTTTGGTCCTTTTGTAGTTAAGTGATTTAAAGTGCTTTCAAATTTCTCCTAACTCCTTAGTTCCACTTATACTAGTCCTGTTCCCTCTAACGTCAAGAGTGACCTTTTAATTCAGTCAAATTAAAAAAAAAATTCTCATTCTTGATCTACTGTATTTGAAACCACTCATGTTCAGTGAAATTTCAAGCAATTTTATCCTTTCTTAAATATCTATGCCTGCTATTTATTAAGACATGAGTTAGCCATTGGTGAGCACTAGTTTTAAATCTGAAATATACTGTTTTTTATCTATAGTTGCCACAATATGTTATACTGAGTGCATAGTGAGAAGGAGAATTTTTGCCTGATTTTTAACAAAAGGATCATATCACAAATAGTAATTAGAATACAGAAAGGATGCTTGTCAGCTACAGGATTTGTTTCCTTGTTTTACGTAATCCCTTATTTCTAGTAGAAAACAGGAAAATATTTCACGCAAGTAATTGGGTGCACGATGCCTTCAAGCGAGAATTTAAGGGGAAGAGATACTCACGATTACAAGAAAAATTGCACTTGTAAGATTAATATGTTGAATTTAGAGGACAGATTAAATATAAAGAATAAAAAAAGATGCCATGACAGTATATGATTTTTCAAATTCTTCATCTAGCTTCAAAATTGAAAATAGACAACCTTGTCACTAGAGGTAAAATAAAAATACTTCCTGTAACCTGTTTTTTCACATGGCCAGAGACTAGTTGATTTTTTATTTGTCCTTTTAAATTCAGAAAACTTTAAAATTTATTTCATTGTAATTTGGCTATCATTTATTCTAGATTGGGAGATACGTAGTTCTTAATTACAAAGCTACAGCATCCAAGGTATTGATGCAATTTTTCTGCTTTAAGATGCACTGACAGAAAGAACTTGTGTATCTGAAACTGGCTCCATGTGCCATTCTCTACTGTCAGTGTTCTACACACTGCAGTACAGTGTCTGTGTGGTTTGATACCCAAACATGACATTGAGGACTACAGAGAAAACAGATAGACTATGGAGAAAACAGACACACTCAGGGTATGATACAATACAGGTGATAATAAACAGACAAATCCTTCAAAAGGGAAGATGACAATTTTTATTGTTATTACAAAAGCAAATTTTTTAAACTTCAGTCATTTGAATAATTCCAAGAGCAGACTAGGGGCTTAATCCTCACACAGGCACCAAGTCAGGCACAGTAGGTAGCTACGAATCATAAGAGAAAGGTTTCTTTACCTTGGGTTCCCATAATTCCTACCTAGAGCATTCTGCCATGCTTTGGAATTAGGTTTAAAATCCAGCAAACCTAATCAGTTCCCTTTAATTCTGCTTTTAAAAAAATGAGAGCTAGGTATTAACCTGCTGTCTAGTGAAAACTAGTCACTAAATCCTGGCCTGAGAGAGATCCACGTTTCCTTTAGAACAAAGAGAAGAAGTAGTTTAACGAAGAGATGGGTCAGTTTCTGAGAGCCCCATCTGAATGCTTAAAATGCAGACCTACTGGGCTCAGACCTGTTTCAGCTAATGCATGTGGATGATCACCTGAGGAGTGCAGGAGCTCCAGCTCCAGCACAAACTCTCTTCCCGGGCAGCAGAAAGAGGTAGTAGGGACTTGGGCTGACATCTGAAGCACTGAGCTAATGTTGGCAGAGGGGAGCCTCAGGAAGCACAAAATGTCACTCTACCTTTGCTGTCCACAAACCTGAGGTTTCCATGTTAAGTACTAAAGGGCAGTGGCATGTGTGACATGGCAGAAAAGACAACTACCATTCCAAGAGTCGCTTAAGAAATCCTGTCTAATTTTCTGCCTAATCAGACATGGTGCCTATCTGTTTCTCCCTTATTGTAGAGAACACTCCAACACTCCCACACCTTCAGGCCCTTATAACATTTCCTTAGTGAGCAACTCAGCTAGCACATTATTGTTTCAAGGAAGCATAGGATTAGAGGTATGTGAAAAGTATTTACTAAAGGGAAGACTCAGTATGTCCTAGGATATGGAAACTCAAGAATATCCTAGAGCCAAAACCATCAGAAGTTGAACCAAATCTACCCTATCTAAAATTCAGCAGTAAACTGGTTCAAATGGAATCCAAGACTACAGGAAAATAGAAACACTTCCTATTCCATTTACTATGAAATCTAATTTAACCAACTGACTGCTAAATTTAAATCTACTAAGTCTTTGAATTGTGCATGTGTAATTACATTTATTTATTTAACAAGTTGCTGCCATGGCAAGATCTCTAGATAAAGAAACAAGATCATAAATGTATTAGATGGCATCTGCTAGAATCACTGAAAAATTAGCTGGAGGAAATATAAGCCATATTGTTTGGAGACAGAAAATGGTCCCCTAAATTCTGTTGATTGCTATCTACCTTACATAGGTCTGTGAGAGGATTAATGGCACAGTTTATTCTGTAAGATAGGTCAACACTGAACATTTAAAATCGTCCTATAAACAGAGCTATAGTGCTGTTACCAAATTTTCACAAAGGGTTTTTTAAAAGTTGAAAGTTGCCTGATGTTAAGAGCTGTAATAAAAACTGTCCCTCGACTACCTTAAATCCCTACCCAAAGCAATGAAGCTGTCATCCATGAAGCAGCGGCCCAGGAGGGAGTCCATACCAGTGAGGAAAGGTGCTAGAGTGCTGTCATGTGGAATAGCCATCCAAGACCATGGGGTAATTTCAGTCATAACTAATGTTTCTGAAGATTGCCAGGCAGTTTGGCTGATGTTTTTCAAAAGTTCTTCATGGAAGCAGGTTTTGACTTTAAGTTCACTTTTTGCTTAGGTTGCAAAACTGCTGCTGGTTGAAAGTATGACCCAGAATATCTGCAGCACTTGAGCTGAGGATGCCAGTAATGTTCACTTGCATCACATTTCAAAGTCCATCCCATATTGTAAAAGCAGTTCTTGCAGTTTATGTAACTAGCAGACAAGTATGAATTAGCTCGTTACAGTGAACAACTTGTATTCGTTTACAAAGTTTTTACATTCAGTTATCACATATTTCAAGATTTTCAATTCAAAACAAATATACGTGGGCTTAATTATTCAAGAACACTTTACTATTTGTCACTTAATTTCATGGCATTCTATACTCAAGTCCAACTCTTCTGATTTGATTTTACACATTCTCATTGGTAAGTCTTATTTGCAAATTAAAAACAAGAAATAGATGCTATATTTTCTCCTCTCCCACACAGTTAGAAATATTTGGGTTTAAAATGGCAATTACTTAGATGTTTATTTCGATCTTTCTTAAATTCACTTCATTAATTTAAAAAAACTATAATTAAATAATCTAACATGAAAGCTGTATAAAGAACATCATTAATGTAAAAAGAAACAAAGAAAACTGTGATTCCAACATATCTATGCTAAAGATAAGAGAAAAAAACTTTAGGTCTATAATATCCTAATCTACAGCCAATTACCCTATTTTTGCATTACAATCAACAATATAAACACACTTGCACTCTCAGAAGACAAAATGACAGCATAGGAATCTGTATTGCTTTTTAAAGGTCCCACGTCTCCATACACTACTAGTTAACTTCAGACATTTCATTTCCCCATCCAAGTAACTAGGCAGTGTAACGAGGAGTTTAAAATGCGTCAGCTTTAAGTGAGCATTCTTCCCAGAGAACTTCAGAGCTCACAAAATGTATGGTATTGGTTAATTTACAGTGAGGTTTCTTCTAAATAATCTAATTATTTGCATAAATGTGCAAGAATCCATTGAAATTTTTATTTCATAATTACACTTATATTTATTCTCTTTTATTTTTTAGAGGTAGGCCCTTCACAGTGGATATCCATGTTGTTTTACTTGAGTCTTGGCAACATGCACATAATATTCTAAAAGTGTAAATGTTTTAAGGGCAGACATAACTGATTTTTAAAAATGGAAATCTATATCTGGAAATAATTTAAATGACTCTTGAACTTTTAAAGATTAATTAAAATTCAAGCAATTACTAGTCTTCTTATTAACTTGGAAGTGCAAAAAGAGTTATTATGTAATGTTTAAAGCTCCTACATATCCCAGAAAAATAAAAGCCCAGAGACTTGCAGACTTAATAAAATTTATTTAGCTTTCATGCACTCTAATAGCCATGAGTATAGTTATGGGAAACTGCAGGACAGTAGCTATGCCTCTGTCCAGTAAGATGTAGCCTCATTCATGAAATGAACAGGAAGTCTATAGTAACAAAACAGGATTAGATTAATTTTTATGTTTTGTGACTAGAAATAGTCTGCCTAGGCTTTTCTTTTCTGGGGTGGAGGATTACAGGGAAGGGACATATCATTAAGTACACAATTAACAAAGTATCTTACTTAGATAAACCAGTCTAAAAGAGGCCAAGTCTTTGACAAATGGCAACACTCAAAATCAAGGGAGGTTCCAATAACCCAGAAGTTGTCCCTTCCAGTTCCCATTTATTCTTATTAAAAATTTCAAAGTCATGACAGTCACAGCTGAAAGTCAGCCTTCAATCTAAAAACCCCCAATGTTACATTGTGGTTCATCCAAGTCATAATTTAGCCAATTTCAGCTCTGTATTTAAGAAAACAGTCAATTTTAAGTAATTGAGAAAAACTTACACTGTGCTTGATTCTACTTAATCAGTTAACTTTAGTCTGTGCAGATTCTGATGGTTCTAAATATGTGTCCATTTAATTGCTGGATGAGATTTAGCTTTTAACCAGCAAGGGTTATCCAACCTTTAAAATTAATGATAAAAATAGTAAACCAAGTAATTTGTAGAACTGGCACTTGCAGTTGATACGGTTTTCATACTAGATGCATGCAGCTCTTATAAATACTAAAGGAGGCATTTTTGCCATATCTCAACATGCTTTCTTTATTGTAAATTCCATTAATTTAACAAGTTTATGTAATTTTTTGTAGGGGTACAATTTCATTATGCTTTATACTTATAAAAACTACAGTATGCTTTTCTTGTATTTTGAAACCACTTACTGTGTTTAATAAATCATGTTAAAATATAAATTGACAGAAAATAACTGATAGACCTAATAAAGCAGTGTCACAGCTGCATAAAGATCCTGTATAGTATGCATTACACCCAGCAAAGAAGTGGTCAAACTAATTCTTTCTTTTAATACAAACTTGAGCATTGCTTGTAAATGCCTCATTTAAAGTAGTGGATAGGGAAAGAGTTTAGAAAAGTCCAAGTAATAAAACGTATTCAATTACTTGGTAAAGTTAAAAAGCTAATGTGACAATGTTACATCCAGATAAAAAACATTATTCCAAAGCAATTCAAATACCGAAAAGAGTTTCAAATCGAATATTTTATTAACATGGTAGTTGTCTCTGTAACATGTGCACACACACTCGCACACTCAGAATCATCTGCCTGGGGAGAAAAAGGCTAAGTATGCCTAAGGGAAAATGAAAAATAAAAAAAATTTCTGGTAGGTTTTCATTATTGTAGGCAATTATGTCCACATCACTTAGAAAGCTATTGCCAAATCTGTCCAAGGAAGCAGAGTTTGAGAGGGGAAGAAAAAAATCTTGGGAAAAAAATTCAACAGTGTGGCATAGCAGAGCTCTCAATATGAGAAAGCTGACATAATGTGGACTTTCGCTGTGAATTTTGTCTTTGCAAAATATGGGGAGAGGTTTGTCAGTGGGCAGAAAATAAAGAAGGTGGTGTGAAGTAGGCTTTTGCAGTCAAATTTCCTCACAGTATTGTGCAGGGTCATCAAGAAAATGTTTAGTCTTTCTCTGGAACCAGTTTCAGAACTTTTCCAATTGCAATGGTCTTACCTAGAAATGAAATTTTTAAAAAACCTTTTCAGTAGTTAACAGCAAGGCTATGTAAGATATTAAAACATTATTTTAAATCATTATTTAAAAATGTAAGCTACTAATTTACTGGCTTTACCATTAAAGGCATAATTTCCAATTAGGCAGTCTTAAGTGGAAGGGAGCTGAAAAGATACGATTTTCTTTAACAAAAACCTATACTTAGACAAGTAGAATGTGGCTATCCCTAAAACAGAATACTATTTGGCAATAAAAAGGAATGAATTATATACAATACATGCAACTACATGTTTGAACCTCAAAAATATGCTGAGTGTAATAAACCTAGACACTAAATGCCACAAAGTATATGATTCTGTTTTATATGGCATGTCCAAAAAAGGCAAACAGAAAAAGTAGATTTGTAGTTGCCTAGGGTTAGGGGTAGGAATAGAAGGTGACTTTGTGGTTTTAGGGTTCCTTTTTAGATATCCTAAATGTTATAAAATTAAAATGTAGCAATGACTAAACCTCTGTGAACATACTAAAACTCCTTGAACTGTACACAGGTCAATTTCATGGTACGTAAATTATCTCAATAAAAGCTGTTAAAAAAATGCTTTCAAGTCCTATTATAAGAGATACAAAACCCATTAGGGGTCTTGTGAAAAACCTAAAAGCCAAGCTACTCTTTAGAAAAAAATAATTCTGGGGTTAAAAATTCTTGCTACATTAATTTCTTCTGTCTGCCTGATTTTATCAGGTTCTAATCAGTAACTAAAATTCTCATTTTGTTATATTAATAGGACAAACCCAATAACCACTTTCACTGTCACCAAGAAGAATTTTAAAATAATGACTTTAAATAGATACCATCTTTATACAGATTTCTCTGAAATTAGGCTCAGGGACCATATTCATCATATTCCCAGTGCTTAGCACAGCTCCTGACATTCAGTAGATACACAGTGACATTTCTGCTGAATGGAACTGGAATATGTGAATTGACCATTTATATTTCAACTGAACCATAAAGTTTTACGTAAAGTCTTCCATAGTCTTAAAATAGTTATCTAAGTTAACAATCCACAGAGAAATGTTTAATAAAAGTCATTTGGTTTCCATGATATCAAAATATTTGATGGCTGTGAGACAGAAAAATTATAGCTATTCTAGTTCACTCGGGTAGGCAAAAACGGACACAAACACACACACACAAACATGAATATTAAGCCTTTGAAAATACCTATGTACCCCTTTTATCTCCCCATTTCAGTGTGGTTAATGTTAGTCATATTTCATTTTAAAATGATTTCTTCTGAGCACAAAAGTGATGTTTACCTCAGAGGCTTGCTTGGCAAAACTTGATGTACAGGATAAGCCCTTCAAGATGAGCTTTAATTACACATATTACAAAGGATTTCGTTACAGAAATGTCTTATTTAGTAAATAAAATGATTCTCAAAACCCACTGCTCGCAAAATATCAAAATTAAGATTCTTTATCTAGAGCATTACTACTAAAATGTATGATCAATTCTGTCTCTGTTGTTCAATTCATTCAACTCATAAAACATTTATTATATGAATATAGAACTTATATCCAAGTTTTCTATGAACTTGTAATGTACACTATACTCAGATGAAGATTAACAAAGCTAGTAAGCATCTTAGATATACTGCTAGACATCAGTTTAAAAGCTTACCCTCATCTCTTAAGGTAAAACGACCCATCTGAGGGAAGTCTTTAAAGGTCTCAAGGCAGATGGTTCCTGCTGTCCTTAAGCGAGCAATGCATACTTGATCTTGTTTCACAAAACGGGGTCGAGTCTTACTTTTTTCTCCTGATTTTTTGTCTACCAAGCAGATTAAGGCCTATCCAAGAAAAAGGATGAGATCAGAATAATGCCAAATAAAAGAATCTTTAAGAATAGAAGTGTAAATAAGAATACATCACTGTTGCTGGTCAGAAATTATCAAGGTGTAATGACCTTAAAACACGCAAACAAAAACTCCAATTATCTTAAAACTCACTGTTATTTCGACTTCTTCAATACAGGTATGGATATGCAGCACCGCATTATAACCTGGGCAGATGATGGATTTGTGCTCTATAATCACTATCTGTCAAACAAAAAAATTCACATCTTTATCCCTAGGTAAAAAATAATCAAATGTCTAACTCATGATCTTAGTAGGGTACCAACTTAAAGTTATTTTTGTGTTAGAAGTGACAGGTCAGGCCGCCTCACCTCTAAGCATGAACTTTGATATCCTTACCCTAAAGATCTTCTTGGTGAGCACCCAAACTTTAAAAACACAGGCAGACTGTCTTCTCCGGGAAGCCTTTCCTCTATACTCCCCACCAATGAATTAAGTTAATCATTGCTGTTCCCATGCTAGTTTTTTTTTCTCCTAAATATGACTTACAGTTTTATCCATTTCCCAATATCCAAGGGCCAAAATTAACAACCTTGTATCTGGAATCAAAATCTAACCTGATCAGTCATATCTTATAACAGAACTCAAAAACTCTGTGAGCTATACCAATCATTTACTCTGTCATTCTCCTGGGCAGATCAGGTTGCTAATGACATGGAGAAATTAATGTGTTTTTCTGTCTGGAAAGTTATTTGCTCTGAATAAGCAGACAAACCATGACTTCCAAGGCAACTAGGTTCTGTTCTACTTAAGGTGAAAGACACTTTGGGCAAAATATAAGTATTAATATATATTTATCAACAGGAAATAATAAAAGGGAACTTAAAAAAATACTACCTACCAAGTTCCAGTACCATCTTAAAGACCATATGTGTATAAGATATATACATCACAGCTGTTGTGATCTATATATATGGTTTATTTCAATTCCCCTTCTGCACACAATGGCCTGTCACTAATCATCAGGACACAAGGCATTTAAATTCTAGTTTCATTTAGACAGTAAAGATCACCATGACAACTACAATAACTAGTTTACCTGGGCATCAAATGTGCGACCAGAATGACAAAGATTATTAGGATCACAAAGTATGAATCCTGGAAGAATCTCCTCCTCTTCAATTCCTTTCAGTCTGATTTTGAGGTTTTCACCTGGGGCTACAGAATCAGTTTCTACATCATCGGAAAGGATTCCAAGAACTTCCACATTGTGCTTAAAAAGAAACCAAGATTAGAGGCTTTCTGACACATTCACTACACTACAGAACAGAAAATGATCTGTTTGCTGTAGACTTGCAGGTCACATTTTTCTGTGGATGTTGATTAATGAAAATATTTCTTCGAATATAAAACCTTATTACATTTGTATGACACGAACTTAACAAAAATTCACATCCTTGAAGTCCAAACTGTCAGTTAAAAGATTAATTTGTCATCTTCTTAATACCACATCCTAACAATTTCCAAATAGAACAAGTATAAACTAGCATTTGCTTTTTTTTTAAGCCTTTTCAAAATTAAAACATTAAATCTAACATTTGGATTTTTATTTTATGGATGTAATTATTATTAAATTCCAGGAGTTAACAGACATAGCTTTCATTACCTGTCAATCCCCAAACATCCAAAGAGTGTACTTTTCTCTAAGTTGTTTAAACAACTAAGCTTTAAAAGCATACTGACCTTAACAGGTACAGGGTTTCCTTTTGGGATGATAAAAATGTTCTGGAACTAGATAGTGGTGATGGCTGCACATATGAATGTACTAAATGTCACTAATGGTAAAATTTACCTGTCTTTTGCCATAATAATTTTTTTTTTAAAGAGCATATAGACGGGAAAGAAAGTGTTAAAACAATACCCACAAGTATTCCCTTATTCTCCATTTCTGCCCTTGGAGATAATTCATATTTTTAAAACACATGGCAGAAAACAAAACAAAAAATAACAGCCTTCAAGACAAAATGAACTTTCTCATGATGGCAGATAAACGGTGGAGAATCCAGAATCATTATATTCCATACCAGAATTCTGTAAACTGTCACTTGCTGAACTTTTAATAGTACCCCACCACCACCCACATACACAAGTAATGGCTTTCTTTCCCAAAAGGCAGCTCCACCTATTGATACCTGTCCATTGAAATTCACTACAAGAACTGACAGAAACTACAGCTGGACTTGTTAGCTAAATTCTTTACAGTAATGGGATACACTAGCAGTTCCACCATATATAACAAATATTGTTTACTACTTTTTGCCCAAATAATATAGCATAACAATTTCTCTCCCCAAATACGGACTTTTATAGCTAAACACAATATAACAAGTCTAATCTCTAGTCCATCCATATGCAAAATTATGATTAAGACCAACAAATTCTTAAGTTTGTGAAGGATTCAAGGATTTTGCCTACTCTAAGTATAATACTACTCACATAAGTGAAATCATACATTATTTATGTTTTTGTGACTGGCTTACTTCACTTAGTATAATGCCCTCAAGGTTCATAAAACATATGTTGTAGCATATGTTAGAATTTCCCTCTTTTTTAAGCTGAATAATATTGTGTTGTATGTATACATATTTTGTTTTCCCATATTCATCCATCAATGGACACTATAGGTTGCTTCCATGTTTTGGCTTTTGTGAATAATGCTGCTATAAACATTGGTTCTTCAAGGTCTACTGTCAATTCTTTGAGGTGCATACCCAGATGTGGAACTGTTGGATAATTCTGGTTTTAATTTTTTTGAGGAAATGCCAGTATATTTTGTATAGAAACTACACAATTTTACATTCCTGCCAACAGTCCACAAAGGTTCCAATTTCTCCACATCCTTGCCAGCATTTGTTATTTTCTGTTTTGTTTTTTGATAGTAGCCACCCAGGGTGTGTGTGTGTGAGGTTATTTCACTGCAATTTTGACTTTTATTTCCCTAATGACTAGTGATGCTGAGCATCTTTTCATGTATTTTTTGGCCATTTGTACATCTTCTTTGGAGAAATGTCTATTTAAGTCCTTTGCTCATTTTTTAGTCAGATGGTTTCTTTCTGTTGTTGTTGAGTTGTAGGAGTTCTTGATATAATATGGGTATTAGCCCCTTACCAGATTTATGATATACAATTAATTACCCCCATCCTGTAGGTTGCCTACTTCTTAATTTTTTAATGTAAAATAGTCTGGCGTCTATGTCTTTTAAAATATTTAATTCTACTCCACTGAGACTCGGGGAGACTAAAGTGAACTGAGTTTTTCCAGCTTGATTAAAAACTGTAGGATTACCGCTTAGTAATGAGTAGAAAGTGACAGCTTCCCCAGAGCACTAGTATAGCAAGGCCCCTTGCCTACAGCTGTAGCCCAGCACTAAGTTCACTTGCCCACAGTAAGCTGTACTTTTCTTTCTACTACAATAAAATACTCATAGAATTTACCTCCTTTAACCATTTTACATTGTACAATGCAGTGGAACCTAGTACATTCACAGTATTGTACAACCATCACCAGTATCTGGTTCCAAAACATCTTCATCACCCCAAAAGGAAACAATACCCATTAAGCAGTCACTCTTCATTTTTCTTCCCCCAGCCCCCTGCAACAACCAGTCTGACTTCCATCTCCACAAGCAAACTTGACTTCTGAGACTGCTCTGTAGACAGAATATAGCAAGGATTCAAACTGACCATTATTTTCATTCATCATTGACCTTCAGGTTGCAGAGATAATTACCTTAGAAAAAAGATACTATGTATAACTGAAAAATTGTGCTCTACATTGGAATTTGACATAACATTGTAAAATGACTATAACTCAATAAAAAAATGTTAAAAAAAAATACTATGATAGGATATTCTGGTCTCCAATGCATAGGGCATCAAGAAACCCCAAAGTGTAATTTGCAAGGTTACAATTACACCTGAACAGTACATTGACAATGGATACCTTTTCTAATTCACTGTGCCTGGCATAAGCATGGTAAAGAAATTCTCAGTTAAATTTAACAGAAATCTCTATTTGGAGGTTCTGATGATTCAGGCCTATTTTCCTACATAAACAACATCTATGGAGTTGTTAGAGAGGTCCTCTCTGGAAAACAGGTAAGTTTCTTAGTAACGTGTCATCTGCAATTATCAGCAATTGAGCAGTCAGAAATAACACAAAGGAATAGTTCATGGAGATTTTGCATGTTATTTAATGAAACCCTCTCCAATAATGAAGAAATTACAATAAGGTAGAAAGTTAAGAGAAGACCCATTTATGATAAATGTAACTCCTCAAATTAGGGGCATTACTTGATCACATTATTTTATAGTATCCAATGTAACTATGTAAAAAAATAAAAGAAAGCTAATTATATCATGATTAAACTCAAGTTTTCATCGACCTGGCTCGATACTAATCCAGCATGTTAACAGAAGCAAGTCACTTAACCACATCAGATCTCTGTATACTTCCTGTAAAATAATGGAGTTGAAGCTCTCACAGTGATGCATCTTTTAACTCTAATATGGTGCTAATACTGTCCCTCCTCCATTTGTCAATGAATAACACTACTTTTTTTTTTTTTATTAAATTTTGTACTTGACATCAATAGAACATAATCCTGGATTTTAAAAATTAAGTTTCTTTTAATGGATATTCGTAAGATTTTGAAAAGTTCTGGCTCCTTGATAATATTTTCAAGAGAAAATCTAAATGAGAAAGAGCATTACTAATTCTTACCTTGTTTGGCATCATCACAAGCTGCTGGCCTTTACAAATAGATCCTGATTCCAGCTTTCCCAGGACCACAGTGCCCATATCCTATTTAAATTAAAAAAAAAAAAAAAAATCAAGGTTCAGATTTTCATTACTACTCTATAGCAGTTCAGCAACCCAAAGTGAAATCTTGCAGGGCTTATTCATAAAAGAAATCTTTAGCTCAAATGGTAGAATGCTTAGGATTAATCTTAAACACAGGTAACAATCGCTCTATAATATCTGTGTCATAAGCATTATGTGTAATTATGATACTAATAAATAAGTATGACTCAGATTAAAAAAGAAAGCATGGTGCAGGAGACTGTAAAATTTTGTTTGAAGATCTCAATTTATTTGTTCACATTCAGGTTCTTTGAAAAATCTCTAAGTCTTTTCCCTCTTGTGTAAAATTGGAAAAATGCTTGTTCAAGAAATTTATCATGGAGATAATGAAAGAATGAGGTATTTGAGAAGGGCAAAATATTACATATTGATATTGCAGTAACTTTAAAAATGAAGTTGAAAATCTAGTTAAAAATATTGAAGCTTTTTTTTTAAAGACTAACATTCAGTGTTGGTGAGGCTATGGTAAAACCAGCACTCATAATACTGCTGGCAGTAATGTAAGTTAGCACAGTATTTTGGAAGGCCATTTGTCAGTGTCCATCATTTTACTGTACAAATCCTTTGAGTCCAACAGTTTTACTTGTATGGGTTTCTAAAATATGATCATTGGCTCACTGGAAAACAGTTGAAATAAACTACTGATTAAATTATGGCCTAATACCACTGAACAATATATAACCATTAAAAAAAGAGATACCTATGTTATGTTAATTATTAAAGTTGTTTCATAATTTAAAACAAAACACAAAATAATTTATCACCTCCCATTAAACCCAATTTTTTAAACATTTTGGGTACCTTGTACTTATCCACAATTGGCAGCCTGATTGGTCCATCAACTGATCTGTTGAAATTTGGCAAATTATCCAGATATGGAATAAATGGTAATCCACTGAGAACATAACAATATCCATTAAAGGGAGTCAATATAAATGTCAAAATTTTAAGCAGTTATATGACTATAACTTTATACAAAAATGTGGTTATAACAATATTTTCATTCCCATATACTCTTCTCATTCAACCAATTTATTATCCAGTTCATCTTATTCCTCAGAAAATAAAAAAAACGCTCAGTATAATAAAAAGCTTCCCTATAAACTTAGATTCAGAAAAATATTTTGTAGCAAATAGCCCACATGTTGTAATAAAATTACTCCACTCTATTACTTAATTTTTATGGAGTTTCCCAGCTCTGAAATCAGAATACTATAAAATTACAGTATATGAATTTAAAACTTTAAAACTACAGTATATGGATTAGGAGGCTTAATATTGCCAAGAGAGCAATGCTCCCCCCAAATTGATCTACAGATTCAATGCAATCCCTATTAAAATCTCAGCTGCCTATTTGCAGAAATTGCAAGCTGATCCTAATGTTCATATGGAATTTCAATGGACCCAGAATAGCCAAAAACAATCTTGAGGAAAAAAAACAATTTAAAGACTCACACTTCCCAGTTTAAACACTCACAAAGCAATAGTAAATAAGATTTCACTTACAAAAAAATTAATCCAAAATGAAACACATACCTAAATCTTAGAGCCAAAACTATAACAAGCTTAGAAGAAAGTAACCAGATTAGGTAATGTGTTCCTAGGCATGACACCAAAAGCACAATTAAGAGAAAAAGTAAATAGGGGGGCGGAGGGTGGGAAGGGATAGACTGGGATTTCAAAATTGTAGAATAAACAAGATTATACTGTATAGCACAGGGAAATTTACACAAAACGTTACGGTAACTAACAGAAAAAAAAAATGTGACAGTGTGTATATGTCCATGTATGACTGAAAAACTGTGCTGAACACTGGAATTTGACACAACATTGTAAAATGATTATAAATCAATAAAAAATGTTAAAAAAAAAAAAAAAGAGAAAAAGTAAATAAACTAGACCTCATCAGAATTAAAAACTTTTCTGCTTCAAAGGACACCATCAAGAAAGTATTAAGATAGCCCACAGAATGGGAGAAAATATTTGCACATCATATATCTGATAAGGGACTCGTATCCATATCCAGTGCATAAAGAATTATAACTCAATAACAAAATGACAATCCAATTAAAAAATGAGTAAAGGACATGGTATTTTTAATGCCAAGGTTACGTCAATATTTTCTTACATTACTTACTAAGACACAAACTTTTTTCAAAAGAAAGAAAAGGTTACTTACATGTACCAAGGACAGAAATCTGATTGCTCTTTAAGATTTGCTCCAGTCAGTCCTGAGCAGGGCATGAAGTGAATGTCCTTTTTGGGATTGAAGCCAACTTTTTTCAAAAATGGCACTAGTTTCTCTTTACATTCTTCATATCTATTAATATTTATAAATAACTCAATTATAATGTAAAGCAACTGAACTCAAGTTTCATCATTAAACAAATGAAGGTTTAGAAAAACCCCAGGGGGGAAAAAGCATACAGTAACAAAACCATCCTTTATTGCACTAATATGTCTATAAAAAAACAGTAAGACATCCAAAGTTTACCTCTCGTTGCTCCAATTTACTGTTGGATCATCCATCTTATTAATAAGCACAATTAAGTGTTTTACGCCTGCTGTCTTTGCCAACATTGCATGTTCTCTTGTCTGTCCTCCTTTTTCAAATCCAGTTTCAAACTCTCCTTTCCTGGCAGAGATTACCTATTCCAAGAAATCAAAGTTTATTCTTATACATTCAGGTACACTCTTCTAGCAATAAAACATCTTTCTTTTCAGTTTTATCAGAAGCTTCTTGCAAGAAAGTAGAAGTAACTGAGTTACAACATATATACTTTTTGAACATCACAATGTCTAAATGGCTTAAGGTTCTGGTAAATGTTTCTTCAGAATCCCAATTTTCCAAAATCTAGTATGCCTTTATATTTTACAATTTAAACATGTATTTGATTTAGTTCTAATACACTGACCACACACACACACAAATTGCAAAATGACTAAAGGCCTTAAAACACATCATTTCTTACTCATTTTTGTACCTACAGTACATTTATTGGGTACAAAATGGGTAGGCCTGGCATTCAGTGAACACTAACTTCTGACACAGTTAATAGATAATAGCAATGGTAGAGAAAAGCTAAAATATTTTCATGACTAAATCAAATTACAAAGATTTCGAAAATTGTGACTATGTATATTACAGTTCCCTGTAACCTAAATTCTAGCTTTTAGAAGGTAAATTCAACTATTTAAATTTCATATTGGGCTGCTAACAAATACACAGATGAATTGGAAATATCTTTCTTACCAGTACAGCCAAATCAGCTTGAGAAGCACCACCAATCATATTTGGGACAAAACTCTTGTGGCCAGGGGCATCTAGAATTGTAAAATGCTTCTTTTCTGTTTCAAAATAGGCACGACCCACTTCTACTGTTTTACCCTTGTCTCGCTCTTCCTGATTTGTGTCTAAGGCCCAAGACAAGTACCTAAAATAATTTTAAAATGAGAATAATACTGGTAAGAACATGAAAGTTTTAAAAATATTCTTCAACCATTAAAGGTATAATTGATGCCATCCAGCTTTATGTCCCACATACAACATTTAAATCATGAACAGGACTGGGTAGAAATGAAAATTAAGTGACTAAAACTTGTATTATTGTGATTCAGATGCTTGGATCTTTTACATATATCCAGTGTCATGATTATATATTCTATAAGCAAACATTATTTATAACAAGCTGACAATATAAAGGAACTTACTACTTATCTCATGGTGATATTGGCATTGGTACTAAGTTCCTTAATATTTCATTTTTATAATCATCTAGCACAAAGTATAATACAAATCACGGCTATCTGAAGGTATTTCTCAAAAGTGAAGACCACTAACCTGCTACGTGGGAGCAATGGTTACTTGCTAAAAATTATTTCAGTATTTCTTTGCCATAGAAAAATTACTTACATAAGTTCAAACCATCCATAATAGCAGGTGTTAATTTAGATTACCTCATCATCTGTATTACAAAGTAACCTATTTTTTAGTATTATATTGAGTAGGCTTTCTTCCCCCTTATCACAGAATACAATTCAAAAAAAAGACCATCAATGTCCTATTTAGATAAAGCTTGTTAAACTCAAAAACAAAAACAAAAAAAGTAAGGTTAGAAAGAATGAAAAAGTTGACCCTTTCACCAAGCAAAGGCAACCACTGTCGATAATTTCATCTATTTTCTTTCAAGTTTATTCACATAGTTAATGATCATATCCTATGTATTACTATGTTACCTGCTTTCTCCTCAAATTCCACTATGACATCAGTTCTATTCCTGGTTACTGTAAGTTCTAGAAATGAAATTTTAGTGGTCAGGTAATAACTCAAATAAATGGATGTCTTATAATTTATTCAACAAGTCCCCTGTTATTATCCTGGATGTTCAGATGTTTCCAGATTTTTTTCTGTTAAGTTATGATGTCATCAGGAACTGATCTACTGGGTCATATTAGAAGGGAAACTTTTCCTTTGTTATGACACCATTTTTAGACCTCATGAACTTATATCTTAGTAGACCTCAAAAGCATTAAGCAGAGTTTTCTTAAAAGTAATTTATAGTGTCATAAAAGTTTACCAAGTTTCTCTGTTTTTTTCTTTAGCTTCTCTTTCATATTTCTCAAGCGTCCTTTTGTCAACCATTCCAGTCAAATACCTGAAAACATTTCAAGAAAAGAGAAACAAACATTTAATTACTCACAAATTATTCAGCTGTGAAGCTAAAACCTTTAAAGCTCTTGAGAAGAATTTCAATTCTATAAAACACTACTTTAAAGTAAAGGCACCACTGTGGTAGATGCTGAAATCATGAAAGTTTCAGTGAAAAAGATATTTACAGTCTCAAATTAACTCTCCCAAGATAAAGGGGAACAAAAAAGTATCTTTTCAGTGGAGAATTCTAGCAAACACCAAGTAATCATGGCTAATACCACCAGTAATAAATAAAACACTGAATATCGCTATCATGTGTGCCCTGATAGAATGCTATGATAAAACAACATATCTCCCGTGATATTCTTGTCCAAAATGCATAACCTCAATCTAATTGTTAAAAACATCAGTCAACCCCAAATTGAAGAACATACCATAAAATAACTGAATAGCACTCTTCAAATTATAAAAGTCATGAAAGACAAGACTGAGGAAGTGTCACAAGTTGGAAGAGATTAAGGAGACGTAACAACTAAATGCAATGTGGAATTCTAGAACAGAAAAACAACACTAATGGAAAAACTGGTTAAATTCAAATAAGATCTCGAATAGTATTGCACCAGTGTTAACTCCCTAGTTGTGATGACTGTACTATGGTTATTTAATGTTAACATTAGGGTAGGCTGAATATAAGTTATATGACAACGGTGTACAGTTTTTGCAACCTTTCTGTAAATCTATTATTTCAGAATACAAGTTTTTTTTAAAAAAGCAAATGTAAGTACTATATAAAAGAAAATAATTCCAACAGTGTTGTCTAAGCAATTAAGTCTTACTATTTCAATATTTAATATTTAAAAACTATTAGTCAAGGTGAGATTATAATTTTTTAAATAATTCCTTAGTAATACCTAACTGCTTCCTTTGACTCAATCCAAATCCTGTTCCCCTTTCCTCTCTGTACATTCTCTGTAGAGTCATCTACAGCGCATACTTCTAACCACTCTGACTGTAGAATCTTAGTGAAATGCCAATGAAAATTCCAGCCCATAAGCAAAAAATATACATTCTCCTAAAATAACAACATACGGGCCTGGTCACTTCCTTCCAGAGCCTTAGTTAATGATTCATGTGTAATAGGGTCTGTTGTGGAAATTTTCAGAATTGGCAAATTACTGATTAAAATTACTCAACAAGGCAAGACAATGAAGATATGCCCTCTAGATCCGCTGATGATGTAACTTAAAGAAATGGGTCTAATTTAGGAGGGATTAAAAAGACATTTTAATTAAAATATTTTTCAATTCTAGAACATATCACTAAAAGCCAACCATGGTATTTTCATACATAGTTACCTTCTATATATGCCAAAAAATTATTCAGCACATTAGCCAGACTACCTGTCTTTGATTAAATCCACAAAAATTTAAGGAGTCAATGAATGAGGAAAAACCAGTTCTCTCAGATTCATTATTCCCCAGAAAATTATATTTAAAGCAGACTAAGATTCTTATAATCTAGGGTTCTATATTAGTTTTTATTAACAAATCTAAAAGATAGCTTTTAGAAATACATTTAATTAATGTTCCATGAGTCTTACAGTGATAACAAAAGATATTTAACAAAAAAAGACTTACATTATTTGTCCTCCAATGGTTGACTTGCCAGCATCTAAAAGTAACAATATCAACAATGTGCAAACCATAGGTATTAAAAACAAACAAACAAAAAACCCTCAAAAAACCAACCCAAAACATAGTCACTTTATACACAAATACAACTAAAGGTCCATTTAACATATATAATTACAGCTCGCAAAAGCAACTGCAATGACAGGAATCTGGGTCATAAGCTCTGGGTAGTTATCATCCCCTTGGGAAGTGAGGCTAAGACTCCCTGCAGCATAGCAGTGACTTA
The DNA here is from genome assembly GCF_009834535.1 of Camelus ferus. Classification (NCBI taxonomy): domain Eukaryota; kingdom Metazoa; phylum Chordata; class Mammalia; order Artiodactyla; family Camelidae; genus Camelus; species Camelus ferus. Next base: position 28,470,526 of record NC_045713.1, on the reverse strand, counting down.
GAGCTACTTTAACTGGTGAAAAAGGAAAGAATTTTTTTTAAACAGATTGCTCCCTGAGCTTCTGCAGCAGCAATAGAATATAAACTACCCAAGGAGAGCCTCAACAGAGAGCAAAAGTAGCCAAAGACCTGTGAACTACATTTAGGTAGTCTTTTTCGCTTTTAGCCAATACAGGTGTTCCTTTACAAATTTCGAAGGAGTTCATGCTACTAAAAACGTAGAACGGTTGTATCAAATTCAGGGGAAAGCAGAGAGCAGATAAAGAGAAGAAAGGGGGACATATAACTCTTTATTTTCTTCTACCAATTTTTGGCATAAGTCAGATTGTCAAGAGAATATATGAGTAAATTAAATAGGGTTTTGTGTGCTAAACCAGCAACACAATAACATCCAGAAGCTACTCCAAATTAATTTCTTACACACAAAATTTCACTACCTAGTAAAGTTAATACCACAAAATCAACTGAAGTTCACGCAAAAATATAGGTGCATTTTCTAGGATATTAATTAACAGATACCAAAATCTACTGAGTCATCATCAGCAGTCTAGAGACCAGTTGTGCATTTCATATAAATATAAGGAAGCTTATTTTCTTCCAGCTTCCACGCTGGAAGTGTTGGCAATTTTGGGCCAGTAAGAAATCTACTGAGTTAAAAATGAAAACATTTTAGATTAATCCAGTACAGTTTCACTAAACATCTCCAAGTAGCTAAATAAAATGTTCTGTGTTTGATGTACCTAATAACTCTGGTCATTTCTTACCATTGCTTATGAGTGCAACTTACCTACATGTCCGATAAACACTACATTTACATGTTCTTTCTTAGGAGCACCTGGCGGTGCAACCACAGATTTAGGTTTTGGTATTTCCTCTTCCTCCTCCATCATCTCCTGGGCACTTTCCTCTGTGGGCCTTCCATCTCCCAAGGAACCAACCCCTGGCTCTGCTTCACTTATTTCTTCTTTGTGCTCCCATGATTCTTCTGGGGACATTTCTGTCTCCCCGTTTTCTACTGAAATAAGACATTTTAGCTTAGTAATCTGAAAAACGTTTATCATCTGTACACACATGCTTTCAAACAAGAAACAGACCTTTGCATAATCAGTTCCATTTCCTAATGTCTAGTGGCACAAAAGTAAGAGAACAGAAATGGACAAGCTGACCTCATTGCTGACATCAGAGCTCTGACTCAGACACTATGAGAGACTGCTATTTTAATGAAGCTTCAGCTTGAAAGGACAAACAAAACACATGAACAGGAGATCTAATATTCTTAACAGTTCCAGTTATTCCAGCATCAGGATGTCCTGACAGTGGAGAAAAGGGAAAGTTCAAAATCAGAATACTAAAAAGTGTGAAAAGATTTAAAAAATCTTTTCTTTTTCCTCTGCAAGTAATGTAACTTTGTCATCAACTTTATTAATCACCTTGGAAATATGAAACCCTTAAGGGTAAGAAAGTTACAAAGGAAGGAAGTTTTTCTCAAGGTAAATGGATCAAGTACAACTATTCAAACTGACTTTAGCATTTCTCTACTCACTGCTTTTGCCATCACATTTATCATGGCAGTGTTAATGTCCAATTAGATTTGCTTTCTAAATCCTAATAGCAAAGACTCCATGTCAGTTTTAAATGTAGGCATTATAATAATCATAACACTTACATTTGCACTTTAAATCTTGAGAGTGAAAGAGTTTCATATTACTGTATTAATATGGTCAGAAAATTTCTTACCAACAGGTTCTGAAAGTTCCATGCTAACAGCTGAATTTGAACCTAGACAAGAAATTGAGATATAATATATATTTACAAAATAGTACCTAGTACTAGTACCATAGAGAACTTAATGTTTTCTCAATTAGATATTCAAAGAGTCCCATCATAGAAAATTACCTTCACACAATGACTGTTCCTCTTGAGATGGTTCCACAGATGCTGTTTAATAGAAATAAGTTCTATTAAAAATTGAGACCTATACATCCATTTTACTCATCTTCTAAAATACCATAAAAATAGAAGTTCAAGTAACAAAACAAAAACCTCTATAATTCAGACCAATGGCAACTAATTCAGGCTTTCAAACTACAAGTCTATTTAACCCACTAAAAATATCTACCAATTTAAAAACATTTTCAGTAACTGAAATGAGTCGCAAAAGCATGCTTATTCTCTAAATTTGCTTCATAAACTTTTCCTTTACAGACATTATAAGAGTAATCTGCAGCCCAGCACAGATCAAATTAGTTAAGATTTTGCTTGACAAATACACATTCCTTCTCCTGATTCTCTCAGTAGCTCTAGCCCAAGAATGCAATGATAAGTCCAAGATTCTATAATCATACATGTTATCATCAAGATCCTTGAATAAATTCTATTTGATACCAATAAAGTAAAAAGGACATTCATATAAAGTATCTGAAATGCATACAGGCCCTTACATCATCTCAGAAAAAGTAATTACAATAATGCCAATTTTGTCCTATATTAGAATTCTAAGGTCAAGCAACAATCCAGTTTGCACAACTGTCACACTGTAAATCTTATGACATCACTGAAGAGATATATGAGAAATATATACTGATAGCCCAGTATGTAAGTTTATTTTTTACATCTGATAAACCTAAATGATACTCCAACATGTAAGTACTTTTGCTTTAAAAATCTACAAGATGCAAAAAGACACCAAAGGAGAATCCTGCACAACAAGTAATAAAGAATAGTGAATTCATAACCTGCAAAAAAACTCGTACTTAGAATCAGTGCCCAGAAAGTATTAACGTCCACAAGTCAACAAAAAGTTTTGGGCCCAATCTTAAAGAACATGAAATGTTGAAGAAAGTAATTCCTGACCCTGAAAGGTAAGGGGCAACTTTTTTTTTTTTTTTTTGAGGAAAGAAGTGACAGTGCCAAGTGTCACTTAGGAAGATCATTCTATGGCAGTATATGGATGAGCCAGAGAAGTAAAGACACTAAAAAGCAGAAAGACCAACATCACTACTTACAATAAAGAATGCTATCAGGACAAAGGAGCAGTATGACTAGAGAGGAGTGGTTAAGTGCAAAGATAAAGGAGGCGATGTCTGATAGGAGTAGGAAGAAAGGAAGAGTGAAAGGTCTAAGATGACTCCATGTGGTTAGGGTATTAAAAGAAACTGGGGGGGGGGAGGATCCTTTGAATTAGGTTTGGAAGGGTAACAGGAATTGTGTACTTATGGGTGCATAATGCAAAATCTGTTCATGGTTTTATTTTTCAAAACAACTTACTTTTATAGTATGTTTGTCTTAAGTTTATAAAGTTGACAGAGATAGAATCAAGTACCAAGAGCAATTAAGTGCTTAATATACATCTAATGATGATATTATTAAAGGGCCTCAAAATACGAAGTTGACCAGTTTCCCCATGGCAGAAGAAACTTTCCATGCATTCAGACCATGGTGACATTATGAATTTAATGGCAATGCTAGCAGCATTTGCAAACTGATGTGTTTGGAATAATGAACCAGAAAAATCACAGATATAGCAAGATGTTCCTTAAATTTAAGCTTCTCAGTATAGTTGTACCCAGGCTTCACACACACACACACACACAAACACGCGGGCATGCGTGCGCGCAAACCCTTCTTGTTCATTCTGCCCTGGTCTTATTTGTATACACATCACATCCAGGTTTTACTGGCTACTATTGATCCTGGGCTTAGGATTCTACTAGGCCCAGTCATTTGTTCATGGTTAGCAAACAGATGACCATTAGTGCTTGATTTCTCAAGTCCTGCAGGGTTCACATCTGCTAGTGAAAGAGAAGTAAACCTCCCAAGGAATGAAATTACGGTTTCATATTTTCTACTGATATCTCTATGTTCAGAAACACACCCCTATCAGTACTCAGAGGAATAATTTTAATTAAGTAGGAAAGTTATCAGAGTATACAAGTGAATAAAACTACCATACCCTAAATTAAAAGGAGAAACTAATACTGTAGTTTTGGATAAAGAAAGATTAATGAACTGGTTGTAATACCAGGTATATTACCACAGGTTTTAAAACAAGAAGTGAAAAGATTTTACCAGAAGACAGTCAGGCAATAGTACAGCCTGTGTTTTAACACAGATGATAATCTGGGTCTTAAAACTGCTAGTTAAATTTGATCACGGTGAAGTAAGCCAGACACAAAAGGCCACATGTTATACCATTCCACTTACATGAAATATTCAGAGGCAGAAAGCAGAACTGGTGGTTGACAGAAGCTAGAAGGAAAATGGGAATGGGAAGTAACTGCTTGATGGATACAGGTTTCCTTTTGGGGTGATGAAAATGTTTTGGAACTAGACAGAGGTGACAGTTTTACAACACCGTGAATGCACTAAATGCCAATGAAATGTTCACTTTAAAATAGTTTATTTTATGTTACACAGATTTCAGCTCAATTAAAAAAACTTTTTAAAAATTTTTTTAAAGATTTGATCATGGGTCAAAGGACTTCAACATGGAGATTCCTATTTTGCCAGTTCAGTACAGCACAAGTTAGTCAATACCATATATGTGGCAGGTAGCGAAAGCCAGGTTCTAACTCAAGCAACATGTTTTAAACACAAATGTACAACCAGTTCTTGAAAAGTCCTTAATCCATGTATTTCATAAATCACCAATTTAAATTTGCACTGCTTTAGATATCAGACTAATCTCTAATCCTCTTTACACACTAGAGAAATTTAAAATAGCTATCCTAACTAAAGTATCTTACTCCCGTTAGCTAAACGGTATGTTCTTCAAAGAAAAAATATAAAAACAGCTTCAGTGCTGTCACAGAAGTCACAAGTGTCCTACACTGCATGGAAGTGAGAAAAAGGGTGATGATCCTGTCCAATCCAAGTTTCTGCAATAATGGAAATGTTCTACATCTCTGCTGTGATGAGAGTCACTAACCACATGTGGCTAATAAGCACTTGAAACATAGATACTGTGACCAAGGAACTGAGTTTTAGATTTTATTTAATTTCAAAATTAAAGAGCCACATGTGTACAGTTGTAGCTCCTCTTAAGGATTCTCCTCAATTGCCTTACCTAATGTTCCACTTCTGTCCCACTCCCCATCCACCCTGCCATCCCGAGGGGCTAATGAGCTCTCTTCTGAAATCCCCTAGGATATGACCCTTCTTTCAGTTCTAGATATACCCACACACATAGTTTAGTTCGTGTTCCCTAGGAGATTATGGACTTCCAGAATGACTCTGGTTTTCTGAAACATGGAGACTTTTTTCTCTACTCTTGTAGTCTCCACAGGTTGGTACAGCGTACTGTATAGAATAAATATACACAGTTAATTTTTACTGAATTAACTCTAGCAGTTTTCATTTCCACTAGGGTTTAATAGAGTAAAAACCATTTTATATGTGTCAATTTTCTAAGAAGGGGGTTAGAGAAACAATATTCAAGAGATGTTAAAGTACAGCTTGAGGGAAGAACTAAACATTCTCTAGCCACACAGGTGACCATATAATCTCACCAAAATTGCACACTGAGGTATTTTTCTCCTACAGAAAACACTGGAAAATGTTAGTGCAGTATAGTAAAGGCAGACATCAGAAAGAAGAGCCCATAAAATATGTACAGGTGTCCATGGTTTTGCCTTAATTACCTAACACTCTAAAAATAAAAAGGCACAATGTTACAGTGGTGAACAGAGCTGTTTAACATATTTTACATTATCATTTCCTAAAATGCATAAAGTAGTTTCAAAATATTAGAGCACTGCCTACTTAAGACACTGTCACCCAGCTACTACTGAGAAAGAACATGAAGACAGTGCCACAGTGGGCCCACTTTCTGAAAAAATATCTCAGCCAAAAAGATCTTTCAATATCCAATCACAAGGAAAGGACTAGTGGAGTTACTATTACTTGAGTAAGCTTTGAAACCAGCCCTGGAATCCTAACTCCTTCATTTATTCATGGATGTCATCTCACCTATTTATTTAGCTTCTCTGAACCTTAATCTTCTTATCTGTATAATAGGTCAACAGTACCTATACCTCAAGAGGTTGTGAAGATAAGGGCATCCATGATGGTTGTAGTAATTCGCTCTACGCATGGCCTCCCCCCACCCCATTATTAATTAAGCAGCATGGTGTGTGGCAGAACACTAAATTTAGCAGTGGGCAAATTTGGATTCTAGACTCAACTGTGTCCTTAAATCTGCGAGTGACCTTAGGCATTCACTCAGCATCTCTAGGCTTCAGTTTCTTCATCTGAAAATGATGAGACTGTATTACATTCTAAGAATCTATTTTCTCAGTCACTAAAGCAATGCACATATGAACCTGATTAGACTTTTTTGTAGAGTAACTAAAATTCCACTCTATTTTTCAAACAACCGTAAAAGATAGCCTTATTTATGATTTATAACCTAGCTACTGCAAAACCAATGAAGTGTATACATACATAAACCAAAATACATAACCAAATACATAAACCAAAACAGTTTCAGACACCCCAATAAGGTACAAAGGTAACAGAAAAACACCTATGTGCAACCAAAACTACCCAAAGGCAATAGACACAGACTGCTTAGTAGTATAGTAGCCCACTGGAGTTCTATAGAAATAGTCAACCAGGAAATTGCCCCAATGACATTCTAAGCTACACTCTTTTAAAAAAAAACTGAGGCACAGTTGATGTACAATATTATGTAAGTTTCAGGTGTGCAATTTAGTGATTCACAGTTTTTAAAAGTTATACTCCATTTATAATTATTATAAAATATTGGCTGTGTTCCCTGTGCTGTACAATATATCTTTATAGTTTTTTTACTTTATACAAAGTAGTTTGCTAAGGTATGCACTTTTTGTTTCAAGTGAAGTAACATACAATTACCTAGTCAGAATGTGGTTTGGAATTTGCTGTGACCACTCTTAGGCTAGGCTAGTTAAAGATGCTCAAAAAATCTTTGCCAAGTGTTTCTCTCACCAACAAAGTAGAATATGATGGAGAACTAGTTTAATTTGGAGTACTGTTAACGACTAGTCATTTATGAACAAAATCAACTACATCTATAGACCAGCCATGCTTTGTTAAAATCTAATGAAAACAAGAACACAACTTTTAAGCAGCTTTGGTGTGACTCAACAATTGACAGCTAAAAAAGAAGTCTTGAGAACCTCAAAACAACTAAAAACCTTCAACTAGTAGCCAAATTCTTGCTTTTCAAAATTTTTTAAGAATTGTGAATGATGAAATTCTAAATTAATATGCCCAAGAGATAGCCAGAATTGCAGTTAACTCATTGCTGTTTGACATGAAAGAAAACAAGTCTCTACCTACAAGTATTGTAAAAAGATAACTGATGCTCTATTCTAACAAATTTCTAGCAAACTTAAGTACAGAAACACAAGAAGGGTGAATTTCATATATTAATGATAAGAAAACACCCCAAACTTACAGTATTCACAAAGAACACTTAGTAGAAAATAGACCTTTAGTTTTATGATTAGGGTGACAAGACTGAAATTACTTATATAAGGGTACCTGTGAACAGTTCTCAGCTTTGAAGCCCTGGACACCCTCTGTATGGCCCTCTTACCACCAAGAATCTTCCATTGGGTAACTGGTCCCTTTCTAGACCCCTTGAGAATCAGTTATTTACCTTGGTGATGTCACTTCAAGTGCCTAGCACAGTATTCTGCGCTGCTGCAGGCAGCAAATGTCCGTTCACTAACAGCTACACACATACCTGAGCAAAACCAGAAACTCACATCCCGAAAAGTTCCATTCTAATACTAACTCACGCCAAAAGATGATCAAAGCTTTTTTCATTAATTTCTCTCCAACCAAAAAGAAACACTACTTTAATACTTTAAGACATTTCCTCCCCAGCAAATAAAGGCAAGCAAAACAAGGCTTATAATCTGTCCTCTACAATATTTCCCTAATTCGCCCTGATATGTTTTTTAACTGTTGTCTTTTCATGCAGTATAATTCCAGGAAAGGTGAAAAATAAACAAAGGACAGAAGAATGCAAAAAGCATTAAATAAAAGCTGCTCTAAAGAGGGTTTATTCTCAATCAAAATTTCCAACAGTTTAAACAGCTGCTCAACATGGCGTAGCACTAGCGATGCCCTCGCTTGTTCCCTATTTTCTCACACTTGAGCCACTGCTACATGTAAAACCATGAAACAAGAGCCAAACTCCAGTGATCTCTAAAATCAATAAGTCAAGGTAGGAAAAGAAATGACACCCCAGGAACAATACTTTCCCTGATCTCCTTAGCCCATTTGTCCCATCTGAAAAATCCTTTCTGTTAGAATTGTTACTGTAGGCATTTCAGGAAAAGAAACCATATCTATCATCTATCTAAACTTATCTATTAGCCAACTGGTATTCTTTAACATAAAAATAAAGTGTAAGAGCCCCTCAGGACAAAACAACTATTTCTTTGATTCTGGATCTTCTCTACTCTGGTGGCCCTGAAAATGTCACCTTTGGGAAAATTTTATGATTAACAAGCATCCATCAAGTAGTGATGGTTGCATAACTTTGTGAACATACTAAAAAACCACTGAACTTTTAAAACGGTGAATTTTATGGTATGTGAATCATACCAATCATTAAAAAAAAGTCCCTTTCCCACAAGGCATTCAGCAAAACCCAAACACTACAAAACAGAACACTTCTCTTTAAAATTCAAGTTCCACAACATAATTTGCTATATTTTGGAGATAATTCACCCTCTAAGGACTTACTGAGGACTGCCAGTTTTATTCTATACTCATTTTATAATGACAGAGTTTTGAGAGGCATTGAGGGTGGGATGGTAGAAAGAACACTATGAACACTACACTATTACTTTAGAAGCTTTGGCTGTGTCTGAAAGTCCAAGTTCTACGTCCTGAATGTTTTGTGTCCCTTGCAAAATTCCTGTGTTGAAATCCTAATGCCCAAAGTGATGGTATGAGGTGGGGCCTTTGGGAGGCCTTAGGTCATGAGGGTGGAGCCCACATGAATGGGATTAGTGCCTTTATAAAAGAGGCCCCAGAGAGCTCTCTTGTCCCCTCAGCTATGTGAAGACACAGAAAGCAGTCAGTCAGCAGCCAGCTATCCAGAAGAGGAAAGAGAGCCCTCATGCGACCAGGCTGGCACCCTGATCTCCTGAACCATGAGCAGTAAGTACAGTTCTGTTTGTGAGCTACCGCATCTATAGTGTTTTGTTATGGCTGCCCAAACAGACGACGACATGAAGTAACCCAGATTAACACTGCTGAAACATTAACAATTAAAAGAGACTGAACTAGGTGCAAATTGGAATTTAAAATAAGTACATTCTAGGGGAAGGATAAAACTCAGTGGTAGAGCACATGCCTAGCATGCACGAGGTCCTGGGTTCAATCTCCACTATCTCCATTAAAATAAATAAATAAATAAATCTAATTACCCTCAAAAATTTTTAAAAAATAAAGTACATTCTAACATAGAAATGTTTGTTCTAGTACACACAAACTTTGTCTACATTTTCATGCATTTCAGGGACTCTATTTTAAAAGACCATCATTTAGCCAATTTACTTGGATCTGTAGAGAATTGTACTTAAATGAATTATACTTAATTACATTTAAATGGGTTCTACTTAATCATTCCTTTGGAAACCTAAATTAAAAATTTTCAAAGAGATGCAAGGTCAACACTGAATCCCAAGTTCTGACTTGGGGTAGCTAGAAATACGCATTAATCAGCAGCCTGCCAGTGAAGGTGAATAACTCTCTTCTGCACAAAAGCGTTTTCCTCTACTGGTTGCTCAAAGCACCACTGAAATTATTCCCCACCCTAGCCACCTCAACAAAAAGGAAGGAAAAGAGAAGACTCACCTTCTTTCAGGAGAAAGATATTCATCCTAGACAGACACACATTTTAAGTCATTCTAGTGCTCTACCTCTAAACCCCTTCAAGAGTTCTCCTGGTAACTAATTTAAAAACACACCCACAGGAGGGGGGGCAGGAATAGCTCAGGAGTAGAGTATATGCTTAGCATGCACAAAGTCTTGGATTCAGTCTCCAGTACCTCCATTAACCAAGAAAAAAAAAAAACAACACAAAAACACCCATCAATTTAAGCTATGGCTTAACAGCAAAAGAAAACATGCTAGCCCTACAGTCTATTTCCTCACTATAAAAAACCTTGCAAACATTATGGTTTCTTCTTTGTAAATTTCAATCTAAATGCTATTTCCAGTTTTTTCCCTGTTTCTTCCAAGCACAATTCTCTGCTCTGATGGTGGTAATTTATGGACCTGAATGGGTTGGAACATGCAACCCAACAGTGCCACATAGTTCTGAACCTCAATTAGAAAGTCTATTCTTTTCCAAATAGGCATCCTACAGACGACAGGTTGGTTGGTTGGTTGGTTTTTAAACATTAACTGGCATTTTGTAGAAGCAGTTGATAGAGTCAGTAACCAAAATGAGTTTCTGGTTAAAAAAAAGAAAAAAAGAAAGAAAAAATTGACCACAACGTAGGGACCACAATGTAGGGACAACTGCTTCCCTACACATTTTTACATCTCCAACTTCTAACACTGTCACAGAGGAAAGGATTAAGAGTAAAACTGCAAATTGGCAAATACCACGAAAAGACAGTTCTCCTGTGAAAGAGGCAATGACTAGTCACTCAACAATGACCACCATTCCAGACCACTGCTCAAAGGAGGGCTGTCCCTTGATGACTGGCTGATGATGGAGTCCTTGGTCTAATCAGAGTGGTATTGGTGACTCCAGAGTTAGGAGGGAGGGCCAAAAAAGAAAATGGCTGGATAAAAACAATCTGTATAAGGTTTGGGGGGAAAAGGCACTTTTAGGAGCTAGTAAGAGAACTAGTTTACACAGCCCAAATGACTTGATCTAAGCGAAGAATTAAAAGGCTAAAATTTCTTGTTCAAAGGGCATATATATCAACCACTCATATAAATAAAAGAAACACCAGTCAATAAAACAACCAAATCCAAACTGCTCACATACATACTTCCCAAGAAAATTTCCCCAAACTCTCTCTTTGCCTCTACAGAGAAAACTGTAGCCAAAGTTCCTGAAGAAACTGAACTCCTAGAGCACTTTTATGATGTCTACCTAAGAAATACAACATAGCACTTTAAAGAAATCAAGCTCACTCATTTGACATTTCTACAAAATCAGTACCTGAAAGCATGCTATCACTTAAGCAGCCCCTAAATACATTTAAGATTTTAGAAGACTGACCTTAACTTGAAACCACAGAAAGTCTACTAGGCTAGCTATGATCAAAATGGCACGTGACAACTATTAAGTTATAACAAATGCTCGTGTCTGAATAGACTAATTTCTGACACATGAACGTAGAGTGAGTTATACCAAGCAACCTGAGTAAGATAAACGACTTTACCGCAATAAAAATTCTAAACGTGTCACCAACTAAGGAGAAAAGTCCAAGTCTCACTTAAGAAAAAGGGCACACATATCAATGTAGTTTCCTACACACTTTAATGTTAAGTGAGGAATTCTAACTTTATGAACTTTATAAGCTTTCAAAATACTACCGGTGAAAAAGATCTTTGTATTGATAGCCAACAGTTTCTGCCCGATCACACGACTGCAATGCATCCTGGGATTCTTTCAGGACACTTCGGTGCCGTAGATATTTAAAACGCACAGTTTCAATATTAGAAACTGCAGCAAGAGACGCTCTCTCGCCAAAGCCTAAGGTAAAGGGAAAAGTCGAGTATTCATCGTCCCCAACTCCTCAGTTCCCTCAGCGCCCACCCGACTGACTGCTGGCTCCGTCTGTCCTCACTTCTAGGCCTCGTGGCACTGACCCGCGGCGGCCCCCCTCTCCGTCCCATATGGTTCCCACTTCCAACGGGGAACTGCGGTCCCCGGGGGAGAGGCGGGCCTCAGGCCCCGGGCCCCACCGGTGTGCCCTGCACGCTGCTCCTGCTCCGCCTGGCCCTCCGCGGAGGCGACCCCATGCAGGCCGCTTCCCCGGCCCGGGGACGCCCCACCCAGGGCAGCCGGCACCGGGCGCCGCTGTCAGCGCCCCACGTGCCGCCCGGCCCCACCGTCACGCGTCCGCGGCCCGGCAAGGGGCGCCCCTACCCCACCCAACCCGACCCCCGTCCCCATCCCAGGTGGGCTACAACCCCTAGGCCGGCTGCCCCTGCCCTCGCAGTCCGGCTTCCTCCCGTGTCCCGGCCCTTTACCCGAAGGGCCTCCTGCGCCGCTGCCGGCTCCGTGGTTGTTGGCGGCGGCGCCAGCTGGGGGTGCCGGCGGCTGGGCCGGACCCCGCAGGAAGGACGGCACGAACTCGGCGGCGTGGACGTTGGGCACGAAGGGCTTGGCATTGACGTTGAGTTGCCGGCTGAAGGCCGCGCTGAGGTGCTCACGCTGGGCCTCGGCCGCCGCCAAAGGGCCACCGGCGAGGCCGCACGGGCCCGACCCGGGAGCTTCCATGTCCGCCTGGTCCCAGCAGTCCGGCGCCGAGTCGCTGCTGCTGCTGCCGCTGCTGCTCCCGCCGCCGCCACCGCCGCCGCCACCACTGCCCGGATCCATGATCGGGGGGGCCGTGTGTGTGGTAAAGAGAGGGCGGGAAATGGAGGCGGGGGCGACCGGCTGGGGAGGAGCAGGCCGAGCTGACCCCAGGAAGCGGCAAGGCAGAAGGGCCGGGGGCTAGCGACACAATCCCCGGCGTCGTCGCGGCGGCAGCTCCAGTCCCTATCCGCACTCGCGACGACGACAGCGGCGGCGACCCAACCCTCCTCGTGTGTGCGAGCGGATCTCCTCCCACCCAACCCCAGCCACCTCCGACCGCCTCAGCGCCAACCCGACGCCTGGCGCGGATTGACCCCTTGCCACCACCCGTACCTTCGCCTTGGTAGTTCGCAGCCCCGGTGGGCCCTGTTTCCGGCTATGAAGCGCGGCAGAAGGCGGAACTACGAGTTCCGGCAGAGCCCGCGCGACACCGCTGCGGTTTTCCCGGGGGCCGACGGGAGTCGGAGTTCCGGGCCGGGAGCAACCGGAAGCGGCGCCAGCTCCCGTCAGGCAGCGCGAAGAGGCGGAGGTCTGGTCGTCGCACGGGGGCCCCACCTGTCACCGGGTGGGGGCAGGGGTAGGAGCAAGCCTTTGCGTGACTGGGCCTGGGGTCGCGGACCGCGAATCTCTTAGTTCGCAGGGGTCGTCGGCTCACTCCTATTCTGCCCAGGACGCGGGAAAACGGACAGCAGTTCTAACGTAGAAAGAAAAGCTTTCACCTCCTGAGAATTCTTTCCTTCTCTTCTCACCATCCCCCTTGCGTTCCCAGCCTCGCAGTCTCCCCTCCCTGTTCGTTCTTTCCACCTTCCTCTTCCCCGCCACCGGCCAGAATTTGCCCTACATTTCAAAGGCGACGCAGAGCGTCTTTCATATTATGTATTCATTTAGTGGAGGAGATCGTAAAACCGTGAGATGTTACAACATAAACTGCAAATGTAGCTCATAAAGCGCTCGGGCCCAGGGTCTGCCGCGGCAGAGAGGATTATAAATTGGAAACTTACAATGACTCACTGTCTGTATGACTAGTCATTTGAAACCTTCACCCAAACTTTTCCATCCCTTTCTCCTCCGGGCCAAGGGCTTTGCAAATTAAACAGAGGATTGCCATATTCCGTGATGTATCCAGCTGTACCCAACTAACAGGCTTATTTTTGTGCGTCCAGTTTCACTATGCAACTTAAGATGAAGTGGTTTTCTTTTGAATGGTCGGATTTGTTCAGGTTTTCTCATAGTAGTTTATTGACTGCATCTCGCGCTGACAGGTTGCGGTTCCGTAAACATGCAAAAGATAAATACTTAGCTCTAACTGCTTAAAGTAGGAAAATAGCATTGCTCTGAGTACCTGTTAGGTGTTCTTGTAATTCACCCCTGTGGAGCCCAAGACGGAGGAAAACCTATTTTTGATATTTTTTCTGCAGAAGTATAGACAGAGTATCACTAACCTGCTAGAAATTACAGAGTGCAGGTAGGAATACAGAGGATAGGTATTTAACAACCTTGTGTTAAGTTCTGAAATCTAGATCTAGATATGAATTTTACTTTTGAATATCTATTTTAAAGATAAAAGAGAACTCACCCTGAGGAGATAAATCAAAAACAAAGCTGTCAGTTACCGCCCCCCCCCCTTTTTTTGGTCAGTTACCTTTTTTAAAACAAGTCCAACTCTAAAGTGGTTTGAAATTCTGTTTAATATTAAATTAGCAAATGTGATGGATGCCTTGTTTCTTTAACACATAACACTTGGAAATTGAGCTCTGTGAGTGTAAAGAAACCAGACACCTCCAATATAACAAGGCTGGCTTTAAGTTTCTCCATGGGACTGTGGTTCATGCTCCCTGAAATTTTCTGGAGATTGATTTTTTTTTTTTTTTAACATCAGATGATGTATTCCTCTGATTAATACGAAGTTCTGGTTACAGCCTATTGATACAGTTCTCTGAAGACCCCACTGGATCTTTCTTAAGAGTGTCCCACTTCAAAGTTGGTATTAAGTGATTGCCTTCAGAGTTAGAGAATTTACCAATGATTGATGTAAAAATCAGACCTTCTTTTATATATAGGAGACTTGCATTGCTATTGAATGAGATTCACAGCAAGAAGAAAACTGTGTCGAAAATAAAGTGCCTTCTCACTCCACTCAAGATTTGCTCTTCCCAACTTACTCCTAAGAAAATGTCAACACAAGTTGCTGACTCAAATAGTGAACCACGCTGTCCTCCAATACTTTGTCATTGCATATGGTACTTCAAGATGTATCACCAGGCCGGCACTGGGCAATCACTCTAATAGGTTACTTCTTCACGTCTAATTAAATTAGCAGAGTGTCTTTGTGCCTGGTGCTTTTTCTAGGGACAAAGAAACTGCTAAAACTGCAGCTTTGAAAAGTTGATGTCATTTTAGCTTCCCTGTCTCTGAATAGGATAATTATGGATGTACAGGAGGGAATCCCCTCTGTTGGATTTCAAAAGCCTTAAGGGTTGAGACACTGCTCCAAGCAGGAAAGTAAAAAGCTCTTCTTGATAATTACTGTTGTGCTAAGAATGAGCAACTTGTCAAAATCTTTTATTCAGCTCCTTTATATTGGCAATGCCCAGTATAAAGCCTAACACGGGAAACATGCTTAGATGTTTAATGAATGAATAGGTGAATCAGTAGGGAGTTTGCGTCAATACTGCCCTTTGATACTCATGTAGGGCTGTTGAGGCACAGGACTGTCAATTTTAAGGTAGTTTTCCAAGGACGTCCTGCTATTCCTTGTGATGTGCACACAAGGTTAGCTTGACAACAGCTTTACTTCGCAAAGCTATGCTTGTTCAAGGTCTGAACTATTTCTGCACAGATGATTCCCATCTTCCAATGCAAATCCCCCCTGCTAACTTTCCTAGTCATCTCTTTCTTCCTCTTTCTCTCTCTTTGTTCTCTGTGGTCTTCCCAACCTTCCTTAGTTATTCTGCCTTTCAGCTAAATGAGGGTCTCAGCATTTGCACCTTTTAAGCAACTACACAGTACTTTGGGGTTTTTTTAACCTGAGAGTTTATCTTTTATGCTTCCGAGCATGAGACTGATATGAAAACTCATAGCTGTCCCAGGCTTTTAGTGGGTGAAAATGTGTTCACACAAATGGATGCTGATGGAGCAGTCCCATTTCTTAAGATGGTTTCTTCAGAAATACGAGCACGAAAGTTGTTCTTTCCAGCATTTTTGCAATAGCTCCAAACTGGAAACAATCTAAATGTCCATCAACAGGAAAATGGTTAAATAAGTGGCAGTACATCAATATTATGGAATAACAGGCAGCTATTAAAAAGAGTGAAACATATAACAAACTAGTGAATATAGCAAAAAAGAAGCAAACTCAGATACAGACAACATACTAGTGGTTACAGGGCAGAGGGCAATGTAGGGGTGGGGAGTGGGAGGTACAAACTATTGAGTGTAAGACAGGCTCAAGGATGTATTGTACAACATGGGGGAATATAGCTAATATTTTATAATAACTGTATATGGACAGTAACCTTTAATAATTGTATTAAATTTTTTTAAAGAAGAGTGAAACAAACTAGATGCCAACATGATAATACATGTATAATATATGGTAAAATAGGGGAAAAAGCTATCTAGAATGTGTAGAATATATAGTGGATCAGTGTACCTAGTACAGGCTTATTTCTGTAAACATATCTAGCTTTATCCTCTCCCCGGAATGATCTTTTCCTGGATCTTCACCTTTCTAGCTTGCTGTCATTCAGCTCAGATGTTGGGTCCTCAGCTCAGAGACCTCTCCTAGCCACCTGAACCCTCCACCAACCCATATCACTCTCTACCATCTTACCCCCTTTTATTTTTTTCACAGTATTTACCACAACCTGAAATTTTTATTCATTCCCAGGCTTACTGCCCATCTCCTACTAGAAAATTAATTCCATCAGTCTGTCTTCTTCACCATTGCCGTTTCCCATCCCCTACAACACTGCCTGGCTAAGTGCTCAAGAAACATTCAGGAGAGAGGGAAACATGTGTATCTCTCTGTATGTTATAAAGCTTTAGAAAGTGCAGACAGTTACATATTAAACAATTAATGGAAGATATATCTGTAGGGTAGGATTGGATGTGGGGAGGACAGCAGCTGGGAGAAGAAGAAAATATAATTTTTTACTTACATTTTTATGTTTGGATTTTCCTACAACCAGAAGATTGGTTTAAACATTTTTTATTGAGATGAAATTCACATAACATAAAATTGACCATTTTATTTTTTAATTTGCTTTAATGTTTAAATTTTTTATATTGAAGTATAGTTGCTTTACGATGTTTTGTTAGTTTCTGGTGTACAGCATAGTGATTCAGTTGCATATATATATATATATATATATATATATATATATATATATATATATATATATTCTTTTTCGTATTTTCATTATAGCCTATTACGAGCTATAGAATATAGTTCCCTGTGCTACTCAGTAGGACCTTGTTGTTTATTCTGCATGTAGTAGTTTGTATCTGCTAATCCCAAGCTCCCAATTTATCCCTCCCCCTCCCCTTCCATTTTGGTAATCAGAAGTTTGTTTTCTATGTCTGTGAGTCAATTTCTATTTTGTAAATAAATTATTTGTGTAATTTTTTTAGAATCCACATACAAGTGATATCATATGATATTTGTCTTTCTCTGTCAGACTTACTTCACTTAGTATGATAATCTCTAGGTCCATCCATGTTGCTGCAAATGGGATTATTTCATTTTTATGGCTGAGTAGTATTCCACTATATAATATATAATATACAATTATTATATATTATGTAATATGTATTATAATAATATATATTACACACACACACACCCCCCACATCTTCTTTATCCAATTATCTGTCAATAGACATTTTGGTTGTTTCCATGTCTTGGCTACTGCAAATAGTGCTGCTATGAACATTGGAATACATGTATCTTTTCAATTTGGAGTTTTCTCTGGATATATGCCCAGGAGTGGGATTGCTGAATCATATAGAAAATTGACCATTTTAAAGTGAACAATTAAGTGGTATTAATGCATTTACAATGTTGTGCAGCCACCACCTCTATCTTGTTGCAAAACATTTTCATCATGGCATAAGGAAACCCATAACTGTTGTGGGAATGATTCCCATTCCCATGGGAATATGCCCCCATTTTTTTTTTTTAGAGAAAGTACTGGGGATTGAGCCCAGGACCTCATGAATGTTAAGCATCCATTCTACCACTTGAGCTATACCCTCCTCTGGGAATATACCCCTTTTGAAAACCTACAATCTCCTTTTAATCTCTAGGCTTTAGCTAGTCTGGTCATTTCACATAAATGGAATCATACAATATATAACCTTTTGTGTCTGGCTTCTCTCACTTAGGATAATGTTTTCAAAGTTCATCTGTGTTGTAGTACATGTTGGTACTTCGTTCCTGTTTATGGCAGAGTGGTATTCCATTGTATGGATGTACCACTTCTTGTTTATCCATTAATTCATTGATGAACAAATTGCTCTTATAACTTAAAGACATTTAAAATAAAAGAAAGTTTAAACAAGTGAAGTCCCAGTAAGGTGCAGAGTCTACTTAATTGTATAGTGGCAATGCCAATTTCCTGGTTTTGATAGTGTACTATGTAGTTATGTAAGAAGTTATCATTGGGGAAAGCTGGGTAATGGGTACATGGGACCTCTTGTAGTATTTTTGCAAATTCTTATGAGCCTATAATTGCTTCAAAATAAAAAGTTAAAAGGTTAAAAACTCTCACACTAGTAAAAAGCCATGTTTTCTGAAACTCTTAGAGTCCACAGATTTTAGCCTCAGATCCCAAGTCTTTACCAAAACATTGTTTTTTCTGCCTTCCTTAATTGAACTTCTTTGGGGGTGCATAGTATAGCTTAAGTGGCAGAGCGCATGCTTAGCATGCATGAGGTCCTGAATTCAGTCCTCAGTACGTCCTCTAAGAATAAACAAACAAACCTAATTACCTCCCCCCACCAAATAAATAAATAAAAGGACATGCATTAAAAAATTTATTTAAAAAAAACTTGTTTGGGCCAAGGGTAGCATCGGGGCGGGGGATTTTTTTTCACCTTTGAGGATTTTATGACATAAAATATACAAGGAATCACAAACCCTCATATATTGCAAAGATTGTCAGTTGTTAACATCTCATCATGTTGTTTCATGTTTTAAGATCAGAAATAGAACAATTTCAGTATACATGCCACCTCTTTTATCCCCATTCCTATTCCACTCTATCCCCTCAAAAAAGGCAGCCACTATTATATATTTAATATGATCCATCTAATCTATTTAAAGACATATTTATGTACATATACCAGACTAATCAATGAAAGCTACATTGTATTATTTCAAAATGTACATGTAATATACAAAACCTGTCTTTCACTTCACATATTTATCTTTGAACTTCTATAGAGTAACTCCATCTATGTTAATACATCTTTTTAAAAAATTTTACCCATTTCCCTACTGATAGACTTTTAGGTTATTTCCAACTTTTTGTTATACCGATAGTACTTGCACAAGTGTCAGGATGCTTTCAGAAGCAAGTTACAGAAGTTTCAATTCAAACTAGATTTGACCATAAGGAATGTATTATCTTACATAATTATAAACCCTAAGATAGGACTGACTTGTTAGCCCATTGGTTCAATAGCTGAATGACATCATCAGTGACCTACATCTTTCCATCTGTCCGCTGCCCTGGATGTTGGCTTGATCCTTGGGCTGGTCCCGAGATGGCTGCAGGGTTCCAGATGAGAGAAAGATTTCCAGATACCACATCCAGAGAAGCAAGAGAGAGCATCTCATCCTGCAGCTGTCTCCTAGGAGTGAGGAAACTTTTCCCAGAATCCCTTTAAGAGATATCTCCTCCTATGTCATTGGCCTGGATTGGGTCACCTACCCCTTCTTGAAAAGGAGATATCTCTGTCTTTCTATTGTGGTAAAATGGACATAACATAAAATTTGCCACTTCACCCATTTTTTAGTGTACAGTTCAGTGACATTAAGTGTGTTCACGTTCTGTGTAACCATCACCACCATCCATCTTCAGAACTTTTTCATCTTCCTGACCCGAGACTCTGGATCCACTAAACAGTAACTCTTTGTTCTCCACTCCTCCAGCCATTGGCAACCACTGTTCTACTTTCTGTCCCTATGACTTTGACTACCCTAGGTGCCTCATACAAGCGGAATCCTATAGTGATGAATGATGTATTTAACTTACCGTAATGTCCTCCAGTTTCATCCTTGTTGTAGCATACACCAGAATTTCCTTCCTTCTTAAGGTTGAATAATATTTCATTGTCTAAATATACTCTAAATATATTACATTTTGTTTATCAGTCAATAGACACTGGGTTGCCACCAACTTTTGACGATTGTGAATAACGTTGTCATGAACATGAGTGTACAAATACAAATACCTGCTCAGGTGTCAGCTTTCAGTTCTTTTAGGTATATACCAAAAAGCTGAATTGCAGATTCATATAATTCAATGTTTAATATTTTGAGGAACCAGCATACTTTTTTCCACAGTGGCTGTACCATTTTACATTTTTACCAGCAATGCACAAGGATTCCAGTTTCTTCACATCCTCACCAGCACTTAATGTTCTGTTTTTTTTTTTTTAATCATCATCATCCTAATGAGCATGAAGTGGTATCTTGCTGTGGAAAGTGGATCTCTTAAACTAGTGATTTGCACTGTTGGTTGTACATTAAAATTGCCTGGGGGAACTTTAAACCCTACCCATCTCTAGATTCTTCTTTTTTTAAACAGGAAATTTATTTTTTATTTTTTATTAAAAATTTTTAAAATTGAGGTGTAGTTCATTTTTTGGAGGGGAAGGAGGGAGGTAATTAAGTTTATTTATTTATCTTTTTTTAATGGAGGTCCTGGTTTCAGTTCCCAGGACCTTGCAAGTGCTAAGCACACACTCTACCACTGAGCTATATACCCTCCCGCGTGAAGTGTAGTTGATTTACAATGTTAGTTTCAGGTGTACAGAAAAGTGGTTCAGTTATACATACGTATAATTATATATATATTTTTTTTCTTTTCAGATTCTTTTCAATTGTGTTATTACAAGACATTTCTAGATTCTGATTTAATTTGTCCTGGATAGGACATGGGCACTGATGCATTTTAAATATATCCATTTTAAATATATCCCTTATATCCCTTGGTCTCTGTGTGAGGCCAAGCTTGAGAACCACTGGTCGAGATATAAATCATCTATCCAAAGCAAAAAATGGATGTTGGGGAATCAATTACAGTGTTCAGTACTACAAGCTTTCAGTAGAGTTTTTGTTCTTGTTTACTATAGCCAACTCTGAATTATTCATAGAAATTTAGAACCAGAATAGCATGTCAGACCAGGTAGCAATAATGAACAGAAAATACACTGCTTGCTGCTTAATTTCTTTACCCAGCAAATATTTTGTCAGAATTGGCAACAAACACTGTGGTAAATTGACCAGTTCTGCCCTTTGGCTAGACATTCTCATTTTATGCAGTTTATTTTTAGCAGCGTTTTGAGATTTAATTCGCATGCCATACAATTCAGCCATTTAAAGTGTACAACTCAGTGGATTTTAGTATATTCACAGTCATGACACCATACCAGATGTCATGGTATTTGTTTGTTTTTTAAGTCTAGATTAATGGAAATGCAGTTTGGAATGAAGTGACCTAAGAGCTGACACTGAGCAGGAAAAAAAGCAGGAAAAGGGAGTCTCAATGAGTCACACATACATAAACAATTCTTCACAAAGAAGATTGAACTGTGCAAGATTTAAAAGGTAAGAGGAGACTGAATTGACAGCAGATGATGATAATGATGATGATGATGGCGATGATGATGATAAACTCACTAGCCAAGAAACTGGGTTCACCTCTTGGGTGTCAAACCAAAGAGTGAGAGAAGGAAGGATTACTTGCAGTAAGTAAGAATACTGGGGATCTTTCCCAAAGCAGAGTCTCCCCAAACTTCCCCCAACCCAGAAATTGGGGAAGCTTTAAGCCAAGGGTTCATGCACACTCATGAAGGGGCTGGAGCAGAGGAGAATTCAGCATAGAACTGGGGCCAAGGTCCAGAGTCCAAGCTTTAGGTGATTGAAGTCACACCATTAACATCACTTTTCCATCCTCCAATGGGTGCGGTCCTTCATTCCTGCAGAGCTCAAAGACTGTATCAGATTGTTATGTAAATCTCTTGAGGAGGAGCTAGGACTCTGCATTTTATCACTAAAATATTGTTTCTTGGCTGCTTTTCCTTTATTCCTGCACTCCCTCAGTTCCCTTAAGATTATTAATTACTGAGACCCGTTCAAGGGCAAGCACTGTGGTCACAAAATGGCTTAGACCAAAAATAGCTTCTCTTACGTCAAGAAAGCCATGCCCGGTTCTCTTTCTCCTGGGACCCCCTATGCTATCTGCTTACAATATTGTTAAAACTTGGTGGTGCCAACGTGATCACAATGACTTTGAGCCTGAGAACTCCAACTAAGTCAGCCGATCAGTTCTTGTGCTGAAATTTGGCTTCCTTACCAGCTGCTGTGTGTTAACAGCCTTCCCAATGAATAGCTACAAAAACCAGTTGTTCTGGTTTCTCCAGGAGTTGGAGACAGAGAGACTTCTGTGAGTAAATCTTTTTTGCCCATTCATCTGAAGGAAATGTTTGTATTCAGAGCTCTTAGCTGATTGTAATCCTGGGTGCCCTTCATGACCAAAATCCAGGAGGTTTAAAGATTGTTGACCCCCTACCCCGGGGTTCCCTGTAAGTGGGTTTGTCCCCCAGAAGCAGAATGAAACTATGAGGACCACCCTAAGAACTGCCTGTTTCCTCACCCAGCATGGCCCAACTCTCTCCCTGTGTTAGCAGAGCTTGGCCACTGATAGGTATCTGAACAGCAGCAGTCCTCAAGTTCAACTGGCTTATTGATTTACATTTGAAATAGCTGTCTCAGTGCTAATGATTATCTCATTACATCCCCTTTGTGAATGTAAAAGACCCACAATGAAGGGCACAGAGAAAAAGTCTGATAGTAATCGGATGACTCAGAGCTGATTCCTTCCCTGATTCCTTCCGTGGAAACCAGGCTTCATTATTCCTGAGTTATTAACATATTGCTTATTATGTTTTATACCTAAGAACCTGGCACCAGCAGGTTTCTGCAGACCCCTTGTTGTAGTTACAGGTGGGAAGAGGAAAACTCCAACTAGGTTCAGTAGTTTTAAGCTGCACAGCTAGCCTATTAAATAATGTGTATGTTACACAAATATGTAAAACAGCAATTCTACTTTATTAACAAAAATAATTATTGTCTTTAATTTTTTCTTTTCAAAAAATTGGGGTAAAAGATACCTAACAAAATTTACCATTTTAACCACTTTTAATTGTGCAATTCAGTGACATTAAGTACATCCACATTGTTCTGCAACCATTAATCCATCTCCAGACCTTTTTCATCATCCTTAACAGAAACTTTGTAAACAATAACTCCCTTTCCCCCAGCCCCTGGTAACCTCTATTTTATTTTTTCTCTCTATTAATTTGCCTGTGCTATGTACCTCATATGTGGAATCACACAGTATTTGTCCTTCTGTGTCTGGCTAATTTCACTTAGCATATTTTCAAGGTTCATCCATATCGTATCAGAATCTCATTCCTTTGTAAGGCTGAATAATATTCCACTGTGGGTTTATACCACATTTTGTTTATCCATTCATCTGTTGGTGGACACTTGGTGGTTTCCACCTTTTGACTACTGTGAAGCATGCTGCTATGAACATTGGTATGCAAGTATCTTTGAATCCTGACGTTTGACTCTTTGGGGTATATACCCAGAAGTAGAATTGCTGAATGATGTGGTTATTATCTTTCATATAACTTCACAATGTATTTATCTTTAATGTCACAACAGCCCTGAAAGTCTGCTTGTTCTATCTTCATGTCAAAGGGAGAAAATGGAAGCTTGGAAAAATTGAATGACTGAGTCTCTGTCCTCCCTGTATTTGCCTAAAAGCAGGATATAAATTTGTAAATGTGTTCCCACCCAATCCACCACCAGAAGGACAGCGGTTAATCACTGGAGAACCTTGTCTGCACATAACAAACCTGCCAAAAACTAGCCCTTCTTTACCCTTAGTTCCCCATATATTTCCCTTCCCACCACAATTTACTCCCCCTGGAAGCTCCAAGTCCTTTTACTTTATCTTGTCACTTCTCTAAAGATGTACTGTTCTTTTGTTAAGATGCTGCTCAAGCCTGAGTTCTTACCACCTCTTTAAGTTACTCATTGCTGATTGCTCCTGTGTGCATGCCTGATGCGTGTGCTAATGTACATATTTGTTTTTCTTTTGTCAGTTTTCCTTTGGTCAGTTTCATTGACAGGGCCCTAGCCAGAGAACCTAAGATGGGTAAGAAGAGAAAAGATTTTTTTTCCTCCCTTATATTATCAAATAGCAGTCAATTTGGACCCATCACAGAGTCTAGGATGACACTGATGGGTGAAGGTGGAGGTTGGAAGAAAATGAGAGATTCATCCTGTGAATTACAAAGCACCAGTTTCATCCTTTTAAATATGTAATTCCTCACTCTTGCAACTCTTGGAACAGAGTTCCCCTCCCTGGTACTCAAAGACTCTATTCTCAACATACATGGGTCAGTGGTTCTCAGGTTTTTATCACGTTGGATTTACCTACAGGCTTCTCAGGAATGCAGACTCATGCCCCCAAAGACAGTGGCATAAGATAGTTCATTCTTGGAATAGAAAGAATGTCAAGAAGGGAGTGGGGCAGGAGAAGGATGGGGTATAAATTTAAAAGGCCATCTATCAGAGCTCCCCACTTTTGCCCCATCGTCTACTCTCTGCACAAAAGCTGATGTTATCCTCAGTATTTCTCTGTTTAAAATGCTGTGTGAGATGATCCCATCTCCTGAGACAAATGTCGACATCTTTCTCATGGCCTGTAAGGCCCTGCATTGCCTAGCTTCCTGCCACCTTTCTGATCTTGCCTGATCTTGCCTGACCTTGCTCGTCCTTAAACCTGCCAAGAGTACAGCCACCTCAGGGCCTTTGCACTTGCTATTTCCTCCACTGGGAGGGCTTACACCTTTACCTCCTACAGATCTCAACCTAAGGGATGACTTAGAAAGGCCTTCTCCTGAGTATTTATAACCGCCTAACATATGACTTATTTTACATGTTTATTTGTTCATTGCCTGCTCTGTGAAAGTGGAGACTTTGCATTGTGTCCCAGTTGCAGTGATATAATAGAGCACTTCTTTGAAAAAACAGGGTAAATAATGTTTTTTAAATGACACACATACTTAAAACTTTATAAATGTGCAGTCATTTGCCAAGCTCTTGAGGCAGGACCAGACCTTTTCTTCTATGACAGTGTCAGTTGTTGGACCCCCTCTGCCTGATTTGTGCAGAAGGACCTTTACTGGAAGGCTCTGTGGTGGTTGCTGAATTGGGGGAGCCTGGATCCCCAGCTGGGCCTGGGAATGGCAGAGGACCAAGACCCAGAAAACGCCAAGGACAGCCACTTGCCTCTAGCACAGTCTGGTCAGCACACCAGCATCCCCCTCACCTCTTCTCAAGACTTGGAATCCAGAGATAGAGCCGCTCATTGGCCAAGTGCTCGTTACATCCCCAGCTGAAGTGGGCTGTGGACGGTGCTCTCTTGGGCCTGCTTCCCAGCAAGAAAAGGATTACTCACCCACCAAGGTGTTTCCCCAGGCAGAAATCGATGTGTTATTGCATAGAAAGGATGGATGTGGGATAGCCAAAAATAACAAACGCTAGCATGTGGACTCTGAACAACAGACACTCGTGACATGGACACAGCATGACAGATGCCAGGACACTTGTCCCCTGAGGCAAACTAGCAGATCACATTCTGATCTTTTTTGGTTTGTCATTCATTTAACAAATGTTGTTTTGCATATACCATTTTTAAGATTTAAATAGTATTAACATGCCATCTGTCATCCACTGAAATCACTCTTGCTGATTACAAACCTTGCAAATAATAATAAGCTATAGAGACTGACTTTTGATTCACCCTGTACAGGGCAAGGTATGAGGAACAAGGTAAATCACCCAGTCATTTGTATATAAATAAATCAGGTTATTATAACCATCCATAAAGAGAAGTGTTGAGAATCTGTAAGTTTAAGAAGAGCCAGGGGAGGAAAGTAGATAGAACTTAATAGAAGTCCAACTTGGAGTTAGATAGACTTGGGTCTGAATCTTTCCACAGCATTTAGCTGTATGACCTTTGTCAAGTTCCTTAACCTTTCTGAGCCTTTTCCCTTAAAGCTCTTAGCCTATTGCTTGTGCTCAGAAAGTGGTAATTGTAATATGTTAAGGAATATGACTGTGATGGTAACTCCTCTATATTATTACTTAAGTTAGCACAACAGAAAATGGATTTGAGTTGTTGCAAGACTGATTTAGGTTACATGTAAGAAAAGACTTCCTACTTGTTAGCATGCCCAAGTTAGAGAAAGAGCAGGACCTGGGTTTCCAGGGGGAACCAGCCAGGGCTACCTGGGGGGGTCCTTCAAAGATAGGGGCTGAAGGTAAGACCATTGGGGTGGCCTGGAAGGAAACCTTTGTCTGGTGGAAAATCTGAGTTTTATATAGGTGTTGGGCTGGGATCTATGTGGGCTTCAAGACCAACCCCCGCCTCCAACCTCATTTCTCCAACTTCATCTCCTGCCTCTCATCCCATCACAGGCTGCTCTCTACACTTCAGCCACTCTGACCTCCTTTCTGATTCTCCTACCCGCCAAGCTTTTTTCTTCCTCAAGTCTTGTATTCTTACTGCTCCTTCTGCCTGAACCTCACATGACTGGCTGCTTCTCATCATTCACGTTTCAGAGATGTTACTTCCTTCTCAGAGAGATTCCCAGTTGAAAATTGATACCCTCTCCTCCTCACTCTCTACCACATCACACTGACTTACAGTCAATCCTCATTATTTGCAGATTCTCTGTTTGCGAATTCGACTACTCGCTGGAATTTATTTGTAACCCTCAAATCAATACACGGAGCACTTCTGTGGTCATTCGCTGACATATACAGTGGCAAAAATGTCAGTCACCAGACATGTAAGTTCCACGCTGAGCTAGAGAAAAGCCATCTTATTTCTTCTTTCTATTCTCATATATTTTCAGCGAGGGTCCTCTTCGAGTCTCCTCGAGAGGAGACTGAGCACAAACTATCTGAATTGTCCCATATCTGTGTCTTCTGCTTTTCTTTCTTACTATTTTTATTTTTTATTTTTACTGGAGGTCCTGGGGATTGAACCCAGGACCTCCTGCGTGCTCAGCATGCACTCTACCTCTGAGCTATAGCCTCCCCCTGTGTCTTCTGTTGATTATTGCTCATCTGCATGCGTCGGGAGTGGAGGTGCTCTGAGAGTTGTGGCCTTGGCTTCCACATTCAGTGCGTAGCAGGCACTTAATAAGTATGTGTCCTATTAATGAAGGGATGAATGAAAAGATCGGGCTGTCAGCACTTGGGAGGGAGGGTCAAGAGCTGGGAGAGTCCATTGATGGATGACTACAGAAGAGATGAAGTTATGTGTGTCAGTGTAGGACTCATCCAGACATAGCCTTTTCTGTGTTGCTGACGTGGCCAGGGACGGATGCTTGTGAGCAGACTTCTGAGTGTTTACCGGACACCCAGAATGCAGTGTGGAGTAGGTGGGGCAATAGTTGTATCATAGAGCAGCCACGGAATAGGCTGTTTTTGTGAGTCAGATGCCTTACTTGGTGTTGTGCTTCCATATTCAATCCACGCAACTATGCCAGTGAGGATGGATTATCCCCTAACACAAGTGAAGTAACTGGGCCAGGATCCTGGAGCTACCCAACGGCGGAGCTGAAATTCCAACCCAGGCCAGTCTGACCCCAAACCAGGACCCCGGCTTCAGTCCTCTCTTTTTTGCCACCTGCATTTACCATGTCTACTGTCACTTACTTCACATTTTTTTCTTTAAACTGACAACCCTTTTAATCAAATTTATTTTCATAGGAGACTTTATTGGCTACAGTAAATAGAAAACGTGTCCCTTATCATGAAAAGAAAATAATTTTTTAATACACGCAAGTGAAATAAAATGTTCTTACATTTCGGCCAGCTACTGTTACCTGCTTGAAGTCCCACTTTCTCTTTGTTTGAAATGGAGGTTAGCAAGCTTGGAGATGTGTTCGAGACAGAGTAGAATTCCCCCTGTGAATGTCTTCTTTACCTAATCCAAGGGTAATTGAACGGAGAATAATTATCTCACTGTGTGACTCAATGTTATTTAATTCCCATGCCTCTTGATCACACATAATCTTCTCATGTTCCTCCTAAAATTAATTCCTGTCCCACCCCAGGCTTCGGGAAACCGCCGCTGACCTTTGCGGTCTTAGCCCTTGATGAGTTTCACTTCTGAAGAGCGTGAGGAGGCAAAGTTGGTGTTATGGAAAGTTGTAGAGGGAATTTAAAGAGCTAGAATTGCCAACTCCTTGAACTGACATCTGATCCAGTCCCTGAAAATAGTCCAAGGGAGCAGTAGCCCCAGACAATGAGTACCCTGCCGTGTTTGCTCTCTAGGGATGCATCCAAGTCATGATGCATGGCTTGAGAGTGTTGATAAGGGTCATCAGAGGACATCAGAATTCATACGGAGGGCACAGCAGGGCACTGGTGATTTTGAATGGCACCCAGTCCATAATAGGTGGACAGCCAATTTAGAATGTCTATGTAAAATTTCTATCTCCCGCTCTGAGACTTCCTGTGCAGACCTTTTGGAAAATCAGTCAATAATTTGATGTACAGAGAGGAAGTAAAGATACACCCAAATGAGCGAAAGCAGAAGGGGTGGGGGTGGTGTTGAGAGAAGCTGGAGAGTCTGTAGGATTTCCCGTGGAGTCTTAAGTGACAGGGTCTGATGTGAGAAGTGATACTGGAGGATAAGATGCATTTTTCTAAGACATACGAGACAGCCTGGGGTTTAAGTCAAGTGTGATCTTGTGACACCTCAGAATTGGTTGATAGCTTGGGTGGCTGAGGGGAGAGGTTGCTAGAGAGGCTTCGGGGAGAGAAGAGGGAGTGTGAGCGGTGAAAGCAGACACACTGTCTCCTGCTTCTCTCTCTCCCCTGCTCTTCACCTTTAGTCATGTTTACAATCAACGTGCCTGCAGTTAAAAGGGGAGACAAGGAGACCCAAGGGATCTCTATGTTCCATTGTAATTTAATTATTCAGCACATAATACTCATCACTTATTATATGCCAGTCACTGTGCTGGGCATTGGGCAGCCATAGACGACTAAGCCAAGTCCACGCTCCTAAGGGCTTCTTGGTTGTGGTAGAAACATGCTAATAATGACGAATAAGCGCACCTAGAATACAGTATAATTATGAAGAGCAGTCAGCTTTGGATTAAACACACCTGCCTGAGTTTGGTTCTGTTCAGCTGTGCAAGTTACTTTATTCTGTGCACCTCAACTTCCTTCCCTGTAAAATGGGCTTATTTGCAAGGCTTAAATGAACGAATCCAGGTAGAATTCTTGGCACAGAGCCTGGGACAGCAGAAGAGGTCCATAACTCAAAGCTAGTATTATTGATATTTTAATCAACAAAGTAAAAGGTGAAGTAGCCTAAAGGAGGGAACATATGGGTAGTTGGGGAGGCTTCCTGGAAGAGGTGGTGGTTTCTTAGTTGAGCTTTAAAGGCTGACTAGAAGTACTGCAGGGTGATGGCACAGCAAGCATGCGAATGCACACTCCTTTATTAGGAGGCAGCAAGAGCACAGAAAGCAGTGACCCAGCGACATGAAGTAGGTTGCTTAAACTGGTTCACATAACCTGCTATTTTTCATAATTACAGCTGTGTGGAAGCGTATCACTTCTTCTACTTCCCAGCTCCCAGTGTCTAAGCCGTGTTTGCAGATGTCAGTCTATAAGAGAATCACTCAGGGAATTAATGAAGAATGCAGTTGCCTGGGTTCACGTCCCAGTGATTCTGGCTCTGCAGTTCTGGTGTGGGGCCCAGGATTCTGCTTTTCAAATAAGCATCCTAAGTCACTCGGTTGCCAGTGGTCCAGCCCCCACACTTTGAGAAACCCTATCTAGAGTTCCAGCTCTCAATTTGATACTCAGCTAGATCGAAAATGTACACAGAGATGACACCCAAGTCCACGAGTGAAGATAAAGTGGAGTATAATTCAAAGTGGCTTTGACTATCTATTGAGAACCATCCTTTGAAGACCCACATACCAGGTCTAACTCTTAGCCCATTTTTCCATCAGCATTGGAAGTACTTGCTGTTTCTTAGTTCTATACTTGGCTTATACTAGGGGCCCATGATGTACCAAAACATGCGTATCTCTAAACCAGCACAGTCCACTAGAACTTTCTTCAGTGATGGTAATGTTCTGTATCTATACTGTGGCTATTGAGTATTTGAAAGGTGGCTAAACAGACTGAGGAATTGAAAATTTAAGTTAATTTAAATAGTGGGGGAGGGTATAGCTCAAGTGGTAGAGCACATGCTTAGCGTGCATGAGGCCCTGGGTTCAATCCCCAGTATCTCCTCCAAAAATAAATAAATAAATAGACCTAATTGCCACCCACTACAAAAAAAGTTTAAAAAAAATTTTTAATAGTCACATGTGGCTACGGCTCTGGACAGCTGGGTTCTAAACCCTGGGACCATGCTGAGCATAAAGGGTGCTCCTTCTGTGATGGGTCTGGGGACTGAGACGTCCTCGGGGACCAGCAGGTATATGTCCCTCCTCCTGGGCTCACCCTCTGGGTTCTGTGCTCTTTGAAGAGAGTGGAAGGCAGAAACACCTGCATTATTTAAATGGTGATTCTCTTTCTCTCTCTCTTTCTCTTTTTCTCTCATATATGGTTGGATTTACCAAGTTCAATACGTGTATAATATGACTCCACTGTGTAGCTCTTCAAAACATCCCCTCATGCCTCACAATCTGTTTTTTCTGTGACGTATACAAAATTTTAAAAGCCCACAGAATAGTAGAGAAACATTAGCAAATCATGTATCTGATGAGATTATATCCAGAGTAGATGAAGAACTCCTATAATTCAGCAGCAGCAACAACAAAAACAACCCGATTAAAAAATAGGCAAAGAAAAAAAAAATGAGCAAAGGACTTGAATAGAAATTTTTCGAAGAAGATAAACAAATGGCGAATGAGTGTATGAAAAGATGCTCAGTGTCACTGATCAATAGGGAAATGCCAATCAAAACCACAGTGAGAAACTACCTCACACCACGGCTACTATCAGACAAACAAACCAGAAAACCAGAAAGTAACAAATGTTGGTGAGCACGTGGAGAATTAGAACCCTTGTGCATTGCTGGTAGGAATGTGAAATGGCCTTGTTGCTATGGAAAATGGTGTGGTGATTGCTTAAAAATTAAACATAGAATTACCAAATGATCCAGTGATTCCCCTTCTAGGTGTGTATCCCAAAGAAGGGAAAGCAGGGTCTCAAATAGATACTGTATACGCATATTCATAGCAGCATTATTCACAGTAGCCAAATGGCAGAAGCAACCAAGTGTCAATTGATGGATAAACAAAACATATATATATATTACATACACAATGACGTACTATTCAGCCTTAAAAAGGAAGGAAATTTTGACACATACTCCAACATGGATGAATCTTAAAGACATTATGCTAAGGGGAACCAGTGACAAAAGGACAAATGTTTATGATTCCATATATATGAAGTCCTTAGATTAGCTGGGGGAGGGAGGGATGGGGAGTTAATGTTTCAGGAGGATAGAGTTTCAGTTTGAGTAGATGGAAAAGTTCTGAAGACAGATGGTGGTGACTGTTGCACAAGATGAAAAAATGAATGCCACTAAAACTATATACTTAAAAACAGTTAAAGTGGTAATACTTGTTATGTATATTTTACTATAATTAAAAAAAAACAAGGCAGAAAGATCTTACACTACCTCCCCACTTTCTCCTACCGGGTAGCTTACATACTACTCCAAAAGGAAAAATCCTGAGAGTGAGTCCTAGAGGGAAATATCTCTGAAGACAGCTTCTCCAAGGTGGGGGAGGGAAGCCCTGGGGGAAGGGTAGAGGAATCCTAGTCTAAGAGTTCCTGGGACTTGATGTCCAGGCAGCCCACCTCTCCTAGCCTCTGTCCTTGGTGGTCATGACTGATGTCCTTCCCAGGCAGGCAGTGTACATCACTGAAGCTGAAACTCCTTGAAAATAACACTGCTTAGAATGGTTGCTTCTAATAACTGTTGATGGACAGCTTCCTACATAAATAATGCAAATCTTGAAGTGCAGCTCCCACACAATGTAATAAATGCTCTGATGAATCAAATCATCCTTGTGGCAATAACCTCAATTGACACGATTATTATTCAGCTCTGTAAGTGAGGCTGAATATTTGATCCATTTGATGCATATGCCTACCTTCATTGGCTCCTAGGCTGTGCTCTGGCTTTCCTAGATTTTTTTTTTTAAGTCTTATCAGTTTCTTAGTGCTTATAGTAACTGTAAGGAGTATAATATGAACCACCCTACTTTTTACAAAAAGTATATCAGTATCTGTAAGAAAGAAAAATTTAGCTTAAACCGAGGAAGTAAAAATCTGCGTGGCTTTTCATCAGGCTGGAATAACAGAGGTAGACAAAGCCATTGTGAAGTGTCATAGCACCCCCCTTTCTTTGAGTAAATATTGCCTTTTTATGCATTGAGAAAATTTGTTCTATAAAATCAATGACAACTGGAAACTTTGGTGTTTAAAACTATGTCAGTAAGAACATCCCACTCTAAAGGTGAGGATCTAAGTAGCTTAGACTACTGAAACTGAGAGGCTGCCTCAATTTCCAACCCAGGCAGTGTCAGATAAGAGGTCTCTGAGCACAACAGGCTACGTCAATCATAACCGCGGTTTCCAGGACCCGGGTCCACTTTGCTGTCCAAACCTGATTTTGACCCCCTTACTCACAGCCCTGCTTTGCTCTGAGCCTGTCAAAACCCCGCTTCATTTAGATTTCACCCAAGCTCTACTCTTTTCCTAAATTCTATAATAATGCTGGGTTTTTTTCCCCTTTGGTGAGACACCCATGATTTCTCTGGTGTGTGGTCTCCCTTGCTGCAACAAGTCAATAACCCTGACTTTGGGACTACAGATTTGTCCTATGTAACCCTGGGCTGATTGGGCTGAGAGAATAAAAACCTCAATTGAAAAAAAAAAATTGGCCAATCAGGATTTAATTTGGGTGTGTGTGACCACATGTAAAGCAGTTCTTGCAGGGTCTCTTTAAGTTGTAGAATACTCCCTACTCTTCGTGCATTTTAAAAATTTCATTCATTCATTCATTCATTCATTTATTACTGAGGTTGAGTTGACATACAATATTATGTTAGTTTTGGGTCTACTACAGAGTGATTTTACATTTGTATACATGCTGGAATGACCACTACAATAAATCTAGTAATCATCTGCTTCCATGCAAAAGCTGTTACAATATCATTGACCCTATTCCCCGTGCTGTGTAGTGTATTATACCCTCGTGGCTTATTTAGTTTATAACTGGAAGTTTGGACTTCTTAATCCTCCTCACCTATTTCACCCAACCCCTCCTCCCCAACCCCTCAGGCAACCATCCATTTGTTCTCTGTATCTCTGAGTCTATTTCTGTTTGGGTCAGTTTGACCCAGAGCTTCACATTCCAGGAATTTATTTTGTAGAATTAAGGAAGCTGAATTCTATTTCGTAGAATTAAGGAAATGGCTGAGACCCATTTGCCTTTTTCATAACACACCTTTTATTGAATTCCAGGAGGCCACCAGCAAGACTGAGCCTCAAGGGGTAGTGATGTCTTCACGAGGTCCTAGTGGTCCAGGGTCTGGTGAGTTGGCTTTGTGTGTTATTGTCAAATCATTCAAAAACTGATTCAGTTATTTAAATCTTAAGAACATGATCTAGAAAGAAATGTAAGTTCATTTATGCACCTAGAGAAAATGTCACTGCTAAGATGACTGGAATCCTGGGCTGGCGTAATCAGCAAATTTCTGCTATACAGGAAAGTGTACATGGGCATCATAAAGAATTCACCTCTTTTTAGTTTGGCTTATTTCCCTTAGCAGAATATCCTCAAGGTTCATGCATGTTGTGGCAAGCATCAGAATGTTCTTTCTTTTTAATGCTGAATAATATTCCATTGTGTAGAAAGACCATATTTTACTTATCCATTTATCCATCAGTGGACATCTGGGTTGTTTCTACCTTTGGCTGTTGTGAATGAACATTTGGCTTTTGCTGTTAACATTGGTGTACAAACATCTGTTCGAGACTTTGCTTTCAATTCTTTTGTGTATATACTCAGAAATGGAGTTGCTGAGTCATGTAGTACTTCTGAGTTTAATCTTTGAGGAATCACCATACTTTTTTCCACAGTGGCTACACCATTTTACATTCCCACCAATAGTGCGTAAGGGTTTCAATTTCTCCACATCTTCATCAACACTTGTTTTCAGTCCTTTTTTTTTTTAATCATAGCCATCCTAATGGGTGTGAAGTGGTATCTCATTGCAGTTTTGATTGCATTTCTTTAATGATTAGTGATGTTGAACGTTTTTAAGTGCTTTTTGGCCATTTGTGTATGTTCTTTGGGAAAAATGTCTCTTCTTTATGCATCAGGGTATCCGGTTCTATAGCGTCTTTTTTCACAGCTACATAGGACTCCATTGAATAGATGCTCTACTTTTGATCAGGCCAATTTCTCATGGTAGGTTGTTTTTTGCTATTTTAAACAACATGATGATGAACATTCTTGTAACTACATTTTTGAAGGCTTCTTTAATTCTACAAAATAAATTCCTAGATGTGAACTTCTGGGTAAAAGAATATATATATTTTTTTTTTTTCCAGAGCCTTTCCATTCACATTGCCTAGTGCCTCAGAGCAGAATACTGCCTACACCACTGCCCACATTGTAAGAGAGAAATATATTGCAGTAGTTTAGTGTTCAGAAACACATTTTAAGCCTTTATCCGTTATAAATTATAATTATGTCCTACTTATTTGGGGTAGGCAAATTTGAAAGGCATTTCAAATGCCTTTGTCAGATTAATCTGGCTGGTGGGTGCTAATCCTCGTGGCTATTCCTAAACATTACAAAGTCACTAAGCTAGTAACAGCAGCAGCATTCAACTCAGCAAGCTTGTGTCTCATTTCTAGCCAGGCGATTAGAGTCTCGTTTATAATTGTCTGGTGGAAAGCCTGGCTGATTTCCAATTAGCAACCCAGACAAATAGTGTTCATTTGAAAATTTTGTTTGTGTATAATAAACTGAGTGTACACTGAGTGGTTCCATAATTCAATTTCTAATTAACCATAAAATCACAGAATGATAATTTGCCTGATATTTTCTGATACTTCCTGGATAAATATTTGCACCCTTGTTAGTGAATATTTGTTTCTGAAGATACATTTGGTTTTTGTCTCTACTCGCCCATAGTTTTTCAGCCTTGAAGTCTTAGATATGGCAGAGACACAGAAGACTTGTACAGATCTGTGCAGATATTCAAATGGGCAATGACTTTGTCTTTGTCCCAGTGCACTGGCTCTCACTTTTCTTGTGTCTCCATGACATTGATTTTATTCTGTTGCATCACCTGTCACAAATAGATGGTCCAGTCCTAGGAATGGAAGAGCATGAAAAATAATGGTCTGCAGTCAATTTAGATTCTGGTTGAATTCCGAGGTTGAACCCAAATTCCAGTGTGTGCCTAATATTTATGTGTTTATTATATAACATGCCCCATGGCACTAATACATTATATATATTATAAAACATACACAAAAATTAAAAAAGCGTAAGACAGGAAAAAATAGCAGGAAAAATAATAGACTCAGAGAGATTTCATTCCACCACATATCAACTTGGATAAGCAATCAAATCTGTGTATCAGGTTCATCTACAAAGATGTATGATGATGATGATGATGACGATATGATGATGATGATGATAATGATAATAATAATAATAATCTCCCTTTAAATGATAAAATGAAAAATGCCTAGCATGCCCCAGGCATATAAGACTAGTTCCTCTGTAATATTAGCTATTATTATTGTTGGCATTGTTATCATCATTGTTGTCAGGGTCCTCAGGATCTTCCTGCAGAAACTTGCAGTAGAACACTTGAGAAGGAAGCAGTATAACAAGAACTACATTCGTGGAGATAAAGTTTGTTTCAGGTCTGTTAGTGCTATTTTGGGTGCTAGCTTCCCTGGGCCAAGGACGTTTGAACTTGTTTTGAATGTAATCGGGGCTCTCAATTCCTGTAAGGGATATGCCTTATCAACTCATAGTCTCCATGTGGGTTAAGCAGACTAGCTGAACCTATTGAGAGTTTAAACTCTGGTGCATTCACAGAGTAGGTGCTCAGTAAAGACCTGAATGTGTCCTGGGATTTAGTCATTGGTGCTTTGGGGCACACCATCACCATTTCATGTATTTCTCTCCCTTCCTTCCTGTTTTGGGTGACTTGCCCCTACTTTGGAAGTACCCCCTTAATGTGCTTTCTGAAGTGGTGGCCCCAGATGGTCATGTTTGTACCAGTTTACTCCACCTGCTTGCTACTGATGGTTAGACTCAAGTGGACACCTGGCTCAGAAACTGCCGTTCCTCTAAGGAAGAATCCTTCCTGGCCTCTGCTAGCTTCTGGTGATAGACGGCAACTGTTGGCCTTCCCCGGCTTGTGGAAGCATCATCACCTGCTTCTATATGGCCTGCCCCCTGTGTGGCTATGTCTGAATTTCCCTCTCCTTGTAAGGACACCAGTACTGAATTAGGGGCACCCTAATGACTTTATGTTAACCTAATTACGTCAGCAAAGACCCATTTCCAAATAAGGTAACATCACAGGTACTGGGGGTTAGGGCTTCAATATATCTTATTCTAGGGGGACACAATTCAACCCCTAATGGGGGGGTTGGTGCACGCTGCTCTTTTGGGTTGGGTGCTCCATAGGGGGACAATTGACAGAGACCAGGGAAGGAGGGCTCCAAGAAGAACAGTTTGAGTATAGGACAGGGCCTGTGTCCTTCAGTAAGAAGCAGCTGGGTATGTCTGAGCAACAGCCAAGAGGACAGTATGGGTGGAACAGAGTTTGAGAAGGGGCTGAGTTCAAATAGGTCTAGGAGTAAGGGGCTCCAGCCTCCTCTACAGACCCTTCCCCTTGCACCCCATTCTTGCCACGGGGCAGTGCTGGCTCAGGACTACCAAAGTGCCCACATTTTTAAGAGAGGTTAGAAGCCTAGATTTTTAAAGTGTGAAACTGCTCAATTTTTTAGTGTTAATCACAAAATTGGTTTTAGGCTGTCAGTTTGCAGGATGGAGTTGGAGGAGGGGAGGGAGTCATGGAAGGCGTCTCAGAGAAGTTTTTGGATGGTGAATATGAATGAAACACAAACGACAAGTCAAAATGTGGAACGGGATGGCCGCGCTCCTCCATCCTCCCCCACCAGTGGCCTTTTCTCTTTTCCTTTCGTCATATGAAGTCTGACATCATTTTTTCAAGTCTTCTCACTTGCCAGCTCCGTGATCATGGTTAAGTCATCTAGTCTCTCTGTACCTCAGTTTCCTCATCTGTGAAATGAGACAAGTCCCTTAACTTATCTGGGCCTCAGCTTCTGTTCTGAGAAATAAACTAGAGTGAGGGGAAGGGTGGAGGGCAGGGCAGAAGTTGTGAGATTAAGTGTCTGGCTCACAGTAAGTGGTTAATAAAACTAGTCCTTATGGTCCTCCACACCCTCCTCATTACACCACCCTCTACCAGCCTACCTGTGGGAGGTTCATCAGCCTCCCAGGCCCCAAATGGAGGGCAGCTGTCTGCAGCTCTGCAGCCCCACTCCTAGAGGCATTTAGGTGTAACCATGGGGACCTGGCACCCTTGGGCAGAGACATGTGGACGGATTTCTTAGCAGTTCCCACCTCTTGCCCTGTTTTCCTAGTGGCCTGGCAGTGGTCCCACCATCTCAGCCTAGTGGGCAAATGAATAACCAACCAACCAACCATTCCTGGTTGGGGAGGAAGGTGGGATTGCGGAATGGATGCCCAGTTACTCCTGTTGTTCTGTCTGGATGATGCCCAGGCAGCGATTACAACTGTGTGTGTGCACATGCGTGCGTGTCGTCACTGAGGTGTGAGAGGAGGAACACCGAGGCCCAAGCACAGAGATGAGTGGAACCTGGGTGAAAAGCTTTCCAGTCATCAGGCACTCTTGGCTCTAATGCTTTTGAAAGCTTTATCTCCCTGATGGTTAATTTTATGGGTTACCTCAAGAGGGCACAGGGTGTCCAGATACTTGGTTCAGCATTATTCTGAATGTGTCTGTGAGAGCATTTCTGGATGAGATTCACCTTTGAATCCATAGACTGAGTCCACTGGATTGCCCTCCGAAGTGTGTGTGTGTGTGTGTGTGTGTGTGTGTGTGTGTGTGTGTGTGTGTGGTGGTGGCGGGGGGGGGGAGGGGGGTGTCATCCAATCTGTTGGAGAACTGAGTAGAACAAAAAGGATAAGGAAGGGAGAATTTGCTCTCTCTGCCCGACTGCAAGCCGGGACATCTTTCTCTTCCTGCCTTGGGACTTGGGACTCATGCTGGAACTTACACCATCAGCCCAACTGCGGACAACTGCAGACATTGAGACATCTCAGCCTCCGTAATCACATAAGCCAATTCCTTACAATTAGCCTTTTTAAATTTTTAAATTTTATTTTTATATTTTTTGATAATGTCCATTTATTTTTGTTTTTTTGGGGGGGGCTTTTTTTTATGGAGGGAAGTAATTAGGTTTATTTGTTTATGAATATAGTTTTAAATGGAGGAACTGGAGATTGAACCCAGGAGACCCCTGTCTAATTCCACCACTTTCCCATCCTTGAGGCTTTTTTCCTTTCTTCCTGTCATGATCCAGAGAGAAATCTTCCAAATGAAATGAATCTGTAGCTGGTTTGGTTTGGGAATGGAAGCTCATTCATTCATCCATTTGCTCAACAGATCTGTATTGATTAAGTACCTGCTGATAGAGTTCCCTGCATCGTGTACTTCTTGGGGGAGGAGGTGCAAGTCACAGAGGATACAGAGTACGTGGTACCCCTGGAATTGTACAGCTTGGCAGCCTCATGCCGCGTGCTGGGTTCTGGGGACACAGCAAAACGGACCTCTTCCTGCCCTCCCAAGCTCACCTTGACCTGTCGGAAGGTGCTGGAAACCAGACCAGTTCACCAGTCCCAGATGCTTCTGGCCTAAACATAAGGAAAATGACCAGTTTTGATGACAGGCAAAAGGCTTGCAATTTTAGGAGCCCATAGGGAAATGTTTTCTGACCCTCTTTATGCCTCCAGTTTGGGGTTGGAGGCCCCCTCTTTGCTACCATCTTGGTCTCTGCTTCCCTGATCACAGCACTTATCTTCCTGTTTGAATTTGCAAACGGAGAGTCCTGTTACCAGAACCCAGAGAAAGGAGCTATAGATGTTGGAGATGGCTGTTTGGGCAAGAGCTGTGGCCTTTGGCAGAGGAATGCAGCCAACACGCGTGTCTTGGCAGGGCGGGAGCTGAGGATATTAATACCCTAGCCTCTTTCCTCTTGTGTACTATTCTGCTTGCCAGTGTCTTCCATTGGCTGAACCCAACTATAAGCAAGAGGGCAGGGATTAACTACTGTTGATGTAGTCCACACGCATCAGCCTCCTGGGGCAGAAAGCAGGGTAGAGGAAAAAGAGGATGGATCTGGATGGATAAAGGGAAACCATTCAGCACAGGAAGCAACTCCAAATGTCCTCCGCAACAAGGTGGAACTTTCCAACAGTCCAAAAGGTGGAGTGGGCCACCTTATGGAAGAGAATGGTGTTGTAGACAAGCTGGTGGGATCAGACATCAGCTGGGAGATTGGACATGACCATTAAAGTCCTTATTGAAGATTAAGAGATTAAATGATTCTGTGAAAGCATTGCCACCAGCTGCCCTTCTGCTTTATCCTTAGATGGGACAATCGTAATAGTAATAGTAACAGCGGCAACCACAACTGCTAACATGCAGTGGGTGCATGGTGTGAGAGTCATTATGCTAAGCCATTTTCATGAATTACCACATTTACTCCTCGTGGCAACCCTACGAGGTTGCTTTTTACTGATTCCATTTTGTAGATGAGTAAACTGAAGCTTAGAAAAAAAGATCAGCAAGTCCCTGGAGGTCACACAAGTAGTAACTGTCAAAGCTGGGGTTTGAACCCAGGTTTCCGCAACGAGTAGGCATAGCCAGAAAGCCAAGAAACAGTAGTAGTCTTGCAGTGAGAACGAGGAGGATTGTAGCCACCTCCTCTGAAAAGAATGACACCCTGCCCCCACCAGGAGTAGGTGTCTGTAAGAGTGGGACCTGGAGTTTGCTGGGGTCTGTCTCCAGTGTCTGGGCACATGGGCTTCACTGGCTTCTGCAGCAGCTGAGGGCACCGCTTTCAGTTCTTCCTGACACCTCACTAGAGCTCCGTCAGCTTTTCAGTCTCTGGCTGAGTCATCCATCAGCCAAATACACAAAATCCCCCTCCAGCTGGAGAAAGGAGAGCTATAAATAATGAAGTTGGGGTTCCGCCTGGAACCAGATTCTCATGGGAGAGGACACTGGTTGACAGCCAAGTTCTGTCAGTCTTACTCTTTGTTGACCTCCAGGCCTGGTTTCTGCTGATCCGTGTATCTTGGCAAACTGAATGGGAATGGTGCTCTCCAGAGGCCTCCAACTTAGATCAGCAGACTCATTGTGCCTGTGGCCCATGGCAGAGCCAGGGCTCTTGTTTTTCAGAGAGGAAGGTAATGGCTTTAGGGCCACATGGCTCACAGTGGGGGGACATACTTTATGGCATGCATCTACAAAATGGAGATCATAACAGAACCCACTGCATAAGGCTGTAATGAGGGCTGAAGGGTACCACAGAAGAAGCACAGCTAGCATAGTTCTTGGTACGTAGTAGTCACTTGATAAGTGTTTGTTGAATGAAAGTGCCTCGTGATTGAATTCTAGAAGGAGCACTACTTTATTATTTTGTCCACTCTGTGTAACACACTTGATCAACTGACATTAAACACTTTCTCTGCATGAATTGTGATAACCATATGATTTACTCACTTTAGCCTACGGAGCGGTAAATTACAATGATAGACTTTCTTGTGTTGAGCTATCTTTGCATTCTTGAGATATACCCTATTTCGTTGTGATAGACTATTTTCTTAATACACCCTTGCATTTTGTTGGCTAATTTTCTATGTAGGATATTTTTCTTTCTTTCTTCCAGCTTTATTGAGGTATAATTGACAGTTAAAAATTTATATACTTAAGATATGCAACTTGATAATTTGATATATAGATACATCATGAGATAATCATTGCAATCAAACTAATTAATGTATTGACTTCACATATTTACCATCTGGTTTTCATTTTAATGTTGTGAGGACACTTACAAGATATA
This sequence comes from Camelus ferus, assembly GCF_009834535.1. Classification (NCBI taxonomy): domain Eukaryota; kingdom Metazoa; phylum Chordata; class Mammalia; order Artiodactyla; family Camelidae; genus Camelus; species Camelus ferus. The sequence goes on along the minus strand of NC_045713.1, from coordinate 28,429,395 downwards.
CCCTGTTAGCAAATTTCAAGTATACAATATTGTTAATCATAGTCAATGTTGTACATTAGATCTCTAGAACTTAATCATGTTGCATAACTGAAACTTTGTACCCCTCGACCAACATCTCCTTATTTCTCCCTCCCCCTAGCCCTTGCCTATCACTATTCTATTCTTTGCTTCCATGAGTTTGACTATTCTAGATTCCACATGTAAGTGAGATCATACAGTATTTGCCTTTTTGCATCTGTCTTATTTCACTTAACATAATGTCCTCCAGGTTTATACACATCATTGCAAATGGCAGAATTTCCTTATTTTTAAAGCCTGATTTATATCCCATTGTGTAGATAGACACCACAGTTTTTGAATCAAGAAATAGAAAGCCTGTTCAGCCCAACAACAAATAGGGAGACTGACTCAGTAATTCAATTAAAAACTTCCCCACAGCTCTGTGGGAAACAGCCCTTCCTGTTCTTTACCCTCATCCACTCTGTGCTCAATGTGTCTCATTCCCAGGTGACAATTAGTTGGCTAGAAATTTAAACTTTTCTGTAACTTTAATCTTACGTTGAATTATATTTTATTGTAATGTTTTGCACCCTTCTGTTTAAAATGCATAGTTGGGCTCTTTTTTATATTTTTTTAACCAAATAAGCTCTACCCTTTCCTCTTGTCTTTGGGGAATGTGGACCGATTTTCTTATTTAAGATTTTGGGTTTTGTTTATTATACTATCCACTGTTCTTTAGCCAGAAATTCTCTGGTGATCTGAAGCAATGGGACTGAAGACCAATTTTTAAATTATGTGTTGGCAAGATGCCTTATATTTAAAAAAGGGAAAAAAAAAAAAAAAGGAAAGGAAAAATTGTGATTGTGATTTGCACCTGGCAAATTCAAGTTTAATTCAAGTTTTGCTTTTTGAAACTTTCTAGATTTTTTTCCCCCAAATATCTTTGATCCATGGTTGGTTGAATCCACCAATGAGGAAACTGTGGATCTGAAGGGCCAACTGTACTCCACTCACCAAACATAATGCACCTAGGGAAAATGCTCAGAGACTCACAGTCCTCCAGCTCAGGGTAAAGCAGAGATGCCAATCCCCCTGCCTCCCCAGGAAAGACAAGTAGTAGAAATGACTAAAGCCAGCTGAGCATTAGAAAAACAACCCAGGCTTGAGGATAAGTGGGAGGCCGTAGGAAGCAGTGGGGACTATGGAGAACTGGAGAGAAGATCTCCTCTCACCTCCCATCACCACCATGTGGGAATATGGGCCCAATGCTGCCAGAGCTTTCTGTTTGTTAAAAGATGTTGGAAATCTGGGGGTTTATGTGAATTTGCCCAGTTTTAAGTGCTGGCAATTAATTTTAGAGTATTAAACACAATGCAGCCAAACACAGCATGTCTTGTGGCTGCAGATGATCCAAGGATGGCCAGGTCCAAGAGCCCCTTACTATGAAAAGAGACAAGACCAACGCATCTCCCTCATCAAGACCAAGAGCTCATAACAGAGATTCAACAGGTGGGATCCAGCCCCACCTCTGCCTAATTTGGGGTGTGGTCTTGAGTACATCAGTTCCGCATGATGGACTTCAGGACCCTTCATCTATTGAAATGAGGGGTGGACCAGATGTCCTCAAAGAGCTCTTCATCTCTAATGTTCTAATTTCTTTAAGACTCTGCCCCAGAGAGAACCTAGGGGACAGTCTGTTTATTTTTGTAATTGTGGTAAAACTACACATAACATATAATTTACCATTCGTGGCATTTCCAAACATTTGTAACACTGTGCAACTATGATCACTGAACATTTCATCACCCCAAATGATCTGTCTTTCATGTGCCTGACTTTCAAGGAAAAGGGGGCTTGTATCTGATCCTGAAATGTATTGCTTTAAGAAAAAAATCAAAAACCACTTGGTAGGTGAAATGTGAGAGAGAGGAGGAAGGGAAGGAAGAGGAGAAAGTCACCGAGTACGAGGTGGTAGCTTAAGTCTCAAGGGCATACCCACGCCTCCAATGGATGCCAAAGGCCAGACGGGCTCCACTCTCCTGAGGTCTCAAAGGGGCCCTCACCACCAGCTGAGCACAGACAGAAGGCCCTTGCTGCCTTGGGCCCAGCTGTTATTTTCCACTCAAGTAAAAAGCACTGTATCCTATAGCCCACATCTAGAGCTTCCATCAGGGAAACCCCTCCCTGTGTTCACAACTCTTCCCGTCCACAGACACCCCACTAAGATTAGATAGAAAGGGAAGTGGGTCCATGAGTTCCAGGGACTGGGTGGTTTCAGGGGACCCTCAGCTGCATCCATTGAGAGGCTGATGGTTTTAAGGTCCTGCACATTGTAATGACAACAGCGTCCAAGCCCTCCCGTTGGATGGGAAGTGAGAGCAGCCTGCCCTCAACTCTTCCTTCTTCTCCCCAGGGTGCCTGTGTGGCCAGTCTCAGACTGAACTGACGAAACAAGGACTCTGAACAAGTTTGTTCCTGAAGTTAACTGTGCCCACTTGAAAGGCTAGTACTTTTCTGAAATGATATTTTTGATGTTGGTATGCTCTTTCTTTTATGAAATGATGCTGAGAGTAGATGGAAGCTTTTTTAAAAATTTTCTTTGGTTTTCCTTTGTTGTAATTTGGCAAGAGGAAAAGCTGACTTTGTCCTTCACCCAGATTTTTGGAAAATTCATAGATCTGAGAAACTGCAAATTCTGGTGAGACCCTGACCTACTTGCGATCAAGAGCAGCCCCCGAGCAGGAGGAACACATCTCGCTGCTGCTTTTAATTATTCTGATGACGGAACAATCAACCATTCAAAAAGTAAAGAGAACAGTATAACAAACCCTCATATGCCATCACCTGGCTTCAAAAATGATCAATTATGGGCCAAGCTGTCTTTATTTTCACCCCTACCTCTTTCCTCCAGATTATTTGAAACAAAACCAAGACACTGTATTATTCCGACTGTAAATATTTCAGTATGTATCTCTAAAAGATAAGGACTCTTTCTGAGAAGATCTAACTGCAAAATAGTATCATACCAATTATTTTTTTAAATTGAGGTATAGTTGGTTCGCAATACTGTCATTAGTTTCAAGCGTATAGCAAAGTGATTCAGTTATACATATTTTTTTTCCTGATTGTTTTCCATTATAGGTTATTACAAGATGTTGAATATAGTTCAACAATATATATAGTTTTATGTAGACCAATAATTTTTTAATATCATTGAATGTCCTGTTAGAGATTCCCTGACACTCTCTTTCTCTCTCTCTCTTCCTATTTTAGTTTCTTCAAATCAGGATCTAAGAAGGTCTGTACATTGCAATTGGTTGATATGTTTCTTAAGTGTCTTCTAATCTACAGGTCCCCCCTCCATTTCTGTTTTTCCCCTTTCCAATTTATTTGATGAAGAATTAGGCCATTTGTCATTCGTCCTACAGAGTGCCTATGTAGAGGCGTTTCACATACCCCATGGTCCTCTGTATTTCCTATTAATTGATAGTTCAATCTACAGGCTTCTTTACATTTAGGTTCAAGATTTTTGCCAAAAAAAAATTTCAGAAGTGGTGTCGAGTGTATGTTCTTCAGAGGTACCCAGGACCAACTGTCCTTTCGTGGCGTTAATGATTCACCGGTTTGTGAGGAGAGAGTCTGTATTTCTATCTGGTGAGGTAACTGGTGACCCATCTCCCCTGGTTTGCCTGGGATTTCCCCAGTGTTAGTACCTTGAGTCCTGCATCCCAGGAAACCACTCCATCCCAGGGAAACGAGGTCAGTTGGTCTCCCTAGTTGAGGTTCCATGTTTTCAAGACATGATTCTTCCCATGACCCCTCCTTTCCTTTGCCATACTGGGCAGAGAACTCAGAGACAAAATGTAGGGTGACAGATGAAAGAATGCAGGGGTGGGGCTGCCATATTGAGCAGCCAGTCTTGGGTGTGGCTGACACCTTAGTGACTGCCTACCCAGCTTTCATGTCTGCCTTCCTTGTGATCCCCTGACTTTTGTTTAGGTGGCGATCTCCACCCACGTCCCATGTGCTTCAGGGTTGCTGACCACAGCCTCAGCTCCAGGGATAGGCTTTGTTTTTCCAGAACCAAGGCCCAGGCCAATCAGTGCATGCCATTTCCCCAAGCCACAGCTTGGGCCAGTGAATCACAAGGGGTGGTTTACTGCAGGGGCATTTGGGAAAACATTCTCTCTCTCTCTTTTTCTAACATACTGTGAACCATTTCAAGTACACAATTGAATGCTTTTTAGTAAATCTACTTAGTTGGGCAACCATCACCACCTTACAGTTTTAGAACATTTTCATCACCCCAATAAAACCCCTCATGCCTATTGATAGTCAGTTCTAGTCCCACTCCAAGGCACAGGCAACCACTAACCTACTTTCTGTGTCTATGGATTTGCCTCTTCTGAACATTTTGTACAGGTGAAATCATATAATACATGGTCTTTTGTGAGTGACTTCTTTTACTTAGTATGTTTTCAAGGTTCACCAATGCAGCAGCATTATCAGTGCTCTGTTCATTTTTACTGCTCGGTAGTATCACATTGTATGGATGGATCTCACATGCTGTTTATCCATTCATCAGTTGATGGACATTTGGGTTTTTTTGTCTTCCTGGCTATTACGAATAATGCTGCTGTGAACATTCTCGTACTAGTCTTTTTATGTGGATATAAATTTTCATTCTCTCAATTACAAACACCTAGGAAATTGATGAATCCTATGGTAAATTTATGTTTACATTTTTAATAAACTGCCAAACTGCTGTCCAAAGTGGCTGTACCATTTTACATTCCTACCAGAAGTGTACAAGGGTTCCTGTTTCTCCATATCCTCACCATTTGTTATTCTGTTTTTTTGATTATAGTCATCCTGGCAGATATGAAGTTGTATCTCATTGTGGTTTTAATTTGCATTTCTGGGATGCTGAGTGTTGTTTAGCATCTTTTCATGAAACATTTCCTCACTCTTAGGAGCAAGGCATGGCGAAACAGCAGTCTCGTTTCTTCTAAACAGATGTGAGGTCCATGGCCTTTCCATTATTCTAGGACAAAGTGACTCAGAGGAGGGCAGAGCTCAGATCGCCACAAAGGAACAGCTTCAGAGCATGGATGAAACAGTACTCAAAGTCCATCGAGCCTTCAAACTTCTTCAGTCACAGGAGCCAAAAAATCCTTTGTATTGTTTATGCCAACTTGAGTTGGATTTTCTGTAACCTGCTTTTGATTGAGTATTACGGAGAAAGGCACATTTCCTTGTCAATTCTGAGGCAAAGACCGAGCATTTGGAGTGAACTTTGCATGCTTGCTGAGGTGCATGCTTGCTAAGAACTCAATCCAAATAGTACAGAGGACTTAATATAGGAGAGCAAGTGACTCTAGCAGAGACATCAAGGAACAAGAATAAAGAAAGGTACAGAGAAGAGAATGAGCTAAAAGTGGGAAGTTGGAGAAAAGAACACGAAACTGAGCCACATCACAGAATATTATTCTAGGCCAAGCTAAGAAACGTATAATAGTTCCTTCATGAGAACATACAAGAGATTAGTCAGGATGAATTCCATTGTATAGACTACATAATCCATCATGCACCTTTCTATTTAAGTTATTAAATTTATAGAGTTTTCATTCCAGGGTATGGGTTCAGTCATTCTCCACTTATCCTTTCCTCATCTTAATAAAATCCCAATAGCCCAAATATTGGATAGAGATTGGATAAATAATACACAAGTGTTGGACAGGTAAAATGAGTGGAGAAAATTATACGACTTTAACAGCAAAATAAGAATCCCTTCTAAGGAGGGAGCTGTCTTGGGTGGTGAAGGTGACTAGATAAGTGCTTGGGTGAGAAAGTGCGTCTCCACATCCGTCTCAGACCTTAGGGTCATGCGGTACCAAGCCTTCAAAGGAAGTGAAAGCTGCCCAAAAAGAGCAAGAGCAGAAGCTGGCCTCCCATAGAGGGAGAGGATTGCGGGCAGATTTAGGAAAAGGAGAGGAGATAGACAGCCAGTAAAACGGTAGAAGGCTATGCACTGTGGAATGGGACCACTCTCTACAATTTCTCCTAACAACTCCCCTTGATTGGCAATTGTGGAAACTGAAGAAGTTGAGTTCACATTGGGTCTGACATGGCGTGGGGAAGAAACAGCACATAAACAAACCAGAACCCTAGAGGCAGGGGACACTGTGAAAATGTAAACCTCCTGGGAAGAAGCAGAAGCCAAGGGGAGGACTTTGAGTTTCCACAGGCCCTGGGGTGCAGGACGGAAGGTGTTTCTAAGGCACTGTCATACTTCACCTAGATCTACTATGGCGGGAAGGTTCCTGGTGTCTGAGTTACACACGTATCTGATCCAGATGAACTCTTCTATAACCATTACAGTCAGTGGCTTGGGAGGTAGATGAATTCCTAGGAATAGGCAAGAAAAAGCAATAGAGTGCTCAAATAAACTGATGACTATTAGAGAAAATGAAGAGTCACCAAGATCTTCATCCCCCCCAAATCCCATGTGCAGACAATTTTATCAGTGGATTCCACCAAGCTTTCAAGAAACTATTTGAGACAGGGAGAAAAAGTTGCCCAGATAGCATAAGACTGGCATAATCAAGAGATGATTTAAAGTGTATGGGAGGATGTGCATAGGTTATATGCAAACACGACACTGTTTTACATAAGGATTTGAGCATCCATGGATTTTGGTCTCTCAGGGGGTCCTAGAACTAATCCCCCATGGATACTGAGGGATGACGGTACAGATGGTGCAGGACATACACCTGGAGCTCTGTGCGTATCACATCCTTTTCTGTTCCACCTACACTGTGGCCCCAGGATACTGTGGACTAGCTTTGGCTGAAGAATTTGTCTGTGGTGCCTTGCCTTTAAGAAATTTTCCCATTTTACAGATGGGGAAACTATAAGAGAAACAAATATAGGAATGTATCCAAAGAAGAAACTCACTTGAAGGCACTGTCTGAGTGGATATGGGCTTAAAGTACTAGCTCTGTACAATGGAATACTATTCAGCCACAAAAAGGAATAAAGTTCTGATACATGCCACACATGGATGCACCTTCAAAACACCATGCCAACAAAAGGACACATCTTATATGACTTGGCTTACATGAGGCACCTAGAAGGGGCAAATTCATCAAGACAGAAAGCAGAATAGAGGTTACTGGGGGCTGGGGGAAGGGGGGATGGGGAGTTCTTGTTTAATGCGTATAGAGTTTCTGTTGGAGGTGATGAAAAATTCTGGAAATAGTGATGATGGTTGTACAACATGGTGAATGTAATTAATGCCACTGAACTGTCCACTTAAAAATGGCTAAAATGGCACATTTCACATTGTATATGTTTTACCACAATAACTGCAATAAAGAAATAATAGAAAAAGTGTTATCATCAACAGAAAGTCCCATTGTGGTATTGCTGCACCTCTGTCCTCCAGCAGTGGTACTAAATATGGAAGAAGGGGACCAACATTTTAAAAAAGTTCTGTTATCATCTAGGACACCACAGAAGGGTGGGTGGCCCTTCTGTTCCTACTCTTAATACTGAGTAACTCCTACTCACTCCTCACCCGTCAGCTCACCTGTTGCTCCCCTATCCTTTGCACTCTCCACATTTTGCACTCACAGCACTTAGCCCAGTTGCAGTGTATCATCTTTCAGGGTGACAATCTGATTAATGTGTTTCCTCACTTGGCTGTAAGCATCACATCACGAGAGCAGGAATCGTGCCCGGGTTTTGGCTCAACATTATATCCCCAGAGCCTAGCCCAGGGCCTGGCACATAGTAGGCTCTCAACAAAGGTTTCATGAATAGAAGACTGGAAGTTTGTAAGGAAAGTATAAGGGGGGTCAAAGTGTCACCAGGGAGGACACAAGTTCAGTATCTGCCGTGTTGCCTGGATGGTACTTCCTCCGTGATTCATCCTGCTTACAGTCGTTCTCCCTTTCTGGCTTGCCTTCACCAGAGTCTCTGCCGTTTGCAACCAAAAAAAAAAAAAAAAAAAAAGGAAAAAACCCTTCCATTATGTAACCTTCCTGAGCCTCGGTTTCCTCATCTGTAAAATGGAAGTAGTAACAGTACCTTACATCTCTTCATTTTAATAAGGATTACATCAATGTACTCAGTCAGCGTTCACTGAGATATTGATGATGAAGAGGAGAGGGAAGCGGAAGAGGAAGTTGGTCCCGTGTGTATTTCCAATGGCTTCTGTAACAAATTAGCACAAAGTAAATGGCTTAAAACAACCAAATTTACTCTCTTATAGCTGTGGCGATCGGAAGTCCAAGTTAGGTCAGCAGGGCTGCATTCCTTCTAGGGTCTCTGAAGGGGGATCTCTTTCCTTGCCTTTTCTAGCTTCCAAAGGCTGCCCACATTCCTTGACTTGTGGTTCCCCCGTCCCTCCAACCTCTGGTCTGGTTTTCACCTCTCCTCTGACTCTGACCCTCCTGCTGCTCTTATGAGGACCCTTGTGACTGCATAGAGCCCATCTGGATAATCCACAATAATCTCCTCATCTCAAGATCCTTAGATGAATCTGCAAATAATCTGCCCGTGCCTTTTGCCATGTAAGGTGACATTTAACAGGCTCTGGGGACTAGGATGTGGATTTCTTTGGAGGGCTGTTACTCAGCCTACTGCTCCACGTGTCCAGAGTTTTGGTTAATAACTATTTATGTGGAAGATTCCAAGAATAATAACTGATCTTCCCTGCCTTCAATGTTTATTATACTGTTGGGGAAACAAAATATTTACCCAGTCCACAAAGCCCCAGGCAGTGTGGTCAATGCTGCTACAGGAGATAAACAGGATGTTTTAAGAAGATGAAGATGAATAGAGTTCCTTTGTTTCCCCGGGGTATCTCCTCTCCTCAGAGCTGTAGCTCACAGCCTTGTAGACTGTGCCGTTCCAAACCCAGGAGGACTACCTTGCCAGGAACAACAGTTTGAATGTTGTTTCCTGGAGGTGTGTGATGCAGCCTTCCTGCCTTCTCACAAGAAGTGGGACGCTTTGGGAAAGGCAAGGCGGAATCTCTTCCCTATATCAGCAGACATCTTTGCTTTCTACTTTCATAGATTCCCCATGGTCTAAATGTGTTCCTCCTAAATTCATATATTGAAATAGGATTAGGACCCCTAAATGTGATGATATTCGGGGGTGAGGTGCTTAAGTCATGAGGGTGAGCCTTTGTGAAGGGGATTTGTGCCCTTACGAAAGAGGCACCAGAGAGCTCCCTTGTCCCCTTCTGCCTTGTGAGGACACAGCAAGAAGCCTGCAGCCTGGAATCCCCTTCACCTGAACATTCTGGCGCCCCGGTCTTGGAATTCCAGCCTCTAGTCCTGTGAGCAATACATTTCCATTGTTTATAAAGCACCTAGTGTTTGGTCTTTTGTTCAACAGTCTGAACGGACTAAGACACTGTTGATTTCGTAAATTTCATTGAGACTCTAGGGAGAAAGTTCTCAGCGTTAGTTAGGGCTTAGGGTCTGGCAGATAAATTGATGATAAAGGGGTAAGGGGTAGGGGAAAAGGCCTGTCCCCCTCCTCCAACTTCCCAGAGCCCTGGAGAAACTGTATCGGTTAAAAACAGGACAGGATGGTCCAAAGAACAGGAAATCAACTACTATTGTATTGTGATACAGTGTGAGTTGTTCCTGGGAAGCATGAACCATGCCCATCTTTCATCAAGATAGTAAAGCACCATTGCCAACAGCAATTAGAACAGTCTGAGCAATTTGCTTGAGGTATCTACAAGGGAGACCTACCACTGCTACCACTATGGCCAAGTAGATTTTGCCCAGCCTGCCAGCCTTCAGGTAATTGACTCTGGGTCTGGCCTGAGGCTGGAATGAGTTGAGTCATTCATTGGTGAGTTCTTAGCTTTTCAGCTGCATCTGTCTTGGGACCTGGTCTGTGAACTCTGCTTTCCCAGTATAAAAACTGCGATGTGTGTCTCAGTAAGGATTACTCCGTGTATCGTGTGAGCAATGTGACAAATACAAAGGTCTTAACATTTACTTATACACTGAATCATTTTAAAAATAGCTTTATTGAGATATAATTCACATACAAACCAATTCACACGTTTGAACAATTCACTCTCTTGATATATTCAGAGTTGGGCAACCATCATTGCACTTTTAGAACATTTCCTTCATCTCTGAACGAAACCCTGTGCTCCTTAGCAGTCAAAATCATAAATGTGTGGTCCTTTGTGACTGGCTTCTTTCACTGAACATGTTTTCATAGTCCATCCATGTTGTACTTCATTCCTTTTTATAAGCTGACTAATATTCTAGTGTATGGAAGTACATACTGTTTTCATGTATATATTTATATACATGCACACATATGCTATTTTGCTTATCCATTCTTCAGTGGATGGACATTTGGGTTATTTCACTTGGCTATGAACAGAGAGTAAGGGTAGTTTATAAAACAATGCTGCTATGAACATTTGTGTACAAGTTTTTGTGTGGACATATATTTTCAATTCTTTTTTAAATTATTTTTCATTGACTTAGTCAATTTACAATGTTAGTTTCAGGTGTACAGCAAAATGACTCAGTTATACATACACATACATATGTATTTTTTTTCAGATTCTTTTCCATTGTAGCTCATTACAAGAAATTGAATATAGTTCCCTGTACTCTACAGTAGGTTCTTGTTGTTTATCTGTTTTATATATAGTCATGTGTAACTGTTAGTCCCAAACTCCTAATCTATCCCTAGCCCCGCTCCCCAGTTTGTTTTCTATGTCCGTGAGTCTATTTGTGGTTTTGTAAATAATTTTTTTTTTTAGATTCCACATGTAAGTGACATCATATGGTATCAGTCTCAGTTCCCTTGAGTATACCCCTGGGAGTGGAATTGCTGAGTCATGGAGTAACTCTATGTTTAACCTTTTGAGGAACTGTCAGCTTGTCTTCCAAGGTGGCTGTACCACTTAACAATCCCACCAGCAATGGAGGAGGATTCAAGTATCTCCACATCCTCACTGACACTTGTTATTTTCCATTTTTGTTGTTGGTAGTGTTATTTGCCTGTTTGTGTTTATGGTCATCCTAGTGGATCTGAAGTGGTGTCTCGCTGTGGTTTTGATTGGCGATTCCCTGATAGGCTAATGTTGTGGGGCATTTTTTCATGTGCTTATTGGCTATTGGTATATCTTCCTTGGAGAAATGTCTGTTCAGATCCTTTGCCTATTTTGTATTTGGGTACATTTAATCTTGAATAATCTCCTAGACAATGACATACACTATAGAATAGTGATTTACCATGGGAGCTCAGAGGTTAATGGTCTGAATTCAAATCCTGGCTTGGCCATGTATTAGTACATTACCTTAACCAGTCTCTCCCGCCCTTAGTTTTTCCCACCTACCTAATGAGGACAGAAATATTAACCACTTCATAGAGTTGTTGTAAGGATTTAAAAAGGCAGCACATGTCAAAGGCTTAGTAAGACTTAATAATACGGGCTCAGTAAATGTTACTTGTAACAGTAACAAAATCAACATTTACCAAGCTTTTGCTATTTTATCATGTGCACATAGGACATCTCATTTAATCTACATGGCAATCTTGCAGAATAGGTATCATCTGTATTTTACAAGTGAGAAAACTGAATGAAGGTCAGGGAGTGAATGGAGAAGGAATGTGTCCAGGGCTACACAGTTGGTGAGAGACAAAGCAGGGATCCCTACCTGGATCTGGACAACACCAGGGACCTCTGCAAATGTTAGTCTGGAGAAAGTTCTTAGGCTTCTGCTATTCCAATGCAACTGTAACTCAGCAAAGGCGATCAGAAAGGAATCAGAGAAGAATCCAGTAATGAAATCGTTACCAGCTTGTTTAGGCAGAGAAATGACATAGAACATCCAGGAAGGTTGCACTTATTTTGCTTTGGGCAGGCTTTTGAATCAGACGATCTTTTCACTCAGCCGTGACAAGCTCTCCGTGTTTAGCACGGCCTCTCTGATAACCTCACGGAGTAAGGCTCCCTCTTCTGGAACCATTATTTTGCATTTCTTTGTAGTTCCCCATAACAACATTGGGTGTCACCTTCGAGTTGTCTGAAGCCAGTCTCCCGGAAATTGACAAAATGCATCATTTTTCCAAGAGTTTCTGGCTCTCTAAGATCCCATTTGGAGGTATTCATTCCCAGCATTCCTAGCCCCAACTCAACCTGGATAATCTGGTTCTCATTTCTGGAGCCAAGCGTTGTCCTGAAAGAAGAGGGCAACCAGTACCTGGATAAGCTTTGAGTTTGGAAATGGGCTCCATGGCCATGACTTTGTAACTGTTCTCTTCCGTTGAAAGGGGCGTGATGATATAAGGATGACAGAGAGTTTATGCAAAGGCCCTACCAGCTCAGAGCCCTTTTCTCCCAGAGTTCTCTGTACTGTCCCTTCTCATCACACCTGTGTCTACACTAGGCTATGAGCAACTGTGAGCATCGTGGGGGCTGGGACTCTATCTCCTCCTTCCTCCCTTTCTTTCTCTTTTCCCCTTCTTCCTTCCATTCCTTCCATATCTATTGAGTACATATTCTGTGCCAGACACTGGAGCTATAAGTGAGAACAAAACGGCAATGTTCTCTTCCTTCATGGAACTGACATTCTAATTCCTTATTTATCTCTATGTTCTCAGCACATAGCACATAGTAGGCACTGAAAAGCTGCTTTAATGGCTTAGTGTATATTCTTCTAGTTTTTTTTCCTATGCATATACTAACATGTATACATGTATTTAAACTTTAGATGAAAATGGGATTAATACTAGTAATATTATTGCATTAATACTAATGCATTAATACTGTTCTGCAACCTTTTCCTCAACTTAAGAGAGTATTGTGACCATCTTTCCATGTTAGAACGCAAAAATCGACTTCAGGGTTTACATATTTCCAAATGCTCGTTAGAATCTAGAAAAGACTGGCTTGAACCCCAAGTTCATTCCCTGTGGATTCTCAGGGTCGGGTTAAGCATGTGGACAGGCTGGGGTGATCATGATCTCATAGGCACTGCTGGCCCCTCTTCATGCTTCTGCTGAATTAATTTCATCCTAATTTATGTAACCAATCTCCTATTGTTGGACATTTTAGATTGTTTCCAGTCTTTTCCTATCACAAACAGTGCTATAGCGAAAAAGCTTGTTCATCTTTTGTTTTCTGCATGTTGAATAAATTGCTAGAAGTGATTTTGCTGGGTTACTTTAGCAATTGATATTGCTATACATACAGATACATAGAGATACAGATATCTGTTGATAACTGATAAATTTTCTCCACAGACGCTGTACTAATTTTCATTCCCAATAAAATGTGTTATCAAATTGTGATCTTTGCTTATCTATGCAAATACACACACACACACATTTCTTTTTCATACTCTGCCTTTTTTTTTTTTTTTTTAGTATTGTTGATCTGCAGAAGCTTTTTTATATGTTAGGGAAATTATCCCTTTGTAACTCAAAATACCAATTTTTTTCTTATTTTCTTATTTTTTCCATATCTTTTTATAAACAGCTGCCTAGTAGTCCATAAATAATTTTTAAGCAATCTCTTATTGGTAGACATTGTGATTATTTTCAATTTTTTGCTATTACAAACTACACAGCTCCTTCCACTAATCTGCATTGCATCTCTTTATGCCAAATTCCTGAAAGTGGAATTGCTCATTTAAAGAATATTAACTTTAAGAAGCCCTTCGATATATATTGGGTATTGGATATTAGCTTTTAAAAACCTTTTATTATTTAAAAACAACAAATGTTTAGTAGTTAAAAAAAAATCCCCCATGTACCCATCGCCCATCCACTCAGGCTAAGCTAATCTACACTCCCACCCCCTTCCAGTTGTTCTGTATTGTTTTGAAGCAAATCATTTCACCTATGAAGATTTGAGGATTTAGAGAGATGCTATCTTTGTATGAGAAATTCACTGTCTTTCTTCCCAGTTCTAGTGGCAACGGAAAGTTACTCAGCGATGCTGTTTAGATGCCTTTCTCCTGGAGGCTGCTGCAGGGACAAATGTTTAATCACATTTGTGTGTCCCTTCTCCAGAGCTCAGCTCTTGTTTTGAAGACAGGACAAAATATTCACCCACGTGGATGACTCAGCCAGCCCCAGGCCTCTTTGGTCCACTGCAGAATCCCCAAAAGCTTTGCTTCAACCATAAGTTTTCACTTATTTTTTTATTCATCCCAAAGGCAGGCAGGAAATTGCCATTGGCCTATGAATCATGCAAGAATTTTGCCTCTGCCCTTTCCGATTTGGATGTTGCTTCCTTGAACGTACCCAGCTGGATGGGTACTTCCCCCATTTGATCTTATCTTGATTGGGCACTAACATCTGGCTGGTGCCGGGGCCCTGGGGGTGGGAGGCTCTGTCTATTTCACGGCTGAGCCCTGAGACTCAGGGTGTTCCCTGGGGCCTCCCCAGGACTCTCCCAGGGCCCTCTAGGCCATTTTCTGAAAACTCCTCTTGCTCCTGACAGGCTCCCAGGCTCCATCCTTAGTTTGCTTCACCCCAGGGGTACTGGGCATTGAAGGGGGTTGGGTGGGCACCCAGCCAGCCAGCCAGGTCCTGCCCCCTCATTTACGCAGCACCAATTTTTGCCAAGATGGCTGCTACCCCTCGGGATTTGGGAAGCAGAGAACCCACAAGGATGCAGCAATATCCAGGGTGGCTCCTGGTAGCCTGGCTCTCTCTGCACAAATGACCTGAGTCTGAGTATGAGTCTGAGTCTGAGTCTGGAGCCTGACCCTGTGCTGGTCACCATGGCATCAGGGCCTCACCCACCTAGCTTACTGAAGCCTCTAGTATCCTGCAGATGGGCATTTAATTATTCTTACTTTACCCAAGTGGAATAGGAGGCTCTCAGAGAGACTAAGGAACTCACTGAATGTAGCTTGGGCAAGTCCTGTATCTGGGACTTTGAATCCAGGTCCTCAAGCTGGAATTTTGACCCCAAGGTCCTCATTCTTACCTTTTGTTTTGTTTTTTAGAATCAATAAATCGGGTAGAGGTCGTAGCACAAAGGCTGCCCAGTCGAATCCTGCCCTGAGTCCCAGCCTGGGAAATCCAAGGGAAGTAAGGTCAGGTTGGGGATGCCATGAATATTGGCTAATAACACTTCCAGGTGTAAGTGGGTCCCAGGTGACGGAGGCTTCTAGTGGGAAAGTCTGCTGTGAGTAACGACTTCTGGCCTCTTTGGGCTGCTATCTAGAGATGAGAAGGAGACTTTCTGGCTCAGTGATGGTCAGTGTTGGGGGCTTTGGAATGTTCTCCCATTATATGGAACGGACAGCTCAATATGTCCATGCAGAGTCGAGAACTTTGCCCACATGGGGATGCTGTGGCTGGGGTCTTCTCTGCCCACCTAGGGAACCATGGAATTTCAACGTGGTAGGAAAGAAATTTGCGCTCCTGAGTGTTAAATGCCAGATAAAGACCAAAGATTTCATTGTTCCCGCTTAGCCCCATTAAATAAAGACACCTGATGGGCAGATTTCCAAATGGAAGCTTCCATGGGTGTAAGGGCTCAGTCATCATTTTGCACTGAAGCCCACCCCTCCCCGCCCTTTGGTGAGTTTGTGACATCTGCCTTCATCTGGGCTCTCAGATGACTAGCTCCAGCTTGCCCTCACTCACTCCCTGTAGCCAAGCGCTCTCGACTGACCTCTCCATTCTTTCTCTACAGTGTTTCAAACCTGTAGGAAATCCTATTGGTGTTTCCTCCCAAACACACCTCACATCTTTCGACTCCTCTGCATGTCTGTTCTACACCACCCTGGTTGCTCTCACATCCAGGGGCGGGGGACAGCAGTCCCCTTGTAACTGTCTGCAGCTTCCCCCACCTTCCCCCACCGTGGTCTTTTCTCACAATGCAGGCAGAATGAGCTTCTAAAAACACAAATCAGATCTTGTCACCATTCTACTTAAAATCCTTCAATGGCTGTCTTCCAGTCACATGTGGGGTAAATCCAAACTCCTTCCGTTGGCCTCCAAGACCCTGCCTAGAACTAGTCCCTGTCTGCCCACCTCTCTCTGTTGGATTTTGTTGCAGACGCACTGGCTTTCTTTCAATTCCCACCCGTTAGCACAGTCTATCCAGCCCCAGGGCCTTTGCACTTGTGGCTTCCTCTGCCTGGACTGCTGTGAGTCTGGCCCTTCTTATTTAGTTAGT
Source organism: Camelus ferus (assembly GCF_009834535.1). Lineage (NCBI taxonomy): Eukaryota > Metazoa > Chordata > Mammalia > Artiodactyla > Camelidae > Camelus > Camelus ferus. The sequence goes on along the minus strand of NC_045713.1, from coordinate 28,413,197 downwards.
TATTTATTTAAATTTTTTATTGAAGGATAGTTGATTTACAATGTTATATTAGTTTCAGGTATAAAACATACTGATTCAATATTTTTATAGATTATACTGCATAAAGTTATTACAAAACAATGACTATATTCCCCTGTCCTGCACAATATATTCTTGTTGCTTATCTATTTTATACATAGTAGTTTGTATCTCTTAATCCTATCTCTTAATCCCTATCTCACCCCTCACCCCTTCCCTCTCCCCACTGGTAACCACTAGTTTGTTTTCTGTATCTATGAGTCTGTTTCTGTTTTGTTATAAACATTTGTTTGTTTTAGTTTTTAGATTCCACATGTAAGTGATGACATAAAGTATTTGCCTTTCCCTGTCTGACTTATTTCACTAAGCATAATACCTGCTAGATCTGGGCAAGTTGTTGCAAAGGGTGTTATTTCATTTTTTTAGTGGCTGAGTAATATTCCCTTGTGTATATGTACTACATGCACACAAACACACACCGCATCTTCTTTATACATTTATCTCTTGATGAACATTTAGGTTACTTCCATATCTTAGAAAATTTATTTATTTATTTATTTAAAATTTCATGTTACTGAGTTATAGTCAGTTTACAATGTTGTGTCAATAGAAAATTTATATGGACTTACAAAAGACCCCGAATTGCCAAAGCAAACTTGAGAAAAAGGAGCAAAGCTGGAGGTATCACGCTCCTTGACTTCAGACTATACTAGAAAGCTACAGTGGTCAAAGCAGCGTTGTGCTGTCACAAAAACAGACGATCACACAGATCAATGGAACAGAATAAAGAGCCCAGAAAGAAACCCACACACCTATGGTCGATTAATCTGTGACAAAGGAGGCAGGACTATACAAAGAGAAAAGACAGCCTCTTCAGTAAGTGGCCCTTCTTATCCTTCAGGAGTCTGCTTAAGTGTCATTCCCTCAGGGAAGCCTTCCCTGATTGTTGACGCAGGTCTCTCCTCTTTAAAGTAATAGCACCCCTTTCACTCCCTTCCTAGAATTTATCACTGGGTTAAAGTACATCCTCTAAAAAGTATGTCCAAGTCCTAAGCCCCAGCACCTGTGAATGTGGCCTTATTTGGAAACAAGCTTTTTGTAGATGCAATTAGGTGAAGATGAGGTCACATTGCATCAGGGTGGACACTAATCCAATGACTGGTATCCTTATAAGAAGAGGAAGATTTGCACCTAGACAGATACTAGGGAGAATGCCTCCAAGGGCAGAGGCAGAGATTAGAGCCAGGGGATGCCAAGGATTGCGGGCAGCCTCCAAAAGCTGGAAGGAGTCAGGACGGATTCTCCCCTAGCGCCTCCAGAAGAGCCGACCCTCCCAACACCTTGATCTCAGACTTCTGGCCTCCAGAACTGTGAGAAAAGAAACTTCTGTTGCTGTAAGCCACCCCGTTGTGGTCATTTGTCATCTAGGAAACAAACACAGTTGGTTACTTATTTTGTTTGCTTGTTTGTCTATAATTTTTCTTCCACTCGACAAGACCTTTATTTCTTTATTCTCTCTTGTATCCCTTGTGCCTGGTGGTGCGTCTAACACACAGCAAGAACTCACCAAGTGTTTTTGGAGGGATCAGTTTCCCCGCATAATCAGCCGTGACGTCTTACCAGCTGTAGTTGTCTAGTGTTCCTTGCTCTGGATCACAAACACTGTCCCCACGTTTGCCTTCATTTCCCTCTGCACTGTTGCAGGAGCCTTCCGTCTGGTTTCCTCGCTGCTGAACTTTTTCTCCTCTCTTTAACACAAATCTGATCCTCTCGCTTTTCCACTTGAAACCCTTTATTCTTTCCCCATTGCTCTATTCTAGCTGTTGGACCTTGGGCAAGCTCCATAAACTGTCAGCCTCAGCCTCGGTCTCCTCATCTGTGGAATGGGAGGAATAATTGCACCTACCTCACCAGATGGATGTGAAAATTAACTGAGAATTAGTGCAAATCGTGTGGCACAACTGCCCAGTGCATCACAGGAGGCCTGTGAATGCTAGCTTTCAGCACTAAGGTCCGCATTTTTGTTGGAAGGAGGCTAGAGATCGGAGGCTATCTAAAAAATGAGTCCTTTGTTAAGGTGGGGAGAAGCCTTTGAAAAATCACATACTCAGACTGCCTTGTCCAACAACTGTTAAAGTGATTGAGAACAGAATTTGTCTAGTATTTTGGCCTGTTGAAGTTTGGGAATCTATTTTGAAAGCATGAGTTTGCATACCACTAAACACCCAATGAAAATACATGAAGTCAAAAACTTAAAGTAGGCTCATATTTATATTAAAATCCTATCATTTGTACCATAGATATAATCGTACAGGTAGAAATAAAGGAATTCATTTTAATCATGGCTCAGAATTGATACTGTCCATCTCTGAAAACCTCTTAATCAGGAAATCTCCCTACCTCCCAAAATTGTTTAAAATGCATGGTAACACATTTCAGAGCAATTGCAAAATTTAATGTGTGCAAATTATTCATATATTCATAATATTTTTAATAGCACATCAGATTTGGGTACTCACGCGCAGGGCAAAGGGAATATCCGTTAGCTTCTAATAAAGGCCCATCAGTGAAATGAATTTAAATATTACCACTACCTTCCTATCAACCCAGAGTTCTCACTAAGGCAGCAGCTGTTTCATAAGATTGGAGGCTTTCCTTGATTTGAAAGGCTCAGTTGGAGAGACCCTCTCTTTTCAAAAAAGCCTCCTTTGAAAAAGTCGGGCTTCCTGTGGAATTGAACTGTTCTGCGGTGTGGTCCAGCTGCTTTTCTGAAGCTGCTTTTGTCTGATTTGGCAAGTTGTAAAAATAGGGCCAGCAGGGAAGGGAGTAAATGATCGGAAACAGAAATATGAACTTGCCTTGCTAGTATTTTGTTTACTATTTATTAAAATTAGAAATTTCCTTAAGTTCCTAGGAGAGACAGAGAGGCTTTGGGCCAAAGTGCTGTAGCCTGGGAGGGTGGAATTGATGCCTCAGGCAGCCACCTCTCCACGTGGCACGCTCTGCCTGTTCCTCCTCCTCCCCTGTGTGCGTGTGTGTGTTTAATGACCTTTCCACCATGTGATATCTCTATTTCTGGACCCACCCCAGCAGTCACTGTGGGTCTTTGGGTTCCTAGAATCACTGAGAGGAGATGGAGACTGTTTGATAGGAAGACTGGAGATTTTACTGACTCTTGGGAATGTGCCAGGCAGTGAGAATTGAACAATGACCTAGGCCATGCCCATTCGGAGAGAACTCTCTCCACTGTCTTATTTTATTAAAAAGTAAAATCTTAAATGTTCTTTAGTTACACAATCATACCTTCATGTTGTATACGATGAAAGTAATACAGATAAAATGATAGTGTTCCCTGACCCTCTGACTCCCCCCTCCCCCTCCCCACCTGGTCAACAGTCATCCTTGTCACCTGTTGCACTGTGTTTCCTTCCAGGTATTTCCTATGCATTTGCAAGCAAACGTGTGTAGAGAAATGGATAGGGTTTGTGTGTGGTTTCTAATTTACATTTAAAAAAATTCTGAGCTACGCATGCTCCTAGTTTAAGGATCCAATCACTAAACAAGTTATGCAGGGAAGACACCCTGTTCACATTGCTCTAAGGTGAATACTGTCACCTTGTTCCTGAACCCTCTCTAATTCTCAGTAATGTACTTAGACTTCTACTTCAGAGTTTTTCAGTTTCAGGTGTTCTTTTGACTTCCCAGGATGAAAGATGAGGCTTTTAACTTCAGTTTTAGGCCACCGCCAGCACACCTCACCACATCCTTTCGTTGTGGTACCAAAATCTTGGTTAGCTCAGCATTTGCATTATTATAAATATGGATATACCTTCACAGCTGGATCATGTAGCGAACCACGGAGTTTGGGGGCACATTTTAAAATTTATTTTCTTGATATTAATAATTAAGTTTTCCCATGTCTGTCACGTTCTGTATTGTTAAACACTAATTAAGCTGTAAACTCTCTCCCAGCTGTCCCTACTGCCTCTCCCCTTTGCCGTATATTAGATTTTTTCCATCAATCTCGTCTTGGAGTATTTCTCCAGGGACCTTGTGACCTGCTACATTTGGGACTGTCTTCTCTCTAAGCCCAATGCACGGATACCATCCTGGGAACTTTCTTCTTATCACCCTGGGATTCCATCTCCTTTCTTCCGAATTGAGTTTCCTGTTGCCTGAGTTCCATATCTTCCTCCTTCTTGGTTTGTTTATTTGACTGTTCTATATTCTTCCCCTTTTTTTTTTCACTTAACATCATGTTTTGACGATCTCCCCCCAGTGGTGTGAATAATTTCCCTCTGATTTCAATGGTAAAGTCAGCCGCAGAGGCCCTGTTAACTGGCACAGTTGGCACTCTCAGCTGGATACTTAATCGAGAATTAGAAGCATAAGAAAGACGTACTATGGCAAAGACTAGCTCAGAGCTCACCAATTCTATTTCCTCACAGGAAGACTAGAGGTCCCAGCCTCCCTTGCAGTAGGACAGGGGGCCAGGTACCAGGGGATTGACCAAAGATACGTGAAATACCTACCTGTGGGTATCAGGGTTCTCCAGAGGAACCGAGCCAATAGGACATATAGATACAGAGAGATTTATTATAAGGATATTGTAAACAATTGAAGTGCAGTCAATTTATAATGTGTCAGTTTCTGGTGTACAGCACAGTGAGTAAGTAATATATTCCTTTTCATATTCTTTTTCATTATAGGCTATTACAAGATAGCTATTATATCCTATTATAAGGGATTGAATTGTTTATGTGATTATGGAGGCCAGGCTGAAGGTTCCAAGATCCGTAGTCAGCAAGCTGGAGACCCGGGAAAGCCAGTGGTTTAGTTCCAGTCCAAGCCTGAAGGCTGATATCCCAGCTCCGAGGCAGTCAGGCAGAGAGGGCAAATTCTCCCTTGCTCAGCCCTGATGTCCTATTCAGGCCTTCAGTGCGCTGGGTGCAGCCAGCCCATGCTGGGGAGGGCCATCTGCTTTACCCAGTCCACCAACCCAAATGATGATCTCATCCAGAAACACCCTCACAGACACATTCAGAGAGTAACATTTGACCAAAAATCTGGGCACCCTGTGGCCCAGTCAAGTTGACACAAAATTTACCATCACAGCGTGCTATGTCACTTGCAGACCTAGCCGTAAAGCCCCTGTGTGCTCTTCTGTACGGCCTTTCTTCCTTCTCCATGGTGCCTGTGAAAGAGGTGGTGGAGTCAGATGAAAGGCACCTGGATCCCTGGTTCACCATTTGTCCATAGTGATAGCAGCAAATAAATGGATAAATAACTGGGGAAGAAGAGAAAGCTCTTCTTTATAGAACCATGCCAACTTATACTCTCGCAAGGAATGATGGTATTAGAAAGTCCCCATCTGGCAGCCCCCACGAGTGTTTCGGGCAGAAATCGTCAATGGATGCTAAAATTAGTAGGTGAAAAATTGATGAGAAACTGGGTATTTGCATAGTTTCAAAGTAAATCCTAGTAAGATACTTACAAATCAGGAAGGGAAAAGGTGGTAACTTTAGAGTGGAGAAACGTGGCTGAGACCATTTTAACCAAGAATTCAAATTAACATCACCAGTAATGCATCAAATATACATCCTGTGCCTTTTGATACAATGCAGTGAGCAAGACCACCATCTCATCTGTGATATTCTGACTACATGTGCATAATCTGAATCTAATCATGGGGAAAAAAAAACATCAGATGAGCTCCAACCAAGGGGCATTCTAAAAAATAACGGGCCTGTACTCTTTGCGAAATGCCCAGGTCATGAAAGACAAAGACGGAGGAATCGTTCCAGATTCAAGGAGACCAGCTTTGTTCTTGGATTGGATTCTGGACGAGGAGTTTTTTCTTTTGCTGTAGACATTCACAGGAAATTGGTGAAATCTGAATAAGGTCTTAGGTGACAGCATCAGTATTATTATCGATATTAATTTCCTGATCTTGATCATCATACTGTGTGCCTAGGTGATAGAATGCCCTTGTTTTTACACACTGAAGTATTCAAGGGTGAAGGAATATCGTATCTGCAACTTGGTTGTTAAATCATTCATAAAAATGACAATGATTATATAAAGAGAAAGCGTGCTCTAGCAAGAGGTAGAATTACAGAGCAAGTGTAAAATGTTAATTTTTCTGTAAGTAAGGAATTTTGTCAGAACATAAAGTTAGAAACAAAACAACGTAGTTAGGGAAACCTCTGCTGTCATAAATCTCAATGTTGATTTTGCTACAATGAGTTTTCTGAAAAGCAATTTTCAGGTAGGATATACTTTTTGTCACATAATGACAATTACTATTGTATTTTCTTTATTATATGATGAGCTACATTAATTAAACATTTCTGCTAACATTAAATGTATCAAAGAAAATATACAGCAAGTTCCTTTTTTTTTAAACTTTTTTTATTGAGTTATAGTCAGTTTACAATGTTGTGTCAAATTCCAGTGTAGAGCACAATTTTGCAGTTTTTCATGGACATACATATATTCATTGTCACATTTTTTTCGCTGTGAGCTACCACAAGATCTTGTATATATTTCCCTGTGCTATACAGTATAATCTTGTTTATCTATTCTACATATGCTTGTCAGTATCAACAATACTGAATATTGACCTCCCAGTCTATCCCTTCCCACCCTCCTCCCTCTTGGCAACCACAAGTTTTTATTCTATGTCTATGAGTCTGTTTCTGTTTTGTATTTATGTTTGTTTTTTCATTTAGATTCCACATATGAGTGATCTCATATGGTATTTTTCTTTCTCTTTCTGGCTTACTTCACTTAGAATGACATTCTCCAGGGACATCCATGTTGCTGCAAATGGCATTATGTTGTCGTTTTTATGGCTGAGTAGTATTCCATTGTGTAAATATACCACATCTTCTTTATCCAGTCATCTATTGATGGACAGCAAGTTGCTTTTTTTTAATGTCTAATGCTTTTAAGCATTTTTTTCTTGTATTTATATATATTTTTTGTTGAGGTAGAGTCAGTTTACAATGTGTCAGTTTCTGGAGTATAGCACAATGCTTCAGTCATACATGAACATGCATATATTTCTTTTCATATCCTTTTTCACCATAAGTTAGTACAAGATATCAAATGTAGTTCCCTGCACTATACTGTATGAACTTGTTGTTTATCTATTCTATATTTATCAGTTAGCATCTGCAAATCTCTAATGCCCAATTTATCCCCTACCACCCTTTTAGGCACTTTTGTGCATATTTAAGATGGTATACATATTTCCACTTAGCCTGAGAGGTTTGGGTTTATGGAGATTATAAAATATATTACAATACTGATAGAAACAAAAAAATTATAAAAATAGAGAAACTCAATAAATGGTTTCTGTAAATAGATGATATTTACCTAAATCAAAATTGATGTGCTTTTATCAAGTCTTTCCAAAGCATCCAACTTAGTTTTCATATGCATACTAACTCTTCTGATTTTTCACATTTTCACTGGCTTATGTGATATTTACACAAACAATTATGAGAACAAGTACACGTGTTGTAAATTGGCTTGGAGACATACACAGCTGACATTTGGGATAAGCATACAACTCAGCTAATGGGAACAATTGTTCACCTGTGTGTGGTAGCTCGCTGTCTGCTACCATTGGTGCTGCGGGCATCAGACGTAGACGTTGCAGACTAACTGGGGTCGGTTAATCCAGCTGGTTGGATGATTGAAGATCATTAAAGGAAATTCACATCTTATTAAATAGTATGCATTTACCGTACTTTGCTTAATCAGTCCCTTACTGACGGGCATTTCACCGAGATATTCTGGGCCCTGTTAGTACATCGTGTTCTAGTTATGACCCATCACTAAGGCAAAGCAGATAACGAAAGGGAAAAGGGAAGTGGTCCCTGATGCTATCTTACTCCGGGGTTTTCAGCGTTCCTAGGTTGGCAACATCTCCACACTGATGGGATTGAGTGCCTATCAGAGAAACCCAGCAGTAGCTCAGTTCTATTGGTCAGGACTCTTTGAGATGCAAGATTCAGAAAAGAAACTCTCGTGTGTTTAATGGAAAAGGAATCTATTGGCACATATGTCTGAAAAAAATCCCACAGTTAGTGATTTTTAGGCACTGCTGCCCCAAGGAGTTCAAATGGGTAAACACTATGATTTAAAATGCCCATTTAGAACTTTATAATTAAAATAACCTTTTATTATTATAAAGGTAATATATATCTAATGGGAAAAATGAATCAATACAGACAAAAATTAGAATCACCCATAAAAGCATACTCAGAGATATGCTTTCTTAATATCTTGGAATACATTCTTTCATATATTTTTAAACTGAATTTTTAAATTTTATAGTATAAAACTTTCATAACATGTGCAAAATAGAAAAAGTATTAGAGTGAACCCTGTATACCCATTATCTAACTTAAAGAGCTGTCATGGTTTTGCTGCACTGCTTTATCATTCTCCTCTGACTCTCCCTCACCCCCTCCCACCTTTACTTCTACTCAGACATTAAAGCAAATCCCACACATATCTTTTCATCCCTACATACTTCATTATACAGCTGTACAAATTTTGAACTTTTTTTCACATGACCATGTTTAACAAAATGAATAGTAATTCCTTAGTATTTTCAAATGTCCTATATTAACACAGATTTCTGTGTTCTGATTCTTTGATGTCAAGAACCTTGCTGACCCTGGAGGGACTGCTTCTCCCAGGATTAGCCAAGTCCTAGAGATGGTAAACAGCTCACCTGAGAGCTGGAGCCCATGTCTCAAATACAAGTCATCCAGTCCTGAGCCCTCACCCCAACCACCTCCCTTGTGGGGCTCTCACACTTTAGGCCACTATGCACCTGCCCTAGTCACCCCAGGGCCCAGTACTAGACATCTAGGGGTAGCCCCTGTGCCCTAGAACCTGCTGGAATTATTCAAACTGCTCACTCTGCCTTGTATGTTCCTTCTGGAAGAAACCACAATAAATGTCCTCACCTACAGATCAGGGTGGTGGGGGGAGAGTATTGCTCAGTGGTAGACCCCATGCTTAGCATGCACGAGGCCCTGGGTTCAATCTCCAGTACCTTCGTTAAAGGATAAATAAACAAAAATAAATAAACCTAATTACTTCCTCCCAAAATAAAACATAAATAAATAAAAATTAAAAATAAATAAGTAACACTTTATAAAAAGTTATGTTTACATGCTGTACTTTAGTCTATTAAGTGCACAATTGCATTAATATCCAAAAAAAGTGCATACCTTCATTAAAAGAATACTTTCTTGCTAAAACATTCTAACCATCATTGAGCCTTCACTGAGTTGTAGTGGTAACATCAAAAATCACAGATCACAGGTCACCATAACAAATACAATAATAATGAAAAAGTTTGAAGTATTGTAAAAATTACCAAAATGTGACACAGAGACACAAAGTGAGCAAATGCTGTTGGAAAAATGGCATGATAAACTTGTTTGACTCAGGGTTGCCACAGACCTGCAATTTGGAAAAAAATGTGTGGTATCTGTGAGGCGCAATAAAACAAAGTGTGCCTGTATTTTTAAATAAACCCCTGTCCACATTCAGATTTCTCTGATCATCTCATAAACATCTTTCTACAGTAGTTTGTGTGAATCAGGATCTCAGAAGTTCTATTCATCCTTATATTTAAAGAAGAAACAACAAAAATGGTCACACTCTTCACCAAAACACTTTTTTCTAAATTTTGAAAATGTTTTTATTTTAAAAATCATCATACATTTGACTGTGTGTGTGTGTGTGTGTGTACACACAGTTCCATGAATTTTAGCCCTTGCAGAGATTCATGTAATTACCACCACAATCAAGATGAAGTCTCATCACCTCAAAATATTCACCTCTCCTTTCCCACTGAGACAGCTTCCTGGGGCTGCCTCCAGCCAAGCCTGAGCACAGCCAAGGTACCATTCCTGCCTGAGCCAGGACTCTTTGATGGGTAAATTTGGATCAAGAACCCCCTGTAAGGCTGGTATTGCCCTGCAGCCCAAGACTTGCTCCCCAGTGTCCCTCCCTGGCCCTTTTCTTCAGTGGTATTGGACATGCATTATGATTTGAAGAGTCTTCCTCCTTCCCTGGCTTCCTCCTTGAATTCTTCACAAGTTTCCCCCCCAAATCTGTCACAGTCTAATTCCATCTTGGCGACTGCTTCTCAGAGGGCCCCCACTACTAATGGAGTTTCTTTCCCCTGCACCCTCCACCCTCACTTACCTCTTTTCACATAATCTCCTAGCACCATGCTTTTTCCTTCATAGCACTCTCACAACCGTAAGTACTTTATTAGTTAAATTTTTTCTGTTTCTTCCACTAGCCTGTAAACCCCATCAGGGGCAAGAACCACGTCAAAAATGAACTCACTGTTATACCTCAGTGCCTGGCATTGTGCCTAGTACGTAGTGGGCACATGATCAATAGTTATAGACTGGGAGGATTTTTCTCTGCCTCTCAAATCATCTCATGATACAGTCACCACTGTCAGCATGCTCTCTGTTTTGTGGTTGTTGGTGTTCAGTGGAGACAAAAAGTGTCACGGGGAGAAGTCAGTGGTTTGAAAAATAAGAAATCAAACTTCCCCAACACAATGAACCTTATAATTGCAAACAGTCAGGATACCCTGGAAATCACTTTGAAAAATTCTAAAGAGCTGACAGAAGGTGGCACTTCTGATAATCCCGAGACAAGGCAAGAGTTCAGAGGAGTGGGTCTTCAAAGGAAATCTTCTCGGAAAACTAGCAGACGGCCTCGAGACTTGGCCCCAAACCAGATTAGTCTTTTCACGTCCACCAGTAAACAGGCTTCAGAGGAATGTGCTGAGATCTGAGTTTGAGGGAGAAAAGGGAGGAAGAACGTCTTTGCATTGGAGTCTGCCATTGCAGGATTCACCCAGCAGGGCTGCTGAGCCTCGTGCTTCATTAGATCTTGGCTCTGAGCTCTTTCATCTCCTCCAGCTCCCCTTAGCATGAGCCCAATTTCCACCCAGGCTCTGTTTCAAGTTGAAGAAGAAACCAAATCATCTGCAGTTCATGGGTATGCCAGAGGGCCAGTGTTTCTGGCTTAGTGTCTGCTATGCCTTTGTGTTCTTGTTAGTTTTGTGTTCTTTTGAGGTTTCTTTCATTTTGGACTGTAGTACCCTAATGAAGGCTTTTTGGGAAAATATTTAATTCTCATAAAAGAAGGTTTTAGTGGCAGTGAAGAGGCAGTGCTGCACCATGGTTAGTACCATGGCTTTCGACTCTGTATCAGCCAGGATAGATGAGGTTGTGTTGCAGTAACAAACATCACCCAGATCTCATTCATGCAATGTGTCTGTCTCAGGCTGCTCAGGTTGCTATCACAAAATATCGTAAGTTGAGTGTGTTAAACAACAGAAATGCATTTCTCACAGTTCCAAAGGCTAGGGAGTACAAGTACAAAGGCTGGCAGATTTGGTGTCTGGTGAGAGCCCCCTTCCTGGCTTGTAGCCAGCTGCCTTCTCACTGTGTCCACCTATGGCACAAGCCTGCAATGAAGAAACCCTAGAATTTCCAGACTGCCTGGATTTTGGACTCAGTACTGTAACATCAACTCTCTCCTGCATTTTCAGCTGCTGGGCTGCCCTGTGAATTTGGACTTGTTACCCTCCAACAACTGCATAAGCCAATTCCTTAGAATGTCTATTATCTATCTACTTACCCACCTATCCATCTACCCATCTAACCATCTATCTCCTACTGGTTCTGTTTCTCTGGAAAACTTTGACCAATACATAGTTATACCCCAGTTATAGAATTACCCTCACAACCTGTCAACATCTAGTCCAGAGTTAAGCCTTGTTTCCTTGAACTTGCTCCCAGATAACCTAACACAAGTCCAAATCCTATAATAAGAACGTTCCAACCTTCTCTAATTGAGTCACCCATCCAGGACTGGCTACATAGCTTGTGGGGCCCAGTATAATTGAAAACACAGGGCTCCTGTTAAAAAATTACTAAGAAATTTCAAGGTGCCAACAGCATTAAAGCAAGTTCCAGGCACTTGTGTGTGCCGGGCCATGTGCACCTGCACAGGTCACTTGGCCCTGTACTTGGCTCTGGAGTCACCACATGGTTCTCCACAGTGGTGGCCTTTGGCTGGAGGGCATTTCCTGGAATTTCCTCCCAATCTCTTATGTATACAGATATTTTACTTAAGTGAGAATGTATTCTCACTTATGTGGCCCCGTATCCATATATGGTTATGCCACATACCTTGCTAAAATTTGCCACGAATACCTGATTGCTTGTATCCATCTTTTGGAGGCAAAGCACAGTTACTCAAAAAATACGTGAGAAACGAGCTTAAACAGGCCGAACTTGTTTAACTGCACTTCACTTTATTGTGCTTTAAAGATAGTGCGTTTTTTCCAAATTGAAGTCTTGTAGCAACCCTGCGTTGGCAGAGGATGGTTAGCAATTTTAGCAAAGAAGTGTTTTTGAATTAAGGGATACACATTGTTTTTTCAGACATAATGCTATTGCACACTTAATAGAGTATAGTATAATGTAAACATACCTTTTATTTGGGAAACCACAAAATTTGTGTGCCTTGCTTTATTGAGATGCTTACTTTATCGCGGTGGTTTGGAACTGAAGCTGTAGTACCTGCGAGGTGTGCTTGTAACACACGTGAGAGTATGTGGTGAGAAAGAGCATGCTTATGAACATTTGTCTAAAGACGCTGGGAGTATTAAAGAAAGCACTAAAAAATAATTGCTGAAATAATGTGTCATAATAAATACCATGTACCTCCACCAAAGTAAGTAATATTAAAAGCATCTAGGTGTTGATACAGTATTGCGATGACATTTGAATTTCTAGAAGCTATTTTTCTACTATGGGAAAAGGTAAGGGTTTTGGACTGAATGTGCAGATTTCCTGTGGGCCACTATGCCTGCTCCGTGCTATACGTTGGTCATCCTACAACAGCAGAATTCTCGCTTTTGTCTGCTACTCATTGCTTTAGTACTACCTCCTTGCCTTAACCCATTTCTCAAACTCAAATGCAGTCTGCCTTCCATCTTTGCAGTGCCTCTTTGCTTCATCATCCCTTGAAATTCTAGTGTTTCTTGTTTATTTATTTGTTTGTTTATTTGAAATTCTAGCATTTAATACATAATATTGTGTTCTTGTCTCTGGTTTTAGGATGATCCCGTTTATGCGGGGTCTCCCCCCCTGATTTTACTGCTGTAGCCAGCCTTGGGCAAACCACCTTCCCAGAGGTTGACTGGCTCTGATCTTTTTGTTAATAAAAAAAAAGAATCAGTAAAGTTTGCTGAGCACTTACTCTGGGTCAGCAACTGTGCTTGTAAATTAATTGCACATAAATTTGTATGCTCTATAAATTACCTTACTTAATCTTTGCAACAATCCCGGGAAGTTGATACATTTACCAAGGACATTGCTACAGATAGGGAAACTAAGGCTCAGAGAGGTTAAGCCAATTGCCCAAGGCCACACAGGATCCGTTGTGGTGGTGTTGGGCTTCAGATTTTTCTGCCTCCAAAACTTGTGCCTTAATTATAATGCTGTGCCTCTCTGCAGGCAGAATCTAGACCGTTCCAAGTGAGTATTTAAACTGTGGGTTCAAAACAACAAGACTAAAGAGGTGTACCAATCAGGGATCGTCAGGGGAGCTGAGCCACTGCGGGTGTTACAGCATAAGGGATACATTATAGGAATCAGACCTTCTGTAGTAGTGAGAGGAGCTGGGGAGGTGAGGACCAGAGGAGTCACCGACCAGATGATCTGAGAAGTCAGGAACATCCAGTTGCTAACATGGAGCTGTGAGGGGGGGGCTCTTGGAGTCATCTAGGTTGCCCCCAACTCTGTGCAATCCCCTCTCTGTGAATCAGCAGACAAGCCTTCACTGATGGGGCTGGGGCCGTCGTTGGTCGGCAGGGCCAGCGTGGAAAGAAGAGCTGGATGCAGAGCAAAGGAGAACGAGGACATGCCTGAACCCATCAGGCATCTTTGTGTCCATCTATCACTGCAGGCGACTATGATGACTTTCGGAGAACAGTGGCTGCTGCTTCACATCCACTTTCTAAGTCTCATGCATGTTCCCCTGTTGGCCAACTCTATCCTGGAACCATATAGGGATGGGGATGTTGGGAGACACAGCTCCCAGAGGAACCAAGTGGACACAGCACATGTCGCACAGAGGTGATTCAAGGAGGTCAACAGAAGGCAGGGACTGGATGTGTAGTCAAGGGCTTTGTGATGGTTAATTTTATGTGTCAATTTCAGGGGGCAAGGGATACCCAGCTGTTTGGTACAACATTATTTTGGGTGTGTATGTTATTCTGAGTGGGTATTTTTAGATGGGATTAACCTTTGAAAGAGTACACTGAGTAAAGCAGATTGCCCTCATTCAATGAGTTGAAGCCCTACCTGACTGTTGAGCTGGGATGTCAGTCTTTTCCCACCTTTGGACTTAAACTGAAACATCGGCTCTTCTTGGGTCTCCAGCCTGGTGACTCTAAGACTGGAACTTACACCCTTGGCTCTAGAACTGGAACTTCAGACTCAGGCTGAAACGTCACCATCACTGTTGACTTTCCTGGGCCTCCAGCTTGCCAACTGCAGATTTTAGGACTTCTCAGTCTCCATAATTGTATGAACCAATTTCTTATACTAAGTCTCTTTCTCTCTATATATACATCCTGTTGTTTCTCTTTCTCTGGAGAACCCTGACTAATCCAGGCCTAGATTTCCCTCTTCAAGTGAAAAATCTAAAGTCCTTGGAAGACTTTGTGTACTGTTGGTTTAGAGTTAAGAGCTAAAGGTCAAAGTGTTCTGCTGTGAAAACTTGTTGGTAGTTTAGTAATCTGGAAAAATAATATTGTAATTGCATGGCACTTTCCTTGCAGAACGTGCTAAGAGCTTCAGGAATTTGAGATAGCGTCTCCTGGCTTCTTTAGTGTGTTCAGTGAGTGCTGAAGCTTGATGCTGACTCAGGGGTTGGTTTTTCTCCGTGTTCTTTTTGTGCAGAGTGAGCTCAGACCTAGCACTCTTTTGGTGCTGATGTTATTACACCAACAAACTTTATCACGAAACTTAAAAAAAAAATCTTTATTTTAAAACCATACAACTTCTATTTTATTGCAACCCCACTAAGTCCCCAAATCATAGTCTTTGAGAACTAAAGGGAATTGTGGAGATACTGTGGCTTGATTTTTCCCAAATTATGTTCCACAAAATGTGTATTCCTAAATGTTCACAAGTTGTCCTTGAAAAAAAAGATTCAATGACCAGGTAGGTTTGAAAAGGCAGCATACACTCTCTCCTTTCTGGAAAATCCAAATGTACTCTAATAAAGTTTGCGATAACTCTTAGACTTTGAAGTAGACATATCAAGTAAGCAGTTGGTAGATGGGTCTGAATTTCAGGGTCAAGGTTGTAGTTGGATACATAGGTTTGGAAGGTAACATGTAAAACCATGGGAGCAAATGAGATGACTAGGGAGACTTCAGAAGGAATGAGTGTGTGAGGTCTGGAGGCACTGCAGCTCTCTTTTGACCATGAGGGAAAGACCTGGGAATGGAGCCAAGCCCCAGAAGATGGCATTGCTGAGGCAAGTGATAGAGAGAAAGTTGGACATAACTCAAGCCACTAAAGTTGATTCTACCATTGGACTTCTCAGCTATAATACCAATAAATTCTTTCTGAATGTAAGTTTTTATGTCATTTCTTACAGAAAGAGTTCTGACTAGTATGACATCTCCCAAACTCTTTTGCATATTTTTCTCTGTCTCCTCTGAGTCTGTGTTTCCCCATCTCCTTCCCTTGTCATGGAGGAGAATCAGCTGACCCTAAGATGCCAGGATTCACCAGTCACCCCTATCCTGAGGAGCAAATCGGAAGGCACAGCTTACCTCAATCAGTGTCTGTTGTTGACATTTCTGGCATGAGTGGAGGAATTAGGTAAGAAAGGGTTAATGTGCCGCAGGCAGGAGAGCCAGTCAGACAAGCCCTGTGCCTCCAGCAACTAATGGGGGAGATTTGTGAGGGAGGTGATAACAGTTTGAAGTTATGCAGGTGGGAGCTCAGAACTACCAGGATTTGAATATTAATGCTAATACAACTACACATATGCCCAGTTGTCATTAAGTAATATTTGATTAAATAACTTTTAATAGTTGCCATAGTATTCTATTGTTTGGATGTATTGTGGTAAATATATCTGATCTCTTAATTAAGTTGTTTCTCTCTACAAGCAACTCCGCAATAAATATTTGTGAACATTTGTGACTATTTCCTAAGGAGATATTCCTGGAAATAGATCTACTGGGGCAATGGGCTTGCAAAATTTTAAGGCTTTTGATACAAACTGCTAAACTGTCCTCCACGATTGTGTGACTTTACACTAGCACCAAGCAGTAAATAAAGGGACCTGTTTTCTCACAAAAAAAAAAAAAAAAAAAAAAAAAAAAAAAAAGAGAGAGAGAGAGAGAAAATAAGGAAAAAGAAAATGGACGAGTTAATATAGTTAAGGATTTTATTTTTATTTTTGAACTGCTAGCAGCCAACCCAAACTGACTCTGGCTAGTATCAGCCAAAAAGGGACTTTACTGGAAGGATCACAGGTTTTCCCCACAGAATCAAAGAGATTGCTGAACAAGCAGAACAGCAAATCTGGGGACGGGGAGGGACCAGAGCTGCCCTGGGGAACCTCAGCAGGCTGTCCTCACTGTCCTCTCCCCTCTGACCCAACGACCCAACAGCCCACTGACCTGCACTCTCTGCTTGGAGCTTGAAACCATGGGGAGAGAGCATGAGGCAGGACAAAGCCCACCAGTGTGGCCCCTGGGAGCCCACTCAGCACCTCTGTGAAGCCTGGCAACAGGCCAGGAGGCATCTGCCATGACCTCTCTGAGGATAGAGCCCTCCCTGGGCTTCTCCAAGTCCCCTGAGGCCTACAAGGGGTTAGAACAACCTCTCAGGCTTTAGGGCCCAGCAAGGGCTCCGGGAGAAAGGCTTCCTTCCCCTGGTGCTTTGGCTTTTAGGCCTCGCACTGTCCTGGACTCTGCCCATCCATGGTCTCTCTGACTTCTTTAATGTTTATTCTTGTTCCCTTAGCCTGTGCTCTGCATCTTTGGGAAATTTTCCTTTAACGCTGTTCTCTTCCCTCCTCCAAGCTTCCCAGCTGCTGTGGACTGAATGTTTGCGCCCCCTCCCCCCCATTCTTGTTGAAACCTAACGCCCAGCGTGATGGATGGCATTTGGAGGTGGCAGTCTTTGGGAGATGATTAGGTCATGTGTGTGGAGCTCCCATGTAGGGGATGAGGGTCTTAAAAGAGACTCCAGAGAGATCTCCTGCCCCTTCCACCATGAGAGATTATAGCGAAAACATAGCTGTCTTGCATTTCATGTTATCGTTATTTTAATATTTATTATGTACTCTTTTAAAAATATGAAAAAGGATAAAGGGTAATAAAAAATACAACAACAAAAAAATAACCCAGCAAATGCCAAGGTATCCACCGTTCAGCTTAATAAAATGAGCCCAATACAGGTGAAGCCTCTTTTGTACCTTCCCTGCCCCCAGAGATAATCACTACCTGCAGCTTGAAGTTTGTCATTTTCTTGCATTTCACTCGAGTCTTGCATTTCTGACTGGTGTCTCTGGATATTTCTGTATGGGTATGTCGACTGAAATAAATGCGCAGCCTAAAAGTTGAGAGTTATATTTTGTTTGGGGGAAGGACTCGAGCAGGATGACAGACTCTCAGATGCTCTGAGGGACTGCTCCGAAGAGGTAAAGGAGGAGCTAGGATATATAGGAGCTTTACAACAAAGACCAGGTAGTTGAAACAATAAAAGATTACTTGTTATCTAAAGAAAACCAGGCATCTCAAGTTAAAGAATTTAGTGCTTTTCTGTGTATGGGAGGAAGCAAACATTTGGGCTCATTGAATTCATTCCTTTGACAAGCACCTAGCTATCTAGGGCCAGCATCCTGTCCTTTCTTATTCTGAGTCCCCTCAGAGTGCACCACTGTGAGTGGCTGCAGAGGCCGGGCTCCAGGCTTGTCTTCACTGGGGGGTGGGGTGGGGGGGTGGCAGCCGCTGATGACTTGATAGCTTCAGCATTCTTTGTTTACTGAAATGGTTTGCAGCATTTTTCCTTCACAGGTATCTCTCAGTATGGTTAAAAGCAAACGCATGTGATTGCATTTATGTAAAAAGGAAAATGCACTACAATCTATCTATGTATCTATCTGTCCATCCACCTACAGAAATCCTTCCAGAAGGATCTATATCAGGCATTGGTCAAACAGAACACATTGGCAGGCCTGTTTGCAAATTCTATGATTCACCAAAATGTTAACAGTGATTATTTCTGGATGCTACGACTATGGATAATTTTGCTATATGCACATCTGTTTTTTGTAAATTTTCAACAATGGAATATAGATATTAATAATATATTATATTAATGTGTAATATAATATTAATATAATGTTATTATAATTATTGTAATGCCTCACACCTATCTTCCCTCCAACCCTCTTGCCAATTTAACTACCCTAGACTTCCCTATCTCTACCAGAATTCTGGAATTCTTCGGTTTAAAACCTGGGAGGCATGCTTGATACTCCTTTCCCTCTACATTCTGTCACATCCTACTACACTTTGTGGTTGTTTGAGTGAATTTCCAGCTCCGCTGTTAGACTTTTAAGTTCTCAAGGGGCACAGACCTGGTCTGATCTATCTCCCCGGGGCCTATCACACAGCACAGCTCACAAACAGGTGTTCTAGAAATGGTTGCTGAACCTTCTGCTTGATGCCTCAGGCTTGTCTACTTCTTGCAACTATCACCTGGCTGAGAAATTTCCTCTATAAATAAGCAGTTTCTCTTTCAGGTATGGTTCACCCTCAGTACGTACACTCCATCTCTTACCCCACCCAAGTCCCAAACTTAGAAACTGGAATCAAAGTCAGTATTCAAATCCTCAGCCGCAGTACAGAGTCAGCCCCCATGAGAACTCAGTCCTGGATGTGAAGTTGTTTTCTTTTTTTCCCTCGAGGCATTCTAGCTGCCGTCACTACATTTGCTGGGGAATTCCTGTTTACTTGTCCTTCCATGCTGTTCTTTCTGTGGTTTCCTTGTTTCTTTTTGTGATGAGGTTCCAGATGGCTCAGCAGTGCTTCCAAAATGAATATTTTGACAGATTGCTTGATGCTTGCCAACCGTGTCGCCTTCGATGCTCTAATACCCCTCCTCTAACATGTCAGCGTTACTGTAATACAAGTAAGTAATTCTGCTTCAGCCATTATTCGTTGGTGTGAAGTAGTCTCTCTGTATCGCATTTTTTTTAATTAAAAATTTTTTTTAAATTTATTTTTTATTTTTTGTTGGGGGAGGTAATTAGAATTTACTCACTTACTTGTTTTTTTTAGCGGAGGTACTAGGGATTGGACCCAGGACCTTGTGGATGCTAAGCAAGCTCTCTACCACTTGAGCTCTACCCTCCCCACTAGTCTCTCTATATCCACTACTTCTTTATTCAAAGAAGAAACATTATGGGGAAGGTGGTGAGATTTTCTTCTGAATTAAAAAGGGAAAGAAAAAAAGGCAATCATTTAAATACCAACAGGAACAAAGTAATTATTCAGAACTGATCTTGATTTTTTCCCAGCACTCTTAACAACATAGGCCTTTTAAAATCAACTCTCCTAATTAAGTATTATTTAGAATTTAAAAGTCAATGCTGATGAACTAGGGGAATTGGATGGTAGGTAATCTTTACTGAATGTGGATATTATGCTATCAGTTCATTATCTCTCTGACATTGTTTTAATTCAGTGAGAGGAACAAATGTGATACTCTGGACCTGTCTGGGCCTGAGCTTGATAGTTTCTCTGACAGTTTTCGTGTTGATGTTCTTGCTAAGGAAGATGAACTCCGAACCATTAAAGGACCAATTTAAAAACACAGGTTGGTTTGATGGTTGATCTTTGAAATCTGTTTCCAAGAGGTAGGCTATTGTGAATTTCAGTTCCTTTACTTTTTTCATGTTGAGTATCTCCTCCGGTAAGAGCTCTTTTGAGTGTGTTAGGCAACAGTTATTTTAAATGGACTTCTTGTAAGAAGCAAGCTTTCTTTGTTTACACCACCTTTGCCCGTGTCCTATGATGTCAGCCTTCCCCGACACTCTTCCATTGGTAATTACTCTTTTGAAGTACTGAGGCTTCCTTGGGAAGCATCCATCTCTTTGACCAAAGTTAGCACATTGATTAAATGTCATGCTATCAGAAACAACTAGCCAGGTCTGCTTCTGTGGGGAAAAGTATATTTGGCAAGATCTGTGGCCATATTTTAATATAAATATAACTGTTGTTTGCTTGGGTGAACATTTCACTGCTGAAAAATGCTAGAAAAGAATAACCAGTTGCTCCTGGATTATTTGAGCAATCATGTCAAAGATTATTATCTTTCTTAAGCAGTTGAGAACTAGTCCCAGAGATGTGAATGTTTTACTTAAGGGTTTTTTAAAATAAAAATATTTCTGCCCATAAAAAAAAATATATTTCTGCCCATTATTTTTGCCCATGATCTGATTCCCAAATACTTCACAGCCATCGCCCTATTTCTTTATGCATTTATTTTCCGTGCATAATCTGTCAAGCATCCACCTCATTTGCTTTCTAGTGTAGCTAGGAGAGGTAGATGGCTGTTCCCACCTCATTTGCTTTCTAGTGCAGCTAGGAGAGATAGATGAGTTTACTCATTTTTCTTTTTTTTTTTGCCTGGGGTTTGAGAGACAGGTGGGGAGTGACTTTACGTGTGATGTTTTGGAAGATGGAGTTACACTGTGGAAGGTTGGGGCGCGTCACAGGCACGTCACGGGGACATAATGGAGACCCCCTTCCTTATGGAATCATGAGAGATTCATTAAAAAAAAAAGTAATCTGCCACAGAATGCTGTAAGAGAAGCATCTTTACTTTGAATTCTAAAGTGTCACCCAAGGCTGATTTTGGTAAAAAGGGCCAGTACCTGAATGCATCCAAGGGCCAACTGGATAAGAAACGAATGTAATAGGGACATTGGAGGCTTTGGCAACAGAGAAGCCCATGGCCTGCTTGAAGGAGGCAGGTGCTATCAACTCCAGCTGATTGTTTCCATGTAGGGATGTGGGTTCCCAGTGGCCATATTTTGTTATCTTTAAAAAGAAGAGTCCAGTTGTTTAGATTTGAATGTAAAATCTCTTGATTTCAAAAAAGATTTTTTTAACGTTTTTTAATTTGCTTTTTCTCTTTAAATTTTATTTTTTGTTGAAATGTAGTTGATTTACAATGTTAGTTTCAGGTGTACAGCAAAGCTGTTTAGTTATACATATATGTACAAACATGTATAAATATATTTTCAGCTTCTTTTCCATTATAGCTTACTACAAGAGATTGAATATAGTTCCCTGTGCTATACGATGGGTCCTTGTTGTTTATCTATATTATATATAGTAGTGTGTACCTGGTGAAATCTCTTGATTTTTAAATGTGGGCCAACATGAAACAGACAAGCAATGACTTAAAAACAACTGTGTGCCCTAAGCCAAGTGCAGTCTTTGAACCCAGCTAGTGTAAGACCCACTCGTTTGTTTTGTAGGAAGAGATCTGTCTTGCGCTGCTTTGATTTCTGATGTGTGCAGCTAAGTCTGGCATGACCACGTGCCCTGGAAAGTTTAGGTTAATGTTTCTGTTTCTGGGCAATCAGGATTGGCTCTCCTGAACGAGGATAATGCTGACGTGGACAATAGCAGTGATGGCAGGACCGATGCGGAAACCCTTCTTTCGAGGGGCCTGGAGTACACAGTAGAAGAATGCACGTGTGAAGACTGTGCCAAGAGCAAACCAAAGGTCGATTCTGACCATTTCTTTCCACTCCCAGCCATGGAGGAAGGTGCCACCATTCTTGTCACCACGAAAACAACTGACTACTGCAGCAGCCTGCTAGCTGCCACAGGTGTCTTGGGGATGGAGAAACCAATTTCTACCATATAATTAACCGTTTCGACTGGTGTAGAGCTACTTTGAAAATCTTTTGTCCGAAGGAAAGGATGATGTATCAGATCGCTTTAGGGTGATTATCCTTATCAATTGATGATATAGCTTTTTGTCCTCTAATTCTGGAAAATCTTTATGTTAGGTATATTTTTCTGCCTTATTGCTGAGAGCTTGCTTAACTGTGGAAACTTCCTAGTTTCATGATTAAATTGAGTCACTGGAAAAAAAAGCGCTGCAATGTGTGGATGCCGTAATCACACATTTGTGTGGGTGGACTTACTTCTCTCCTACCCAGGCACATATCCATTTCAAGAGAGACTGGATTTTTCTCTTCATTGCTAAAAGAAAGTAAGGTTGTCCTTTGTACTTTCTGTGTATAGGAGAAGCCTAGGGTCAGCCGCACTAATTTAGTGTGCAGTGCATGGCTGGTTCCTGACCTTGCGAGCATCCAGCTTAGTGGAGGCATCAGGCATTATTATAATCATATAGATAAATGTGTAGTTTTCACAATGCAGGTAATAATAATGGTAAGTGGCACTTCTTTAGCCTTACTAAGGTGCCAGGGATTGTGCTTTATCTGTGCTAACTCATTTAACGCATACAACCACCACAAGGCAGGTGGACCATTATTATCTCTGTGTTACAGAGGATGACAGAAACTGAGTCAGAGCACGGTCACATAGCCAGTACATGATGGAGCCAGATTTAAACCCAGACATTCTGCTCTATTCCTATTTTTTCTCTTTGCATCAATTCAATTTTATTGCTAAGATCCCCATCTCTTTGGGCTACAGTCTTAGTTGCTATTGGGAAAGGGTTCCCTTCCTGGGGTTGTGCAAAGGTCCTGGAGTGTTATGGAAAGGTTGGTAATCTGTTTACTTTGATCATTTTTAAGATGCCCACTGGCACCACAGCACAGACCCTTGAGGTCTTGGGGCTTTGTGGCTTTTGTGTCAGGTTTGGGAGATGGGGAAACTTGGTGGGAACTTTTTACCCATTTGGGGCTCATCATGGCTCCATTCCAGGCACTTGAGAGCCACAGGAGACAATACAGTATAGTTTAAGGCACTGGCTCTTGGAGTTTGAATCCTGGCTATGTTACTACGAAGTTATAGATGTTGGTGACTGTGAGAAAGTTATTTAACCACTCTATTCCTCAGTTTCCTCATCTGTAAAGTGGCGATAATAACAGTATCTATTTATAATGTTGTTTTAATGATTAAATGAAAATACACACATATTTGCAAATATATATTAATTTTTATCCCATAGAAGTATCTGTTTCATAATAAGTATTTTGTGTTAGTTAGATTGCCATCATGATGTTTTCTAAAGGTTTGTAGGTTGTTTTTTCCTTAATTTCTTAATTTTTATTTTTTTGGGTGGAGGTAATTAGGTTTATTTATTTAACTATTTTAATGGAGGTACTAGGGATTGAACCTAGGACCTCCTGCATGCTAAGCATGTACTCTAACCACTGAGCCATGCCCTCCCCACATCATGATTTTTATTAGTCCTTTGAGGTCAAGTCTCTCTGAGGGCAGGCACGTATTCCTTTCTGTTATACGGCCTGGGACTATTGCTCCTAGCTTCTCACAGACTTTCTTCCTTCTTCCCTCATCCCCCTCAATGAGTTTAGGTTTTTCAAAAGCCAAGAAGGGCTGCTGACATTCGGCTTTTGATTCTTGGTCCTCCACTACCAGGCTAAATCTCAAGAAGGAATTAAAACATCTTAAAGGAGGTGGTTGGTGGTAGAAAATGTAAAGCACACATGCTATGATTTCAATAACTTAATCCATTTCAAGTGCCATGAAGAAAAACTACAGGGTGCTATGAGAAGGAATGACACGTATATGAAGCAGGCATGTGATGCCTCACCAAAGGTTACAGAGGCAGACAAACCTAAGATAGGCTTTTATTTTGGGGGGGGGCAGGGAGAGGGATTCAGACACACTGACTCTTTAACTAGAATAGCAAATTAACAACTGTAAAGTAAAATTTTGGACATGGGAAAAACAACCAACCACCAACCAAACAAGTAAGCATTTTCATTTTTACATACTCTCATAGTCCCTACACATGGCCGTATTTTGACAGTTTTAATCATGGTGTAAAGATCATTTCGCATGGGGCTTTTTAAACAACGTATTATCATTGGCCTTTCCTGTGTTTCCATCTTTATAATTAGCATTTTCAACTGCTGCAAGAGGTTCTTTGTGAGGTGGGCCATGAATTGCTTAGCTGTTCTTCTCTAACTAGGCTTCGGGGCTTTCCACTTTCTCTGTAGTAAAAAAATAATGCTGCAGCACATCCTTCTCCAAAGATCTCTCTACCTCTGCTGAGTCCAAAAGATAAATTCCCAGGGGCCAGAGAGACAATGTAGTAGGAAGACCAAGTAAGGGTTGTGGGTCACACAGAACTAGGCTGGAATTCTGGCTCCATTTCCCAGTGAGGCCTCAATTCAGTGTTTTCAAATGTGGATCTAGACATGAGTGGATCAATCAGTTGTCTCAGTCAGCACTGAAAAAAAGAAAAGTTGAAGAGGCTACATTACCTACAGAATTGTTTTGTTATATATCTTAAATGCATGCATTCATGTACTGGGTTGTGGTATAAAATGCATTAAAAATTTTTTTTGGTGGGGGGAGGTAATTAATTAGGTTTATTTATTTATTCTTTGAAGAGGTACTGGGGATTGAACCCAGGACCTCATGCATGCTAAGCATGCACTCTGCCACTTGAACTATACCCTCTCCCCTAAAATGTATTTTTTTACTCTGTGTTATGGGGAAACCAACTTGTGAAAATGCTCCTTTAACCTTTCTGTGTCCCCTTTCTCTTGTCTGTAAAATGGGGCAGTAACCTGGACTCCTTAAGATTATTGTGAACACGTGTTCAAACAAGATCCCTCTAGCTTAATTCCACTGCCACCATCCTAGTCCCAGGTACTAGTATCTCTTGCTGTACAATTGCAATAGCCCCCTAACCAGCTGCCCCTTCTCCATCCTGCCCCACTACAATTCATTGTCAACCCAGGAACAGGAATGGTCTTAAAACCTAATTCAGATCGTGTCACTCCTCTGCTTAAATTCCTATAGTGATTTCCCATTCCTTTAACCGCTTTACATTAAGTAGAGAAGTCCAACCCCCTTACCATGGCCTGTAAGACCCTCCATTCACCTCTTCAATCTTCTCTCTAACGTAAGATTCTCACACACCTTCTTGCTCCAGTCAACCCCTCCAGCCAGGAGGTTCCTTTTGGAGCACTCTTCCTGCGGATCTTCCCGGGCCGTTTCCCTCTTTCCATCCAGGTCTCTAAGGTCATCTCCGTAGAGAAGCCCTCCGGGATCGCCCACCTCCCCTGTCCCCACGCTTTGGCTCGTTCCTCTTTCTAAATTTCCCCTTTCCGCTACTAGCGCTCTTTGGAAGCGTCCTGTCTCATTTCTTGAGGCCGTGTTCACAGTCTGACTCCTTCACAAAGGTGTGAGCACAGGATGACAGGGAGGCCTCCCGTTCGGTCGCCGCTGCATCCTGGGACTCGCGGACCGCGACGCATCCCCGCAGGGGTCTCAGGCCTGCCCCCGCCTCCCAGCCACCTCTAAGCCGCGCAGCACTCCAACCCGGGCGCGCCGCGCGGGTGTCGGTGTTTACGTTCCGGGTCGGGGGGCTGGGCCGTGAGCTTCATTTCCGGGGCGGGGCCGCGGGCGGGCGGGGCGCGCCGTCTCCCGGCCTGTCTGGAGCGCGGCGGCGGCAGTGGCGGCGGCAGTGGCGGCGGCACGACAAGCACCGGCCCGGGGAGCAGCACCATGAGCGGTGAGTGGCGGCCTGGCCGCTGTCACCCGCCTCGGCCGCCCCGGTTCCCGCCGCTCCAGCTGCACACTCCGGCCCCTAAGTCCCTGCGTCCCGGCTTGCTGGCGGACCGCGTCCCATCGCTCCCAGTTTTCTGACCCCATATACGCCCAATTCATGGCCCCTGGACACCTGCACGTCTCTGGCATCCCAGGTCCAGGCACTCCTAGTCCCCTGACTCCTGTCCGTCAGTTACAACCAGCTCCTGGAGACCTGTCCCCCAGACTCCCAGTCCCTCCCGCTCCTCCGACACCCTTGCCCAGTTACCAGACTCCTAGTTCTCAGACCTCCGGTGTTAGGGTCCCTCCTAACTCCTGGACCCCCTGAGTCCCAGTTTCCAGTTACGGGTCCCCCTGTTCCCCAGTCATTCCCACTACCCAGGCCCCTGTCCCCAGTCACTCCAGTCCCCACACAGGCAAAGAGTGTCGTCTCAAACACCCTTAGTTTGCAGACCCCTGAACCCCGTGTCCCCCGAAAGCCTTGGTTCCTAGAGGACTTTGAGTTCTCCACCCTCTTTGTCTTCCGCGTACCTCCTATTCCCGCGTCCGCTCTCCCCCAGTGCTTTGCTGTTCCAGTTACCAGTTTCCACTTTCTCATTTTCTCTCTCTGGTCGGTCCTTCTTGTATTTTGATAATTTATTATGTTTTTTAATACTCCAGCTCCTTCCACTTTTTTTTCTAGCTCATTTGAGGTTTCCCCTGCCCTGTCCTGCAGCCCTTCCCCTCTTGTCCCATGCTGAGCCCATCTGGGGACCCCTGCTCTTCCCAGTCCAACTCTCTCCATCCCACCAGCGAGGGGGGTGATTTTGGTGGGAGGCTGGGAGGTGTGTGTGGACAACTTGTCTTCAGTGTTTCTCAAGTTTAGTCCCTAGACTAGGATGTGTATTCTCAGTCCTTTCCACTGAAGAGATCTGTTGGTGTTTTGGTGCTAAGTCATTCCTGCGTGTTGGATGTGGAGATGGGAGTGACTCAGGGAAGCCTCACAGCTGCCCTGACTGGGATCTGGATTTACTTAGGAGGACCCGCCTACCCTCATTCTGCCAGTTTTTCCCTCGCTGTGGAATCGCCTCTAAAGAATCCCTGCAACCAGTCCTACTGGCCCTGGCCTTGCACTCAGGCATTTCTGGAGGTCAAGGCCGGGCAAGGTGGAGGCCATATGTCTCTCTTCATCTTCAACTTTTTTGTTTTAATTGAAGTGTAGTTGATTTATAGTATTGTGTTAGTTTCTGGTGTACAGCAAAGTGATTCAGTCATATATATGTATACATATTCTTTTTCATATTTTTTTTAAATTACAGGTTACTACAAGATATTGAATATAGTTCTCTGTGTTATACCGTAGGACCTTGTTGTTTATCATCTTTAACTTTTCTCTATGGATCTTTCCCCATAAGTTATGCGTCTTTAGTTTTGCTCTTCAGTGAGCAAGATTTGTGAAATTGATGGCCCTAATGAGGGAGCTGGGGAGGGGAGTTTTCCCGGGAGATAGTCCAGCTTCTGTTTGTCAAATGAATGATTTTTGGCTTACTTAGAGCTTCTGGTCCTTGAACATTAGTGATACTACAGCAAAGTTGTGGTGAGCTCGTTTCCCCTCAGGAGGTAATGTAGCCTGGACTCAGTGCAGACCCTGGAGGCAGACAGCTTGGGTTCAAATCCCGGCTCTGCCACATAAAGCTGTGTGATTTAGAGCAGGTTACTCGACCATTCTGGAAGTCTCAGCAGAAATGGGCTAAATAATAGTACCTGTCTCCCAGGCTTGTTGCAATGATTAAATTTAATTACTCGGATAAAGTACTGTGCCTCTCACACGGTATGTGGTCAGGAGCTTGGAGCTGCTGCTGTTGTTTCTGTAAGGACCCCTGTGGGGTTCAGGTGGGGTTGTTTTCTGCCCCAGCTCCAGGATAAGGGCTGGGGGCTAAGCACGCCCTGAAAATCTTTTCCTTTTGATGTGACTGAGGAGTCTCTGCCTCAGGCTCACAGTTCTGGACCCTTCTTTCTTCTACCCTCAATGGCAGAAGCAAGTGAAATTGACAAGCCAAGGGAACCTGACCAATGTATCCTTCAAGGAGCAACTTAATATCAAAACTAAGGAAGTTTTAAAATTTAATTTAAAAAAATCATTAGGTCTAAGGTGAAATTACAAAAGGAACCGAACAAATGGCTTTTTTAGGAAAAAGCAGTAAGGATGAAAATCTTCTTTTGGAAAGAGTGATTGAGGTAGAAAACGTGGTTGCTGAGGATGGAAGGGGAAGTCCAAGATATTTTCAATCGTTCCATGAGGATACAGTTGAAATGGGGTTTTCCACCTGTGGGATTAATAATTGGCACAGAAAAAAATGTGGCATGGAAATATTTCCTTTCTTTCTTTCTTTCTCTCTTTCTCTCTTTCTTCCTTCCTTTCTTTCTTCTTTCTTTCTTTTCTTTCTTTCTTTCTTTCTTTCTTTCTTTCTTTCTTTCTTCCTTCCTTCCTTCCTTCCTTCCTTTCTTTTTTTCTTTCTTTCTTTCTTTCTTTCTTTCTTTCTTTCTTTCTTTCTTTCTTTCTTTCTTTCTTTCTTTCTTTCTTTCTTTCTTTTTTTAATAGAAAATTTCAAGCAAAAAAAAAAAATAGAACAATCTAAGGAATAATTACCAACTCATGACCAGTTCACCCATGTACCTGGCTCCTTCCTACATCTCTCCTCAGTTTATTCTGAGGCAAATCCCAGACACTTGTTTCATCTGTAAATTTTTTAACGTTTCCCTAAAATATAAGGACTCCTTTTTTAAAGACATAGCTCAGTCTATTATCATATCTTATAAGAAATTACCAATAATTCATTAACATCAGATAGTCAATGTTCATATTTCCATGATTGCCTTGTAATTTTGTTTTATAGTGTATTTTTTAAACCAAAGGTCTATATAAGGTATAAACAATGCAGGTTGGTTTGTCTTTTAATTTTTTTAGGTCTCTCTTTTTTAAAGTTTAATTGTTATTTTTTTAATGTTTAATGTATTCACAGAATTGTGCAAACATCACCATAATAAATTTTA
Organism: Camelus ferus; assembly: GCF_009834535.1. Lineage (NCBI taxonomy): Eukaryota > Metazoa > Chordata > Mammalia > Artiodactyla > Camelidae > Camelus > Camelus ferus. The sequence continues at coordinate 28,384,246 of NC_045713.1, read as the reverse complement.
AAACATTTTCATTACTCCAAAAAGAAACCTCATACCCATTAGCAGCTGTTCTTCATTTTCTGTCCTCTCAGCCGGGCAACCATCAATCTACTTTCTCTCTCTTATGAATTTGCCTATTCTGGATATTTCATATAAATCAAATCATACAGTATGTGGCCTTTTGTGTCTGACTTTCTTCACTAAGTATCATGTTTTAGGGTTCATCATATTGTAGCATGTACCTACTTCATTCCTTTTTGTGACTGAATAATATTCCATTGTATGGATGTTCCACATTTTGTTTATCCACTCATCAGTTGCTAGACACTTGACTTGTTTCCACCTTTTTGGCTATTATGAGTTATGCTACTGTGAACACTCACGTGCAAGTTTTTGCATGGACATATGTTTTTATTTCTCTTGGGTAGAATTTATTTCTCAGAGTAGAATTGCTGGGTGCATTTGAGGAACTGTCAAGATTGTTTTCCAGAGCAGCTGCACCATTTTTCATTCCCAACAGCACTGTATGAGGTTCTGGTTTCGCCATGTCCTCACCAATAGCCTCTTTGATAATAGCCCTTCTAGTGACTGTGAAGTGGTGTCTCTTTGTGGTTTTGATTTGCATCTCCCTAATAAGTAATGATATTGAGCATCTTTTCATGTGCTTATTGGCCACTTTAGAGAAATGTCTGTTCAGGTTCTTTGTCTTTTTTTTTTTCTTTTTCCCTAATTGGGTTGTTTTTATTGTTGAGCCGTAAGAATTTTATGTAATTTCTGAGTACAAGTCCCTTATTAGATATATTTGCAAAAAATATTCTCCCATTCTGTGGGTTGTTTTTTTGCTTTCTTGATGATATCCTTTGAAGCACAGTCTTTTTTTAAACTGTAGGTTCCCCTTTCATCTCTCTCTCCTTTTTTTTTTTTTTTTTTGCCCCCTTGCAGCTTTTGTTGAAGGAAACAGTTTATCCTGTAAGGTTTCTTTGTGGGATTTTGCTGATTGCTTCCTTTTGGTGTAGTTTGACATGTTTCTCAGTCTCTTGCATAGCCTATAAATTGGCAATTAGAGCCTGCTATGTTTTGTAGCTGAAAATGTTTGAGTCATGTCAGATGGGTACAAGGCCGAATACATTAAGTGAAAATAACCAGGAAGTGGAATGGTTAGGTAATGCATACACAAGATAAATGAGCATCATGAGGCCAAAAACAACTTAGATGACCATTAATAGGGAGTAGACAAAATATATGTGGTATGGTCACATGATGGAAATCCTCAAAGATGTTAAAAGGAATGAATTAGAATTACGTACATCACTGTGGCTATACCTCAACATTAATGTTCTCTAAAAAAAAAAAAAAAAGCAGGGTGCAGAATTATACCTTGATGCACATTAAAACGTGCACATGAAACAATGTTTATGGATTCATATATGTATGTAGAAGTAAATTGTTGCCAGGAAGATGGATACTTGCCAAATGTGGGTGGTTGTCTTAGGGTGATAGTGGTCATGATTTATTTGTTTCTCTTTAAAGAATCCGATAGTTAGGAATGCTTAATTATCAACCTCTGCTAGCTAAGGAGCTCTGATTTTCAGATAATGCTTTTGCTCTTACTGGGAAAGTAGAACTTGTAGGGTCAGAAAGCCGTTATGATTCTCAAGCATTATCTTTTGGAAGACTTTATATTTGAAGGTCCTTGATGCTCCTTTCCATCAGTTAATTATTCTGTCACAAATCCTTCTTAAGTTAGAAAGACACTGAAATCCTCATTTCAAGGGCTGGCTAAAGTCAGACCCAGAGATGTGAAATAATTAGTGAAACAAAAGCTCTAAGGGCTGAAAACACCAGAGTTTGGGGCTTAGTGGATAATTTACTGCTGCTGTTTCTTGTCCTATGTTTAGGTACATTTTAGCAGCTATTTCTTACTTTATGGAATGTTGAAGGTCATGGTTTTCTCTTTGGCATTGCTGGGTCATCGCCAGCAGTGGTTTGTATTTGGAATGAAGAATCAGCTGAAATGAGTGAATGGAAAAAAAAGAATGTCTGGTTTTCATTTAAAGCAGAAAAAGTGATGCTATGACCCCCCTCCCCCCAACTATGAAGGCACTGGGTTGATCTTTTATGGCAGATGGTAAGAAGTAAGTGTTCCACTGTCAGCAGACATTTAATCACCTTCTTTGCGAGCAAGTGGCCATGGACTCAACCCCACCGATCTCCACTCTCACACTCCCTTGTTGCATAGCTGTGCCTGGGTAACCAACAGGAAGTCAAGTGCTTAGAGGCCTTAAATTTGGAACTAAAATCCAAGATTTTATGGACTTCTCTAAATTCTGGCAATGTGAACATAATCCCAGATAAAGCACTTTGCATCCTGCCACCGTCTTGACTTTGCATAGGCCCTGCTTTCTCAACAGGGTCATGTCACCCCCATGGGGGCGAAGCATCCACTCTTATGTATAAAGCACAGTGTGCATGATGTTCAGTATATCTGTGGTATTAAAATTTCATGGACGGGGTGATTAAGAAAAAAGTGTCTAAGAAGGATCCTAAGAGGGAATGAAAAAAGATTGAGAAACACTGACATAGGCTGAAGTAATCCTATCACTATCATATAAATTTGACTTTTACCCTTAACATTTCTGGGTACAACTTTATGATACGGCTACATGGTCTTCATCCTGATCATTTTTGTGGACTTAATAACCTATCAGTAATCCATCATTTTACATGGTGCATGATTTTTAAATTATTGACTTTGCCTGTGGAAATTTATCCCCCTCCCTTTTTTCCTTTTGTTCCTATTATAAGTAGTAGTGCAGCGAACATTTTTGTTCAGGGTAGTTTTCCTTCCTTTCGGTTGTGTCTTTAGGGTGATTTCCCTGAAGCAGCATTAACATGAAAGTGTCGACTGTTCTTGATGGCTCTTTGTGCCAAAGCTGCTGCACTAGTTTAAAATGCTTCCTGGTAAGAGTGAGGCACCAGTGGCCGCGGAGCCTGGCCAGAGAGTCAGGGTTCAACATCCACAGTCGTTTGTTGGGTGACAGTTTGGGGCATCTTCTGTCACTTAGCAAAGGGCTGTACCGCTGGTGTTGGTTGGAGTGAATTGAATGAACGTACCAGAAAATGTTTTGTCAGAGTGATGGGTATGTTAACCAGGACCCTTTTCAACTGCATGTGGCAGAAGCTGATTTCAGCACAGCGGGAGTTGAAAGCATCTTGTGATGGGAAAGTCTAGGGATAGAGCTGGCTTCAGGCTCAGCTGGTGCTCGGAAAGTCATCGGGATGAGCTTTCTGTCCAGCTCACAAGTCTGCTTTCCCCTCTGTTGGCTTCACCTCAGGCAGCCTCTCCTCCATGGAGGCAGGAGGGCTCCCAGCAGCTCCTGGGTCACGTCCTACAGTGTAGCAGTACTCAGGCAGAGCAGGCTTCTTTCCCAGTTGCTCCAGCAGAAGTCCTGGGGCTGACTCCCAGCAGACTGGCTGGCCATGTGGCTGTTCTGGAACCCCTTACCAGCCCAGATCGAATGCCCAGCCCAGAGCCCAAGGGTGGTGTCTGTCCTACATGTCTGGAGGGAGGATGAACTGAAGGGGGAGGATTGTTGTAATTTGGAGTGGGGTGGTCAGGGAAGGCCTTGCAGGGAAGGTGATGTCTGAGCAGAGACCTGAGGGAGGGGAGAGGGACTCCTGAGCATCTGGATGGATGCCTTTTGCTGAGGTGGGAAAGAATGCGGGAGGGTTAGCTTTGGAGGCGAGGCATAGCAGTTTGAAGCCTTGGGGGGGGTGGTGGTGGTGGTGAGGACCCTTCCCCAGCCCTGACTTCTACCTGCCTATCCAGGAGCCCTCAGAGGCCTGGCCATAGTGCGTCCTCTGTCCATCCGACAGCCCCCTGCTGGGCATGGGCTCCCCGGCTTCCTGGGCTGGGACACCTGGCCCACTGACGTCTTGTTTCTCCTTGCTTGCAGCTGCATATTTTGGAAATCTGCTCTTTCCTCCTCCACCTTTAAAAAAAAGAAAGAAAAAAGCAAAACCCCAAAATGACATTGAAGACTATTGTGGAAACAGAATAATACCTATAAATATACCTTTCTAGCACATTAAATATTTAGGTTTTTAGGTATGCCACTTCAGTCTTTGTTCACAACGTACACATTTTTCATAATTGTACTGAGTCTACATTTGAATTAGTGTTTCTGCTTATTATAGCATTTATGCATGTTCCTTCTCTTCACAATTATTTAAAAATGCTGCATAACATTCCACTAAATTGATGTGCTGTAGTTATTTAACCTTTTTCCCTTTGTAGGAGGAGAAAGTCAATTTCATTTATGATGTTCTAGGATGGAACTGGCAAGCATTTTCTGTAAAGGGCCAGATAGTAAATATTTTCCGCTTTGTAGGCCATCTGGTCTCCGTCCCAGCTACTCATCCCTGTTGCTGTAGAAAAGCAGCGCAGGCAGTGAGTAAATGGAGGACTGTGGCTGTGTTCCAATAAAACTTTATTTAGAAGAACTTCAGCAGCTGGATTTGGTTTGGGGGCTGTGGTTTGCCCACCCATCTTCTAGAACACTGCAGGGAAAAGTCTGCACCCCCGATACTGTTTAGGTCGGGCTTAGGCTGCAGTGGAAACCACTTTGGGCTCAGGCAGTGCTAGATTTAACTCTTTTTTTTTTTTTTTTTTTGAAGAACTTGGGCAAGTTGTTGAGTTTCTCTGACTAAAAAGATGGAATGAAAGTGAATGATGATCGTATAGTACCTTACTCAGTCCCTGGAAGGCAGAGGGGGCGGGTGTAGTTACTTCTTAGTGTTCTCATTTCTCCTGTTCCTTCTTGACTTAGTTTCCTAGAGGTCAGGAAAATGCTTTGATGTCCCTGCTACTTTTTGTGTTCCCTGCTACACTGCTTTTCAGGACTCTGCCCTGTCTCCCTGGAGCCTTACCAGCAACAGGGAATTTCATTTTAAATGTTTCTTGGTGAATTTAGTACTTATTCAGTGGTAACATGCGGTGGTTAATTTGGTAGGTTTATAATTTGCATTTCTTCAGCCATGAGGGAAGATACAGTTTCTCCCCAGAGTGTTTGCACGCTGCACTTTTTCTGGTTTTCTTTTACAGCAAGGGTTGGTAGACTAGGCTGGACCCCTGTTTTGTCAATAAAGCTTTATTGGAACTGAGCCACACACATTCTTGCTCTTGTCCATGGCTGCTTTTACACTCTGATGGCAGAGTTGAGTGGCTGTGACAGGGACCGCATGGCTTGAAAAGCCTAAAACATTTTCCATTTTGCTCGTTAGAGAAAATGTGTGCTGACCCCTGCTCTAGGGTGGATTCTTTGCCCCATTATGAGTCTGCTGTTGACCCAGTCTTTGTTTTTAGGCTTCACATGGTCACTTGAGTGGCCCAAGGCCATCTGCCTCCAAGCAGAACCTGCCTCTTTCCATTGTGTGGTGGCAGACACTCTGTCCTTTTGTCCTCATCCAGCTGTGCCACTTCATCCTGCAATGCTGGGAACCAGCGCCCTGACTTTGGGGACGAACGATTGTCTGTCTTATGTGTTCCTGTGCGAATGCAGACAAAACCAGCGCTTCCCTCAGTGCACTGCGCGCACGGGGCCCTGCTTCTGGGTCCTGGTCTGTTCTGGTCCTCTCTGGGGGGCCACAGAACTGACCTCTAAAGTCTTGATTCAGCAATTGTTCCTTCTGAGAGGAGGGCCACGTTAAAGCTTGTTTCTATCCCTGGGAAGGCTCACCACTCAGGCTGGGTGCGGGGAGTAGGCTCAGGGTCCCCCATAATCCCTTCTGCAGTAGAGATTATACCAGAGGTTAAAGGCTGGAAGGCAGGGGAGCACAGTTCAGAGAACAGTTTATTGGGCCCACGGCAGGAAGCTTTCTCAGAGAAAGTGACCATGAGCCCGCCATTTAGAGATTGGTTTTCTTTTGGTGGCCCTTTGCACAGGGAGCCCTTTTTCTGCATTGAAGGTTACCTGTCCAAGAGGCTACCTAGTTTTGTGGAAGTCTGAAGGCCTGGGCTCTGGGGTAAAATGTTAGGTCTCTCCCCTCTGAGCTGTTTCTTCAACAAGTGATCAATGTCTCCAAGCCTCAGTTCCTTTATCTGTTACAGTGGGGCTGCCAGCACCTGCCTTACCTGTGGATGTAAAGGTTTAATGTGTTTCTCAGGATGGAAAATTGGTAACAGATTTGGCCTCCAGGCATGTTATGTTTGGTTCATGCAGAGTTGGCTGAAACACTACTCTAAAAAGAGTATAATTAAGTGCCAACTAATTGATATAAAGTTCTGAATTCACAGCTTCTCTCGACAGACCAGGAGGTGGGGCAACCCTGCGCTGGTGTTGCTGTGTGATTCCATCAGCTGGGGCTGAGTAGCAGCTGCCACCTCTAAAGGAGCATCTGCCTCAGTTCACGCAGCCTGCACCCCACCCTCTCTTCTGCCTTCCCTGCCCACTTCACTCATTTACATTCTCCACCTGACCCTGTAGGCATTGGAGGGGTCTGATTTGGCCTTGAATATGCCTTGGATCTGTAGTGGGCTGCCCTTTCTGCCCCCTCCTCCTCCATGTCTGCTTTCTTCCCATCTCTTTATTGGAATGGTGGTGGATTTCACAGGGGGAGGGGGGAGGGGGGTGGCAATCAAACAACAAAAACAGCAGTACAGCAGTACCAAATTCACCACTGGACCGAGAGCACCAGGCATCCCAGATGTCTGCAGATGTGGCTGAGTATGAATTCTACTAGTGACCACAAGTTGATGTCCTGTCCCTTGTGAAGCTCTGACGTGGAGTGCTGGCTACAGCGTGAGGGCAGATGGGAATGTGATGTTGATGTGGGCCTGGTCTGCAGCCTGCTGGGGACCCCTAACATGTAACCATCTTACCGCTTACTGGGTGGCAATAAAGTCCGGAAACATAGACACTATAGTTTTAATTTTTAAAAACCTCCTCTGATTAATTCCCCTAGTGCTTTGGTTGGCAAACCATGGCCAGTGGGGTAAGTCCAGCCCAGGCCTGTTTTTGTAAACATCTACCCTCATTCAGTAGTTTATTAATGCATTGTCTATGGCTGCTTTTGAGACATACGAATGGAGTTGCGTAGTTGTGACCAAAGCCTAAAATATTTACCACCTAATACTTTACAGGAAAAGTTTACTGACCCCTGTTCTAGGGGATATTAAAGGCACAGGTTTGTTCAGTGAAAATCAGAAACACGGATCACCTGAGACAGCGCCCCACATGCTTACGGGGCTCCATAGAAATGCCATGTTAATTGCAGCTTTGCAGGGTGCACTGAACAAATCACATAGTATCACTGAATGTATCATGTGTTTGTTATATGAGAAAGTCATTTGTTGTGTATTCATCTGTGCTTCCAGATGTTATGGCCTCTGTGTAGATAATTTGGTTCAAGAGGAGATGGGAGCAAAGGGGCTTTTGGCCAGAGCTGGGAACAGCTGTCGTGGAAGGGGTGGCCTGGCCACTCTCGTGGAGGAAAGCTGTGCTGGACAGGGCAGCAGAGAAACGGGGTTGTGACTGGAACGGTGTGGAGGGGCAAGGCATGGTTTTTATTAAACTGGAGGGAGGTGTTATGACATCCCCACGTGCTGTAGGAATTGCGTAGATGAGAAGAAAAAATTGACGGTGTGGGGAAAAGAGGGACTTGCTGGAATGTGTCCTTGAGCAGGTGAGAGGAGATGGGGTTCAGAGCACAAGTGGGAGTTGAACTTAACTCTCTGTGAAATGGGATAATCAAACTTATTTATGTTAGGGCAGAATTTCCCTATTGTGGCACCACCGACATTTGGGCTGGATTCTTCTGCATTGTGGGGAGGCTGTCCTGTGTGCTGTGGGGTGTTTAGCAGCATCCCTGGTCTCTACCCACTAGATGCCAGTAGCAGCCCCCGAGTTGTGCCAAAAATGTCTTCAGACGTTGCCAAATGTGCTGCAGGGAGAGGGGAGGTGAAATCCTGGTTGAGAATCACTTATCTACACCATTTCTTTGTAGGGTCTTCTGTAAGTAAACCTCTTTGAGCTCTCCGTATTTGAGTTTGTCTGTTGTTTCCTGTTAGGACCCTGATTGATGCAGGAGTTAAGGAGTTACCAGCATCACACAGACACTCCCCTCAGTATAATCAGAAATGTGAAAGAGAAGTGAGTTTGGCTTTCCTACCGTGTGACTCAGCATGGTGCTGGATGCTCGCTGGAGCCTGTCCTGCCCTTCGGGGGCTCCTGCTGTAGTCGCTCCTTTGGCTAGGGATGTGCTCTGGGTCTCTGTCCACCTGTTGCAATCCTTCTCATAAAACATATTTTTTTACTGAGGTGAAAGTCATATAACATAAAACCATTTATGCATTTAATACAATTAAAACAATTAACAGTGGTTAAATTGGAAATTTAACAATCACGGAAATAACCATTTTAAAGTGAGCGATTCAGTGGTGATTTAGGACATTTGTAATGTTGTGCGGCCATCGCCTCAATCTAGTCCCGAAACACTTTCATCACCCTCAAAGGACACCCGTTCCCACTAAGCAGTCGCATTCTGTCTGTATGGATTTACCTGTTCTAGTCCTTTCCATTTTTCAAGCACAGCTCGAGGTCCCGCTTTTTCAGTAAGAATGGTAGAGTGATGTGGTGGAAGGAGTCAGGCAGACCAGGGTCTCAGCCCTGCTTTGTGCCTGACCTTGGGCAGAATTCCTGGGCTGCAGTGGGCACCATCTTTTCCTCTTCTCCCTTACACCTGCTTAGTGCATGACAAGGGTTGGCCGTAGACCAGAGAAATGCCTTTACCTCTGCCGCTGTATAGAGAGGCAGGGAAGTACTGTTGCTTAAGTCATGATTACCTTGATCTCTTGGGTTGTGGCCAGGATCCTAGCAGGAATATACGAAGAGTGCCTTGGGGCATCTTGCTAATTTCCACCGCCCCTAGATGCCCGAGATGCTTTTTCACCCTTATGCCCACCCAGAGCAGCTAACACGGAGGCCTGGATTGGGTTGCTTTGCCTGCGCTCTGGAGAGTAGCCAGTTGAAAGCACTTCTTAGAGCCAGAGATTTTAGGCCTCTGAGGTATAGGATTGACCACAACAACAATAATAATAGTGCGCATGTATAAAGTGCTTGGTATAAACCAGGTAGTGTTATAGGTGCACAATATACATTCACTTATTTAATATGTAGCAGGTGCAGAGAGGTGAAGTAACTTGCCCATGGTCACACAGCTGGTGTGTCCTACTCTTAATCCCTGCTCAGTCTCCCCAGGATGTCACTGAAGGCTGGAGGTTTGTGGTAAAAATTAAAGTAGGATCTTACGGATTCTACACATTAAAGACAGACGACAGGGATACACCTGAACCAGGTGACTGATTTTCAGACACACGTGTGATTTCTGAGTTAGAGCCTCAGGGGGTCACTGCATTTCTCTGCCGGGCTTGTGGACCTGGGTGGGGGTATTCCCTGGGGTGCTTTTGCATTTTCTATTTTCGTTTTGATGGTGATCTAACAAGAAATTTAAAAGCAGCCTCTTCTGTGAATCACTTTGCTGTCTACCTGAAACTAACACAATGTTGTAAATTAACTATACTTCAATTAAAAAAAGAAAGAAAAGGAAGCCCATTCTGGCTTCTCTGGTTGGTAGTGCTGACTGAGGGTGACCTTTGGAGAGGGAAGGAAGCTCAAAGACTGGGGTTTCACAGAGAAATCATTCCCGAACCAGCAATGGGGCAGGTTTGTTCCAGGGGTTGAGAGTGAGCAAGATTTGGCAGGTGAACGAGCCAGGAGCCACGGGACGTGAAATTGAACCTCTCCTTGAGCACTTCCTGTAGTCCCATAGCATCGAGTGGGAGGTCTTTTCCTCTTGGCTTCAGTGCCCTGTTGAATGGAGCCACCTTTCCTTCTTTGTTGAGGATTAGGTACCAGGCACTTCATGGCTTAGCCCACAGTTGAGGCTCATGTAGCTAGGCGCCGGCTCCTCGCTCCTCTCAGTTGTAGCGGTTGAGACTGGAGGAGTCTTCTTGGCCCTGGGAGCAGTGGTCTTCCTTGTCCCCGGGAGAAGGTAAGAAAGAGACCTGGAGCACTGATTGCTCTGCTGCCTGTCTCCTCAGAGGCCCCTTGTGTGCGGGCTGCAGAGCTAGGAGGATCTGATCTCATGCAGAAGCCAGTTCCCAGAGATGGGAAGTGACTGTCCCTGTCACATGGCCAGCCAGCAGCCTGGCTGGGATGAGACCTTATGATGCCTTGTGACTTCCCACTAACGCTCCTTCCACTGTTCCTCATGGCCATGGGCCTCCTGGGCACCTCTTGCTGTCAACATATGCTCCCTCCACCCTACGATACCCCTTTCTCTGAATCCCTGTCCAGGGCTAGGATGGCCACAGGTGTCCCTTCTGGGGTCAGGATTGCCTCACTCAAGTGCACTTCCTGTCAGCAGAGAGATGACAGTCAGGGTGGGCGTGCGGTGGGCCGAGACCTGCACAACCTCAGGCTGTCTCTACAGAGAGCAGACTTTTCCTCCCACCATGAGGAGAGGCTTTGCAAGATGAGGCAGAGTAGGCTGCTGACATCTCTTCTAGAAAAAGCAGTGGCGAGAGTTCCACAGGAGAGATCTAGGACTGTCGTGCGTATCCTTAAGGGTCGGTGCTAAATCCTTGCTGTTCAAGTCAGGACCCAGCAGCATCAGCATCACCTTGGAGAGATACAGACTCCCAGGCCCCACCCAGCCCTTCTGAGTTAGAACCTGCCTTTTACCCAGACCCCAGGAGATTTGTGCGCACGGGAAAGCTTGAGAATCACCGTGCTAACAGTTATCAGGCAATAGAGGTTCTTATTTTCTTTGTACACTTCCCCCTGATTTGTTATTATTGATTTTTTTCACATGAATTACTCTTTTTATTGTGGTAAAATACACATAACATAAAATTTGCCATCTTAACCATTTTTTAAATGCACAGTTTGGTGGTATTAAATACCTTCACATTGCAGTGCAGCCATCACCGCCATCCATCCCCATAACTCTTTGCGTCTTGTAAAACTGCAGAGGTATAGCTATTAAACCATAACCCCTCATTCTCTCCCCTCCCTTGCCCTTGACAACCACCATTATACTTTCTTTCTCTGTGATTTTGACGACTCTAAGTACTTCATATAAATGGAATCATATGGTATTTCTCTCTATGTGTGTGGCTTATTTCACTTAGTATAATGCCCTCAAGGCTCATCTTTGTTGTAGTGTATTGCAGCATTTCCTTCCTTTTTAAGGGTGAATCATATCCATTGTATTTATATGCCGCATTTTGCTTATCCATTCATCTGTCAATGTATACTTGGGTTGCTTCCACGTTTTAGCTACTATGAGTAATGCTGCTAGGAACATAAGCATACGAATATCTCTCCAAGGTCCTGCTTTCAGTTCTTTAGTGTATAAACCAAGAAGTGCTGTGTAATATGGTAATTCTATGACATGAATTACTTTTGTGATCAGAAAAAAATAGCAAAAGCGCTTAAGGGGAAAACCTTGTTAAGTTTCCAGTTGGCACTGTCTTAGGGCAAGTAGAGTTGTTAGGTGCAGAACTTGGAAAAAGGAAGAAGGAAAGCCTGCCTTCTTTATTCTGGAGAGCAGAAACTGGACCTTCTGCTAAACAAAGAGCGGAATTTGTTGAGAGATCCAGGTGTTGAGAGCGGTGTTTGAGGGCCTTGGGCAGGTGCGTCTCCAGCCATCTGGAGTGACGCTTCAGGATGGCTTCTTATCTGATGGGAATGATACGCAGGCTGTTCTTTCTCAAAGTCTCCTCCAGAAAACATAACAGTGGCAGCGTTTGGGAAGTCTGTTGTGACTCTACACACAGTAGAGTGGAGTGTCTACCGACTGGCTTTATCTCCGGGCCTGGAGTGAGGCAGGAGCCCAAGAGATAGTCCTAACACAGCTTTCGAGGGGCACGGTGTCCAGTCACGGTCACAGTTCCAACAGTTAATGTTCCAATTAGAACAAAACCTAAATGATCCGTGAGGTTTTTGTGACTGGCCCCGGGCCTGCCACGTCTGGTCTTTGTCTGTTTTGGCTTTTTGCTCAGGTCATAGCAGCCTTCCTTCTGGTCCTGGAAGACCAGAAGCCAGCTGTTTTGCCCCTCTACTTTGGCTCTCTGCTCTGCCTGGAACGCAGATCTCCTGTATCTTTCCATGGCATCTCTTTCTCTTTCTAAACAGCTCAGATGTCCCCTGGGCAGAGAGACCTTCCACGACTCTTCTGGCTGACGTGGCCCTCCTGCTTCCTCCCTGGCTCATCACCCCGTTTGGATTTTCTTCCTCGTATGACTCTAACATCATCTTCTTTGTTAGTTTACTTTAATACTACTTGTTTATTCCTAATAGAATTCCGTTCCATGAGAAGATGGCTCTTTTATAGCATTTAACTCCTGTGTCCCCAGCACTTAGAACATTGCCTGGCATACAGTAGAAGTTAAATAAATACCAAGCTGGTCAATGCCCTCAACGGATTGTCCTCTCTGAGCTTCACTTTCCTCATCTGTGGTGTGGGGATCCTGATACCTGGCTTAGAGGGTGGTCATGAAAATCACAGGACACAGTGCATGCAGAGGACTCAGTTTCATGCCTGGCATGCTGGAAGTGTTCACCACGTGGACACAGTTGTTATCAACCGGGTGGCCGGGGCATGACTTGGACGAATCATATCCATTGTATTTATATGCCACATTTTGCTCATCCATTCATCTGTCAATGAACACTTGGGTTGCTTCCATGTTTTATCTACTGTGAGTAATACTGCTATGAACATAAGTATACAAATATCTTTTCAAGACCTTGCTTTCAATTCTTTTGCTTATAAACCCAGATGTGCTGGGTTATATGGTAATCCTATCACATGAATTTACTTTTATGATCAGAAAAAATATTTTGTCAAAGAGAAGTCTGATGCTAGCTAGGGACAGCCATATATGTCAGAAAGTCTTAATAGAAGGCGAATGTCAAACAGAACTAATCAAGCCTCATTGCATTTTAGGATCCCAGAACAATGACATGAAAAGACAATTTCTACTGGAGCGACTGCTGGATGCAGTGAAACAGGTAAGAAGAAAGCTCACACTTAACTTTGAGGTCAAGTAATAGTGTTGGATATTTAATGTAGAAGTCATTTCTGGGGAGGGTATAGCTCAGTGGTAGAGCGTGTGCTTAGCGTGCACAAGATCCTGAGTTCAATCCCCAGTACCCCCATTAAATAAATACATAAACCTAATTACCTACAAACAAACAAACAAACCCCCCCCCAAACAAACAAAAAGTTCATTTCTGCCCTCTTATCTACACAGACAGACTCCCACTTTGTATCTGGAACAGTGAGGCTCATTGCTTCCCCCCAGAAAATGATAGCGACCAGAGGTAGGGACGAAGGAGCTCCTGGGTCTGGACTTTCTACAGCCCCTTGGAGGACCCGACCCCATTCTTCAGTGATGTCCCTTTGAGAAGAGCACCGATGTGGGTTTCAGAGTTTCATTTCCAAGCAGCTGTGTTTTAGGGCAACTCTTAAGGGTGCTGCAGTGGTGGTTGGAGTTAGGGCCCCGCGAGCGCAAGAGCAGAAATGAGGCCGTGCTCAGGGATTCTGTGGATCCGCCAGATGGGCTCTGCTCTAACTGGTTGATGCTATTTTTGATGCCTGGCTTTTGGCCGGGTGTGGAAACGAGCTGTGACACGAAGTTGGCTTCAGTTTGCTTGCTTGTAGCTACCAGACATCCATCGTTTCTTGCACATAAGTCACGTGCATGGCTCTCTACTGAGTGCTTTACATCTAATCCTTCCAGCCACCCTGTGAGATAGTTCTTGGACATTATTTCCATTTTACAGGTGAAGAAACTGATCGCAGAAAGGTCCAATAACTTGCTGTGGGTGTCACAGTTAATAAGCAGCAGAGCTAGCTAGGATCCAGCCCTGGGAACTCACATTTTGGAAGGGGCGACTGGCAATTAGCTGAATGTAATCACGATACGTGAAGATAAATATGTACTTTAATGGGAGTGTATTTGTTAAGTGTTGATGTGAGCCAAGAGAACTTAGCATCTGCCCAGGCCTCGAGGTGTCCTGGTGTGGTGGAAAGGACACAGGCCCAGATGTTGCTGGGGTCAAATGCTGCTTCATCTCTCGACAGCTGTGTGTGCTGGGGCAGCTCATCCAACATCTCTGAGCACCTCTCTCTCTATAATTGGGTCACCGATCTCCACAGGGCTGTTGAGGGAATTGCATTTGTTAAAGTGGTTAAAGGGCCATTGCCTGGTCCACAATAAATATGTAGCCCATATTATCAGTTTCTTCTTTCTTTGCTCCAGAAATGGAAAATAAAATAAGAAGATGAAGAGGCAAGTTGAACCCCTTCAATGTAGCAATTAAACAGAAATAAATTGGAGCTTCTGCTCAGAGCTGCTATTATTATTGTTGTTGTTACTGTTTTTTTTTGTGGCGGGTGAAAGTGTGTATATCTTTCAAAAACCAACTTTATTGAGGCATAATTTGCATGCAATAAAAATACACCAATTTTAAGTGTGTGGTTCTGAGTTTTGTCAAAAGTATTATTTAAGTTTATATGTATATAAATCATATATGTATAAATTATATATATATGTATTGTTTTTCTGGATAACAAGTTCAAGAATCTTGCAAACCTGCTGCCCATAGTAGAGATTCTATATCTTTAAAAGAGAGTAGTGGATAGTGGTGATGGTTACACAATAGTGTGAATTGAATTGCATAACTAAAAATGGTTAAAATGGTAAATTCTGTGTTATCTATATTTCAACAAAGTTAAAAAAAAAAACAGTTTGCCTTTGTTTCCACCCTCTCTGGGTAAATTGTTGTTCAGCACAATCAGATGACTTGTTTGAAGGTTGATTTATGCTGTCATAACGTTACAGCCGCCATAACAACTTTAGGCCCTGTCAGAAGGGACCCATCATCACAGATGTGTGGAAGTTTTAATTATTGCCTGTTAAGAGCTCTGTGTTGTAGACAGTCAGCTGCTGATGGATAAAGAAGCTTCCCAGATAATCTGCGGAAGGCTGTGTGCTTCTGTTTTCCTCTTGGCGTTGTTTTCACACAAGGCTCGCTTCTGTACAAGTGCGAGATAAGGGCTTCCTTTAAGTGGCGGCTGCAAGGCTGGGGTGTCCACCATCTTACATCTTGGGCTGACCCCCTCTTCCCCAGGGCATGGGGACGCCCTGACTCGGCACCCAGAGTTTCTGGACCTGTGTCCCTCACGACCCTGCAGGCCTATGTGGGCTGTTTTGTGACTCAAGTGTCCCATCCCAACAGCTGTTCTCAGTGGCTGCTTTTTCCTTGCAGTGCCAGATCCGCTTTGGAGGGAGGAAGGAGATCGCCTCGGATTCCGACAGCAGGTAAATATGAAGCTCCTAAAACCTTTTACTGACAAGGCCTAAAAGGTGGTCAGAGACTGACCAGCTTCTGTAGTCAGCCGCTGCTGCCTGGTGGTGCAGCGATCGAGTTTGTGTGATCTGTTGATCGTCTGTGCAGTAACTACTTGTTTAAAGTATTTCCAGCTTCCCATAGTTCTCCATCTAGGAATCCGTTCCAAGGGAGTTGCTTGAAATGTTTTTCTGCATGAAGTTGTTTTCACCATAGTTTATAATGATGAAAACTAAGAAATCTAAATGCTCAACAATTGGGAAATAGTTAATAAAGGGTAGTGCGTCAGTAGAATGGAATGTGATGTAGCTATTAAATTGATGTCCATACAGAATTTGTTTTAAGCAGAAAAATGCATGTATAGTATTTTAAAAATAATATAGTAAAAGAAAAAAGCAGGATACAAAATTAATATGGATGCAGTGATACAAATAAACTTATTTACAAAACAAGAAGCGATTCACAGGCGTATAAAACAAACCTATGGTTACCAAAGGGGAAAGGAGAGAGGAGGGATAAATTAGGAGTTTCGGATTAGCAGATACAAACTACTATATATAAAATAGATAAACAACAAGGTCCTAATGTATAGCACAGGGAAAAAGAATATATATATATGTATAACTGAATTACTGTTCTGTACACCAGAAACTAACCCAACATTGTAAATCAGCTAAACTTCAATAAAAACAAACAAACAAACAAAACAAACAGATGCAGAGTGGTCCTACTATGTTGATCAGCAGCTCTGGCAAAAACCTTACCAAAATGTGAATAGAGATAATGTTGCGGTTAAGACTATGGGGAATCTTTACACTCTCTAATATTTTTCATATTTGATACTGTGATCGTGTGTCCCTTCTATAATTAAAAAAAAAGTCCTAAAAATTGCCACCGACCTTCATGGGCCAGGAAAGGCTGACCTAAGTGCATGCGCTTATAACAGTGCCTGGGAGGAGAAGCGATGTTGGGGCAAAGGTAAGAGAGACACAAGCATTTGCTGGAAGTGCCCGGTGAGGTCTTTCGAGGCTGATTCATACTCTGCAGCCATGGTGGGGCAGGGGGAGCGTTCCCTCAAAGGAAGGGAAGGAAGGGACTCACTTGCTCAGCCTTCATCTCATCCTGGTGTCGGTGCTTGTTCCCTGCCCTCTGACCCCAACCCGCCCAGCACAGCCAGTTCCCTTCTCTGTGCCCCTGAACCCTTGTTCTTTTGTGACACTTCACCAGCCGTGAGCAAAGCATGTAGCGCTACATTTTAACGGAGTTACGGTGACTGTTTGAAGCTGGTGCAGAGTTAAAATTATACCCTTTCTACCTCTTCTTTGCTTAGTTTTCCTCCGTGACAGTTAACACCAACTAACAACTGTACATTATGCTTTTTTTCTTTTTTTTTTTTTCTGCCTCCCACACCATACTGTCAGCTCTGTCTGGGCGGGGATGTTTGGTTGTCTTCTTCACTGATGCATCCCCAGTGCCAGGAGCATCTAGAAGGTGCTCAGTGAAGTTCAGCGTCTGGTTGAGTGTGTGCGCAGCCTCGGACCATATGTGTTCAGGTGTTTAAACACTACTGCCACCACGAGGCCGTGAGCTTTGAGGGCAGAGGGGCAGCTTCTCTGTTTTTCCCTTCTCCATGGTTTGCATTGACATTCTGTGCCCGACATACACTAGGTTCACAGTATATGTCTGTGACATTCGATCATTAACCGATTTACTGCTTCATTTCTTCCTGAGGGCCTGTAATGGGGCCTGGCCTGGGTCAGGGCTGGGTTCCTCATTTTGGGACCCAAGGCCCACTTGCATCAGAATCACCTGGGAGGCTTATTAATTAATAATGCAATTCTACATCTCATCCTAGGTCTGCTGAACCAGGCTGTGTGCACGTGTGTGCATGAAAGCGTGTGTGTGTCTGTTCGTGCGTGTGTGTCTGTAGTCAGGACTTCTTTTCTTTATCACTTTTTGTAATTGTGCTGTTCATTTCCTGACAGAGAGAATCCATTTCTGAACGTTAGGTTCACGTGCTCTTAGATGATAATTTTTATTATATAAACTGTTGTGTTTAACTTTTAATTTTTTTGGAGGGGAGGGGAGTAGTTAGGCTTATTTATTTAATGGAGGCCCTGGGGAGTGAACCCAAGACCTCATGCATGCTAAGCACGCGCTCTACCACTGAGCTCTACCCCTAAACTGTTGTGTTTTATAGTAAAATTTAGGAAGTTAATTCCTTCCAGGTAAGTGCTTTATGGCCGGAGGGAATATCCTGCTTCCTACAGGCAGTGGCGGTTAGAGCTGCAGCCTCTCTTGGCGGAGCTGCCTCTCCGTCCTCAGGGCAGCCTCAGGAGGAGGGCAGCCTAAGTGAGAAAACAGAGGCTCAGAGGGAAACGGACACAGCCTGGGTGAGTCGTCTCGAAAATGACAGAGTCAGAGGTCGGAGCCCAGTTTCCTGGGCTCCAGAGTCTACTCTTTCTCTGTTGCATCGCATTTAGTGAGTACCTTGGTTTTGAAGCTGAGTGTTTTTTTTTAAATTGTACTCCCCCCCAGAGGGTTCCTTCTCAAGATCAGAGTCTTGGTCTTATCTTGAAATGTGTTCGGCCGAAGGCGGCGCCACCTGTGTGTAGGAAAGGCCACATTGCTGTCCTCATTCTGTGAGAAGGTTTAACCCGAAGACGGAAAATCAGTGAACATTTTAAGACAACTGTCATGAAGCCTGAAAAGAAAGGGTTTGTCGCCGCTCTCCTCAGCCCTGACAAAAGGCCTGGCACCAGGACTGATCTCAAATCTATTCGCCTCGCCCCAGTCCCCACATGCTCACAGGACGGCTGCCACAGAACGACTCCTTGTCTTCCTTCTTGTCCTGCCTCCTCTGCATTGAGAGAATTCTGCAGAAAGCAGATTCCCACACATCACTCCCCCGTGGAGAACCTTCCACTGGCTTCTCTCTGCTCTTGGGAAAAGGACCCACGTCCTTAACACAGCCTGGAGGGCCCCATACCTCACCCCGGGTTCTTTGCTCCTGCCACCCTGGCCTGGCCTTTTCTGGTTTTTGTTTTTTGTTCTTAAAGCGTTTTAATAATTTTTTAGGGAAATCGTCTAGACCACTGATACTAATCCTCCCCCTTCTGCCCTAGTCCTGGCCATCTGGGCCTGTTTTCCTTGCTCTGTACCACTGACTGGCAGACTCTTTCTGTTAAGGCCCGGATTTGGCCCTCAGGACGTGCTCTGTACTGTTGGAGTCTGTACAGCTGTTTTCCATTACTGCACATTTGTATGATGAATTGATTATGTCTGTTCAGCTAGATGACAAGCTGGAGATAAGCCTGTTTTGCACACACTTTGTCCACAGTGCCTGACACATAGTAAGTGCTCAATAAATATTTGTTAGCTCCCTCATTTGTTCATCAGTTAATTACTGAACCTCCTTGGTGTCGTATTCTGTGCTAGACATTGGGGCTTCCCAAATATTTCGGACAGGTTTCTACCCCTCAGGTGGCTTTGTGTCCGCTGGGGAAGGTAGTCCAGTGAGGCAGCGATTATAGAATATGATGCTGAGGGCCAGCCACATCCAGGGGGCGGTCGTATGCCCTGGGCAGGCAGCACCAAGGTTCTCAGGCTCTCAAGGCCTGGCTTTGACTCTGGCTCTTCCCCTCCAGCTGCGTTACCTCCCTAACTTCTCTAAGCCTGAGGATTAGGTCTCTTGTGATACCGTGATTTATAATAAGAAATATATGTATTTGTTCTTGCCTTATTCCTAGTGCTGAGCTCCTAAAACCCGTGGAATTTCCAAAGTCATGATAGCCAGAAATGTGTCTTTTGTTATGTTAATGTTGTGACTTTAGGAAAGTGCCAAAGGTTGGGGGCTGGTTGCCACGAGAACCTGCCAGGTGATTAGGGGGTTAGAACTTTCAGTCCCATCTCCCCACCACCAGGGAAGGAGAGGGGCTGGGGATAGAGTTCAATTGCCAGTGGCCAGTGACCTAATCAACCATGCCTGTGTAATGAAGCCTCCATAAAAACCCAAGAGGACAGGATTTGGAGAGCCTCTGGCTTGGTGAACACTTGGGGGTGCAGGGAGAGTGGTGTGCTTGGAGAGGGCACGGGAGCTTCCGGCTCTTTGCCCGTACCTGTCTTCTGTCTGGCTGTTCCTGAGTTATAGCCTTTATAATAAACCAGTAATCTAGTAAGTAAAATACTTCTGTCAGTTCTGTGAGCCGCTCTGGCAAATTAATCGAACCCAAGGAAGAGGTCGTGGGAGCCCCCAAGATACACAGCTGGTTCGTCAGAAGCACAGGTGACAAGCTGGATGTGTGACTGAAGAGGTGGTGGTGGGGAGGAGGTGCTTTCTTACAGGACGGAGACCTTAACCTGTGGGATCTGATGCCGTATCCAGGTCGACAGTGTCAGAACTGAGTTGAATGGTAGGACACAACCAGCTGGTGTCAGAGAATGGTTTGATGTCATGCAGAAAACACGTCAGAAAAGGGGACCAGAATCCTTTCTACCATGCCACTTTTGAGGATTAAGTCAGATACTGTGTGTAAAGATGCCAGACATGTAGGATTGTTAGTTTCTTTCCTTAGAGGGAGGTCCTTGCCCCTCAGGGAGTGAAGCCTGGCTGGGACACTCATCACTCGGCTTGTGACACCTGCCGATACTGCCTGTCGCTGTGGGTAGTAGACCACAAGCAGAACAGGAGGGCTACTGTGAATTACTGAGCCTCGTCAGTGTTCTCTCCTACTCTCAGAGGAACAGCGGAAGATAAGGGTTTCTTCCCATGTGATTCTGGACATAGTTTTCAGTCCCCTTTGGAAAATGAAACTTCTTATATGTGTGTCTTCCCACATCAGTATCCTCCACTGGAGGATATTGTGAACTCATGGAATTGATGGCGGGTCAGGTTTGGAATCATGAAGGAGTCAAAGCCGCTTTGAAAGTCTTCTAAGCTGGAAACAGGGTCCTCGAAATGGTCCAATTGAGGCCCTGCTGCTGGAGAGAGCACCAGCTGTTTTTGACTTGCTCTCATTCTGCCCAAGGTTGACATTCCAAGGAGGAAACACTTGATTGGCCAGTTTCGGGTCATGTGGCTTCCTCCTGGCCACCAGCAGAAGAATTGGCTGAAGGACCTTCGTGGGATCCTGTTGGCTCATATAGTGCAAAGATGTCTGCCTGGGTTCGTCATCATCCCCCCAAGATGGTTTCCAGTGAGGAGGGAACAAACCTTCAAAATGAAATCCGGGTGCTGTTACGGAGATGGAATGAATACGGGGTGGTCAGAATGCATAACAGTTATCTCTGCTGCTGCCACCTTATAATGATAATCATTCTTGTAACAGCTCTGTGTGGTTTGCAAATACGTAAGTCTACATCGTAGGTCTCATTTGATTCTTGCAGTGACCATGGGGTGCAGGCAACTAAGAGGGGGATCATTTCCCTCCTTTACAGGTGTAGAAGCTTGGAGGCTGGTCAGTTGTACAGCTTTTGTTTATTATCAACTCCTGAGTGTCGATGCCAGGGACACTGACTTCGGTTAGGTGGACTGTGTGGTTTGTAGGCAGTGAAAGAGGAATGGGGCACAGACTGCATATTCCCAGCGTGGCCCTCATTCTCTACCACGTCCTTTCTTGTTTTCCTAGCACCTGCTTCCCCCACATGAGAGATTTGTATCATCGTAGGTATTTCACATTAAGTGTTAAACATCACAGCATTAAATTCCTTCCCATTACCTAGTTATTTCCATTACCCAGTTTTTCTTTTAATTCTCTGTAAGTCTCAGTGAAATTATTGGGGGAAAGACTTGGTTTGGTATTAAGTTGAGTTAAATGAAACTGCCAATATTTGATCACGTTTGACCTAAAAAATTAGCAGTATCATACAGCTCAAGATAATGGGTCTCAGATGGAAGGGTAGAGCTCAAGTGGTAGAGCGCATGCTTAGCTTGCACAGGGTCCTGGGTTCAATCCCTAGTACCTCCATTAAAAAAAAAACAACTCTAATAAAAAGCAAATAAATAGACATAATGACCTAATGACCTCCCCCTCAAAAAAAAAAAAAAAAAAAACAAAACCACACAAAACACAAAAACCGAAACGAACAAACCAAAAAAATGTGTCTCCAGCGGTCCTCTTCTCTTTAAACAGAGTGTGCAGGTTTCATGCACAGCCCTCCTCTGGCAGCCTCAGAGACAGAATTTAATACTGTATTTGAAGGGCATTTACTTTTAGGGCTACTCTGTTTAGGGTCCACAATGCTGGCTTCCCATTTGCAATAGCGATAGAGGTTTTCCTTTTAAAGCAGGTTTGTACAATTAGAAAAAGTGAGTCAAACTCAAGACAAGTGAGTAATAGGAGTGTCCTCCTGGGCGACAAAAGTGGCTGAGGTGTCTGTGAACGACTGAAGATGAGGGAGGAGAAAGCTGGCCGGGCTGAGGCTGTTGGGTTGGGGGCCTGCACGGTGTACAGAATTATTCTGCTGGAACCCCAGACGCAAAGCCTGTGTGTGCGTGTGCTTGTGTGTGGATGACTGCCTGTAAAGGGTTTGTTTGAGGTTACAAGATTACACGGCAAGATGCAACAGTCCTCACGTGAAGAATGAAACAACATTTACGTGGAGGGCAGGGCGTGCTTTTTCCCATCAGATTTTGTCCTCAGAAAACTCCCCAAGCCTCCCCAGGAGGAAGTGGTGGCAGTGATGACATCCGGGCTCCACTGCATGTGTTTCTCCTCCTCCCATCTGTTCTGTTGGCCTGGTTCTCCAGCTGTTTTCCCCTAAGGACAGAGACCCATTCTTGTGCTTCATTAAAATGACCCCACATTCCATCAGTCAGACTGGCCTGGGGGGAGCCTATAATGTATCTTCTGACTATTTTGCCTTCTAGAAATAATAGCACCCAAAACTCAGCAGACACTAGAAGCGCCCTCAAAGCCCGGGTGCGTTAGTGCTCCTCGGAGGCGCCTTCCTCCCGGGTGGAGTTACAGAGCACGCTCTGGACGTTCTCCCTTGGAAGTATGAAGAGCAGCCCGGCCCGCGGGGCCGCAGAGGGCGCGTGGGGTTGGGAGCTCAGGGTGAGTCCTGGTGTTGCCACTTCCCAGTCGTGTTGCACGGCGGGCGAGCTTCTGACTTTCTTGTGCCTCAGGGTCCCCATGTGTGGATGGGGGTCGTGGTGATCATACTTTACAGAGTTGTTGTGAGTTAGTTCATGTGCAGCCCTTAGAACAGTGCCCGGCAGCTAGTAAGTTTCTAGAACTCGTTAGCTATTGTCATTATAGTTTTGTGTACAGTGTCTTGACACTTGGTAGATACTCTCTGCGTACCGGGTCTCTGCCATTATAGGTGGCGGTGAGTCAGCCTTAGGTATCTGCCTTATGTAGAAAGTGTAAATTTTTGTGACTCGTTCAGGTGACTGTCAGAAGACATCAGAGGGGAGCATTTCTTCCCCTTCCAAAACGTGCCAGGAAAGAGTGCTTTGTTTTGGTGGTTTTTATCTTTACCTGTTAAGGAATTAGAAAATTTTTTGAACTTTTTGGGAAGCTGAAAAACAAAACCAGCTGCCCTTTGCTCTTCCCTAATGGTGTTTCCTAGCACAGTTGAAAACTCCCGTGTATTCCTCTAGACACTTAGGGAACTGAATGGCTTTTTCAGGCATTTCTTTTCCTCTTTTAAATGTTCATCATGTGATTTTTTTTATCTTCAGTTTGTCACAAGTTTCTTACCAGCCTCTTAGTGGTTGGAGGTGTTGACTGAATGTTCTAATTCTTCTCATCCTGGCGAAAGAATCCTGGAGTTCATTAATTGAATTTTCTTATCACCCCTACCCTGAGCACTTGATTTCCACTTCGAGCCTGTGTAGTAGATAGTTCTACATTGCATATTCTTTCATTTTACTATATTGATCAAATGAATTGATTTCTTTTTGGAAAAATTATTTTTAGCATTTGGGGAACTCTTGGGCATTTAGCAAATCTGAGGACATTTCCATCTGAATTTTACTAAGTATTTGTATTATTTATATTGATAGTTGTTGAGAGCAGTGCTTGGCCCCTAGGAAATCATATGTAAGCACTGTCATCATGACTGTCACCACCATCCTCATGTGGAGAGAGGCCTTGAGCATGAAGTGTGAGCTTTGGTATCAGGCATACCTGTCTTCCTGCCCACCCCGTCCACAAATCGCCAATTACCAGCTGTGTAGTTTAGGACTTGGCTTAGCTTCTCTAGGCCTCTCTTGCACCATCTGTAAAACAAGATGATGATCATGGTACCCCCTTCCTAGGGTTGAAGTGAGGATTAGACGTGTAGTAATGTTTGCTTGGCACACTCAGGAAGAACTTAGTAAACTCAATATATTTTCTTCCTATGACTGGACATACCAGTGTTTTGTCTAATTTGGAAACTAAAGGCTGGAATGAGTGCTGATTAATTCCTTCATTTGGCAGATACTTATTTATAGATCACTGTTTTGACATCGGGTGCGCAAACTGGATGAGATGGTTGCTGTTCTCAAGGAACTCGAAACTGAGTCTGGGCGATGGACATGTAAATTGCAGATAGTCATGGTGGCCTGTAGTAATAACTACACAACACAGACATCAGAGGCGAGTACAGGCTCTTCAGTGGTCCGTTGGACAGGATGGGAATTCCAGGCAGCAGTAATGACAAACGCGAAGATGCAGGGATGCGTGAGAAAGTGGTGGGATCGTGGATGATGTGTTGGGAGATGTACTGGAAAGTCAGTAGACTCTTGTCTTGTTGTCACGGGAAGGTGTTTGAAACTTTATCCATTAGGGTATTATTTCTTAAACTGTGGCTATTTGTATACTATTTTCATAATTTTTGCCATTTTTGTATACCATTTGAGCCAAGATGGGCTTGAGGTTGAATTTCGAGGCCCTGTCTATTCTGGTCTTGTCATTAAGTAATACTGTCAGCGAATCAAAGATTGATGGCTGGTTATATATTTTTTCATGACATACTAAAATGACTAACCTAAAAATGTTATGTCATGTCATGTACCATACACCCACAAAGTGTGGTGAGTGAGAAACAAAGGAAGATAATGACATTGTCAGCTTTGCATTTCAGGAAGATAGCTTCTTTTCAGGATTCGAGGTGGCTGGGCAGGTGAGATGGGGTCTGGGATTGCAGTGAGAGGTGGCTCTGCTCAGTGACAGGAACGCTGAGTGGAGGTGGTAGTACTGGGACAAGAGACAGAAGGCTTGAGAAGCCTTAGGACCGAGCCTTGATAAGATAGATCAGACGTGGGTGTTGAGACGTAAATGCTCTAGCCACAAGGAATGGCCAGAAATTGGGACAGATGTGTATTGTGTGTATTTTGTGTTTTTTTAAAGCAAGCTTTTGGTGTGGAGTTTTCCTTCTCCCGGGCTGTGGACTCCAAGCAGACTTAGAGATCCCACTGGCCACAGACTTCATGTCACTTCCCTGTTTCCTTGTTTCTCATTCACTCCCTCCTTCTGCATCTGGGGGCTCTTGTTTCTTCTCCATTCTCTTTTTCACTTTGGACTTACCAGCTCCTTCAGCTGGTTCTTTCTCAGCGGCCGTCTCCTCTTCCTGATTTTGAAGCTCCTCATCTGCCAAGAATCCCAGATGGTGATTGTGTCTAGACCCAAGCTGGAGGTCTGTGAACCTCAGGGCAGATGGTTACTGTGTTCATATCAGTAACTTCTGAAAATAGCCAGAAGTGATGATTTAACCCATTTAAATATTGGTTATTTTTCCAGTTTCTGGTTCCTCTGGTAAAAGATTCATTTGATTTCTTTTTACATGACTGTCTGCCATCCTCAAACCTTCACATTTGAAAACTACTGCCTTGTGAGTTTTCACTGTTACCAGGCTTGCATTTTTTCTGGTTCTTAATCAACTGTTTTTTTTTTTTTTGCCTCTATTTTCTCTACCATATCCTCTTTTTCCTCCCTCTGGGTAACTTATGTTAATGATCAAGAATCATTTGTTCTGTGTTTTTCTCCACATTTATTTATTTTTTTACAAATAAAATACACATGTGTTTACACACACACGCACACTGGTTTTATTGCCATTGTCTTTACGAAAATTGAATTATGTATCGTGTTCTGCGTCCGTATTTTCTCTCTTGGCACTGCCCTGTCAAAACCTTTCCAAGTTACAGTTCCAAAAATCCTTTTTAAAAGGCTGTATTATATTGCTTGATGCAGATGTACCAACAGTTGCCTATGAAGTAATAGACTTTGTGTCCAATTTTTACTACTGTGGACACTGAAACAGTAGAATCCCTGAGCAGCTTTTCTTATATAATGAGGATTTTCTTTCTTTGGCAGACCCGGAGCTGGGTTGCTGGGGCAAAGAGAATATGTGTTTATTTTTAACAGTTGTGGTCAGGTATCTTTCTAAAAATTTCTACTGGCAGCATGTGAAACTACCCTTTCTTTCTTGCTAATAATAGTTGTGAGTGTTGTTTTGAAGTTTTGTCAGTCTGTTGGGTGAAAAGTGGTGGCTCAGTGTCATTTTAATTTGCATTTCTGGATTGCTAGTGAATTTCAGTTTTTTAAAAAATGTTTGCTGGCCGTTTGGTTTTACTCTTTTGTGCAAAGCTGCTTCATGTTATTTACACAATTTCTTACTAGATTATTTGTCCCCTTGTCAATTTGTGAGAGCTCTTTGTATGTTGTAATTAATTAACCTTTTGTCTGTTTTTTGCTTTGCAAATATTTTTTTTTCAAATCTACCCGCTATCTTTGTAAGCACAGGTAATAGTATCTATTATCATACCACATGAAGTTTTTTTTATATGGTTAAATGTCTTTTTACTGATCCATATACCTAACAATTTCTGGGTTTTCAGTGTTTTAAGATCTTCTTCAACATTAGAATGTGCATGTGGTCTTTTAAATAATATGGGAAGATCCCATTTATCCTTTACCCAGTTTTCCCCAGTGGTCACATCTTGTGAGTTTCTAGGATGCTGTTTTCAGTTTCTCTAGTTTTACTTGTACTTGTGTGTGTGTGTGTGTGTGTGTGTATTTAGTTCTATGCAGTTTTATCACTCTGTGCATTCGTGTGTCTACCACCACAGTCAAGGTGCAGAATAGTTTCATCACCGCAGGATTCCTCCTGTTGTTTTTTTATAACCATGTCCACCTCCTTCCTGTCCCTTCCCTCCCCATCTCAAACTCCTGGCAACTACCAATCTGTTCTCCACTTCTAAAATTTTGTTATTGGAAGAATGTTATATAAATGGAATCATAGTGTGTAACCTTTTGGGATTGGCTTTTTTTTTTCCCCTCTCAGCATAATTCCTTTGAGATTCATCCAGGTTGTTGCATGTATCAATGGTGTGTATTCCTTTCTATTGCTGACTGGTATTTCATGATATGAATGTACCACAGTCTGTTTATTCATTGAAGGACATGCGAGTTGTTTTCAGGTTTTGGCTACTGCAAATAATGCTGCTGTAAACATTCACGTACAGGTTATTTGTGTGAACATAAGTTTTTCATTTCTCTGAGGTAAGTACTCAAAGAGTGCAGTTGCTGGATTGTATGTTATTTGCATATTCACTTTTATAAGAACCTGCCAAACTGTTTTCTAGACTCGCTCTACCATTCACACTCCCACAAGCAACGTGTGAGTGATCCAGTTTCTCTGCATTCTTGCCAGTGTTTAGTATTTTCATGATTTTCTATTTTAGCCATTCTTAACAGGTGTGTACGTGTATCTCATTGTAGTTTTAATTTACATTTCCCTAATGGCTAATGATGTTGAACATATTTTCATGTTCTTATATGTGGGTATCCTCTTTGGTGAAATGTGTTTATGGTTTTTCTCATTTTCTTATTAGTAGTGCTTTTATTTTTATAGGATAAGTTCCTAGAAGTAGGATTGCTGGGTCAAAGGGTATGGGCATTTAAAAAAGAAATTGTACTGCCCAGTCTTTTTGCAGAAAGCTGTAGTCGTTCATATTCATATTCCCATCCATAGTACCTGTTCACATGTGCTCCTGCTATCCCGGTGATCGGCTCAAAGCAGATAGTCCTAAATTGGTATCTTAGTATTGTGACACTTTCCTGGTCACTAGTGAAACCGAGTATCTTCTCAGATGTTTATTGGCCAACTGTATTTCCTCCTTTCATGGTTTGTTGGTTCACCTTCTTTAATAGTTTTTTTTATTTTTTGAATTGCTTGTCTTTTTGTTATCCATTGGTAGAAGCTCTTCATGTGCTATGACTCTTAATTTTGTTTTCAGTTATGTGTGCTATAAATATTATCTCCAGGCTATCATTTATTGTTTTACCATATTTCTTATATCTTTTGGCCATGTTGATATTTAAAAATCGTGTGTGGTTAATTCTCTGAACCTTTAAAATTTTGCTTTGAGAGTATTCTGTCCTGAGGTTCTTCTGTATTTTTCTCTGTTATGTTTTACAGTTTTATTTGCTTACACTCACATATATTTTTTTGAACTTGATCCATCAGAAGTTAGCTCTGTGGTGGTTTGAGACAGGAGTGTATTCTTATTTTCTTTCAGCTCCAGGGCCACTTGTGTCAGTGGCATTGGTTAGACAGCCCATCCTCGCCCATCTGAATGAAAGTGCTGCCATTATTATATGTAAAATGTTTCCATATTTACTTTGGTTTTGGGGGCAGAGTTCTCTGTACTGCTCCGTCAATTTGTTTATCCCCGTACCCAAAGCCACACTGGGCCAAGTCTTTCCTGTGATTATTATTGGGACTGTATTAAATGTATACTTTAATTTGGGAGGAATTGACATTTTAATTTTAATAAATTTTCCCATTTAGGAAAACAAGATTTCTTATTTGTTTTGATCTTTATATCTTTTAAGAAAATATGGTTTTCTTTGTATAGGACATGTATCTTTCTTGTTAAAAATATGATTTACTTTACTTTTGTTCCTGTTGTGAATGTAATTCTCCTCCCCCATTTTGTTGACTTAAAAAAAATCAACTTGTAATGTTAGTTTCTTTTATTGCAAAATATTTCTCATTTGTGGGTTAGAAACATTCTTATATCTTTTTGTAGATCTGCTTTTTTTTCACTTAACATTATAATCTAAGCTTTTAAAGAAAGCCATTTCAAGTTCTCTGTAAGCATTTTAATAGTTGCATGATTTTCCTCACTGTCACTTTGATGCCAAATTTCTTCATTCTTTATAGCTCAGGGTAGCAATAGTCTGGTTCTTGAGACATGAATACTTTTAAAATGCTTTTTTAAGAAAAAAGTTAAGTCAGAAAAGCATAGAGGTAAGAAAGACATCATCAATAATTATTTTACCAAGTGTCTCTGAATTTTTCACATAACTCCCTTCAGATTTTTTAACGTGTTTTTTAAAAATTTATTTTTATTGGAGCATAGTTGATTTACAATGTTGTGGTAGTTGCTGGTGTACAGCAAAGTGATTGAGTTATATGTATACATACATATAATTCTTTTTCAGATTCTTTTCCATTATAGGTTATTATAAGATATTGAATATGGTTCCCTGTGTTATACAGTGGGTCCTTGTTGTTTATCTGCTCTGTATATAGTAGTGTGTATCTGTTAACCCCAAACTCCTAATTTATCCCTTCCCCTGCACTGTATGTATGTGTGTGTGTTTAGCATAGCTGAGAATATACTTAAAAGTTTCGTACCCTGCTTGTTTTTCATTTTATGTTATAAGCCTGTTAGCTTATCATTATTAGCTCTTGGTAAATATTTTAAAGGGCTAATTAGCATTTGATTATGTGTTGTATTATCATTTAACCAATTACCCAAGTGTCAATTCTTTAGGTGTTTTTACCTTTCCACAATTGTAGATAATGTTGTTTTGGATATTTTCATTCTTACATCTTTATCTGACTTGTAGATTACTGCCATGAATTGATTTCTGCCCATAAAATTCACTGGTTAAAGGATGTGAATCTTTTCGAAAACCTAATTTATAACACATAAATGTAGGGCATGGCCCATTTCAAATGATTGTCATGTAAGTCTGCAACTGGCTACTGCAAGGCCAGTTGATGATTATACTGTCTGAAATCTGAGATGTGGCTAATGCTGTTAATTGCTGATTTTTATGAGTACAGTCAACTCCATTCTAGGTGACATTGGAGCTTTCCACATGAGGATAATCCAGTCTATTTTTGTGATTATACTTGATTTTCCCGAAAAGGTTCCGGTAAAGCTGTAACATAGAAAAAAGATCAGTTTGAAATTATGCCCTCCGTCACCAGATTAATTTGATGCAGTTCTTAAAAATGCAACTTTTATTGCTGATCCTGTCTAATATTTGCCATAAATGTCTAACTTTTACCATAAAAAAGTATGGGATTCTTAAGATTCTTATTATAGATTAATGTGGCAGGTTAAGCAGTCTTGAAATACAGGACAAAGCTCAGGAAAACCAATGCTTGCAGAATTTTAGCAGTAAACCAGTTAAGCTCATACGGTGTCCAGCTGTGTTGGTGTGGGTAGACAGTTTAGCAGGAGGAGGTCATTTCATTTTCCACTCATTAACTCCTTCACTCCTTTGCCAAGCTTTTACCGAGTGCCTTGAGGGCAGGTTTTTTTTTTTTTTTGAGCAGCTTTATTGAAGTCTAATTTGCATACCATAAAAATCTACTCCTTGTAAGTGTACAGTGCAGTGATTTTTTTAAAAAGTAAATTTATAGAGTTATGGAACAATCACCACAATCCAGTTTCAGAACATTTTCATTGCCCCACAGAGTTGCCTTGTGCCAGTTTATAGTTAGTCCCTGATCTCAGCCTTAGGCAAGCACTGATCGACTTTTAGTTTCTGTGTATTTACATTTTCTCGACATTTCATAGAATCACACAATGTATGGTTTTTGGGTCTGACTTCTTTTCCTCAGCATAATATTTTCAATCCTCATCCTTGTAGTGTGTGTTCCTTTTAATTGCTGAATAGTATTCCAGTGTATCGATATACTGCATTTTATTTATCCATTCATCTGGTAAACAGCTGTAAACATAAACACTTGAAGTGGTTTTCTTGGCTGGTGCCTTTTATTTAAGAAATTTTTTTTTTAGTTTTTAAAAGGTTGTATTTTGGGGGGTTTTTTTGGGGGGGAGGTAATTAGGTTTATTTATTTGTTTAATTTACCTTTTACTGGAGGCACTGGGATTAAACCCAGGACCAGGTACATGCTAAGCACTCACTCTAACACTGAGCTACACCCTCCCCCAGCTCCCCCCATGCCTTTTAAAAATATGAAAACATTCACTGTTAAGTGCCCCACTTAATTAAAAACATGGGCAATTCATTAACTTATAGCAGAAGTTAGATGTGAGAAAATCTAACTCTAATGGAGGCAGCCAGCCCCCCAGAGTGGATGCCAGAGAGTGCTCAGCAGAGAGCATTCTGGGAAGTGGGAGGGGCTGAGCTGAGAAAATAAGGAGTCCATGAGAGCGGGTACCCCTTTCATTTTGCAGGGATTATCATGTACCTAAGTCAAGATGAGAAGAAATGGAAAACCTTTGGGTGACATGATTATAAATCAGTGCCCATGGTATGCCCACCACAAGCTAAAGGCTGTAGGTTCATGTGGTTGTGTAAGTGTGTTCCCCTTGGTTCCCTAGTCTTAATGGACTCGGGTTTGGATTGCAAATTATACAAGATCTCCTGAGATGCATTGCTCACCTAAGTATACATCACGTCCATATTCTTAGTTCTCTGATGGGAGGGACCGTTTTGGTTACATTTACCACAGAAGCCAGGCATCATGCTAGGTGCTGGCACAACTAAGATGAATGAGACGGGATCCTTGCTGTCAGGGAGCTCAAGTTAGCAAGGGGAGATAGCTGTGGAAAGCAGATTGTTAACAGAGTGATTGGCCAAGTGCTGCAGCATGAGGAAGCACTGAGGAAGGCTTCCTGGAGGAGGGGACCCTTAAGCTAAGTCTTGAATGACCAGTAGGAATAGGCTCAGGTCAAATGGGGAGGTGCAAAGGGGACGTTTGGAAGGTGTTAAGTAGACTCGCCCTCAGCAGGGCAAGGCATCGTGATGAGCTAATTATAGGATAACGCTCACCTGGGTTTTCTGCTGTGTTAGATTGATTGTGACCTGTGTGCCACTAGAAGGTAGCACTGCTGACGTAACTCAAACCTTGGGGACCGGATTTGTGCTGTTCATCTGCATTCCATTCCTCTTAGGGGCCAGGTGTTATAGAGTTGGCGGGGTAGTTACTGACTTGTGTGTTGGAGCCAAGCAAACTGTTTATTGAGTTAATCATTGTTTTTGCAGATGATTCGTTTTAAGGTGCAGGCTGTGGTTTATCATGGAGAACTTTAAACACAGCCCAAGGTTTTTAGTCCCCCTGTCCCCCCACCTTGAGACAGGGCTCTGGTCAGGCTTCATTTTGCTTTGCCTCTGTTTTGGTTCCTGTGGGATTTAGATACTTTTGGCAGGTGTCCCAGCTTCTGGGAAGCCCTCAGATGTGTGCCTTGCTTGGATATGCAGAGAGATTAGCATATGTACGTGTAATATTTAAGAGTGACATCTGCCCATCAAAAAGGGTTGTTTCAATGTGGAGGAGTATTCTGGGACCCCGGGTTCAAGGTTAATAACCCTTTTACCTACCCACTGAAAAGCATTTATGGAGCACATGCTATGTACCAGGTGCCGAGTGAGCTAGGTGCAGGGGAGCCAGGAAGTCAAGGTAGGAGCTGGAAACCAAATAGTTTAGTTGAGGACGAGTGTTAGGTTTGGGATGCCAGGTAGGGTTCCTTCCTGTGTAGGGCTAACTTGGGTCAATGGGAGTAGCAGCCTGGAATGCTGGGATAGATGAGTGATGTCTGTCATGGGCACAGGCTAGAGAGTAAATGTAGGGGTGCTGTGTATTTGCTGATGCTGTGTTAGGGTTTTCTGGTGTAGGCAGAAGACTTGAGTAAAGGTGGTGTATGGGAGGGGGTGGGCTTTTGTCTTAGAATAAAGCATGTTTGTCTTGATATTACGGGGTGTAGTGGAAACTGACCATCTTGGATCAGCGTGTGTCTGGGTAGGGCCGGAGGACAGACGTGCTGCTACTTATGTACTTACTATGAGCTGTCTCTCAAATGTCTTTAAGCCTCAGTTTCTTGGCATGTAAAATGGAGATAATACCTGCCTCCACATATCATAATGTTGATGGGAGGAGCTAATGAAATCATGGATATGAAAATGTTTTACCACCTACAGAGTGATAAACACTAGGAGTATTATTACTATAGGTGTGGGGGTGGGTGGAGCAGGAAATGCCTGTAGTTAGGCAAGGATGAGCCAGATGGTGGTGGCCTCAGGGTCTTTGCACTGGGCCCCTCTGCCCAGCCTGCTGCTTCTTGTCATATCCAAGTCATAACTCTAAGGTTACCTCCAGTCAAGCCACAGACTCTAAGCCTGTTCCTGTCTTGGCTCCACCTACCACCTCATCCTGTTTTTATTTTCTTCAAAGTTCTCATCAACAGGAATGGTCTGGTTACCTTACTTGTGTATCTCCCCCTGATAAAACTGCGGAAACGTGGTGAGGCAGAGACCTCCTCTGTCTCACTCCCATCTTCATAGTCTCAGAGCCTAGAACAATGCCCGGCACCTAGGAAAAGTTCAGGGTTCTTAACATTTGCTGCATGAGTGAATGGAAGGGTCTTTGAAGTCCACAGATCCAGTTGGGCTGGGGGCCAAGGAGCCTTGGAAGGATTGCTAAGAACAGAGTGTATTTGCTGTGACCTCATCTCTTTGTGAACATGATCCTAAATCTCCCGTTTCTTTGGTTAGTGAGAAATAAATTCAATTAAATGCACAGTAATTGTAACTTAATTGAAAATTCCATCAGCTTTGGATCTGACTTCACAATGTAATCTCTTATAACAAAATAAAGAACAAGAATCAGAATTCATATTATTTTTTTAGGGTATGTAACAGGCCATGAAATTACACAGTGTTTCCAATTTGGCAGGCTGGTGAATTCAATCTCTTAAAAGATAATCTTATATCATAAACGACATGATGAGAATTAGAGTTGAAGCTTGGGAATTGGATACAATTAACACCCAGCCCCTCCCCACATGGAACTGATTTGTTTTTAAATTGGCTTTTTTTTTTTTTTTGCTCCCCTGCTGGCTGGCACCAATTCGTTTCCCCTTGTTTCTTGTAAATTGTTACTGTGCTTTCACCGGTCTGATGCATGTGGCTTGACTGTGTGGGGCTTCCCTCAGTTACGTGAAATGAACATAAATGGGGGGAGCTGTGTGGAGTCAACTACATGTCAGTTACCTGCCTGTAACTCCAGGTGTCTCGTGTGTACCTTCACACTGAGGTTCACTCCTGGCAAGTCACGTGCTCCCTGGAGATGCTGGGGCCACACTGGTTGTCTCTCTCCCTTTGTAGGGTGGATTGATGAATCACTGGTTCTCTCGCAGGGTGACCTGTTTGTGTGCCCAGTTTGAGGCTGTCCTGCAGCATGGCTTGAAGAGGAGTCGAGGATTAGCCCTAACAGCGGCCGCCATCAAACAGGCAGCGGGCTTCGCCAGCAAAACTGAAACAGGTACTGCTCGGCCTGGTGCACAAAAGGATGTTCTTTGCTCTTGCTCTTTTTTAAAATTTTCATTTTATTTTTTTAATAGTGGGCAAGGGAGTCATTGTGTGGGACTGGTGGGGGTGGGTGGCACGTGATGGTGCCGAAATCCACGTGTAAGGATGTCTTAACTCGCAGTCAGTAACGATGTTGTCTGGCATCTTAATTTAAATGAGGTCACCCTTTGTGCGTAATTCTCAGAGCCACGTGTTGCAGGCCCTGAGGGATTCAGGGGCCTGCAGCCAAGGTACCTATTTAACCAACGTGGTGGCAATTGCTGAGAAATTAACTGTCTGTTCTAATTTTACGCAGAGGGATAGCACAGCATTTCATAGTTAATTCTGTCTTAACAGCAGTGACAGCAACAGAGACAACGCAGGTCTCTGAGCTTATAATCCTACCATCCATTTTAGAGTTGTCCTATGTCCTGTGCTCCTGTGTCTCTGAATGACAGGAAAAATGCTAATAATAATAACTCTTAGCACTCATGGGTACTTAGTGCAAGCCTGGCACTTTGTTAGTCTTTTGTATAAATGAACTTGCTCAGTTCTCACAACAGTCGTATGGGTGGTTGGGACCGTCATCTTCTCCACTGTGGTTTGTTCAAAGCGATTTGCTTTGGATTTGAACTTCGCAACGTATCATGTCATATAAAAGACGTCCTATGTCCTTCTCCCCCCACGTTTGTTTTATTTATTTATTTATTTATTTATTTATTTACTTATTTATTTTGTTGTGTTACACTGCTTTTTTAAAATATATATATATTTTATTGAAGTATAATCTGTTTACAATGTTGTGTCAACCCCCACATTTTAAAGAGTGGATTCTTTCAGTCCCTGTTCGTGGCTGCTGCCCTGAGTTCCCAAATCTTTCTCATTTCCTGTGATAATCAGTGTCACTGCTGAGTAAAATGTCATCTTTTGCTGGTTCACCTCCTTTCACAATGAAAAATCAGCACTCGCCAGGTTTGGTGGAGGCGCCCGTGGAGATTCTCTGGTGACTGAAGCAAATCCTTTGCCTTTCCGTTTCACTCTGGTTGGCATGTCTCCCCTTTTCTCTCAGCCCTTCAGCAGATCTTTGATTCCTGTTTATCTCACCGGTTGCTCATTTTCAGAAATGAATGTGGTTCCTCTTGGGGCCAGGGGAGAGTTGCGAGAGGGATTCCTGTCACCACTGATCTTTTTTCTGTGTTCCCTTCTTTAAAAGTCAGGGATATAGGGGCCGGTTCAGAAGAAGAGCCAGTGCGAGGGGCTTCAGTCCTCATAGAAACCGCAGCTAGCTGCCTTGGCCACCTCAGATGTTAGCCTCAGCTGTCTTGGTGGCATCTTCTGTCCAGGATGCTTCCCTGAGTCTCTGTATGTGGGGATGGCTTTGGGCTGGTTGATGAGCTGTTTGAGGACATGGCCTTTCACAGAGTCTTCCTTGCTTGCTGGGCCCTCATGTTTCTTCTTGTTTCCTTCTTACCTGTCTGTGGGGGAGCCCCACAAGGCTCTGGGCCTGCTTCCCTCTGGGTGAGGGCAGCTCCTGCACATGGCAGAAGCAACCCTAGCTTTGGAGTCAGACTCTGGGGTAAGTCTGCTATGACCCTGGGAAAGGTCCCCTCTTCATTGTTTTCACCTGTACAGGTGGAACGTCCTACCTACCTGGGGAGGGGAGGGGTTGTCAGGATTCAGTGAGAACCTCATGTGAAGCACCTGCTTCAGTTCATAGACCTTAATCAATGTTTAACCAGTTACTCTTTGCTCCTAAACACCCTCTACACTTTTAACCCCTTTCTCCTTCTCACCCCCTTGCAAGGCTCTGCCCTTCTGACCATGAAGAATGGCTCTTTCTATTCTCATTTAGACAAGAATTCTTGTGTTTTTGTTACTTGACCCTGATAGTCGTAGAAGCGCCCACATGTTTGCAAGGCATCGCCAACATTCACGATTTTGCTGTTTCTCTGCATCTTAGCACTTGCAATCCCGAAGAGACTGACGAACAAGCAGTCTCTGGCTTTGTTTCTGCTAAGGAGGGTGTGCTGAGCAGCCTCCCAGCCAATTAGAAGCAAAGGAAAGACCAAACTAGCTTAGCCCTTGAGTGGCTGCCAAGGGCTTCTGTCATCATTGTCGGCAGTGTTAATTAACCATCCACAGGGTGCAGGATAGTCCTTGGCTGGTTAAAGCCTCTTTCCTGCTATTGAATGTTTGATTAAAAACCTCATGAGAGAGGGAGGCAGGTGTTTTTTTTGACTGTTAGTAGTTGGGAAAGATCAGATCAATGACTTCTTATGGTTGTTCTTAAAGCCATTGGAATGACCTTGCCAGGCAGAATGAAGCAAAAGAAATCTGTAGAGGAGGATTGTATGGGAATGAGTGTCGCTCTGCTCCCTTGTCACTGCTGGCTGCTGGGATGGGCCCTTTGTGTAACTTAGTGATTGGATGGCAGGGTTGAAATCCCCTCACAGTGACTTGTCATGTGTGTGCTCTTGGGGACATCTCCTGTCTGAGCTTGTTTCCTCATGTGTAAAATGAGAGTGATAACAGGACTTGTCACTCGGGGTTGTGATGAGGGCTTGAGGCCTTGGTGCTGGGCTTCCAGAGCTGGTGCTTGATTATAACATGCCAGTAACTTTCCAGGATAGGTGATGGTGTTCTTACCTTTCAGATGAGGACACTGAGGCTCAAATGAGTTAATAAGTTGCAATAAACAAACAAACAAACAACCCAATACAAAAATGGTCAGAAGACCTGAACAAGCAGTTCTCCAATGAAGAAATACAAATGGCCAATAGGCACGTGAAAAAAGCTTGATATCTCTAATTATCAGAGAAATGCAACCAAAACTACAATTCAGTATCACCTCACACCAGTCAGAATGGCCATCATTCAAAAGTCCACAAACCATAATGCTGGAGAGGCTGTGGAGAAAAGGGAACCCTCCTACACGGCTGGTGGGAATGCAGTTTGGTGCAGCTGTTATAGACAACAGTATGGAGATTCCTCAAAAAACTAAAAATAGACTTACCATATGATCCAGCCATCCCACTCTTGGGTATATATACAGAGGGAATGCTAATTTGAAAAGATACATACACCCCAGTGTTCATAGCAGCACTGTATACAATAACCAAGATATGGAAAAAGCTAAATGTCCATCGACAGGTGATTGCATAAAGAAGTTGTGGTATATTTACACAATGGAATACTACTCAGCCAGAAAAAAAGAATAAAATAATTCCATTTGCAGTAATATGGGTGGACCTAGAGATCATCATTCTAAGTGAAGTAAGCCAGAAAGAGAAAGAAAAATACCATATGATATCACTCATATGTGGAATCTAAAAGAAAGAAAAAAAGGACACTAATGAACTCATCTACAGAACAGAAACAAACTCGCAGACATAGTAAACAGTCTTATGGTTACCAGGGGAAAGGGGGTAGGAAGGGATAAATTTGGGAGTTTGAGATTTGCAAATGTTAGCCACTATATATAAAAATAAATACCCCCCTAATTTCTTCTGTATAGCACAGGGAACTATATTCAATATCTTTAATAGCTTTTAATGAAAAAGAATATGAAAATGAATGTATGTATGTATATGCATGACTGTGACATTGTGCTGTACAACAGAAATTGACACATTGTAACTGACTGCACTTCAATTAAAATTAATTAAAAAATAAAATAAAAACTACTTTCCTCATTAAAAAAATGATAAGCATTTAGTTTGGAGGAAAAAAATAAAAATACTCAGCATTCAGCGGAGTGCTTACCACATAGTAGGCACTCAGTAAATGTCTGTTGAATGAACAAAAAATAAGTTAGTAAGTTGCCGAAGTTCCCACAGCTGGTAAGTGGCAGAGCTGAGGATTCCAACCCAGGTCAGACGAATGTCAAATTCCTGGCTCTTCCCCGCTCCCGCTGTCCTCTGGCAGCAGGCCCGATGCCCATCACTGCTCCTCTGTAGACCACTCTGGCTCAGTGACCTGAACTGAAAGTGACAGGAAAGGATGAATAATGGTGAATTAATCCACAGGGCTGTTGCATTAGCTCTGTTTCTAGATGAAGAGAGAAAAGCTAAGCTTCAGAGTAAAGACTGAACAAAATGACATTTTTTTAAACTTTTTTTTTAAAAACAACTTTATTGTGGTATAACATCTGTACAGGAAACTACACATATTTCAGATGTACAATTTGAAGAGTTTTGATAGATGTATACACCTATGAAACCACCGCCACAATCAAGATACCTAACATTTCCATCACTCCCCAAGAGGTGTAGATTTTGAACTCCCAATTTATCCTTCCCACCCCCTTTACCCACTGGTACCCGTAAGTCTGTTCTCTATGTCTGTGAGTCTGTTTCTGTTTTGTAAATAAGTTCATTTATGTCTTTTTTTTTTTTAGATTCCACATATAGGCTGTAGCATACAGCATCTTTCTTTCTCTTTCTGGCTTACTTCACATAGAATGATGATTTCCGGGTCTATCCATGTTGCTGCAAATGGCATTATTTTATTCTTTTTTCTGACTGAGAAGTATTCCATTGTATATATAGACCACAATTTCTTTATCCAGTCATCTGTTGATGGACATTTATGTTGTTTCCATGTCTTGGCTATTGTATATAGTGCTGCTGTGAACATTGGGGTGCATGTACCTTTCTGAATTATAACAAAATGACATTGTTGAAAATTACAATACAGTAGAAAATCCTGAGAGTCTGCCTGGGCATGACTGAGTTTGGTTGTCTGGGGTTAGGGTGCATGTAGGACTGAGTTTGGAAACTGGTGCCCTTGTTACAGTGTATTTAAATAAAATGTTTTTTAAGTTACCAACATTTAAAAATTATGAGATTTTATGTTGAAATACAGATTTCTAGGTTTTCTTAAACTTAAGGATCTGTGAGTCTGGGCCCACATTTACTGTTGATTTTGGAGCCCGATACCCCTGCCCTCTGTAGATGGCGCACAGGTGCTCTAGTTCACCCCCGTCTCCACCGCTCCCTGTGGCCCCTGACACCGGAGGTGGTATGTTGGCTGCCATTTATTGTTGCACTGTTGTCATTGTTTCCACTGTTCTTATCTGAAATTCAGCAGTTTTTGAGCATAAACACCTCTAAAATTGTAAACCTTTGAGGCCAGTTTCTAGAGTTCTGAAACAGTTGTTTTTGTCCATTTTGTCCAGTTTTGTAGTTGCTTTTTGGGGGAGAGGATTTGTTAACCTTCTCACTTGGCTGTAGCCAGAAGTCTCTTATTTTTTGATTTTGTCTTACTTTTGACTACATTCTTACCTTTGCCCAGATTTGGTATTTTCGACTGAACGCCAGATGTTGTATATGAAGAACTGCAGCGATAATGTGAAGTTTGGGATGATGTTTCCTGTCTTCAGAGAGGATTTGGTGTTGCTTCTCAGGCAGTTAGGGTAGAGGGAGAGCAGTTTAATCCAGTCAAGGACTGACCCCGTACACACTTGGGCTTTAATGTTTGTCAGGACTGGTGTATTCCATTTCTTTTTTTTAAGTTTATTTCTTTTTCTTTTTTCGCTCCTTGTTTTGGAATGGCGGGGAGGGTGATTAGGTTTATTTATTCATTTGTTTGTTTATTTAATGGAGGCACTGGGGATTGAACCCAGGACCTGGTGCATGCTAAGCACGTGCTCTACCGCTGAGCTATACCCTTCCCCCCAGGACTGGTGTATTTCTGCTTTGGCCTTATTCCTAGGATGCAGAGCTGCCATAATAAATTTCCACACCCTAGGTGGCTTTAAACAACAGTGAGAAATTTACTCTTTCACAGTTCTGGAGGCCAGGGGTCCAAAATCTAGGTGTCAGCAGGGTTGGTTCCTCCTGGAGGCCCTGTGGGGTTTGTGTTCCTAGCTTCTGGTGGCTGTCAGCAGTCCTTGCTGTTTTTGGCTTGTGGCTTTATCAGTCCAGCCTCAGCCTCTGTCTTCACATGGCCTTCTTTCCTCTAAGTCCATGTCTGTCCTCTCCTTAGAAGAACATCAGTCCTGTTAGAGTCCTATTAGAGTCAGGGCCCACCCTGCTCTAATTACATCTGGAAAGAGCCTTTCCCCAAATAAAGTCACATTCTGGGTTCCATGTGGACATGAATTTTGGGGGCACACTATTCAGTCCAGTATACAGCTGAACCCCTGAGGTGTTTACCAGTGCCCTTCCTCTTTGATAGGCCCTGAACTCTACTTTTTTTTTTTTTTTTTTGAAGACCCTGTCCAAATTCTGAAAGCTCCACTTAACTTATCATCAGAGAAGCTCTATACTTGGAAAAAACTTCAAGGGCAAAATTGGGCTCTACATGCAGACTCACATCTGTGGACGTCCCTTCTCTTCGGGATCTGAGCTCCTCTGGGAGCTCCTAGGCCTTCAGTTTTGTTTTAATTTAAAAAAAAGAAAAGAAAAATCTGGCTTTCTCCCTTGCTACTGTTTTTCTGGGGCTTCTGATTCAAGCTAACTTTCTGTAGCT
Organism: Camelus ferus; assembly: GCF_009834535.1. Classification (NCBI taxonomy): domain Eukaryota; kingdom Metazoa; phylum Chordata; class Mammalia; order Artiodactyla; family Camelidae; genus Camelus; species Camelus ferus. The sequence goes on along the minus strand of NC_045713.1, from coordinate 28,343,829 downwards.
GACAGTGTGGACCCTTGAAGTGATGCTTTAGCATGTGCCTTTCCCAGTGGCCAGACATGCCCCCTTTGTGCATGACCATCTTCAGTTACTTGCCTACAAATCAGATACCAGGTTCTCCTTCTGAGATAAACTGTAGCCTGGGAAAGGGAACTTGCACGTAGTTTTCCTTCAGTTTTGTGATGATTTCAATCAGTGCCCACATACATCTCTCCCATTCCCTAGTTTGCTGTTAGGTGTTTGCTTATTTTTGGTTTTAGCTGAGTATTCAGGTTTCTTTTGTTGACTTGGGGAGTTTTTACCCAGTCTTACCTGACCTATGAGGCGTTGGTAAGGTAGACATCGTTCTGAGCAGTTACGCCGCCAGCTCAGCTGCGTCTTGGAAATAGCAGGAAGCTGGGGCAGCCACTGTTAAGAAGTTCCTCTCAGGGGTCAGAGCTCCTTTGCCAGGGTGGATTCCTCAAGTTGGGACTGCATAACTAAAGCAGTTGCAGTTTTGTTTATTTCTTTTTGCAGGTTTTTTCCCCCAAAATGATTTGTAGTTGTGTGTGCAACACTTTGCTGTGATATGTGTGCTCTACAATAAAAACCAAATCTAATATATATATTAAAAAAAAGGAAGCAGTGCCCATCCCAAACTGTGATCCCTTTGAAGAGATCACCCAGATAGTTGGGTTACTCAGAACCCAGAGAAGCTTAGAAGAAGGTCACCCAGTGTGTTTCCTTTAGGATTCAGCCTTCTGTGCCCTGGAGAGCCATTTTCTCTGACTTTGACAAGTGACTGGATCTATCTACACAGACAGTTGATTTGGTGGTGGTGAGATGGGGGCCTGCGTTTTCAGAGTCTGGTCCTGCAGTGTGTTTAAACTTTCCATTCCAGTTATGCAAGTTAGTGTGAATAGTTACAGCAGACACTGGTTATTCCCCGCCCAGCAGTTCTGTCCCATTTTTCTTGCAAATAAAACTCTGATTTTGTTCTGATACTGTGTGGCCACGAGCTTCTGGCCTGAGGCTAGCTGTAGGAGGAGTGAATCTGGATCACATCAGGCCAGCCATAGTAATTTCCAGCCTGCTAATGGTTGGTTTAGGAATAGACATGAGATGCAATCCTGACCAAGGGGAAGGATGGAGAGGTCTGTTGAGGGGCTTCTGAGAAATCGTCTTGCTGTTTAAACAGACACGAGAAGGCTTATTTTATGGTCTTGGGTTGTTGTGTGAGACTGTGATGTTTGGAGTTGTGGCAGTGATTTTGTGACCATGAGGAGGGGGCGAGATGAAAGCCTGTTCACTCAAGATGGCAGCTCAGAAAGATGGAAAGTACCTGGATCCGTGATGATGTAGCCGAGCTACTGAATTAACCAACACTAAAGCTCTCCTACCTCAGGACTTAATGTTACGTGAGAGAATTAATTCCCCACTGTTTCAAGCCATTTTGAGTTGGATCTCTTTTTACTTGCATCCAAAATCGTCCTAACCTAAACAATTGAGAAAAGCAAGTCAACTTCAAAAAAAAAAAAAAAAAAAAAAAAAAAGTCAGAGGCTTGTGCTCCAGAAACGGGAGGAAAGATGTGTGATTAGCACATTAATCTTGAAATGACACCTGGATGTTTTCTGCTCTTTCTGATGAACCACAAGCCTGGCTTTCTTAGTGTTTCCTAGTGACTCATATCGAGCCGCTTCTGTGACCCGGGAGACTTGTTAGACCCTTCTTGCTCGTTATTCTGTTTTATTGCTGAAAGGATTATGCATAGTGAATGACAGTGTCCCCATTTTACAGATGAATAAAATTAGGCTCAAATATATGAAATAATTTTCTTACTGTTCCAGAGCTAAAAAGTTGGCAGAGCTGCAATTTCTGCTCAGGCTTACATGGTTGTGATTCTGAAGCTCCTACTTTTATTTGTAAATGGCATATTGTTTCCAGAAAGAGGGCTCTCTGAAAGATCATGATCCTCCCAGTTTGAATTCATGAGTGAATTAAGCAGAAAGTATTGAGTAAGTTATGATCGCTCATTGCAGAGGTCAGCAAACTGTTGTCCCACCACCTGTTTTTGTAAATAAAGTTTTATTGGAACATAGCCACAAACATCCATCTACTTACTGTCTAAGGCTGCTTTGAGGCAGAGTTGTGACTGAGACCAACTGGCTTATAAAGTCTTAAGTATTTACTATCTGGCCCTTTACAGAAAGTTTGCTGACCCCTGTCTTAGAGAACAAAGATCAGAGGATATCACCGTATCCTATCATCATGCTGTATTTAGTTGTCTGTTGTCTGTGTGCCCTACTAGTGGGTGAGCTCTGGGAATGCTTTACTTCCTCCTGATGTTCCAGCATTGTGTCTGGAAGTATAAGGGTTTTTCAGTAAAATATGTTTGATAAGTACATTTTGGTTGGAAGGAAGGGCATTATTCAATATGCATAGTACTATATTTCATGATTCCGGAGGTATCGTAAGCCCAGATCACTCCAGAGTGCTACCTTTTTCTGGATCATAGCCTGCGCCTTCTCACTGTGTCCTCACATGCTGGAAGAAGCAGGGATCTCTCTGGAGCCTCCTTTCTAAGGGCTCTAATCCCATTCATGAGGGCTTCACCCTCATGACCTGAGGGTCCACCCAAAGGCTGATCTCCTAACACCATCATCTTTAGCGGGTTAGGATTTCAACAGATGCATTTTGAGGGGACACATTCAGATGATAGGAGCGGCATTTCAATGGCATAAGCTTGGAATTTGTTCTTGTTAATCACTAATACATCATTATCAGGTTATGTGTTGGCAGTCTGTTACAAGGCGACAGGCAGGATTCAGAACATACCAGGGACACATTTGTTATTGTTGAGGTGCTTGTCTTGTAAGAGTTAAGTTTACTTTTCCTTATCTGTTCAGCAGCCTTAGGCACCTCTGACTTGGAAACATTGTCTTGCCTTCTCTTCTGTAATGCCACAACCTCCTGGCATACTTTCTATTTCTTTGCAGATCCTTCCTGGCGTATCATTCACTTCTATGCCCTCAAATATTAAATATTATTTATCCACAGATTCTGTTGTTGACTCTTGTTTCTACACATACTGTCTGGATTTGTAGGTGAAAATTGCTATCTGAGTGTTGATTCCTTTAAGTTATACCTCCTGCAGATCACTCTCTGTCTTTCTCTTGAGTGTCTCTGTTCGGATGTACCATGGACTCATCAAAGTGTCGAAGACTGAATCCTCATCCCCAGCCCCCCACCCCATGTCTGCTCCTGTGTCTCGTGCTTAGGGCCCTTTGCCCAGGTCCCCTGGACAGCCCGTGGGCTTCCTCCCAGCCTCCTCCTCCCCTGACAACTGCTCAAACTTGTTTTTTTCTCCTTCTCTTTTAGAAATTGTCATAAAGTATACATAACACAAAATGACATTTTAACCATTTTTAAGTGTACAGTTCAAAGGCATTAAGTACATTCACACTGTACAACCATTACCACCATCCATCACCAGAACCTTTTCATCTTCCCAAATTGAAGCCTTGCCCCCATTAAACAGAAACTCTCCATTTTCCCCTCCCACTAGCCCCTGGCAACCACCATTCTACTATATGCCCCTATGAATATGACTACTTTATATACTTCATGTAAGAATCATACAATATTTGTCCTTTTGTGTTTGGTTTATTTCATTTAGCATGGTGTCTTCAAGGTTCATGCATGTGTAGCATGTGTCAGAATTTCCTTCCTTTTTAAGGTTGGATAATATTCCATTGTATGGATGGACCACACTTTACCCACTCCTCTGTCAATGAACACCTGGGTTGCTTCCACTTACTAGCTATTGTTAAAAGTGTGGCCATGAACATGGGTGTACAAATAACTGTTCAAGTCCCTGCTTTCAGTTCTTTGGGGTATATACTCAGAAGTGGAGTTGCTGGACCATATGGTAATTCTGTGTTTATTTTTTTGAAGAACCACCATACTGTTTTCTGTACTGGCCACTCCATTTTAAATTCCCATCAGCAATGCACAAGAATTCCAAATTCTAATTTCGCCACATCCTCACCAACACTTGTTGTTTTTTGTGTTTTTGATTATAGCCATTCAAATGGGTCTGAAGTGGTATCTCATTGTGGTTTTGATCTCATCTCTCTTAAAGTTTCAGATTTTTCTCAAGAAGTTGTTCATGAGCTCCCCACTCACTAGTTCAGCTAGATTATGCCCCTCCTGCAGTGCTGGGTCCTCCTCTCATCAGATCTCCGTATGGCACCGCCTGTTTTCTTGACTCTCTCTCTCGATAGTCAGGGATTGGGTCCATCCTTGCTCATATTTGTAGCTCCAGTGCATCGTGAGGAGCCTGGCCACCAGAGGACTACATTCAGAATAACGACGCGAGGACCCAGACTTCAGGACATGCAGCTCATTCTCCTGGGAAGCCAGACCCCACCCCCTTCCATCTGTACATTATCACAGTTGAAAGCAGGTGGTATTAATATACCCCCAACTGTAAAATTAGAGAAACCGACTTCCTTGATCCTCAGTGGGGATTTTTTTAAATGGTTGAGTACGTTTAACTCAAATCAGAGTTTGTATTTTCTCTTCATCGGGTCACCTTGGGTAACAATTTCATTTCTGTAGAAAGCTCATTGTGGAGGAAGCTGCATGTGCCAGGAGAACCCCAGGCCCATCCTTTTGATGGTGAGGGGAAGTCCACTCCCCCACCCTCTGGTCCCTGTCGTGTTTTCAGTTCCCTCTTTGTGTTTCTCTGTTGAATTTCTCTATTGTTCACAAACTTGCAAATCAGCTAGTTCTGGTGGAGGAGATGTTATAAGGGTGTCTGCCGAAGAGGCAGAAAAAATGTCCAGGGGTGGTGATAAAAATGTTTAACAGCTGTTAGGGAAGTGCTTGCTTCAGGGAGGGAGCCAGGAGCCAGAGTGCCACCCCCACGGGCTGGGTGTTAACCTGTGCGTTGCTAGATTTGAGCCATGTCCACAGGGCCATGTCCACAGGCCTGGTGGTAGAGGAGGGGTCTTTGACAGTTGGGGTGGCTAAGAGTTTGGGCAAGTTTGGCCATTTACTAAGGAGCACGAAACTGTCCCAGCATATTGGGATCTGGTAGAGCTGGACTGATGCCTGTTGGCCAGAGGTGACCTCTGGCTGTTTCAGAGGTGTTTAATCTTGGTGTCCTGTAAATTAAGACTCAGATCTGGCCTCTGAGTTGTCAGTTTTGAGTTATTATCTAGCCTGTTGCTTCCATGGGTCCTTTGCTTCGCTTCTGTCGGCATGAAAAATGGCTGTTCAGCAGAGGATGGAGTACACCGACCCCTAAATGGAAACAAGACACGATTTTAGGGGTGCTAGAGGAGGTTCCCACTTGGTAATAAAGGAGGTATTGTAGACGCTTGTATCATGTGGGTGAAGGCCAGGTGTGCTCAGAACTCAGACTTCAGATGCTCACAGGGACCAGACAGCTGACAGAAATGAGTGAATCAGGCCAGTGAAGGGTGCCAGGGAGTAGTGTCAACGAGGAGTCCCCTGGCCACTGCAGAGTAGGCTGGGATATGTAGTCCGTCTCAGGGTTCAGGTAGAAAAGAGGATAGGTGTGGAAGAGCAGCTCATGGTCTGCCGTGGTGGAGATTTTATTCTTCTCTATAGAGTGTTCAGAGACCCCTCTTTATGGGCACATTTGAATAGAGACCTAAGGAAGTGAGGGAAATGGCCGTACTGTTACTGGGGGAAGGAATCCCAGGCAGTTCAAGTTCAAGAGCGTGTGCTGGTCAGTTGCTGGTTTGCTCTCAGATTGACCCCCTGCCCTTCCTCTGCAGACTCTATTTCCCAGGTTCCTTTGCCCATTGTTTCAGCGGGAGGTGGTGGTAAGTTTAGAAGGTGAGAGGAAGAGGGAAGCTGGATTGTTTCTTCCTCTCAGCCCCGCTCTAGGGAGCATCTCTAGCAGTGGCTGTGCTTCCTCCGTGGTCCATGGAGGTGTCCCATGACCAGTGACTGCCGGTCAGGCCTTCTCTTGTCCTCCCCTTTCCTCTGAGTGCCCCTGCCACAGTCCGGCTGTTGCCTGCAGCCCTGATAGCACCACCTCTGCCTTCTGTTCCTCTGGCTCTAGGGATGGGCTGGCTTTCTGACATCAGTTACTTCTGGGAGGCCTCGTTACCTCCTGTTTGGCTTTTGATCTCTTCCAAACTCTTTGTAACAGATGTTCTGTATGAAATTCCTTCAGTGGACCACCCGGTGTGGTTTCTGCTTTCATGGCTGGGTAGGCGCTGAGGTGGAGCAGGCATGGCTTGTTGGGGGAATGGCCAGGTGACCGGTGAGGCTGTCGCAGGGTGAGTGACAAGGAGGTGGAACAGGGTGAAGCAGAGAGGTAGCGGGGAGCTTGGTCACGTACAGGCAGTAAGTGGCAGTTTATCCTCCTTTCCTCGCTTTATTTTTGTGATCTCCATTCACCCTGACCAGGATAATTGGTGCTTGTTCTATAGAGTCAGTACTTTAAATTTAAATCTACAGAAGTCTTCAAAAGCAGTCCAGTATCTCATATTATTGTGCATTTATTCATTCTTTAAAAATATGTCAAGTTCTGAATTACATACTTTAAAATGGTGAATTTTATATTAAGTGAATTTTACTACAATTAAAACTGAAAGTGGCTAAGTTACTTCTAATTGGTAAGTTGAAGTTTTTTTCTAATGGAAAGGGAGTTTAAAAAATAACTAAAAGGGGATTTAACAGCAGAGTTAATGTCAGTTGTAGAAAAATAGTGACAATTTCATCTCTAGTCCAAAAAAAAAGTTATCAATCAATGTAAAATGGTGCAGCCACTGTGGAAAATAGTTTGATGGTTCCCCAAAAAGTTAAACACAGAATTACCAAATGATCCAGCAATTCCACTTTCAGATGCATACCTAAAAAAATTGAAAGCAGGAACTCATACTTGTACGTAAGTGTTCATAGCAGCGCTGTTCACAAGAGCCAAAAGGTGGAAACAACCCAAATGTCCATCGACAGTTGGAATAGATAACAAAGTATAGTCTATACTATACATAATGGAATATTATTCAGCCATAAAAAGAAACGAAGCACTGATACATACTATAACGTGGATGAACCTTAAAAATATGCTTAAGCGAAAGTAGCTAGATACAAAAGGCCACATATTGTATGATTCCACTTAAATGCAGTCTCTAGAATAGACAAATTCATAGAGACAGAAAGTAGGTAGAATAGAAGTTACCAGGGATAGGGGCGTAGGAGGGGAGTATGGGGGAGTTAGTGTTTAATGGCTATGAAGTTTCTGTTTGGGATGATGAAAAAGTTCTGGAAATGGATAGCGGTGATGGTTTCACAGCATTGTGAAGGTACTTCCTGTCACTGAATTATACGTGTAAAAATGGTTAAAGTGGTATATTTTATTATGTATATTCTGCCCCGGTTTAAAAAAGCAAAAAGACAGTCCCAAGTTTACATACTTCGTGTAAGTCTTTATTCCGTATTCTTGTTCAAAGCACAGTCCTTGTGTTCTAGTTCCAGGAGGCAGTCTTGTGGCTGGTTGGGAAATGGCCGGGTGAGAAAGCCGCAGCCCCTTACTGGAAACTCTGCTTTGCCAACCCACTTGTGTCTCATAGTCGGGCTCGTCCGGATTGGGGTGTGACTGGGATTCGGGAGTCCCTGTGCTCACCCAGGTCTCAGCCTGGAATATGGAAGCACTCGGTTTGCCTTTTGTTCCTAGAATGGTCGATATCATGAGTGGCTGATTCTGTTAGTTTCCTACCTGAGATCCCTTCCCCTTTTCCTCCTTGGCCTAATAGAACCCTGATTTTGCTTGGGGCTGCAGGATGTCCTCTAGGTCATGGATCATGGATCTCACCAGTCGTGACATACTCTCCACTCCCTGGTGGTTTTCTGGGATTACTTATCCTTGCCTGAAGAAAGGGGTGATAGAGCTGGCTTTATCTTACCCTCTTTCTTCTGCTCCAGTTGTGGATGTGATGCGCAGAGTGGTGACAGTCCTCTGAGACAGTGAGGTGCAGATCAAGAGGTTGGAGATTCTGCCCATGACAGAGCTTTTGAATCAGCTGTCTAATTCCAGACTGAATATGTGAGAAGAATAAGCCTTTGTTTACAAGGAGCCTAGCTCCTGATCATTGGGTTTTCTGTTTCTTGTTGAGCAATGCTTTGGTTTATTTTATTTTAGTTTTTTTTTAGGGGGGAGGTAATTAGGTTTATTTTTATTTAATTACTATTATTTTAAAAAATGGAGACACTGGGGATTGAACCCTGGACCTCATGCATGCTAAGCATGTACTCTACCACTTGAGCTGTACCCTCCCCCACGTTTGTTTATTTTTGAGGGATGCCTTCGGCCCTTCAGTGTGTGCAGGCATCGCTCAGTGCCTGCCGTGGTGTCAGTCTCCCACAGTGACTATCAGATGGTTGAAGAACATGCCCTAGCTCACTGCATTCGGCTTCTTCTGGCTGTAAGTGACAGCCAACCACTTAGACAGACTGAGGCAGAAAAGGGCACTTACTGACTCAAGAAACTAAGAAAACTGGGGGTTGAGCTGGGTCAAGAGTCTCAGCATCTCCCATGTCTGTCCCTTTGTCCCTCTCAGCCCTGCTTCTCTTTGGGTTGACATCTTTCCAAGGTGGGCCACTCTACCTGACGGGGGGAAAATGGCCCTATGTAGCTCCAGATTTACGCTAGTGTTAGAGCTCCTACTTCTGGAATGGTGGTTGGCAGACTTCTTCCTTAAGGGATCAGGTAGTAAGCACTTCAGGCTTTGTGGGCCACAGGTCTCTGTCGCAACTTCCCAGCTCTGCCTTTGTGGCAGGAAAGCAGCCAGGTCTTTACAAGATGACTTGTAAAAAAAACCAAAGGACATGATTGTGTTCCAATAAAACTTTACTTACAAAAACAGGGGTGGGGGTGCTGATTTTGGCCCTTGGCCATTGTTTGCTGACTTCGATTCTGGAAGGAGACAAGACCTCTCTTCTAGTGGTTCAGGTAGAAGTTGTGGGGAGGGCCCAGTGGTCCAGGCCTGGGGCTAGGGTGAGGCCAATGAGGCACTCACTTCAGCCACAGAATTTAAGAGAGCACCAAAAAACTCAGCAGTCAAGAGAAATAATATTTTCATGCAGTATTTTTAAAAGTCAAAATTAATACAGAAAAAAATCCATCATGTACAAAATATCAAACCGGGCCAGGATGAGAGTGGGCTGAGTGAGGCAAGTTGAGACACATGCCCTGCTGTGGCCAGGGGGTTGCCCAGCCTGGGTGACCCGCCCGCCCCGTGGCAGGGAGAGGTTGGTAGCGCTAAAGGCAGCAAATGGAACATGGTTCTTTTAGAAAAAGAGGGTGTTGCTCCCAGAAGAAAGGGTAGGAATGCCGTTTGCCTGCCTTGGTGCCTTGGCACCAAGCACTTCATATGTATGCTTTATTTTCTCATTTTTTTCCCTCTTAGCAAACCTTAAAGACAAGTACTGTTATCCTTATTTTACTGAGGAGGAAAATGAAGGGCAAAAGAAGTTGCCCCAGGGTCACACAACGCCTGAACTAGAATTTGAGCCAGGGTTTGTGCCCTCCAAAGTATGCATTCTTGAATTCTTGGCATCGATTAAAGTTGAGGCCTGTTAGAAACCTTGCCAAAGTCCTGTGCTATCATTTATCCTCTGCCAACAAGTGCCCCCAGGTAGCTCACCTCTAGGCGCCCTTCCTGGCTCTGGTTCTGGTTGGCAGATGGCTTTCAAGAGTCTGGAGACCCAGAAGCCATCTCCCACTTTTGGAATCAGCCCCGAGTTTAAAGCTGTAAGAGATCAGTATATATTCCCAAATTAAATTACAGCCACTCCAAGTGTTAAGTGGCAGGTGAGCTTCTCTTTAAATAGACCACGTTAATTCTGGCAGTGGAAGCGGGGCCCTACTGGGATAATGATGATTATCGTCAGCATCACTCTGGCAAGCTTTGGAAGGATTCTGTAGCAGTAAGCAATTCGCGGAATTGAAAGGTGAAAACATGCCTTAAAGTGTTTCATGTGTATTCAAGGTCAGGGGGAGGTGACTGCAATTTTCAGGAAAGACAGGATGCAGGTGAGAGTCACTTGATTGGAATCGTGATGGATTTATAGATGGTTGTCTGGTGTGTTACAAAACAAGTTATCGGCTGTCTGGCTGGCCGGCCCAGAGTAATACTCTCACCAGATTCCCTGTCCTGGTTTCTGAGAGAGGCTTCAAGTAGAAGCAAGGCTGTTATGTACTCATGAGGCTTGGGCTGATCCTAATGGGTTTCAGAAGGGTGTGAGTTTGGTTTTTAGGGCTTGAGACAGAAGGTATTCTGAGTGAACTACGCTGCTGGTGGTTTTTTTTTTTTTTAAACATTTTTTTGTTGAGTTATAGTCATTTTACAATGTTGTGTCAAATTCCAGTGTAGAGCACAATTTTTCAGTTATACATGAACATATATATATTCATTGTCACATTTTTTTTTGCTGTGAGCTACCATAAGATCTTGTATGTATTTCCCTGTGCTATACAGTATAATCTTGTTTATCTGTTCTACATTTTGAATCCCAGTCTATCCCTTCCCACCCCCTGCCTTCTTGGCAACCACAAGTTTGTATTCTATGTCTATGAGTCTGTTTCTGTTTTGTATTTGTTTTTTTTTTTTAGATTCCATATATGAGTGATGTCATTATGGTATTTTTCTTTCTCTTTCTGGCTTACTTCACTTAGAATGACATTCTCCAGGAACATCCATGTTGCTGCAAATGGCATTGTATTGTCAGTTTTTATGGCTGAATAGTATTCCATTGTATAAATATACATCTTCTTTATCCAGTCATCTGTTGATGGACATTTAGGCTGTTTCCATGTCTTGGCTATTGTGAATAGTGCTGCTATGAACATTGGGGTGCAGGTGTCATTTTGAAGTAGAGTTCCTTCTGGATACATGCCCAGGAGCGGGGTTCCTGGGTCATATGATAAGTTTATTCCTAGTCTTTTGAGGAATCTCCATGCTGTTTTCCACGGTGGCTGCAACAAACTGCATTCCCAACCTGCTGGTGATTTTACCAGTCGATCTGAGACATTTATTCGAAATGGTCTCAGAGGTTGGCTTGATCTACAAATGCATACATGCCCTTGTATGTCCATACACATTTAGATGCTGTTAACAGAAAAAGGAAAAGTGGGAACAGCACACATGTTCCTGTGTAAGAAGGTAATGATTAAACAAACAGTGGTTGGTCATTATGGGCTGGGCATCACACTCAGTGTTTTACCTCCCTTTTCTCCAGTTATCCCAATGACTCTGGGCGATTCTGCACTTTGGGACTTCAAGGGAGAAGAGTCTGAAGCTTTGCCTAGTTAGGGGCTTACACAGGGTCATTCCACTGAAGATCTCTTCACCTGTTGTCCTGCCTGCTAGGCCAGAAACTTGTTAGGGACGAGTTCTTCTGGTCTCCCTGGTGGCCCATGGCCTCCCCCAGCTTATGGCTCCTGATAGGAATGTAGTCCCTGCTCGTTGAGCTGAACTGAAATATCACAGTGAGCTTATTAACCTGGTGCCCAGTTTATGGTAATGTGTGTATTTGCATCCTTCTGCAAGGAAGGTGCAAAGATCTTAACACATTCTTAGAGGAGTCCTGAGTCTTTTTAGCTCCTGGACTGGAATCTCCATCTGGCAGCAGACACAGCATTTTCTCCCTCGGGATGTTAAGCAGTGGTGAACACGATCATTTTGAAGAAGGCAGAGCCCCCCTCACTTCACAAAGCAGTGTGAACATGTGGTTTGCAGTGAGACAGCTCTGAGGTCTGTCTCTACTGCTTACTGGGGATCACTGGGCGAGTTACTTCACTTGTCCAGGCCTCAGGCCTTGTCTTTGACACGGAGGTGGTCTTGGTGGTTCTGAGGACTGAGGTTGGATGTAGTGTTCAGTGCAATGGCTGGTACGTGGCTAATGCTCAGTAAGTAGTAGTGGTTGTCACGATTGTTGCTGTTGTTATTATTGGCAGCATGAAAAGTGTTGATGAGCCATTGTTAAGTAAGGAAGATTGATCACCAAATTAGGTGTACACTAGAATTACAACTATGAGAAATGTCGGTGTGCATGTGGACCAAAAAGGCAGGATGTGAGGTGGTATTATGACTTTCTGTGGATAAAACCAAACTTCTTAGCTTTCCTTTATAGCCTAAATCTATTCCTATTCTCAGACCTATGGAACTCTCTCCTAAGGGACTAGAAATGAGGACAGTTAGTCATGTACAGGGATGTTCAAAGCAGTATGTAGGGGAAGTTGGCAGTGCATCATGTTTCCAGCAGTAGTGAAATAGTTAGATTGTGTTTAACTGGGAAGCCATCAAAAATTATGTTTTCAGAGATCTTTAAATGTGACAGGAAAATGTTCATGACCTAGATAAGAAAAGAAACAGGCCAGGGTGCAGAGTTTATATGTGTGTGTATGTATTTATATGTATGCGCATGTACACATGTACGACACACAGTATGATGGTGCAGTAGTTTCTTATGGCCGCTTGAACAAATTGCCACCAACTTTGTGATGTAAAACAACACAAATTAATTTTTCTTACGGTTATGGAGGGCAGAAGTTCAAAGTCAGTTTCACTAGGCTGAAGTCAAGGTGGATGGCAGGGCTCATTCCTTCTGGAGGCTCCAGGGCAGAATCTGTCCCTTGCCTCTTCCAGCTTCTGGTGGCTTCTGGCAGTTTCTGGCATTCCTTGGCTATGGCTGCATCACTCCAGTGTCTGCTTTCCTGGTCACGCTGCCTTCTTCTCTGCATCAGATCTCCCTCGGCCTCCCTCTTTGAAATTTGTTTGTGATTATATCAGGCCCGTGGGGACTATCCAGGATAGCCTCTCCATTTTGGGTCCTTAAATTAGTCACATCTGCAGAGTCCCTTTTGCCGTATAAGGTGACATTCACAGGTTCCAGGGATTAGGGTATGGTTATCTTTGGGGTCATAATTCAGTGATCACAGATGCCAATTTTCTATAAAAAAAAATACAGGTGCAGGCATAAAGACTGGCTTGCGAATGCCGGTCGTCTCCGGATGGTGGATTGGGGGTCGTTTTTATTTTTGGTCTGCTCTTCGGTATCTTCCTTTAAAAGTGCGTAAGGAGTAACTGTGTTACAACCCTGACAAATGCCGGTGGGCGGTTACTGTGGAAGTGACGAGCGCCCCGGGCCGGTGCCGCGGCGCCGCCCGCTGTCTCCGCCCGCTGTCTCCGCAGAGCCCGTGTTCTGGTTCTACGTGAAGGAGGTCCTCAGCAAGCACGAGCTGCAGCGCTTCTACTCCCTGCGCCACATCGCGTCGGACGTGGGCCGCGGCCGCGCCTGGCTGCGCTGCGCCCTCAACGAGCACTCCCTGGAGCGCTACCTGCACACGCTCCTGGCCGACCGCGGCAGGCTCAGGTACCCGGAGGGGGCTCTGCGGGGGCGGGGGGCACATCGGCTGATCTGACCGCCAGCTTCGGGGCACCACCCGGGCTTCCCTCTTACAGCCTCGCCTTGTTCAGCTGCGCTGGGGGGCCGGTGGACCTGGGAATAAACCAGGATGCCTGTGAGGGGCTCCACGTGGCAGCTGCTCATAGCAGGCACCCCTGTAATGCTTGTTATTATTAAGGCCTCGGGTGTGGAGAGAGCTTTGGTCTTAGGACACAGCCTGAACCTCACTTAGAGGAATTTTAATCTAGATTTCTTTCGGCTTCAGAATTTCTCTTTAGATGCTGAGTGTTTAGTCCCCAGTCTCATGTTGTGTCTTTCATTGTGGGCTGGGTGCTGTATAGCTCCTTCTGGTTTTTTTGAGGTTCATCAACCCCAAACCGACTGAAAGAAACAGGGAAGTTTTAGGCTGGGGAGAGGAAGTCATTTGTTACTAAAAACAATCCCCCATTTTATTATGTTTTCTTTTTTTCTTGATCGTAAAGTTTACTCTGTCAGGTAGTATAGGCCAGGTTATGCTGCCCTAACAAGCGTCGTGTAAACCTCAGTGACTTGAGACAGCCAAATTTATTTCTTCCCCTGCTACATGTCTGTCATGGGTGAGCGGGACTGGGGGTGTTGTCTCACTGCAGGGACCCAGGCTGACAGAGGCTGTCTCTCTACATACACTTTATTGATTACCAAGGCAGGACAAGGGGCTATGGCTAATGAAGCCCTGATTCTTCAGGCTTCTGCACCGTGATGCTTCACTTCCGCTCATATCTCATTGGCTGTCAAGTCACACGGCCATAGGCAAGCTCAGCAGGTTGAGAAAGGTATGGTTATCCCACGGCAATGGGGAGAAGGGACTGAATGTGCGTCAGTGATAGTACAGTGAGCCACCGTCCCGTCAAAAACATTAGACAGTGCTGCAGAACCTGCTGGGGAAACCTTAAATCACTCATACTTTACACAGACATAACTGCTATCATGATGATATGCTGACGTTTGTGATCTCTCTCTCTCTTTATCTCTCTCTCTCTCCCCCTCTCTTTCTCTCTCCCTCCTTCCCTACCCCTCTTCCCCTTCTGGCTATTATTTCCCCTCTGAGAAGGGTGGACTGGATGTGTTGTTTTGTGTCACCTGATGATACAAAGGGACAGTGATCAGTTCTGCCCTGGTCCCTTGAATAACTTCTGCATCAGTAGTGCCCAGATCCTTAGCAGTGAAATTTCGTTTAATTCAATAAGCTGGCATTTCATTAGTGCCATGATGCAGTCCCTTGATTTCACATCTTGCCATGTGTTCCCAGGCTCAAGTCTCCTCTGTTTTTTCTGCTGTTTGTGTTCACCTCTCTACCAGTAGTTTGTTAGGTGTTGTAGGATTGTGCATGAAGGCTCTAAAAAATTACCCTTGAAGTTCCCCTATTGATTTTGCCTGTGATTCCTTTGTCCAGTTGTATGTTCAGACTCTGTGGGTCTGAAATGGGAGGGATGGGGGCCAGGACAATGGGTACTGGCTGTACCTGTTTGCTGCTTAGGACCTGAGTCGGGAGGCTGTGAATGTCTGTCTGAACATTAACCAGCTTTCATTAAGGAGAACATACTCATGTCACTTACATTAGGTTTTTTTTGGTTTTTTTTGGTGAAG
Source organism: Camelus ferus (assembly GCF_009834535.1). Classification (NCBI taxonomy): domain Eukaryota; kingdom Metazoa; phylum Chordata; class Mammalia; order Artiodactyla; family Camelidae; genus Camelus; species Camelus ferus. The sequence goes on along the minus strand of NC_045713.1, from coordinate 28,328,777 downwards.
CTCTTTACAGCAGGTGATTTTTTTCACAAGTGCAGTCTACCCTCCATATCCCCAGGTTCTGTATCTGTGGATTAAGCCAGCCTTGGATTGAATACTACGTTTAAGATCCGTGGTTGGTTGAAGCTGTGGATGCAGAATTTGCAGATAGGGAGGGCCAGCTACACTATGCTGTTTTATATACGCACCCATAGATTTTGGTGTCTGTGACCAGTCCTGGAACCAAACCTCCATGGATACCAAGGGACAACTGTAGTTCAGAGTTGTACTCTCAGTATCAAGGTTGAATGTAACAGTGAGCAGTTGAAATGAATCAGCTGTTAAGAATCACAGTTGAACTTACCTAAATCACTGGCCACTCTAACTCAATGTGGGAAAACCAAATTCATTTACATGCATAAAAACTGGCCTCAATTTGTAGCGAATCACTGTTATGGGAATCAGAGGGGCAGCCGCACTGCCAGCTGGAACGTATAGTCTGTGCTTCCACTGACATTTGGCCAGGTAAGCATGTTGAAGGTGAGGGGTCTCTTTTCTCTTCCTGTTAGTTGTATTCAGTTGCTTCAGCAGCTGTGTCTCCAGTCTCTTGCTGAACCACAGGTCACCCATCACTGACAGTGCTTTAGTGAAATTGAGTTTTGAGTCCATTAGTTTAGAGTTCTCGGGCCTGGTGGAGAAGTCGGGGAGATAACGATACTTGCTTGTGATTGCTTAGCAGGGGGTCAGATAAAGAGCTGGAGAATGGGGCTGGGGGCCCTGCTTGTGAGCCCTGGCTGCACCATTCATTGCCGACTGACTGTGGACAGTGGGATGACCTGCAGGCCTCTCCTGGTCCCCTTCTCCCCCTGTCGTTTAGATCTGTGAGCCTTTTTAGCTTCCTAGCCTTTTCCAGGGATAACCTGGGCTTTTGGGTCTACAGCCCACACAGATGTTACACACAAGTGCCCTGATTGATAGAGCCATGGAACGCTATAATTTTTTTCTGAAATTGTCTTTTCTTGTATTAGCCCAATCAAGGGGGCCCTATGGGCCAGCTCAGATTTCCTGTCTGTCTCTTGGAGACATTGCTTAAGTGGAAGTCCCCTCTCGTTTTGTCCCCTTTCTCTTTTTCTGCTTTATAAATACCACGTTTACATCTCATGCCTGTTTTGGTGTTCTCAAGCTCAGGGGACTCTAGAGATCTCAGGGGACCAATGAGGAAGTTGTAGGATATATGTGTTCAATCCTTTGTTTACAACTAGAAGCCTCAGCCCAGCAGAGACCTCATCCATCCACTCTGGGATGGCCAGGCACGGGTTTTCCAGGTAGGTCTGGCTAATGGATGCAGAGGACCACTGTTCAGAGCTTTCCTTCTCTCTCTTTCAATTTGCAGCACTTTTTATGAAGACTGGGCTTTTGTGATGGACGAAGAAAGGTCTAGCATGCTTCCTACCATGGCAGCTGGTAAGCCTGGCCAGGGCGAGGGGCGGTGGGTCCTGTGAAGCTTGGTGAGCAGACGAGGCTGCCTGGGAATGAACTGATAGCTCCAAGGGATGCTGGGATTTTCCTCATCCCTCGCCGACTTAATGAGTCACTCACCACTGTCCTTCCTTTAGTGGCGATGAGCACTGAGTCCATTTCTCTAGAATTTGATACCCTGGGTGGGAAAGTGGGGTTGAGGGTTTGGGCTGTGGCTTTGCAAGTGTAATATAAAGATCCAGGGAACTGGGGACAGGAGACCTGCCTTTGAGGCCTGGCTGTACCCCTCTCTGGCAGGCGGCCTGGGTAGATCCTGTGAGCTTTCTTACCTTTGCTTTCCTCTTCTTCGAAGTGGGAACCCAGATAGCATGGCAGTCACCTTTATAGGGCTGTGACAGACTCAAATGCAATAGAGTTCAAGTACATGATTTGTCAACGCAAAAGCCCTGGATTGATTTTAGTTGGTGACTTGTTACATTGTTTAATGTTTGACTCTCACTCAAAGGCTGAGCCCAACAGAAGTGGGCAATTTGCTTTCTTCCAAATCCTTTGTTGCCTCCTTCTTTCTCTTTCCTGAAAGTTGACACTAAGTCCCATATTTTGAGAGTTATGTTAGGCTTGTCCATTGATAAGGAGAAGTCAGGTGACCATGAGGTCCTCTATAGGCCGTAGGATACCAGTGCAAGTTTTTGCCCAAAGTGTTAATGGTAATGATATTGGTGCACATTTTTTGATTGCTCACGGAGCTGTTTTTGGTGAGTGATGGTCTTAATACTTACTCTGTGAGATTATCATTTCCATTTTATAGATAAGGAAACTGGAGCTCAGCGAGGGTATGAACAACTTGACTAAGGAAGGTCTCATAGCTCGTCAGCGGCAGTCCTGGGATTCGTCCCGGGCAGTCTGACTTCACAACTTATGCCTTAGTTGACTTTATTATTTTTTTTCTTTTCATTATTATTTGCTGAGCTAGAGAGGACTAGCCTTTTATTCATCTCATTAATTTTTTTAAATGGAAGTATAATTGATTTTGGCTCCTTATTTGCATCTGTCTTCCTGACAGACAGGGAGTGAATTTGGAAAGACCCAGCTCCAGTGATAGCATCTACTGACCCTAGTTTTGTGGGAGGTTTTTATCCACGTTTAAGATGAGTGTGTCCCCTCTTGTGTGCTATAAGGTCTACAGTTTGTTTATTGTGTTGGAGGTGTGACTGTTCAACAGCAGACACTCCACTCCATTTCTGGGGCAGGTCTGAACTCCATCCTCTTCGCGATTAACATTGACAACAAGGATTTAAACGGGCAGAGTAAGTTTGCTCCTACCGTCTCGGACCTCTTGAAGGAATCCACGCACAATGTGACCTCCTTGCTGAAGGAATCCACACAAGGAGTGAGTAGCCTTTTCAGGGAGATCACGGCGTCCTCTGCTGTCTCCATCCTCATCAAGCCTGAGCAGGAGACCGACCCCCTGCCCGTCGTGTCCAAGCACATCGGTGCCGGTGAGCGGGGTGGGCAGATGGAGGAAAGCAGAGGGGTGGGTGAGGGTGGATGTGCCTCATCACTTGAAAGTGCCGAGGGAGGGAAATCTGCTGCACTCACATTTTCAGTATATGTTTGTGTTCATCTTTCTGACCCTTGTTTACTCGGAAAGGGATCTGAGAGATGTGAAGATGACAGGGTATCAGCACAGTCAGAGCAGACTGGGGAGGCAGGGGCGTGATGGTCACATGAAGCCAGATGAGGTTGATCTTCATTCGTTTATTCCCCCATCCATCATTTGTTCATCCTTCTGATAAATGGGATGGAAGCCCAGCATAGGATGCTTGGAGAATGTATACTGTTGGGGGGATGACATTTTAGTGGTGGCCAGGGGAAGGGAGGGGGTGATCAGCTTTGACTCTAGGCTGCAGGGAGGCAAAAGAACGTTGATTCAGTTCACGTTAACTTTGCAAGAAGTTTACAATATCCCTTAAGCTTTCTGGGACATCCAGAATGTTGCTATAGCAAAATTGGAAATTTGAGGTTTAAAGACTTAGTCCTGGTATTCTCAGATCCCTTACACAAGGTGGTGATCATGGGCACCTCTTTGGAATTATTAATGCTGGTGAAAACTGAGAGTCCTGTGGAGTCTTTGCTGCATACTGGCTTTATCTGTCTTGCCTTCTTCTCAAGCAAAGAGCCCCACATGCGAATGACGTATAACAGGACTGTTGATAACTTTGTGTAACAGAGATGCTGGAACTTGTATACCCAAAGAAGTATCTTCTCCATCCATTTTGGGAACCCTGCTTTTGACATTATCTCAGAGTTGTGATACATTGGTGAAGCATGACCTACGTTTAGATAGATCGGAGTTTTTGGAATTGTCTCAAAGTGTCTCATAGCCAAGTTTGATGATTGAGATGGGTGAACAAACTGGCTCATCTAAGTGCTAGTCACCAAGGCAGTCTTGACTTTGGTTTCATTTAGCCTTAGCTGTCTAATACACAGCTTCAGAATGTAGTGGCTTAAAACAACGAACCACAGTTTATTATTATTTTTTTTAATGACTCCATGGGTTGGCAGGATGGTTCTTCTGCTGGCTTCACCTGGGCTCCCTCATGGGACTGCTGGTGACTAAGCTGGAAGATCCAGGATAGCCCCATTCATGCATCTGGAATTGGTGCTGACTGCTGGCTGGGGCATCTCAGCTTTCCTCCACATGGCCTCTCATCCTCCCATAAGCTAGAATGGCTTCTTCTGTGTAGTTTCAGGGCAGCATTCCGAGAGGGTCTAAGACCTCTTGATGCCCAGGCTCTAGAACTCACACTTCGTTATTCCTGCCACATTCTGTTCTTAAAAGCAGAGCACTAAGCCAGCCTGGATTCAGGGGGGTGGAGAAATAGACACCGCTGTTGATGGGAGGAGCAGCAGTGTCCCATTGTGATGGGGCTTTGTGCAGGGCTGGGAGGAACTGGGGCCATTAAACAATTGACTGCAGTGTCCAAACTGGTTTTCTTGGTCTCATCTCCCAGCCGTGAGAGTGTTTTCCAAAGTGAAACAGTAAAAATCATCTCAGTAATGATTTGTCCTTTGACTCAGAGGACTGCTTAGAAGGCATGATTGTGATGTGTGCTTTGTGGCATATTTGTTTAAATCAGAAGTAGAGCCCCACATCCATTTTGCTCAGTCTCCTGTAGACGGATATTTTCCCCCAAGGATTTAAAAATCTGAATTTATCTTAAATTTACTTTTTAGTAAAAGAGGGTTTCCCACAGTCTAGAGGCAGGATGGCTCAATCCTCACTTTATCTTTCCTGCTTTTTCTTATCCTGTATCTTTTGCCAGATGCCAGATGTAAAAAGGAGAGGAAGAAGAAAAAGAAGGTGACCAACATCATCTCATTTGATGACGAGGAAGATGAGCAGAGCTCTGGTGATGTTTTTAAGAAGATGCCTGGGACAGGGGAGAGCTCAGAGGAGAACTCCGACCGCTCCTCGATCAATATCATGTCAGCCTTTGAGAGCCCTTTTGGACCCAATTCCAACGGAAGCCAGAGCAGCAACTCGTGGAAAATTGATTCTCTGTCTTTGAATGGGGAGTGTGGCTACCAGAAGCTCGATGTGAAAAGCATCGACGATGAAGACGTGGATGAAAACGAGGACGACGTGTATGGGGACAGACTGGGGAGGAAGCGCTCGGGCCACTCGGAGTCGCCTGAGAAGTAAGTTCTGCTTGAGCTTTTAAGGAAGGGTGGTACAGGTCTCTTCCTGCAGGATGGGGTGGCATTAGACTGCAATTTTTCATTTTTCAGATCTTGATTTAGGAGGAAGGAGCATTAGCTGGCTTTTCTCCTGAGAACTGAGCGGAAGGAGTATTTTATCTGAAGGCACTTGTTACAAAGTTGGTGTCAAGCTGTGTGCCTTGAAATTCTTGCTTCATGTGTATGTCTTCCATTTTTATCACTTGCATTTTGCTCACGTCTCTAACTTGCCACTAACATAGGAAGCTCAGGAGAGAGGCAGGGTATTCCAGAGAATTGTCTCAGGCTGGTAATTCCTGCGTTTACCTGCGGGGGTGCGCGCAGCAGTAGTTTGCCTGTGCTTGCCACCTTAACACCGGAGCTGCAGAGTTTTGCTTGCAGAAGGGGCGTGGAGCACGTGAAGGTAAGAGGAAGCAGTTAAAGAGCTTGGATCTTGGTATCAGGACAGAGGTTCTCACTTCCTAGCTACGCGGCTTAGGTTGGACTAGGTTGGGCCAGTTACTTTACCTCCCAGAGCCTCAGGCCTCATCTGAGACCTGGGAGAAAAACGGCACCTGCTTTGCAGAGTGCCCCGTTCATGGGGTACTGTGTGTGGGGTCTTTGGCCCTGGGCCGGCTCGTCGACAGGGACAGCGCAGGCGGCTGTGGCGGCTGTGACGCTGCTCTTGTGATAATTCCTGTGCTCGGTCTGACTCTTAATGCCAAGTAAACTCGCCGCCTCTTCACCTGAGTTTTACAGTGTGTAGTGTTATCCTGGTCACGGCTGACGTCAGAACCTGCCCGTGAAAGTGTGAAATGGAGAGCCTGAGCCCCCGTGGTGCGAGGAAGGAGCACGGCGCGCCTCTCGCCCTAACCGCCTCGGTTTCACGGGTCGGCTAGGAGTTCTTCTCCCCTGTCTCCTGAGACTGTGCCTGTTCTTGTTTTTGGTTTTTACCCTCGTCCTCACGTACACAGACACCGTGTTAGTAGCACGTGTAAGTTGCCTTATTCATCGCCTGGGATGTACCAGACGCGGCAAGCTGCGGCTTTACCTTCTCCTCACACTTAGAGCTGCGTGGAGGGGGTTGGTGGGGTCACCCTCGCTTGATGGATGAAAGAACCGGGTTCTGTAGAGAGTTAAGATTTGTCAAAGCAACGGGCAAAACTGGGATTAGGGTTAGGTTATGCTGTGCTGCAAAGTTTGTATGTGCTGTCGGGTATTTCCCATGTTTCTGCGTAACTTTGAATCTCCATTGGTTGACACTCAGTCAGATCAATATGTCATGATTTGCTAAAGGTTCCCCTATTGTTGAGCGTTTTGGTTGTTGGTAGGTTGTTGTTGTTTTTTTTGTTTTTTGTCATCAGCCATCCTGCAATGAGCATTTTCATGCACAAGGCTTTTTTCTCCCCCTGCGGTGTTTGTTAGGGTGGCTTCCCTGCAGCGTTGCTCCTGCTCACTGGGGATGAGTGTTTTTGGACCTGGGACCCAGGCTTGTGACCTGCTGTTTTAGTCTGGGTTCTCCAGAGAAACAGAACCAATAGCGTGTGTGTGTGTGTTTCTGTCTTGAGAGATTTACTTTAAGGAATTGGCTCACGTGATTGTAGAATGTGACAAAATCCAAAATCGGCAGGGTAGGCCAGCAGTTTGGAAACCCAGGGAAGACTTGCCATTCGAGTCCGAAGGCGGTCTGCTGGCAGAATTTCTTCCTCTTTGGGGGACCTCAGTCTTCTTCTCTTAAGGCCCTCCACTGAGTGGGGGAGGCCTGCCCAAATTATGGCGGGTGATCTGCTTTACTCAAAGTCTCCTGACTTAAATTTTAATCTCACTTAAGAAATACCTGCCCAGAAACATCAAGAATAATATTTGATCCACTATCTGGGTCCCGTGGCCTAGTCAGGTTGACACATGAAGTTGACCATCACACCTGCCTTCAGTTTTTCATCTGGTCCTTTTAGGCAATGCCGATTGCCTTCTCTTTCTCTGTAGGTGAGTGTATCTCTGAGTTGATTGGCCTCAGAGACAGTCATTTCTCTGCCTGCTAGATTTGGAGCCATCGACCAGGGAGATCAGCTTGCGAGCCAGGGTAGCCGCCAGCATTGTGATGTGTGAAACGCAGAACAGTGCAGGGTGGCCTTTGCAGGGCCCGGGCCCTGGGAGGCCATTGGGCCCCCTGCGGATTATGGACAGCCTCTCCCTGGCATAAAGGGGGGCTCTTGAGCGAACATTCCGTAGAGCATCTTGGGGACAGAGCAGAGGAATGATGAGATGGCCTACTGAGTAATACTTTCCTTTTGGTTCTAAGCTAATAGTCACATGAAGGGTTGAGGAGCCTGGAGGGGCCAGAACTTTAGCAGTTAAACAGCACAGCCAGGTTTGTGAGGGGAAAGCTGGCCAGGCCAGGAGGAAGCACACAGTGGATGGCAAAGTTGAATGCTCAGATGGTCTTTAAGATGCCCTGTTGGCCAAAAATTGGGCCAACACCTCTATTTCCTGACAGTTAAACCACTTCTTTGATGACTGAGGAAAAACTCTTTTCCCCTCCTGCCTTTATATTTGCCAGTGTTGGCTTTGCTTCTTGTCTTTTTCTTAAAAGAGGATAATAACTTTATTATAGAAAGGGGTTTTCCCGTCACTTTAGATGTGCTCTGTGATACCAACAGGGAAGTGGGCTGAAAACATAACTCAAAATGAAGTACAAACATGAAAAATGTCACACTTGACCAGCAGTTAGGCAACCGCAAAGCGAAACCAGACACTGTATTTTGACCATGATATTTGTCAAGATTTAAAAAGAGAACCGGATGAAAGGTGGGCCTGGGTTAGCGCCCTGCGGAGGGGGCTTGTTCTCAGTGTGTCCTCAGTGCCTGGAATCGCCCAGGCACCTAGTGGGCGTTAACTGAGGAATAGTGCCAGGCTGGCGCCTACGGGCGTCGTGATGGAGAGCTGGTGGTGTCCACAGCCCTCCGGGAAACGTTTGATACACTGTCAGGAGCCTTCAACTTGTTTCTCCCACTTGATTTAGCAATTCCACTGCTGGGAATCTGCCCTGAGGACGAGACTCAGGGTATAGGTTGCCACATCTAAGTACCAACGTCCTAACTTAAGAGAAGTGCAACAGTGGAGCTGAGCAAAATGTGCGGCCACGACGGGGCAGTTCACAGCAGAGTGGTGTGTGGTTTACATCTTAAAATCTTAACATTCAGGATCTTCAGCATCTTAAATGACATTTAAGCATGGCCAAGTAGCATGAAGATGAACTTATGAATTAACACTGAATGGAAAAAGCAAACTATAAAAACCTACACTGAGTTTCATTACGACCTTGTAAAGAGAAGTAAATGAGGAAAGAAAGAAAAAAGGCACTAAGGAAAATAGTGTCTCACTATTAGTTGTGTCCCACACAACTAATAGTTGTGTTTGGGGCAGTGTGGCTTTGGGTATATTTTTTCCCCCCTTCACTTTAGGGCATTTTGTAGGTTTTAAAACAAGTGTCTTTTCTAATGAAAAGCAAGACCTGTTATGTTTTTAAGCCTTCTGTGACACTCTGTTCTGAACTGGTCTCTTGCCTCAGGAATCACTTCAGTATAACTCATTTTTGAAGTGGTGGCCGTTGGCCTCTTTCATTCGGGTCTGAACCTCAGCTGATAGGGCCTGACATCACCTTGTGCTCTGCATGTGTTCCTGGCAAGTGATAAGACGTCCCCTTTGAAACAGCAGAAAACCCCACTGCCCAGAGCCAGTGCAGTGGCCAGGAAAAGGTTTTGCCATCTGGTCCTGAGGGGGAGTCCCTGGTTGCCTCTGGGTGTCCGGCGGTCCCCATGGTCACCAGCTGCTGGAGCGGAGCCCCAGGAGGGCGGTCTGGTAGAGGCAGAGCCAAGCTCACCCCAGAACCCGGCTCTGCTGCTGGGCACACAGGTGTGGGTGCTTCCTCTTTTGTGCCTTATTGTGTGTTACCTGCAGGACCAAGGGAGACGTTTGGCACAGTTCCGTGAGGATTACATCCCACAGGTGTGTGACCAGAGCTTGACAGGGCTGAAAGGAGAGTGTGTACAGGACAGGCCTTGAAAGAGGACTTGGCATACTAGCCTGCCGGCAAACCCACACCCAAGCTGAAAATGGCTGTTTCGTTTTTTTAAATGGTTGTAAAACCCAAAAGCCGAACAAGGAAAAAAACCAATGAGGTATACTTTTGGCCACAAAGCCGAAAATATTGACTATCTGGTCCTTTACAGAAAAATTTTGTTAATCTCTGCTCTGAGTGAAAGAGGAAACTATATGCATCGTGTAACTGGTGGGCAGCAGCCAGGAGACCCATTGTAATTGGGTTTGGAAGACCTGGGCTGAATCCTACAAGCCTTGGTTCTGTCGAAGACATAACCTTGGACAAGTCACAGCATCTCTTTTTTCCTCCTCCCTCTCCTTCCCTCCTTCCCCCTCCCCGCCTCCTCATTCCTCCTCCTCATCCCTCCCTTCCTCCTTCCCTTGCTCTATTAAGTGGGTATGATTATGATCTGCTTTGGTCTTCTTTACATGTGAGTTACAGAATCATTTTATAAACTTGAGAGTATTGTACAAGTGCTTCCTGGTCTTTATTAGTGTTGCCTAATTGCCCAGAGGCAAATGCTCAACGGGCAAATAATTTCTCAGACAAATTGAACTGAGCCAGCCCTGCATTGCGAAGATCGTACAGGTTGGTTTTGTACTTGGTGGATGAGGTGACGGTTCAACAGATCATATGAGCCTGGTTAACCTTCGAGCTGACCCCCTTTCTCGGAAGGGAGCCAGACACGACCTGATCTGATGCTCCGCTTTTACTCACGAGGGCTTGAGAACCAGTGAGGCGAAGTCCGCCTGCCCAGGGTCACGTGGCTGACGTCAGTTCAGAACCCGGAGTGCACGGCGCTTCCTTCCTGGAGCACGTGGACCTTCTCCGCCAGCTCCACGGATCTGAGCTGCCGTTTCACACCCTTTGTGTGATTCCTGCCCACATCCCCCAGCAGACTTTAAGCTCCACAAGGGCAGGATGTACCCTGTTTGCTGGTTCTTTTTCAGCACATAATGTATGTGAGCACACCGCCTGGTATGGAGCAGGTGCTTGGTAGACACTGGCTGAAAGAGTGGGTGCAGATCTGGCTCCAGACCACACGCCCCTGACTCCCGGCCCAGGCCAGCTCCTGTTCTCAGCCTCGTCACAGCCTGGCTGGTTCCCAAGAGGGGACTTCTGGAGGCCCAGCAGAGGCTCATGGTGATGGGGGCCCTTAGTGGCTCTTGGCCCCTCACGCAACTGTGTTGTCTCACCCTAGGCCGCTGGATGGCAACACCTGCCTCTCCCAGATGCACAGCTGGGCCCCGCTGCAGGTGCTGCACGGCTACGCTGACATCCTCTTCCCGGTCAGCGCAGCGGGCTCCTATGGCCCTGCAGGTAGGTGTCTCCTGATTACTTCCTGCCTCCCGTCCGAGCTCGGCTCCGAGAGCCAGCAGGGGTGTCTGGGCTACCTCTGGAGGGCAGGGGTGAGTGAGCAAGGAGGCCGGGGCTCAGGGCAGGAGGGTCTGGTTGAGATCAGAAGTGACAGAGGGTTCGTCTTCTCCCCTTGCTGAGCCAGGCTATTTTGAGGTGCTCTTGCCTGAGCGGGTGTTGGGCTGAACCAGCTGACACATCACCAGGGAGCCACCAGGCCTGTTTTTTCCCTCGCCAGTGGTTTGTTAAACTTGGTCATGTACGAGCTATACAAATGGCCACCATTATTTTTGCCTCTTAGGAGAAGGGAGAAGGTCACAGACCCCATAGCTCTAAAGGGCCTTGCACCCTTTCCAGCCGGGTGCTGGGGCGTCAGGGAGTAGCTTGTTTTACAACCTGCCTTTAGAGTGCGTAAGCATTTCTGATCCATTCCCTGTGGTTGAGCAGACTCGCATGTGGTTTGCTATTTCTTTTCTTTAGCTAGAGCCGGTTATTGGGTGGGGTGGGGCAGGGGGTTGGAGGTGTGAATGAGCCCCTCTCACCCAGTGGGGTGGGTGTGCACCGTGCCTGGCACAGTGAAGTGCTGGGTCACTGTCAATGCCCCGAATACCACCGTGTCAGCGAGGTCTCGGCCCCCTATGTGGGGGCCCTTCTCACCCTCCCAGACCCATGCTTAGGAAACCGTGGACGGGGGCCCACAGGACTGCCCAGGAAGCTGTTGATGTTCTGAACCGGATGATGGACTGTTGTTCTTGTCACTGTGTGAGGAACAGAAAGCCACTGAAACTAGCCGGAGCCAGAGGCAGGGTGGGCACGTGGCCCAGCAGCAGCCTGGGGGGTGGGCAACTCTAGAAATGGTGTGAGGGGGCGGGTTACTGCTCTGCGAGGCGGTATTCCAGGCTCAAACTGAGGACTGATGAGAGCTCGGGGCTAAGTGACTGTGTCCACTGGGCTGGTCTCCTCTTCTGGACAGTATAGATGGTGGTCATAATGACCACCAGCACTTATCAAGCCCTTAAAGTGAATCCAAGACCGTAAGGGGATTGATCTGGTTAGCTCACCCACTCTTGACCACAGACCACGGGGAAGGGGTGCTTATTATCATACCGTCTCCCTCTTAGGCTTGGGGTGAAGGTCCCTGGGTTAACTGGGGAAACGGTGCAGGCACAGGCCAAGGCCCCGTGGGAGCACGTGGCTCGCGTTGCAGAAGTGAGTTGACATCTTGTGGTTGCGCCTGTGGGCTGGAAGCTGGGACATCGGGATGGAAGGACTCTTGGGCTGGTGAGGTGCTGCCATCTTTCTCGTTCTGCACCCGCACACCTCCCTGGGGGGCCCTTCCCCCATCTCCTCTCTCTTCAGTCTGTCTTTGCTGCCCCGTCTTTCTCCCCCTCCCATTTTGGCCCGTTCTCGGCTGCGATGCCAACACCAGGCCTCAGCCCTGTGACCTTCCATCCAGTCAGACCTTCTGTCTGGTCCCAGCTGAAATCCCAGAGAGGGATGGTCTGGTGGGCCCAGCTCGTGTCTGCTGGCTGGGCCAGCCCCTGCAGCTCCTCCCATTTGGGTGACCAGCCCTGGTCCAGGCACCATGGGCTGAGGGGGTGGTCACCTCGCCCTGGCATGTTCAGCAGCAGTGCAGACCCAGGCCAGGTGTCTGAGGGGGTGGGGCTTGGCAGAGAGGAGGTGGTCCTTGCATGTGTCTGGGACGCCTGGAGGGTTTCCAGGGCTTGTTCCTGGGATCCAGGTTGGGATGCAGTTCCCCACCCAGCTCATCCCGCGCCCCACCGACGAGCCTTTCAGTTGGGTGATGAGCTGTCGCTGGGCTGTCACGTCAGGTGCGTGCACCGTTCGCTCTGTGGCCCCTTCACTTCTCAGCCGGGGTCCTCTGACGACCAGACCCTTGGGGTTGGTGGCTGGCTGCTCCTGGGGCATTGCTGTTTGCCATTCATGTTGGGATTTGGTCACAGAACCCAGCATTCTTCCTCCCTCTCTGGGCTTCCCCTAGACCAGTGTCTCCAGGGGAAGCAGCTTCTGGCCGACCTCCGGGATCCTGGAGAGGAGGCACTCGCCCCTTCCCGTCCCCCGGCAGATTTCCCCTGGCCCTGCCCCTGCCGGTCAGCCTCGCAGACCCAGAGGCTCCACCTTGTCACTGTCGCTGGACCCCCGGCTCCGGCTGATCTTGATTGTCCTCACCAGCGGCGCTGTGTGTGAGCCGGTCTGCTGCTTTTTAATTTACTACAGTCACAGAGTCACCAAGTGTCTCGGCAGTTGTGACGGCCTGAGGGGTAGACCCTCTGTGGGTGGGAATATTCCTGGGAAGTTGCGTTGTTCGGGCTGCAGGAGGATACTGGAATCAGAGCTGGGGGAAGCCGTGGCCTGGTTGGAATGCCCAATCACAGCGAGTCCCTCCTGGGCTGGTGCCGCATCTCCCTGGAGGCTAGCGGGCCAGGTGGTGCTGAGGTGGCCAGGCTGCCGGGCCAGTCCCTCCTGGGGCAGCCCTGGGCGGACCTGCCAGCATTTCTCTCTAAGACTCCTTTCCTTTCACTCCACTGCTGACTAGTGTCCCTTCTGATTGATGTTCGCCTGCTTTAGTGACATTCACATCGTCTTTCTTATTCTGGCCTGGGAGCCATTTCCTTTCTTTAACCTGGGGGTATTTATAGAAAGTGGGAGGGGATTAAAAATAAAAAGGGAGGGAGTCTGTGGTGGGGAAGGATGGATGCTTTGGTAGCCAAGTCTGGGGAAGGGGAAGGTGGCAGAGAAGGGGACCCTGAACACAGGATATTATCCTTCTTAACCCTGGAAGAGGCACCCCTAAGGTTTAAGGGCGCCATACTTTGGGCTGCCTTTCTGGAGTTAAGGAGGGGCTCAGAGAAGGGAGATACCAGCCTGGGGTATCCCCAGGCCCTGACAAGTAGGTGGAGGATTAGATACAGTCATTCCTCCGGGCACGTCATTGCCTGCAACAGAGCAGAACACCTTCACCAACACCTGTTCGACGCTGCAGGGAGAAAAAGCCCCCAAAGTTTCTTTCAACTGCGAGTCCTAAACGGAGGAGAACAGAACACCCATCCTTGCTCGCTGTGTGCGGGCAGGTGCTACTGCTCCTCGCCGGGGGGTCCTGTGGTCAGTGCTGGGTCTGAGCAAATGCAGAACCCGTTTCTGAGGGTCTGCTTCAGTTCACTGGACACCCCAGGTCCTTGGCCCCTTCCTCTCCCGATCAGGCTCAACATGCTCCAGCTTCTCCTCGTCCTGCCATTGGGTCTGGAGTTGGGTCACTGCCAAGCTTTGGGGGATCAAAAGGCGAGTCCACTGGGAGTGTGGCAGGCAGGGAGGGGACAGGGACATTTTAATCACCTGATGTAAAGGAGGAGGATGGGTGGCCGAAGTTTCATCTGAATGCTTCGACCACCCTCTTCTGACTGCTCCTTATCTGTCACTGGGCTGTTGCAAAATAGCTTCTCAGTAGCTCTTTATCCCTGTCCCCTAGCCCTGCATCGTTCTTTCAGCGGCCAGAGTGATTTTTCAGAATGTAAATCCGATTGCATCATGCTCCTGCTGCAGACCGTTCCACACTACCTAGGGTAAAATCCGGAATCCTCCCTGCCCCACTCACCCCACAGCCTCACCTCCTCCCATTTCCCCTCTGCCCGCTGCCCCTCCTGCGCCATCTGCTTCCACTTCCTTCCTTCTGCCTTTAGGGTGCAGCCCCAAGGTCGCCGTCTTAGAGAAGCCAGCCAGGCCTGGAGTTTCACACTGTTATAATCCTGGTAAACCTGTTTCCGTTGCTCTGACCCCTGTTTGTTATCTATAATCGTGAATTTGTGTAACTACTTGATAATACCTGCCCCTCCACTAGTCTGTGAGGTCCATGAGGGCAGGACCACGCCTTCCTTGATTCCAGTGTGACCCTGACCCTGGCCAGAGCCAGGTCCGGAGCTGGGGTTCAGGTGAGCACATCAATCCAGGGGTGGGGGTGTGAGCAGGCTGAAGGGAGCAGACAGACATCTGGCAGTTGGAAAAATGACATCTGGTTGGGGACAAAGGAAGAGAGGACTTCAAGGGTGAGTGACGTGGGCTGTCCCTGTGATTGCTCTGTGGCCCCAGTGCATCGGGCCCACCACAGCTGTCATGGGGTCACGGTCATGTATTCCAGTGGGAAATCCACCTGGGCCGAGTAGGTGTGGTATCTGGAATGCTGGTGGGTGATGTCGGCCTTTACTCCAGCCATGGACTTCTGTTGTGTACATTGGAGTCCTCGTCTCTGCCTTAGGGAGCCGTGTGTGAGTCAGATTAGAGGCTGAGACAGGGCTGAGGGGACCTGCTGCAGAAGACCCCTGCAGGATAGTGAGCCCTTGAACTACGGGGGCAGTGCAAGCAGCTGGGGAGCATGGATTGGGAGATGACTGCGTGGAACTGATGAGTCTTGGACCCCAGCCAGCTCTGGGATGTGAGGGAGGGTGGGTACCATGGTTTTCTGAGGTTACAGCCCAGTGGGAGCAGTTTGGAAGGTCATGATCAGCTGGTAGGCCCAGTAGGGTATCCCAGGAGAGCTTTCTGGTGGGCAGTTAGAAATGTGGGGATGGAGTTCAAGGTTGAGGGCCTAGCCAGAGGTGAGGGCTTGAGAATTGTCCTCTTCATGGAGGTAAGAGCTGGAGCCGGGACCTTGCCAGCTTTGCAAAGGAGGTCAGAGGCCGTGGAGCCGTGTGGAGACACCTTCACACAGGAATCAGAGAAAAAGTCAGTGGGCAGAGGAGGACC
This sequence comes from Camelus ferus, assembly GCF_009834535.1. Classification (NCBI taxonomy): domain Eukaryota; kingdom Metazoa; phylum Chordata; class Mammalia; order Artiodactyla; family Camelidae; genus Camelus; species Camelus ferus. Next base: position 28,313,386 of record NC_045713.1, on the reverse strand, counting down.
ATAGTGTTATGAAAGCTGAGAGCAGAGAGCTCCTAGGAGAAGGCGGGAGGGGCACCGAGGGAAGAGTTCCTTGGGGTCCTTTGAGAGCAATCCCACTGCCTGGGAGGAGGAGGAGGAGTGCTGTGGTACCAGGCGTGGCTGCAGAGTGAGCTGACGCCGGCCCCCACTCATTGCATGCTCTCTCTGAAGTGTATGTGTGTCTGAATGTGAAATTTAGTTGTGTGGTGGGTGTTATTAAAATTATAGTAGGCACCAGTGTCAGCCCATTCCAGAGATGAGGAAACTGAGTCACAAAGAGGCTGGGTAACTTTACTGAATTGAAGTTGGGAAGCAGAGACTTGAACCCAAGCAAGTGGGCAGAGCCTGCATCCTAAACTCGCCCTGATTCTAGGGAGCGAGGAGGTAGAGAGGAGGATACTTTCTCGTTCCCCTTCGGTCTTCTTAAAAGAGGGAGGAGTGAGTGAAATAGCTTGGCGGGGACAGCAGGGTAGAAGAGAAGGTGGTAAAACATTTTTCCCCTTAGGATTCTCTTTGTTCAGCTCCTTAAGAGCTGGGGCATCTTGAGCAGGACGAGACCAGGTGTAAACAGGAAGGAGTGATGTGGAGGAGGTCACAGGACAGATGGCATGGGAGGGGGAACGTGCGCCCTTCTCTCCCTGTGTTCCCTGTCCCTGCTGCAAGCCTGGTGGTGGGCGTTGACAGCCAGAAGCTTCTCCGACATGCAGGTGTCCTCCTGGGCGATATTGGCCTTAATGTCACCATCCAGCCCCAGGGCATGGATTTGCACTTTTTCCTGGAAAGAGACTTGAACAGCAGCTGATACATTTGTGAAAGTCTTTAGTGCCTCTCGCCTGTTGTTTCTAGAGATGATTTATGGCCTCACTTCTTCCAGATGCCTTTCTCGCAGGCCACTCCAGGCAGAGCAAGCGGCTCTTTAGAAAGCAGCCATCGCTTGGTTTTGACAGAGCAGACGCTGGCAGCAGTTGGACAGTGCTGCCCTCTTGTGTCCATCTCCAGCCACTGCAGGCAGGAGCTGTTGGGTCCAACAGAGCAAATTTATTACTCCCTGATTCTGAAGTTGGCTCTGGATACGGACTTCACGCATAATTCCATGTGGCTCAAGATCAAAAAGGTTAATAAATAAGTCATGGGTATATAACGTACAGCATAGGGAACATAGTCAATAACATTGTAATAACTTTGTACAGTGACAGATGGTTGCTAGACTTACTGTGGTGACCAGTTTGTAATACGTGTAAATATTGAATCACTATGCTGTACACCTGAAACTAACAGTATTGTGTGTCAGTGACATGTCAGTGAAAAAAAGGTTGAGTGGGAGTATAGGGCCTCCAGGCAGTGTCTGATGCCAAATCTGAGATTATGACCGAAAGAAATGAAATAGGTAGCAGGTTAAAATCCAGCCTACAGATGGGGAAACATTTGTAATTCAGCTGGTTTAGCAGGTGAGCCAGTGTCGGCACGGTGTCCTTGTCTCATGGAGAAAATGAAATGGGAACAGAAACCTGACTTTGTCTCTGCTAATTGCCGTCTGTGCACAGATGCCCCCCTCGGGAGCCTGGAGAATGGGGCGGGACCTGAGGACCACGTTCTCCCCGAGCCTGGACCTCGGTACAGGTTAGTGTTCAGAAACCCAGCTGCCTCTGGGGTTGAACTGTTCTCTTCCCAACTCTGCACTTCATTCTTTTTTAAAGATAGGCGGGCCCCTGCTGGGGCTGAAGGATGAGGCCTCGCTTCACCTTAATTCAGTTCAGGCTTGGCCTTACATCCCAGAATGTGAAATGGTATGAGGCGTGCTGTTTGTCACACCTCATCTGCGTACCACCTTTACTTTTCCCACTTGTGGGGCCATATCTGGGTACCTCCTCGATCATAAGTTGCTTGATTTTCATATTTGATAGTAATAAACAATTGAACAATTTAAACATTATAATTTGCAGTTTTAATATTATATAATATTTACGCCGCTTAGATATCATGAGGTGCTTTGTTGGACATTCAGTAGTAAGCACCACGTTGGTTTTCTTTTATTCAGATGTAAGTATCTCAAGGGAAAGCTGTGTGGTCCAGAGTCACTGGACGTTTGGTGGCACAGCTGAGATGGACGCTGAAGAGTCCCTGGTGCCACTGCCATCCCTGTTGCCCTTAACAGTTGTTCCTTCTTTCTCTGTGTGGTTTTAATTTGCTGTCCAGGGACGCAGCAAGCCTGCATTTTCAACCTTGGCTCCAGGGTGGGGTCACTGATCACCTCCAGCCACGCTGGTGTTACGCTGTCACCCTGAGTAGACTGGACTCTGCTCTCTGAAAATGGCGCTGTGTGCCAGTCAGTGCAGTGCTGGGAGGGATCGGTGTTGCCAGCTCCAGCCAGGACGCTGAGTCCTTACTGCTGTTTATTTTAGAAAATTTTGCAAATGCAGCAGTACACGAACAAACACTGCTCTCAACCCCAGCTCCACTTCACTGAGGATGTTTTTGGTCCTTTTCCTCCTAGTGTGGGTGTGGTAACCAGATTATGGTCCTATTGTTTACATGAAAGATGTTAAGTGCTATTTTCCTGCGTTGCAAATCCTTTGTAAATACACAGTCACCTCCTGTTATTTGCAGCAGTATGTTCTATAAAGTCTCCTCGAAGACAGAACCATTGCTCCTAGGTTCCTGGGCGTATCTGGTCACACCGTTTTTGTCAAGGGATCAGTCCATACCTTTGTTTTATGTCTGTTCCTGTTTAAAGACACCTTGTTTCACATACATTGTTGAATCATTGGACTTGGGGCCAATAACACCTGAACAAAGGTGACCTCACACAAATTTTCTCCACAAGGCGCATCACAGTCTCCATTTAGGAGTGCCAGACAGCCCCTCAGCACTGCGCTTGGGGCCGTTGTAGATGCAAAAATCACCAACAAAAAGACAGGAATGTGAAAAACATGGCACTGAATAGCCCGCCAGAAGGACACGCTTACAGAATGAGAGTGGAAAGGAGGAGGCAGAACTCCTCTTGTCTGATGGGGGCTGGGAGCACATACGTCCAGTGACTCAGGTTTTTGACCACTCTGCACATGGTCCTGGTGACCGTGTTAGCACCGAGAGCATTGAGTTTTGGGATAACAAGTAAACTTTAGGGAGGAGGTGAATTTGTAAATACGGAATCCACAAATAATGAAGGATTGACTAATTTCAAAGGGCTGCCTTTTCTTCCTGCTCGTCGGGAAACCTGAATGAGCTTAGCATCTGTTTGAATGGTGAGGTTGTGTGTTTTAACTGGCTGAGTGTAACTTCCCTCTGCTGCCTTTTGCAGTGTGGAAACAAGTCCTCCAGGCCAAGGAAGTCCTCTGAGCAGCTTGCTACCTTCTGCCTCCGCGCCAGAGTCGATGACAGTTAGTAAGTACTTTCTGAGTGGCTTCTGCCAACACTGGGATGACTCTTGGGCCCTGCACATCACAGCAGTGGCTTTGTGCCTGCTCCTCCGTGACCGTGGACTTCACGGAGTGTGAGATAAAGTCGGGTGTGTGTGTACCTGATTGTGGACTTGAAGTGTGGTGTGTGGTCGTAAGATTTCTGAGCTGTTAAGGTTAATACTTGGGCGTGTGCATGTTCTAAAGGCCGTGCTTCAGAGGTGGAGCAGCACTGAGGCAGAGGGAAACTTCTGTTATTCAAGGTTTCGCGGTTTGCCTCCTCCAAGGCTGTCAGCTACAGAGGAGCTTTGTAGTTGGGTTTCCTTTGTAGCTCTGGAGGAATCACTTTTGTAAGTAAGGAAGAATGCTTTTCTGAAAGATAAATGAAGGTTGCTAATGATTTGGTTCAAACTGTTTGCAACCTCACCACTCAGCAAAAGTATTAGAAATATAACAAATAAGATTAGGTTTGAGTGGCTTTATGTTATAAAGAATAAACCAACCAACAGTAGCTTAGTGTGATAGAAATTCATCTCTCTGTCCAGATGTGGATAGATTGGGGCTGGTATGTGGTTCCATGGTCATCAGAGATCAGGGCTCCTTGTATTTTTGCCTCATACTCCAAAACGGCTGCTTATTTCCAGCCATCCCATTCTCATCCCAGGTATCAGGAGGAAGGAGGGGTTAAAGGAGAGGCTTCCTCCATTTCCATTGGTAGGATTCAGGGGTCTGAAACCTGTATAGGGAAAGAAATTAGAGCTTTTTTCTCTAGCCTCTGACTGAAATTTAGTATTTCCTTCATTTTTGTTGTTTTAATTATTTTTAAAATTGAATTGTAGTTGTTTACCAGTCTATTAATGTCAGGTATGTAACATAGTGATTCAAAATTTTTATAGATTATACTTCATATAAAGTTATTCTAATGTACTGGCTGTATTCCCTGTACTGCACTATATCTCTTTGTAGTTTATTTTACACAGAAGTGTGTACCTCTTACCCTCCCCCCATCTTGTCCCTCCCCCTTCTCTCTCCCCGCTGATAACCACAAGTTTGTTGTCTATATCTGTTTTGTCTTTTTGGGGGGGTTAGTTAGGTTTCATATTTTTAATGGAGGTGCTGGGGATTGAACCCAGGACCTTGTGCATGCTGAGCACACACTCTACCACTGAGCTACACACTCTCCTCCTGTTCTTTATGTCTGAGTCTGTTTCTGTTTTGTTATATTCATTTGTTTGTTTTATTGTTAAGCTTCCACCATATAAGTGATAACATACAGTATTTGCCTTTCTCCATCTGATTTATTTCACTAAGCAAATACCCTGTACGTCCCTCCATGTTGTTGCAAGTGGCAAAATTTCATTATTTTTTATGGTTGAGTTGTATTCCGTTATATATACACACCGCATCTTTGTTCATGCATCTGCTGATGGACACTTAGGTTGCGTTTTCTTTAATTATGAAGGTAATTAACCACGGAAACCTCGGTGGTCTTAGCAAAATGGGTGACTTTGTCACTGATAGAGGTCACAGGCACCTTTAACAACGGTGATACAAAAAAAATCTCATAATGTCATTTATGCTGGAAAATACAGTAGTTTTTTAATGTGTTAATAAAGAATCCTATGTATTACTCTGACTTTTATTTTGTACATTTTGATCATTATGTTTCAATCTAATCAGTTTCCTTTGTAATCTTGGGTGTTTTATGTATTTTAGTTTTGCTTTTTTTTTTAATGGCGGTAGTGGGGATCGAACCCAGAACCTCATACATGCTAAGCACACACTCTACCACTGAATCATATGCACCCCATTATTTTATGTATTTTGAAACTGTTTCTGAGAGGAGGCCCATGGCTTCACAGACTGCAGAATGGGTTCACGGTACAAAAAAGCTGACCCCGCTCCACCCCAACCCCAGCCCCGGCATCTGTAAGGACCCTTCCTAGAAGGTGCACAGAGTTTCCTACTCATGTGGCCAACATCAGTTCCAAGGCCTCCCCTGGCTGCTAAGGAGGCAATGTATCCTGGCCCCTCCTCAAAAAAAAGTTAGGGTTTTCATGGCTGCAGAAGGAAGAGTGGAGGTTGGGGGCAGCCAGTGTTCTAATTCAAGGGTGAGGAAGGAGATGGGTGGGCGCTGTGAGGCTGGGGTGTTGGCACTGACTGGTCTCACTGTGTGTAATGAAAGCGTGTGGTTTATGGCGGTGCTTCTCAGCCTCGGGCTCAGCTGAGCAGAAGTTTAAGGATCCCCAGCACGTGGGGTACACGGGCCGGAAGAGCACTCAGCTCGCTGGGTTTCAGTTACTTACTCCCCACAGTACCGTTACCGTTACTGACCCTGACTTTTTTTTCCTAAATGGGTGCACTTAAAAAACCTGAATGCCTTCATTTAGAAAGGGAACTTTATATGATTACTGTAACTGGAGAGCCACTGTTAGTTGGCTTAAATAACAGGTAACTGTGAAAATAAAGACGGTGTGAAGGAAAAAGTTTTATTGTCAGCCTGGATGTTGCTGCCTGTCCCAGCATTAGAAAGGTGTTGAGAGCTCAGTGCTAAACCCAGGTGTTTTTCCTGAGCAACCAGCAGGATTGGAGAAGGGCAGGGCTCCTCTCCTCTGGCTCACTGCTATTTAATGCCTCATCTTCCCAGCATCTACAGCGCTGCCTCCTTGTGTGTCGGTCACACCCTGACGCAGCGGGATGAGGCTTTACTCTGGCTCCCAGGTGCGTCTACTCTAAAGAACACCAGCTTTTACCTTATTTAAGTTTGTTTTGAAAAGGACGTTGACCCCAAGATTGAGGACGTGAAGGCCAGCTTTCACAGGTGCCTTGTCCTGGGCATCATTTGTAGGGATGCAGGCATCTCCCTGTCCCTCCCCTCCACCCCGCCCCTAGCCCCCCCCCCCCCCGCCCCGGTACCCAGCCACCCAGTGTTGTGCGTCCAGGTAGGTTTCCTGCACCCTGGCATGAGGTCCCCCCATCTCATGTAGCCACGATTTGCTTTGTCAGCTGCTCTTTGGGGCGGACAGAGATCATGGTCTGTGGGGCTCCCTCAGCCACTTTGACTTTTGGGAAGGTGCTGGCCCTGCCCGTGTGTTTTCACTAAGGACATTCCTCCAGACACACCGAGTTTTGTTGGTAACAGGGCTTTAGGCTGTTTTTCTTGTCTTTACTCATATACTGTTCTAAAAATGTAAATCTGATTTTATCATTTTTAGTATCTTGGGCAAGTGGAGACATATCCAGAGCTTACAACTTGCATCTCTGAAGAAAAATGTCACTGCAAAGTCCACATTTTGACCCTTGTTACTCTGTAGTAATGTGGTTTGTGGAGGATGAGTGTGTGTGTGTGTGTGTGTGTGTGTGTGTGTGTGTGTGTGTAATGGGGGGGTGCCATTTTCTGAGGTGGCTGTAAATTTCAGGGAATCTTCAGGGAACAGCACTGTTGCCTGCCCTGTGGATGTTCCAGACAAGACATTGGAATACTTAGAAGTTTTCAGTGGTGGGTGGTTTTGACTTGTACCCTCCCCATCTTGCCCCTATCTCTTGTGTCACAGCAAAAAAATTAAAAGAGGGGGAGAGTGCGTGGGTATCCGGGGTGTATTGCTTTGCTAGCGTGGCTGTAACAAAATACCACAGACCGGTGGCTTAAACAACAGAAATTGATTAAATTCGTAGTTCCAGAGGCTGGAAGTCCCCCAAGAGCAAGGTCTTGGTTTCTGGTGAGGCCTCTTTCCTTGGCTTGATGGCCTTCTCTCTGTGAGCACGCATCGCTGGTGACTCTTCCTCTTATAAGAACGCTTTAATTGCCTCTTTAAAGGCCCTACCTCCAAATATAGTCAAAATATTATGAGCTTTGGAGGCATGCAGTTCACTCCGTGACACGGGGTGTCCCAGAAGTGGTGTCCCAAGAGCTGTCCGACTTCAGGTTGAGGATTGCATCCCAGCACGTGAGCACCCAGGAGTCCACTCCAGAGGGGTGCTCGGCTCTCACAAACCCTGGAAGAGGCTGGCAGAGGAACCCCAGCCCTGTTCCCCGAAGTGGAGAACGTTTCCCTCATGTCCCACCAAGCGGCTTTCCAGCCTTTTAATAATGGGTGTGGGTGGCTGCCTTGGCCCTGTCATCAGGCCGGAGCTCAAGTATTCACTCCTGGGTGCTGGGTGGGTGGGGGGACTGACAAGCCCTCTGCCTGGCAGCCCATCCCGCTTGGATGTCTCCGAAATAGCGAAGATTTTGTCCCGGGCTTTTGCAGTGTATATTCTTGTTATTTAGTGCCCAGGAGAAAACGTGTGACCAGCCCCACATGACTTCTTTCTCTTTCCTGCAGGTGCTTTGGCACTTAAGAAAACACAAAAGCCTATTATGAAAAATTAATTATTTAGGGGAGTCGTAAAAACAGTTGTGAGCAAACCAAAACAGCCATAAATCTGCCTCAGAGGTGCTTTCCGTTGTTGCAGTTCTGGATGTGGGGCGTGCAGGGTTGTACCTGGTTGGAACTGCATTAGGAGGGCCTGCTTGGAAATCAGGCTGCCAGGGTTCAAGTTCTTAAACCTCCCAGTGCCTTGCTTCCTTGTCTAAACATAAGGATGAACACTCATCTCGTGTGGTTTTTGTGAAGATGAGCAGTGATGAGCTTAGAGAAGTATTTGGATCAGAGTTAAGAGTCATATAAATGTCAGCTGTTACAAAGTGCTTATTTTGTATTCAGCTTTCTTCACATTAGATCCCAGTCGTCCTTGTCTTCCTCATCCCCCTGATCATCCTCTTCAACGTGTTGACGGAAGAAAAACACATGACCTCACAGGTGTGGGTGAAGTTTTATGCAAGGATGGGCTGTTGAGGACGACAGCCCAGGAGACAGCCTCTCAGATGGCTCTGAGGAGCTGCTCCGAAGGGGTGAGGAGGGAGCCAGGACATATAGGGGTTTTTTTTCTGCTGGAAAAACACTTGTCCTTGAACATCAAAAGATTACTGCTAATCACAAAAAACAGACATCTCAAGTTAATGATTTTAGTGCTTTTTTGTGTATGGGAAGATGTAGGAATCCGAGTTCATTGAAATTTTTCCTTAGATATGCGTCTTATCTCGGGCCAGTATCCAAAGGCCCTCGAGCCCATCCTGGGTCCTCAGGGCGCCCAGAGCAGGGCGGCTGCAGTGGCTGAGGGCCTGATCCTTGCAGACTGGAGTGGCGGCTGCATTCTCTGTTTACTGGGACGGCTGCATAGTGTCCCACGCTTGATTTACTTACAGTTTACTAGGTTATTGGGGGCGGGGTGGGTCACCAGCCAGGCTTCCCCCAACTCCAGTGACTTTCTTCCTTCATTGTAAGGAAGAGTTGAGAAGTGCTGTTAGTAAGTGCGTTCTAAGGACTCTTGGCTATTATTATTTTGTTCTGCTTAAGTACTCCTTTGTGGTAAACGTCTGGTTGTGGGACGGGGGCCAAGGTTAGGCTGTGTTTATGGGCTAGATCTAAATCACCGTTTTGTGTTCTGAGTTAGTGTGTTGCCAGGGGTGTGGCAGCTGCCAGTGTCTGTGCCCTCCACCAACTTGAGGTCCTAACACGTTAACGCATTTTGCTACGTTAAGGCCCTGAAAATGGCTCCTTGGGGTTGGGTGGCCTTGCGTCCCCTCTGGGGCAGCCCTTCTTCATGCTTTTAACATTTGTGTCCCCAGTGTGAGTTGTTGGCTGACATCCTCTAGTTTCAGGGCCCCTGTGGGGTGTTCTGCCTGACTTGGGGAGGCAAAGGAGAATGGGAGGGATACGACTCCAGCAGTTGCTCTTGGAGCTGTGTGGCTCAGGAAAGAGGTCAAAGGAGGGGCCACCATGGTCTCAGGGTGTGAAAGTACGCCCTAGTTGGGACAGGAGGGAAGGGGGCAGGGCGCAGCCTTTAAAAGAATGACACATCAGTCAGCACCAAGATGGCGAAAGATTCAACTTCCAGTAGATCTTGAAGCCCATGATGGTGGGAGATTTGACTTCCAGTAGACCTCGGGCTTCATCGTGTGCTCACTGTAAGATATTAACGTGGTGCTCCCTCAAAAGCAGGGTTGACTCAGATGTCCACACTCTCTCAAGCTGCTGACAGTCCCTAGTTGGTGTCCTGAGTACGGTGCACTGACACCCCTAATTCAGAGACATGCTGAGGGCTATGGAGAGAGCAGAGACGGGGAGGTTTTGGGGGGTGGGTGGTCCGTAACACGGAGCCAGCATCCTGGGGTCAAGCCCCAGCTCCAGGACTTCCCAGCTAGGTTTCTCTTTCTCTTTTTTCCAGACTCTCTAAGGCACTGTATCCTCATTTGTAAAATGAAGACACTTACACTGGCTTCTCAGAGCTGTTCTGAGGGTTTAATGCCTGACATGCGAAGGCACAAAACCCAAGCGCTGCCCCAGGCGGCGTCCTGGGTTGGAGCCTTCCCACGTGCCGAGAAGCTTCCGCAGGTGATGAGCGTTGCTGTGGCAGTTCTTCAGAGTCCAGTCATCGCCTGGGGGGCTGACGGCCAGGCGGAGGACCGGGGACAGTGAGAGGGTCAGTGCGATGTCCAGTGTCCACCTCGCCATACGTGGGTGTCAGGCAGTGGCGTCACTCCAGGGAGGCCATTTCTTCCTGAAATCATTCCCGGAGACCCTCTGTGGGGATAGTTTCAAGCCCGTGCAATAGCCGCAAGGGCCCATGCTCTCAACCGTAGTCAGAGCCAAAACCCCTAGAACTGTGGAGACTGGTCTCACGTTCCTCTCCTGGTTCTTTCCAGACAACCTCTGGCAGCTGGCCAATGTCAGATCCATCCGTCAGTTCAGGCCCATCTCTGGGGCAATTCCAGATGATCCTTCAAGGGGTGCCTGGCAAAGATGAGTATTTTGGACGTCTCCTCACTTCCCTGCTGTGAACTGGGCTTTCTCTATATTATCACTTGATTTTCACAGCATCTCTGCAAAGTGGGAGTGTTGGCCTCGCCTTGTAGTTGGAGAAACGGAGGCGAGAGAGGTGGGGTGAAGGTCCTACTGCGAAGTTGTGGGGGAGCCGGCATTCACATCCCTCCCCCGCTCCTTGCTGTTCCTGGAAACCCACTGCTTCTGGAATGCTTGGCCCTCAGAGGAAAGCATTCAGGTCTGTTGAAATGACCCTGGTCCAGAGGCTTTCCTTCCCTGAAAGAGTTGCTTCCATCACCCTCTTCTTATATGACGCCAGGTTTCTGAAGCCCCCATGGCCTGAGTGCACTATTTCTCCTTCCCCCGCTGGAACGTGAGCGCCCCGAGGGCAGGAGCCTTGCCTACTTGCTCACTGTGTATCCCGGTGCCTGAAATCTGCCTGCCGTGGACTTGCTGCTCAAGACACTTTAGCTGAAGGAATGAATGAACAAACGTACGAACAAGTGTTTACTCTCGTTCTAACACACATGACAAATATAAAAGGGCTCTCCGAGGATTTGAAAGTAAGTTCCCCGAGGGCTGGTGCAGGTCTGTTTTCATCGCCGATGCATCTCTAGCTTGGTCTGCAGTAAAATCCCCGAACTGTGAGCTGCCCTTGGAGCGAATGAATGACTGAATTTTCACCCTTTCCCCTATTGCTGGAGGGAGGGGGCAGCTGGTAGAAGGAACACGAGATGGGGAAGATTGGGAACACTTGGTTCTCATTCACGCCCCGGGAGTGGAGGGTCCCTTGACCTCTCTGGGCCTCAGTTGCCCCGATTGTAGGGTGGAGGAGACCACGCTCAAGGATTCCTTGTGCTTCTAGCCATCTGTTCTGGGAAGAGAGTCCCGGTGCTCACGTTCCCCTCTGCAGCCATTACAGAGCCAAGTAAGCTGTCGACGTCTGGGTGCTTCTAGCGTGGCGCCTGGCTTGTTAGCTGTTCTGGTGTCGGAGGCAGGCGTCTTCACTCCCCGCTTGCTGACTGTCTCCTTTGCAAATGCGTTAACTGTTGAGTTGACTTTGAGTGACCTTTGGCTGTGGGAGTTAGTATCCGTACACATCCGGGCTCTGACATTTGGCTCATAGCTTCTGCTCCTCTGGGCCAGGTGTTGGTCCATGTAGGAAGCAGGCCGGGTTGGCGAGAGGCAGGATGGTACTTGCGCGAGTGCCCGGACTCCTGGGGACTGCTTTGAAAAGACGTCTTACAGAATGTGTAAAGGTGAATCAGCCTTCTTTGTGAAAGGCGGTTGTCACCTTCAGCTTTTAGTTCGGTGTGGCCCGATGCCTTACATCTCCCTGCCAGGCCTCCATCATCAGCGCCGCTAGATTAGACGTGTAAATCCTTTCTGTCCTTTCTGCATCCTTTATTTTTGTATGGCCCTGGTGTGGGCGGTCATGGATGAACTGGGTGGTGAAGGCAGCCTTTTTGGGGTGGAAGGAACATCGGAGTCAGGCAGACCACCGTGCCGCTGTTCAAGAGCTGTTCGATTGGACAAATGCCTTAATTTCTCTGAACTCAGTTTCCTATTTCCTTTTTGTGGAACTCCATACCACGAAGTGGAGGTAATGTTACCTGCTTGCAGGACTCCTCGTTGGTCTGTGAAGCGTCTAGCACAGAGCCTAGAGTATGTTGTCTGGATGCTTCACTGGAGGCCCGGAGATGGTTTCAGAGATTTCAGAAGCCTCTTGCAATTGTGTGCAAAATTACGTGTATTTGTGCTCATGTGGGGACTCTCCTGGGGAGAAAGTCCTTTGCTTTCGGAGGATTGCAGACCTTAGGAGTAGGGAGCACTCAGGTGCTCAGCTAGTGGGAACTGCACCTGGCATCTGCCGCAGCCCTGGTCTTTGCTCTCACTGCTGCTGTTCTGCTGTCTGACGATCCTCCCAGGTGGGCTGGCTGTGTTCTCAGCCACCTCCCTCCACTGACTAGCAGTGGGAAGTTACTTAACCTGTCCAAGCCTCCGTGTTCTCATCTCTGTAAAAATGGGGCTACAAATAGTACCCATCTGATAGGGTCATGAGGATTAAATGAATTAATACACACAAAAATACTCAAGATAGTTTATGTAAATTTCTTACATCAACAAATAGTTTATGTAAGAAAAATGGAAAAAACATACCCAGAAGAGTGCAAGGCATATTAAATGCTCGCTGACTGGTAAGTGCTGTTTTAGGGCACGTTGCTGGCTGGTCATCCTGGAAACAGTACCTGGGCCTGCCTGTGAACTGCAAATGGACAGACCCGATTTCCCGTTTTTCTGAAACAAGCCCTCCTGCAGAGGCCCCTCAAGGTGCCTTCACATGGCACCTCCTTAATCTTCCCTCTGCTTTAAAGGAGATGAATCTCTATGCTCTGGCTGTGAGGTTGGTGGCCTCAAGAATGGAAGATGGTGATCACGTGGGACAGTGGTTCTCGGCTTGGGGCGATGCCAGCCCCCAGAGGACATTTGGCAATGTCTGGGGACATTTTTGGCTGTCACAGCCGGTGTGGGGATGCTCCCAAACCTCATACAGTGTGCAGGCCAGGCTCCATAGCAGAAATTTATCCAGCCTCAGACGTCACTGCCAACAAGGAGAAACCCTGAATAGGAGAAGGAGGCACTGGAGCTATTTTCCAGGAACCACATTTTATTTTAGACAGTTTTTTTAAACACCTGCCTCCTGCATCGTTCAGGGAATGAAACTTAGGATAAAAAAGAATCTGAACGAAATGGCAGATCCCAGAAGGCACTTGTTCTTGTGTGTGTATTTGGGAGCTGTATGGTTCCATCAGCCTTGCGGTGAAGATCATCTGGGGTGGGGGGAGCTATGGGGTGCATAAGGGCAAACACCTGTCCAGTGTACCAGAATAAATGATCCCATCCTGATAACTGCAGAGACGGTCACATTCAGCATGTGTAGCTCACTGGTGCTCTTTTACTGGAACTTACTGAAAATCCCTTCAGTTGATATTTATTGTTATTCATGTCAGCTTATATCCTTTTGCTTCCTCTTTAGAAAATGAGTTTATATTCTTGAATTAATCTCTCTGTTTGAATATATGATTATTCGGGAGCTGGAAGTTGCAGGAAAGTGGCTCAGCCTTTCTCCCTGCTGGTTGGGGGAAGAGCAGCCGTGGAGCCAGCAGGGGGCGCTCTGGCCCTGTCTCTACCCACCTCTCCCCTGCTTTCCTCCTGCAGCTGCGGGCTGTTGCTGCCTCAGTCTTTGATGTCCAGCGCTGATGCCCCATTTTAACTGCAAGGTGGTGGTGGGAGCAGTGGTCTTTCCTAGCTGAAAACATCACGCACACACAGAACATTCTATTCGCCATTAGCACAACTTTTGTTGTACGTTGCCGATGACTTTCTGAAGGGGAGGTGCAGGTGCCTGGTCCTGTTTTGAAACAGAATATACGGCTAATTAGGAAATATTTCTCATTTGTCGTTGCTTTTAATGAGATATAACTGATTATCCATGGATATTTATTCAGCACTGGAATCCTAATCATTGCCTTCTTTTTCCTCTTTTTGAGGGGTGGAAAGTGGTAGGTGGTGGAGAGAGTAAAGCCCAGATAATCAGCTGGATTGTTTCCTTTTGATTTCTCCCCACTTTTGATCTTGAGCGAGGGCAGAGAGGGCAAGAGGGACATCCTTGGTTGTCAATAGGCCTCGTGAAGCAGGTCCTTTTTCCTCCTGGCTGTTATTGTTGGAAGGGATTCTCAGTGCTAGTGAGGAGGTCTGGCTCGTCGCCTGGCAACGCAGTTCCAAACATTGGGCGGCTCGAAGAGCGATGAAGTGATGATTCACAGGGAGATGCAGGGCCTGCCAGCCGCCCGCTGCGGGGCTGAGGGTTTGGTGGTGCAGTTTGAGGAGGAGATGGTGGGGCAGCAGGCATTCCATCGGTGGTGTCCTGGGCCCACTGCCCCCGAACCACAAGGAGTGGACCCAGTTGATGCAGCCAACACAAAGCCTCAAGGGGGGCACATTTATTTACAGGGGGACCTTCCCACTGAATGTTATCTACTAGGCCTTCAGTGACCGACTTGGTCCCTGGAACGTTCCAGGTGGAACTGAGACATGCCTCATTTCTTCACTGGTCTGGTTATTCAGCCCACAAACATTTACTGAGCACCTGTCAGGTGCCGGGCACTGTTCTGGTGCTGGGAGTCAAGGGGAAGGAGACCTGACTCTGCCTCTCAGGAGCTCTGTGCCTGAGTTTCAGCATCATTAAGATGCAGGTTGTAAGAGAAGCAGCATCAGAGCCATTGTGGGGACTAAATGAGTTAATGCAGATAAAGTGCTTCGGCCAGTGCTTTCCATACCTGGTAGATGCGAGCTCTTCCTGCGGAAACCCTGCTCGCGGGAGTGTAAAATCTAGGGGAAATCACGAAAGTACAGAAGCAAAGAGCGGTTGAATCGGGGAGAAGGAAGGCAGTTGGGTCCCATGGGAGTGGTTTTTTTTTTTTTTTTTTGTATATACTTTTTTAATTGAAGTCTCGTCAGTTTATAATGTGTCAATTTCTGGTGTACAGCACAGTGTCCCAGTCATACACGAACATACATGTATTCCTTTTCATATTCTTTTTCATTATAGGTTACTACAAGATGTTGAATGTAGTTCCCTGTGCTATACAGTATGAACCTGTTTATCTATTTTATGATGGGTTCTTTGTTACTGTGGGCACTGAGTCACTTCCACAGTGACCTTCCCCCTCCTTCACCCTGAGTGAGTTCCCCCTGAAGCAGAAAATCCTAATCTGGGTCTCAGATGGGTGGTCCAGCTCAGCCCCTCACCTGGAACCGCAGAGGCCTCGAACCCACAGCTGGGGCCGACTGTCACTAACGTAGACGTTGGTTTCCTCGCTGCCCAAGCCTTGGGGGGGGGAACTGGTGAGAGTCAAGGGGGTGAGTGTAACAAGGATGGGGCTTCCCTGAGAAGAGAGCAACTAAAGAGGCACAAGGGTGGGTGCCGGGGAGTTAAGAGAGCCTTGAAGAGGAGGGGAGGGCACTCCACGGCGAGGGGCGGCCGTGTGCAGAGGCCCCAAGACAGGGTGACTCTGCAGGACACCCAGCCGGTCTGAGGGGCACTGCCCCCAACCAAGAAGCACTCGAGGATGCCATTGGCAGCATCTTGGGTGGACCTGGCGATGATCATACTAAGTGAATTAAGTCAGACAGAGAATGACAAATACCATGTGATATCACTTATTTGTGGAATCTAAAAAGTGACACAAATGAACTTATTTATAAAACAGGAACAGACTCACAGACAGAAAACAAACTTACGGATACCAAAGGGGAAAGGGGCAGGGAGGGATAAATTGGGAGTTTGGGATCAACATACACACTACGTATATAAAATAAACAAGGTCCTACTGTGTAGCACAGGGAACTATATTCAGTATCTTGTAGTAACCTACAATGAAAAAGAATCTGAAAAAGTATGTATATGTGTAACTGAAACACTGTGCTGCACACCAGAAACTAACAACACTGTAAATCAACTACACTTCAATTAAAAAAAAGAAGCTCGAGGAGGAGATGGGGGGTCCCCTTGGTGCTCCCCAGCACCCCTGGGAGAGGGGCTGCTGGACCCCCACCTACAGAGGTGAAGGGACTGGCCCAGGGCGGCTGTGTTCAGCCTCACCAGGAGCCCCTGCCCAGCCTGCCCACCACGGCGCTTCCACGAGCCTCTCTTTGAGGGCAGCTGCCTGCTTTAGGGGGTGTCGCTGCCCTTGTGAGGCTCTCCCCCAGCTGCTCCCCAGCTCTTGGTTCTTTTCTGGGCTACATGTGCTTTTTATTTTCCTCCTTTTTTGAGTTTGGTTCTTCCCGTCGAGGGCTGTTGCATTCCTACTGACCCCCTTAACAGCCCTGACTCCTAATTTGTTTACAGGTGTTGGAGTGAGGATGACTTCTGGCTTTCACGTTCTCTCTCCTCTCTCTCTGCTGGGCCTGGGAGCAGCTTATGTAACGCTTGATGCAGTTCAGAGCCGACGCAAAACAGGCTTCTTGCTCAGAGGATGAGGCACCAGTCACACTTGTCTGAAGTGTCAGCTTTGTTTGAAATGTGCTACCCGAAGAGCCTGCGCTGCTGGGCTTGTGAGTGGCAAGAAGGGGTGCATTTACTAGGCGTGAGTTGGGTGTGGGGGTGGCCTGGCCCCGCATCGGTGGGCCTGGGTGGGTCACCCCATGCCAAGTCCTGAAAGGGGAGGGGGCAGCGAGCGCACCCCAGCTCCCGCATCCTGACAGACAGCTCGCATCCTGGCCCTGCCCTCTGCTTTGCTCACTAATTCCCCTCCCTGGACCCTTTTCCTATTTCTGAGAAGAGATGATCACACCCACCTGGGAAGCTCCTCAGGAAACGGGAGGGGGCGCTGGTGTGTCCCTTGTGGCTGAATTCTAACTTTTCCTCCTCCCTCTTCTTCAACTCCTCTTCCTTCTCCCCCCCTCCTGCACTGGGATCCTAAATATTAATTTTAAAAATTACTATTAACGTTTTTGCTTTGTATACGAATACATTTACTTGGGGAGGAAAACCTCAGCTGATAAAGTAAAGCGTCTTCCTTCCTTTCTTGTCCAGCCCCCCAGCTCCCCCAGCACAACTCTGACCTTTGTGGTCCAGCATCCGGAAGAGCAAGGCTGCCAGACTGAGCGGGGTTCGGACAGACAGAGCTGGCACTTGCCTTTCACATCCCCGCGCCCTTTGCTAGGAGGTCACGATGTTTCGGCGGCTCTGAGCGACTGCAGGTCTCTGCACACGCTGTCAGGGTCACGCCGCCCTGACCCCAGTCTGAGCAGGTCCTTCCGCCTGGGGCGCCCTCCTGCTCCCCGCTTTTGGCCTGGGCAGTGCTTATTCACCCCTTAAGACAGCTTAGGTGCCACCTTTTCTAGACAGACTGGCAGATGCAGGTGAAAATGGTAGCTTTGTTATCGGTAAAGCTGGCTGGAAAACAACTTCAAGGCCATAGGCAAGCGGGCATGCAGAAGTGCCACCCCTGAGTTCTCTAGTGAGGTGGGACCCCACACTGGCAGCTCCCAAGCCTACGTGGTGGGTGAGCGGTGGCTGGGCCCTGAGAGAGAACCCACAGGGGCTGAGGTGAGCTTGCCCACTTCCTCCTCCCAGGCTCCTCCCCTCCTGGGAGCGGCGAGCGAGGTGCAGGGAGATGGGGGGGATACGGGGAACGGGGGGCATTTGTTCCACCTGGAAATGGAGCCAGGGACTCGGCGGTTCCCCTCCAGCCCAGAGCTCCTCGCTTGGGAAAAGACATTGAGACTTCAGGGTGTTTTAGGTGACTTTCCTGAGGCTGTTTTCTCTTTTGCAAAATGGAATCACTAACCAGACCCTCCCAGATTGCCGGGAATGTTTGATAAGATAAAGAGTAAAGACAGGTGCCTAAGTCAGCTAGGTGAGCACTGCGAGTTCAGTCCTTGTCATTGAGAGCTTGGTTTCACCTGTCATCCCGCCCTCTCCCTGACCTTTCTCCAAACCCACGTCTCCTCCTCCCCACTCTGGACCATGCGCAGCTGTTGCATGAAGTGCGTATCTGGTAGGGAGCTGGGCTCAGTTAAGGACCAGCGAGTTGAAGCTGCTTGGCTCGTGGGGCACTAGGTGACAGCCCGTGGCTCTGTATGTAGTGGCCCCTGATGGGCTCCTCCTGTGTGCAGGTGTTTGGGGAGGAGTCAGTTGAGGAGGGGGAGGGAAGCCTCGGCCTAGAGGGTTTTGACCTCTTCCCCTCCCATCACGTCCACGCTCTCCAGCTGAGTTTTCTGACTTGCTTAGCCAAGAATTCAGGACTCAGTGCCAACAAGGAGGCCCCAGGGAATGGAGCAGTTGCAGCCCGTCCTAGGGCGGCTTTCCATGGCTTCTGGGTTCCCTCCACAGCGTTCTGCTGGCCTTGGCTCCCAGTATGGGGGTTGTCCTGCCAGGCTCAGAAGGAAGCCAGTTCTTCCGGGCTGCCCCCCATCTTGTCTCGACTTCCAGCAGTTTTCGGGAGAAGCTAGACCACTTTTGATTCAGGGACTGCTCCCCAGTGGGCTTTCCTGGGGGAGAGAGCAGAGTGTGCAAGTGTGCCTGTGCGCCCCCTTCAGGCCACCTCTCTGTGACTTAATACCCTGGCGCCTGGCTGGTTCCAACGCAGAGCTTGACCCGTGGCCTCTCCAAACACAGCTGTTCCATCATGAACAGTGAATGCCAGACACAAGGAACTTGGTGTGAGTGATAAGCATGTACCTAATGTGCACTGTGGGCCAAGCACCATTCTAAGCCCGTTTCATTTATTCCCTCGTTTAACCTTACACCGGCTCCACGAGGCGGGTCTGTTATCATCCCTATCTTGTTGATGAGTAAAAGCTGAGGCTTGGCAGTTAAGGAGCTTGTCCAGCATCACATGGGGAGCATTTGACGGGAACACGTGGGACCTCCTTGCCCCTGCTCCCAAGCCCGGTGGTGCCCTGCTGCTCCGGCTGCTCAGTATTCCTGCAGGCGTCCGTCCAGCAAGTACTTACTGGGGACCTGCTGTGTGCCAGGTACCCGCTGGGGCTCTCGGGCAGGAGTCTCAGCCTTGGTACCCTTGCCTTTGGGTTGGATTATGCTCCATTGTGGGCCCATCCTGTGCACTATATGATGTTTACCAGCATCCCTGGGCTCCCACCTGGTACCAGTAGCGCCTACCCCAGGTGTGACGACCAGAAGTGTCTCTGACTTTGCCAAATGTTCCTAGAGGGGAAATCCCCCACTCAGGTGGAAACCACTGTTCCAGCAGGAAACGTGGAGCTTGTGTTCGAGTCGGGAGCGTGGAGGCCACAAACATAGATATAAATATCAAGTGCAGCTCTGTCTGAAGCAAAACGAAGCTGAACAAGAATGTGGACGGAGAGTGGCTGCCAGGTCCTGCTGTCTGTGAAGGCCCATCTGATAAGGCGACTTTTGAGTATTGGCCTGAGTGGAGTGAGGATGGGTGTTCCTAGCAGAGGGGACAGCTGGTGCAAAGGCCCTGGGGTAGGAGGGGGCTGGGTGTAGCTTAAGCAGAATGAGCCTCAGACAGTAGGAGATGAAGGTAGGGCAGGTGGGGTGGCTTTAGCTTTTACTCTGAGTGAGATGGGAAACCAGGGGGGACTTGAGAGCAGAGGAGGGGCTCACTCTGACCTGTGTTCAGTGGTGGAGAGTTGTCCATGGGGGGACTGGAGGGCCAGAGAGACAACGAGGAGCAGCTGGTCCAGGCAGCAGATGCCAGCCTCTTGGAGGACGGCCCGGGACTCTGAGTAAGAGGATGACCTGTGGGGCTTTTTCCAAAGTCAGATGATCAGTGCAGTACACGTCCGTGGTTCAGGGACCTAGCCCTGTTCCTCCCAGGATTAAGAGTGAACCTCAATCTTTTAGCTATTACTTCTGCACCTCGATACTTTGCTTTAACCACCATCTCTTGAATGAGCACATTTTAGGAAGTATCAGTCAGCTTCCTGCTAGAATCCGGGGGGATTCTGCTTCCTGATTTGAGCCCTTTCTGGGATGAAGGAGGCAACCTGTTTTGTTCTCTTTGCTCAAGGCTCTGCTATTTTTTTCTCACCCAAATTGAGATGTCCTAAGGTGTCTTTTTGCCTGACGTTGCCTTTCAGAACGTTTGGTTTCTCTCCCATTGTGTTCTTCCCTCTAATGAACAGTTGACCCCTAGTTAATTCTAATCATTCTATATTGGCAACTTTAGTTAGTCACAGCTGTCCCTTGATGTCTTTTTAATGCATCCTTGTTTCCGTCTCTCATCTCTCCATGGTGTTCTTGTAATCATTAATTTATTCATTCATTCCTAGAGGCTTAACTTTGTGATTAGAGCCTTTCTAACATTCACTGGTAAAAAAAGATGAAATATACATGAAAAAAATGACCTCTACTCACATGAGTTTCCTGGAATTGGAAACAAACCCATGTCTGACTAAGCTCTTCTTCCAGAGGAAGCAGCCCCAAGTCAGAATTCATTTCCCTGAAGCTGTGGCTACTCCTTGGTCCCAGCCTGTCTGTCAGGCACCTTGTTTGAAAATCAAGGTGGTGTTTGATGCTTGTGGACACATAAATGCCAAGAGAATCTTCTCAGGGGAAACCAGACACAAACATCACCCTCACTAGAGTTCTCTGAGACCAGTGCTTTTGGAAAAGTTCTTGCCACCTGAGTTGCCTGGCCGTGTGGCTTCACCTGGGATTGCTCCAGGATTAACTTTGGGTTCGGACATCATTTTCTTGCACTGTATTCGGCATATTCTTTGTAACACATGGAATAGTTGATATACCGATCACGGTGGAAATCTGTTACCTTTTTCTGTGCAAATCTTTATTAAAAATAGTTGGTGCCCCTTGGCTTTATTGCTGTGTGTTGTAATTAGAGCCTCCTTTGCCTTCCAGAGAAGGTCCCAAAGACAGATTATGCCGAGACTTGCCCTCTGCTGCTGTGTCCATGGCTGCCAGGAACGTGGGGTTGGCCCGACTGCTGCAGGCATGTCCGGTTGGCTCTGAACTTGAACCTGTTTGTGTTTTTTTCTTTTTGGTGGGGGTGGTCAGGTATTTCAGTTTATTTTATTTACTTACTTATTATTTTTTTAAATGGAGGTACTGGGGGTGAACCCAGGGCCTCGTGCATGCTGAACAGGCACTCTACCACTGAGCTATACCTGCCCCCTGCTTGCGTTTTATCAACGTTGCTTTTTGCCTGTTCCCTGGCCAATCAATGCAGGAAGGGGATGGAAGCTCACACTGGGGGTTTCCAGGAAGTCAGCCTCAATCCTTAGAGTGTGAGAAACAGCGAACAATTTTCTTCACAGTTAGAGCCACGGTTAACCCAAATATGAAGTCAGACTGTACTAAGAATCCAATTTAAAAGAGTATTGAGGGAAAAAAAAATCCACCAACACATTTTTAATGCAGTTTGACCCTTTAGTTCTAAATTAGTTTTTCTCTCTTCTGAGTAGCTCCTATGACTTAAAGCAGCAGATGTCCATTTTCAGGTAATACATTAGCAATAGAAAACTCAGAAAGTGGCGACAGGTGCTGTCTGTGTTTCTGTGAATGCCGGTTCCCCTCCCCTCCCAGATGCACCACTGTGGTCCTGTGGTGTTCCCTAAAGTGGAGAGGTCACCCTGGAGAGGCGAGCTGGGCAGAGTGCTTTCTCTTCGTGTGGATATTAAGTTCAGGTGATTGAGCTGAGAGGTTGGGACTGAGGGCCCCTGCCAGTATTTAAATGCTGGTTTGTCTGCAGTGGGAGGGGATGGAGTGACTGCTTTCCCGAGGGGACCTTCCATCATCCATCGTCACTGAGATGGCTCTTCCACAGGGACAGAGTGACGTCTCCGTCTGAGTCACGCGAGGGAGACGGGAGAGACACCGAGGCGAGGGCATCACAGTTTAATCTCCAGTGTTCACTGTGTCATTCCTTCACTTTCTGCATTTGCTGACATCCATGGGGTCCAAACTGGCCGTCCATGGAGGAGGGGTTTCATTTGGGCTGCGCAGTGTTGAAAACCCTTTTAGAAATTAGCTGCCAACATTTAATCATTGGGAGATTTTCATGTTAAAAACAATATCAATAAACCAATACCCTTGACCTCAGTGGAAAAATCAGAACCTCTGTGGCCCCTGGGCATTTTTGCACAGCAGCCTCCCCTGTAGCCAGATAGGAAGGCCATTACCAGTTGCTCCCAGTCCCACCTAGCTGCCCCCCAGGCCACTGAGTGTGCACTTCCTGACTTAAGCAGTTTTCTCTGTTACCAGGGGCCTTACCCGATTTTGGGGTAACTGCTACTCACCTTCCAAGCCTTTTGCGAGGATTTTCCCCTAAGGGAGCGTTTCTTGGCCCTCCTGGCCGAATCTGCCAGCTCTTTGAGGGCAGGGGCGGGATCAGGGGTCACATCTCTTCTCTCTTCTCTCATCCACCATGTGTCCTGGCACCTTGTGAGTGATTAATCATTGGTTGAGTGAACACAACAGAATCAAGGTGATTTAATAGGCGACTAGTAGGTGTTGACACATGGACTGCCCACCATATGGCAGGACTCTGCCTGCCCTGAGCCTCGTCCTTGCTCATCCTCCCCCGATCCTGCGGGAAGGTGTTCTTTTGTCCATCTTATATAAGTACGCAAAACTGCGGCCTGGGGAGATTACAGAGTTTGTTTCCACGATAGAATGAGGTACTGATAAAGCTATAAAATGACTTCAGCCATGGGTGGTTTTTTTTTTTCAAAGGCCAAGGATTGATTGACAGCCCCGGAAGGAGATGTAGTAACGTATTAGGGATTGTTAAAAAAGCACAGGAGAAAGGGAAAGGTCAGCGTTGAGCCATAGAGGATTTCCTGTTGATGTGTCAGTTGCTGTTCGCAGTCCTGAAGAGGACATTTGTGCCGCCCTGGCTGAGATGGCAGACGGGTTTGGCATCGAAGGTCAGG
The DNA here is from genome assembly GCF_009834535.1 of Camelus ferus. Taxonomy (NCBI): domain Eukaryota; kingdom Metazoa; phylum Chordata; class Mammalia; order Artiodactyla; family Camelidae; genus Camelus; species Camelus ferus. The sequence goes on along the minus strand of NC_045713.1, from coordinate 28,290,660 downwards.
CTCTTCCCGGACAATCCTCAAGGCATGAGAAGCCCTCCTGGTGGCAGAGGAAGTTGACTTCCTGACCTTGCCTGCCATTCTGTGAGAAGCACTGATGGAACTGAGGGAGGGGCTGGGTGAGGTTGGAGGAGAGTGGGTGCTGCCTGGCGCTTGGGGCTGGGATGTCAGTCCTGGTGCCTCTTTAAGGGAAGTGCTGTGCCAGGCCCTGGGGAAGCTTGGTGACTTCCATACAGCAGGACGACTTGACCACAGAGACCAAGGCAACAGGTGCCCCCGGAGCACCTGGATGCTGGTTCTGGTTCTACCCCTTAACCCTTTGGGTCTTGGAGGTGTTGTGCTGTCTCTTCTCTTAGGGAAGGGTCAGAGGTGTCCAGCTTGTTGGGGACCTACTATGGTCACTCTGCTGGCAGGAGCTTTGATAGCATGACTCACTCAGTTTCCCCCAGCAATGTAGTGAGATGATGGGTGATTGTATCCCTGTGCCCAAATGCCACAGCTGGGGACCAGGGAGGTTCAGTTTGTTACTCAGAGTTACACAGCTGGTGATTGTTGGAGTGAGGACTTGAACCCAGGCTCATCTCTGAAGCCTCTGCTCCGTTCCCCATGCCAAGTGGCAGCCTCACTACTGCACTGGTCCTAACTGTCTACGTATGCAGGCCCTGTGGACGCATCAGGGAGCTGCCGCCGCCACCTGGAGCACAGAGAGGACATGGTGAGTAGGAAGCCGTCCAGCTGAGAAGCCCGGCACCAGACTTAGAAAGTTCTCGTGAAAAAGGCATGAACCTCCTTGCAGGCCCGAGGGTTAACCTCTTTAGCTTCTAATTCCTCATCTCTTTAGAGATGGGAGTGACTTCCCCTGCCTGCTCTCCTCATCAAGCAGAGTGAATGAGGACTTTGCAGACGCTTTGAAAGCAAGGACCGGGCTGCCCGTGGTAAGCTGGAGTCAGCGTCGGGCTCCGGGCTCCTAGCTGGGTGGGGAGTTTCTTAGCCTCAGCCGTGTGTCTCAAGCAACAGAAGGTGTCAGGTGACTCTCTTTCCACGCCCCTGCTCAGGGACATTTCCCGCCCCTCCCCCGCCGAAGCTCCTGAGGCAGGGTGGATGTGGGAATATTACTTGTTTAGCCAGTCCCCACCCTCATGGGGTTTAGTAGCGAGTCCTCCCTGATTGCTAACCACCATGGTGCCACCTGTGTATTCGTCTGATTAAAGACTTAATTCTCTAGCTCTCAAGGTGGAACTTGGCACAGATTTTCTTCTCTCCAGATGAGTGGATTTTACAAAGATGCCTCAGACCATAGGCTGTGAGGAACCCAGATGCAACCGGCCAGGGCCGCCTCCCGGCCTGCTGAGTCCGGTGATGAGGATGGGAGGGTGTCTCACTGAGGAGAGCATGGCTTCCAGAAGGCTGAGGTGCCAGGCTCCCGGTAAGACTAAGAGCCCAGGCTTTTGATCGCCATTACTTCACACCAGGCCCTGTGTCTAAAGCCGGCCTCTCTGGTAAGTCGGTTACATCCGCTGACTCTGAGGTCTGCAGGCCCAGGCCCCTGTACTCCAGGCCGGCGGCCTTTATTGTTTGTTTGTTTGTTTGTTTTTTTGGCAGGGCAGTGTTGGGGGGAGGTGATTAGGTTTATTTATGTATTTTTAATGGAGGTACTGGGGATTGAACCTGGGACCTTGTGCGTGCTAGACACGTGCTCTACCACTGAGCTAGGCCCTCTACTGCGGCCTTAAACCCTGTCTGCCCTTTTCCTTCCCCCAGCCCCTGTGCCTGCCACCGTCCAGCCACAGTGGCCTCCAGGCAGCTCTCAGAATTCAGGTTCTGCTTTCCACTTGGAACGCTCTCTGCCCACCGCCCCCTTGGCCCACCTGGAGGACTTTTCCTTAATCACGTCCAGTTTTCACCTGCGTCTTCCTCAGCCTTGCCCGACCACGCCCCCTTCGCCTGGTCTTCTCTTCCTGGTCTTGCCTTAACTGGCATCAGTTTGTGGTGGTTTCTTTCTGAGTTTGATTAGTGTCTGTCTCCCCCTCTGAGAGGGACCCCTGAGTCCCCGCCCGCTATGGTTTCTGTTCCCGTCACTCCCCTCCCCTCCCCTCATTTTAGGAGCAGCCTGGGGAGAGGGGCTGCGGGCTCAGGCCGAACGAACTCAGTTTTCTGCCTGGCCCTCATGGTGTGACCTTGGAGGCCCCCTCCTCCTCAAGGGGGTGCCGTGCAGGTGGGTTTGGGGCACCCCCCTTGTGCCCATTGCTTTTTCCAACACCAGGGCCCTTCCTCGCATGTTCTTTCCCGGAGGCCCGCCAGCCGTCAGTCCTAGGCATCCACGTCGCACCGTCCTTTCCCCTTCGGGCCTGTAATCTCACCGTGAGTAATTCGTGCAGCCCAGGACGTGTAGCTCTTGGCACTAAGAGCACGCAAACCTCAGGTCTGGTTGAAAAGGGAGGCCTGCTTTCTGTAGCTGAGGAAACCGGTGATGGGGGTGGTCGTTCCTCAGCCCCGCTCCCTGCTGGGCTCCGAGGACAAGGCCCCCGGCCTGGCTGCACCATCAGAAAGCAGGATGGCTCTCCCCTGCGGCTTTTTAAGTCTTGGGGATGAGGATTCAGCATGAAGGAAGGGAGCTTGTTCTCTTGGGCTGCATTTTGTCAGGCGTGAAATGCCCAGCCCAGCCGAGCGGAGGGTGACCATTCCTGCCAGGAGGAGGGTTTCAGCCTGTCTACCTGGGGCAAGGCTTTTCCTTCCTGACCGCAGCCCATGTGCGGGGGAAGGGAGCCAAAAGGAACTTGGCCTGGCCGCATGAACTTGGCTGCCCTGGGGCGAGGTGACTGTCTCCTCAGTTTCCTTTGGAGGGTTTGCTGTTGTTACTGAACCAAACTTGGGTCAACCTGCCTGCAGGCAGTAAAGCCAATCTACTGACACCAGCTTGTGGTGAAGGAAGCTGCAGCGTTTACTGCAGGGGGTCGAGGTAGCTAGTGCTGAAAAGAGCCGAACTCCCCAGTGGCTTTCAGGGAAAGGTTTTTCAAGATGAGGGGTAAGGGCGGGACGGGGGAATTGTGAGGTGCGTGATCAGCTCGTGAACATTCTTCTGACTGGTTGGTGGTGAGGTCAGTGGGAGTCAGCATCGGCGACCTTCTGATTGCAGCCAGTCTGGAGGGCGGCATACAGTTAACTTCTTCCCCCTGCTGGGGATTTCGGTATCTGAAGCAGCGCGCAAGAGACGGATGGCTCAGAATGTTATCTGTAGCCCTTGAGGAGGGGGAACTAAAGGTCCTGACTTTAACAGCTGAACTGTTACTATTTTGTCTTGCTTCACTGTTTTCCTTTGTTTCTGCATTTTCTCGCTTCTCTGATCAAATTTATTCTTTGGATCTTGGGGGGAAGGCCTAGGAGGCTAAAGTTTTCCTGCAAACAAGAGGCAGGTGGAGGACACGTGTGTGTGGGGGTCTGTCTGGGAAGGCCCCACAGGGTTGTGCTGGGTTACACTGTGTGGAGATGCTGCCCTGGGGTGGGGGCGTGAGGGGCATGGAGGGAGGGGATCAGCCTTCCTGCTCCCACTGGTGCCTGGCGCTCTCCACTCCTTCTCTAATCCCCACAACAGCCCCAGGCTTAATATTGATTTCCCTGTTTGATGGGTGAGTAAGTGGGTTCAGAGAGGTTAATTCATTTGCCTGAGGGAAAACAGCTGGTACCTGACAGCCAAGTGCTTCAGACCTCAGCCCATCTGACCACCAAGCTGGAGTCTGTTGGCTGTGCTGCCTCCCAGGGAAGTCTTTGGATATTGAGGACCTACTGTGTGGGAGAGATCATCACACCTTATCAAGTATTTTATCTCATGTAGTCCCCAGGGCCAACCTGTGGCATAGTGTGATCCCATTGTAAGAGGGGACACTGAGGCTTGGAGAGGACAGGTGATGCTGCTCAGAGTGGGGTCTGGGCTCAGTGTGGGGGTAGTCCCAGAGAGGGTCAATGCCGTTGTTCAGTTCCAGGTGGGCCCGAGAGGGGTGCTGTGTGGAGGCGGGCAGTTAGGAATGCTTTCAGCTGCAAGTCATTGAAAACCCACTTAACAGTGGCTTTTAAAAGACAAGGCCTTATTTTCCTCCTAGAATGAGCTCCTCCTGCCTCTCTCCCTCTGTTACTTTGGAGGTGGATTCTAGGTGCCATCATGCTCATTTCAGAGGCGGAGAAGCAGATTCAGAGAGGGCAAGCGACATACCCAGGGCTGCGCAGGAGGTCAGTGGCAGATCTGGGACCAGGACCCAGCCCATCTTGGTGACACGGAGCTCATGCATGTTCTGTGTAACAGACATGAAAGCGTTGACGTGTGGAGCTGGACAGTGTAGATTTTGTGTGACTTGGTCTGGTGTGAGGGCTGCCTGTGCCCTCTCAGTAGCTGTACTTCTGATTAATTGCAGATCGTGTGTTTGAGAATTGCTCATACGTATGATACCACAGCCTGAGGGTGGAATGAGGAATGAGGCTGTGCAGCTGACATCCTAATTATTTATGCACATTTCACACGCCGTTACTCTTCCTTGCTGTCAGTTAACCCCACCGCTCTGCTGTGTGTGAGGCCAGCCTCAGCAGGTGCTGGTGCTGCTGCCTGCTGGGCAGACCCGGGGGTCTAGACAGGTCGGGGTCGTGTTTCTGCTGGTTGTGGTTGGCAGTCCAGCCAAGGGCCGCCAGCCAGCAGACAGAGCAGATGATGGGGATGCCCGATGCTCCCCGTTTGCTTGCAGGAGCCAGAGGCCAGGAAGGCTCACCTGCTCCTGATGATCTGCAGCCTCTCAGAGCTGGGAGGATGCTGGAAGGTCAGCTTGTGTAACCGCCTCATCTTAAACTCTGAACGTCTGAGACCCCAAGTGGGTATGACATGCTTAACACACCTTGCTGCCCAGCGGCTGGACCCACTGTGGACCTGGCATCCTTATCTGTTCCTTGTTGTGACATCGCATGTCTTTGCCTGTCATGCTGTTTTCTCGTCCCCTGCGTCTCCCAGCTTACCAAGTCCCTTCCCTTCTCTGGGCCTCTGTCTCCTCATTCATATACTGGGTGTAGTAAACTTTGCTTCTCGGGGATATTGTGAGAAGTCAGTGAGATTGTGTATTTCAAGTGCTTCTCGCCTTGCTGTGTGCGAAAAACAGTACGTGGCAGCCGCTGGCCATCTGAACACTGGGAACGTGTCTTGGGGCATTTTATTTTTTCATCAGAACAAATTACAAAGCAGGAACTCTGGGTGGGCAGGGGAGAAGGGGAGGCAGGAAAGAGAAACAGAACAAAAAGCTAGAATGGGCCCGAGACCGATTTAAAAAGTTATGTTTTGGAGCTCAATATAGTTCATCTTTTCTTTTAGAGATAAAAGGAAAGGGAGTGGGTAGGCAGAAAAAGATATAAAAAGCGGTACAAGTTTGGAAAACGGCGGTGTGGGTTAAGTATATATCCACAGAAGAACACTGTTTATCTCTGTGCATGTGCCCTCGTGAGCCCTCTGTTTAAATATAACCGAGTACGGGCCCCAGGGGAGTGTGTGCAAAGGCTCTTTGAGGTCTTTAGAAAAAAGATGCTATGTAAAACCAAAGAATTATTACACAGATCTCTGTATATGTGAGAGTGAGTGCGTATGGTTGCACATGTCCGCACATGCCCAGATGTGCCGTGTGTAATTATCATATTGAGTGTTTCTCTTTTTAATCTTGAAAAGGAAGTTGAAGATCAATTATCTCAGGATAATTTCCCTCCTGGAGGGCCTTTAATGGCTGAAGATGGGAAGGCTCTCACCCTTCCCTCGACGTCGCTGTCTTAATACTTTATATAGCAACCTCTGATGCCTGTACTCATTGTGTCAGCTGAGCTCTCTTTCTGTGTGTCTGTGTTTTTGTTTGGGTTCCGGGGTGATGGAGGCTGGCCCCTGCTCTGCTGATCACTTTGAAGCCAGGGATTCATGTGGTCGGATTCTGGTGCCAAGCGGGGGGGGGGGGGGGGGATGGTTTTTGCAGGCTCGCCCTGTTTTAGGTCATGGTCATGATATGTAACAATTCGTCCCTTCCCTTCCATGTGTATCCATTCCCAAGATGCATATTGGAAAAAGCTCAATTGGAGCCTGAGTCCCTGTCACTGGGACAGGAAATTATAGCTGTAAACTGGTAGTTAGCTTCTCTGGTGAAGTCTTGAACGTACTATTAAATGCACTTGACATTTCTGCCTGGCCCATCCCATGCTTAGTTCCTGGAGATGAGGGGCAGATTCCAGCAGTGGGTGTCAGGCAGTCAGTCATTCACCCATTTATTAGCTCACTTACTCATCCGGCCCCTGAATTGTTCTCCAGGTCTCATGTGTGCCTTGCCCAGGGGCTGTGTGTTCCCTGGGGCCCCTGCTCTCAGGGGGCTCTCAGGCTTGTGGGCGGGGCTTTGGTGGCGACACCTGCAGAACAGTTCCACCCCAACCAACAGCTTTTGTGGAGGTGTATTCAAGATGTGGCGGGGCTTAGGGAAAGAGAGGTCCACTGAACTCCCCTTGGCCTGTTTGGCTGAAACTTGGAACCTGCTCAGGTTAGAACACCAGGGCAGAGGATGTGGGGGCTCACAGGGTCCTGGATGCTGGCTGCCTGCCTCATTCCTGTGGCCACTCAGCCTTTGCAAGTTGCTCTCAGAGAGCCATCTTGGCCAACCAGTGTCGAGTTTACGGAGTCGATAGGGATTCTCTTTAGAGTTTGTGTTCCCTGAGGCTTTGCCCCATTGTCAGGTCGCAGGGCTCTGTGGCTCACGTGTGACATTTCAGGTGCCAGCCACTTGGCCATACTCAGAGTTCTCTCTGCGTTGAGTGGTCTTGTGCTCCGGAGAGGTTTTATTGGCTTCTCTCTTTGGCGGACTAATGCCCGGTGCCTGCATCTCCTGTGTCCCTGGCCAGGCTCCTGCAGCTGGTGACAGCAAATTGTCCTCGGCTTGGCTCTCAGCAGGAGGATCTTGGTGGAGCGATGGAGAACCGTTTGCTCTTGGGCCAGATTCTTCTGCTTCCATCCTCCTTTATCCTTGTCTGAGGCTGTGGCCCATCCCAAACTTCTGGAAGACTGTTAGAGTCAGCCATCCACCATGGGTCTCACCAGCTGCAGCTGGAAACTGGAGGCCTGTGGGGGCAGAGTCCATGGGGAGTGGCAGGCCCCTGGCTCACATGTCTGCCATGGCCCATGGGTAAGGGTGTCCCAGAAGAGGTGGTCCCAAGCTGAGATTTGGCTGTGAGTCAGGGAGGCAGCCAGGCCTTCCAGGCCCTTAGGACCTCCTGTGCCAAGAAGCAGAGGCACAAGACAAGAGGAGTGGGTTTGATGTGGGGGGAGCCAGCAGGGGGCTGTGCTGCACATGGGCTGGAGCTCCCGGCGTCCACAGGGTGGAGGTGGTGATTGAGCCCTGTGTAGAGATGCTGCCGCCTCTGGGGAGCCAGTGAGGGTGGAGAAGGAAGACCCAGGGCAGGAGGCCACGCAGGGACAGCCAGAGGGGCCAGAGGCAGAGCTGAAGAGGCAGAGAGGGATCCACGTTGTCTGAGGCAGCAGCTGCCCTTAAAGCCGGGGCCATAGTCCCTTCTTGGGGCCCAGCCAGTGGGCCCTACCGGTTGGCCCAGGTGTCTGGCAGGCCACATACCTGACCTTAGAGGGCCTGCATTGGAGCAGGCTGGCAGTGGGGAGGGGCGGGGGGAGAGCTTCTGGAAATTCTCCCAAGACGGGGCGATAAACATGTCCTGTAAACGGCTGGACAGTAAACATTTTAGGCTGTGCAGCCCTTCGGTCTCTCTCCAACAACTTGGCTGGGCTGCTGTAGCCTGCCGGCAGCCACGGGCAGCAGGAGAACAGGCAGTGTGGCTGTGTTCCAGTAAAAGTGTGCTGGGCCCCGCCCTGACCTGTGAGGTCAGCAACTTCAGCATTTTTCCAGCTGAGGGAACCGGGAGGTGGGCAGGCTGTCATTGGCCCAGGGTTACAGCGCTAACAAGTGTGGGATCTGGGATTTGATTAGAAAACCTGTCTTCTTTCTACTCTGCCTGTCTGCTGCCCCGAAGAGCTTAGTTTCCACAGTGGGTCAGGTTTTTGTTAGATTGGCCCTCCATCTGCAAAAGTTGTGCAAAAGCAAAACTACTGTTTCCTCAGTGGGCTTGTTGTTTACTTTCGTGTTAAGAAAGGCCTCAGTTGCTGCAAGAAGGCATAAATGTTTGTTCCTATATTTATATTGTTTTTATTGCTTCGTTTCACGTATTTCAGTTATTCTGTCTAAAATGTATTTCGCCACGTAGCAGAAGCAGAGATTTCAGTCTTGTTTCTTGCTCCACAGATGGTTCCTTGCCCCGGCAACACTTACGGACGAATCCGAAATGCTCTTTGTCCTGGATCAATTTCCTACCGTTAACATTAACATTCTCCTGTATTCTTGATCGGGTTTGCCGCTCAGTTCTCTGAGGCCAGGCAAGGAGCCGATTTTGAGAGGGATCCTTAGGAGAGGGAGACCCCGCCTCCGCCAGGCTCTGCAGAGACTGCAGTGCAGAAAGGCTGCTCTGTTGTCACTCACAGTGTGTGCTGTGGCAGGTAATAAAGAGGAAAGAAATCACAACGGTAGAGACTAAACAAATAATGGGATGCGTGGCTCTGGGGAGAGGAGAGAAAATTACAAGTTAGGGAGTGTGTCTGCCGGTGTGTGTCACTGGTGCTTGGAGAAATAGAATGTTTACCTGATGTATGGAAATCAACCCCGGTGTTACCTGTCCAAGAAGAGTCAGCAAAGTGAGTGCATATGAAGTTAAAGCCTGTTGAAAGACCTTGTTTTTTTTTTCAAGGGGAGGTGGGGCACCAGCTCTCAGGCCGATTCCTTCTTCATCGTTACCGTGAATGTTTTGCTGTGGCACGGTGGGGAAGGCAGAGGGGACAGTCTGACAGTGATGGATTTTTTTTTTTTTTTTGAAGATTCGCAGTATCAGAGTACTGCTTTTCCTGTGTTTGTGTCCTCAGTCATTGTGATGTTGACACAGATACAGGGCCTGGTCCAAGAGGCTGGAAATGCACAGCGTGTGGGACACGGGGAGGAAGGGTTGTGCCAGGATGACGGTGTGGATCGTCACCGATGGTCATTCCCCTACTTCTGTGGCTTCTGTGCTGTGTCATCGGGGTCCCTTCAAGGTGAGCTTGTGGCCAAGATGTCTCATTACAGCTCCTCATGGCTATTCTCTGCCAGAAGAGCATTCGTATGTTTCCTGGGGCCTCCTGGGAAACAGTTCCTCCTCCAAGTTTTCTTTCCCCCATGGAATACAGTTTGCAGTGGCAGAAGTCTTAGTAACAGTTTTTGGGGTCCCCGCATGCCGTGCCTGAAAGCCTAGAACCCTGACACTTGCTCCGTCTCCTCCAACTGACACCTCCCTCTCTGGCTCTGATTTCCCACGTTGCCCGTGTTGATCTAGTTTGACAGTTCATAAAATTCTGTCATCTGCTCTGCTGTCTTAGACGACTTTAAAAACCTCCTTTTTATTTCCCAAGGTTGGGGTACCCAGGAGCTCAGTAAGTCCTGTAACTCCTGAAAGTGTGCCCAGTTCAACCCAGCTGTACTTGGTGGTCACTGCTGCCTTGTCCTCGCCTTTCCACCCCTGTCCTTGAAGGGAAAGGCACTAATCATGGTACCTTTTGTGCCTTTTGTTGAATGTAATCAGTACCTTTTGTTGAATGCATACTATGTGCTGGGCATTGTAACGAGCACCTCACCTACATAGTACCTCACTGAATCCTGGCAATGCTTCTGTGAGATAGTGACTGTTAGGATCCCGTTTTATAGATAAGGGAGGTGGTGCTCAGAGAGGGTGGGTAACTTTCCTGGGTTACCCAGCTGCAGAGGCAGGATTGGAACCCGGGTCCTGACCCTAGAGATTATGCCCTGAAATCCAGGACCCCAGACCACCTCCCTGCATTCTCTGCAGTGCGGGTACCACCTGGGAACTTTACTCGTTCAATGTCCCGCAGGAAAAGTGGCATTATCTCCACTTTGTTTTGCTGAGGTGAAGACCTACTCGAGGCCACCCGGTGGTAAGTGGCTGAGCAGGGCCTTGAACTCAGATCTGCCTACCCCTGGAGCCTGTTGGTAGCAACTTTCCATGGGTCCTGCTCCTGTCATTGGAATGGAAGCTGCTGGAACCCTGACTTGACCTTCTTGTCCCCTGCAAGTCCCTGTTTAAAGCACTTTATTTCTCTCCAACTCTTAGACCTGCCCCGGACAGTTGCCACAGTTTTCGGCCTTAGAGAGAGTTTGGAAGGTGACTAGGGGCCCTGCAGGCAGCTTGTCCCAGTGTGGCCTCCTGCTCTGTGTATTTGACTGTCCTTATCATGAAACGAGGCTAGTCAGGTGCAGAAGTGCCCACCACGTGACAGCTCTTACCTTTGCTCTCTGTTTTTGTAGTGTCATATTTACATAGGAATAGTCTCTTGGCATCGCTTGCTTTATAAACCTTGACCAAGTGCCCAGCATGTGGGAGCTTGGGGCACCCAAGCTGCATGACATGCTGCGCACCTTTGAGGAGTAGAGATGATTGCAGGTGACAGCAACGGTTAATTATTGCACACTCTGCAGCTTACGGAGGGGTAGAGGAATCAGGGAGGGCTTTCCACATGAGGTACCTTTTCATCTGGGCCTGTATAAAATGGGTTTCATCAGATTGGGGTGAGGGGGGAGGTAAACATGAGGAAATCCACAAAACAGCCCGGTGGAATATTATTCGACCTTCAGAAAGGAAGGAATACCTGCCATAGGTGACAGTGTGGATGAGCCTGGAGGACATCACGTTAAGTAAAATAAGCTGGACCCAGAAGGACAAATACTGAGCGATTCCACTCATACGAGGAATCTAAAATAGTCAAACTGAGATGCAGAGAGTGGAATGGTGATTGCCAGGGTCTGGGGGAGGGGGAGATGGGGAGTTGCTGTTGAAGGGGTGTGAAGTTGCAGGCGGGCAAGATGAATACGCTCTAGAGATCTGATGGACAACATGGTGCCTGTGCATAGCTGTCGAAGTCTGCAAAGCGGGAAGGTCTCATACGAAGTGTTCTCACCACAATGAAAAACTGTTGGGCTTGCATTCTTATTCAGGGAGAGGCGCTCACGTTTGTGGGGAGAGACAAGATAGTGCAGTCACATCACTGGGGAGAGTCCCTCGGGAAGGCTCGGTCCGAGGCTGCTGACCCAGGCAGGTTGCTGTCTCTGCAGCTGAGGCCAGGTAAGGGGCTTGGTGATGCCTGGTGACGCCAGGGGAGGGCACGACACCAACATCTCAGCATAAGGGTTGTGCTCTTGGGTGGTGAGCTCCTCCAGGACAGGCTCGGCACAGCTGAGGGACTGAGGGCCCGGGAACTCGAAGCTCCTGCCTGCATGGTCCAGGGGACCCCGTGCTGAGTGCTCCGGCGGGGGGCGTACCAGCGCTGGGCACGTGTGCTCTGCTGAGCTCTCATCCTGCTTACATACAGCGCACGCGGCTCATTAGTATAAATCAGGCACACACGTGACGTGCCACTGCTGCACAGTAGGCTGGCGAGGAGAGTGGGATTCCTTTGATTAAGAGGTGATTTCACCAGAGGTTAGTGGGGAGGGAGGATGAATAGGCCGAGCACAGAGGATTTTTCAGGCAGTGAAACTATTCTGTGATACCATAATGGTGGATATATGTCATTACACAGTTTTCCAAACTCATAGAATATGCACACCAGGAGTGAGCCCTTATGTGAGCTGTGGGTGAAGGTGATGCATCAGTGTGAGTGCGTCAGTTGTGACCAGCGCACCGCTCTGGTGGGGGATGCTGACAATGAGGGAGGCTGTGTGCATGCGGGGGCTGCTGGTGGATAAATCTCTGTACATTCCTCCTGATTTTGCTGTGAACCTAAAACTTCTTTTAAAAGAAGTCTATTTAAAAAAAAGATACATCAATTCTTCTAGCCTCATACTGCGATTGTGATTATCCAGTCCTTTGCTCCCATAAGAAGTTTGGACCTATTGAGAACTCCAGTGGGGAAGTCCTCTAAAGAAAATTCAGATTTCACATAGGCCTTAGAGGAAAGGAACAGTTTTCTGTGTCTGTGTCTGCAGTACACAGCTGTGGTCCCACCACCTGCTCGGGGGTCCTTGAAGATAAGAGCCAAAGAGACATTACTCTGCCTGTCTTCAATAATAAGTCTTGATTTTTTTCCCCATGGCTGTGGTGTCATGGGAATAAATTACTGGCTTGTTTTTGTTTTTACAGATTTGTCAGTTTTTAGTTAAAAAAAAAATTTAGCAGGATGATGAGTCTTAAGTGTTACTGCTCCCTGGTGCTGTTCCTAAGAGGCAGTGCCTTGACATAGCACCATCACATGTAACCTTGCAGCATCCCAGGGAGGTGGGAGAATGGGTGTTGTTCACATCTTATGTCTGAGAGAAAGGCTCAGAGAGGCTGAGACACTGGTTCAAGGGCAAGAGCCAGGACTCTAGTGACCTGATCAGGTTCGGACGGCAATCTAACGTCGTAGGCATAAGTGAATGTGTATTGTTGTCCTCCATTAAGAAATCCTCTGTTAAGGACACTCCTTCCTTGGGTAGGTTGGGAGCCTGGCTCTCGCCTTGGGAAGGTGCCTTGTAGCCGGTAGGTAGGTGCTCAGCAGATGTTTACTGATGGATGAGTGTGTGAGCTCTGGGCCATTGTCACTCCAGGCAGCGCAGGGCCTGAGTAGGCAGCACCCCCTGTGGCTTTGTCTGTGTCACCTGCCAGCTCCCTTCTCCCGGGCTGCAGGGCAGCATCTCGGCCTCTTTTCTGCCTGTTTAGACTGATTAACTGCCATTGGTCTGGCCTTCCTTCCCTCGTCTCTTCTCAGTCCTGCCCTCTCCTTGCTGTTCCTAACCATATTTAGTATCTTTTCTGGAAATGCTTTTTCTACCTGTTGTTTCCATTATGAAAATTTTCAAACCCTGAGCAAAGTTGAAAGGATTCTGTGTGGCTCTGGTCTGGCAATGTGTGCCAGGAACTGAATCCCTTGGGTCCCGGTTGTGGCCTTGTTGCCTGGACCCGTGCTGCTCAGCGGCCTCGGTTCTGCACACAGCGTGCACATCCGACATGCCGGGGGTCTTCTCCCCCACCCGTCGGGGGCCTCGGCTTCCATCCTGGCTCTGACATGTAAAGGGGTGTGTTGTGCAGTTTCTTTAATAACCTCTCAGGTTGGTTGTTCGTCTGTGAAAGGGCTTAATGGCACTGTGAGGTGTCGATAAAATAGCAGTTCTTACATCCCCGCGTGTAAGTGGTGGTAATGATCGTTGTTTCCTGGGGTCGAATGCAGAGTTAGGAGTTGGACAGATTTGGACTCAAATTCCAGCTGTGTGTCTGCATTTACTCTCTTTGAGCCTGTCTGCAGGCCTGTAAGAGGGACTTGAAGATGACTTCCCATAGAGTTGTTCCACGGCACCAGTGAGATGGTGCACACGGAGTTTTAGCTGGTGGGTGCTGGATTGTCATCGAGACCTCAAGCTGCGAAGCTCCCTTGCTGTGTGCTTCCTGCTGTGCCCTGAGTTGGGCAGAGTCTGTGTCTGCAGGGCTCTGCCCTCGCGGCATGCCCCTCCTGCCTTCTTCATGTTACTCTTTCTCCCTCATGTGACCAAGCTCACACCTGTCCCAGGGCCTTTGCATGTGCCTTTTGCCACAGGGAGTGTTCTTCCTCCATCTGGCAGCATGCTGGCTTCCTCTCTTCCTCAGGCCTTTGCTCACGTGTAATCTCCTAGGAGAGGCCTTCCCCGTGGAACGGCACCCTCCCCACCCACGGTCTCTGCACCGTCCCTGGCTTCACTTCCCCTGTGGCACTGCTCATCACCCCACCTGTTCTGTGCTGGCCTATTTGATAGTCTCCCTGCTGGGGAGGAGGCCTGCCTTCTGCAGGCAGAGGCTTTGGTCTCTTTTATTCACTTGTTACCCACAGCGCCAAGAGCAGTGTGCCGACCTTGTAGGTTCTCAGTGAATTTGTGATGACCCGGTGAATTTTGAATCTTGCTTGGTGACTCCAGGGGAGGGACACCTCAGACACTCCTTCTCACTGACACCTTTGGGAGGCCCAGTTTCTCACTGTGCAGCCCTCAGGCTTCACCCTGTCCCAAGTGCCATGGGGAAGACGGGGCCTGGCCCTCCTAGTCGTGACCTTGGGATGCTGATGTGACTCTGGGTGAGGAGAGACGGGAGTGTCTGTTTTATGTCCCACCTCATCTGAACACAGTGGCTTCCAGTCTGACCCTGAGGTTGGGATGGAGCCCCCATAATTCCCTTCCTTCCCCCGAGGCCTGGGCTGCGGGCTTTCGTCTCCTCTGTAGCAAGCAGTCTGAGGACGGCACTGGTCCTGGGACCCATTTCTTGCTGCAGGGTCTTCCTCTTTCTGCCCGGCATCCTGAGTATAAGGGGACAGAGGGACCCGCCTGTTTATCTGTGTTGTCTTCCTCCCCCACTTCCTCCTCGTTTCCAGTTTACTTACGCCTCGATTGTGTGGGGTAGAGACATGGCAGTCCCTAGGTGTGTGTAAAGGGTTAACCGAGGTTGTGACAGTATGGGCTTTGAACAGAGCTTGACAAGTAGAAGGGTTCGAATTTTAACTGAAAAGAGGAAACCAGCAAACCATATTCCTATCCAGAAGAGGCCTCAAAGCAGCATGTTAAAACATAAAAATAAAATAGAGTGAGACAGGGTATAGGTAAATGGGTACAAGGTGGAATTACAGGTCAGAGGGAGGAGGGCATGGTGTGGTGGCCATGTGCACTCAGTGTGTGAGTTTGCCTGTGAACTTCCTGGCAAACCAATCCCAAGAGGGAAATAAAGTTCTCAGTGTTCATTAGGGGAAAATAAAACAAAACAAAATTGGCTCTCCACGAGAAATTCAGAGGTTTCTGATCTTGAGATCTGAGTGTTATGGTAAATAGTACCCTGTGGGTGGATGGTGAGAACAGTTAAGTTTGATATAGATGGGAAACTCGGGAGCTTATTTAATTGAAAGGCATGATTTTCTGTCCGTGCATGCTTTCCTGCATTGCAGGTATCCAGGAAAGTAACTCCTGTAAGTCATGATGGCCTGTGTGTTGGAGAGGGCCCCCCGCCCCGCCCTGAGTCTCCTGTGTACTGACTGGGAGTCAGCGCAGGAAAACCAGATTGCTTAGTAAACTTGAGTATTTCTGTGTCAGCATGGAGTCCATTGTCATGTGATCTGCTGTTGATAAACAGCTGTAACTGGGAACATATCATTGTTCAAAGCAGAGATGCTGCCATGTAGCAGGGACTTGGAGAAGCACTTAGAAATTGCAGGCCTATTTCTTCGGTACCTGCTGAGTATATTCACCAAGGAGGCGCCTCCATATTCATTCTCATCCTGCCCTGCCCTTGTGTCTTGTGTGGCTGATAAGATTGATTGACTGAGAGTACTGGATTTCTTAGACTCTGTGGGAATTATTTTTGAAAGGGGAAAGGGAACTTGTCTAGACAAGTTGCTCTGAATAGCACATACTTCAGACCTGTGAGGGGACGGTGTAGCAGGCGAGATCTGCCACTTCATTTGGACTCTGCTTTGTCCCCTTAGGTGAACTGCGACAAGCCATCGTGGCCATGATGAGCAGGAAAGATGAGCTGGAGGAAGAGAACAGGTATCGAGCTCTCCGGGCGGGAGTAGTCTCTTCCTTGGACAGTCTTCGTCTGGGACACAGAGAATATCGCAGTGAAGGAAGTTTTGCTTTATTGGCACAATTGTGACCGGTGATTTCTTGCTTTCCAGCCTGGGATGTGCCATTTGAGGATATATGTTGTGGCTGGAGTGTTAGCACGGATTGAAAACCTTACGATCACAGCACCATCTTAGAACAAACTGAGAATTTGCGAAGCAGCCCCTTTAATTTTTTAATTCTTTTTTTTTTTTTTAAAAACAGCCTCTGAAATAGAATTCACAAATCATATAACTCACCTATTTAAAGTATACAATTCAGTGGTTTTTAGTGTATTCACAGATATGTGCAGCCATCACCAAAGTCAATTTTAGAGCCTTTTTACTACCTGAAAAAGAAGTTCCGTCCCCAGGGCAGTTGCAAGCGTTAGGTGACCTTTAATTGAGGGTCTGTCTGCCATGTTCTGAGCACTAGAACACTTAGTTTTCTCAACTCAGGAACATCTAGGGTAAGGCTTTCCCCAAAGCCCAGTTGCAGACACTGAGAGGCCAAAGGGTTTTATTCATCTTTTATTCCCTGTTGGAACCAGTGCTAGAAACCAGCCAGCTGTTAGCTGTATTGCTGCCCTCTGACTGCCCAGATGTGAGCTGCTCCCCTGCTAGGACCCTGCTTGGTTGCAGGGTGGGCAGTGGCGGGATCTGCCTGCAATCCTCTGCTGAGCCTCCGTGAGCACGACTGGGCGCCTCGGCGGGGGTCCGGGTGGCGTGCGCGTCTGTGACTGTGTGCGCTCGTGTCGCCCTCTCAGTCCCGTACTCAGAGCGGAAATGGTGTCCTGCTGACATGCAATCACGATTCTCCTGTTTAAGCCTTGATTTGGGCCCTGCTTGACAAGCTTCTCCCTCATCCTTTACGGAAACATGTAAAAGCAAACAAGCATGATTTGTAAAACAAGAAAGTGTTTTACAAAAGGAATCTTCAGACACTGCAGTTGCGCAATTTTCCAGTGAGAATCAGCTTTCAGCATTGGGCTGTAGACATCACCAGATTCGTTTTCCTTGCTCCAGCTGGGGCCGTTATCTTGGAGAAAACCAGAGGTTTTGTCTTGCCTTGTGAAGAACAATAGTCCCTGTCTGGTAATTTCTTCTCCTTCCCAGAGAAAGAAGGAAAACACGCAGCGTTTGTGTCAGGTGGTTCCAGGCCCCAAGAGGGGAATTTTCTCAACACTGTCAAGGAACACAGGTCTGGGAGGGTTCAGTGAGCAGTAGGGGTGGGGAGGTTCAGACGCTTTTGCTTCTGTTCTGATGTCACATGGCAGGTGTCCTCTTGATTTAGGATGGAGCTGCACCAAAGTTAGTAAATGTTTTCTAGAAATAGCCATATGAGGTCCAGCGAAGTGGATGGTCAGAAGAACCATGCTTGGCTCATTTCCCGGTGGTAACTTGTGGTTATTTCTGGAAGAGCTGCTGTCTTCTCTGCTATTTAAGACAAAAGATGACAGATATGCAAGCGAATGTGTTAGGGAGGGTTAACAAACTCTAAATACAATATAAAGCACGTTACATGCAATGTCAGATTACATAGCTTGGGTAGACACTACGTATGCTCGTTTAACCTGGAGGTGGTGGGGGAACACGAGAGAAGTGTGCTTTGTGGCAGACGGAGGCACGAGGCTCCCGCTGTCTGTCCGATGACCGGAGCCTGTCATCTGATTTCATGGCTTGGTAGTGGTTTTGGCCTGCCCCGGAAATCCTTTCCTTTGTTAAGCCTTTCATCCAGTGTGGCTGTGATAGAATGTCCCAGTTTAGCGTGCTGCACCTGTGCGTGGGATGTCCTGAAGGGGCTGGCCCGGGATGTGCTCCCTCGTTGTTTTCCCGTGATTTAAGCTGCCTACAGGCTCTCAGGGACACAGAGCCGGGCCGCAGCTGGTTCCCCAAGGCGCTCATCCTAATAATTACTTGGAGGCTTGTGGGCCAAGTTTGGTATCTCCTGAAATCAATTTATGTAAGATCGACTTGAATTATGGTTTCTGCAGAGTCTCGTGGAAAATGAATGAATTAGGGCTTGACTTAGGTGAGTAACTATTCTGGGCTCTGTGGATTCTGGGTTGACAGCATCTGAACAGATGGGGCCTCCTCTTCCCAGGTCACTGCGGAACCTGCTTGACGGGGAGATGGAGCACTCGGCTGCGCTCCGGCAAGAGGTGGACACCTTGAAAAGGAAGGTGGCCGAGCAGGAGGAGCGGCACGTCACGAAGGTCCAGGCGTTGGCAAGGTAGGGAGGGTGGAGGGACCAAGGGCGGGCAGGCTCTGTTAAAACCCAGGCATACCTTTCATCAGCACTTTCTAATTAAAAAAACAAACAGTGACCAATGGAAGTAAAATTGATGCATCTGAAATTACTCATTTCATTAAATATTGAATAAATATTGAATAATATGTATACATATGGTTCAAAATACAAACGATACAAATGCTTACCCTCTGCAGTCCCCAGCCACCGGCTCGCCCCTGGAAGGGGGCAGTGTTACTGTCCCAGAGATGCTCCGTGCATACACGACGAGATGCTTATGCACCTCTTTTTTCTTCTTCTTTTTCTTTTCATTTCCTTCGCCTCCTCCTTGTCTCTCTTAATGAAAATGGTCACGTATCCTACACACCACCCTCTTCACATCTTAGGGACTGTTCTGTGCTGGTGTACCTGAGGCTGCCATCTTTTTAACAGCTCCCGATACCTCTGTCCAACTGCACCAGCATTCGTTTGGCCAGTGCGCCAACAGCCAGGCATCCGGGCTGTTTCTAGCCTTTGGCGACTTCTGATGATGCCACAGCGAATAACCTGCTCCTGTATGACTGTATTTGCTAGAGAAATGCCTGGACGTAGAAATGCTGGGTCCAAGTGCAGTGCTCTTTAATGCTGATTGGAGGTGGTCTGCTTGCCCTCCATGGAGGCTGAGAAGTACGTTCAGTGGCGGCGGGCGAGGACCTCACCCAGTGTAGCCTTGCTCCCGCAGTGGGTCCGACTTTGGGGTCTTTGATAAAATCACAGGTGAAAACAGCACTGGCAGAATATTTTTCAGTATAGTTCAGAGTATGGTTGAGCCTTTTTAAATCTGAACCATCTTACTCTTCTGTGACTGTTTATATCTTACTGAAGAGAACTGTCAAGCAACCCTCCTCCCCTGACCTCCCAAAACCCCAACTCCCATAAAACCAGGCATTTCTACTGAATTTGTTCATGTGCAAACACATTTTTATACACTAAGCTTAAAATCTACAGCCTGTCCTTTCTTAGCTGCCTCCCTCCACCACTTAAGCTTCATGTTAACCGTTTTTATATGCCTGGACGTAGCATTTCATGAAGTTAATGTACCATATTAAAATAACCATTTTTGATTGCTGGGTATTTGAGTTCCAGGTCCCCTCCCCCCCCATTTTAGGTAAGATAAGCAATTTATCAGACTGTTCTTTAAAACTCTTTTAACATAAGACCAGGAGATAAACACATCTTGCGGTGGGTGTGCAGGGGAGTCCAGGGCTAAGTGAACTGCCAGTGGCATGTTGGCTCTCCTCATGCTGCCAGCTGGTGTGAGTGGCGCTAATACAACTGTTATGTACATGTAATTGAAAGCTGGCACTGTGATCCCATATTTAATTTTAATTTGAACCTCTCTCCTGTGTTCATATTTTTAAATGACATCTCTAGAACATCAGAGACAGTTAAATGACTATGATAAATACAGTCGTAAGTACCTAATTTGGCATTTTCTCAACTGGACCACCCGTTCGCCTGGTCACGCGAGGGTTCTGCGGTGTAACTGTGGTTTATGTTCTCAGAGACAGAAGCCTGCGGGGACTCTGTTTCTGAATCATCAAAGAAAGATGGACTTCTAGACCCTGTCATTTTTTATTGTGTTAGGAGTCAGCTCAACCTTGAGTCCCTCCTCCATTGCTTGCAGATTGTGTGTTTTGGGTGACTTGCTTAACTTCTACAAGCAGGCTGATTTGTGAACTGGAGAGGATAATCTTATGTACCTGAGAGGACCCAGCGAGGAGGGATGTGTGGGAAGGTACATAGGTGCTGGATAGCAGCGAGCAGTTGTAAGTGTGTTTTACGGTAAATGTATTTTAGTATATGATAGTTTGGGGGAAAATTTTATTTAGCCCCATGAATAGAATAGAAAAAATAATTTCTTAACTGAGCAATTTTATAATCTGAGGCCTCCCCGTTTAAACAGTGGGTTGCTGAGAGTTTAAGGCACCTGAAAGTTTGCAGGTAGAATGAACATGTATAAAACTTAAGATGGAGAAAACAGGAAGAAAGCCAACAGAGCAATGGAATGTGTAAGTTTTGAAACACTCAACTGCTAACATGTTCCAGACAGACTTGATGTTTGCCAACTGTCAGAACTTTCCCCTTGCTTCTGGTCACAGAAGGAGCAGCTGTCAGTGTTGTGAGATGGTGGATATGAGTGGTTAGTCGTTGGTTGGGGACTGGGGGTGCTGTCCCCGATGGGCGGCCCTACAGTGTCACGTGCTTGCCCCAGGGCTGCCCTGTTCTAGGTCCATGTGTGTCCAGGTGGCAGGTTTCATAATGCAGACGGTTTAGCCCAGTAGTTGGTGGCACGGATGCTGGCTCTGGACCGCGTGGGTCTGATCTGATCATGGCTCGGCTGCTTTTTAGTTGTCTGATGTCAAGCAAGTTTCTTAACTTCTCTGTCTCTCAGTTTCCTTGGCTACAAAACGAGGATAAGAGAACTCTCTACCTCGTAGAGTGGCTGTGTTATAAAGTGAGAGAGAGCCCATATGTCGGCTCAATAAATGTGCTCCATAAATGCTGAAAAAAGCTAGCCATCATTACCATTTTTCTAGTGTAATAATTATATTACTAAGAAATTCTGCCTAATCAAAGTTATGTTTTAATGGCAATGGTGCAGAAAGAATTAAGAATTAGGCTGTTTCAGACTCAAGAAAGTGAAATTATTTTTGCCATGAGTATTCTAATGCTTAGAGCGTGTTTGGGTGTGTGTGTGTCTTACTGGCTCTGAGTGTAGAGTAAAATTGAAACAGCTCTGTGCAAACTTAGCGTTTCATTACACATTCATTTTGCTCAAAACTTATGCTTTCCTTTGATGCTATTGTAGCTCAACAAAGAGCAAGGTCTTATAACCAGCCCAGTGCCTCTGTGGCCTCAAACAGCTGCTCCTTCCTGAACAGAAGCATTATAACCAGTAGCATCTGAGGGTCAGTAAGTCTCATTCCCTGAATAATTGATTGTCTTATCTCTTGCGGAATTAAGAAAACCAAGCTATGAGACAGGTGTTAGCAGAAAGAAAACACACATTTACATGAGCTGAAGTACCTTGGGGGGAAGCAAGCGGACAGGGTTTTGGGATTATTGCAGGGCCATCTTCTGTTTCTGCTCTTTGTATTAGTTACCTCTGGCTGTGTAACAAATTATCTCCAAACTTGACAGCTTAAAACAGCAAACATTAATGATCATCCACAATGTCTGTGAGTTAGGAATATGGGAATGGCTCATAGTTTTTCATAAAGTTGCAGTCTAGCTGTTGGGCAGAGCTGTAGTCATCTGAAGGCTTGATTGGGGTCGGAGGGGAGGGTCTGCTTTCCAGCTCACTCACGTGGCTGTTGGCAGGAGGCTTCAGTTCCCTGCCTCTCTGGGCCTCTCTGTAGGGTTGCTCACAACATAGCAACTGGCTTCCCAGGGTGAGTAACCCAAGAGCAAGGGAACACCCAACATGGAAGCCACCGTGTCTTTTATAACCTAATCTTGGAAATGATACATGAAATGATACATCTGCTATGTTCTGTTGTCACACAGGTCAACCCTGGTTCAGGATGGGAGAGATCTACACATGAGTGAATACCAAGAAGTAGGGGTCATTGGGGGCCACCTTGAAGGCCACCTGTCACACCCACCAGGCTTCTATTTTCCTGGGGGCAAAAACTACCCCAATCTCTCTTGGCTGGCTCTTCCTCTTCCCCATTCTGTGTATGTGGTTTGGTGGAACTGACCTGGGCTCCAGAGCAGGACAAATGGTGTGTCCTGGACAGTCAGCTTGTTCCATCCCTTGGCCACCATGATTGGGTCACAGGAAGGCGTGTGTCCAAGCTGATCTGATGTGAGTCAATTCTAGCATTCTTGAGAGGGTATGATGGAAACCAGAAGTTGTTGGCAGCTGTGTTTGCTACTGTGGGGAAGATCCTGACCCCAAATCATGACAGCACAGTGGAGAAATGGAGAGCGGGAGAAACCAGCAGATCCTGGTATCATTTGAGCTCCTGGATCCAGTTCTCCCTGCCATCGTTTTTCTTCTGGACCACTTAGTTTTGTGAGCTAAGAAATTCCTTTTGTGACTTGAGCCAGTTTGTGACTGGTCTTCTCTCCGTGAGAGTCCTGAGTCCTGACAAACCATGCTGCCTTATTGACTGTTAGGGGATGGGAACGAGTAATGTTTTTTCTGTGCATAAGTAAAATCGCTCCCTCAGCAATCAGCCTTGCCAGGTCAATGAAGCGACCTCCTTGTTGTGGTTACCAGTGAGCCGAAGAATGTGTCGTGAGGATAACCCGCTGCACCTGGGCGCTGCTCAGGGCCTTTCCTGCCTGTCTGTGTGTCGGGACCAGCCTTCCGAGTATTCTTCCATCACAACTTTCCTTTCCTCCCGTGGAGTTCTGGTGTGCTGACAAGAACGTGTTCCTGGCTGTGTCACTGGGGCCATTATCTTTCCCCTCCGAGCCTCTGGTCGTCCATCTGTAAACATTTAGAAGAGGGTGGTGGCGTGGGGCCCTCTCCACACTGCATGAGAGGCGATGCTCAGCAGGATGCTTTGGGTGTGTCCTGGTTGCTGCTGGCTTGGGAGGGCTGTGTCTCGTCCTCAGCCAGGGAAGCAGTGCAGTGACCTCTCAGGCCTCAGGTTCCTTGTCTGTGAACTGGGGCATAATAATCATAACAGATACTTATATCAATTTGGTGGCAGAAACCCAAACCTAGTTAGCTTGGGACAAGAGGGGAATTTCGTGTTGCTGGCCCTGGTCTCTTTCTTCAGGTCGTCACGGGGCCTGGGTGCCCCCTGGCTCCCAGGGTTTCTCCCTGGCTCTTGGCTGTGTCCTTGGTGTGTTAATGTCATTCTAAGGTAGGGCCTCTGCACACAGCGGCAGAGATGGCCTCTGTGGCACCAGGCCTCGTGCAGGATCCAAAGAGAAGAGACTCTTTCTCCTGATGGCCATATGTTTGTCTCATTTTAAGAAGATTCTTCCTTGGGTGTGTTGTGGCCAGGAGTGAGCAGACGGCTATGGTTGACAGCCTCGCCGGGCCCCCAGGGCAGGTAGTGGGCAGATACATCATGTCTGTCCTGTTCCCTCGTAGGATGGTGGGGAAGATCACATGAGCTCACCCACTTAAGGCACTCAGTGCAGCTCAAGGCCCATCATAAATGCTTGGTGAGTGTTCCCTCATGTCTTCTCCCTGGCTGGTGCCATGGCTCCCTGTGGCTAGGGATGCTGAGGTTGGGCCCAAGTCTCGTGGGTCCTTGGCTTGACCCAGCTTCCCCCTGCAGTGAACATCTTGGGAGCCTTTGGCCACTGGCCTTCACTTGACCTTCAGCCCCTCCTGGTGTTACTTTTCCAGCCCTGCCTGCCCAGCATGTATCCCTTTGTTTATTTGTCCCTGATGGGCTGCTGGGCCATGATCTGCTGTGACAGCATCCTGGGTGTGACAGACCTGGACTGCACAGTCTGTAAGTGGGACTGGACCAAGGGCCTCGGTCCCTTCTCACATCACTCCATCCAGCCCCCAGAGACCTTTATTGACTTTTTGTGAAGGCTTCATTTTATTTTTATGATTTTACTTATTTTTGTTATTTTTTAAATGGAAGTATAGTTGACTTACAATGTTGTGTTAGTTTCTGGTGTACAGCATGATGATTAAGTTATACATATGAATAGTCTTTTTCATATCTTTTCCATTATGGTTTTATTACAAGATATTGAATAGAGTTCTCTGTGCTATATAATAGGACCTTGTTTATCTATTTTATATATAGTAGTTAGTATCTGTTAATCACACACTCCTAATTTATCCCTCCCCCCTCTTTTCCCTTTCGGTAACCGTAAGTTTGTTTTCTATGTCTGTGAGTCTGTTTCTGATTTGTAAATAAGTTCCTCTGTATCAATTTTTTTGATTCCACATGTAAGTGATATGATATTTGTCTTTCTCTTTCTGACTTACTTCACTTGGTATGATAATCTCTGGGTCCATTTGTGTTGCTGCAAATGGCGTTATTTCATTCTTTTTTATGGCTGAGTAGTATTCCATTGTATATATATACCACATCTTTGTCCAGTCATCTTCGATGGACATTTAGGTTGCTTCCGTGTCTTGGCCGTTGTAAATAGTGCTGCTATGAATGTTTGGGTGCATGTGTCTTTTCAAATTGGACTTTTTGTCTTTTCTGGATATGTACCCAGTAGTGGGATTGCTGGATCATATGGTAAATCTATTTTTAGTGTTTAAGGAACCTCTTTACTGTTTTCCATTGTGACTGCAGCAATTTACATTCCCACCAGCAGTGTCGGAGGGTTCCCTTTTCTCCACACCCTCTCCAGCATTTATTATTTGTAGACTTTTTGATGATGGCCATTTTGACTTGAGGTGATACCTTACTGTGGTTTTGATTTGTATTTCTCTAGTAATTAGCAGTGTTGAGCATCTTTTAATGTGCCAGTTGGCCATCTCTATGTCTTTTTTGGAGAAATGTCTATTTAGGGCTTCTGCTCATTTTTTGACTGGGTTATTTGTGTTTTTGATATTGAGTTGTATGAACTGTTCGTATATTTTGGATATTAACCCCTTGTTGGTTGCAGCATTTGCAAACGTTTTCTCCCATTCCATAGGTTGTCTTTTCATTTTGTTGATCATTTCCTTTGATGTTCTAAAGCTTTTAAGTTTGATTAGGTCCCATTTTTTATTTTTGCTTTAAATTCTTTTGCCTTGGGAGATTGATTTAAGAAAGTATTGCTACAGTTTATGTCTAAGAATGTTTTGCCTGTGTTCTCTTCTAGTTTTATGGTGTCATGTCTTATATTTAGATCTTTGAACCATTTCAAGTTTATTTTTATATATGGTGTGAGGGAATGTTCATAGCGTTGCTGTGAACGTTTGGGTGCATGTGTCTTTTCAAATTGGACTTTTAAAAATTTCATTGATTTACATGTAGCTGTCCAACTTTCCCAGCATCACTTGCTGAACAGACTGTCTTTACTCCATTGTATATTCTTGCCTCCTTTGTCATGAATTGACTGTAGGTGTGTGGGTTTATTTTTGTGCTCTCTATTCGGTTCCATTGATCTAATATGTCTGTTTTTGTGCTAGTACCACACTGTTTTGATTACAGTAGCTTCATAGTATTGTTTGAAGTCTGGGAGGGTCATGCCTCTGGCTTTGTTCTTTTTCCTCAGGATTGCTTTGGCATTCTGGGTCTTTTGTGGTTCCCTATAAATTTTAAGATTATTTGTTCTAGTTCTGTGAAAAATGTCATGGGTATTTTGATGGGGATCACATTAAATCTGTAGATTGCTCTGGGTAGTGAGGCCATTCTAATATTTTAATATTCTTCCAATCCAAGCACCTGGGACAGCTTCCATTTCTGTGAATCATCTTCAGTTTCCTTTATCAGTGTTGCATAGTTTTAAATATAGAGGTCTTTCACTTCCTTGGTTAAGTATATTCTGAGGGTTGTTTTTTTTTTTTTTTTTTTTTTTGGTGAGATTTTAGATGGTATTTCTTTTTCTCTTTCTGTAAAGAAATGCAACAGATTTCTATATATTAATCTTGTATCCTGCTACCTTGCTGAATTCATTTATTAGTTCTCATAAGTTTTGTGTGGAATCTTTAGGGTTCTCTATGTAGAGAATATATAGTGTCCTCTGCATATAATGACAGTTTTTCCTCTTCCATTCCAATTTGGATCCCTTTTATTTCTTTTTCTTGTATGATTGCTGTCACTAGAACTTCCAATACTATGTTGAACATAGTCGTTCTTTTATGAAGTCCCACTGTTCAGTTCTATCTCGAGAGAAACATGCTCTGGAGAGCTATTTCAAATCCATTGTGTAAAAGGAAATGGAACTTTTATAGTTAGGGTGAGTAGACACCAGAAATAAGTTCCAGTTTTTGTCTATATGTCCTTTAAAAAATTAGCATTTGCTTTCTTGTCTGATTGTAAAAGCCTATGGCTGTGAACTGAGATGGGGGAAGGAAGAGCGGGGTTGCTGTAGTGGACAGTGTATTGTTTCCTGAATAGCTCTTCCCTCCATTTCTCCCACACTGGAGAATCAGCCATGGCTTGATTTTAACATTTTTTCCCCTTTGACTGGTGGGGGTTGAACTTTCCTAGGCACCAAGGGTCTGTCCTGATACGTCGAATCTGGTCGAGATAATTCCATCTCCTTTCCAAAATGATTGATTCAGGTAGCCATGACTTGACCCAACTAGGTGTGGTGATTGGACTTAGCTCAGGAAATGGGCACATGATCTAATTCTGGTCATGGAGATGTGGTTGAAGTTTGCTAGGGCTTTGGAAGAAGATGGTCTCTTGCTTGTTGGCTGGCTGGGGTGGCTCCCTTTGGACCCTGTGCTGTGAGGGGGTAAAGGCTGGAACTGCTGTAGCCATTTTGCCACCACGAGGGAGATGGCTGAGGGTGAAGCTTATGCTTCAGCCTGGAATGGAGAGGAGGGGTGAGGAACTGGGTTTTTCTTATGACGTCAACGGGCTACTGAGTTAGCCTCTCTTGGAAGCCAGATTTTCCCCTTGAGTGGCCAGTAAATCCCCTTCACTAGCTAAGCCATTTTGATTTGGACTTTCTGTTTCCTGCTTCATTAGAAACGCTCATTGCTATAGGAGGCTTTGCCCACCACCTCCTGCCCAGCCCCGGGCCAGGTCAGGTCCATCCATGCTGTCTTTCCATGGGAACCAGTATCCTGCCTTCACTGTGTTATTGTCCAATCATATATCTGTACTGTGTTCCCTTTCAGTCTGTCAGCTCCGCGACGGCAGGGACATGCCTTTGTGCTTCACCTTGTTTGTCTTCCTTGCCCCTAACTCCATGCCTGGCACACAGTAGGTGCTCTGTAATAATATTGATGAGGGAGTGCAGGTACCACGGGACCAGTGACAGAGCCACTTGGTCTGAGTCTCATTGAAGCATGTTAGCTCTTTGGACACGTGACATCTCTCCTCTCAGCACCTGCTCTCAGCCCAGCACAGTCACACTGAGCTTAGCTTCAGGCCTGCTGGCGGTTGTCATTTGCCCCAAGACGATATTCTGGTCACTTCTTGAGAATTGGTGCCTTCCTGGAAATCCCTCAGCCATCTATGTAAATCTTATCAGTTAAGATAGGTAGGTAGTGAGAGCTCTTAGTAGTAATCAACGGGAGCCCACCTGGAACAGGCTTTAGAAAAGATGCTGTTGACTGGGCTGCATAACTTAACAGTTGCAGGGAAGAGCTAGCATTTGCCCAGCTGATCCGGGGGCTGGGGGTGTCATGCGGGACCTGCGTCCTTCTGTGTCGCCCCCTTTCCCCTTGGTGGCTGCTTCGTTCTCAGGCTTGCTCTTCTCTTGTGGTGACAGGAGGGCCCCCAAGCAGCACTAGGCATAAATCCCATCAAGCTGGCACCAGGGGAAGGACAGCATGTTCCGAAAGCCCTGGAGAAAGTCCTGGGAGTCACTCTCATTTCCCAGGGATGTGTTACTCTTGCTGCCCGGGGCCTGGGTCACGTGTCCCCTGGAGCCAGGAGACAGCTCGCTTTCCTCAACTGGCCACACGGAGCAGAAACAAGTGACAAAGTCATTTCCTCAAGAGGAGGAAGCTCTCCCATTGGGGAGTTTGTCCCATCAGATGGGGGTGAGTGCCGGGTAGGCAGAAACAGTGGCGTTCCCTGCCGTGGGCTCAGCTCCTCATGACGTTTGGAGTCTAGGTTTCTCAGAGTACAGGTCCTGTGCTGTCACTCTCGAACCAACCCTCCTGTGAGTGACAATGGGGGAAGCCTGGACTTCAGGTCGTCCGGTGTCTCGCTTTGTTCTTTCTGGTATCTTTCCTGGGTAGGATGTTTCCATCTGATACAATTCGACCAAGTGCCCAGTCCAGCCGCTTAGGCGTCTTTAGACGTACAGGTCTCGATTTCAGCAGACTCAGTACCCCTTTAAAAGAAAAAAAAATCCAACTGCTTTACTATCCTGAAATGAAATTCATAGCTAACATATCCTACCTGCACAAACAATGAAAAGTTTCAGCATAACACCCTAACCCTAATATGAAGGAGAAGTTAAAGGAAAGTAATTTATAATAAAAAGTAGGTTACAGTAGATACTGGCTGGGCATGACTTTGCTAGAAAAAGATGATGCAGTTAAGTGCTTACACCTACTTATAATGCATAGGCTGGGATTTAAAGGCCAGAAGATCAGAAGTCATTCTTTAAGTATGGGTGCATCCTAGGGTACAAGCTGGCACATTTGGTGTATAGTTAATGAATATGGGTATAGGCCCAGATTACAAGCAAGTTTTTCACCCACATAAAGGGCCGTGAAGGCAGCTGAAGGCACGGCAAGATGTAATTTGCTCTTGGTTGTGTGGGACTGTTGTGGTCTCTCAGGACAGCTCATGTCCTCGGCCCCACTCTCTCAATGCTGGTGGCACCCCTTCATTGAGGAGGTGACCAAAGGCATCTTCTCACTTCGGCTTTGCTTAGACCTCCCCATGCATTACAGTCACTGGGGGGAGCTTTTAAAACTGCGTCTGCACCTCTAGAGGGCAGTACTGCCCCCAGTGAGAATCACTGCCCTTCCTACCCTGTTCTCGTTTTCAAGACCGATTGCAAACGTACCTTCCGAATTTTGTGTTGAAGAGCCTTCTGGTCCATTTTCACTTTGGTCCTCTTTTAGAGTCCTTGGCCAGGGACCGAGCCCTGACCACACTGAATTATCCATCGGGCTCCTGCTGTCCTGGCCCACCCTGGCTCCCCTGTGTCTCCTGTCCTTCACTTCTCCTTGGGCGTGAAGCTGGTTCCCCAAGGTTGCTGGCTCTCTCGCTTGGCTGAGTCTCATTAGCTGAGTGAATGGTGCTCTCCGTCACTCTTGAACACGTCCTTGTCAGCAGCTGACAGGTCTTTGATGACTTACACCAGAGCAGCCAAGAAGAGCTGAGTGCATGGGGTGGGACTGGCATGTGGGGACGGGGATGAGTCCAAGACGTGTGTCAGGGCAGGAGACATAGTGACTTAGGAGGAGCTGGTTGACTGATGTTTAATGCCACCAGAATCCAGTGAAGGATGGTTGGTTAGTTAATGCTCATTCACTCATTGGTTGACTCACAAACGTCTATTCTGTGTTAAGCTGGGTCAGCCAGAGATAAACAGGATACAGCCCACTAACCTCTAGGTGCTGAAAATGGAGGGAGGGGATCTATAAACACAGATTTTTAACCTTTTGGCCAACAATTCCTTGTGCTCTAGTTGAGTTGGCTGTTCCTGGAAGGAAGTGTGGGGCAAGCCTGGACTTGAGTCCAGCTTCTTAAGGCCAGGACTGGAGTAAGGGGCATGGTGCAGAATTCAAGAAGCCACTAACTCGGAGCCCTGCAGGTTCTTCTTCCACTTCTGGATGTGTGATCTCAGCTGGGCATTTCACGCCTTCTGCTTCTCATCTGGAAAACTGGGACCACTGTAGTCTCTCCTAGATACGATGCAAAAGGTAACACAGGAGCAGTGCTAAGCACAGTGAGCGTCCTGCCTGAGCCCTGAGGAAAAGCCAGCCGTGATTGTTATTACTGGTTTTGTGCAAGGAAATTATTCTTCCATTCAGGGCTGCAAAGAGTCACTTTCTGGAGTTAATCTAGCCCACTGTTGCTTGGATGTAACGATCTACTAAAGAATTCTCTGGGTTGAGGAGCTCAATGCCTTGCTTAGACTTTGCTCTATACACATCGCAGGCACCCAGGGAGCTTTTAAAACCGCTACAACCAGGCCGCCCTCCAGGCCAATTAGATCAGAATCTCTAGGGGCGAGACCCAGACTGCTCAGGTCAGTTCCAGCATGAGGCCAAGGTGGGGAGCCCGTGGCTCGGAGCAGTGCTTCTCAAACCTCAGCGTACCCACCAGGTACCTGGGGGTTGTGGTAGAATTCAAACTCTGATTCAGCAGGTCTGGAAGGGGCCTGACAGCGCGTTTCTAACAGGCTCCCAGGTGGTGCTGATGCGTTTGGGGTCTGCCCTACACTGCGAGGCAAGGGCTCAGACGGAGTGCATGCTAGTGATGGTCTGAAAGGGCAGGTTCAGTGATTCGAGATCACCTGGGCTCTTAGAAAGGCGTGAAGGAGCTTATGATAATCATCAGTTATATATATATATATTCTTGTTCACATTCTTTTCCATTATAGGTTATTACAAGATACTGAATATAGTTCCCTGTGCTTTACTGTGCTATAGTAGGACCTTGTTGTGTATCTATGGTCATCTGTACCTGTTAATGTCGAGCTTCTAAATTATCCCTCCCCTACTACCCCCTTTGGTAACCATACATTTGTTTTCTGTGTCTGTGAGTCTGTTTCTCTTTTATAAATAAGTTCATTTGTGTCACCTTTTTAGATTCCACATATAAGTGATGTCATATTTGCCTTTCTTTGTCTGACTTATTTAGTATGATCATCTGTTATTCCATCCATGTTGCTGCAAATGGAAAAATTTCATTCTCTTTTATGGCAAAGTAATATTGTGTGTGTGTGTGTGTGTGTGTGTATACATATCTCCCACAACTTCTTTTTTTTTTCCTCCCACAACTTCTTTATCCAGTCATCTGTTGATGAACATAGGTTGCTTCTATGTCTTGGATATTGTAAATAGTGCTGCTGTGAACACTGGGGTGCATGTATCTTTTTGAATTAGAGTTTTCTTCAGATACATGCCTAGGAGTGGGATTGCTGGATCATATGGTAACTCTATTTTTAGGTTTTTAAGGAACTTCCATACTGTTCTCCATAGTGGCTGCACCAGTTTACATTCGCACCAACAGTGTAGGAGGGTTTGTACATGCAATCTTTATTCTGCTTATTCAGCATAATATTTTCTTGTGTTTCTACATAGACTTCAAATTATGTTTAAATACAGATTTTTCCCCCCTCAAATATAAAAGCAATGCACAAATTACAATCCATAAGCCTGGAAAGAACAGAAAAGTTTAAAGAAGGAAATCACTTGGACACAATTACTGTTAATGTGTTTTATTTACTATTTATGAGGCATTTTATTCCAGCTTATTTTATGTATATATTTTACATAATTCAGATCATTCTGAATCTGTAGGTTGATGGTCTGCTTTGAAAACCAGTTAACAGAGCATCATAAAAATGTTCTCATGCTGTTCACTTGTATGGATATCACTGTTGATGGCCATGTAGGAGTCTGTGTCTGAATATGTCCTTGTTTCTCACACCATTTCCTTTTCTTCATCATTTTACTGCCCCCTCCCTTAAAGGAGTAATACTTCCATGAACATTTTTTTATAAATTCTTCTTTTCATTAAAAAACAACCATCTTAAGCTGCATTTCTGGACTTGGAATTCTCATTTTAGAAGGTACAGGCACCTATAAAGGCTTGATTCATGTTGCCAAAATCTTTTCCAAGAAGGTCTCACTTGAAACTCTCCCCCCTAGGCTGGATGTGGAGGGCCTGCCTCCTTGGTGTTTTTAATGGCTGTCTGTATAGTTAGCGCTTTCCATGTGGGTTATTGTTTAGGCCACTTCTAGTTTTCTGAGATTGTAGATAAAGGCTCAGATGATACCCCCTCATCTGTAGCTGGTTCTGCCCCTGAGAGTTTCTTTCCTCAGTCTGTATTCCAGGAATGAAGTCACAGGGCAAGGGATGGGAAGGTTTTAAGGGCACAAGTTATGTGGTGGTCTGGCTCCAGGGTGAGGCAGGAGGACCTTGCCCCAAGAGCTTGAGCGGGTTCCATCATCATTTGTTACCATTTGGCTTCTGCTTTTGTGGCTGTGGAAGGTGAAGGCATCCTTGCCGTGAATGATTTCTCAGCTGATTCTTCTTTTGGGAGCAGAGACCACAGGTTGGAAGGTAGACATGCCGAATGCATTAACATCTGAACTTAGAATTGTGGAAGTACCTTCTCAAACACCATCAACAGTGGAGAGACATGTACGTCCCTCACGACCCTTTCAGAAGTTTGTGACCATTATAAGTTGCCTAGATATTTTTCCGAATAAAAATGATGGACAGGAGCAGGTAGAGGAACAGGAGCCTGTTAGCATCTCTTAAAGCAATCATGAACCAGGGAGAAAGCCACATGCTTGGTTGTTTTCTCTAATGCTTCTAGAATCCAATCAAAGACTCAGATTTTGTTGCTGAACTAAAATTTTTAGGGAGTAAGCAGCAAGGTATATTTGCACGAACATCTGCCTTTTGAAGCACGTGCCCCCATGGAATGGCTGCATGTCAGAGCCATTAGTGTTCGGCGCCAGATGTTTCCCACAAAAGCTGCACCAAACACGGACTTGGGTGGTTCATCAAGATGCGAAAAATAGGCAGCTGTTTAGGGAAAAAGGAGAAGTTTGTGTCTGCACCGTTGCGTTATCCTATCACTTCTCCCCATAAAGGCACAGAAGCAGAAGGAGATAAAAAATTACCCAAACCAATAAATGTTATAGAACTCATTAAAAGGTTATGATCATTATCTGCTGGGGAGGGAAACATGATTACCATTCATTAACGCTCCCATTTGCTGTCTTTTCTAATGATACGTAGGTAGAAAAGTCTAGAGGAGTAAATAAAAATAACAGAATGGCTCCGAGGGATAGCAGAAGAGCCCAGGGAAGGAGCACAATCCGGAGAGATGATGCTTATTAAGTGTGTTGTGTAACTCGAGAGAAATGGTTGAAATTCAACAGCTGGGCCTCGCTGATCTCGGGAGCTGGAGCCCTTTGCTCAGTTTAACGCCCCGGCTTTTTCCTCCTTGCCTCGGGAGAGGCAGAGTTGGTAACCTGGTTCTTCGTAGAAAATAATTTTTCAAACCTTGCCTTTCCGGTACGGTTCACAAGGTGGCAATTTCCATGTCACTGAACATGAAGTCTGGGTCTTAAATATAGCCAGCATGTGAATGCCCTGCAGGCGGTGACAGTGGCGGTGACATCACTGCCAAGCAACTTCTTGTTATTCTGGAGCCGGGGAGGGGAGCAGCAGGAAGCTCAGCAGAGGGGAGATATTCTTGGCAGCAGCAGTAATGCTGTTTAAAGAGAGACAACTGTCAAGTCTAGTGGTTCTGGAAGTTTGCTAAGTTTATTTGTTCAGCGAGCAAACAAAAGTTCCCCGAGTTCGTCTGGGGTGCCAAACACAGACGGTCACGCTGCTCCTCCTGCCCAACAGCCATCACAAGAACATTTTAAGCAGAAGAATTGTTTCTTCAAATGCTTTCTTTCTTGGAAGCCCCAGATGTAGCCTTCCTGAGAGCTGAGCTGCACGGGTTAAAGCAGAGAGCAGGGGTCCTGGAACTCCTCCTCCTGAGCTACAGACCCCCTGGTGAACCACACCTGGAAGGCAATTTACATATGGTCAGCTAGCGTGGAGCAGGTTTTCCTTGGAGTCCAATTCTCTCATTTCTGGTAACATGGAGTGAGGAGTTGTTACGGCTGAACTAAATCCACAGATGGTCTCCACGTCTCTTCCATCGTGTGAGGCTGGTTCCTTTCCCAGGGTGGTTTCACTGGGAATGGAGTGAACTGTGTCTTAACGAGATATTCATGTTTTGCTCCTCATTCAGTCATGGGTCCATCGCATCTCATAGTACAATCTCTCCCCTTCTCTGCGTTCTCAGCCCCTCTTTTCTCTCTTTTTTTTTTCTGTAGCATTTATCTAATTTATCTTCTAATATGTTACTTATTACAATCAATGTTATTGTCTTTTTCTCTTACACTATAAGCCTCATGGGGGCAGGGACCTATGTCTCATCTGTTCACTGATGGATCTGTTTTGGGGGCCTGGGCAATGCCTGATACGTAACAGAGCTCAGAAATTTGTTGGATGAACACATAAATATTTGTCAATTACTTCTATGTTGTGGTTCTGCTGTGTTTCTGGCTTGTTTCTAAGGTCCTTTCATGGTCTGAGATGGCTGCTGGATCCCCGGCCTTTACATCTACATTCTATGCAGCAGGAAGGGCAAAGCAGGGGAAGGGAAAAAAGAGTGTTTGCTAACTTCTTTTGAAGAGGTTACCCTTAAGCCACTCAAAATAATTTGTCTTATGTTTCAGTGGCCTGCACTTACTCTGTTAGGGATGCTGAGAACTGTGTTTTTGTTTTTTAGTAGGACACATTGTCACCCTGAGTGAAACAAGAAGGGAAGAACAGGCATTTTGGAAAGTGAATAGTGGTCTGTGCTCAGTGCCTTGCACATAGTAAACTCTCGTTAGAAAAAATCCACTTCTGTTGTTAACATGGAGTGACAAGGTAGCTTAAGTTCTGTTTTATGGTCAGAAGTATATCAGATTGACCTCGTGGTGATTTAAAAAAAAGGTCTTTGAGTCAGAAAGACCTTGGCTCAAATCCTTGTATTAATCTGTGTGACCTTGGACAAGTTACTTTACCTCTCTGAGCCTCAATTTTTAAGAATCTCTGAAATGGGGACCATATAGAACCTCCTCAAAGGTGATTGTGAGGATTAAGTGAAATAATGCAGATAAAGAAACTGGCCTGCTGTCCGAAGCTCGAGATGTTAATAAATGTAGATCCCACAATCTTTATCACCATCCTCAGTCGCATATGCTTTCTAGATGTCATCTACAGATGACAGATGGCCTTTGTGTTCCAGAAGCTCACAGAAGGGCATTTCAGGAAGAGAACAGTTTGTGCAAGGGGAGAGAGGCACAAACCAGGGTAATGTGTTGAGGAAGCTGGACTTCTGGAGTCCAGGGTATGTTTGGGGAATGACTAAGGAAGGTTCTGTCAGGGCAGCCTGGGAACAGAGTCCAAAGGCCCCAGTGAGGAGTTTGGACAGTGGGGAACTAGGGAAGTTCTTTAAGAAGGAGGGTAGTGGATCAGATCTGTTCTGTGGACAGCTCCCCATCCTGGGCTTCACAGGGAAGTGGCTGGAAGAAGGCCAGCCTTGGAGCGGGGAGTCTGGGCTCGAGGTGCTCTGAGCCATTCAGGCAAGAGATGTTGCTGGTCACATCTAAGCAGGGACAGCAATTCCAGAGAGAAGATGTGGTGGGCAAGACGGGGTAGCAGCAACGCTGACTCGAGTGATGCTAGTTGTCCGCTTCTCAGAGACTGTCTTCCCAGTAGACTGCTACATGGGGGCGAGGGGCGGATAAGCAGGATGTAAAATCGAGTACCTCATATGCTCAGCATAGCCTCTTGAGGTAGAAGGCCAGATCCGACCCAGGTCCTTGCTGGCACCGATATTTTCATTGAGGACGTTTCCTTCCTTCCTGAGCCTGTGCATCTTTTGTTAACCTGAAGCCATTAAGTGGCAGGTCTTTTGAAGAGCGAGTCAACATTGCAGCTTTAAAAACCTGCACCCGGTGCCCAGGAACGACAGCTAATGAGCTAATTATTGCCCGTCAGTCACGTTGTGAGATCGTGTGTGCGCACCTGCTTCCCTTTGTAATTACCACGGTCACAGTGTCAGCAGGCCCCAAGCTTACTTGGGAGGAGTAGGCGAACCTTGAGAAGGACGATGTCCCTGGGCCCCCAGTAGGGTCACAGCCTGTGATTTTGGTCCCTTTGTGCAGATTGGAGCTGATTTGCCTGCTTTATCTGAAATGGAGATTGCTCAGCTAAGGCAAGAGATGTGGTCCTTTAACAAACAGATGTGCTGGGATGGAGAGCAGGAGGCAGATGCCACCAGAGTCTTCCTCCTAGGTTCATTGTTAATAGGGATGTGACTTGGCTTTCAGAGGCTCTTAACCAGGCCAAGAAGCCTTCCCCCGCTCTGCCACATGGCCATAGAGTGAAACTTTTAGTAACTATTTGCTTGTGTTTCTTATTTAACTTAAAAAAAATTAACATCTCCTTCAAATACATGCTTAAGTAGACGGAAGAGTATAGCCTGCATGCATCCATCAGCCAGCCTTAGCAGTTACCCACATTTTATCTCTTGTTTCACTCACCCCATCGCACTCTCCACTTTGTTTACTGCCAGAGTAACTTAAAGGCAAATCCTGTGCTTTAAAAAATCAAATGCTGTATTGCATACGACTCTCTAACAGATTGGGTTTAAAAAAACATAACCATGTACAACGCTATTATCACACTTATTAAAATTCGCACCGGTCCCTTGATATCAACTAGTTTCTAAGTTTAAAGATCCTTGGTTGTCTCCAATTTTTATAGCAGCTTTGTTTGAATCAATTCTGATTTCATGTTTTAAAGTATAAATCAGCTCATGTCATTCTCATGCTTAAAACCCTCAGCTGCACACAGGGAAAAAAGAAAGTCCACACTCCTTTCTGTGGCTGGAGCCCTGCACTGTCTGACCTGCGCCTCCCCGCTTGCCGCTAAGGATCTTGGCTGTTCCTTCTGGAACGTCGTAGCCCCAGGTCTTTGCACTGCTGTTCTTGCTCCCTTTCTCCCCAGATCATCCTCTCATCCTTCTCGGGTTTTAGCCTTCCTCACACTACCCGTTCTCATACATTTCTCTTTGTTTCTCTTGGTGCAGACCGTCCACTCCCGGGTGTAGGTTGACTGAGGGCTGGGCCTGCTTGGCCACCACTGTTGCCCCTGGGCCTCGCACAAAGTAGCCGCCCCGCCGGAGCTTGTTAAGTGAGTGGATAATTCCACAACACAGCCCCCTCTGAAAGCCTCTTCGGGGAAAAGCATTAAAAGGGGAGTTCCTTCTCCTTTCCCCTTCTTTTCTTTCTGTTTTGTAGTTGCAGTGTTGGCATGGGTGGTTAGGCTCTCAGAAGAAGCCATGCCAGTGGTGGTGGTGATTTATGAAAATAATACACCGCAGACACAGTATTGTAGAACCCTTGGTTTAGATAACTCTTCCCTGCAAAGAAAAGGTCCCAAATCATCTCCCACATCCAGGCCAGGAAATTGGTTTACAGATGGGGACGTCCCGGCTCAGGTGGCACCTGGAGAGGAGGCTGTGGTGTAGTGGATGGCGCCCTGGGCTTCAGAGGAGGGCTGTTGGGGAAGCCTGCCCTTCCCTGGCCGCCTGACTCTGAGTGCGGCAGTTACCTTCTCTGAACCCCAAGTTGCTTGTACACAAGTAGGGTGAGCCAGCATCCCCCGACCAGCAGGCGACCAGGCCTTCCTGGGCTCCTTCCATGTGTCCAGCACAGAGAGACTGATTTGTGTTAACCGGTGATGGTGTCAGGCCGAGAGGCAAACACAGCGCACGTCCCGCAGGTCCCTGGAACAGATGCCACCCATTAATTATGGGCAAAACTTATTTAAAAAATTTTTATTTTTATACAGTTTTTAAAGGTTACTTTCCACTTTACAGTTATTACAAAATATTGGCTCTATTCCCTGCATTGTACAGTACGTCCTTGAGCTTGTCTTACACCCAGTAGTCTGTACCTCCCACTCCCCTATACTGCCCCCCCCCCAGCCCCGGGAACCACTGGTTTGTTCTCTGTATCTGCGAGTCTGCTTTTTTTTTTTTTTTTTTTTTTTAATGGCAAAATGTGTTTTAACAGGTATCTTTTAAGTGTTTTCTGGGCACCAGGGATTGTTCTGTGTCATACGCATCCGCTCAGTTAACCCTGACAGCAGTCAGTGAGTTGGGTACTGGGGTTTTCTCGACTGACAAGGGGGTGACGACGAAGCGGCTGGCCTGATGTCACACGCACAGTGGCAGAGCTGGGGCTGGAACCTCCATCTGCCTCCAGACCCTGCTGTCAAGCCCCTTTGGCATCCACTCTTCATGGCCATCAGATGATTTCTGTCCTGCGTGATTGTCACTTGTGACGGGCATCTCTTGACATTTCTATTACTGTAGGGTATTTTTTCGTCCCAGCCCAGGCTGCTTTCAGTCAGCGATAAAGATAGTTTACAAAGGGGCCGCTTCCCTCATTTTCAGCTGAAAGGAGGGACGTGCCATCTTCCACAGCTGCCTGATTCCCAACCTTCCATCCTGTTCCCCTTCTAAACCTCTCGGCCAGTCTCATACCAGGTTACATCGCAGGTTGAAAGCTTCCCCGCATTTTGCCTTCCCTGAATCTTTATGGCAAAAGCAGCTTCTTCAGGAAGTTTTATGTACAAGACATTGTGACAGGAAGACAAATTGTTGAGCTTTAAATTGAAGAAAAACAGAAGGCAATTTGTCTGCTGTGTTCCAGCTCTGTTCTTCCACCTTCTTCGAGTTTTGAGTTATGGTGATGATTTCCTTTCATTTTGAAGGTTAAACTGCTGGGAGGTGGTTTCTCAGGGAATGTTCTGTTAAAGCATTAAGAACAATTAGATGTCAAGTCCTTTTTCATTTTATTTTTTATTTGACATGTAAATAATGGGAAGCTGGGCTCTGTCTTTTGCTCTTCCTTAAAAGAATTTTAAATGAAATGTGTTTGAGGGGGAATTGGGCATTAGGCTTACTGTGATTGCTGGAGACAGAGGAGAGACATGTTTACTCCTGGAGGTTGAAGCTCATCCTTTCCCCCAGGGTGGTCTTGACAGGACAGGCTGTCCCCTCCCCTCAGACACCCCAAGATGGAACAGGCTGTTTTTTCCCTCTGAGCACTTACTCTGGGTTAGAATTACGTCTTTGTGTGCATCTCTGATTAGAGCCTGTCTTCTCGACTTGACCCAAAGTCCCGTGAGAGAGGGGATCCTGGCTTTTTCCCTGGTCTCTGGCTTTTCGTCCTCGGGCCTGCACCTAACACACAGCAGATGATTGGCACCTTTGGAATATAAGGAACGGATAAATGTACCTTACACAAACTTCCTTCCCTTTTACTCCCCACCCTCATGCCTTCCACGATGATTCTCTTTGCTGGGGGCCCTGGTTCCGGATTTTCACCTGCCCAGCTCCTCTTGGTGCTGTCCGAGTCTCCCTTCCCCGTCCCAGGCTGCTCTGTGCTTGTTGCCATTGTTCTGATCAGAAGAGAGAACTCCATCCCGGGAGGAAATGGATTTGGTTAGGAGATTTGTGACAGTGTAATTATGTAGCTGTATGTACTTGGAAATACTCTGTATGTTACGGTGGTAGAAAAACATTCTATTAAGTCAGGGAATTCAGAAGCACACATGCAATTTATCAAGCCTTTGGGAGAAACAGCCAACATGAAGAGATGCCCAGTGTTCATCTACTTGAGAGCACATGAATGAGGTGAGCAAGGATACAGTCACTAAGAAGCAGAGGAGAGAATCCAGCTTGGGTGGGGGGACCCCAGACCCCTCAATGGCCTGGATACAGGCCTGCTTCTCTGATGAAAGGTGGCCTTGCTTGAGTGTTGATGCCGCACTTAGATAGAAGATAAGAGGGTAGACTGAGCTGGGTGTCTCAGAGCACCTTGGGCCTGAAACTTTTTCTATTTAGCCCTCTGGAGTGGCCACACCAGCCTGAAGACACTGGAGCTCTGTGGCCTCCCCTGTCCTGCTGCTGCTGCCACTGCAGGGAAGGGGCCTGTGCAATCTGCACTTGACAGTCAGGCTGGCCTGGGTGGGCCCCGGATCCCTCACTTCCTGCTGTACGACCCTGGGTACCTTTGAGCCTGTTTCTTCGTGTGTAAAATGGGGAGTGAGGATGCAACGTAATGGAGCCCGCAGCCCCACGCTTGGCACTGGATTATGGGCCGTTAAACGTAGACTCTGTTGCACTTTCCCCAGTTCGTGCCCAGCAGATTCTTGTTGACTTCGTCCCGACTCAGAGTGAAATGGCTTCTCGTTCTGTGGGGTTGTTTCTCCCGTCACGGGGGGTAGGTTGAGAATGGGATTTGTACCACGCCCACTGTTGGTTTTAGCTCAGTCCTCCTGTCAGGAAAACTCGGGCATTAATACGGTGTGGGTGTCTGTAGAGAGCACATCTTGTTCATTATCTTAGCAATTAGCTTCCCAGTGTCCCTGCCGAGGACACCAGTCCAGCAAAGGGCTTTTTTGGCTCCCAGCAGTGCCTGGCTCCTCTACAAGTATGTGATGATTCGCTGCCAGACGAATCCCCGGTTCTGCCTAATCCCCAGTTCCAGGCAGAGCCTGCAGAGTATTACAGGGAGCTGGCTGCATTCCCCTCCCCTTGGTTCTCTCAGAGCTGATGGCTCAGAGCACTGAGTGGCCACTTCTCTGAACACAGCCGAGCCCTAAGTCCTGGTAATCAGAGGGCCCAGCGCCAAGCAGATGCAAGAGGATCTGGAGGACTCTAGCCATTTCACTTGCTAAGCTTTGGCTTCAGATGTCTTGGACTAAACTTTTCCCTCCAAAGATGAAGTTTCACAAAGGTGTTGGTGAGACTCTAGGCCCCGTGGTCCTCATCGCATCTCCTTGGAGATAGGACAGTGTATTAATGAGAGGAGTTTATCTCACCAGTAGGAAGAGAAAGGAAATATCCACTGACTGGGAGAACGGATACCTTGTGGGTGCAGGACTCATGGTCTCCAATGGACATCTGGCGGGGATGGAGATACAAGGTCATTTGTTGGTACTCCTGCATCCCATGCCTGTGGCAGACACTGTTAATCGCTGCTGTCTGCTGTAGCCCCGGTGTCCAGTGCCCCTGGGTGTCAGGTGCCCCCGGTGTCTCATGCCCCAGTGGTCACTTATGATCAGAGTTGGTTCTTCAGTGAACATCTATCCTTTGCCTTTCCTATCTTTGTGAGCCCTAGAAAAGGCCCTTTCTGGAAAGGGCAGACTAGACAAACATCTAAAACAAATGGTTCTCAGGATGACGAGCTCCACCGCAGCCAGGAAGAGCCCCGAGACTGTGACAAGGGCATTGTGGTAATGATGCCAGAGAGGCTGGATGTCCCCAGTCGGTCCCATTCCCAGTCCTGCTGGTCCCCAAGAACTGCCTCCACACTGCTTCCTCTCCACATTTGTACTGCAGGTGCCCACTGGAGGAATAAATGTCCAGTTGTAACATGAAGTGACTCTTGTCTGGGTGGAGAATGCTTGGCCTGCATTTGGTTTGGATCCACAGTCTCCCTTCGTCCTCTAAGCCAGCCTCCTGGGTTATGTGGCAGAGGGGCTCATGTACTCTCCTGCCCAGCCTACCAGCTTTGAAAGGTCACAGCCAGAAAAATGGTCTTAAACAAAGCAGTTAAAAGTAACGTGGTGCTGTTACCTGACAGCAAGCATGGGTAATGTCCAGAATCGACAGTTTTATTGGGACAGAAAGGAGAGGACCGGTTGTCAGGGGCTGGGCTTGGGTGGCGGCAGCTGCGAACGACTGCTGATAGATACAGCGTTTCTTTCTAGGGTGATGAGAATGCTCTGAAATTAGTGGTGATGGTTGCAGAACCTTGGGAATACACTAAAAACAACTGAACTGGGCATTTGAAAGGAGTGAATTGTGAATTACGTGTATCTTGATAAAAAGATAGAAAAAATACATGGCGATCTTAAGTTAAACAAAATCAAATGTTGCTAATAGCTGCCATTTGTTGAGCGCTTAAAACATAACTTGGCACAAGGGGGAGGGCCATTCCCTGTTTCTGGATGACATGAGGACATCAACTTGGGGACAACGGTAGCTTTCTCTTTTGGGTCTGAAGTTGTAAACACTTAATTGCTTTCATTTCTGGCCCTGTGCTGGGAACACTTAATGTGTGTGTGATTTGGAGATACGCAATCATCTTTTGCTTTCCTCATTCCACTCAGGAATGCTGACACGTTATAACTGATTGAAGCACACACTGATTCCGGTTTTGACAGAAATAATAATAATTTCATCTTTCACTTGCTTAACACTTCCCCCTCAAAAAGTGTGTCTATCTGGTATCTCACAACAGTCCTGAGGCTGATGTGATTAACCCCACTGACACTCTTGAAGTGACCCTGACCTCTTATCTGACCCTGTACACGGGGTGCCACGTAGACTGTGTTTTCCCTCCCAGTTTCTGTCTTCCCTTCTCTACCTTGCTCCATGCCCCAGGAAGGGCACTATGGTGGGCTCAGTCATGGGGCTCCCCTGCCGCCAGGTTCTGGTGGGGCTTGGCCCCTTTTGATGCACCTGCAGGAGGAAGGCAAGGTCGGGGCATTTGTTCCTCCAGCTCCCTGCCTGCCAGGCCATGGGTTGTGTTTGTGTCCGGCAGCCACAGCTCCTCAGCTGTCTGCCCACGTCCTGCTGGGTTCTGATGACCACTTCCTCCTTCCCCCTTCAGGCCTGGGGGACTGTGGGGTAGGGGGCTTCTACCATCGCCAGCCCCTGAGTCCCTCACCACCCCTTGTTGGTTTCCCCCCACCTTGCCCCTTGGTATAGGGTCTCTTTCTCTCTCTTTTTTTTTAATGGAGGTACTGGGGATTGAACCCAGGACCTTACACATGCTAAGCATGCACTCTACCACTGAGGTATTTCCCTTCCTCCAAGAGTCTCTTCATTAAGCCGCATGACCTCCCCCTTTGTGCCATCTGTTTTCTGCTGGGCTGTGACTGAAACACCAGGCTTGATCTAGCTTCGTGGCTTTGCACTTGACTGTTTCCCTCCAGGAACACTCTTCCCCCAGATCTTGGCATGGTTGGCTCTTTCTCAGGGGGTACCCAGGCTCAGCGCACCTGTCACCACCTCAAAGGGGCCTCGTTGGTCTGCCCTCCTAGTCACCCTGCCCTAGTATCAAGACATTTTCTTTACAGCGCTTCAACCTTGAAATCATCTTTTACTTGGCTGACTGGCTGGCCTTGTCCAGGGCGTCCTCCTAAGCTGACCAGGGAGCAGCAAACGTTTTCTTTAAATGGCCAGAGAGTAGATATTTTTGGCTTTGCAGGCCATACGGTGTCTGTTGCAGCCACTGAAGTCTGCCCTGTAGTAAAAAGGTGGTCACAGACATCAATGAATGGGCATGTCTGTGTTCCCATAAAACTTTATTTACAAAAACAGGCAGAGTAGAAATTTGTGGGAGGTAAATTATATCTCAGTAAGGTTTTAAACAGCAGCAATAAAGAAGAGAACATGATGTATTTGGCCTGTTGGCCATAGTTTGAGAACCCTGAGCGAGACTGAGAACTCTTGAGTACTGAGACCTTGTTGTCTTACTCACTCTGGGCCCTGAACTTTGAACGGGGCTTGTCCTATAGCAGGTGTGTAATAAACGTTCCCTGAACACACGTGCTTACCGAATGCCTCTGTGTAGGTCATTGTGCTGGGCAATGGCAACAACGGTGAAATAAGACAAAACCCCTTGACCCTGCAGCCCCGGAAGACACCCACG
The DNA here is from genome assembly GCF_009834535.1 of Camelus ferus. Taxonomy (NCBI): domain Eukaryota; kingdom Metazoa; phylum Chordata; class Mammalia; order Artiodactyla; family Camelidae; genus Camelus; species Camelus ferus. The sequence continues at coordinate 28,247,640 of NC_045713.1, read as the reverse complement.
TGTGTGTTTGTTGCGCAGCACGGCTGTTGGTTCTGATGGTAGAGAGAAGTGCCGTGTGGGAGCTCACAGGTGGGTTGGCTCACCTGCTGGGAAAATCAGGCACTGACCTTCAAGGGGAGGAACTCTTGAGCTGGATCTTGAAGGACCATCAGGGATTTGGCAGGTGGACAAGGAGGGATGGCAGGGAGGAAGGCTTTTCAGGAAGGGTGGTAGGGTGTGGTATGTTTGAGGGACTGGGCTTTGCAACCCAGGGTGTCAGAGTGACCGAGAGGAGCGTGGCTGGACAGAGGCCAGATCGTGAAGAGTCCCGTGTACCATGCCTTGGGGTTTGGTGGTCGTTGCCCTGTAGGCAGTGGAAGGCACTGAGGGAGGCTGAATTAACATGATAGAGAAGCACTGTCGTGGGGAGCAGGATGGAGGGTGGTTGTGAGGGGAGGGCTGGTAGCAGCTGGAGACATTATTGAGAAGCTTCTTGCCCGAGAGTGGTTCTTGGTCTGGGGTGGGGTCTCGGGAGGTTGTATATTCGTTACAGCTGAATTTTATGTTCATTCAGGGCAGAGGACGGCTCCCTGTCTGGAAACTCAGTGTGGGAGAGAATGGACGGTGGGCTGACACACACTCCATTTCTGCCTTGATGGATGGCAGTACTGTTCTTGGTGCAGGAGTCTGAGCAGGTGTGGGTGAGGAGAGGATGTGTTCAGAACTGGATATTCTGGTGGGGTGGGGTGGGGAGGAGAGAGACAGTAACGAGTACAGTTGACCCTTGGACAACAGGGGTTTGAACTGCTGGAGGCCACCTACCCGTGGGTATTTTTCAGTAGTAAATACTGCGGTACTATGTGGTCTATGATCCGTTGACTCCACAGATGCAGAGGAGCTGTGGATACAGACAGCCAACTGTAAGTTATATGCAGATTAACTCCTGTGTTGTTCAACTATAATTGAAAATTTTCAGCTAGTGTAAGTATTGGGAAAACAGTAGAAGATGGTTGATGGGAAGCTGATGGGGACATGTGGGGGTAGCTGCTTTCCTAGTTAGGGAAAGCCTCTTGGTAGGTGGTTGGGCACAGAGGAGCTGAGATTGGAAAGATGAGAAGGAACCATTTCCCCCAAGATTGGGGGCAGACTGTTCTAGGTAGAGGGAAGGGCACGTGCAAAGGCCCTGAGGTGAGAATGAGCGTGAGGTGTGTAAGGAATATAAAGAAGGGCAGTGTGACCAGAGCAGAACCCTTGAAGGGGAGAGGAATGAGGTACAAAATGAGGCTGGTGACACTCAGGAGCCCCATCACAGAAGCCACCATGAGGAATTTAGGAAGTGGAATTTTCAGTTAGTCCTAATTTCTAATGGATAGGATGCTAGTTATGCCAGCTTAAGAAAGCTGGCACAATAGTGAATTGTTAGGTGGTGGGCATTTATAAGATGTCCTCGGGGATCCTTGATTGCGTAGGTTTGAGGCTTTCAGAAGTTGAGCCGCTGCATTTTTCTTTCCGGCCTAGCCCACATCCAACTTTGAGAAGATTTAGGACTGTTTATGAGTGTGTTCCTTTTTGGTTGTTAATACATATATATTTTTTAACTTCTCACTTTGAAATGGGCTGGCATTCGAAAGCTGTGTGAGCAGCCTGAGCATTTGGCTTGTTTTTAATCATGGAATTTTCTTATTTTGGTCAGTGAAATTCACATGGAGTGTGTTTATTCATGATTTTTGACTCACTTCTCCCAGGGCTGCCCTTGAATTTGCATTGCCACTGTATGAATGAATCAAGGCTTGGTCAATCAAGTTCGGTCTTTTGAGGAACAGATAAGGAGCACTTATCAGAACTTTTGGAGAGGCCTTAACTTCTTATTAAGTGGAAAATACGTGGTTTCACACGGAAGTGAGTATGAATAGAATAGAATAGGCCCGTGTTTTTGCTTTGGAGTCATTATCACTCAGTCTACCTGGCAGAACATGCTTTTTCTGGGTAATTGTCCTAAAGCATAGAGTAGCTTGAAAGACACCCCATTTGCAAACACTTTTCTCCCTGTCACACTGTGCTTTCTAGTTATTAAGGGGCACATGTATGGCTTGTCAAGCCACAGAGCCTTTTAGTGGTGTGAAAGGATAACTTGCTGTCACTTTTTGTCTCAGGTCAACTCACTTACGTCTAAGAAAAGGGGATGAGTGATATATGCAGTCAAAATTGTCGATCCTTGAGTTTCTGAATGGTTATTCAGCTAAACATTTTTTTTGTAAGTCTACTTTTATAGACCTATTTTTATCAGTCATATATTAAAACTTTGATTCTCTGAGCACTTCTGGAGGGGCTGTGTATCATTTAGGGCCCTTGATGGTAAGCGTCAGAAAATCTAATATAACTTGATGGAAGCAGAAAGGGGATTCATGGGCTCCTGTGACTCAAGTTTGATTTTGGCTTCAGACATGGCTGGATTCAGGGTCCATCTCTGTTCTTTGTGGGCCTTGTTCCTAGAGAGTTTCCACTGGCAGGTGTGAGATGGGTACAGCAACTCCAGACTGCCTGTCTTCTTGGTGTTACATCTGACGGCCAAGACGGAGCCTCTGGGCTCTGAGCAGTCAGGTGAAAGTGTCCAGCTTGACTCTCAGTGTCTCATATTGGGGCCCAATGTATGCCCATCCCTGAGTCAGTCTCTGTTGCTGGGGAGAGTGAAGGCCTGATCAGGCAGCTCCGAATTTTACATCCACTCCTGGAGGTGAGGTGGGTGGAGAGGTCAGCTCCCAGGTGAGCATCCTGGGGGAGAGCAGGTAAGGAGGTAAATGTTCTTGCTGAGAGCAAACACAAGAGCGGCTCCCTAAGATGGATCCTGTCCATGTGTGTATCCCTTCTTGCACCCCTCAAGTGCCCAGTGCAGTGCCTGACCTGTGGGTTAGAGTCAGTGAATGTCCTCCTGTGAGGTCTGGTTACATGCCCCATGAGAAGCTGCAAGTGCACAAGATGGCCAGAGGGGGCGCTGTGGTGCTGGGCTGTGTTCCCAAGTTTCTGAAATAGGATGGTTTCTATTGCTGTATAGATGAAAAAATTTTGAACTTCTATAATTATTTGACTAAGTTTTATAAAATAGAATATTACCCATGAAATGTGTGACTTTTCAGATTCCATTGCTTGGGACAAGGTGATGTAAAAAAGTGGGTCAATTAAAAAAAATACTGAGAAAACATGAGCATAGGTTCCATAGGATATGGTAAATTAGCTGGAGAGTGACTGATGTGTGCGCAAGCCCAGCACAGTGATGGGTAAGGGTGTGGGTCTTGAGCCAGATTGCCCAGAGTCCGCCAGCTCTGCGGTGCACGGGCTGTGTGACGTTGGGCTCCTTGCCTCACCTCTCTGGGCTGGAACCCACTAGGAGGCTTGTATAAAGTGCTCATGTTAGTGCTCAACGCAGGGTCCAAGTTTAGTCAGTAGCAGTGATCAGTGGTAGCAGCAGTGCTTGTGGTCCTAGACTAGTGGTAGTACTGCTAGCGGTATAGACATGGTCACGGTTGTGAGTGTGGCTCGGGGAAATCAGTGGAATAGATACATTAGCTTGTTAATGAAACAAGAGTTTATCAAGCATCTGCTGTGTCCCAGCCCTGAGCAGGGTACGTGGAGTGTAGAGGTGAGCAGGCAGGACTCCTGTTCTTGGAGGGCAGCCAGTCTAGTGGGAGAGACAAGCGCGGAGACCATGATAGACGTGCAGACGGCGAGTCTCGGGGGCACTGAGAGGAGGGGCCGTGGGAGCACAGAGGAAGAAACCTACCCATGGGGTGAGGGTCAGAGAAGGCTTCTGAGCTGAGCAGCCAAGTGAAGACAGGAGGGAAGAGCTCCTCACCCAGAGGAGCCAGCATCTGAAGACACGGGCATCGGACAGCTCCGTCTCAGCCAGCAGGCGGGGCTCGAGTGCCTGGGCCAGGGAGTGGGGCCCTCATTTTGGTTGGAGCTGATTATGTCATTTGGGTCATTTTATCAGTACGTCCTTAACCCGCCTACTTCCCAGGTGACTGCTCTCTGGTGAAGGACCAGGACGGGGCAAATTGTAAATCCCCAACTCGTGGAAAGTCAGTAATCTTATGTGTCTTTCCTCCCTCAGAGGCGCTCTGTTTGTTTGAGAACTTCCACCAATATCTCCAGACATTGGAGTGTGTGTGTGTTCAAAATCAGGACGGGATTTAATTTTATTAAATGATTCCAGAGAATCCCTGGTCTAACTTAATGCTGTGAATTTAGTAACTGTAACTAATTATTGGTCTCTTTAGGCTATTTATTTCTGTATTTATTTTGCAAAGCAGGACTAACTTCAGATTGCTGCATGTACCTCTCCTTAGGCGGTCAGCCAGGGCAATGCTGTTACAACACCCCAGGTGGCTCACTGGCTCGATGCCTGTCTCTTTTGCATCCAAAGGAATGTATGACTTTATGGGGGACCATGTAATGAAGGTCTTCACTTTGCTGGCTGAATGAGGAAAACTGACTTCCTGGCCAGCTCTCTGCAGGTGAGGTCCTTGTCCTCATTTGGAAATGGGAGCGCCATGTTGTTTTTCCTGGTCTCCTTGTCTCTTGAGAAGCCTGATTTCAATGGCCCATGACTGTACCAGCTGGTTGGCTGTCCCAGAGCTGGAGTCACCCAATGGTCCTTGTCTGAGCTCTGCCAGGGAAGCAGGTGGGTCAGCTGAGAGAGGTGACTGGTGGGCCACCTGTCTGGCCATCCAGACAGGCCATGGGTTAGATGTCAGGGAGCTTCTGTGCACCCAAGAAGAATTCTTGAGATCTCTCATTCCTTTCCTGGGCTCACCTGGCTGCTCTTTCCTTTCGGGTTTGGTGTCATCGTCCTCATCCTCATCATTAATATGGTCACCATCAGTGACAGCCACCAGTTACTAAGAGCTTAGGGCTGGAAGGTATAGTCATTAATTCTCTTATCACCACCATCACTAATTACGACTTTCATGATACTGACAGCTCACATTTATCGAGAGCTTACTGTGTTCTAGGTGTTGTTCGTCCTCCCAGAGCCCGGTCTCATTTGATAGATGAGGAGACCCAGGCACAAAGAGGTCAAGTCACTTGTCCAAGCTGGGGATTGGCTTAGCTAGGATTCACATTCACCTATGGTGACTCTAGAGCAGAAGGTGTCAAACTGTGGCCTGTGGGGCCACCATCTGTCTTTGTAAATAAAGTGTTACTGTAACACAGCCACACCCACCCATTTGCAAATTGTCCCTAGTGGATTTTGCGTTACAGCAGCAGAGATGAGCAGTTGGGGCAGAGACCTCTGGCCCTTTACTGGAAATGTCTGCCAGCCCTTATTCTGAGCCCAAACTCTCAGCCGCCACACTATGGCTGACTCTCAATGAAAGATAGAAGCACCGAGTTCCTACAGTGTGCACAACAGGATGTGCAAAGGCCAGGGGGTGACCATTAGGGGCTGGGAGAGACAGCTCTCCTTCCAGATGAGGAAATTGAGGCTCAGAAGCTGAAGGAACCCTTGTCCCAGGTCACATGGCAAGGTGAAAGGTCACACAGAGGACTGAAGCCTCGTGTTGTCGTGCCTACTCTCTGTCCCTCACAGTGTCCATCTCCTTACATGCAGTGTCTCAGCTGGAACCATCTTCTCATAATGGGACAGGCTGGCGGGGCCCCAGTGACCCTGGGATGCAGCCTGGACCCAGGGTGGGCAGTAACACTGGCTAGCTGGGGCTCTGAGAGAGCCTGGTGTGCCTTTTGGAGCCTGACCTACTTTGCGTTCCTGGTTTCTTCCTTAAGAGTGACTTCTCGGGGCTTCTTTTCATCCCTCATCACAGGGAGGCAGTTCGAGCACATTCCTGAGTTCACCTTTGCTGCTAGGATTTTTTAATGATAACATCTTGAGTTATTATTAGGTGGTTACATAAATTCCAATCAATGCACTTTGGTAGCTTGCCCTCTGAAGAGATCCTTTGGGAGAATAAAAGAAATTCGTAGGAGAACAATGTGAATGAGTTAAAGTTGCTTGCATGCTGGTTTCCTCTTGCCCTGAATCATCTCAAGAAAGGGCAGAGCACTGGCGCCTGGGGGTCGGACAGGAAGGGGGCTGCCCCACTTCTGAACAGTACCTGTTGGTGGGAGAGTCACAAAGGGTTTCCCCTCCTGAAGAGCATCGCCGTAATTGAAGGATGAGTTTGGAGGTGACCTCAGAACTTCAGCTCACTGCTAAGGGCTACAGGTTTTCTTTTTAGAGAGATGAAATGTTCTAAAATGGATCCTGGAGCTGTTTGCATTAAAAAAAAAATCACTAAATTGAACACTTGAAGTGGGTGAATTGTATGGGATGTGAATTACATCTTCAGAAAACTTATCAAAAAAAAAAAGGTCCTTGGGCCTGTGTGTGCTTAGGTGCAGGTATGTGCTTATAAGTGTGTTCTTGTCGGGTGGGTGTGTCTGCTAGCTTGGTAGAGCAGCGAGGGAAGGCTTCTCAGGAGCACGGGTCGTGTGAGGAGGGCCCAGGGGCCAGGGAGCTGGTGGCATAGTCCTAGCAGCTGCTGTGGTTCAGGACGAGGGTGTGTGAGGCGGGCCTCTGTCCTTGGGGAGGACTGCTCTGCTGTGGGGGAGAAAGAAAGGGCTGAAGTGGCACCCGAGTGGGGGCAGGGAGGCCAGTGAGGAGAGGATGGCAGTGATCCAGGAGGTCAGTGGGCTGTCCCAAGGGGCGCTAGTGGGTTGAAGAAAGGCACCTTGAGAGGAGCTGGGAAGAAGGTGGGCTCCATGAGATGGGTTAGTTACAAAGAGGGAGCCGTGGATGGAGACGGCAGGGGTTCTGTGGAAGGTGGGTGTGCATGTGGTGGGTGTGTACATGCACGTTGTCTCTGTGTGTGTGTGTGTACGTGGATGGTGACACTAGCTAGGAACTCAACTGTTGGCAGAGCCTCTGAGACATTGGGGAGGTGCTGATTTCCAGCTGCCAGGGGTAGGATGTATGCAGGGCTCTGGAGCCAGGAAGAACATCACAGCTGGTCCTTCTAGGGTCATGGGGAAGTGATGTCATGTTTGTGTCTTAGATTACTCTGGCAGCTTGGAAGAGAGTTGAGACTTCTCAGCAGGGCCAGGGAGCCTGCTGGGGGTCTGTAATTCCTCTTCCAGCTCCTGATGGGCACCCATAGGAGGCCTCTGACCCTCCTCCCTGACTGGCAGAGGCTCTTGGACAGTCTGAGGGGTTCCTCCAGAATGATGTGACTCCTGCTGTTGATGGGGGGTTTCAGAAAGCTGCCCACACCATCTTCACATGATCGCTCAGGGCACTAAACTGAAGCCGGCTCTGGGATCTGCTGTTGTATAAGCCTTTCCAAAAGGCTGAAGTTTATTAAAAGGGAGGGGAAAGTCACTCTCAGTTACTTCTGTCCTGTGATCACCCTGAGTCAGGCAGCAGTCACGGTCTGGCCTGGATGTACCTTTCTCAGAGTGTGGGCTGGTTAGGTGAGGCTGGTAGACTCGCTTGAGCCTGTGGCGCTGGGGAGAGACTGCTGAGGTAGGGCGGGCGCTCTGGCTGTGGTGAGTTCCCACGTCCACGTGGTTGTCATTCTTCGCAGAGGACAGTGTAGTTCAGGGCCACAGCCCTGCTCTGTTGTCTGTGGGTGTTCTCTCTAGGAATGCTGACCGTAGGGGAGGCGTACGTGTGCAGATTCTTTGAGTTGCAAATAAAAGAATCCCAACTCAGATTGGTTTGTATGAAACAAACAAAACCCAAAACCAAGGAACATGCAAGGTTAACGTGACTGGGGACATCCAAAGGGTTGGTGTAGGCTTCCAGTGGACCTGGATCCAGAGGACTACTGACATCACTGGCCTTCGCGTCTTTCCCCTGTGCTTGCTTTCTGAGTTGACGTCATGCATGGGTGGGCTTTTTCTGGAGGGGGCAAACATGGCGTTCAGCGAAGTGGACACCTCTGTCCCTCCCGAAAAGGACCCTGACTAGCTCTGTATGGGTCAAAGGGCCTCCCTGCCTCAGTCATCATTTCCAGAGGGATGGGCCGGCCAGGGTCAGATGCCCATCGCTGGTAGGGAGGGTGGGGCTGTGTGACTGACAGGCCCACCAGAATCTCATGAAGGGCAGTTTCCAGAGGGAAGAGAAATGGGAAGACCCCAAAGTAGAAGGTTCCCTCCAGCGGAAACCTTGGTAAGTGGCACAGCCACAGCATCCCAGGTGGCAGGTTTCTGAAGCAAAGAACAGAGGAATTTCTCCTGGCTAAAAGCATAGGGAGCTTTGCTTTAAGGTGTAATAGAGCATTTGGGTCAAATTCATATTTCTCTAATAATTGTTAAAGGTACACTTTGAGATTGGCCTCTAATGTCTCCTGTGTCTCCAACTCAGAGCATAGTGGGCAGGCCACCTGTTAAATGTGGTCGAGGACTTAATTTTAATTCTCAGCTCTACTCCTTGCCAGCTGTGTGCCTTCAGGCAAGTCTCTTGACTTCTCTGGGCCTCAGTTTCCATTGAACACCAAGCCTGCCTACCCCTCCATGTGCTTTTGTGCGGATCGCATGAGAGTCCTGACGGGGTAAACCAAGCAGCTGTGGGTGGACAGCCCTGCTGCTGTTTATTGGTGTTGTCATTCTGGGACACATGTGTTTTTTTCTAAATTGCACCAAAAACTTTGACTCTTTCTTCCAGAAGTGTTACTCCCTCTGATTTAGAAGTGTGTGTGTGTGTGTGTGTGTGTGTGTGTGTGTGTGTGTTTTTCTTACCTAACAACACTAAGTGTTGCATAAGAATGAAATGCAAATCGGTACCTGAGGTGGCCCTCAGATTGCCAGGCTGTGCTTACCAACAGAGGAGAGGTAGGCTGTGTCTCTTTGTTCAGATAAACAAAAGACAGCAAATTCTTCCTGGCAATTTAAACGGGGAGGGAGTAGAAGGAAGGAGAGGGACAGGGCTGGAGGGAAAGCGTGGAGGCAGGCTAGAGAGCGTCAGGTGCTGTGCTGAGTGCTGAGATCTGTCACCTCACTGCTCTGGTGGTCAACACCTCCAGGGCCTAAAAGAAATGAGGGTAGCAGGTGGGTTAGGAGCTTGAATTGAACCCCAGCTCCACTGTTTATGATAGGTGTCATCTTGGTCAACATTCTCCCCTTCTCTGAGCCTCCATGTCCTCATCTGTAACATGGATTCATAACATTACCTTCCTCATAGTGTTGTTGTAAGGATTAAATAAAATAATCCAGGCAAATTTGCTTAGAACCTTGTCTGGCAGATATTAAGGGCTCAAAGAATTATCATTGTCATTAATATGATATAATGAGAGAATTAGGTTTTTATAACGCTCTGAGATGGGAAGGATGGATGGTCATGAGGTTCTCATTTTAAGGATAATGGATACAGATTCAAAGATGTAAAGTCACTTATGTGTCACATGGGCCCACAGACTTTGTCTGTAAAGTCTGTAAAGTAAATATTCTCAGGATTGTGGGCCATCTGGTCTCTGTTGCAATGATGTAGCCCTGCCTCTGCAGTGCGAATGCAGTCACAGATGATATGTCAACTAATGGTTGTGGCTGTGTACCGGTGAAAATTTATTTATAGGAACAGGTGGTGGCTGGATTTGGCCTGTGGGCTGGTAGAGCTGATAGGTGGCCAAGTGCTGAGTTAGGTCTTGCATCCTGGGTCTTCTGGCTCCGAATTCTAGCCCTGTGCCCGGTGACAAGTAGCTTCCTCCGCACGCAGTTCAGGAGAAGCTTGTCCACCAACCAGAAGCCAAACACCTGCGTCTGGAGCCGATGAGAGCCTTTGAGAGAAGGGAAGCCTTCAACTTCCAGCTTCTGAGATGCCTGCAGAGATGTTTCGTCTCTCGTGACTTGATGTGTTGTGGGTCCCTCAATGCTCCGCTGGGGGTTGCCGCCCCTCTGCTGCTTCTTGACAGTTCAGCACAGTGAACCTGATGGGCGTGAAGTCTGCCTGGACTGGCAGGCTCACGTCAGAGGCCTCCCTGGCACCCCGACCACGGCATCTCCTGGGAGCTGGCTGGGCACCTCCTTGTGCTCCTGAGCTGCTGGGATAACTGCGCGGGAGGGATCGTGGCGTGAAACCCATAAAGAGAGCGAATGGCCCCTGGTTATCCTGTGACCGCTGACTGCTGAAAGTAAGGGCGAGGAGAAGTCTCATCTTGGCAAGAGGAGTCATTTGAGATTTGCACTCTTGACCTCTGCTCAAAGCAAAGGGTGGACGAATCTGGTTGTTGGTACGTGTGTTAGCTCTGGGCAGATGGGAGGCAGAGAGATTTATGGTTGGATCTCAGCCAGCCCTGCAGCAGCCTTAGCCTAGGTGACCTGAGCTGGGCCAGAAGAGGGCTTGATAGTGACAGTCAGACCAGCCTGTGTGGCAGTCACCAACTTTCAGGGCAGCATGCGAATCAGCACAATGGAATTCTCAAAGCTCATTTAAAAACCGGAGGAGTAGTTTTATTCTCCAAGCGATAACGCTGTTGGCGCTTTATAAACAATGAATAAGAAAAAGATTAGGAGGTTACAGAATAGTATGAAAATGGAATCTGGATGCTGGGTGGCTTGTTGGAAAGTTGCTAAGTTCTCCTTCTTCTTAGCAATACACAGCACATGTAAGGGGATTTTGTGTTTAGCGGTTTTGCTTTTTGGATTTTGGGGGGAGGAAAATGGTTCTGTAAATTGAAAGTGTTGTTAATATTTCAAAAATCTCAATTCTTTTGTCCCTGAGGTAGGAGGGTTAGCACATGGCTTAGTGTTCTCTCCTGAGAAGCCTCACAAAAAATGTTAATTATATTTCCTTTACCACTTAGGTAATTTCTAAAGGGTGATTGGCTTGGGAATAATTATTTGGGGATTATTCTATTTTTAGGGTTGATGTGCAAGGATTACCTGAATTGTTACTAATCTATTTCTAGACTGCGTTTTACTCACTGCCTCTTATAAGTTTGCAGCAGGCTTTGGCGCCCTTGTGGGAAGCGGGTCACTACTTGTTACGGACTACGTGATGACCTCCCAGAATTCACATGCTGGAGCTCTAACCCCCAACGTGACTGTATTTGGACCTAGGGTCTTCAAGGAGGCAATTAAAGTGAAATGAGATCATGAGGGTGGGGCTCTACTCCAATCTGATGGATGCTCGTAAAAGAGGAAGAGACACTAGGAATGAGGGTGCACACAGAGAGGAACCCCTGTGAGGACACTGAGAGAAGGGGGGCCCGTCTGCAAGCCCGAGGGAGGGGCCTCGGGACAAACCAGACCTCTTACTCCTTGGTGGTGGGCTTCCAGCCTCCAGAACTCTGAGAAACGAATTTCTATTGTTCAGGCTTCCCGGTCTGTGGCATTTGGTTATGGCAGCTCTGGGAGACGATCATACTCTTAACTGATGTCTCTTCTCCCAGGTTCAAGTCCTAGGTCCACTGCTTACTAGCTCTGAGTACTTGGGACAAGCTAATTAGCCTTTCTGAGCCTCAGATTTCTCTTCTGTAAAATGGGGAGTGTGAGTCCTAGAAATTACACATTATGTGTATGTGTGTTGTTTTAGTGTGAATTGTGGGAAGGGTTGACTCCGGCTGAGCCTTGCTGTCCAAGGACAATCCACGTGCTGATGTTCAGTGTCCCTGTGGGATCCTTATATGTTTCTAGTGACTGTCACGTGTCGATGCTGGAGGCAAGCATCTCACTAGGACCGAGGACCAAGGCGGTGTGGTGTGTGGGGACGGACGCTGGTTCTGGGGTCAGGCTGCTCAGGTGTTCATCTGTTGGTGTGGCCGTGGGCTCACTGCCCTCCTACTCACATGCTAGGTGTGTTCAGCTGTGAAATGGGAATGGGTGTGGACGTGGGCTGGGTCACTGGGGTTCTTGTGTGTGGTACAGACTCTGATTTTGTGACTTCGTTTCAATAATCCACATGTGACCAGGCCCCTCATGCCTATCCTAGTGGTTTTTCTTCCCTCGTGTAGTATTAGTCAGTATAGAGTCTTACATGAAAGCCATCCCAGTCTTCTTGAGAGGCAGACCTTGTTGGTTCCAATCTCTCACATCCCCAGTGCTTGTCTCAGTGCCTGGTATTTGGCGGATGCTCAATAATTTTAACTTAAAATATGAAATTAAAACAATTTTTAAAAAATTTTTTTACTTTTTTTGGGGGGAGAAGTGTAATTAGGTTATTTATTTTTAATGGCAATGCTGGAGATTGAACCTAGGATCTTGTGCCTGCTAGGCACGCACTCTACCACTGAGCTATACCCTCCTCCCAACAATTTGAACTTTTTAACAGCTTTATCGGGGTGCAGTTCTTACATTACACAATTCACCCACCTAAAGAATGCAATTCAGTGATTTTCAGTATATATAGATAATATATACATAATATGTAGGAGGATATATATGTATGACTGTAGTATATATAGTGCTCAGTTATTCTTTTCTCAATTTTTGTAAATGAATGAGTGAATTCTTTATTTGTTGCTTCATATGTAGCATTTAATTAATTCATTCACTCAGTCTGTGTTTGCCGAGTGCCTGCTGAGTTAAGATAAAGTGCCAGTTGCAATGCGGGGGGTCCAGCAACCTCCTGATCAGGTGAAGTCCCCTGCTTTCACGGAGCTCACATTCATGTCAGGAAGAAGCCGTGAGCCTCTTGGTGTTGGCCTTTCCTCTGTCACGTAGCTTCTCTTTAGCTGTTGAACGGAGCTACCTGGCAGTAACCCGCAGTCCACTGTATCCCTGACGTCTCTGTCCCCACCATTGCCCAGGTTGCTCATGTAGGCTCTGTGTCATTGTAGTTTTCATGTGATCAGTACTCACTGAACATGGGGAGGGGGCCAAGGGCAAGACAGCAGGCTGGAGGTGGCAGTTTTGGGGTTGACTCCTCTGGTCGTTTCTGGTCGTCTTCGTCTCCCTTTGCCATAGTCTGTGGGTGGTTCTTGGGATGGAAGGAGGCCGGTATAAGCTGTTCCCATGGTGGGCAGAGACGGGAGGCTGGAATCATGCTCGTTTGAGAATGAAGCTAGAGACAGTCATTACAGTCATTGCCTTTCGTCCCGTGGAACACGGCCCTCAACCCAGACGTCAGCCAGATCCCAGGATTTCACGAACCATCCTGGCTTTCATCCTCTTTTAGGTCAAGCCAGGACCGCAAAGGGCCAAACCTTCAGAAACAGACCTTGTGGTCCTGGAAACAATATGGAACCTGGAATAATTAAGGAAGCTCATTCAATAGACCTTTTGTCTTTATTTTGGAGAGGACAGTGGTAGACGATTGGATTCACCAAAGATGAGTCAAAACATAACTTCCCAGTGGGTACCATGGGGTCCTCTCCTTTTTACCTTCTCCTTTGCTTTGTGACAGTGGCCACCTGTCTTGGTGGACCCTGAAATAATGTCCAAGTCATCAGCGTTTGTAAAGTTCAGACTAACTTGGATGGTGTTTTGTTTTCTTTGTACAGCTGTATAACTGCTTAAATGCGTATAACTTGGATGTAGCCCATTTGGCTAAATGGACACACGGACGTCTCACTTCTTGAGTCCCTACTCTGGTAGTATGGTTATGCTGAGGCTGTTGGGCATCTGTGGTGGCACAAAGCACATGATTATGATGGTGTATCCTAATTCTATCATCCTGTGTATCTTCGGCGTCTATGCTTTGTGTGAGGAGAGGGAGAAGAGGACTTACAAATGTAATATAAAAGAGGTTAAGTAAAAAGCTTTATAACATTGAATTTGAGTTGGAAAGAGCAGTGTGAATAACAAGGTATGTTATCTTAAAAATAAATTGTAGATATATCTCTCTATATATTTCTATGTGTAGTTTAATCTGTAAAGTCTCAGAATAACACAGTATAACTGCTGATAACAGGTGAACAATTCTGTGTGTGTTTTCTCCATTCCCCTCCATTCTTGAAAAACACTCGTTCTCTATCTCCATTACCTGAGCCTATAGCCAATACATACTTGACTCTTTCGCTTTAATCCTTGTTTGGTCCCAGTTCTCCAAGTTTTCCCACCAGTTCTGTTGCTGTCTGGCTAGTCACTTTGGCTGTCTCCAGCTTATCCTCTGATAAATTCTGCAGGGAAGCCTTACGGGATCAGTATTCCCAGAGTTCTTTCATGTTGTTAACTCGTTTGTGTCCTCAATTTGATGGATCCGAATCCTTAGGTTGCATTTTCCTGAGTATCTTTAAACATGTTACTGCATTTTGAGGGACTGTTGTCGAAGTTGGATGATGGTAACTTTCTTTCCCTTAGAAGTCACTTACCCAAAGGATTTCTTCCCTTTGTCTAACGTTCAGTCAATTTTCTAGGATGCATTTTGGTCAGTCACTCAGAATTAGCCTTCTCAGGTACGTGGTATGCTCTGCCCGTATGTAATTTCAAACCTCATTATTTCAACAAAAGTTAGTTTGAATCATAGTTGAGTTTCTGTTCCTTCCCTTTGATTTTCCTCCCCAGGGGCTTCTGTTTTCTGTAGGTTGGATCCTGTCTTTAATATTTGTCACTTTCTCACCAATCTTTATTCTTTTCTTCGCTTTCTCTTAGCTTCCTTCCTTCCTTCCTTCCTTCCTTCCTTCCTTCCTTCCTTTCTTTCTTTCTTTCTTTCTTTCTTTCTTTCTTTCTTTCTTTCTTTCTTTCTTTCTTTCTTCCTTTCTTTCCTTTCTTTCCTTTCTTTCCTTTCTTTCCTTTCTTTCTTTCCTTTCTTTCCTTTCTTTCCTTTCTTTCTTTTCCTTTTTAAGCTTGTTCTTTTCACCTTCTAGGTGTTCCTTCTAGGTTGGTCTTCATTTCTGAAAATTTTCCTTTAATTTCCTGAATTTTGTCACTTCATCAGTGAGTTCTCCTAATTCGGGTTCACGTTCATTTGCGCTGTTTGTTCACGCTGTGCGCTGCTTCCGCGCTGTCTTTCGGCTCCGTTTGCCGTAGAAGGCTCTGGTTACGTGGGTACTTCCGGCGCGCCTTCCTTGTCTGCTTCCCGCTCTTCTTTCTTGCTGTGTTTGTGTGGGATCTTCTCCGGCTGCTTCCTCGCTGCTCTTCACATGTGGTCAGGACACCAAACTTCAGAGGGAGGGAGGTTGAGGGCAGCTCTCCCTGCCTTTGCTGAGCGTCCCCTTCTTTGTGTTCATGGAGCGATCAGCTGTGTGGCCACTCGCTTTCTGAGACTTCCTGGTTCTGTTCTCCTCCCTGACTTTTATCCAGGTCTTCGCTTTCCTTCGCCTCCAGTATCTCTGGACTGCTCAGTCATGATTCCACTAGAATAGCTTTTTTTTCCCCCCTCACTGTGCAGCCCTGTCTGGGAAGGGAGTCCTAGTGGGCCAGTCTGGAGAATCAGTGGAGGCCAGCCTGCAGTGTCCCTCGGGCTCACCGTGCGTCCCTTGCACTCACCTGCAGTTGGGAGGGGGGTGCCTCTCCCGGTCTCGTTCTGGCTCTCAGCTTGGCCCAGCACGCTTTCCTTTGCAGGGAGGACCTGCTGGTGACTTGGGGGTTCTTTTCTCCGGGCATCTCATCAGATGTCCTGTGACGGCTTCCCTCTGCATCTGCCGCCGCCCCAGGTGCTGATGCCGTGCAGACCTCGTGGCTGTTGGTTTGTCCTTACTTGCTTATATTTTGGGGCTTATATTGTGTGATTCCTTGTTGCCTAGCTTTGTTATATTATTCCTAGGCTTTTGGTTTTGCTGTATATATTTAGAGAAATTAAAACAATTATGCTGCCATCACTACTGTCTTCCTAGAATCCCCTTCTAAATAGATATTGTAAATAATTCTAATTAAATGCCCCCTTAATAATACCACCAGACAAAGCATAGAAGAAGCAAATTGTCAGTGAGGTTGAAATTGAAGGTGAACAGTCTGCTCCTAATTGGCCAGTTGATTACAGTGGGTCAGAACTCATTTTGCTTCACAAAAGTGATTCCTCTGCTGGCTCCTAACAACCCCTGTTCATTCCGAGCAGAGGTTCCCAGCCACAGTGCTGCAGAGGCTCACAGGACGGTGATTCCTTCAGCCCCCGGTGCTGTCGGGGGACCCAGGCGGCAGGAGCCCCCGGCCAGTTGCCTCCAGTCTGCGTGGCTTCATCTCTTCATCCTCAGTGGGATACAGGAATGTCATTTTGAGCCTTGCTTACAGATATATTTATTCATCAAACTTTCCTTATTAAAAAAAAAATTCCCTTAACTTTTAATTTTGAAAAATTTCAAGCCTCCAGAAAAGGTGCACCGACTAGTGCAACGAACTTGGATACACACGCCTTTCACCTCGATTCACTAGCTGTTAATATTTTGCACATTTGTCTTCATTTTCACTTTTTCTTAAAAAATAAGTGAAAAAATCTATGTGTTTATATATTTATATATACATATTTTTTTCTGTACTATTTAAAAGTTGTTTCAGACATTGTGATTCTTTTCTCCTAAATCCTCCGTCCGACATTTACCTCCTAGGAACAAGGACAGTCTGCTGTATTACCACAGTATTATTACCATACTCAAGAAAACTGACAATTCTGTAGTGTCTAATATGCTCTCCATATTCACAGTTCCCTAATTGTTCCTAAAGTGTCTTTTTAAAGCCATTTCCCCACCCCTACCCCACCCCAGATTCAGGCTTATGCATCACCTTTGGTTGTCACCTCATCAGACCATCCTTTAGCCCGAATTCTGTGCTGGATGTTGGGGGTACAGGGATTGAGCAGGCTTCAGTTCCTGCTTTTGAGGAGCTTGTGGTGTAGAAGCAGCAGTGTTAAAGTAAGAGCAATACAGACTTGGGCCTCCTAGAGTCCTCCTGCTGCTAGCTCGATCCCTAAGGGTTCTAATTCGCTTTTGTAACCGATGGCATCCGGTTCCCTCCTGGTCTTCCAGGTCGCCATACCTGGTCAGCTTCCTGGACTCCATGGAAATCTGTTCATATTTGGGCATCTTAAGAGCGTCCAGGCACACTGTCTGGACCCTCTGCTGAGAGCCTGGAGGCCAGAGAACAGACACTCCTTACATTTAGTAATGTCTTCTACAGCTTTTCAGTAATTTCTCCCCAGGGCGTGGGGTGGGATTGAACACAGTGGAAAAATGTTTTAATCAAGCGACGACAAGCAGCAGTGACAGACAGCTTGGAGAAGCCTGGCTTTCTTTTTGCTTTGTTAACTCGCAGTCATTAGCTGTCGAGGGGGAAACAATTGTGTTTTCTCAGAAACGTGTTTTAGTCGGCTGGATCTTTGGGGACTGATTGTCCCCATTTGTCAAGGCAAAAGTGCCGGTTTGAGCAGGCCAAAGACACTTCTGCTGAGCCATAAGCCACCACACAGGAAGGGCTATTTGTGTGAACCTGAAGTTAGAATTCGTTGGTGACCTAACTTCTAAATTGTGTTCATGTTGTGACCCTGAAATTCTCATCCCATAGCTGCCTGTGGAGTTTGTCAGAGTGCTGTTCTTCACAGGCAGTAGGGGGATCTCAAATAGGAACCCCTGCGAGGGCCAGCTGAGTAATGGACGTGAATGAAGCGGGCCACGTGTGAGAGGGTGGGGCGCAGGGGAGTCTTCGGGGACCTGGGAAATGGTTGTCCTGTATGGAGGCACTTGGATTTTTTTAAGAAAAGTTGGAACCCTAGATCTTTAAGGGAAATATCTTGATCTTTCATTATTTATACCTAATTATGAAAAAACACATTAGACAGACACACATACACACACTCATTTTCATATGCTCTGAGGGTCTACAAAGCCGATGGTCCTTGGGGCTGGGATGTGTGGTAATATTCCCCCTCCTTAGGTAACTGTTGCCTTTTGCTCTCTCTGTTGTTTGGCCTCCATTGTTGTATTTTGTTGTTATCTTTTTATTTTTGCCTCATTCGCAGTCCACGTTTCCTGCCTGTGGTCTCATGAGGCTGGGATTTGATGAGACTGTTGTGACTTTGTTCAAGAGCTAAACTGAGTTTTCAACTTGGTATTCAGCTGCAGGATGCCTCTCGCTCTACAAGTGCTGTGCTGGTAACAACAGCTCCTCCACGGCCGATCGAAATCCCCAGACACCACACTGCCTTGTGGCAAGAAAGAGACGCCTTCCTGGCCTTTCCCCCCTTCCCTCATATGCGGTTGGACGCCAGTAACAGTGATTGAACTCCCCTGTTGCCAAACACCGTGTTTTCTAGGTTCTAAGTGGTCCTGCCAGCATTGCCACAAAGAGGTCGGCAGATTCCGTGAACTGCACCCTCTGAACTGTGATATTTATCAACGTAATAGCAGTAGCTGGGCCCTGTTAGTCCCAGATACTGTTTAATATCTAGTGTGCTGTATTTGTATTTACCAAGCAAATTTTCTTGGCTTTTCAGTGCCAGTTATGAGCTATTCAGTTAACCCTTGTGACCCTAACTGTGTGGGCTGTTAGGATAAGCCCATGTTTTTGTTGGTTGGGAGTCTTCCTAGAGAGTTTCTTTCTTAAAAAACTTATAATTTTGAAATAATCTTAAGTTTGCTGGAGAATTGCAAGAATAGTAAAAGAATTTCCGTGTACCCTTTAGCTAGATTAACTAGTTAATGTTTTGCCATGTTTGGGATAGATCGATCTGTCATATATATCTGCATTTACCCATATAAACTTTTTCCCTGACCCATTTAAGAGTTAGTTTTGAACATTATGACCTTTTACCCTTAAGTACTTGTATTTCCTAAGAAGAAGGGCACTTTCTTACATGACTATAGTGTGATGATAAAATTCAGAAAACTTAACATTTATGTAATATTATTATGTCAAACAACAGGCTATGTTCATTTTTTTCTCCAGTTGGACCAATGAAACCTTTTTTGGCCATTTTCTTTGCCTGATCCAGGATCTGGTCCAGAACCAGCCATTGCGTTGAATTGTTCCTTCTCTTTATCTCTTTTAATCTGGCAACACTTCCACAGCTTCTTGATTTTTTTCCATGACCTTGACTTTATTGCATTCCCCTTCTGGCCAGTGGCTTTGTAGGACATCCCTCAGTTTGGGTCTGTCACTTGTTTCCTCATGACTAGATTCAGGTTGTGCGTTTTTGACAGAATCTCAAGGTTTAAAATCCATTCCCTCTTGGCCTAACAAAGGGACAGGAACTAGCAGTAGACTTCTGGTCTTACAGTGGCAAAGCTTGATGCCAAGAGGTGGAAGTGAGCAGTAGAGGTGGCACTTGGTGGCTTCAGGAAGAATTCAGCATACAGACGTATTTTCTTTATAAAAATTGAGACAGTTTAAAAAATTGTGAATCAGTGCCTTGAGACCTCTAAACTTCACAGAGAAATTCAGATTTCCAGCTGCTCTTGAAGAGTCCGAAGACCTGGTGACCCTGGAGCGCACTCCCACGTGCCTGGTGTTGAGTTGTGAATATCCCTCCATACAGGCATGTGCTGTCTGCTGTGACCTCCCCACCCTTACACGGGGCCCGATGTGCATCTCCCCCAGCCTGCTTCAGTCCTTTATGGTACTTGCCTGGTCCCTGCAGGCTGGTGACTGAGATCTCGGGGTGGGCTTGCAGTTTTGTGCCCTCTGTGTTCTGCTTCTGTACGCCATATACATTCTTACTGGGACCCGTTAGGAAACACTTTGCCATTTCAAATCTGCTCCGCTTGCCTGTTCTTACCTCTTTTAGGGAGGTGGGTTTATTTGAATATTCATTCAAGTGAAGTGATTCTGTTTTTGTTCACTCTTCCCCGAGGTAGATTGTTACATGGAAGATCTTAAGGTTTCCAAACTGGCTCTCATGGAAGCCCAATGCAGTGAGAGCTTCCTTCAGCTCCCAGTTAATATGGGAAATGCTACATCCCTAGAGGGACCCACACCAGCTTGGGGAAATCAGACAAGTATTTTCTGAGGAGGTGAGGTTGACTTGGTAATGGATCAAGTTAGCTAAGGGACAAGTTGTGAGAACAGGATTCAATATTGACCCTTGACCCGGAAATCCTTCTAGGGACAATTTGGGCATCACTCTAGGTCTTCCCTAGCCCTTCCTTTTCATGGAGAAAACAGAGCCCCGGTTTACAATTTATGATTAATGATAATAATAGTAATAATTGGAAAAAAAAAGGCTAACGTGTATTTAGTACTTACTACGTGCCAGACACTTCTGTCAACTTTTATAATAGCCAGTTATTTTACTCCACCAGCAAAAGGGCATTTATTCAGGATTAGCCAGAGGAATTGCAATTCAGGGTATGTGAACTATGGTGGACCATAGGCGAATCTGAAGAAATTGCTTTTGTGGGATAAAGGGGGGAATGGGGAGGGGCTCTAATAATCAGAGAGTCCATTGGAGGAATCTAGGAGTCCAAAGTTTGGAGGCTTCTCATTGGTTGGGCAGCTGCAGTCTCTGATTGGCTGGGCTGTCATTGGGTGGAGAGACATTTTCTTCTTCCGGCTGAATAGTAAAGTAGATGACGCCTTTCTGTTTGGAGTAATTGATGATGCACGGTGGGGTGTGAGAGCTTCCTGTATAGGCCTGTAAAGACTCTAATTTTAGCTGAGGTTTAAAAAATTAATTCCACACTTCCTCCTTTTGATCAGGATCTTTTTTCAAAAGCATTGCTGATCAAGAGTCAGGATGCATGTAGTGGTTAGTCCCTTAGTGCCAGGAGGGACCTTCTCTGGGTGTCGTGTCCCACATTGGAGGGAAGGTACACAAGCCAGAAACCTCATGAAGCCACATTTGACTTAACAAGGAAAGGTGGTAGAGAGAACCTTCAGGTGTTTCATATTTGGTATCTGCTTCATCAGGGTCGTAAGCACTAGAGATTATCTTGAAGTCACCTTATTAGGCATGTCATTTTTACAACAGTTCAACAAACAACGGGTGCAGAACTTCACGATAAGTATACACAGCAGAGTTAAAAACAACATTCCAAACCTAGTTTGCAAGATAGTTCTAAACCAAGAGCCGAGATCTGAAGGTAGCCAGCTGAAGAAATCAAGACAGTGGTTTGTCAGGTGAAATTTGTTCTTGAATTTTATGTGATTGTGTCTCTAATTCCCCGAAGGCATTTATCCACATCTAGGCTGTGTTTGCTGTTGCACCGGGCACTTCCACGCTCAGCAAGTAGGTAATCAGAGGCCACGCTGTTATCCAAAACCACCTTGGCCAGTGAGTCAAGTGACCATTGTTGGGCTGACACTGTGTTGGCTGTGGAGTCAGCTGACTCTCCTAACGTCAGGGAGGGATTACTGATGGTTCATTGGTGCTCACTGTGATTTGTGGGAGAAAAGCTCTCCCTACAGAGACAAAGCCAGAACCACATATGCCTCCTGCAAGTTCTCACTTAAGGTAGTTACAGAGGCTTAATGGTGTGGGCCAACCTTTGAAGCTTCTGCCTGGTGATGCAGGGAGAACAGGACAGTGAATACAGCGAGGGCACACTGTCCTGGGTTCTCTGGCTGTCCAGGCAGCGAGTTGCCCCAGCACAAAGGCCATTCTCAAAGTTTCCACACGTGAAGTTGTGACCAGGGGATGTGCCTAGGGATGTGCCCTTGCATAACTAATAGTGTCTGATGGATTAATTCACTGGTGTAGACATGTTAGCATTACTTAACCACACCTGAGACACTGTTGTTACTCACTGAGAAGTTGCCTAGATATGTATATATGTCAGTAAGTTTGCAAATGGTCTGACTTGAATTGGTAATAACTCAGTAGAGCCTTTCATACCAGTATTCAACAGATCTTCTTTCCCCACCCCAGGGTTAGGTAAAACGGAAGCAAGGAATTATTTTAGATGGACTTAGCACCCTAACTGTATAAAGTTGGCCTGTGGAACCATTTGGACAGGAAACAGTATCTCGAACCCCAGTGAAATTACTTATTGGGTAAACCAGGGGGTCATTGCTGTGTTGGACAGACTGAGGTTTCGGATGGCATATCCAGTGATCAGAGAGGTTTCCTTTTTTTTGTAAGGGATTGGGAAATGCAGATGAGAGTGTTCCTCATGGGAAAGAGGGTGAAAGCAAGGTAAGAGACACTATTGAGGGAAAGGGATACAGGCCTGGTCCGGACATGCTGGGAAAGCTGTTAGCTTCTGGTGTCATCTGCTTCCGGTCCTACTGAGCTTTGCCTTCAGGCTATTGGAGGGTGTACGGGTCCATCTGGGTTCGGTGCTTTCTTTATATGTGACACATGGATCCAGAACGCTGCTCCTTGGAGTTTGGCTGCACAAGGGTCAGTCAGCAGGACCTGATAGGGACCCTTTCAGCGAGGCTGGAGAGAGAGGCCTTTTGGAGGTAACTTTTCAGTATACAGAATCTCTTTGTTGTGGGAGTGACATTTGAGGTCCTTGTCTACCAAAAACACGCTGCAAAAAGAGGGCTCTACCAGAGCATGGTTATTTTTAATAGAAGTGATCAGGCCTTTACAATAGAGAAGTACATGCTTTCCTTTATCAGTTGTGGATCAAAAGAAGCAGGAGCCAAGTGCATTGCGCATCCTGTGATTATTTCAAAGGGTGAGAATTAATGATTCCTGAAGGGAGGTAGCCCTAAGAGTCAGAAGAAGGACTAGCGGCAGTGCTTTTGGCCAGGGTATCTGGAGAGTTCCTAGAGACTTCACAGATGTAGTGTTAGTGATGCCACCAGTGTGTCTGACCAGCCCAGAGAGTCGAGGATGGTGAGCAGAGCGAGCGCGTTGCAGAGCTGGCCAGGAGCACAGACCTGCCGTAGGATTTGGCCAGTGCAGCGAGTTCCCTGATGACTGAAGTTCAAGAGGGGCTCTGCAGGTAGGAATGATCCTTTCCAGCAGGACTTTAGCCACAGCAGAGGCAGTAGCTTGTCAACAAGGGGAGGCTTCAGTCCAGTGAGCAAACATACAGACCACGGGCAGAATTCGTTTATATCCATGAGATGGGGGAAGCTGGATAAAAAGCCAATTACCAAACCGTGCATGGTCCGCTGGGCAGCTCAACGGGTTCTGGAGCAGGACAGCCAGGCTTGCCTGACTTACATATATGTTGGGCAGGTAAGGCAAGCAAAATAAGAGCTTTTTGCTGCTTTATTGATATTTCTCCACCTGTACTGATGCATAAAAGCTACCCTTTGTTGTTGGATCAGTGGTTTCAGGCATGTACAGTGGTCGAAAGCGGGAACTTTAAAGGCTCTGGTAGGACCGCATTGTTACTTGGTCTGAATCAGAGCTGCTTTTTTTTTTTTTTTTTAATTGGGGGTCAAACCAGCAGTTATTGAATTTCCAATTTTGTTTTTCTTTTTCTGAAGCAAATTGTTAGTCTTCCCTAGTCAGTTTCTCTAAGGTCTCATTTGGGAAACCTTCCCTTTGGACCATGACAGAGGTGTGGTTGCTGTTGGCTCCTTTTTTGCTGAGCGATCAGCGAGGTGGTTTCCCTTGGTCTCTGGGCAGTCAAGTTCAGAGTGTCCAGGAATCTTAATAGCCAAGGCAGGCAGGTAACGGTATGACGTCCAGTAGTTCCTGAACATAAGGGCTGTTCTTAACTTTTTTATCTCCGCTGGACATGAGAAAACCGCTTTGTTTCCGGCGCATCCCGGAGTCACGGGCTACTCTGAAAGCATGCCTGCTGTCGGTGTAAGTGTTGGTAGTCTTGCCCCCCCTGGCTAGTGTACAGGCTTGAGTGACTGCATATAATTGGCCTCTTGGGCCGAAGTAGCCAAGGACAAGGGTGCTGCTTCAGTTACATCAAAAGATGTTGTTACTACATGTCCAGTGCAGTGTTTGCCATTGTCACCTGTTGAATAAGAACCAACAGGAAACCATGAGTGTCAGCATTACTCAGAGGAGTTTCTTGTAGATCAGGGGCAGGGGTGTTCAGAAGGTGATTTTTCAGTGTTAAAACAGTTGTGGGAGATTTCATTGGTAACAGAGAAGAGTAGCAGGGTTAAGGTGATGACAACAAGAGCTGTATGAGGAGCGGTTAACGAGAGATGAGCGTGGCTAGCAGGAACATGCTGTGCACGGTGAGAATTTAGAAGTATGCATGAAGTACGAAAATGGTCGAAGGAGCTCCTACAGCTATTTTTCAGTGACCTTAGCCAAGGGCAGTGGCAGGGATGGCTCTAAGGCACAGAGGGTACCCTAGGGCCGCAGGGTGTGGCTGTGGGCCGCGTACCCTCCAGGCCAGTGGTGATCCCTGTGCTTTTGCGAGAGTACCCCAGGAGCATTCCCTTCTTTCTCACACACCGAAAGGAAAAGTGGAAGTTGATAATTGGGATGCCCAAGGGCAAGAGTGTTCATTCAACTTCTTTTCAAGGCTTTAAAGGCTCTGTCAGCCTGTTCTCTTCATTGAGTTGGGACTTTTTTTTTTTTAAGTAAATCATACAGGAATTTGGCTATAAAAGAAAAATTTGGAATCCAGTTCCGACAACAGTCAGCCAGGCTGGGAAAACAACTGGCATTTAGCTTTGGGTTTTAAGAAGCTCAGGATACCACAGACCCGGTCTGGATCCAGTTGGAGCCCTTGTTCTGTTATCAGGTGACCCAAGTACTGAACCTGACTTTGGACAAACTGCAGCTTCTCTTGGTGACCTTGTGTCCTCTTAGGGCTAAAAGTCTTAGTAAATGGGTGCTGTCTTCCTTTGAGAAGGCCTGGGAGGGAGAGCAAAGAAATAAGTCATGTATATCTTGCAATACTGTAGAACCTCTCAGAAACTTTACATAATCCAGATCAGCCTTCAGGACTTGTGGAAAGTAAGAAGGACTTTCAGTAAAGCCCCCGAGGCGTTGCTGTCCAGGTGAAATTGTTTTTCCTCCCAAACAAAAGCCCACTGGGGACTGGCTGGCTTCGTTAAGCAGAATACGGAAGAAGGTGCTTTGTCCGTCGACTACTGCAAAGAACTTGCTTCCAGTTGGGATGGAGACCAGAGCATATGCGAGTCAGGACCCGCTGGGTGCTGAGGGACAGCCCAGGTACACGTCACTCGGAGGTCCTGGGCAAACGTCCGTCCTCTGCCGCTGGATTTCTTTACGGGTAAAGTAGGGATGTTACAGGGGCTGGTGTAGGCCGCAACCTCCGTTTATCGGTTGAATGCCCTCGAGGCCTCTTTATTTGTAGAGTACTGGCCAGTTTGGAGAAGAGGCTTCAGAGAGCTCTTTGGACTTGGATGGGGGGGCAGTGTGGAGTGTGCCAGTGTCGGCGTCAGGCTTCCCACAGGACGGTGGCAGCTGATCTAATAGGGACGAATGACTAGCGCTCAAGTTACCTTTGCTAACAGAACAGGTAAAAGATGTTGTCGAACAATTTAATTTACTATTGTGGTTGTGGCCATCACTGCTGTTACCAGACTCTGGAATTATTTACCCCTTTTGGGAGGAGAGATTACCAGCAGGGTATTTTTCCAGGAAATCTTAGCTCAACAAATGAACAGGAGCAGAAGGACTTAGAGGAAAAGGGTGGGTATCTCTCAAAGGGCCCAAACAAAAAGGAGTGGGTGTAGAAACAAGGATTTGTGAGGTTTGTTTGAGACACTATTGTCTAAACTGTGGAGTGCTGAGGCAGGACTGTTGAATGGCAGGGGGTTAAGCACTGAGTGCATCACACGGCATCTCCACAGACAAGGAAAGATTCGAAGATTCACTCCCAGTCTTTAGAAGGGCTGACTGGGGAAAGATCGAGACAAGCCCCTGTGGTTCCTGCGCATCTCATCACTGGGGATTCGGTTGGATAGAAGGCTGGAAGCACTCGAAACACTTCAGTTTGTAACAATCCTTTTCCCAGTGTCCTGGCCTCTTGTGATGATGGCAGAGACCAGGTGAGTTTTGGTTTTGTTTAGGGTTCTCCATTTGTTGTAGTTGAAAACTTACGTATATTTGCATCTGTACACATAATTATTTCATTCCCATAATGTTTCTGAAGTAGGTACTTTGATCATTGCATTTTACAGGTGCTAAAACCAGGTTCAGAGAGGTCAAGTAACTTGCCCAAGATCACACAGAGGCAGAGCCAGCATTCACATTAGGCCTGTCTGACCTCAAAGCGAACACTTAACAGCGCAAAGGGCTGAAGTGAGCAGTGAGCTGCCTGCTTGATATATAAATGCACCAAGAAGTAACTTTGAAAGGTTTTTGAGTGAGTGAAATGACAGTCAAGTCTGATTCTGGCTATTAAGTCTGGAGCCCTGTGATTTTCCCGTTGTACTCAGGATATTTTTGGGTGTGTGTCATCTGCGATTAATTACCTTCATGAGTTGCTGGAGTGGTTTGGGCTCTTTCCCTGGCTCTGGATATGAAATGTGGGGGCCAGCGTGCCATTCTGAGGGGAATTTACCAGATGGCTAATGAGATGGGGCTTATAAAAGAAATAGTGAAATGAGGGGAACAGGAGCGAGCATCCCAAATCAAACCAACTTTGTATGGCTCCCTGTCCCTCCAGCGGGCAGATCAGCGCCACACAGCCCAAGTCAGAACAGTCAAGGAGCAATGCAGACTTCCTGGAATTTGAGTTGCCTGGCAGTGCTCGCCCTGTCTTTTTAGGGAATATGGCTGGAGAGAAAGGGGAAGTAGTCAGGTGTCTTGTTTGTGAGAAGAGACCACTGTTTTCTGAACAGTGTTAGAAAGATTCTTGTTCTTGTCTGCCCTCATTCTGATCGGGACCTGGCAGGAGAGCCCAGGGCAGCGAGTGGTTCTCGGGCTCAGGTGTGGCTCAGAAGTGTCCTGGGGGCTGGTTAAATGCAGTTGCCAGGCCCACCCCGGGGCGTGTGATTGCTGATCTCTGAAGCAGGGCCTGGGGATCTGGCTTTTACTTTTTATTTTATTTTATTGTTTTAAAACCCTCAGAACGTTAGTTTGTGTTTCCTACAAAGAAAACGTTCTCCTTCATAATTATATACAGCAATCAAAATCAGAAAATCCACAGCGATGTTTCTGCCAGCAAGTGCTCACCTCCCACTGAGTTCTCGGTGGTGGTTTCGGTACTGCCC
The DNA here is from genome assembly GCF_009834535.1 of Camelus ferus. Classification (NCBI taxonomy): domain Eukaryota; kingdom Metazoa; phylum Chordata; class Mammalia; order Artiodactyla; family Camelidae; genus Camelus; species Camelus ferus. The sequence goes on along the minus strand of NC_045713.1, from coordinate 28,220,808 downwards.
ATCCTGGCACAATGGCGGCACGTACCTGTCAGGTGTCTTCCATTTGGAACAGTGTGTCTCTTTCCTTGCCTTTTGTGACCCTGATATTTTTGAAGATCACAAGGCAGTTTATTTTGCTGTTTCCTCAGGCTGAGGTTCAGTTTCTGCGTCTGTGGTATTAATATCACAGAGGTGATGTATGTTCTTTTCAGAGCATCCTGGCAGGTGGTGCATGGCTTCAGTTTGTTCTTTTGGATCATGTTAACTTTGATGCTGTGATTAAGATGGTGTCTGCCACACTTCTGTACTGTGAAGTTACTCTTTTCCCCTTTGCAATTGGTAAGTATTTTGTGGGGCGGTAGTTGGAGCCTCTGTAAACACCTCATTATATGTTAAACTTTACATTTATTCACTTTTGGATTCCTGGGTTCCTGTTTCATTCAGTGGCTCATTATCCATTATCATCTCTATTTTGATGTTCAGATTACCGCAGATTTGTCCAGTGAGAACCCTTCTGAGTTGGCTTCCAGGTCCTTCTGAAATGGACCCATGAGTTTGCACCAACACCTTGAGTCCCACTCCCGCGCCACAGCGTTGGCCTCTGCTTTCCTCACTCTGTGTGTCTGTCGCTCCCTCCTCTGACAGCAGAAAGCCTGGCTCCCGTTGTCTGTAACATATTGGGGTATTTGGCCGCTCTTCCTAGGTCTGACTGGTCTCCATAGCTTTCACGGAGCAGTTTGGGAAGGGAAGGGCCGGGCTGGGAGAGACCTGCTTTCTAAATAGGCTCCTCCAGCCGATTCCACCGTGGAAGAGCCTCCTTCCTCTGAGCATGTGGCAAGTACCCAGGTCTAGTGCTCGAGGGTATGGACTTTGGAGCTGCCCAGATGCCGGTCCCAACTCCACGTCTGGGTGACCTGGGCCAGTCACCAAGCCCGCTGAGCCTCCATTTCCTGTGCGGACAACAGTGATACATCCTTCATGGTTACAAGACCTGAAACGAGATAAATGAGATCTGGCTGCTCTCCTCAAGGTCCCACAGGCTAGTTGTGGGTGGTGAGCACAGGCCGGGGGTGTTCACGTGTTAGACTTGTGAGAGCGGTGCTTGTCTGGGCTCTGGTGGTGGCAGAAGAGGAAGGTCACAAACCCTGGGTGGTGGAGGTGGGGTGAGCAGGAAGGTCTAACAGCCTCTAAGGAGACTCTTGGAAAAATCTGTAGGTGTTCACCAGGGAGCCGGCGCGGACAGGAGAGTAGGATCAGCCCTGGCAAGGCACTGGTGTCAGAAGGAGCCCGGCCGGTGTGGGCAACGGTGCAGAGCTAGTGGGCAAATCCCAGAGTGAGGGCGGGTTCTGTGTCAGCCCATCACCTGAGCTCCTGGAAGCTGCACAAGGGGAGGTGTCCAGCCTGAAGAGCACTGTGTGTTGGAGGGGGGCAGTAGACTGCGTGAAAGCCTGGGGGCAGGCTCCCCACCGTGGCCTGGGGGCCGTGCTCTGAAAAGCATCCTTTACTTCCTACCTGACCCCCTCACTGCCTGGATGCTGGTTGGCAGGGTTTTATTGCTCCAAACCTCTTTTGATTGTTGACCGTTTCACAAAGGCAGTCAGAGGAGTGGTCAGGTTCTGACTCCAGAGACATACCACCCAGCTTTGAGTCCTAGCCCTGCCCCTTGTCACTGCTAGGAGAGTCTCCCTGTGGGTGTCTGTAGCTGTAGATGGTGGAAAACCTGCCTCACCCACTCCTGCCCCTCCTCCCCGGTAAGTGATGGACAGGTGTTAGCTTCCAGTCATGGAGAAGGTTAAAGAGGGTGTGAATGCAGAAGTGTCCTGTAAAAGACAATGTAAAAATACCTGTGCTCATTTTAACAACAGGCCTGAGAGATGCTAATGCCTCAAAAGTGGCAGGGCTGGAGTTGGGGCTTTGGGGACGCTAACAGGGGAACACACACAGTTTTGGAAAAATGACTTCAGCTAGAGACTGCGTGTTATCTGCAGTGAGTTTGGGAGACTGCGAACACCACGGAGCCGGGGGATTTGTGCCTCCCTCCTGTCTTTTGTTGGTGGCTGCTTGGGATAGTCGTCTTCTGGTAGCTTGGCCACTTAGCCACGTTCTTCTAGTAGTCAGCTGTGGTTACGGTTAGTGCCCACTTGGTATCCATCAGACCTCGTGCCAGCGAATTCCTGTAGGTGCGTTTTACTGGGATGTTTTGATGCCTGAGAATTACCAAAAGCACTTAGCAGATGCATCGGTTTTGTTTTGAGTAATTACCCTTTGAGTGGTGCTGTCTGGGGTTGCCGGTTGTTTGTTCTGACATTGGGGCAGGCATAATTGCTTTGACTTACAAACATTAATTATTGTAGTCATTGGAAACTGTTTGAGAGGTACTTGCTACCTCCTCTGTGATTTGCTTCCTTTCTTGATGCTTTTAAAGAAAACTGCAGGGCGGCCAACAGGCAGGCGTCTGTGGGGCGGGGGGTGGGATCTGGCCGGGCTTTCTAGAGATGAGTATCTGAATATGTCTCTCTGTCTCCACTGCCACCACCCCAGTCCTCCTGGTCCTGGCCATCGTCATTTCTTGCCTGGATGGATGATCACAGTAGCATCCTTCTGGTCTGACACCTGTCCTCTTTTCACCCCACTCTTTGTTTTCCCCACACAGCATGCCATTTCCCTGCTTAACACCTTTTATTGGCTGCCCTTCGGGCTTAGAAGAAAGTTCACACTTTGGGGTCCCTCATGATTCCTCACCTGCTCCAGCTCCTTGGCTTCCAGAAGCAGGCCGGACACTGGCTGTGGGGCTCTTCCTTGGCTTGTTCCTCTGCCCTGAGCCTCACTGCTCCAAGTGTGGTCCAAGGTCCAGTGATACCGGCATCCGGCAGCAGGCTTTGTAGAAATGTCGTCTCAGGCTCTACCTGGACACGCTGAGTCAGAATCTGCATTTTTGCAAGACCTTCCCCGACTTGTACACAGTCCACTTCCTTTGGGTCTTAACTCTTTGTCACCTTTCAGAAAGCCCTTCTCAGATGACTGTCTAAAATACCCTGTACTCTGTGTCCCTTTCCCTTGCTTTATTTATTTATTTTTAAGTTAGTAGGCTTTTGGGGAGCAGTTTTAGATTTGCAGGAACATGAACAGAAAGTCCAGAGAGAGTTCCCATGTACATCACTGCCCTCTTCACCAATTTCCATTGTTACTAACATCTTGCGTTGGTGTAGTACGTTTGTTACAACTGACGAACCAACATGGATGCATTATTATTAACCAAAGTCCATGTCTACATTAGGGTTCACTCTTACATTAGGGTGTGCACTCTGGGTTTGGACAAATGTATAATGACATGTGTCCACCATTACAGTATCATGCGGATTAATTTTATTTCTCTGAAAGTCTTCTGTTCTCCCCTTGTTCATCCCTCCTTCCTAACCCCCAGCAATGACTGATTTTTTTACTCTCTCCATAGTTTTGCCTTTTCCAGAATGTCATCTAGTTGGGATCGTCAAGTTTGTAACCTTTTCAAATTGGCTTTCACTTAGCAACATGCATTTCAGTTGCATCTGTGTCTTTTCATAACTTGGTAGCTTGTTCCTTTCCATCACTGAATAATACTCCATTGTCTGGATGTACCACAGTTTGTTTATTCATTCATCTATCAGAGGGCATCTTGATTGCTTCCAAGTTTTGGCAGTTTTGAATAAAACTACTAAATGCTGTGTGCAAGGTTTTGTGGGGACATAGGTTCTCAGCTCCTTTGGGTAAACACCAAGGAGCATGACTTCTGGATCACATGGGACGAGTGTGTTTAGTTTTGTAAGAAGCTGTCAGACTGTCTTCCAAAGTGGCTCTACCATTTGCCGTTCCCACCAGCAGTAACTGAGAGCTCCTGTTGCTCCACAGTCTCGCCAGCATTTGGTGTTGTCAGTGTCTGGATTTTAGCTGTTCTAACAGGTGAGACTTGAGCTTTTGTAGTCCTCATTGTTATCTGAAGCCTGTTCCTGGACTGGTCTGACAGCCTCTCCATGTGAATGTCACTTCTGTGAGTATAGAGACTTGGTCTTTCTGGTTATGCCCTCCATTTCTGTTGTCTAAACAATACCTGGTACGTAGCAGGTTTCTGGAAAGCCACTGTTGAATAAATTACATACTTTCTGCAGCAATCCTGTGAGGCCCTCAGTCTTCTTGCACTGTTGAGGTGAGTAGACGGAGCTGCAGAGACGTACGTCCACCTTGCACACATTTGGCTGGACGTGGAATTACTCAGACTGCAGGACTTGCACTGGGACAGATGAGGGACTCGAGGGTCGGAGAAGTGAACTGCCTTCAGCATGTTGTTGCTCCTCTTTGTCGTTCTCACCTCTCTGTTCCTTGGCCTGAAAGTGAGGATCAAAGTACCTCTAGAATAATTGTAAGGATGAAATGAATGAATGCATGTGTAGCTGTATTTGTTATCAGCTGTGTAACAGATGACTCCAAAATTTAGCAGATTAAAACAACACATTTATTACCTTACAGTTACCTATCTTATAGAATCTGGACACAGCTTAGCTGATACCTCTTATCTGAAGCCTGTTCCTTGACTGGTTCAAGGCCTCATGAGGTTGCAGGCAGGATGTTGGGTAGAGCCCAAGGCTCTCCTGGGCTTGGAAAATCTGCTTCTAAGTTGATTCAAGTGGCTGCTGGCAGACCTCATCCCTCACCATGTGGGCCTCACATAGCCTGCCCAGGTGTCCTCAAGACAGGGCAGCTGGTGAGCAGAGGGAGGGAGGGAGGGAGCACAAGCACAAGCCAGAGGGCATCCGAGGTGGATGTCATAGTCTTTTTATAACTGATCCCAGAAGGGACAGCCCATCACTTCGGCTGTTAGAAGTGAGTAAGACCAATTCAAACTCACGTGAGGCGGTGGACATTAACACATAGTTGTGACGACTGGCATCACTAGGGGACGTTTTAGAGATTGCCTACCACAGAAGTGTTCAGAGCGGTGCTTGATGCCGGGTGAGCACCGCGTAAGGGTTCCGATGGTGCTTCTGCCCCTCCACTCGCACTGTTACTGCCGTCACCACTCCCATCACCACTCCCACTCCTCTTCCTCCCCCCCCCCCCCCCGCCCCGCTGTGCTGATGTCAAAATGCTGGTAAGACCTGGAGCTGACAGCTGACGCAGGCTTGCCTGGTTCTGGATGTTTCTGATTTCTGTGCTGCCGCCTCCAGTTGGCTTTTCTGCTCTGCATCATGGTTGCCAGGCTTGATCTTCTCTTCACCACTAGATGGTGAACCCCGGGAGGGCAGGGTCCTTGTCTGTTTCCTGCACCCTCCTGCACCCAGCTCTTGTTCAGTAGATGCTTTTTGATGACCTTGCTGGTAAAGCCTCCCATAGGGTAACACGTGCTGGTTGTGAGAGCACAGTCCATTTTCGTGCATCCTGGGAGAAGCACACTGTTTATTTTAAAGCACAGCCCTTGTCAGGAACCCAGGTTTTATGTGATTCGAATCTAACGCATATTCCTAGAGAAAAAGAGGAGTTACCGTTAGTGAGTGCCTCTGGGTGTTGGGCACTGACTCATATACTTTCTACCCATTATCACTAATCATCTCAATCCTGCAAGGCTCACCTCCTCCCCTCCTTCTTGGGAGCTGAGGAATCCTGGGCTCAGAAAAGCCATAGAACTGTCGGCCCACAGCTGGGCAGGACAGAACTGGTATTTGGACCCAGAACTGGATAACTGTAGAGCCAGGTACCCTGCTTCCTCTTTGGCTTTATGTGTATAAAAGATACAGTCTTTTATAGTAAAAGCCCAGGAAAATGTAAGTCCAATACTGACTGAACTCACTGCTAAAAAACCTGGAGCGACTGGGAGCAGTGGATATTTGGGTACTTTTTTAGATGTGATGCTGGTTTTGGGATTAGGTTTAAATGAGGACTCCTTGACTTTGAGAGGTAAATCCTGACGTTTTTATGGATGATACTATGTGTCTGAGATTGACTTCAAAATGAGTTATGTGGGTTATGGGTAGGTAGGGCTTAAAAAGAAACAAGACTGGCTGTAAGTTGGAGACCTGGGGGTGGGCACATGGAGGGTCACTGTACTGGTCGGTCCGCTTTCCTGTGTATCTTTAAATGTCCATCATCGAAAGTTAAATCAGCATATGATGGGAAAGCTGGTTAAAGACCACCAAGAACCCAGAGTTGAGTTAACCTCTCTGGGATGGTCTGATGCAAGGGTGGAAAAAATTTTACTATACTTTATTTTTTTCTTTTACTTTACTTTCCAAGGGTTACAGCCTGTGCCTGTTCAAACAGAAAAATAAAATTAAGCTTAGAAAATTGGGAAAATAAGTGAAGCTCCAAAAGTTCAGGGGATTTTGTCCTTTTTTTTAAAAAAATTGAAGTATATAGTTGATATACAGGGTGTGAATTTCTAGTGATTCAGTTTGACATATTTGTATATTCCTTATTGTTTGTTGATGCATTTCCAGCCCCTCAGTCAATGCCTGGCACTCAGTAAATACCTGCAGGATGAATAAGATTTAATTGATCCCTTTTTGTAGCAAACACTCTACCCCCTGTCTGGCTCCGGAGAGTGGATAGGTTGATGTGGTTAAACTAGTGCAGCATTCAGTAGAGGTTAAACCCAGTTGTCCAGCCATATTTACACCCTGCTTTTTTCTCTGTGGATTTTAAAGTAGCTTATGCTCTGGATGTGAGCGGACAATTTTCTAAGAATTAAAAGGTAATAAAATAGTTGAATCTAGAATTGAACATAAGCTGGTCTTTGATTCTGGTTAAGTCAGGATCTTGGAAAGGAACTTTCAAGCTTCCGTTGCATCCAGCAATTCTCAATGCACTGAAGTCGCGCGCAAGTGCTGTGGCGTGTGTGACAGAAGCTGGAGCAAGCCGGGCTTGACTGGCCTCCTTCTGTTGAGATGTCCTGAAATGATGCTTGTTTACTGCTCACTGAGTCACGTTTCAAACCGAGTTTTGAATTGGCATCCCCTTTCTTCAAAGCCACGTGCAAAGCTGCACCACTGTTGGCAGTAACATTTGCTTAAATCATCTTTCTTAAAAGTAAAGGGACATTATTCACAGGGACAGAAAGCAGAATGGGTGGTTGCCAGGGGCTGGCGGGGGGTTGGGGTGGGAATGGAGGGTGGTTGTTTTGTGAGTAGAGTTTCAGCTTTGCAAGATGAAGTTCTGGATGGTGGTCGTGGTTGCATCACAGAGTGAAGGTAGTTAATGCCACTGAGCTGTACACTTAAAAATGGTCAAGATAGTAAGTTTTATGTTATGTATATTTAATCACAGTTAAGATAGTAAGAGAGAGAAAAGAGTAAAAACAAATTTGCTGTGTCGGAAGCTGACTGTGTTCCTGTTCTTATTCTCCTGCCCCCTTTCGGCAGTCAGCACACCTGTAGCTGTACAGTGTCTTCCCCCAGTGCCTGGATTACAGACCCCGGTCAGTGACAGGTGCCTCCTGGGCTGTCTTCTAGGCAGGAACAGTGATGAATGTGGCCCACCTTCTCCTTTCTTTTCTTTTCTTTATTTGCAAGATGATCAGTCTTTTTAATTTCTTAGTTGACTTGTCACAGGACCAGATTAAAAGGTTATTAATTTCTTACTTGTGTATTTATTTAATTTATTTCTCCTTTCTCATACTCTTTCTTATTAACTCAGTTTTTTTGGTTTTAATGTACATACAGTAAAATTCATTTTTTAAAGATGTACAGTTGCATGAGTTTTAAGATCTGCATAGATTAAATGTACCACACTCAGGATATGGAACAGTTTCATCATCTCCAAAAATCCTCTCCTACCTCCCCTTTGTGGTTGGACTCATCTGTCCGCCTCCCCTGTAGTGTTACCTTTCCTAGAATGTCATATACATAAGCTCATGCGTATAGCCTTTTGGGATTCATCTCTTTAATTTAGCGTCATGTTTGTGAGATTTATCCAAGTCCTTGTATCTGTCAATATTGCATTTCGTTTTATTGAAGAGCAGTATTCCTTTGTATGGATGGACCACGGTTTAACCATTTACCCATTGAAGGGCATCTAAATTGTCTCCAGTTTTTGGTGATTATGAATAATGCTGCTATAAACATTGATGTAGAGATTTTTGTGTGAACAGTAAATTTTCATTTCTCTAGGAAAAGTACTCAGAAGTGAGTTTCTTGGTCATATGACTAGCGTCTGTTTAACTTCATAGAAACCTACTGCATTGTTTTCCAGAGTCACCAAACTATTGTGCATTCTTGCCAGCAACGGAAGAGAGCTTCAGTTGCTCCACATTCTCCCCTGTACTTATATTGTCATTAAAAATCTTTGAAGCTATTTTAATAGGTTTGTAGTGTTAACTCGCTGATTTTGATTTGTATTTCCCTAATGGCTAATGATGATTGGCATCTTTTCATGTGTTTATTTACTGTCTGTCTTGTTTGGTGAGTTGCCTGTTCAAATCTTTTGCCCTTCCTCCTTTTTTTTTATTGGTCAGGTTTTTTGTTTTTGTTTTGTTTCTGTTTTGTTTTTGTTTTGTTTTAGTTTTGAGCGTGCTTTTTTTTATTTTGGATAAAGTCCTTTATTATTTATCTGATTTGTAAATATTTTCTCCCAGTCTGTAGCTTGTCTTTTCATACAGTTAACGATGTCTTTCAGAGAGCAGTTTAACATTTTGTAATATTACGGCTTATGCTTTTGGTGTTAAATTTAAGAACTCCTTGCCTAATCCCAGGTGAGGCATGAAGACTTTCTCAAGTTTTATTGCTTTATGTCTTATATTTATCTGTCGTGGAGTTTGAATTAACACTTGTATAAGGTATGAGGTGTTACTTGAAATTTATTTATTTTTGCATATGAATGTCCAGCTGTTCCCAAAGCATCTGTTGAAAAGACCATCATTTTTCCTGAAGTGCCTTTGTACTTTGGTCAGAAATTACTGGGCCGTATTTGTGTGATTTTATTTCTGCACTTTGTTCTATTGGTCTGTCATTTACCCGTACTATATTCCTTGATTATCGTAGCTTTATAGAGAGTCTTAAAATTCGGTAATGTGAGTCCTTTAGATTTTGCTTTTATTTGAAAATGATTTTGGCTACTCTAGCTTCTTTGCCTTGCTGTGTGAATTTTAGAATCAGCTAGTGTATATGTATAAAATATCTTGCTGGGATTTTTATTGGACTTGTAGTCAATCTATAGAATAGTTTGTTAATTGAGTCTTACAGGCTGATATTTACATCTTGTAGTTGGGTTTTGATTTCTTGCGTCAGTGTTTTGTAGTTTTCAGCATGCAGATCCTGGACATGTTTTGCTGGAGTTATACCTGTGTTTTTCAGCTTTTGTCACTGTGCTGAATGATTCTTTTTATAATACTGCTTTCTAATTGTTCATTGCTAATATATAGAAATACAATTAAGTTTTGTATTTGACCTTGAAAAACTCACATTAGTTTGAGGAGCTTTTTTGTAGATTCTTGGGATTTTCTATGCAGAAAATCATGTCATCTGGCAGTGGGGGCAGTTTTAGTTTTTTCCTTCCAAACTGCATGCTCTTCTTTAAAAACCTCATTTCACTTGTTAGAACCTCGAGGACTGTGCTGAATAGGAGTACTGAGAGAGACTTCTTACCTTGTCCTCAGTCCTATGGGGAAACTATTCAGTCTCTCACCACTAAATATGGTGTTAGCTGTAGAGTTGCTTTTGTTTTTTGTAGGTCTGACCTTACTTTTCATATGTTACTTTTCCTAGTGTGCTGGTAAAGCACGTTGATGGCATATAAAAATTGTTTTTCTCCTGATTTCATCATTCATAAATAAGCACTGTTAACGTTGTGGTGTATATATTTCTAAAGCAAATATATACCAATAAATATATCTGAGGGGTTATAGTAAATATGTTCTGTAAAATACTCTGTGTAACTCTGCTGCCATCACATAATGGTATATTGTAAATGTTCCTCCACGTTAATAAACACACGTTCATCACAGCTTCAGCAGCCTCGTAGTGTCCTGTTACAGTGGATACACTGTAATTTATCTTTTCACTCCTCTAATGTCAGACATTTAATTTGTAACCGGTTTCTTTCTGATAATATTCACAATGTCCTCGTGTATGTTTTGAGACTTCTGCTCCTTCTTGTTTCCTGAGCATAGTTTCCTAGAAATGGAGTTGTTGGATCAAAAAGTAGACAGTTCTTGAGGCTTTTGATTCACGTTTGGCCAAAGCTTGGCTCGGACCAAGTGCTTCTATTTGTGAGATGTCTGCTGATGGGGAGCTAGAGGCTTGAGCTGTGTGACCCTAGGGAAGTTCCTTAACCTCTGAACCAGGCTGGCTGGTGAGGAGAATCCTGTTCATGTTTGCACAGCAGTCTACCCAGGAGATTCTGCAGACCCATGCTCATCAGCCCTCATTTTCCAGTGGACTCTTCCAAAGGTTCATGTTTTCAACTTTGTACAGTTAATTTATTTCCCTAAATTTATATGAACCGAGAGACTGTGGAGTTAAAGGACAGGGGTTTGAATCCCAGGTGGGTATATATTGTTTGACCCTCTGGGGCTCAGCTTTCCCATCTGCAAAATGGGTGTAGTAGAATGAACCTCGTGACGCATTGTTAATAATCCACTGAGACCAAGTATGTGACCGAGAGAAGGACATAAACTTGGAGATGCTTAGAGGTGTGGCCCTGCCTTGTACTAGCTGTGTGAATTTTTTGATAGGCCACTGAGCCCTCTGAGCCTCAGTTCCTTCATCTGTAAAATGAGAGGAATGAAAGACGGAGATGATAATAACCCCTCTTGCGGAGCTGCTCTGCAAATGGCACGGGAGCATGTCTGCAACACCTTGATCGTTCAGTGCCCACTCGGAGGCCAACACTCTTGTGGGCAGAAAAGCGTATTTCCTATTAAACGCGTAGGACGCTTTTGAATGAGGAGCAGGCTTTACCCCTAGGGGGTCTTGGCGCTGAGCTGCTTCTCACTTAAGTCTCATGGACGGTCTTCAGGGAGGCGTACACGTCTCGGATGCCCATCCCTGCCACAGTCCACGTGGGCAGCGCTGTTCTGACAGAGATATGGTTTTTTTCCCATTGAGATTTCTCTGCCCCTCTTAGAGGGTTGTGCCCAGTGTGAAAACGCAGCGTTTCACAAATGGTAAGGTTTGAGGAATTAATAGGTGGTCAGTGAGGTTAAATATATTGACAGCTCTGAGAAGCCCTGGGGAGGAGGGGGAGGGAGGGAGAATGTTCCTAATAGTGCTTAGCTTCATCTTTTCCTAAACATACTTACCTCTGACCTCCCATCCCTTCCTCTCAGCCCTTTGCCATCCCCGGAAATGCAGTTCGGGAAGCACACTTTAAGGAAAGCTGTTCTCCTTATACCCTTGTTTTATCTAAAGCAAAGGTTCTCTTCCTCAAATCTGTCACTGTGCACCACCTTCATGGTTTCTGTCACGCCTCTGTGTCACCCGTGTCATTCATTCCGTAATATTTGTCTTTCAATCCACTTTTGAAAAACCTTTAAATTGCTTTCCAGAGGACCCATTGTATCACTGTCATAAGTGGAAAATTGGTTTTTAAGAAACATACCAGAGGAAATGCCCAGGTGTTATTGGTGAACCCCTCCAAGGGCCTCAGGGATGAGCCACATTCGGGAGATTCTATTTGGGTTGCTGTGCAGTAGTTGGATCCCACCACCCTCCAGGAGTAGAAAGAACTGGACAGTTAACTAAAGAGGCAGTGGAGAGGGGAGGGTTCTACAAGTTTACCTTCCTGAGCGGGGCTGGATTCCCACTGCAGTTGCCTGGGCCATGAAATAAAGAGTCTGCCTGACCGAGCCCCCACCCTGTGCCTCCTCGTCTGGTGGCTTTGTCATCCTCACCCTTGTGGGGTAATCGCTGGGGGCACCCCCACCCTCTCCTCGTTCCAGGCAGATTGTAGAAAACTGCAGCTGAGAGACTCAGTCCTCGGGGAGAGGAGAGCCCAGTCGTTGACAGATGGGTCGCCGGCTGGTCACAGAAGGAGAGAAGTACACTGGCCGCACCAGTAACTGTGCTCGAGGCGAAGGCGGAGAAGCTGGTCGAACCCTCAGGACCCCCGAGCAGCCCATCTCATTAGAAGGTCTGAGTGCTGACAGTTCCTTGTCAGCAAAGTGCCCCCTGCCTCACCTATCTAGGCGGTTTTCCAGATAGAGTGTTAGGATTTGATTAAAATACTCTGTGGGTTGCAAAAAGAGCCAGGTGTCTTTGGGCGATCTCCAGTTGAGCTGTGTGCACCGGAGGTCCAGAGAGGGGGAACTCCCATGAACTGGAGGAGAGAGTTGCCCTCAGATCCAGCTACCAGGGCTGCAGCCATCTGTGCTGCTTCCTTCAGCGGTCTCGCCCTCACAGGCTCGCTTTCTCACCTCCGCCAGTGTGGATGGGGTGGAGGTGGGGCGGCGCCTCTCCACAGCCTGCAGACAGTAAAGGGGGCCCCTGCCCCACAGCCACTTCATCATCGCTCTTAGCATTTCTTTAAGTGTAAAATTTTAAGAGACTAGGCAATGCAAGGTTCTCGAACATTATTTTGGGTTTCAAACATTATTTTGTCACAGACAATGAGAGAACATAGCTGAACAACGGCAACCAAAAAAAGGTAGAAGTCGAAGCCATGCGACTCTGCTCGGAGATGAGTTCTGGTTAATAGCACCTGTGTGTGTGGCCCTCTGGGCTCTGTGGCTCTCAGTCCCCACACACGTGTATGCTCACGTGCGTGCATGCACACGCAGAGGACAGGCACCCAGGCTTGGAAGCCCGACTCCTGGGCCCGCAGTGGGTGCTGGTGCCTCGGGGCCCTGGTCAGGCTTGGTCTTTTTCGCTCCCCTTGCCTCGCGCCTGCACAGGCTGACGGGTGCCTGTGGTGGGATTTGTGCTGGGTTGAAGGCCCCTGTTGGGATGAGCCTCAACCACGGTCTCGGCCTCTTTCACACGTGGGTAGTTTCTGCGGCCTTTTATAGTTAGGGTGCTCTTCGTTAATCGATCCATTCCATTGTCTCATGAGGTGGCAAATAAAACGACATTTTTATTTGATAATCAGGAATGATACATTCTATGTGGTTCCTCTGTTTACAAATTAAAGTTCTGTTGGCTAGTTGCAAACTACTTGTTCAGAGCCTGGGAGTTATTTTCTTGGGCCATTAAAATGCTAGGTTTTTTTTTGTTTTTTTTTTTTTTCAAATAACCTTTTGGTGGGACAAGAACTTTCCAGTTTGCTACAGCTCCTGCCCCCGGACCCTCTTGTCTTATGCCTCCTTTGCGTTACCCCCAGGCCTCATCTGTCTGACTGCTGTGGTCCTTTGAGTCTGTATCCCACCCTCAGATTGTTATGAGCATCGTTTAAATACGGGGCTGGATAGAACTACACACACAGGGTGCCCGTGTGGGAGTCCTGGTTTTACTGTCGCATTGTAGTTAGGGAAGACGTAACCGCTGGGGAAGACTGGGCAGGGTATACAAGAATTCTCGGTAATATCTTTACAAGTTTCTGAATCTATAATTACTTCAAAATGAGACTTAAAAAGGACTTCATCTTCCCTGGGGTCAGGGGCCAGTTGCCTCTTTGGGGAGGTCAGCGTCCCTTCCAGGTGTTCAAGCTTCATTCAGAAGCAGTTCCACTGACCTGAAAGTGTTTATTTCCCACAAAAGGCAAACAAGTTCATTGGTACAAAGTTGGCTGGGATGAATTTATGGTTCCCGAAGGTTTCTATCCATGATACAGTCTCCACAAATTCCCATCGTTTTGATGGGAGTTGGATCTGTATTAAAATGTTAGGTCTGATATTTAGGTAGTCTTAGGATGCTATTACAGGATTGATCCAAACCAGAAGAAAAGCAGCCGCTTGGACATGGTAGTGCTGGCTGCAGAGATGAAGATGAACAGGGCAGCCGAGCGTGGCAGCCAGAGGTCGACGTGGCTCACCTGTCCGTCAGCCTTAATGAACCTGCCTCTTGGACAGCACTCTGCGTGGACTGTTGTTAAATTCTGCCAAATAGATATGCACATCAATTGCTTTCTTCCCCTCGTTTTAAGATAATACGTGCCTGGAATTCACACGCGGGGCTGAAGAGTAGGGTGAGGTGAATGACAAGATTCGTGCAAGGGAACCCAGGAAAACAAGCTGAACGAACCATGTCTATCAGGGAGGATTTTCCCTCCTACAGACCTTTTCAAGGCTTGTTAGTTGTTTAGCTTCAGAAGTTCGCTCTTCGTGTTACAGACAGAGAAGTTGCCGCTGCCTATAGAAGCATCCGTGACAGGGTGTCTAGGAGGAAGGCGATAATTAAGGGCCTCCATCATGTTTTATGTTCTCTCAAGCTTCTGAGATGGAGGTAGAGTTCTCAGGCGACACCTAAGTATATGGTAGTGTCTGCAGTTGGTACTGACATTCCTTCTGCCAAAATACAGCGCAGGAAAGCAAAATACCAGCAGAGTGCTGTCTCTGTGGGCTGGGATACAGCCAGACGCACTGAAAACAGACAGACACAACCAGGGATGGGCAGTCCCAAGTTTTCCCCTGAGCAAATACGTGGCATATTCATACCAAGGAATGGCATTTCCATCCACAAATAGATCAAGTTTTGCAAAGTAAACTCTATATAGTGCATTGGGTTTGTAGTGACTACATGAGCATGGGGGGAGGCATGCAATGTGTGTACCAGGTTTTTAACACTGGTTGCCAAGGGGAAGGTGTGAGTGGAACAGTAGACAATGGAAAAAATGATTCCAAATGAAAAAATTTAAGGGAGTGTGGAAGGTGTTTTATCTGTGAATAATTACATTCAGGGGTGTGTGTGTGTGTGTATGTGTGTGCATGCCTGGAGGGAAATGGTAAGATGGATATAAAAAATTTTTTTATGTTTTTAAAATGGCATCAGCTCTCTAAATTGTTTAATTAATTAATTAATATCTTTCATTTTTTTATTCTTTTTTTTTAAATTGAGTTATAGTCAGTTTACAATGTTGTGTCAGTTTCCAGTGTAGAGCACAATTTTTCAGTTACAGGTATAAAAATTTAGTGGGGTTTATTTCAAGGTGTTGAGCTTTTAGCTGATTTTTTTTTTAACATTTCTTCTTAAATGTGTTCTGATTATTTTGCAATGAGTGTTCTATTTTTTATAATCATAAAAGACACTCAATCTTGAAGCACTTTTCATCGTGAGGAAGTACTCCAGCATGTTTAAGAGCACTCAGATTCAAGACCTTGTTGAGGGAGGAGCAGAAACAGAAAATGTGCAAGAGGCACCTCTCTCCGGGGTAGCCAGTGAGAAGCCAGTTCCACATTCCAAAAGAGACAGAAGAAAGCTCTTCTGGCTTTGGAGGCAGAGAGACCTGGGTTTGTATCTTGGCAGTGTGCCTTACTTATGACCTTGGCCTTGGCCATGTGACCTTTTTCATGAACATGCTTCCACTGAATTAAGAATGGATGAATGGGTGCATGCTTGTGTCAGGGAGGACACGTATGTAAAGCCTGACCTGTGTGCTAAATACTCGACAAATGGTAGTTTTCTCTCCTGATCCTCGTGTCCTGTTTCTCAGCCAGTGTACCTGGGGAGTGACTTTAGTAGAGGGGGGGTCTTGCATTGCCTGAGTTCCGTGTTCCATGCTACAGGCTCACATGGGGGTGGGTGTGGACTTGGTCAGCTGCTTCTCCTCTTTCTGCCTGTTTCCTCATCTGTAAAATGGGTGTTGTGATAGTATATATCTTGGAAGGATTAAATGACTTGGAAGACTTCATGTGATGCCTGGAAAATAGTAAATGTTTATACTTGTAGTTAACAAAGATACCTGAATGTTCCCCAAGTACACAGTACTGAGTATGTGCTCCTCTAAATGGAACTATGTATTACAGAGTACCTGACAAAGAACGGGCACCTAACAGATTGTTGGATTCAGATAACCTGAGCAGAACACATGTCAGCATCCTGAATTTGTGAGCACTGGAACCAGTTAGTGCGTCTTTCCATCATGAAGGAACAGTTCTCAAAGGCATTCTGGAAACGTACCCCTGCTAACATAGTCTTTTCCAGTGATGATCTCTAAGACAGAGAATTTATTAATATTTATAGGATGCACATTGTGTATTTTTCTTTACACAGATTCTCCTCCTGCCTTAGGTCTAAATTGCCAATTTTAAAATATATTTTTCTAACATTCTTGTACCTGCAGGGAAAACGAGGTGCTCAAAGTCCAACTGAAGAAATATGTAGGCGCTGTCCAGATGCTGAAAAGAGAAGGCCAAACAGCTGAAGGTGAGGGGCAGACTGAGCCCAGGTGGGGAGGGGGCTGCTTTTCATCCTCATCGGCCCAGCTGGCTGGCAGAGCAGACACTCAGCATGTGGTGAGTGCACGTGCAGATGAGTTAGAAAAAAGCAGTGCTGGTTTTTTGAATTCTGGAAGACTAATTAGATGGAAAACCCTGCTCTGTAGTCTTGCTAAGTGCATAATCATGTAAGACTTACTTGCTAGATTATTAGCAATAGTTGTATCAATTTGTGTACTTAGGGAATTTTATGTCTAGAGTCTTGAGACATTTGCAAGGTAATGAACCTGCAGCAGGATTAAGTCACGCCAGGCCAGGGGTGAGAGCAACAGAACAGCAAAGTGCAGAGAATCAGAGCCAGCCTCCAACCCCAGCTCTGGCTAGATTTCTTAATGTCTCTGTACCTCGGTTTTCTTACCTATAAAATGGGGTTAGTTGACAACGCCTACCTCCTGAGGCAATCCATGTAGACATCTTAGCATAACGCCTACCACAGAGTGAGTACTGAGTATATTTTAGATATAATTAGTAATATTCTTGATCAGAGCACAAGTAGATAGAAAAATGATCACTTGGCCAAGATGCCACTAAATGAGGTGGTGCTGTATGCTCCCTCCCTGTGCGGTTTGCCTGCATGTTAACTGTCAGGACTCGACTGAAACATTTCTCAGGTCGCCCTGAAGGGGGGGTGCTTACCTTTGGCTGAAGTGTCTTGTTTAGTGAGCGGGCGTCTCCTCCATCCTGTCTGCCCATCTGGAGAAAGGCTGCGTCAACGGAAGGAAGGCTTGTTTCACCTGTAGCTGTGCACCTTTCTGCAAGGGTGTCACTTCAACCTAGACCCTGTACATGTCCCCAGGAAAAAGGCGGTCACGGCCAGAATGGCTTGGGAAGCACTAGGCATTCTGCATTCTTCTTACATGTCACGATGGACATTAGTGAATGAACAACTCCTGTGGTAAAGACACTGAGGGCTCCCTGGGCAGCTGACTTACAGGCCATGTAACCTTTCTGTACCTCAGTTTCTTTTTCTGTAAAATGGGAGTTGTAATAGTACTTTCCTCATAGGGTTTTGGGGGAAGATGAGCTGGATTAGTACACGGAAAGCACTTAGAATAATGTCTGGTATGTAGTAGTCCCTCAACAAATGTTATAATTATTATTATTATTACTATTCTTACCATCTCACTTTACCTCTCATGGCCCCTTTGAACAATCATAAAATTAGGATTGTTGGTGTCACGATACCATGTACACATACACACCGTATGTGGAGAGAGCTGATGGCTACTCTGAAGCTTTATTAAGTTACACAGTCTTATATAGCAAAGAAGAATGATGAGGGAAATGGTTAACAGGCAGCGTCTGGCTCAAGGTCAGAAGACTGTTTTGGTAAATCATGGTCGTGTTGGCACCAGCGAGCCTTACAGCTTAAAGGTAGGAATGTATGAGAAACAGCTGCTTAACAATATTCTTCTTGGGCTCAGGCGGCTGTGCCTGTCTTAGGGTGCCCCCCTCTGGGGATCTTACCCATCATTGGCTAACCAGCCTTCTCACCTCTGAGTCTGCAGCTTTTTATATCTTGTTTACCATTCCAGTCCAAGGCTTGTTCCTTTGTTCCCAGTCGGGGGGCTACAAGGATGTGTTAAAGTAGTATGTACTTCATTGGTGGTTGTGGTGAGGATTAGCTAGTAAGTGATGTCATGGAGATAACATGCTTGGATCAGAGTCTGGGATCTAGAAAATGCTGTGGTAGTGTTGGTCCACTGAAGATGTCCATGTCTTGATCTCCAGAATCTGTGACTGTACCACCTAACATGGAAGAGCAACTTTTCTGATTGATTAACTTAAGGGTTGTGACACGGAGAGATTATCCTCGTTTGTCCAGGTGGCCCCAGTGTAATCACAAGGGCCCTTAGAAAGGTGGGACTGTCAAGAGGGAGAAGATGTGACAGAAGGAGCAGGGGTGGCAGCGATGCACTTTGAAGACAGAGGACGGCACAAGCCTAGGAAGAGGGGGCTGCTCGAGAACCTAGAAAGACAAGGAAATGGGTTCTCCCATAGAGCCTCCAGAAAGAATGCAGTCCTACTGACACCTTGATTTTAGCTTGGACAACTCGGGACCTTAGAGGAGAGCTGTTGTCTTTGATTTGCAGCCACACCTGGGACAGGGAAGCCCGCCTCCCCTTCCTCATGCCCGTCTGTGCCTGGTGTGTTTGGCCAAGCAAGGAGAGTCCTGTCGCCGTCCACACCCGCCCCACCTTGGGTCACTGGTGCCAGGGTGGGTCATTCCTGTCACCAGGCGGCTCTTGACATCGGAGGCGAACATTGTGTGGTTGTGGCCTTGCTGTCTAGTGGGCCCTTGGTGTCACTTTTTGTGTTGTTCAGTGGCTGTGTGTGCAGCTGGGGAGTCTGGTTTCTCTGAATGTCCTGTGGCTGGGGTGGGAGTATTTTTCTGAAGGTCTTTGCTGCAGCACAGAACCTTGCTCGGGGTCGGGCTCCTCCCGGGCTCTCCTGAGGAGCGCCTGCCTGTGCATTGGAGCTTGCTTTCTGTGCTAAGGAGGACGTTCTCCTGCCAGGGGTGGCTGAACTTGGGATTCCTTGTCACGGGCTTGGGTTTCCTCCCCACACCCCTCTGCCTGCCTGTGCTTGGTGGACGTCTGTGGCCTCTGGGTGTCAGGCACCACTTGCTCTGGTTTTCCTGTGACCAGGGTCCTCGCCCAGAGTCATCCTTGTGACATAGGTGCGGCTCCATCCTCCATCCTGCACTTGACCTCAGCCGACTGGCTCCAGCTGGGTCTCAGGGCTCTACTAGGCTGTCAAGAGGAGTTCTTTCTTTCCTGCTGGAGCTGGAAGGCCGGCATCACTGTAGTTATCTCGTCTCCAGGTGGAGCCTGGGAATGAGGCCATTACGCAGAGAGAGGAGCTGAGCTGAGAGGCAGAGAGGAACTTGGGGCCGAGCATGTCCTTCGAGCCCCTGGATCCAGCCATGCCTGACACGACAGTCCAGCCCTGAACGTACTGTTAAAAAGAGCAATAATTCACCGACCTCCCCTGCCCATTTTCAAGCTTGAATTCCGTTTCCATAGCTCATATGCTCCATGGCAAACTATTAGCTCTTTATGGGACACGGAGTCCATTCTGTCCTCATAAAGAGCTGCTATTTCTCTGGAGTCTGTCTTTCCAAATCCGCAGCAGGAGGCCCTTCCTCCCACCCTCCCGTTCATTCGGCACGCTCCGCTGTCATCATCTCTCCTGGCCACCGTAGTCCTGTTCCGTAGTGATGGATTTTAAGGCTGCGGGCTCTTGTCGGCATCTCTATTTAATTAATCTGCCGTAGGCTCAGGGATTGAGGGAAAAGCAATGACCTGCTGCTGGTGGCAATAAAAGTAATCAGTGGTGAGGGCAGGAGTTATGGTGGGAGGAACTTGACAGATGAGGGAGGCTTGGGAGCAATTTTAAAAGTTTACTCTAAGAAACAAAAGAAGTAAAAAAAAAAAATGTATATAGGAAGTCATCAGCCTCTCACATGTGTTGGGTCTCCCTGGGCACGTGGCATGCCCAGTGACCCCCTGTTCCACAGCTGCATGTGTTTTGTGCCCTCACAGGGGTCTCAGTTTCCCCAGGGATCCTGGAAAGTGGGGCAGGACAGTTGAGAAGCCTGATTCTGTGACAATGGATGGGGCCTGCGTTTCAAGGGTGTGGAGCAGTGTGAACTTTTATCCTGCAGCCTCAGTCACTGCAGGCCCTGGGGACATCAAAGTGTCTCCCCTTGGGTGGCCTCATGTTCTTGCCCTGTGTGCACAGAGGCAACGATGTCTTTGTTAGAGGCTGGCTTCTTTGGTTGCAAGGAAGACAAGCTCATGACTCTGTGTTTGTGTCTGGTTCCAGTGGGGTGAGCATGGGACCTAATGCAAACTTAAACAAGATCTCATGGCTCTGCTGTTGAAAACACAGTCCAGACTTTTTGATGGTGGCTTTCAGTGCTTGGTGTGATCTGGCTCTCCCTGACTTACCGGCCCCATCTCCTACCACCTCTCCCTCCCTCTCTCTGCCTCCGCCCCAGCCGCGTGGGCCTTCCTACCTCAGGGCCTTGGCACTAGTTGACCTGCTGGACTGCTGCTCCCTCAGTCTCTGAATGGCTGATTCTGCCTTGTCAGCAGGTCTCTGTTCAGGTGCCGTCTCCTCTGCCTCCTGCCCTGTCTCACGCTGTGTCCTCTCCTCCATTCTTTATGCCACTGCTTCCTTTGTCTTTGTCACAGCACCTCTGTCAGTACCTCATGGAAACTTGGTGGTTTACTCCCTTCCTGTAATGTCTGCATCCCACCCTGCGGTGTACAATCCCCAGGAGCAGGGACCCTTTGCCTGTTTTTTTTTTTTTTTTTAACCCCTGCTGTGTTCAAAGTGCCTTGCACGGTGCTTGACTTAAGGGATGTGCTCCACAGATACTTGTAACGTGAGTAGAAATCCTAGGACCTGGCCTCCGGGCATTTAGGTGATGGAAAACCCCTGGCAGCCGGGGAGAGCCCAGCAGTGGGCGAGCCCATGGGGCTTCACTCTGGTGACGCCCCAGTAACATGCTGTACCCCACGTAACTGCTTCTTTCGGTTGTGCCTCCAAGCAGATGCTTCTCGTCACATGTGGTTTCTGCTCCTTGTGACTATAGTTAGCACATGACTTTGATTCTTCCAGGGTTTCATCATTCAGAGAACTCTTGATTACAAGAGTCATAAAATCCAATTTAACCTGTTTTAAACAAAAAGGAAGTCCAGGAGTTCCTGCCTTCAGGAATGGCTTGATTCAGGGGCTCAAACACTACCATTTAGAAGGGTTTCCCCCCATTTCTCAGCTCTGGTTCTTCCCCTGCCCACAATACTGGAGGTGAGTGTTTAACGATCCTCTGGGGGAAGAATTGGCCCTGATTTAGAGTGCTTACTGATCTCCGTGGTGTCAGTGTGCCCACTGTGCCCGATTTCAAGCTGTTGGCGCAATGTCACTGATGCGGAGTTGGGAAGGGATGCAAACACTAGGCTCCCGTGAGCCAATGTGTCCCAGCTCCGCACCCACCGTGTGTTGGCTCCACTTTCAGGCAGGCGTTCTTACCCTGGCAGAAAGCTGCCAGCAGCTCTCGGTTTAATCTTCCCAGCAGCTCAGCCAAAGAGAGAGCTCTTCCCCACTTGTTTCCTTATAAACCACCCTCCCGTCTTCCCCCACGTGGAGCGGTGCTTCTCAATCTTGGCTCCATATTGAGTCACCTGGAAAATTAAAAAAAAAAAAAAATTCCACTTGGAGTCACTACCTTAGAGGATATCACTTTCAAATTAATGAAGTTCAAGGTCGGCCGATATGTTACAAATGTGCCAGTACTCCCTGATTCTTGGCCAGTAGTAGATACCTTGAATCACGTCGACCCAAGAAATTAGTCATTATAGTCACCTCCAAAGTGGCTGAACCAGAATTCCTACCGGATGTAAGCTGAGTGCCTGCCTCCCCCAGCACGCCTAGGGTGATTCTCCCGGGAGTATTCTAGGTAATAAGATATGCTGCACCACTCTGGGCCTCCAAGGTGGTGTCTGACTGGTGACTGAGAGGTGCCTGGTTAGAATCTACCTTTTAACTTTATCCAGAGGAAAACCCACTCTATTCCTCTGTCCTCCCAGATGACCCAAACCCGGTCGTGTACCATCAGCCACATAGGGAACCAGGTCAGAGCATGAGGGGCTCAGATCTGGACATCAGCTCGGGGAGACCACTGACTCACTGCTTCTCAGTAGCAGTGGTGTGAGTAGACCAGGCGGGCTGTGGACACTTCTTTCTTCTTCTGTGGAGGCTCCTCCTTCCATGGCTGAGAGAAGCCTTTGCCTCGAGAAGGGGCCTGGAGGCAAAAGGCAGGCATGCAGTTCCCAGCTGCGGGGATCTAGGTTGACCTTTAGTCCTGTCACTTTTCAGCTCCGAATTCTTGGAATAAGTTTTAATCTCAGAGCTTCAGTGTTTTTATTTGGAGAGAGATAATAACATTGACTTCCTAGTGCTATTTGAAGCTTAAAAGGAATGTCATATGTAAAGTCCCAGGCAACTGTTGACATTCTTTTAGGTTGGAGATGCATTTTGAAGGGCGTCAAGTCACATGAGCAGAACACCTGGACCTTAATTTCTGAAAGTAGGGGAATAATCATGGTGATAATGTTGAGTAAACCTCCTTGAAAGCTTTGCGGTCCATTATCCTGGTAAAATAATACTTGTATGATTATCCAGTTTCCTGACCTTTAAATAAAAATTTGAACAGGTAGCCCCAGTACCTGACCCTTGCTAAGTGCTCAGTACTGCCGGCACCAGGAAGGTACTCCAGGGACAGTGGCCAAAGCTTTGATATTTTAAAATTAGTATTTACTGGAACAGTCCAGGGGGTAATGTACCCAACACCCAATGTATTCACCACCCAGGTTTAACAGATATATTGCCGTATTTATTTTGGATTAATAAAAAGACTTAAAAGTTACAAATACCGTTGAGGGTGTCTTTACACAGATGTTTCCGGATTAATTCTGATTGTCCTAGCTTGGGTGGCATGCCTCGCTTAAACTAATTCTGGGGATTTGGGTGTGGGCGGGATGGAGTTAGAATTCTGATGGGCCCCGCCAGGCTCACAGACCCATTCCTGGAGAGGGGGTGGTGAGGTGGGAGCAGGCCCATTCACACATTCTGGACTGAAAATGGGAGAGGGGCAGGTCCCCAGAAATAAGAGATGGATTCTGATAAGAGAGGATGTTCAGTAGCAGAAACTCAGATGATTGTGCATCTGGAGTGGTGTGGGGAAGAGTGTAGGAGGGGTGTGGTGGTTTTATTGAGAAGGGCGGTTGGAGCATTGTCTTGCGACCGTATCTGCATAGTGTGCACTCTGTTTTTATTGAATTTATATGTTTATTTGGGTTAGTATATCAGGCAGAACCAGATTTGGCTGCATAGGAAAGAAAACCTAGACAACAGTGACTTCCACGAGGTTTTTCGCTTCTCTCACACAATTCAAGAAGTAAACAGTCTAGTCCAGGGCCAGTGTGATAATATCATAGTTGCTGGGAGCTCAGGCTGCTGTTTTGTTTTTTCTCTAATATCCTCAGTAGATGGCTTTTTAATGATTGCCTCATAGTTCTTCTATGATGGTTGGTAGTGCCAGCCATCACATCTGTATTTCAGGCAGATACAAGCAGAAGTGTGGAAGGGCAGAGCGTGCATTTCACAGCTGAATTCTATAAGGATTTAAAACTTGAAGGATAATAAGCTTTCTTTAAGGAGCTTTCCTCCCAGATAACTTCCACTTAAAGCTCTTGGGCCTCCCCTAATTGCAGGGAAAGCTGAGAAATGTGGCTGCTTAATTGGCACATAAGGAAGGAGGGAGGATCGATATTGGGTAGGCAGCCAGCAGTCTCTGCACCAGGTGGCTTTGAGGAAGGTGAGGCTGATGAAAGTTATGCTGGGGTGGGTGGAGAGGGGATTGCTGAAGTACCCCCAAGCCACCCCTTAGTGCCATCACTACCGAGAAGAGCTTCCTCACAGACACAGGGTCACAGCTGTGAGAGGATCCAGTCTCTGGTTCTAGAAGTGGCCCATGTCTCTCTGGAGACCTCCGGAAGGGATAATGTTTCATTTGCTCAACCCGATTTTGTCCCCTGCAGGATGCTTTCCTGTCCTCCATCATTGCAAAAGCAATTGCCTGGAAATACCAAGTATCGATTCATGATTTTTGTTCATTTCCTTGTTATTGTTCGGGAGGAAACAGAGGCCCTGAAACAGAACAGGAGAGCCTGGAGCCCTTCGGCTCCCTCCTTAGAGGCCTCGGCCAGACAGACATTCATCGCTGTCATTGTTCCTTTTTAGGGCTGTCTCAGCATTGTGATTCTCACAGCGCAGTTTGTCACTCAGCATCTTTAGGGTTCGGCTCTTCCCCTTTCTGGAAGCTGACAGGTAGCTTGTTTTGTTAAATGCCACTTTGGTTATGACAACTGCTCCATTTTAAGTTTCTAATTACAGTTTTCATCAGGCAACTGGTCATTTTGCTTTGCCTGAGTGGGTAATGATGCGTCTACCTCGCTGAGAGTGACTTGTCTAAATGTTTGCTTTTTTCTTGGACTGAAGAGAAAAACAGACATCCTGTAAAGAGATAAAGCCCGTCTCTTAGGTCTGGGGTTATTTCACTGGTTTGTGGCCTCCATGTCCATTCTTCCCATTTCAGAAGAAGCACCTCCCTCCTCCCCCCCTCTCCGTGGGATGCCTGCTCGCCCTTTTACCTTCTGTCCTTCAGTCTAGAATCTCCCTTCTGCCCAGCACAGCTCCTCCTCCCAGTCAGATAGCATGGCTCCAGCAAACCCTCATGATGTTTCGGAGGCCCAGTCCCTCCAAAAAAAAAAAAAAAAAAAAAAAAAAGCCGCCTTCCTCCAGGTGGAGACAATTAGGCTGAGCTCGGCTCTCCCTTTAATTACTTCTGCCCTCATTTGCATCTGGTTTGCCTCATTATAATGCCATTAGCAGAGTGGCAACCAGGAACGATGCAGACACGGCTTGGAGGCCTGGCTTCTCTGGTCTTGGCTTCCTTCTGAGTACAGTGAGGGATCTGGAATAGGCAAGCAGCACACGTGCCCCCGTGGGCCAGAGGCCGCCTGCGGACCTCATCCCGGCCGCCCCAGAAGCAGTCCGTCAGCCACTTTCGTGTTCAACAACAGTTTGTTTCCTTTCCTGTTTAAAAAAAAAAAAAAAAGAAACCATACTCATTACAGAGAATTTAAAAAGATAGGGACGAGCAAAAAGGGAGAAAATGAAAATCACAAACACTCAAGCATTATTAATACTTTGGAATATATCCTTCCAGAGAGCACTTTGCTCTGTCAGCACTCTTGGGATAAACACATCCTGCCTGAAAAGCTTGGGGACCCCTTACCCCACTACTTGACACATAGATTTTATGGGCTAAAAGGAAAGCTGATGGCATTTTAAAAAACCAATAACCAATGATTGGTAGGGATTTTAATAGGAAAATCAGGCAGTGGTGTAACATGACTGCAAATTATGCCAAATGCCTGTCAGCAGCCAGTCCCATGTGTGCCAAAGTGGGATTTGGTGGGTGTGCAGGCTGGTTCCAGCTGTCTTGCCTCCTTTCTTACCTCTTTCCCAGAGGAGAACAGGACAGCATTCATGAAAGCTGCCCATCCTGGGAGGTGTTCGAGCATGAAGATGTAGACCATGGGCCTGCCCTTGGCCAGCAGTGTGGCCTTGGGCCCAATAACCTGGCCTGTGTGTGTGTGTGTGTGTGTGTGTGTGTGTTTCCTTTCTGTATGTTTCATTTTGGATAGTTTCTCTTGTGAAGTCCTTCAGGTCACTCATCTTTCTTCTGCAGCTGGCTCGTGACCCTTTACGGTGGCCAGACCTGGCTGCAGGGGATGCTGGGGGAGCAGTCTCTTTGTTTTCTGGCCAGATGTCCAAATATCCAGCAAAAATTTGTTTTCTTACTGTGAAAGAAAGAATGGCTCTTAGGGGAGCCTAGCCTTTTTTTTTTGCCACACATTTGAATTAATAGCTACCCTGCTTTTGATGAGCAAGTGGGAGCAAAGGGCTGGCTTTGCTGACAATGGCAATAACGGGATCAGTGTCAGTGGAGAAATGGGGAGAAGTGAGATGTGAAAGATGGTCTCTACTCAACACTGAAGCTCTCCCTGTGTGTGGGCGAAACAGGAGTCATCCTTCTCTTGTTTAAGAAGCAAAGTAACCAATTGCTTTGTGCCCCATGCTTGTTTCCCCTGTGAATCTGTGGTGCCCTCGAAGTGTGAAGGATTAGATGTACCCTGGGCATATGTCCTGTTGATCAGCTGTTGGTCAGTGCCAAGAGAATTCGACTGAACTAGAATTCAGACCTAAGCCGAATTTTGGCTTACTGCTCAACTGTCATGTTATTTTGGGATGGCGTGAACTCACCTGCACCATCTGTAAGACATGGATAGTAATTAGCTGGCTCAGTGAACAGTGGATCCCAGATTTTTGAGATCAAGTTTTAAACTACTCTTTCTGTACTGTTTGGTCTCCCACTGGGAGAAGAGAATGAACTTCATAGTGCTTTCTTGGTTTCCCATGTTTTGTTACACTTTCTGTTTTCCTTGGATAATTTCTATCTGGAGAGTCTGACAGTTGTCATCTAAATAAATACGAGTTATTGAAGTCTCTTCTGTTATTTGCAATGATAAAAAATATTGGCTTAATGGAATTGATTTCAGTGAGAGCAGTCACTACATAGCATATTTTTCATACTTAGTTTTTGTAATTGAGTATTTTATTGGAATTTTAAAAATGAGCTATATAATCTTTATAACAAGCCAACACTATAGAGATGTATAAAGATGTTCATCTCCCTTTATGCTCCCCTCTTTAGACAACCAGATTTAATTGATGTACATAAACTGAGGAAAATCTATGCTGTACCAGACATATGTATACCTGTTCCACCGGTTTCATTTTTTTCCCCTCCAGAATGGGATTACAGTCTCTATCAGGGGTTAGCAAACTATGGCCCAAGGGCATGTGGTCTGTTTTTGTAAATAAAGTTTTATTGGAACACAGCCACTCATTTGGTATGTGTTGTCTGGGTGCTTTCTCGATACAACAGAAGAGTTGGGTGGCTCCAACAGAGAACATATGGCCTGAACAATTGAAAAACCATCCATCCCCTTTTTAAAGAAAGTTCGCTGATGCCTGATCTGATCTACTTTGCCTGATTTTCAGGTAGCAAGGTGAAACTGAAAAGTTATGAGTCTTCCTCCAGATCAGCAGATGAGAGCTAAGTCATTCTTTTTACTCTCTGCGTGTTACAGTTCATTATGTGGCTGTGCTGTGATTTTTTCAATCCTTCCCCTATAGGTGGCATTTAGGTGGATTCTAGGTTTTTGCCATCATGAACAGCATTTCATAAACCCCATATACATTATTCTTAGATCCCGGGGGCTTCATTGACGTGGGAAAGATCTATAGAAGTGCCGTCGCTGAGGGAAATCATGGGTTCTGTGCCCATCAGTTTTGGTTTGACACCAGCATGTCATGTCATCAGATGTTCTCTGATCTGACACCTTTTTTTTGGGATCTGACATTTTTTGTAAAAGTGATTTTTAATCCCTTTTGACTCTGGCTCACAGTAAGAAAGATGCTTCTGAAGCACACACATTCATGTCTGTATGTAATTGAGACACAGCCTTCCTGGAATAATACTTAACCTTTACTGTGTGCAAAGCATTCTCATGTTTTGTAATGTTCTCATGTTTTGTATCCTACTCTTTTCCACCTTAACAAACATCAGTTGTGACTCACTGAATTATTTTCACCACCCTGCTAAAGGGACACAACCTGTAGTCTGAGAAACATCATTTTCTAGAAAGGGGTAATATTCTGGAATCTTGTCAACTAGTTAAGTTTGATATTTTATCTGTTGGTCAAGACCATTCCTCCTCCTTCCCTTCCTTACTTAAGTAATAAACATTCTACTTCTTAGTGGAAGTTCATGCATACTTTGATATATAATATCTTTATGGTTGCAGGGTGGGACAAAGACCAGTTTCCTTTGGCAATGGGAGTTGTCCTTTGGTCTTCGTGTTTCCCATAAGAGAGCGACTATGCAGTGTGGACACACCTGTCAGCAAGGCACCTCGCAGGTGGTTTGTCCTCTCTCAGGTGTTGTCCGGTCACTCATACGTGGATCCTGACCACTCCTTGACCCCAGCGTTCACACACATCTCCACCTCCCGCTCAGCCTCGACCCCCACTCTGTCCTCTGCTCAGTGCTCTGTGGACTTTGACCTACATGTGCCCCGAAAACTGTGTTTCTGCTCTTCCCTTGGGCCTGCTGAGACCTGCAGCCTTATTTTAGTAAAAGAACTTATTTCCCCGTTGGCTAACAATGATGCCAACTGAAACCAACGAGAAAGTGTATTATCTCACAGAACTTCCTCTGGTGCAGGTCTGGCTGGATCCAGGTGCACAGTTTGCCATGATGCCCTATCTCTCTGCCCCTTGGATCTGCTTCAGATTCTGGTAGTTTTGATTCATTTTCAGACAAGTTACCTTTCCTAGAAGAAGGAATAGGTAAGATAGAAGCTGGAGAGGCAGGCAGGGGTTAGAGCAAGGATCACTCTCTGATGGGCAGAGAGGCTTGGATTTTATCCTCAGGCTGGGGAACCTGGTGAAAAACTTAAAGTGGAAAGTGACTGAGCCTATTTG
The DNA here is from genome assembly GCF_009834535.1 of Camelus ferus. Classification (NCBI taxonomy): domain Eukaryota; kingdom Metazoa; phylum Chordata; class Mammalia; order Artiodactyla; family Camelidae; genus Camelus; species Camelus ferus. Next base: position 28,192,313 of record NC_045713.1, on the reverse strand, counting down.
CATGTTTCCTCCCCTTGCATGAAGATCTGCTCCGTGTGTCTTGCTGCTCTGTGTATGTCAGAAACTGGATTCTGCCTTGAGAGGGATGGTTCCTTTCAGACACCTAAAATATTTTTATTTTTCTCTTTTTTTTTGAAATTTCTGACATTGTTTGAATTTAATGATTCATATTACGAATTATTCATGAAAATGATCTTTTAAGCTTCTTATAATAGCTGAAATTATCCTTCATTAGATACTGACAGTTCCTGTGATGGGTGTAATTATAAAAAAATATTCTTAGGCTGGCTATATTCTACAGTGTTCAAATTACGCAAATGAGCAAGGGATAAGAATAGAAGCTGAGTAGGATGGTCAGATTTTATGGGAGAGGAGGGGTGGCAGCATTGCACATTTTCTAAAAATGAATAAATATGTGCTGTACACATTAAGTACGTTATCACAGTCTGCCTTGATGCTCGCCCTCTCCTCATTGGCAGGGGAGCAAATTAATTTTAGCGCCCGAAATTGTTTGTAGCTCATGCCCATGTATGAATCGCATAAAGGAGATTTTTTTTTTTTCTTCCCTCCTTCGTTCCACTCAGCATTTTCTGCAAGGCAGGCTGTAGTAATCTCTGCTGGTTCTGAAGAATGGCAGGCTTGTTGCTTATACAGAGAAAATCGAGCTGGGAGGGGAGAGATTGGAGGGTGAGGAGATCAAGCTGGGTCTATTGCCTGCCCTGCCTGCCCATTTAGGATCTCTGTTAATAATGCCTCTTTCTACCTCTCACTCACATGGTCCTGTCCCTTCTCGGGGGCTCTACAGAATCCCCAGGAGAGGGCGATTGGTTAATAGGGTGCCATCACTGACTGGACAGACTCAGTTCAACTCACAAGTAAAGCAGATGAGGGGAGCTCTCCCATCTCCCTGTCTTTGAACTGGACCGTTCAGCAAAACAAGGTAGGGGGTGATTTAAAAAAGAAAAAAATGCTAACGTTTAAGTAGGGCTTACTCTGTTTGAAGAATTGTCCATGTACCCATTTACTCCTCACATCAATCCTGTATGCTGGATGCTAGTGTGATCTTCAGTATGCAGAGGAAGAGACATAAACAGAGAGCTTAAGACACTCACCCAAGATCACACAGCAAATTTTAGGAAGGTGAAACAGTGCTGGTAAGTTTCCAGTGACTAGTGATGGGTGGGGGTGGGCCTGATCTCCCCACCCAAGAGGTTCTCAAACACGCTGGGAGTTATTCATGGAGACATGTCTTCCAGAGCTCTCCTTTCGCTGTTACCTGTGTGACCTCACCCCATTTCTCATCAGGTCCTGGGCGCCCACCGTGCTGCCTGCTTCCACGCCCGACTTCGGCATGTGCAGTGTGTCACTGCAGCAGGTGGCTTGGTGCCTTCCTGACTTTGCGCCTGGGCAGCCCTCTGCATTGGGGTTTGGTTTTCTTCCAAAATATGCACAAACCTCATTTTGCCTTCAAATAACAGGAAGCAGATACCTGCTTTCTGTTATATATTAGAGACCAGAGGTTTGCAAACATTTTTTTTAAGGCCCAGAAGTAAGTATTTCGGGCATTGTAGCTGGTCTCTGTCTCCCGTCTTCTCCTCTTCCTCCTCTTCCTCTCCTTCCCCCGCTTCCTCCCCTCTTCTCCTCTCCCTCCTCCTCTCCTAAAATGTACAGTCTTTACAATAAAATAGACCAAAGGCTGGATTGCACCCACGGTGTGTAGTTTGCCAACCCCTCTTGCAGACATTTGTTGGTATTCAGTTGCCTCTTTAAAAAAATGGAACCGTCCTTGTTTCTGTGGTTCTGGTTTTTGGTTCAGATGGTTCTTCTCACGCTTACTATGTCTGCTCGTGTCTGAGGTGCCGTGGACCCACTTTTAGACTTTCCTCCATTCCCCAAGAATCTCACGCCGCTCTGCTGCTTCTGGTTTTGCTCCAGCCATGCGGGTGCTCTGGAAATTTCTCAGAGAGGCAGAGCCTAGTGGAGTTAAGGGTGGTGGTTATTTGCTTCTTCAGACTGTTCATAGTTTCTGTGGAAAAAAGCCCACTTGGTGAAGGGTAACCAGCAGCCCGTGTGTCTGCGTCTGGATGCTCCTCTGGGGCACCTTCTCACTGAGCGACTGATGTCACAGGAAGAGGAGCGGGGAGGGAGCCCTGTGGTTCGCAGGTGCTGTCCTCTTACTCATCCTCTGCCAGCCTTTTGGGGTCACTCAGGTAGATAACCTCCTCACTTTTTAAGTGAGAAGACTCAGACTTAACACAGGGTTCTGCACCCTGCACGTGGCGGAGCTGGCAAGTGAGGTTTAGGTCTTTGGATTCCAAATCTGGGACTCTGGCTGTTGCCTCCTTTAGACATGAGTAATTCTGGAGTGCTCTTCCTCAGTGTGCTTGTGGTTGACAGTAGGGTTTCTGGAGTCAGACCGTGTTAGGGTGAGCCCAGCTCTGCCCCTCAGGAGCTGTGTGACGTTGGGCAAGTTACTTACCCTCTCTGGACCTCAGCTTTCTTAGGTGTTAAATTGATATAGTAGTTCCACCCGCATGGGTTGTTATGACTATAGAATGAAACCAATGAGAGAATGTTCAGGAAACATTAACTACCATTGCTATTAAATTTTTTTTTAATTGTAGTAAAATACACATAAAAGTGACTGCCTTAACCACTTTTAGTTGTGCACGGAGGTTGCGCTCAGTACAGTCACGTTGTGCAGCTGATCTCCAGAACTCCTTGTTGTCTTGCAGACCTAAAGCTCTGTGCCCAGCCCCTTGCTTTGCTTTGCTTTGCTTTGCTTTTTTAAAAAATCAGGTGATAGCAGCATGCACTTGACTGAACTGAAAACAGCACCCTGTGGGCAGGCCCAGCCCCCGGCAGAGGTGGGGCCCCTAGGCTTCTGGGCAGGCTCCCTCCCCGGCCACGGCACCCACCGTTTCTTGCCTGCTTTCTCTCCAAGGGCAGTTGGCTGAGCACTTCATGGTCAGTGTGCCCCGGAATCCATACCCCACTACTTTCTGGCACGTTCTCGTAGTTTCCCTGTTTTACGTGAGAAGAAACTGAGTCCCAGAAAGGCTGAGCAGCTCATGTCTGGCCGCGTGGCTCAGCGGGCAGAGCTGACGCTGAAGCCCAGGAAGTCGGGGCTCTGGCCCTCGCACGGGGGCCCGGCCCCGCCCCTGGGAGCCTTGCCGCCCTACCCAGTTTCTTGTTATTGGACAGCTGTGCTGATATATATTTTTTTTTTTTCATTTTTTTCTCAGCATGTGACATGCTAATCCACTCGAGTAGCAGGTTGGGGCACCTGCATCTGACTTCAGGAATGGAGCAGATGTGGCCAGTAATACGTCTCCCTCCCTGTTGCCTGTTTCCCCCTCTTTCTTTCCCCCCTCATCCCTCCTTCTCTCCCTTCCTTCCTTCCTCCGTCTTTCCTGCTTCTGTCTTTCTCTCCCTCCCACTTCTGGCCTCATTGCTGTCTCTGACACACCTTCACAGAGGGCCTGCCATGGACCAGGCCGAGTGCCGGATGCAGGCATGAGACACAGTCACCGCCCTCAGAGCTCACGGACCAGGAGGGCAGACAGACGAGTGGGAAGAAGTTACAACATAGCGTGATTTGTCCCCTCATGTGGCACTGAGGGGAGTCCAGCTGCGACAAGAGTATTGCCGAGGGCCTGGGCTGATTCTAGGTCCGGGGAGAGCATCAGGTTCTGAGAGAAAGTGCTGTGTGATTTGAGGGGTGAAAGTTGAGGGGGAGTTCTCCAGGTCAGGAAAAGAAGGATGAGAGGGCTGAAGCTTTCTGGAGAATTCTGAAGAAACCATCTGTACAAAAGCAAGGAAGATCATTGAATTTGTCAGCTGATCTTTCTCTAGTCAGAAGTTTGTTTGTTTTTTTTTGTTTTTAAATAGCAAGTAGGCACAAAACCAGATAATCTACCGAGGCGAGCTTGCTGGAGCCCCAGCGCTGCCTCCTTCCGGTTGCTTTCATGGTATGTCACGAAAGAGCCCAAGGCAAATGTGACCATGTTCCAGGGCAGGACCGGTTAGGGTTGACTGGGGAGTCAGACGGGTGGCTGTGCACAAGGGCAGGCCAGGGCCAAGCCTGGGCTCCGCCCAGAGGGGACGGCTGTTGGGCTTCCTGGAGGTCATAGGCTGTCCAAGCAAGCACAGACTACGTCTGTGACACTTCTAGCTCATCGGTAAAGCTCGACCTCCCTTCACTTCCCTGAAAAATCGTTTCTAGCACCCGTTACTCTGCTGACCAAAGCCTTTGGTGGTGATTAGAGATAAAGATGGCAGAAGTCTTACTATACCTGTCTCTAAAAGTCATCTTGTGTACCTGGCCCGGGGTGTTGTGAAGTTTACAGTAGGCACCTGGGTCAGCTGAGGTCCAGGGTGCAGGGTTGAAGCAGCGTGGAAAGTTTAAGGTCCTTTCCTGAATTGCTGGAAGAGTTGAGGGGCTGGGGTAGGGATCTGCACAGATCTCAGCAAAGCCCAAACAAGCCTTAGTTCTGAACTCAGCAAGCCGTCCTCTGTTAAAAAAATGCGTTAACTTTCCAGCCTCCAGCCCCACATTGACTTTGCCGTCCTCATTGTTAAGTCTACGGTAATACACTGGGTTAATGAAGAGGCCCTTCTGCCTTTTAACTAACCGCAGTTAGACAGATGAAGCAATTGAGCTCTGTGTTTTACGCTTGGAAACTGGCCAGCAATCAGCCCTCATCCCCCGGCACTCTGGCGAGAGTCGAATCCATCCGAGGTATGAAATCCCTCACGTACAAGTGACTGCTTTCCTATTCCCCTCCTTGCTAACAATTAATCCTGGTGATGGTTAATCTTTTTGCTCTTCCTTTATCTAAAGAACAGTCTTGTTCAACATTCTGGAGACCCAAAAAAGCGCTGTATGTGTTTAATGATAATATGCAACCAGTCAGAAAGGTGCAGAATAAATTGAATTAATACTGTCTGGGAGTTTGAGTTGTTGTAACCGGTGGGGGCCCAAAAGTGAGGTGTTTGCTGGTAGAAAGCATGAATCTCCTCCCTGCAACAGGAGAATGTTCTCATGGTTTTTTAATGCTCCTCCTCCCCGAAAATGAATGTGCCTTATTAAGGTAAACTCTTTAAATATTAAGGCTTTTGTATTTCTGTGAGTTTAAAAGGGAGAGACAGAGAGAAAAGAATGGGTAGACTGTGTGATTCGTGGGAGGCATCTCTTGGGGGCCCACTGGGCTGCATGGAGCTGTGGGGTCTGTGTTCATTTTAAAAAGGAGACTTTGGTTTCTAGGGCAGCCGAATGCCTTGAACTGAGCCTTCAGGTTTGGGGAATGTTTATTTGACACCAAGTCCACTGGCCAGCTGATTCCATCTGCAGTCAGCAGGACCTGGCTACAGTCTTTGATTCAGGGCTGATTTCGATCTGGCTTTAGGAGGGAAATTTGGACTATGCCAGTTCTTATATTAGTTGGGATTATGGACCAGGAGTGTGGTGAAGTCTAGACACAGGATGCAAACCTCCTGTGGGGGTTTTTGTAAGAGCCAGCTTTGCTTTCATCATGCAGTGCAGTTGGGGGTCCAGCAGAGGGCGCGGTACTGCTCTTCTGGGGACCCAGCCGCATTTCCTCTTTCCTTGCCGTATTTCCCCATCATTCTACAGAACTTAGAGTTCAGTTAATAACCTCGTGTTAGAATCAGCCCTGATAAGCAGATTTCTAGCCTTGGCATTTTCATCACTTCTTATTTTGGACTCCTTACTCCCACTCAAATGATCTTCAGCTCAGTAAGGATGAGGTGCAGCTCCACAGAAGATGTATAATATATACATGTGATGTTGTTGGTAATATACTAGGATGATGCTTTTTATGGCCAGCTACCTGGAATTTTTCAGAGTTCCTTTTATTTCAGTTGAGGGCTGAAAGTCACACATACACACACAAACACAAACCCAACTTGACTCAGTCAGCATTTGTTGAGGGTTCTTCTGTGTCACGCCCTGGGAGCTGGTATTTACCCTGTGCAAATCTAGAGGAGAAGATAAGAGTACGTGCTCCAGATCCTTGCTGTTCAAAGTGACATCTCTGGACCAGCTGGCATCATCACCCCAGAACATGATTGAAATGCAGAATCTCAGACCCCTCCCCAGCCCCACTGTTTCAGAATCTGCACTGAAACGGAAGATTCCCAGGTGAGCTGTACGCTCATTATAGTGTGAGTAGCACTGCTCGAAGTTTCTGTAGACAGAGGACAGATACTAACATCTGTTGTGTTATTCCCTCTCCTGTGCCTGTAGTAGGCATCGCTAATCAAACCAGATACTTCTTTCCCAATGAACCCTGTCTAAGCTTCATAATCCTTCTCAACACAGTGGTCCAGGTGGCTATTTGCAGTTGTTCAGAGCAGGTACTCAAGATTAAGTTCAGTTGCTGTACCCCACCTCCATCTGGTCTGTGATTATCTCTTACCTGGACATTAGTGACATCCTGGCCCCCTTTTTCTCTTTTGCCCCCCTCTTTTCCCATTCTTCATAATGCAGAGCCATCTTGTAAAAGTGCAGCATTGCCCTGCTTCAAACCCTTTAGTGACTTTCCATTGCAATTGAAATAAATCTGAATTCCTTACCATGACTTGCAAGTCCCTACCTGACTGGGCCCTGCTCACCTTCCCACCCTGTCTTGTGCCTCCCTCCCCCTTTGCCTGCTATTCTCTGCTCCTTGGGCCTTGAACCAGGTCCTGGAGCTCTTCCCATCTCAGGGCTGGGGCACACCTAAGTCACCATCTGCCAATTGTCCACTCGAGAAAGCTGAAGAGGTTTGATCTGCCTGAGGCCCTGTGGCCAGTGCGAGCTGGAGCGAGTTCGTTTCAAAGTCTGAGAGCTTGTGTAAGTTACCTACCTGCCCTACCAGCAGTGGACCACACCAGGGAGCCTCCAGCCTGTCCTCTGAGTCTTCCTGTCCTTGGGGCCAGCTCCTCCTCATCCATCAGGGTTGGCCTTGGACCTCTTAGCTCCTTGGAGGGGCCTCCTCTGGCTGTTCTACCCAAGCAGCCCCCACTCTTCTCTGTCCCAGGGCTCTGGAGAATTTGTCCTAAATTGCAGTCAGTCGTATTTATTTGTTTGGCTAGTTTTCAGTCTCTGTAGAAATCTGTCACCTCCATGGTGACAGGATTCCTGTCTGTGTTACTGGCCCCATACCCAAAGCACCAGCAGGGTGCCTGGCATATAGTAGGTATTCAATAAATACAAATGAATGAGTGATGAAAGTGGAGGACAGCCCTCAATATTCAGCCTGGTTTGAACCCAAGAGCACATCTAACCCAGTTGCCACTTTGTGCGTTGGCTAATACTGCAGAGCAGAGAGGTTTGACCTGCCTGAGGCCAAGCGGCCAAACAGATCCAGAGGGATTTTGTTTAAATGCATGATGCTTTTTAAAGTTACCTACTCCTGGCGGGGAGGGTGTAGCTCAAGTGGTAGAGCACATGCTTAGCATGAAGGAGGCTCTGGGTTCAATCCCCAGTACCTCCATCAAAAAAATAAAAAATAAAACCTAACCACCTCAAACACCCCCCCAACCCCTAAACTTAAAAAAAAAATATTGATGTTAAAAAAAGAATTCAGGGTTAAAATGGACCACATCAGACAGCCCCAAATAAATGTTCTTCATACCACTTTAATCTTCTTACTCCCTTTGAAGAATAGTGTCTGCTTAGACTGTGACCTTCTTAATCATGTAAGATACTTTATGTGTTCTGCAGAAATCTTCCATCAGCAGGGTTTGCCTAACATTTAAAGTGGGGGGGGGGTGCTTTTCTTGGGTGGATAGTCTGTACGGAGTAGTGTCCGTGAGCCAGATCAGAAAGGATGAACTGTGCTGGCTCTGAGTTCCTTCTCCGGTCCTATCTGTCTCATGCCAAGATCTCTACAATTCATCTTAAATTTTTCTGGTTGGACCCATGAGGTGACTCAGATGAATTGCCTTCATTCTTTCTAGGACAGGTTTCAGCAGACTTTCTCTATGAAGGGCCAGATAGTAAATATTTCCAGCTTTTTTGATCAGAGGAGCCTCTGCTGCAACTATTCAGCTCTGCTGTTGTAGTGCAGAAGCAGCCATGTAAATGCACCGGCATGGTTGAGTGCCAATAAAACTTTATTTACAGAACAGATGTTAGCCCAGATTTGACTTAAGGACCATAGTTTGAGGCCCCAGTTCTGAGATGTCCAAATTAAAAACGAAAACCAAAAATCTTTAAAAGTTAGATAACTTTCATTGTCAAATATATTTTCAAAGTGCGTTGGAAGATAGCTTTGTAGCTGTTCTTTGGACTCAGAAACTGGTTCTTAAACTTGAGAAGCATCATTGATTTTGGCTTCTTCTTTGGACAGAGTCAAGCAATGATTTGAGTTGCAAAAAATATTTTTTTTTCTCAAATACACAATCACATTCTTTTCATTAGTAACCCATCTGCTTGGACCCTCTGTGGTACTGAGGGAAGATTCCTTCATAAACAGTAGTGGGATCCAAACTAACCCTGTTTCTGTAGTCATAGCCTTTTTGTGGAAACTGGCCTGTTGTGCTGGTGGGTCCATCATCCTTGCCCAGATGCTGGGAGGGCCCATTCGGCATTAGCGGAAATGCCAGAGTACTTCAGGATCGATCAAACAAAACTGTGGACAAAGTCAGCCTTTGTTTTTTGACCAATGAGCAGTTGATCAGCCTTGAATGTCTCAAATGCTTATCTTTTTAAACAATTTTTTTTCTCCCTTCCTCTTTTTTTAAAAAATTTTTTATTTAATAAGTTTTAAAAATTTTATGTAAGATTTAAAGATTGTTTTCCATTTATAGTTTTACTAAATATTGGCTATATTCTCTGTGTTGTACAGTGTATCCTTGAGCCTGTCTTATAGCCAATAGTTCGTACCTCCCACTTCCCACCCTTATATTGCCCCCCTCTGCACTGATAACCTCTAGTTTGTTTGCTATATTTGTGAATCTGCTTCTTTTATGTTATATTCACTAGCCAAATGTTTATCTTTGAGTTAGGTTGAAAAAAAATTTAAAACCAAATCCGAAGTGAGAATTAATGCTACTCTATCACCTAGAAATGATTTGAGCTGCAGGTAACAGTTTTGGCTTTTAAGAATGAAGGTTTACAAACAATGTTCATAGCACCACTATTTACAATAGCTAAGACATTGAAACAACCGAAATGCCCACTGAGAGATGATTGGATTAAAGAAGTTGTGGTTATTTGTACAATGAAATACTACTCAGCCATAAAAAAGAATAAAACAATGCCATTTGCAGCAACATGGATGGACCTGGAGAGTATCATTCTAAGTGAAGTAAGCCAGAAAGAAAAAGAAAAATACCATACAATATCACTTATGTGTGGAATGTAAAAAAAAGACACAAATGAATTTATTTACGAAACAGAAACCGACTCACAGACATAGAATGCAAACTTATGGTTACCAGTGGGGGGAAGGGGGGGTGTGGGGGGATAAATTGGGAGTTTGAGATTTGCAGATACTATTATATGTAAAATAGACAAACAAGTTTCTTCTGTATCGCACAGGGAACTATATTCAATATCTTGTAGTAACCTTTAATGAAAAAGAATATGAAAAGGAATATATGTATGTATATATATGAATACATGTATGACTGAGACATTATGCTGTACACCAGAAATTGACACAACATTGTAAGCTGACTATACTTCTGTTTAAAAATAAAAAAAAGGAAAAAAATCAAGAGAAAAAAAAAAGGAAGTAAAAAAGAATAAGGTTTATTTTCCCTTGTAACAAGTCACTTAAAGATATATAAACTGGCTGACGAAGAAACTGAGGCTCTGGTTGGTTAACCAGGGTGCACAGTTCACTCTGCTGAGCTCCAAAGCTTCGTCTCTTTCCCCTATACTGAGCCCGTTCACTGGAGAAAATGAGGAAAATAGGACTTCCTTCAAAAGATTTTTTTAAAAATATTTTTTCCTCTCAGCAGATACTTTTGAAAGATATTATTGAACTCATGCTGCATATACAGTTTTGTATCTTGCTTCTTCTCTTATTAGTCATCCATCTCAAGGCGTTCTCCGTCGTTACACAGACCACGTAACTCCCATTTTTACCAGCTCCATGCTATTCCATCCAGAGGATGACCAGAGTTTTAGTCCGTTTCCTATTGTTGGGCTTTTTTTTTTTTTTTAAGCCATTATTTTATTGAACAGTGCTGCAGGGAATGTCTTTTGTATCCAGAAATTTCCCATGTTTCCAGTTAATTTGGGTGATGTGGTGCCATAACAGAATTGCTGGATGAAGTGCTCTATCTTTTCTGACTTTTGTTACGGATTTCTGCTCCCCGGAAGGACTGGGTCCCTTTGAATGTGTCACCAGAAAACAGGGCCTCTTGGCCACTCTCTTCAGCATTAACGGATAGTTGCCATTTAAATTCTCATAGGTAAAAATATAACTAGTTGTATTTGTACTTCCTGAGTTGCTATGGAGATGGAATACTTTTTTCTGTATTTATAATTTGAATTTCCTTTTGGTGAATTATCAGCTCATTTCCTTGGCATACATGTCTTAAGAATTTTTCCTGTATGGCTTGGCATCAATAAAGATGCTGGCTCTTTGCGCTAAGGGGTTCACAGTTCTAAGTTGTACCCCCCTTTTGGAGTGTCCCTCAGTTTCGGTTTTCAGCGGTTGGCCTGGTTAAGGCGCTTTGACAGGCCGTATTTTGCGCATGAAACCTTCAAGCCTTTGTTTGAAGGTACTTGTAAGGGTTCATGGTCATTAAGGGGGAAAAGCGTCAGGAAGCCCCGCTGAAATCCCCCTGCCGTCTTTCCCGTGGTGTAATTACTTCAGGAGTGGATGTGTTTAAAAGCTTGGATCCTGGGCTTGCTTTTCCTTTGGTAAACAAAAGAGCAGCTCTGGTTTATAATCTCCCTACGAGCCGCACAGCCGGGTAGCTGAAACTTCAGGAGATCTGGCTACTCCTGAGAGTGTAATTCTCCCCAAAGCTACAAGGACTTAGAAACTGAGTACTGCGTGCAGCCCGTTGCTGTCAGAACAAAGCGGGGGTTTCAGATAGCTCGTGTAGAAGGAGTGCTGGTGGCCGACAGTGTCTGAGCCCTTGTTCTATGCTGAGCCCTGGAGGCGGGGGAGAGGGGAGAGAGAGAGAGAGAGAGACAGAGGCCCCGGCTGCAGGGCAGGTTCTGGCCATTCCCTTTTTTGAGCTTCAGGCCATGGGCATGCAGCTTGTCTGAACTTTATATTCCTTATCTGCAAACTGGGCGTGATAACAGTTCCCCGACCACTGTCCTGAAATGGAGCCAGTTCTAACTGCCTGTGTGGGCCTATGGTGCAGGAGGGAGGCCAATGAACAGTTTTCTTCCTTGTTCTCCATCTGACATTGATGTGCCTCGAGTTTATAAAGTGCTTTTGTATCTATGACCTCTCCTTTAATCTTGAAAATACAGGATCTGGTCTTCCTAACGTGGCAATTAGATTATACCAACGTGTCATGGCTTGAAGCCCTTCATTGGTCCCTCATTACTCTTGGACGTCAGCTCTCTAGCATTTCCTGGCCTGAGGTCTCCCCAGTCCCCTGCCCCAGGCATGTCCCCTTCCCCCTTCCCTCTGCTCTAGTGACTTGAGCCTGGATCTTCCTCTTAAGGCCTTTGCCCTCCCTGATCATTGTTTTTTCTTGAACCCCTTCCAACGGAAAAAAAAGAATAGCCAACTCCTTCCCCTTTCTGACTGGCCAGTGCCTGCATCCTTTCTGCCTCAGCCAAGGTCTGAGGCCTGAGGGGTTCAGGGGCTGGTTGGTTGGAAGGTTCGGGGCAGGTGGCTCCAGCACTATGCCCAGTTGCACTGTCACCGTTTATAGAATTCTGCTCTGCACGTCTGACTTCCCCACTGCGAGCAGCCACGCCCTACCCTCCTCCCTCCAGCTCCCCCGGCAACCACTAATCTCATTTCTGTCTCTAGATTTGCCTGTTCTGGACATCTCAGAAAGATAGAGTGGTATAGTATGTGACCTTGTGTGTCTAACTTTTATTCCACGTAATGTTTTCAGGTTTCGCCCACATGGTGGCAGGTATCAAATTTCTCTCTTTTTCAGACTGAATGGTATTCCATCATATGGATACCCCACATTTGATTTATCCATTCATGAATTAATTGATGGACATATGGACTGTTTTCACTTTTTGGCCATTGTGAACAGCATTGCTGCGAACGTACACGTACAAGCTGTTACGTGGATCAGTGCTTTCATTTCTCTTGGGTATGTGCTTAGCGTGGCATTGCTCGGTCACATGGTGACTCTGGGTTTACCTTTGTGAGGAACCGCCCCGCTGTTTTCCGAAGTGACTGCACCTCCCACCAGCAGTGAGTGAGGGTTCCAGTGACTCTGTGTCCTTGCCGACGTTTGTTACCATCTGTCCTTGTATTACAGGCGTCCCGGTAGATGGAGAGTGGTATCTCACTGTGGTTCTAATTTGCATTTCCCTTTTGGCAAGTGATGCTGATCATCCTTCCCTGCGCTTACTGGCCATCTGCGGATCTGCTTTAGAGAGATGGCTCTTCCGAATTCGCCCATTGTTTGGCTGGGTTGTCTTTTTAACTGTTGAGTGGTGGAAGTTTTTTGTATATGCTGGACACCAGACTTCATCAGATATGTGATGTGCGAGTATTTTCTCCCATCTTGTGGGTTGCCTTTTCACTTTCTTGATGGCGGCCTTGAAGCACTTGTTTTTAATTTTGATGAAGTTCAGTTCATCTGTTTTTTTTTTTTTTTCCTTTGTCACTTTCATTTTTGGTTTCATATCGAATTTAGTTTGTTTTTATGTCACTGTTTCTAGTCAGTTAATTTTATACCTCACAAAGATTTGACATTTAGAGATTAAATACCCTTTGGCTCTGGCCCAATGATTTTAGGGGTCTTTTGGATGGAGAGCTGTTGATTCCCTCTTTGGACTCTCTGGCCTTGCCCCCATGGTGCACTTACATGCCTCTGTCACCGTCACCGAGCACTCACTGTCACCAAGCACCCAGCACTGGAATTATTTGGAGTAGAGCTGTCTCCCTACTGAACACCATAGTGGGTGCTCAGAAAATTTCTGCTGAATAGATGGAGGGACAGCAGACTTCCTCTCCTGGTTCTCGTTTCCCACTGGACATGTGTCACTCATTTTGTCTCTGTGTCTCCGCTGCTGTTTTTCTTCCCCGTTCTCTCTGTCTCTCTGAGTATGTGTCTCTCCCTCAATACTCCCTGTCCTACCCAGCATTTTGGTTCTCTTTCTGTCTCTCTGTCTCTTTAGGTCCCTCTGGCTCAGTCTCTTCATTTCTCTTGGAGTCTCTCGCCTGCACTTTGTCCTTTTTCATTATTCTTTCACTTTTTCTTCTAAGCAGTTTACTCTGTCTGACGATCTTTGCAGGTGATTGGAAGCAGACCTGCTCTTCTCTCTTTCTTTCCCTCTCCTCCCCTCCCCTCCCCCTTTCCTTCCCTTCCCTCGTCTTTTTTCTTTCTTTCCTGTCTCTCTTCTCTCCCTCCCTCCCTCCCTCTCTCTCTTCCTTTCCTCCTTTCCTGTCTTTGATTACCTTTGGTGTTTACTGAGTTTAGGGAAGTTCTACACAAAGTGTTGAGTTCCTGTTCGCTGACCGGCCCGGGCTGGGGGAAGTCACTGAGGACCCACTGGCCGCGTGTAGCTAGTGTGCAGGCTTCCAGCTCACTGTCTGCGAGTCTGTCCCCCGGGCCTGCAGTACTTAATTTGAAATTTGGTTAGGAAGGCACAATGATACATTTTCACTTTCTGAGATACATTTTTGGCACGTCGGCTGGGAACAGCACAGGCGGATTTTTCCTCATGCACTATTGCTGGCATTTGTCAGGAGCTTTATTATGGAAATCGCTGTTTCTGCCTTCGCCTTTTGCCAAGTTACTCTCCAGTATTGGTATATCTTCACCTGCACAATGCTGGGCTGTTCTTCAGGGTTCTTGCTTTGTGATTCAGTGGCAAGACTCAAAATAACACAGAGGAAAGAAATGGGAAAACCTCTGGGTAAAAAGATGTGCACTCCACACTTCTTTTATTGAAAGGAAAATTAATCAGTGTTTGGAACAGAGAAACAAACGCAGTAAACCGGTGGATGAAAGCACAGGTGGTAAATTTGATCTGTGGGTCTGTGTACATGTTGGAGCACAGAATCTGACATATAGTTCTTCTTGGCAGTGTATAGACACCTGAGGGAACCGAATAGTAACAGTTCAGGATTCAGAAATAAATAACAACGTAGTGGGTACTGGAAAAGTACAATATTGTTTTTGTTGGACTTGTTTCTGCCTGGGGTGGGGGGGCAGGGAATGTGTGTGACTTAAAGCCTGATCTCTCTTTCTCTTTTTAATATATGCTGCCTTGGGTTGCACAGGTAACCCAGAGCTGCTTTACATATTTATTTCCCAATACTGTAGGTTTGGATTTTGTATCTCTGGTCTCTTCTTATCAATCTGATACAAATCTCATTAAATGAATGTCCATCAACTGTGTTCCGACAGTTAATACATCCTGTTGGTTGAACTAAAGGATTGGCTTGGAGAAAGGAAGGCAGTTACTTTCAGTCTTTGATTATTTATTTTCCAAGTCTTCGTTGTTAAATTTTTGTTTCTTTGTTTATATTTTTATTTTATTTTTTAATTGAAGTATTGTTGATTTACAGTGTTGTGTTAGCTTCAGATGTACAGCAAAGTGATTCAGTTATATATATGTATAACTATGTTCTTTTTCAGTTCCTTTTCCATTATAGGTTATTACAAGATACAGAATATGTGCTATACCATAGGTCCTTGTTGTTTATCTATTTTATATATAGTAGCTTGTATCTGTTAACCTCAAACTCCTAAGTTATCCCTCTCCGCCCTTGTCCCTTTGGTAACCATAAGTTTGTTTTTTATGTCTGTGAGTCTGTTTCTGTTTTGTAAATAAATTCATTGCATCACTTTTTTAGATTCCACATATAAGTGATATCATATGGTATTTGTCTTTGACTTACTTCACTTAGTATGATAGTCTTTAGATCCATCCATGTTACTGCAAATGGCATTATTTCATTCTTTTTATGGCAGAGTAGTATTCCACTGTATAAATATACCACATCTTCTTTATCCAGTCATCTGTCAGTGAACATGAGGTTTCCATGTCTTGGCTATTGTAAACAGTGCTGCTATGAACAGTGGGATGCATGTATCTTTTCGAATTAGAGTTTTCATCTTTTCCAGATATATGCCCAGGAGTGGGCTTGCTGGATCATGTGGTAACTGTATTTTAAGTTGTTTAAGGAATCTCCATGCTGTTTTCCATAGTGGCTGCACCAATTTACATTCCCACCAACAGTGTAGGAGGGTTTCCCTTTCTCCACACCCTCTCCAGCATTTAATGTCTTCATTTGAATGCATGTCTGTGGGAGAAAGCAGATGGCAAAGAGGGCTTATGACTGCCACCTGTCCTTCGGTTAAGGAGCTCTCTTGAAAGTTCAGTCGAACGACTTCTTTACACATCTTACTGGGCAGACTGAGTGGCACCACCTGGGTACAAGGGAGGGGTGAAGTGTGGTCTTTCAGCTTCGTGCATGGCCTTTGTGAATAAAACCAAGCTTCTGCCTGGAAGGAAGAAGGAGGGGAAAGATGCTGGGCAGGCTACCCTGTCCTGGTTGTAGAGGTAGTGCTGGCAGTAACCGATACTCTTTGAATGATTACTGTGTGCCAAGAAGTACACTAAACGTGTTACACGTATTAGAGATGGCACGTGGGTAACCAGATGGTGCCTACTTCTGCCTTTGCCTCCAGCCTTTGGTTGGCTAGTCGATTTTTAAATTGTTCAACAGCATTTCCTGGATTGTGTCTAGCTCACTGGACTGCAAACTCCTTGAGGACAAGGAGTACGTGCTTTTGTCTCCCAGAGTACCTAGTTCAGTGTTGGGTACCTAGGAGATGTCTGCCATATCTTGACTTAACTAAACCAAGACTATTTCTACTGAAAAGTGAGTGTTGGGGGGTGTGTGTGTGTATTTTCTGATTATAAACAGCTGTATATTTATTAGAGACAATTTTTAAAACAGGAACTAGAATAAAGAAAGGAAAAAGAAATCACTTTTAATCTCCTCACCCAGAAATAGCCACGGTTAAGATTTTTCAAGTACTACGTATTTTTGATCTTATTTCTTTGTATTTATATGTGTGTGTAAAACAAATTCGGATCGTTCTATGTATATTGTCATTTATATTTCTCTCATTTCACTTGGGCTTGTGACATGAACATTTTTACATGCTGTTAAAGATTTTTTTAAAACTTTTTTATAGATTTATAATCATTTTACAATGTTGTGTCAAATTCCAGTGTAGAGCACAATTTTTCAGTTATACATGAACATATATATATTCATTGTCACATTTTTTTCTCTGTGAGCTACAATAAGATCTTGTATATATTTCCCTGTGCTATACAGTATAATCTTGTTTATCTATTCTACAATTTTGAAATCCCAGTCTATCTCTTCCCACCCCCCGCTCCCCGGCAACCACAAGTTTATATTCTATGTCTGTGAGTCTATTTCTGTTTTGTATTTATGCTTTGTTTGTTTGTTTGTTTTTAGATTCCACATATGAGCAATGTCATATGGTATTTTTCTTTCTCTTTCTGGCTTACTTCACTTAGAACGACATTCTCCAGGAGCATCCATGTTGCTGCAAATGGCATTATGTTGTCGGTTTTTATGGCTGAGTAGTATTCCATTGTATAAATATACCACATCTTCTTTATCCAGTCATCTGTTGATGGACATTTAGGCTGTTTCCATGTCTTGGCTATTGTAAATAATGCTGCCATGAACATTGGGGTGCAGGTGTCATCCTGAAGTAGGGTTCCTTCTGGATATATGCCCAGGAGTGGGATTCCTGGGTCATCTGGTAAGTCTATTCCTAGTCTTTTGAGGAATCTCCATACAGTTTTCCACAGTGGCTGCACCAAACTGCATTCCCACCAGCAGTGAAGGAGGGTTCCCTTTTCTCCACAGCCTCTCCAGCATTTGTCATTTGTGGATTTTTGAATGATGGCCATTCTGACTGGTGTAAGGTGATACCTCATTGTAGTTTTGATTTGCGTTTCTCTGATAATTAGTGATATGGAGCATTTTTTCATGTGCCTATTGATCATTTGTATGTCTTCCTCGGAGAATTGCTTGTTTAGGTCTTCTGCCCATTTTTGGATTGGGTTGTTTATTTTTTTCTTATTAAGTCGTATGAGCTGCTTATATATTCTGGAGATCAGGCCTTTGTCGGTTTCATTTGCAAAAATTTTTTCCCATTCAGTAGGTTGTCTTTTTGTTTTACTTCTGGTTTCCTTTGCTGTGCAGAAGCTTGTAAGTTTCATTAGGTCCCATTTGTTTATTCTTGCTTTTATTTCTATTACAAGATTAACGTTCCAAAATCAGTTGCATTTCTTTACACTAATGATGAATAAACAGAAAAAGAAAGTAAAGAAACAATCCCCTTTAAAATAGCACCCAAAGTGATAAAATACCTAGGAATAAATCTAACCAAGGAGGTGAAAGAATTATACATAGAAAACTATAAACCGCTGATGAAGGAAATTAAAGAAGACTTTAAAAAATGGAAAGATATCCCATGCTCTTGAGTTGGAAGAATCAATATTGTTAAAATGGTCACACTGCCCAAGGCAATCTACAGATTTAATGCAATCCCTATCAAATTACCCAGGACATATTTCACAGAACTAGAACAAATCATAATAAAATTTATATGGAACCACAAAAAACCTAGAATTCCCAAAGCATTACTGAAGAGAAAGAAAGAGGCTGGAGGAATAACTCTCCCAGACTTCAGACAATACTATAGAGCTACAGTCATCAAGACAGCATGGTATTGGTACAAAAACAGACATATGGACCAATGGAACAGAATAGAGAGCCCAGAAACGAACCCACAAACTTTTGGTCAACTCATCTTCGACAAAGGAGGCAAGAATATACACTGGAATAAAGACAGTCTCTTCAGCAAATGGTGTTGGGAAAACTGGACAGCAGCATGTGAAGCAATGAAGCTAGAACACTCCCTTACAGCATACACAAAAATCAACTCAAAATGGATCAAAGACTTAAACATAAGACAAGATACAATAAACCTCCTAGAAGAAAGCATAGGCAAAACATGATGTCACATGCATCTCAGAAATGTTCTCCTAGAACAGTCTACCCAAGCTGTTAAAGATTTTTTCTTAACAGTCTTAGCGGCTAGATAACGTCTCGTACTTTCTGTGGCTGGGCATAGAAGTTCTTCTTATTATTCTTACTGCTGTTGTGACTGTTTTTATACATGTTTCAGTTTATGATTCTAATGGTTACTCTAGGGTCAGATCCTATGAGCAGACTTACTAGGTCATTTAAGGCTTGTGACAAAGATTGCCACTGTGCTTTCCAGAAAGAGGGTGTTGGTGCCGGCTCTGTGTGCGTTTGTGCATGCCTGCTTCTCACTGGTGGTGGTAGTATTTTAACTCTCAGCTAATTTGATAGCGATGCAGTAGTTGGGTTTTTCCAAGTGTATTGACCATTAGTTGTTCTCTTTGGTTTTATGCTGTGAAGAGTTGACTTACTGTCAGTCTTGGTGTGGTTTTTTTTTTTTTTTTTCCATCTAATTTTTAGGCTTTCTACTTTTAATTTGGCCATCCTTGTTTATATGAACAGCAAAACTTGGCCTTTTTTTTTTGTGGCAAATACTTGTTTTCCTTTCATTTTTCTATGTAATGTTTTTGATATATAACCGGTTTTAATTTTAACCAAATCAAATCTGTTGACTTTTCTTTGTGATTTCTTTAATTGATTTAAAAGTTTAAAGTAAGTCAAAGAAGAAAGCACTAGTTTCTTAGTACCCATAAGAAGTTTCTAAATCTCTTTAATACATGTGGAATTTATTTTAGTGGAAGGTGTAAAGAGAGGATCTGACTAGTTTCTACTCCTACCCTCACCTGCTAATTACCCAGTCTTTTTTCCGCATCCTTTAGTAACCGTTCCTCTCCCTCAATAATTTGTGATACCACCTTTCTCTCTTTGTCATAACATTAAAAAAGGAGAACATTCTAGAGCCTATGTCTGGTTATCTTTTCTATTGCATTGAATCAGTTGGTGGACACTTGTACTATGTTATGTTGATTACTCTAACTTGTAGTATATGTAAATGCTGAAACAGTTCTCCTTGCTGTTCTTAAAAAAGTAACTATTTGACCATTTTCTAGATGAGTTTTAGAATTTGGTCAGATTGGAAACATGATTAGGATTCTAATTATAATCTCACAAATAGGCCTTGGTGGCTTTTAAGAGGATTAATGATTATTGGGTAAAACTCTTCCGGTCTGGCTTGGCCTGGTGGTCCCTTCGAAGTTATTGTTGTAAACAGAGGGAGACAATTGACTTAATATTGAGGTGAGGAACACGTTTTACATTGAAAAAGGAGTTTATTAATTTGTGTAGCAAATGTTTTCTGGCTTCAGGCAATGCTTGATCAAGGACTTGGTGTTACCAGAACCTATTCTGCCTCTGGTCTATCTCTGCTTGTGTGTGTGTATGTCTGTTCATATCTCTCTTTGTCTCTATTCTTTTCCTTGTCTGTCTGTATTTCTCTCTTTTTCTTTCAGTTTTGCTCTCGCCCATGTAGACTCTGTCATCAGACAAGTCAGTGTCCCCACATGACCATAAGGTGGTTGTGGCAGCTCCAGGACTTGGATACTTATGTTGACAGTAATTTCTTGGGAGTGGTGGATTACTCACAAGAAAGGCACGGTGGGAGAGCGAGGGGCAGGAAGGCGACTGTTCAAAGAACCTACTAGTGCCCTGACTTTTCCAGGGGGTGTTACATTCATTCCTGATCCCGAGTCCTGTGAGTGTTGCTGCTTATAGCCCTCTTGTCTTTTATCTTGAAAGCAGCCAGCTCTCAAGGAGCACCAGGCTGCTAAATTTCAGGGGGAAGAGCATCGATCCCAGGCATTCAGTTACTTGTGCTGTGGCTGGCTTTTGTTATTACCAGAGAACCCACATTGCATGTGGTCCACCAGAGAATGAAGACGCTCTTGCCAATTTTTTTTTTTTTTTTTTTTTTTTTTTTTTTTTTTACCTCTTTCAGCAGCTGATTTCTCGCAGGATGAAGCAGAGCAGACGCTCATCACTTGGGTGTTTCTGCAAAGCAAGATGGTGGTAGTGGTTCAGCAAGAAGTCACATCAGGACCTTTTCTGGCTTAGGGATGGATGCAAGAGGAGGAAGATAGGTGCTTTGAAGAAGGGAGTAAGTGCAGGCTAAAGCCGTAGGTCTAATGAAGGTGTGTTCCATTATGAAAAAGCACAGTTAATCTCCAAGTTTCTTCTTGCCATTTGTGTTTTTCCAACACATTGTTCTTTAGCTTTGGACAATGTTTTATGTTCCTGTGAGAGGAGAGGTCTTGCTAAGCCTTGAATAAGTCAAGTGAGTCACTGGTGGCCTCAAGAGATGCCTCTAGCCTATCCAGGAATGCTGGTATCTTATTTGGGCCTTTCTCCTGGCCCAGGCACCTGAGGGGCATTTAAGAGGGCCGAATAGTTGTTTTGTTGGATTTCAGGTCCATCCACTTGGAAGACTCCAAAGGCTTTGCTTGCAGGCCTGGTTCTGCCCTCATGGGATCTTGGTGTGATTGCCAGCATCCCCCAGTACCAGGCTGTTCCTCTGCTCAGACAGAAGAGCTGCTGGTCGCACATGCAACAGCAAGTCATGTGGATTAATTCGGAATAATACCTGTTAAGACTTTATGTCGCTGTGGAAGTCCCTTCAGCACACCAGTGTCCATTATCTAATGTCACAGAGTCCTTGGTGGGTCTTGTAGAGGTTTTCTCACCAGCACAGATGGTGACAATCACCGATAGTTAGACTCGCTCTGGAAAATCCCCTGGGAAGGTACCATTTTGGAGATGCTCCTTCTTCCTGCAATGGAACAGACTGTTTCTGAAGTCAAACACCAGATGAAGTGGCTGGTGGGTATTTAAGGTTGTTTTATAAACACGTGTACACACATGCATGCACACACACACACAGACACACACACTTTGTTAAACTCTGCAGCCTCTCAGCAGGAGCCTCATCCTGGGAGGAGCACGTGGCAGGGGAGACTCCTGGGGAGTGGCCGTTCACACACGCATCCCAAGGGGGTCCTGGCACACAGGCTGGATGGATGGAACTGTGGGGTGGCACACAATGTTGGCACTGTTTCTCTGCTTTTCTTGTCTTTATGTATCTTTCAGTTCAGGTCCATTGTCTCTCTCACATACACACCAGTCCGTGCACATAGTTGAACATGAATACACTAAATGTGCATTTGTGTCACTCTAGGGTGTGTGTTGGACACAGTCAGTCTTCGTGCACTGCCTGTGACCAAGCCCCGGTCCCTAGCCTGAGCTGTCACAAGCTCATTGAGTGAGTACTGAGGCTGGTTTCTTAGCAGCCCTCACTGACCTCTGAGCTTCTCCCTTTCTGCCCCCACTCTGCTGTTTAACTCTCTTAAATGCCTGGCATCTCCTTTTGCAGTTGGTAATATCACTTGATGCCTTGAGATGAGTTTATTATGGTGAAGTAAGAATGCGTTGGCTGGGGCGTGAGGTTGTTGGATAGCTTTAACTGGGTCCTGCTTAGTCTTCTTAGATGTCACTCTACCCTCAGATGGTAAAGTGGGGTCTAGACTTCTGAGAATGGAAGATGTGATTCTGCTTTTTCCTTCATATAATCAAATAAATCACATGTGCTGATTGGGGGGTTTCTGTGCTTCCCAGAAACTCATCTTTCCAATGCTGATTTGGATCTGGTATTATCTAAACGGAAGGTAGTTTCCACCTCTGAGGAACTGGGGCTGGAGGAATGGTGCAGGTGGGTTAACAAGGAGGATCACTAGTTAATGTTCAAACATAGATGTGCGTTGCTCCCAGAGTCACATTTCTCACCATTTGTTATTTTTACTTAATTTGGAATGACAGCTTTGTGTTCTCAAAAGAACAGTCATGTTTCTCCTTCCAGATTTGTTGTGGCAATTTATTAGTGGTTCTAATTATAATGTTTGTTCAGTGAGGCCTCAGGTAGAACCCACCTAAAGGGTAATAGCACTACTTTAAAAATAAGTCTGAAAGGGCATGTTTTTCTCATAATGATAGAGAACATTGATTTTCCCCCCTACAACTATAGGTTTCCCCCTATACTCCTATAGGTAAACAAATTGAAAAGTGATGTCTCCCTTTTTTGCTGGCTCCACCACGTGGTGGTGGAGAGCTTGGGCTCTGGAATCGGTTAGTCTGATGGCAGAGTCCTAGTCTTGCCCCTTATTGGCTGCATGACTGTAGCCGAATCCTATGATGTGGCCCAGCCTGTGTCACTTTAGGCAAATAGTGTCAGACCCCCTCATGAGGCTGATGGGTCGAGTACAAGTCTGTGATGTGCTGTGACCGCATGTGTCAAGCACTTAATAGGGTGGCCCTCTCTCTCCCTAGAAACTGCCTACTGCGTGTGACTATTATTATGATGACTTGGTTCTAATTCTTACCATCTTTTTGGGTTTTGACTTACGGTGACAGCTTACATTTCCTCTAGCATGGGAGATGGTGACTCTTCCTAGTTGTGTTCAAGGGAAAACTCTCTTAAAGATTTAAAAGTATAGTGCTTCCAGTCATTTAATTTGGTCTTTTCCCTTTTTGACCAAACCAAAATCCTGTGGGTTGACAACTTACTACAGTACCTGCCCCCCAGCCCCAACAACCTGGGTTGTTGGCAGTGCTCGCAGGCCTTGGTTGATGCATTCTGAAAAGAATTGTTGGCTGCAGAAGCATCATCTGATTCCTTGGCTGGAAAGACACTTGCCTTGGCTGCTCTGGGGCTAGGCTGGTCTTGTGGTTGGTGGTGGGTTCTGAAGAGCTGAGTTGGTTGGGAGGATGCAGCGTTTGTGCTACAGGAACTGGCCGCCTTGATTGACAGTGGAAGGGTTAGGTGTTTGGCCTCACCAGCTGTTTGACCTTGGGTAGTAATTTCCTTAAGCCTCATTTTTCTCATCTGTGAAATAGAGATAATAGCAATGATTACTTTGTAGAGAGGCTTTGTGCAGATAAAATGAGTCCACAAAATGTCACCGGCACAGTGCCTGGCGTGTGGTTTTTATTTCTCTTAAACGTCCCTTGTAAACCACTGGTGATGACCTAGAGGGCGGGTGTCTACATGTGTTGACTTGAACATGTCTCCCTTTCCTTGGAGTCTGTAATTTGGACTGATAGATACTAAACTGAGAAAAGTCTGGTGGTGAGATAAGGCGATACTCTTATTTCAGAGATGAGCATGTCTCTTGGTGGCTCTCAGAACATCTAGCTTGCAGAAATTTTGACACAGGACTTTGAATGAGCTGAGGAAAGGAGAGGATGCTGGCGTGATGCTAGACTAGTAGTAGTTAGCTGCAGCTAATAATCCGTCCTCCTTTTTGGGTGGATCACACTGGGATGAGTCCTTGGATCACAAAGAGTGCTATTAATCACTAATGGCTGCGCCCCAGAGTCAGGGGAGCCTTTACGTATGACCAGCACCGAGGGGCCAATTTGCGGTCTGCTGAGAACAGTGAGCCCCGGTCCACGGCAGCCACTGTCAAAAGCAGCAGCTTCAGAGGCTCTGCTCAGGCCCGGGGGCTAGGGGGGTGGGTCTGGGACAGCTACTCTGGGGAAGAGGTGGTGGAGCTCAGATCTGAAAGGAGGAAGCTGTTGGCTTTTCCTCACCAGGTTTCAGGCCTGAGGAAGGCGGGGAACAAGGTGTTAGAGGAACTGAGGAGAGGCTGGTGGCCCTTGGAACTCAGAGTTCTACAGGAATGGCTTAGGGCCCAGAGTGCTGGGGCCTCATAGGTCCCAGGAAAGGGTTTGATCTTTATTCTAAAAATAGAGAGTCTTTGAAGAGTCGTAAATAGAAGACTGACAGGGTCTGATCTGCATTTTAAATTTATCACATTCCCTGCACTGTGGAGAGAGAACGGATGAAGTAGAGGCCTCTGTGGGGTGACCAGTTGGCCGCTCAGCAGTCACTCAGCTGGGTGTGGTGGTTGGCACTAAGGGTGGTGATGATGGGAAGTAAAAGAAGATCAAAGGATGCAGGAGAGACATGGCAGATGCGATGGGCAGGACCAGGAGTCTGTGTCTTGCATTTTCTGATGGAACTCTTCCTTAGACTGTATTAAGTTTTTTCTGCCTTTACTTAACTTTCCTATGGCCTGCACAATCTGTTTTCCCCTGAAAATGCTTCTGTAGGTAAAAATAAATATCTTCCAACTTAGAGCAGCTCCTCTTCCCCACGAAGCAAATGATTGAGTGCCTGAAATGCGCAGTTATTTGCACTGAGAAAGGAGCCAGCGGCCCGTGACTGACACAGGTGCAGCGTTTCCTCCCGGAGAGCTGTCAGGTCCGCGTTGCGTTTACACAACGCACAGCGGGGCCTGCATTCGGGAGTGGCATTACCCAGTGGAGCACTGCAATATTGTTCAGTTTATTTTCAGCCTCAATTAAGGTGGAAAAATCCCACCCCCAAGTGGTCTTCAGACTCGGTTTGCTTTTCTTTCGATTAGGTCCCTTGCATTGCTGTGCTCAGGAGGTGCTGTTGGAGTGGAGTGAGTCTTAAAAAAAGAAAACCAGTTGGGTGGCAGCCACATGTGTTTCCTCTTCCAACCCTGAAGTTGTACAAGAGTGGCGATCAATCTAATTTTTACCCCAAAGTAAGTCAGGTCATTTAGTGTGTGTTGTTCACCAGCGTGGGGTTACCATGGCAGCAACGATCTGGCCAGCGTCTCCCAGCTCTCCTGTCTCCCAGGCCCAAGTTGTGGTTATCACGTCCTGCCTCAGTGGTCGCCCTGCTTCCACTCTGGCCACACCTGCCCCGCTGTTGAGTCTTCATTGCCGCCAGGGTGACGCCAAGTCTGTCACCTTCCAACCACTGTCTCTCAGGCTTCCCTTCATCCCAAGGATGCAGTCAGGCCTTGAACATGGCGCCCCGAGCCCCAGGCAGTCTGGCCCTGCCCTCCTTTTCCTCATTGTCTCCTACCACCTGCCCCAGACACCTCCTTTCTTTCCTCTCCGGTGTGGCTCAGTCTCAGGGCCCTTGTTCTTGCTGCCCCTGTGGCCTGGAATGTTCTCCTTCCGGCCTTTGTATGGCTTCCCCTCTTCTTGCAGGTCTCTGTTTAGATACCACACAATGAAGAGGCCATCCTATGCAGACTAGCACCCCTGCCATGGCTTCATTTTTCTCTGAAGCTCTTGGCATGACATAAAAACTAATTTATCTGTTGGCTTGTCTGACTTCCCATGAGAATGTAGGCTTTTCAAGGACAGGGGCTCTGTCTCCTGTTCTCTGCCAAATCCTGAGCCCAGACAGTACTAGTGCACAGTGTGCTCTGCGGATGTTTGTTGAATGAATGAATGAGGGTGTGTACTTGAGAAGCACCCCACCGGGTCGGCATGATCCTGTCTGTGAAAGTAAGGCCGTGCCTTGTCATCTATTTTTGCTTAACAAATCACCTCAATGCGGCTTAAAACCACCACCATATCATTTGCTCACTTTTCTGTGAGGCAGGAAGTTATCCAGGACCCAGCTGGGGTGACTCAGGGCTGCTCCATGTCAGTCTGAGGCCTCAGCTTAAGTGGCTCACAGGACTGGAGGCTGTCTGGGCCACTTCAGCTAAGGCCCTTGTGTCCAGGGCCTCCTCTCTGGCTGTGGGCAGAGTTCCCTGGTTCTCCTTCCCATGACGTCCCTGTGAGCCTTGTTGATACCCCAGGTGGTCTCAGGGTTCTCAGGGGGACATTCCCACAGGACAAGGGCACGTGCAAATCTTATCCAGCTTGCTGATGTCCCGCTGGCTGGCAGCAAGTCTCCAGGCCATGTCAGGGCGGGAAGTGGCTGCCCAGGGGCAGGGATCCCAGGAGGGGTGGTTCCCCAGGGGCCACTGGTGTGCAGTCTACCCCTGCAGGGTGAGATGTAGTTGAAGGGAGAGATTTGAGAACTGACCTGCTGGGTTTGAGTGTTTACTTAACCACCTGCTGGGGGTATGACTTCCGGTAAGTTGCTTAATCTTTCTGTGCCTGTTTTTTCCCCTCTGTAGAAGGGGGCGGAGGCTACTTCCTCGGGTTGTCCATCAGTCTGGTGAGTAACCGATGTCAGGGTTCTTAGACTGCCTCCTGGTGCGCAGTGAACACTGTGTAGCGGTTGGGTGACTGACAGCCGTCTGTGTGCTGACCTGTTCCGTCATCCATTTCCCCTTTTATTTCTTTGCTCACTGTTCATTTGTTTTATTTATCAAATATTTATTAACCGCCTGCTGGGCATCAGCCCTGTGCTGGGCTCTGGGCTGCAGGCGATCCCCTCATGGAGCTTGCAGGAGGGTAGACCCAAGGAGGGGTCAAGACACGACCTCGCTAGAGTGAGGGGAGCTGGCCTGGGGAGCTGCAGAGTGGGAGCCGTAGCTCGGGGCCATGGCTGGGACGGGCAGGGAAGGCTTCCTGCAGGGAGAAGCAGGCCTGAAGGGTAAGATGGACTTAAGTGGGCAGAAGTTTCCAGGTAAGGGGAAGAGCCTGTACAAAGGCCCGGAGACGAGAGAAAGCGTGATAGATGAAGGAACCGAAAGAGTGGTGGCAGGCAGGCCCCAGCCCCGCTCCCACGGAGAGACCGAGCAGTGGTTTGCTGCTTCTCAGTCCAGGGAGGCGAGCTGCCAGAGGAGGGGATGCTGGTGGGAGCCCCGTGTGGGAGCTGGGCAGGTGGCCAGTCGGTCCTCAAGCTGGAAGGGCCTGGCGACGAGAAGAGGGTTTCCCGGAGTGATGAAAGATGTCTGTTGGCCAAGAGCCGGCCTGAGGAGCAGCCGGGGCGGATCGGGTGGGTGGGGAGCTCATCCCGCAGGCTAGTTGTGCCCACCGGGTGTGCCTTGTCTGTACTGTCTGCTCACTTCCTCCCCTGGGTGCAGGCTCTTGAAGGACCAGTGCAGGGGCTGACACGCATCCTTGGGTTGTGTTTTGGAAAGAGGTTATTTGTGTCCATTCTGTAAGCGCTCACTTTTGTGCCGGAGGTGAGGAGCAGACGGCTCTGTGCTCAGGACAGTGAAGCACTGGGCTGTAACTGACCCGGTTGCAGCACTTACGAGGTGGGGAGGGCAGAGAGGTGGGCTGGGTGGGAGGCTCCGGGCAGGCTTCCTGGAGGAGCTCACCTCTGAGCTGAGTGGGCAGAAAGACCAACAGGGATTTTCTGAGAGAGCCTGTGGTACATCCAGCAATACTGCCGGTGGTTTGCTTCTCTTCCTGGGGCAGTCAGCGTTGCTCACAGTCAGCCTGGGCTGGTGCACAGATCGCTGACCCAGGAGACCGCTGTTCACCTGTGGGGACTGTGGGTGCTCGGGAAAATGGTGTGACAAAGGGGGCAGCTCACTTGCTCCTTCTCAGAGCTCCCTGAGGTCTCTCACTGGCCTTCAGGGCCCTGCCCTTTGGGACACAGGCTGTTGTCAAAATCATACGTGGCCAAGAGCACAGTTAGAAGTCAGACTGCCTGGGGTGGAGTCTTGGCTCTGCCACTTACTGGCTTAATGCCTAACCTACCTTTGCCTTAGTTTGCCCATCTATGAAGTGGGGGCAGTATTAGTTCCTTCCTCCTAGAGCTTTCATCAGTTTTAAATGAGATAATGTGTGGCAAGGACTTAGAACTGAAGTAAGAACTCAGTAAATGTAGTTATTATTATGGCTATTGCTATTACTGATCCTCAGTGCATGCTCTTTAGGGTTTTTAATGACTGAAACCTTACGATGCAGAAGTCACTAATTTAAAAGAAAATTGCATCATCGCCCCAGGCCCTGCTCGTTGGCACAGATAATCTCTTCTCCTGCTCTTACCAGGTTTTCCCCCCAAACCATCAGGATTTTGGGAACAGAAGTAAATGACATGACTGTTCACAAGCCACATCTTCAACCCGCAAAGTGACAGATTTAAAGGAAACTTTACTCCCCCCCCCCCCACCCCTGTATAAAAGCACGTGAACTCCCTCCCCCAGCTTATAGCTGGACAACTGGAAGCTGCCAGGAGGGTTTGGCCCAGGCTCCCCACCTGGAGACCTCCTCCAGTCTCCTCTGGAACTCTGAGCCTTAGCCCCTCTCCACCAGCTGGCTTCTTGACCTCTCGGGAATTCAGTTCTTGTGTCTCCAAAAATGGGGGAATAGATATGCTTCATAGGATTGATGAGATAATTCGGTGAGGTGACATGCAGTGCTTAGGTCATAGCGCTCAGTAAGTGCTCGCTGGAACAAAAGTATTTTTACAGCCTGTTATTTACAATCATTAACTGTCTGTGGACATGTGCTCATTTCCTGGTCGCACCAGTGCCTTTGTGTTGCCCTCCTTCTGTGAAGGGTGCCCTCCTGACACCTGCCTTAGAATTGCCTCCTCCTGCTGCTGGCAGCTCACCTCAGCCCCGTGGTGTTTCAGGAAAGCTCTGCTTCTCGGGCTCACACCACTAAGAGGCAACCCTTCGAGGGGCTCTGGGCGCCCAGCCACGCGGAGCGTCAGGGGGCTGCCAGCTGCCTCTCCAAGTGGCGCGGTGCCCACAGCGAGGGAGCAGCTGCCTCTTCCAGCTGTCGAATTGCTCATCAGATCCACTTGAGCACCAGCGTAACAAATTTTATTCCTCATCCCCAGCCGTCTTTTCCATGATCCGGACTCCCAGCCTGGGACTGGGGTAGGGAGGGATCGTGGGTTGGGTTGGAGAATGTTCAGGCCCAGATGGAGAAGCTGGTGGTCTGTGGGGCTCTGGGTCATCTCTGTGGGCCTGGCAATTCCAGAGGAATGGTCCTTTTTGCTCACTCAGCAGATGTCTGGGCAGATACTGAAATAAGAGACAAAAAGATGGTGGGACACAGTCATCTGGGCTGTACCCACTGGTAACTGGGTGTTCACCTTGATGTAGTCATTCATTCAGTTGTCCATTCATTCAATCCTTATTTTAATAAATCTTCACTAAGTGCCTATCATAGGCCAAACATTCTAGGCATTTGGGCAAACAGAGTAGATAAAGACCCCTGCCCTTGTGGAGTTATGTTCTGGCTAGGGGCAGATAGGTGATAATCAACAAGTATGATAAATAATGCATGGTCTGTCGGAAGGTGATAGTTGCTGTGGAAGAAGAGTGAAAATAGGGCGCTAAGAGTGTGGGGAGGTGAGGGCTTGGTGAGGATGAGCTGCCCTGAGAAGGTGATGTTGAAGCACGAGCTTGACGGAGGGCGGAAGTGGCCTACAGGCAGGAGAATGTTCCAGGCAGAGGGCACGGCCTGGTGACAGCCCAGGGTGAGAGCACACCCGACACGTCTCAGGGACGTCAAGAGGCGGGGAGAGGACAGGAGGAGGAGGTGAAATCACAGAGGCTTCCAGCAGGCCCGATTCTCCAGGGCCTCGTGAGCCTCTGTGAGAGGTTCTGTATTGTTCTGTGTGAAATGGGGGAGCTGCTGGGGGATTTTGAGAGAGCAGGGATGTCATCTGACTTAGGTTTTCAAGGATCACTTTGGCTGCTGTAAGGAGATCAGAGTGGAGGGGACAAGGGGGAGAAGCGGTTAACCAGGTTGGGTTTGGCTTTGGGCAGAGCATGCTTGGTGGGGGCCAAGGAGGAGTTCTAGTGTTTATGTGCTGAGTCTGAAATATTTGGACACCTCAGAGGAGACAGGCAGGAGATGTGCATTGTGGGAGTTTAGGAGAGATGCCTCGGCGACTACAGACTTGTAAGGTGTGGACATGTCAAGGTATTTAAAGCCCCAAGCCTGGAAGAGATCCCCAGGGGAGCAGTGTCGATGGCCCAGGGCTGAAGCCCCAGGGCTTCCCACATGGAGGGGATGCAGGAGAGGAGGGGGCACCAGCACAAGAGGTGGAGAAGGAGTGCCTGGGGAGGAGGGGGGAACCAAGAGAGTGTGGGGTCCTGGAAGCTGAATGAAGAGCAGCTGTGAAGCAGACGTGAGCAGCCATGTCAGGTGCGGCTGATGGGTCAAACGAGGTGAGGGCAGCTGACCTTTGGGATAATCTAGTGGTGACCAGTTGTGTGACACTGACAGGAGCTGGTCAGTAGACTGGTGGGGTGGAAGCCTGTTTGGAGAGCATTGAAGATAGAATAGGAGAAGAGGAGTTGGGAACAGCGGGTGTAGACAGCCCTTTAGAGGAATATGGCTGCAAAGGAGAGAAGGGCGATGTGGCAGTGAGTGGCAGGGCTATGGAGGGAGACCTCTTTTTAAAAGAGGGGACAATCAACATTCACTCAGCTGTTGTTCACAAAGCACCTGCTATGTGCCACACACTGTGCTACATCTGACTTGTATAGTTCCTCGGTAGTGGGACTTATGTCTATAGGGGATCCTGGTGGGAGAGGAGGGTGTGACCACTGACCTCCCTGCTCAGCTCCAGGTGTGTGTCATCACCAGCCTTCTTGCATGCCTGACTTGGATTCATGAGCGCTGAAACGGAATATTGTCCTTCCTGCCAGACCTTCAGTCTCTCCCCACCCAGCCTTCTCGGTTGTGCCAGTTTCCTCTTGCTGCAGGAACGAACGGTCAGAACCTTAGTGGTTTAAAACCATAGAAATGATCTTACAGTTCTAGAGGCCATGGGTCTCTCTGGGTGAAAATTGAGGTTTTGGCAGGTTGTGTCCCTTACTGGAAGCTCTAGGGGAGAATTCCATTCCCTTGCTCATGCAGGTGTTGAAGAAGTCTGTTCCACGTGGTGGTGGAACCAGGGCCCCCATTTCTTTGCTGGCTCTCAGGAGGGGCTGCCCTTGGCTCCCACAGGTCTCTCTCCAGGCCCTGCTCATGGCTCTGCATCTCAGAACCAGCGATGGCACATCGAGTCCTCACACTTGGAATCTGACTTCTTCTCCTGTGTCTCCTCCATCTTCCTCCCCTGCCACCTCTCTCTCCTGCTTCTAGCCAGAGAAATTTCTCTTCTTTTAAGGGCTCGTGTGATTGCATTGGTCCTACTCAGGTGCACCACCCTCCTAGCACATGGACTTGTTCACCATCCTGGAAGCTCTTCTGACTCCATAGTTGAAGGATTTTTATGGAGGCTTTATTATGTAGGTATGATGGGTCGTTAACTCAGTGTCCAGCTCCTCTCCCCACCAGTAGTTCCAATATTCTCATCATGGCTGGTTTTTTTGGTGACTAGCCCCCATCTGGGAGGCCACTAAAAGTCACCTCAGTAGAACAAGAGA
Organism: Camelus ferus; assembly: GCF_009834535.1. Taxonomy (NCBI): domain Eukaryota; kingdom Metazoa; phylum Chordata; class Mammalia; order Artiodactyla; family Camelidae; genus Camelus; species Camelus ferus. The sequence continues at coordinate 28,161,028 of NC_045713.1, read as the reverse complement.
CACTTCTCTCACACAGGAAATTCCAAGGGATTTAGGAGCTCTGTGTCAAGAACCAGGGTCAAAGACCAAATACTAGGACAAAAGATGCTCCTAGCACCCCGTCACTCAGGCGATTGCAAGGGTTTTAGAAGCCAGTGTCAGGAACCGAATCAAAGACCTATATATATTTCTTACTATTTTACAATTTCTCCATCTTTCCACCTTTTAGGTTAGAAGAAGGAATACTTTCCATCTGCCCATGTCTTGTGGGACTTGTAATGGTTTGGGAGTTAGTTCTCAAATATGATGTCTCCTCAGTCAGATGTGCCAAGTGTGGAAAGAGTGGTTGTTGTTTGTCTAATACACGATCAGACACCCTGGAGGACTTCCAGCCTCCCTTGGGAAATTTCCTTGAACCTCAGTAGGAGGAGGACTCCTGTCTTGGGTCGTTATCTGGCTGTAACAGTCAAGTACAAAGAGACTCCTTAAGCAGACAAGAGACATCCCATCAGCACAGAGACCGAGAGGTGGATTCAGCCCCCCGGCTTGGAACGTTCCACTTCCTTCCCCAGATTCCTCCTCCCCTCGCTCTCCTGTCCTCTGCTTCCTCCACCTCTTCCTTGCTTTGGGTTCTTAGATATAATTAAGATTCTCTGGGAAGTTGTCAGAGCTGCAGAACATCTCTGTGGGCTTTTTGAAATGGCCTCTGGTTTGTCATTTATTACCATGTTGTTCCAAATCTGTCAAGGTCTCTTTCCCACGTGGGGAGGAAACACACTCAGCTTCCCAGTGTTCAGGTTGCAGAGGGCTCACAGCTGGCCAGCCAGCTCTTCTACCCCATCTCTGAGAGGGGGCGGTGGGGGCTCGCATGTGTTGGTGGCGTCGCTGGCTGGCCGGGAGCTCACCGTCTTTCTGCCCTCCTGCAGCCCTAATTGTGCTGGCTGTGGAGAGTGCCGAGGGTGTGTCTGCTGCCCTGTCCCCGCAGGGGAGCACTGAGATGCGGGATGGGGCCAGCCCTGGAGGAGGAATGTGGCTGTTCTTGGATGTGGCTGTTCTCTCATTTCCTAGTCTCCATCTGTATGACATTTTCTCATCGCTTAACGCTCTGGTTCTTAAACTTAGTATGTGCATTGAAATCACCCTGGTATTTGTTAAAAATGCCGATTCCTGGCCCTTCCCTCAGACCTGATGAATTAATTTCTGGGAATGGGAGCCCAGGGACCTGCATTTTAACAATTTCCCACTCCGTTCCCCTCCCTCTCCAAGTGATTCTGACGAGGGTGGCCCACAGTTCACCCTTAGAGCCATGTCAACCTAATGGACCCCTCTGCCCGGGTCACCACCAGGCCCGTGAGCCCCCTGCCCTGCAGCCCTGCGCTGGGGGCCTCCTCCTCCGCCTTCCCCTGCATTGTCTCTGCCCGCGAATGCAGCCGCTCAGACCTTGGCTCCCCTCCCCGAGCCTCCGCTTTCCTGTTCTCTTCTCTCCCCTTAGGAGGCAGCTGCCACGTTGAGGCATCTCTTGTGCTTCTCGATGACCCCTTTCTTCTTTCCATTGTGACCTGACCCCGTGGCATTCTTTAGAATTCATGAGATGTGAGCGTTCAACATGATTTCTTTCCTAAACCAATCTTTTTTTGTCCCTTGAAACGTTTGACTGCCCCGTGACCTTGAGTCTCAGGGATGATGGTATTTCTTTTCCTGTCTGTGTTCTGGGCGTCCCTCTTTCAGCCCTGACACTGCTCTCTTGGGGGTCCCCGGAGCAGGGACAGATTTAGAATTTTCGACGTCAATTGTGCAAGTTGTTTTTTTTAACCTTTCCTCTTGATAAAACCCTCTTCTTTACCTTCTGCATTGTGGCTTCCCTTGGCTGGCTTTGTCTGTCGGGCTTCTGGGGTGGTGAGCATCCTAAAGGCACTTGCTAGTGTTCCCCGTGGGCCAGGTAAACCACTCCCCGGAGTCCAGGCCCGTGCCCCTCATGGGGGATGGGGGGGTTGTCCCTGCCCTGCAGCGGCCAGTCCCCCAGAGGCTTAAGGTCCTGAGTGTATTTCAGCCTCGTGGGATCTTCTTCCCTCCACTTGGCTTGCCGGGCCTTGGCCGGCTGCCCCGGTGCAGTGCCGCGAGCCCAGGTCTGCACATCGACTCCAGCTCCGCGGGACTTTCTGTTATGCTTCCTTTGGATCTCAGGGTTTAAAAAATGAATGTTTGAACCAAAATTGACTAGAAAATCTGCTTGGTCTCATCAGTGAGAGTGCTGAGGCCCGTGGAAGTGAGGAGGCCGTTCAAGGTCACAGACACTCTGTGGGAATCTGGGGGTGGGCAGCGTTGGTCAGCTCCCTAAATTTAAACCACATATCTTTTGACCCAGCAGCTGCATTTTGAGGAATCCATCATGGAAAAAGCTTTACACGCACACACAAGAGAGGCCCACGAGGCTGTGGATGTCGGGCTCAGTAGAGGATGGGTGAAGCAGATTGTGGCTCCGCCCTGACAGGCAGCGGAGGTAGAGAACGAGGCTGGTCTGCTGTGCTGTGGGGTGTGGTCTCCAGGGCTGGCTGTAGGGGGAAAGGCAGCTATACCACACACGCCACTAATGGGCTATAAAGATCAAAACCTGTAAGAGCACATAAATACGTATGTGTCTCAACTCGTAGGAGCACGTAGGCCTGGAACAGCAACCCTGTGACAACACTGGGGGAATGGGCCTGGGGGCGGGAGGGTGAGGTCGTGGTAAAGGGTGCCCTGCGCTTTCTTTGCTCTGTACTTAGGTGTCTGAATTTTTTCTTGATATAATTTGCATACCATAAGATTCAGCTGTTTTAAGTGTGCAGTTCAGTGTGTTTTTAGTACATTCACCGAGTTGTGCAGCCATCATCACTGTGTAAGTCCATTTTCATCACCCTGAAAAGAAACCGTGTACCCATGAGCAGTCACTCCCTGCCCTCTTTCCCCCAGCCCAAGGCAGTCCATGGAATTGCTTTGTTTCATACAATTTACCATCTTAACTGTCTTGAAATGTACAGTTTGGTAGGATTAAGTACATTCATATTGCTGCGTAACCGTCACCACCACCTGTCTCCTTGCTGTCTTGCAAAGCTGAAACTCTGTGCCATTGAACAACAACTCCCCATTTCTCCCTCCCCTCAGCCACTGGCAACCGCCATTCTGTCTTCTGTCTCTGTGAGTTTGACTAAGTACTTTCATGTAAGTGCAATCATATGGTGTTTGTCCTTCTGTGACTGGCTTATTTCACTTCGCATAATATCCATAAGGCTCGTTCGTGTCGCAGCCAGTATCAGAATGCCCTTCCCATTTAAGGCCAAATGACCATTCATTGTATGCGTCGACCACATTGTGTTCATCCAGTCGTTCATCCCTGGGTGTGTGGGTTGTTTCCACCTTCTGAACATTTGGATACAAGTTTTGGTATATTCTCAGTTCTCTTGGGTTGAATTTTTTTAAACTACAAACTTGTGCTCATGGATTGCATTTGGGTTTATGATGAATGGGGAAGAGAAAACTAGCCGCCACATCTGCAGTATCAGGCGGTCCTGATTCTTGGTGTTTTCTCCTGGGACATGGGACCACATGGGGGAAAAGGCCAACATCCCGGAGAAGAGCAAACCCAGCGTGTCTGAATCTTGCTCAGGTTCCCTCTCTGCGATCGAGATTGCCATCTCTCGCTGCTAGGCCAGACTGAGGTGTCAAAGCAGGGAGCTGGAGCCCCTGGGAGACGTCTCCCATCCTGGTTCAGACTGCAGCCTCAGCTCCCTCGCTGCAGAACGTGGAGGGGAGTGACACGTGTCAGTGCATGTGAAGTGCTGGCCATGGCGTGAACGCTTACTAAGCATCCAGTGAATATTAACTTTGTTATTACTGTTTTCTATGAATAGCTGTATGGGCCACGTGCGAGGGGGTGTGCACACACCTCGGAGAGAGTATGAACTGTCTAGAAAGATAATGGATGGATTATTATATGACTTGTTGGCTGGGTTGAGACTGATACCCTGTTAATGCCCCTTGGTTTCGGTGGCCTGGTGTATGACAACAGGGGCATGAAAACATGAAAATGGATGATTTCTCTTGCAGTGAACATGTGTTACTTTTACAATTTGAGAAAATGAACTTGTTAAAGAAACAAAGAGAAAACATAACCCCAGGATCTGAGAGCCACGCCAATGTCAGCTAGATGGCATCTCCAGTAGGAGGGGCAGATCTCTGCTGACCGATTTTCATGGTAAGTTGATGTGTTCAGACACAAACTGGTGCCAATCAGCCAGCCAGGATGTACCGAGAATCTCATCTGTCCCTCATCGAATTCTGGACGTTTTGTGGATTCAGTGAAACAAGATGGAACCTTTGCCGTTTAGGGGCCCCGAGTCTAGGTAGACAGTCAGGGTCACAGCCTGGCGGTCTGTTAGTTACCCTGCCAGCTACCACATCACCAGGTATGTAACGGCATGCTTTCTGCACCAGGCCTGCGCTGGTTGCTTTGTCTGTTTTCTTGTTGAATCCTCCAGCGATGCCCTGCAGGATGAGTGTGATTGTCCCCTCTGTACCGAGCAGACGACTGGACGCAGGGCAGCTGCAGAACGAGGCCAAGCTGGCGCAAAACCCAGGTCCAGCTGACCCCAGCTCCTGTGCCTTTTGCACCATTGTGTCCCTCTCATTCACCTGACACATTTCCTTTCTTTTTCCTTAAACTGCACCACGTCTGCCTGTGGAATGGTGCAGATGCCTCGGACTGAGGCAAGTCAGAGAAATCTTCCACATGGGCTTTGAAAATTCGAAGAGTCTCCTCTAAGGGCAGGTGGTACGGTGATTTCCCCAGGAAGGTTTGATGCCCATAAACCTATGGCTGATAATGAACAATTTCTGCCTCTCAAGAGTGTGACTCTGCTGCTTGAAGAATGAATTACAGACGTCACGCACACAAGCTTGTTCTTCCAAATGAAATGATTCAGAGGTTTAGAATGAAAATACTGATGGTTATCTGCTGCTCTCCACACCGAGGGACCAAGGTTAACAGGATGGGTTTGCCCTTGTCCTTGCTCAGACAACCAGGTGCACATCTGCATAGTGTCCTTCCTCCTCCCTCCCTCCCACCAGAATGGACCTACTAGTGTAATTCTTGAGCTTAGACGTATCTGCATTTTGGAATGAGCAGTTTTACAAACAACATTCAGAGCCATCCATGTCGTCTTGTCCCGTTGCTGACAGGCTGACCGTCGTGGGTCTGCAGAGTGTAGTGCCGGGTCGGGGTTCCGTTCAGCAGACGCTTTGGCACCACTTAGCTTAGCTTATGGCTCGAAATCACTCTGTCTGGCGTGCCTGGCTGCATGTTTTATTCCAGCAACGGAAGTGGTTTTCACTGTCAAACTGGTTTCCACTTGGGGGGAGAAACACAACTCAAGTTTCCCTCAGAGCCTCTGCTCGGCCCCATCACATGAGCAGGTGAAAATGTGGTTGGCGAAGGGTGTGATGACAGCTCTGGTTTTATGCAGCAGTCACTTCCAGCTGTCCCTGTGCCTGTGTTATATATTTAGATGATCTCTTGGAAGAGCGATGCACCATCTAAACAGGTGAGCAGATTTCTCTGAAAAGACCTGTAGGAGATGAAAACTTCTAATGAAAGGGCTTCCTAATTTGAAAAAGAAGGCGGCTCTCACTTTACATTTGCCTTAAAAAAAACTAGTTGTTTCTTTAATGCTTGGAGTGTGAATATAAAGTAGCTTATATTCTTCTCTTGTTCAGTCCTCACAAGAGGTACTGTTAGCCCCTTTTATGGATGAGGAAACCGAGCTCAGAGACGAGAAGTCATGTACCTGCTATCTCACTCTGCTCAGTGACAGAGCCAAGGATGAACTTGTGTCTCTGCCCACACTTCTGTACTCCTGATCATATATACTCCTCGTCTGTTACAAGAACGGGTCCCTCTTGATTCCGTGTTTCCTGGTCCTGTTCTTGAGGGGTACAGACGAGTCAACACCCCCTGGATAGACATTGTTGGTGTGGATATCACCAGGATGTTGCTCAGGTGACACGTCCTTAGCTTGGCTATGACAGGAGCCCCCCTGCTTTTAACCAGAGAATCCTGTCTGTAAGGTGAGTGGGTTTATATCAAGTTTTTGGAGAATTAGATTTAACTTTCTGGAGTGTGAAAGTTAGAGTACACCCATGAGCAGACAACCGAAAATGTAAGTGTGTGTGTGTATGTGTGTATGAGTCACACGTAGGGCGGTAGGTTTCCTCTGGGGCTTCAGCCCAGGGCCCGGGCTGTCTGGGAGCGGTGGGAGTTGGTAGCCCAGGGTTCAGTGGGCTCCAGAGGTAGGGAGGCCATGTGTTGAGTTGGGGAGAGCGCCAGGCCTGGAAACCAGGCAGACTGGGCTTTGTATTGCTGACTCCATTGCTGACAGTGTCGTAAAGAACCCAAACCTCTGTTTCCACCGCTGCAGTGGAGACGCTGCACGGTATTCTGAGCCGCGTGTAAGAGGGCGTAAATCGTCCGAGTGGGGCTGTGCTTGTTGGGCTCCGTAAACGGTAGCTCTGCCCCTTTATTGCTGCCCATAGGTGTTCTGTGCTGCGGCCTGAGACCCTGGCAGCACGGTGGAGCCTTCTCCCGCGCCAGCTGGGAGCAGCCATTCCTCTTCGGCGCCACGATCTCTTGTCTGTTTCACCACCTTCTTTCCCAAGTACTGTGGCCTGGCTTCTTATGGGAAACTCGAGGTTGAATCAAGATTTCTCAGTTTGGGGGGGGGCTCCATTCCCCAAGATGGGAATTAGCTGACTTGAAGCCAAGGTTCACCGGTTGCCCCATCCTTAAAAGCCGTAACATATTGAATGGTAACTCAGAAAGCCCTCGACAGAAACTGTCCTGAGAGGTGCCAGAAACTTGCTGCCCTGGTGACACCTGGTCTGGTGACGCTGGAGCCCTGAGGCCAGGGAGAGCAAAGCCCCCAACCTCTCCTTAACATTTTGGCCTCATGAATGCCTGCTGGACAAAGGTCTGAGCAGAGAGTGAGTTATTCTTACTCACTGAGCTGCTGATGGGCTGGGACAGGCAGGGTGTTTGGGGAAGGAACATGGGCGATGGTTTAATTCCTGATTCTGCCCTTTGGTGCCCGTCTGGCCGTGGGCTACTCCTTTAATCCCTGGAAAACTCACTTTCCTGCAGTTAACAGTGCCTACTTTGCATGTTTATTGTGAGAACAATGTATAATAGAGTGACACGCTCAGCAGTGTGCCTGGCGAGGCAGAACTGCGGTCCGAGGATGACCCCAGCAGTGACGACACCTGTCCCCCTTGCGTGGTGCTGAGTGCTTTGCCTGCATTGCGGTGTCTTACCCTGTTGCTCTTTGGGGTTGGGGCTGTTACTACTATTACTTTAAACAGGAGGAAGCTTACTTTCAAAGGTTGGATGATCTCGCCTAGTTCTGTGGTTCTGATCATCTTTATGCTCTTGTCTCCTAATTTTGTATCTCCAACCCTGATGTCTCCCCTAAACTCCGCACTCACCTGCTACTGCATCGGTGGCATTTCTTCCCAGATGGCTCATGGTTGTATCAAATCTAACTTGTCTGAAAACCATGCTCCTGGTGGTCACCTGCTCCTTCCGCCTACACTGCTCCTTCCCCAGGCTTCCCCAGCTCAGTCAAATGATAGTTCCATTCTTCCAGGTCCCTGAAGCCAAGTCTTGGTGTTCCATTGACTTGTGTCTTCATCCAAACCCCACATCAAATCCATCTGCAATTCTTCTTGACCTTTCCTTCTGGCCTTCTTCCACTCCTTGTCGCACCTGTTGCTGTCACTGTGGTCCAAGCCAAGATCATCACCTCCTGCCTGGACCACTGTCATAGCGTCCTAACCAGCTCTGTGCACTGGGTTCTCTAGGAAGATGCTGCGACAAAGTTAGTGTAGGAGATGGCCCGGGGGATGATGCCTATGAAAGATAAAGGAGGCAGGCAGCACTGGGCAGGGAAAGCCTCAGACTTGGATGCAGATCTAACAGAGTTTTGCCCACCCAGCCTGGTGGGGAGCTCTGTGCAAAGATTGCTCGTTGGAAGGGTCCCACAGCACCCAGAGGAACCACTCCTTGCTCAGCTGTTGACTGGGGCTGCCCGCGAGGCAGAGCACATTTGGAAGGTGCTATAACTGGAGGTTGTCAGCCGACTGCACCCCTTGCTACATGTAGAACAGAGAGTTCTTCCTTGAAGGGACATCTGAGCTGTGTACCTCCCCAGCCACTATACCTACCCTCCCAACTTCCACACTTACCCCTTCATACAGCCATTTGAATAATCTTTAAAAAAAAAATAAGCGTGATCACCCCACCTTTTGTTCAGAGGCTTCCAGTTTTGCACAGAATAAAATGCCACAGCTTGCAAGCCCCCGCCATCTCCTCTGTGGTCTCATTTCCTGTCAATCTCTTCCTCATCCATTTTCCTGCAGCCACGCTAGCCTCCCTGCTGTTTCTGGAGCACATTTGGCCTGTGCCTACCTCAGGGCCTTTGCACTTGCTGTTACCAGGAATGCTCTTCCCCAGGGCTTTGCAAGGCTTACTCCCCCACATTTTTCTGGTCTCTGCTCAGATGGTCCTTCTGTAGTGAGCCCTCTCCTTACACTTTAATTAATATTTTCCCAAATCATGCTTAACCCTTCCATAGCACTTCTTACAGCCTGACATACTGAAGGGTTCTTTATTTTTTGAATCTTCCCGTTTGAGTGTAAGCTTCATACTGGCATTCTCTACCCCCATCCCATACATCCCTGTATTACGTGTCTAGTATATAGTGCCTGGCATGTAATGAATTTTAAGTAGCTAGTTGTTGACTTGCCCAAGATCACTTACTGGTGAGGGGTGGGGCCAGGCATTGCACCTGGTATCTGTGATTGCAGAGCTCACACTGTCTCATTCGCCATGCTTGCCCCTTGTCACAGCGAGCATGTGGAGAATGGTGGATGCTGGTATGAAGACTGCTTCCTCTGCTGGGACAGTGTGGGTGCCTGCTGTCTTGTAAGGATCATTGTCACCTTATCCAGGAGGAGTTGTTTTCCTTTGGAATGTTAAAGCGTCCCAGATTCCCATCGCTCCAAACCTGGCCTGCTGTTACAGAGCCCAGCACACCTCTTTTTTGTCCATTAGAATGGACAAAAGGGAACCATCCCTGAATTTCAAATGGTTCTTTATCTTCTGATACTACCGGCGTCTCATACTGTTTGCATCTGGGGTTGTGCTAAGCTTGTTGAAATTGAAAGCAAAAGAGTAACCTTATCATACTGTTTGCCATGCTGCTTTCCATGGTATTTGAAGTTTCGCTTAAAATAATTTAGGCAAAAAAAACCCCCATGTCTTCTCTGGTGCCTTGCCTGCTAGTGAGAGCAGCATCGTGCCTGCTTATTTCAGGTGACTTATCGCAGGCACCCCCAACCAGTGTTGGCAGGCTGCAAGGAGGTGAAAAACCGTGTCGTGTTCTCTAAGTTTAAATGACCTACTAACGGTGCTAACAAACCCACAGCTTTTCTGCAACGTGAAAAATAGTTCTGATTTAAAGTAAACGTCTTTGTGCTTCTACCAAAACAGTTTCAGTATCTGACTATTTGGATTTAGAGAGAACACGGCTTATTGTTTTTGCCAAGTTTTTCCATTTGGACTCTAACTTGTATAATTATGCCATCATAGAAATACAGGAGAAAAGTGCTGACTCCTTAGAATATGTGCAAGTAAATAAAGTGTAGGTTTTCCTCTGACTAATGTGGATGTTAACGAGGTTGATGGGGTTACGGGGCCGTCTGTGCTAGGCAGGTCATGTCGATGTCTTTACCTTTGGCACAAACCTGAGCTGGCAGCCTGAGTTCTGTATGGAGGCTCCAGTGAGTTGTGCTTTTGAAGGTGCTTTGTAAACTCCAAAGTGCTGAGTAAGAGGAAGCAATACCATTGCTTCATTTTTATGACAGCCCATTGTGTATGGGTGTAGCTTTCCAATTTTGTTCAACAAATTGAATGCGGCCCTTGCTTCTTTTTGCTCTTGGACCTATGTTTATGTTTTGGCCTTTTTGTGCAGTAGTTTCCCCCATCCGCCGGGGGTACATTCCAAGACTCTCAGTGGATGCCCGAGACTGCGGATAATACCAAATCCCACATAGACTGTTTTTCCCTGTGCTAATGGCGGGCGATGTACGCCGCATGGGCACACTGGACAGAGAGGTGATTCACATCCTGGGCTGGATGGAGCAGGACAGCACAGGATTTCACCATGCCACTCACAACAGCGTGTGATTTAAAACTTGGAAATTGTTTATTTCTGGAACTTTCCATTTAATATTTTCAGACCATGGTTGACCCACAGGTAACTGAAACCGTGGAAGGTAAAACTGTGGATAAGGGGGGCTACTGTACAACTTCAGTTTCTAATCCAAGATTGAAATAGTTAATCATGTAGGTGAAAGTTTCTTTCTGTCCTGTTGGGGACCAGCAGGAGGTCAAGTTTTGAGCACTGTCAAAGTAACTCAGCATATGGACTGAGATTCTTACTGAAAACATTTTAGGTTTAAGATGGTGTTGCTAGACAATGTTTTTAAGTCTTGTATTCTCGAATTCAGAATGAGCTATATGGACATGAACAGAGTTTCCTCCTGGGTTATTAAATTGTCTGTCTTTCCATTCCAAAGCCTATAGAGCACTCTCGGGAAATAGGCATCTTAACAACCACAGACTTGAAGTTTGATCAGTCACAGACGTTTGTATCTGTTGTTCAGATCGGACTTCCAGAATTCCATCCAGGCTGGTTTCCTGGAGGATGTGCAGAGGGTCGGGAATGGGATCTTGCTCTCAGATGAGCTGACGTCACTCACACTTTCATTGTGCTGCCTTCCTCGAACACCCCCACGTTTTCTTGCTCCCAAGGCAGATGAAATCTTGACTTGAAAATACACAAATCAGATGCAGTGCTTATACGGACTTAGACTAAAGGACGGCTGACCTCTGGTGCCTCACCACAGACTGACCTTGCTGCTGGTGGAGAGGTGGGGAGTGTCTAACCGGTGAGACGGCTCCCCTCACTTTCCTGATATTAACCCTTTAGCTGTAGAGATACATCAGCAGGCGAGTCCCCCTCTTGAGTTTTCTCTTTGATAAATGTCATCCATGTGGAGCCATGTCACCATCTTTGTAACTCTGAGGTCTGACTCAGAGTCTCATTCAGACCAGTCTGAAGAAATACCTAGACGAGAACGACTAAAGGTACGGTATTAGCTATCTGTTGCTACGCAACAAATGACCCCTGAATTTAGCAGCTTAAAACAATGCACACCTGCTATTTCACAGTTGATGTCAGATAGGAATCTGTGCATGGCTTAGCCATCAGGCCCTGTGAGGCTGTCGTGTGGCTGTAGGCAGGGCATCAGCCGAGGCTGCTTTTGTCAGCTCAGAGCTTGACGGAGGGCGATGATGCGTGTCCACAGGTGTGGCTGATGGCAGACCCCTGTCCTCAGGTTGGCTGGCTGTTGGCTGGATACATCATTTCCTTGCCACAAGGGTCTTTCTAAAAGGCAGCTCAGGAGATGGTAGCTGGCTTTGCTCATAAGTGAGTGAGATAAGGCACCCAAGACAGAAGCCAGTCTTTTTATGAATTAATCTCAGAAGTGACGTCCCATTACTTTAGCCACGTTCTGTTCATCAGAGGTTAAGTCCAGTCCACGCTCAAAGGATAGGGGATTTTATGTTAGAATATATTATGCCAGGAGGGGAGGGGTCGTTCAGGGCCATCTTAGAGGCTGCCTCCTGATGAGGTAAGTGTGACATAGTTAGGATTCGTTTTTTTATTATGTTATTTTATATATGGGTTTGAAGTGCTTGTTAAAGTTGGTGGAGCTGAGTCAGGTAGCAGGAGGGCAGAGATTTGCAAAACTGGCCTGGCTGGTTTCTGAAAGACCTTCTGTAGGTTCATGACTACCCAAGGTCTGTCCCCCGGTGTCTTGAAGGTTAAAAAGCTTTTTATGCTTCTGCCTCCTCCAGTGCAGATGGCTGATTCCTCTTAAATATGCCTACAGAGGGCCTGGTGCCGGAGGGCAGAAGGCCAGGGGCTTGATTTCTAATGAGATGTGCAGAGATCAAGCGGGTTGGATGGCCATGTCTTCCCCAGCAGCAAGATCTTCTTCTGGAGGAAAGCAGCCTAGGTCAGGCCAGGATCGGAAAGTCGTTTGGAGAGCACAGAGTGCAACTGTGCTGTCACATGTCCGACACACCTTAGACAAGTGGTACTAGCCCCCGGCTTTGCTCCTCAGCTGCATCCAGCTTTGTGATGGGGGCGCCTGCCCTGCTCCAGTGGGCACTGCTGCTGTCGTATCTAACTTTGCTAACAGTAGCCTCCTTTCAAATTCTGCTTTAAAAATTGTTTTTTAATTTTTAGAAATTGAGGTATAGTTGATTTACAGTATTTGTTTCAGGTATACAACTTGGTAATTCAAAATCTTTATAGATTATATGCCATTTAAGGTTATTATAAAATATTGACTATGTTCCCCATGCTGTATAATACATCTCTGTAGCTTATTTTACACATAGGAGTTGGCACCTCTTAATTCCTTACCCCTATCTTGCCCCTCCTCCCCTCTCCCCACTGGTAACCACTAGTTTGTTCTCTATATCTGTGAGTCTGTTACTGTTTTGTTATATTTGTTCATTTGTTTCACTTTTTAGATTCTACATATAAGTGATAAAATACAATATTTGTCTTTCTCTAACATACTTCACTAAGTATAATACCCTCTAGGTCCATCTATGTTATTGTTAAGTGGCAAATTTTCATTCTTTTTTATGGCTGAGTAGTATTCGTGTGTGTGTGTGTGTGTGTATCTACTTTATCCAGTCATCTGTTAATGGACACTTAAGTTGCCTCCATGCCATGGCTATTGTAAATAATGCTACTATGAACATAAGGTTGCATGTATCTTTTCGAATTAGTATTTTTGATTTTTCCAGTATATAGTCAGGAGTAGAATTGCTGGATCATATGGTAGTTTTGTTTTCAGTTTTTTGAAGAACCTCCATACTGTTTTCCACAGAGGCTGTACCAATATACATTCCTGCCAACATTTGTTATTTGTGGTCTTTTGATGATGGCCATTTTGACAGGTGTGAGGTGATGTCTCATTGTGGTTTTGATTTGCATTTCTCTAATGATTAGCACTGTTGAGTATCTTTTCATGTGCCTCTTGGCCATTTGTGTATCTTTTTTTGAAAAATGTCTATTCAGGTCTTCTGACCATTTTTTAATTATTCTTTTTGTTATTGAGTTGTATAAGCTATTTATATATTTTGCACATTAACTCCTTATCTGTCATATCATTTAGAAATATTTTCTCCCATTCAGTAGGTTGTCTTTATTTTTCTTTTTGGGTCAATGATTTCCTTTGCTATGAAAAAGCTTTAAAGTTTAATTAGGTCACATTTGTTTATTTTTGCTTTTGTTTCCTTTGCCTTAGGAGACAGATACAAAAAATATTGCTACAATTTATGTCAAATGGTGTTCTGCCTGTGTTTTCTTTTCAAAGTTTTATGGCTTCTGGTCTTGCATTTAGTTCTTTAATCTATTTTGAATTCATTTTTGTATATGGTGAGAAAATGTTCTAATTTCACTCTTTTACATGTAGCTGTCCAGTTTTCCCAGCACCACGTATTGAAAAGACTGCCTTTTCTCCATTGTATGTTCTTGCCTCCTTTGTTGTAAGTTAATTGACCAAAAGTGTGTGGTTTTATTTCTGGGCTCTCTATTCTGTTCCACTGATATATTTGTGTCTTTTTGTGCCACTACTATATTGTCATGATTGCTGTATCTTTGTAGTGTAGTCTGAAGTCAGGGAGTGTGATGCCTTCAGCTATGTTCTTTCTCAAGAGTGTTTTGGCTATTTGGGGTCTTTTATATTTCCATACAAATTTTAGAAGTATTCCTAGTTCTGTGAAAAATGTCATTGGTATTTTGATAGGGATTGCATCGAATCTGTAGATTGCCTTGGATATTATGGTCATTTTAACAATACTAATTTTTCCAATCCATGAACATGGTATATCTTTCTGTTTGTGTCAGCTTCAGTTTCCTTCACCCAGTACCTTATAGTTTTTCGAGTAAAGGTCTTTTATCTCCTTGGTTAGATTTATTCCTGGTATTTTATTCTTTTGATGCAATGGTAAATGGGATTGTTTTCCTAACTTCTCTTTCTGATAGTTCATTATAAGTAAATAAAAATGCAACACATTTCTGTGTATTAATTATATATCCTGCAACTTGGTTCATTGATGAGCTCTAGTGGTTTTTTTGTGGTTATCTTTAGGATTTTCCATGTCATCAGCAAACAGTGACAGTTTTACTTCTTGCTTTCCAATTTGGATTCCTTTTACTTTTCTTGTCAGATTGTTGTGGCTAGGACTTCCAATCATATGTTGAATAAAAGTGGTCAGGGTGGGCATCCTTATCTTGTTCCTGATCTTAGAGAGGAAATGCTTTCAGCTTTTTAGCTTTTTATTTAAATTTTTTAAAAAATTTTATTTCACCAAATAAAATTGAATTCAGTTTTTTTTAAAAATTAAACTTTTGTACACAGCCTTGCCATGCAAGACCTGATACTTCTAACCACCATCTTCCCTCATTTCCCATTCCCCACTAGCAACTGCTTCAAACTTTTAAAATAAGCTTTTTAGTAGTTACCTTGCTATCTCTGAATAATATGTGTATATTGCCACTTGATTTTTTTATTTGTAGGTGTTATTTATTGATTTCTCATTGTGGAAAATGAAAGGTAGCATTCTCTGATCTTCCACTCTTTCAAAGTGCATGTACACACACACACACACACACACACACACACACACACACACTTCAGCTGTCATATAATCTAGCACACTCATGTAGTCATTATGATTTGGTCAGGGGTCCATGATTACATTATTATGACTCTGAAAATGCTCTCCACAGCTCAGCCATGAGGTACATGATCATTATTTTTGGACAACTTTGGTTTTTTTTGGCGTTAATACTTATTTGTTTTTAAATTTTGTTGGTGTTCTGCAAACTTATCATTAATTCAACTCCAAATACTCCCTCAATTATGTAAATCTACACGACATGGTCAGAAACTTGAGGCATCAGTTTCATCTGGAGGCAGCGTCTCCTGAAGTCCTCCGACCTGTCGCTGCAAGAAGCCTGACTCCTCTGCTGGCCTGTACTCCCCACTTCACTCCTCCTCCTCCTCCTCCTTTATTGAGATATAATTTATATACCACGCAATTCACCCCTCTCAGGTGCACGATTCACTGGTTTTGGTATATTGACAAGGTTGTGCAACTATCATTATTTTTGATTCCAGGAACATTTTTATCTTCCCCAAAAGAAACCATATACCATTAGCTCCCCATCACTCCTTCCTCCCAGCCCCTGGAAACCAGTGCTACCTGGGACATTTCATGGAATCAGGCAGTATGTGGCCTTTTGTGTCTGGTTTTTTTCACTCAGCATCATGTTCTCAAGGTTCATCAATGTGGTAGCCTGTGTCAGTGCTCCATTCCTTTTTGAGGCTGAGCAGTAATTCACCGTATGGGTAGTCCACCTTTTGTTGATCCATTTATCCGTAATGGCCATGCGGGTTTTCTCCACTTCTGGTTGTCATGAAGAATCTTCTTAAACTCACTTTTGTGTTAGATCCTCTTTATCTTGGCCTCTCTGTTTTACTCTTCCTAGATTTCTTCTCTTCTTTTGGTGGGAGGTCAATTTTTTGAAAGGCTGCCTGTCTGTAAATGTTTTTCCCTACTTCTCACATGGTCTGGCTTCGTGTATCATTTCTAGGTTGGAAATAATTCCTATCAGGACATTGAGAGTATCACTCCATTGTTTTCTAGGTTACAGTGTTGCCGTTTAGAAATCCTGTGCCATTTCTAGTTTTTCATCCTTTGTAAAAATTCTGCTTCTACTCTGGGAATTTGTACCCTCTTTTCTTTGCCTCTCATGTTCTGGAATTTCACCACAAGTGTGTCAGCATCGGTCACCATCGTACTAGTCTTCAGTGAACTCTTCAACCTCAGCACTTGTGTCTGTTGATTCTGGAACATTTCTTGAGTTATATCTGTGATTGCCTCTTCTCTGTTTTTTTTTTTTTTTTTTTTTTTTTTTTTTTTTTTTTTTTTGCTTTCATGAGCTCTTCTCATTTGGTACTTCTTAATTTCCTTTTTTAGTCTCCATTTTGTCATGCTTTGGCTCTATTCTCCAGAAATTTCCTTACCATCCATCCCTTATACCTGGTGTTCCCTTTCTGCTCATAGTTTCGCTTTCCAAAGGGCTTTTCTACACTCTGTGTGTTCTTTTTAAGTATCTCCCTCTTCCTGTTTCTCAACTGCACCTTCTCCTCTCTCTGGGAGTGTTACCAATAGTTTGCTTTTGAGGTGTTCTTCTCCCTAAATGATCTTTATGTACTACATGTCGGTTTCTCTGTTAATTTCAGCCCCTGTCTTTTTGTCTTAGGTGCTTGTCTCAAAGGTAAGGTGATTTCTGGTTGTCTTCTCAGATGTAGGAGTGGGGTACCAAGGTGCCAATTGAAAACTTGTCTGTGGTCATTTCTTGGTGGGGTGATTGGGTTGTGCCATTTCCTTGGAGAGCCCCTCACAGGGCCCTTTATGTCTTTTCTCTTTGGCTGGTAGATTCCTAGGGAAATACTTTCTGTTCCCTTTGTTAGAGGTACATGCTAGCTGCCTGCTGTTCAGGGAGTGGTGGGGAGGGAAGACGAATGAGAGAACTTCAGGAATTCAGTGTGTAAAGAGAATTCTTTACCTGTTTTCAGTAAGGTATCCCTGCCTTCAACTCAGGCACGTCTGGCTGCCTTTTTTTTTTTTTTTTTTAAACCCTTCCCAGAGAATAACCCCCTCGTTGTCTTCTAGCTGCTTCTTAAAACAGACTTTTTATCCCTTCTTTTGACTTGAGCTGGAGCTCACCCCCACGCCTAGAAGCGTCCTGTGTCAGCACTGTATGGGAGTTGTTCATTTGAATCAGATTGCGTTTTGGAGTTGCTCCCTTGCAGCTGAGAATGAAATTTTCTCGGGTCTGTCAGGTTACTTACCTGCTTCTCAGCTTCTAAAATTTTGTTGTGTTGTTTGCTCTCTCATTTTCTTTTTCTCTAAGGTGGGTGCCTTTAGGAAGAATTTTTAAATTGGTCTTTAATGAGATTTTGAGAGGATGTGAACGTAAGTTAATGCCGTTACTGGGTCACTCCTGGTGGTGGAGGCTGGCGCTGTAGTCACTCCTGGGATGGAAACAACTTAGGGTCTTATTCCAGCGTGTTCTGTATTGTCACTCAGGGGCCTTGCTGCCCCCACGAGCCCTGACCATTTGTGACCTGATGGAGGCTCAGTGAAGGGCTGAAGACGGGGCCACAGGTCATTTTGGGCACAGCGACTCCTGTTTCTGCTCAGCCTTTCCCCACGCTGACTTTGTCCCTCAGTGCCTGACAGGGGTCCCTGTCTCTCACATCCCAGGCCCTGGAGGGCTCGCCTTAGATTCCTGCTTGGTCCATCGCCGTCTCGTTGCACTTGACGGGGCATCCAGGAGTCTCATCTCAGAACGACGCGCGGCTGGTGCTTGTTGTCAGACCTGGGGCGCATCCGTGGTCTGCAGTCCCAGCACTGGGTCCTCTTCTTAACTGCTCGTGCAGGACTTCTTCCCTGCTTTTGTTCTACTTATTGCTTGGAATTATCTGGCTCCTTCTCAGTTTTTATCTAGTTACTCTTGTCTATAAAGTTTGCATCCGAGGATACACACCTGATTGTAGACACAACGCCCAGGGGTGTCTGCTATGCTCGTTCCTGTGCTGACCCGGGAGCCCGTCTCTCCTGAAGGCACCTTTGCGTTGTCCTTGTGCATTGGTTTTAGAGTTTGTCCAGAAGCTGCCTTGCTTTTACTTTACATACAGTCAGTAAATGCCAATTTTTATTGGTTCTCAATGTAATCTGAGCCCAATTTACCATTTCACATCAGGCTGTAGGCAGACACTACCTCACTGGAAAACTTTTTCTTTGGAGGAGAAATCCGACCAGTATAAAAGCTGCAAGCATAGGCTGTTACATCTTGTCTGCTTTTCCCTGAAATGGGAAGCAGTGACAAAATTATTCCCCAGATTCCTGTGCATCTGTCTCTATGACAATTCTTCCATTTTTAAATACAGCTTATATTCACTTTATTGCACCTTTGTGAAAATGTTGCAATATTAAAGTGATTAGTAATGGTGATTTTTTTTTCCCCCTTGAACAAGAGCTTCCTCTCTGGAGAAGTCATTTGGAGAAGAAGAATTTTTTTTTTAAACTAGGAGAATTATTTTTGATTACTGTCAAAATACTTATGGAATGTCTTTCTCTTCCTAAAGTTGTACCAAATCTTTGGAATGTTGATGGAGAAGTTGCAGTCCCTGAGCAGAAGCCGGGAGAAGTCGCCGAGGAACTTGCAAGCTCCTACGAAAGAAAGCTCATCGAGGTAAGGCTGGCAGAGTCCGCGATACTGGCTGCTTTGGGGACTTTACACGCAGCAGTCCCAGCCTGCTGAACAATGTTAGCAAAACAACCAGTCACACACTCCACACCCCCTCCCCCAACAAGCAAAACACAAAGTGGGGGCACCACTGTCATTGGTACAGAAAAGTAAGAGATGGTTCTTTGAAACATATCATTTAATTAGAAATCGTGGCAAGGAGATTAAGAGAGAAAACATACATCTGTAATGTTAAAAATAAGAAAACAAATGTACTCTTGGATTTGGAGAAGATTAGAAACAGGAGACTATCGCGTACAGCTTCGCGCTGATAAACGGGGAAATGTGGATGAGATGGGCTGTTTTCTAGCACAGCGCTCAGTGTCATAATTGAAGACGAGGCCTACTACCCGAGCGGACCAAAAAACCTGTGGAAGAAAGTTGTGAAAGTTAAGGAGGAACTGCATCCCAGAAGGCTGCAAGCCTGGATGGTTTTATGTGGTTTCCAGGAAACCCTTCAAGGTGCACAGAAAAAGCCCTTTGCTCTTTATATTTCCTTACAGCATTTAAAAAATCTGTATCTGTTCCCTTGATTCAAGTGTATATCACTCCAATATAAAAAAAAAAACTCGATAAAAATAGCATGAACAAGAAAACTATAGACTAGTAGCATTTGTGCATGGATGCATTAAAAATTCAAGAAAGCTATCACCCAGTCAAATTCAGTTTTATATTAAAGGAAAAACACACATAAAAAGTAAGATTTACTTAGGATTCCTGGCATGGTTTAATGTTAGGATATTCATCTATTAAATCCATCCATTAATAGATCAAAGCAGAAAACCAGATACTTACCTTGATAGATACTAAAAAGTCCCTTTTGATAACGCATGTCATTAATATCTGATAAAATATTCTTGATAAATGAAAAATAAAGGTACCTCTTTGATAAAGTGTTTTTGTCAGAAACGATTAGTTATCACCATACTCAGTGGTAAAGCTGGGAGGCCAAGCTCTCAATTAGGTACCTAGTATATACAGTATGTGCTGGTGTGGTCACATGTGGTCACGTGGTGACAGCATTTATTATGCCATGTGTTTGTATACACACACACATAAAAGAACATAAGTGTTCTCAGTACTTTTGTCAGGACTTTCCTATAGTAAGTTCTATTTTTGGAATCAGAAAAACACCCGCCGTTGCCATGGAGACATCCCTGACCTGGGGTGGGTCCCAGGGGCAGAGCCTTTGAGGGGGAGCCCCTGCGCTCCTGCCTGGTTCAGGCTGCCTTCCTTGTGGTCTGTTTCGTCTGGTTTCTAAATGACCTCTAAGGAAGGGAAGTGGCTTGAAGCAACTTGAGTTCTAAATACAGTGAGCTCAGGGAAAGGCAAGCTGGGATCTTAGCAAAACCGACAGCCGGGGGAAGTGTTCCAAACAGGACGAGAGGGCCTGGGCTCTGGGGAGACTGTCCCTGCAGGGTCTCTCCCCACCATCTCGCCCACCCATGGACCCTCATTCAAGGGGGGGGGTCACAAGACCAGGATTGGCTGGTGGCAGAAAGCTGGGTAGAGAGGGGAACGGGCCCCTTACCCTCGGGACTGTGACATCCTCAATGGCCGAGACTGTCTGTTTCATCTCTGTGTCTGTGACTGTTTTTTGACCAGCGGTAAATGCTGCATGGCCCTTGAATGAAAGTCTTTGAAATTCTCTAAGACATGCATGGCTCTTGTTTGCTATGCTAAGAAGGGTGAAGGATTCTTATCAGAGTGAAAGGGCGTTGGGAGCTCCTGTCCCTTTCAGGGGAGCCAGGGCGAGGTGTCCACTTGTGTGGCTGTTGTCAGAGCCACGCAGGCTAGAGACCGGTGCTCGTGTCCCTGGACTCCTTGGGGCTCTGGGCCTGGGGCGCATCTGGGGGCCTGATGTGGTCATCAGAAGCTCCGGCTCAGGATGAATTGACTGGCTGCTTGACCCTCTGAGGAAGCCCCACAGTTCGTTCGTGGGCCAGGTGCTTGCTTGGTTGGTTCATTCACTGTTTATTCCCGCTTTGACCATGAGGAAGTCTCACTGTGTTCCAGCCGGGGTGTGCGGGGAAGATCAAGGTGTGTATTACTGTCGGATCCACTTGCGTTGTTGCTTTGTTACCTATGAGAGAGGGAGCGGTGGTCAGGGTGTGAAGCCTTCCCTTGCCGGCTGTAAGCCTTCCTTCGCGTCCTTCTGTGAGTCCCGTACCTTGGGGGCAGTGGAGCTGATGGCTCCAGTCAGCAGGCTGGGAGAGACATGAGGCTAAAGCAGAGACGGTCCTCGGTGGCATTTACTACCCCGCATCGATTTTTTTTATTCTGAATTTTGGTTGCCAAGTGAGGTTCTGTCAGTGATCTTTCATCTGTGAGTAGCATTAGCATTTCATTACAGCAAGACTTCTGCGAACCCTTTATGTAGCATTAATCAAGCCCATTCTTTGTGATGCTATCTGTCATTTTATTAATGGGTTGCTTTTCACCAAGAAAGAGTTGTAAACACGCGTCAGAGAGGAGCAGTGCAAGGATGTGGGGGAGAAGCTGATGCACTACTCTTTCCATTTCAAAAGGGCAAAGGAAGAAAAACAGTTCATTTTAAGTAATAGGACTATTTAAAATACCCCAACAGCTGAATTCCTCTTCTGTGATTCATCCCAGTGAAAAGGGAGTCCCTGAGCCTTCTTTCTCTAGGTGTCCTTCAGGGCGTTGAAACCGCTCCACCTACCTGCACACACACGCCGCACGCTGCGTGGCTCAGAGCCCAGAGTCAACCCTGTACGCGATAGCTGGTGAGCATCGGGGGCCAAGGAGGTGCGGGGTTTATTCCTGGCACCCTGTGGTGGTCACCTTTTGAAAACAAGAAGAAAAAGCCACTCCTGGCAGGTGTCTGTTAATCTGGCAGGGGAGGAACCCTAATATGAAGACACTAAGTGTGCAAGAGTGGCTGTCACACTAGCAGCGAGCCGTCAGGTGCGTACTGTTAATTCTCCTTACTGAGCTAAGGTTTTCTGTCGATGAACTCTGTGATCCTTGGCAGAGCTCCTTGAGGAAGATACTGTTCATGGATAGAGTTTCGAGAAGTTAAGAAACTTGCCCACGATTTCTCAGCTGGTAAGAGACAGAGTTGCGTTCGAATCACCCAGGCCGTCTAGCACCAGAGCCCAAACCCATAATCCTGCTGAGCTGTGGAAGGCTGGGCTCAATGCAGAAAAGAGACCTTGATGAGAAGGGCCAGTCTCTCGTCACGTTTGGGAGAATGCATGAAGGGAGACGAGGAGGGAAGCCAGCAATAGTTGATGGAAATATGGTGCATCGGCCACTTGCAGTAGTGCTGGGAGGGCCTCATCCCACACCCTCAGTGACGGCGGAAGGAGGGAGCGAAGGCGTCCTGGCTGCGCTCAGGCTTACCTGCTTCCAGAGCAATTTGTAATAGAATGCCGGGCCGGGAGCTCCTTGGGGGAACTGTGGGTGTCATCTTTTTAATTGTATTTTCATTGCTTAATTTGGCTCCAGCATGTAGTAGGAACTCCAGAAATAGCAGATGGAATGGCAGTTTATCAAGTGGATTCAGCAGTTCAGGGTCATGTTTACGACTGTTGGATGGACTTCTCTTAACTCTCAGATCGCGAGTGAGTTGTCAGAGGCACCCCTGTGGCTCAGAGCATGCTGGTGGAAAAGTCTCAAAATGACTTTTTTTCTGGCAGTCGATTTTAGGGGGTATTTCAGCTTGGAGAGTCTGGAGAGGACTCTGAGTGACAGACAGATGGGTGGTACCAACTCACATAGCACATGTTTACTGAGCATCTCCTGAGTGTCCAGCCTTCAGTTTCCTTTCTCTGCCTTCAGTCGCTTCCCCTACCCTGGGAGCAGTAGAGTCGATTCTAGGAGATGAGCCACCAAGGATGTGAGGCTGAAACAGAGATGTTCCTCAGATGGCCTTTTCTTCCTTAGACTGAGTTTTCCTTCTTTTTTCAAATTTCAAAGTCATTGATGTTTCATTTGTGGATAGCGTCTCTGTAACCAAGGCTGGTCGTAGTTTACAAAAATGAACAGTACACAGTGCCTGTCTCTCTGGAGCTCCCGGCCTCGGGGGTGAGGTAGACACGTTCGTTATGATCATTAGGAAACAGGGTTGAAATGCCAGGAGTGCTGACGACGTAGAGTTAAGCCTGCCTCATGGGGTCCTAGCACTGTGTCTTTAACAGCACTTCTGCAGAGTTTGGGCACCTCCCTGGAGCTTCTAGAATGTTCGTCCCCTTTTCTTTGGGATTGTTAAGAGATGATGCTTGGAAATTTCTTTTGTAGACTTCCCATCCCTCTTGAAGCTCTAGACATCAGAGGAAATGGATCTGTTCTCACCCAGGGTTTTGAGGATAAAAGATTGGACATGTCCAAAATAGATACACTCTAAGATTCTTCCTTACCTCATTCAAGTAGAGTTCTTTTGGTTTGTACTCTTCTCCACAGATTTTCCCGTTCTTTTCTAGCAGTTGCCATCAAATAAAAAAGTAAAACGTTGGTGGCATTTGGACTCATGCCGTGTTGCCTTCTGCAGCCTGGTGGCTTGGAGAGCACACGGTATCCTGCGTCAGTCTGGGGTCAGATTGGGCCCTCACTGTCACGTGACCTCTCTAAGCCTCAGTTTCTCTGTCAGTAAAATTCAGCCAGTAATACTGACTGGTAGAGTTGCTTTGAGGATTAAATATAAAAATCAGGCTCAGTGCCTCTAGTGGGCAGGAGATTCCTTCGTGCTTTCTTTTCTCCCTTGTGCCCTGATTTCCTTTGGAGGAGTGAGCGCCCCACCTTTGCTTGCTGTCTCAGTTGGGGAGTAGATAGAAGTACTCTGCCCTCCTTCACCCCGAGGAGGAGGCGTTGACCTGAGCCAGGGCGATAGGGGCTTTAACTCAGGAATTAAATAAGAATGGCGAAAATGCTTGAGAGGCCATTTTCAGGGTCCTGATGCCTCTCCCTATGTTCCCGTGTGAATTTGCCAGAGCTGTTCTGGTTCCAGTTCCTCCCCTGGGCTGCATTCTCCCACTTTCCTGACTGTTTGCAGTAATCCCTTTGCAGCTCAGGTTAGACTGTTTTTCTGTTCCTTATGTCCAGAGCACCTTAGCTCGTAGGAAGCTTTGTAAATGCCTACGATCCATAAATGCCATTTCCCTTCACTTCCCTCCCTCTCTCTGCATGCCAGGGCTCCTTTATCCCGCCTTCTCCATGCTGCCCTAAGTCCTAATCACAGCCCCCCGCCCCGCTGTTCGCGCACCGGCGTGCCCTGTGCGTGGGTGCTGCCCGTCCGTCCTCTGCAAACAGATCGTTACTTCCTCCATGTGCTAGGACTCAGCACGCTGTTGATTGATTTTTCAAATTATAGGATACTTATCATTTATAGTCCCTGAATTTTGGCTCATGGGTGAAATAAATGTGTATCAGTAGCATTTATTCTCATTATAATGGCAGAGTTACTATTAATGGGAAAGAAAGCTTAAGCGTCAAGCTGGTAAAAAAATACATTCATAATCACATGCTGTGGATAACTGTGAATGTGATCATCATTTTAATAAAATGTAAAAGTTCCTGAAGCAGCCGGGTCCTTGGGAGCAGTTATACCACCAGCACTGGCTTCATAAATTAGCACCAGTGGATTCCAGCACTGGATGTATCTGGATGTATACAGAAGGAAAACAAGCTTTTAAATAAAAGCCGGGGTTCTGTGTAAGGACTCAGGATAAAGAATTCTGAGCTGAAATCTACATGTAAACTGCAGCTCAAAATGGCAAGTATGATACGAGTTTGTTTGTGTTTTTTAATGTTATACGATGCAGAGCAGATTGAAACCAGGCTCTCACCTCGCAAGGGAAAAAAGTTTGCTCATGATGCAAAACTGGGTGTTTAAGTGCTTGTTATATGTGAATGGAAACTGGTAAGGAGTTCTCCTTTCTGGAGTGACAAGGTCATTCCCACTATGCTGTGAATGGCTAACAAGGCCAAGCCCCCAAGGCCAAATCTTTTTATCACGGAAAAGGTACAAAAATGGAGGATTTTCAGTCAGCCTCCAAATACCCATCATCTGGCTTCAACAGTTAGGAACTCCTGGCCAGTCTTGTTTCATCTGGATCCCCTCTCCAGTCTCTTGTGGTATTTTGAAGCCATCCTGAGGTTTTATATCATTCCTTTCCCAAGCATTCCAGGATATATCTGTAAAAGATGAGAGCTCTTAAAAAAACAAAACAAAAGCACAGTACCATTAAAAAAAAAAAACAAACCTTATCAAGGAGGTCCATGCCAGTCCCAGTGACTCTCAGGTTGGAGTATCAGAGAGAGGCTTCTTTTAACAGAGCACCTTTTAGGAGGCCCAAGAAACCCAAGTCCAACGTGTGTGTGTGTGTGTGTGTGTGTGTGTGTGTGTGTGTGTGTGTGTGTGTGTGTGTGTGTGTGTGTGTGTGTGTGTGTGTGTGTCTGGGCTTCCCTACGCCAGCAGAGTGAGAATTCAGCTGAATTCCGACACTGCCTACCCAGAGATAGAACCAGATTTCGTGGGTAGAGGGCCAGTCCCACCAGACCACACTCCACTTCAGATTGTTACCTGTGCTTCTGACTGACTGACTGACTGACTGACTGACTGTAAACCAGAGGTTCTCAAGACCCCCTACTTGAGTTTGATTAATTCGCTAGAGCAGCTCACAGAATTCAGAGAAAGATTTTACTTCCTAGATCGCTGGTTTGTTGTAAAAGGATCAAGTCAAGAACAGCCAGATGGGAGAGATGCTTAGGACAAGTTGTGGGGGAAGGACGCGGGGCATCCACGCCCTCTCGGGCCACATCACTCTTCCCAGACCTCCCCGTGTTCACCAACCCAGAAGTGTTCCGAACCCTGTCCTGTCCATAAAAATGGAAGCTTCATTACAGAGGCAAGATTGATCACATCATGTGCCATTGTTGACTGACTCAACCTCCAGCCCCTCTCCCCTCCCCCCTCCCCAGAGGCTAGTGGGTGGGACTGAAAGTTCCAGCTCTCTCATCATGTGGTTGGTTCTCCTGGCAACCAGCCCCCATCCTTGGGTGCTTCCAAAAGTCACCTCATTAACATAACAAAAGACATCTCTGTCATTCTCAATGCTTAGGAAATTCTGAGGATTTGGGGAGCTGTGAGCCCAGAACTGTGGCCCAAGACTAAATACCTATTTCTTACAAATCACAGTATCACAGGGTCCCCTGCTCCCTGTTCCCCGCCTCAGTTTCCTGCAGAAGGAACCTTAGCACCTGGTTCACGCGAGGTGTCCAAGCCCAGGTCTTCGTCCCCTCTACCTGGCTTTCTACATTAATTCCAGTTACTATCAATCACAGCCCTGCCACCAGCACGGCTACACTGATTCTTGACAACAGCGCAGGTTGGAGACAAGGGGGTGTGACCACCGCGTGCAGGTTTCCAGGCCTCCCTTGTGCCCTTGTGTATGAATGAACTAATGAAGATCACAGGCAGCTCCAGTACTTTTTTCAAAATGTATTTTTATTATGGATACTTTGGAAGAATAGAAGACTAGAATGAACTTTCTTGTACCCATCACCCAGTTGCAGTGGCTGCCAACTCATGGCCAGTCTCGCTTTGTCCATCATCTTCCTGCTTCCACAGCTTCTCATGGTATGTTGAAGCCAGTCCAAAGCACAGCACGGGTTTCCTCCCAAGGTATTTTGGAACAGATCTCTAATGAAACAGACGGGCCCTCCTATTTTGTCTAAGAAAAAGAATCCCCCCCCCCAAAAAAAAAATCCTATAATATCACACCTAAAAATTAGCAATAGCTTCTTTTACAAAGTTTTCTATTTATTTTATTTCATTCTTCTAAGATTCCATTTTATGTATGTTTTGTAATACACATAACACTTAGGAATTCAATAGCATGCGTATGTAATTTGTGAGTAATAAATTTATATATGGGGAGCTGATGCTAAAGATTTTTTCAGTGGCGAAGCAGTAATTTCTTAACATTACCAGATATTTGGTGAGTGTTCCCATTTTCAGTTCAAACAGAGGTTTGAAGAAAGTTCCAAATGAGGTCCATCCACACTTTGTGATGGGTTAAAAAGCTCTTAAGTCTTTTTACATCTGGTTTCACATCTCTATCTTCCCTTTTCTCTATTTCTTCTTTACTTGTAATTTATTAGTTAGTAATATATTAATAAATTAGTTGAAGAAACTGGATTGTGGGTCCTGGAGAGTTTCTCCCACCAGTGTTTTATGAGGTATTATGTGCTCGATACTCTGTGACCTCCTAGACTTTTGGTGATACTTACTGGAAAAAAAAATTCACACCAAACCTCGATGGTACCGATGTTAACATCCATTAGCCGAAGTCGAGGGTTTATTCTGTTTCTAGGCCCTCTGCTAATTGCATTGCAGCGGATTGTCTAATGTTTGCTGCATCCTCCCAGATGGGGAAACTGAGGCTTGGAGGTGATAGGCCACCTGCCCAAGGTCACAGGGCTTGTACGGGTAGAACCAGGACGTGACCCTGGCTGTCTGACTCCAGAGCTGGTGCTCTTTCCATCAAGCCCAGCTGGAGACAGGGCCCAGGCCTTCCTGGCTGGCTGGCTTTGCTTTTAACTCCAAGAGGAGGTGGGGCGATGGAAGCCATGACCAGCCTGCTAGCTGTTAGCTCGTCAGGCCCGTGGGAGTTATGGAAGGGATAAAGAGGGGCGGTAGAGATACAGCCGAGCTGACAGACAGGGTACCTGCTGTAAGCCTTACCGACGTAAGCAAGCCCAAGTGCTTGCCCAGATGGCAGGCCTATCCTGATGCCTCCTGAGCTCATCAGAGGTCCCCAGCCTGCTCCTGGGTGCGGAGGTGACCCGCCCAGGGTAGCAGAGGAAAAGATTCCTCTTTGAGCAGTGCCCCCTTCTCACCAGGTGGGCCTTCTTTCTCCCCCCCCCCCCCGGCCCTTCCTCACGTGTTGCGCTCGGCAGGGCGTGCTCAGCTGCAGGTGACAGTCGTGCTCCTGTGCAGACCTGCCCACGCTCACGTGTTATCGCTTGTCCCTGCCCATCTTCTGGTTTCTCTTGTAGACCTCTGGGCATCTCTTTTCCCGTCTCATGGTGGGTCACCGCCCTCCTTTGATGATGAGACCACAGGCCCTGCTGTTTGCTCGGTGTCTCCACCCCAGGAGTTCTCCTCAGCTTCCATTCCTATCACAGCCTCATTTCTGGTGTGTCTCTGGAGTCCGGAGCACTGGAAATTGAACAGATGAACTTCCTTAGAGAGACACTTGGAAAATGATCCACTACTCCTTTCTGGGCGATGGATAAAAATACTTGTAATTATGGTGGCTGGTTTTCAGCTTTTCAGACCCACACTATTTTGGGCCTGTTTTATATTTGCTTTCTTCCTGGAGGCAGGAAGGAGCTTCTTGAAGCTGCTTCTTGGGCCCCCAGAAGGAGTTGTCTGATCTCAGTGGAAGTGGGTGCATCGTCCCATAGGGTGGGACGTGTTCTGGATGTGCCAGGTGAAGGGACAGGGCTGTGTGAGCCCGGCCCACCAGTAACATCTAGGGCTTTTCACTAACAATGTGGAGCTACAGAAGCTGGGGGTGCGAGGGAGATGCCAGGGCAGGGAGGTGGGAGGAGGAAGGCTGTGGGTTTAACGCGCGTGGGTGGAATAATGGAAACTACCCCAGGCCGGGTCAGCTTGCGCTGTTTTCCTGCTTAAAACTCCAGTGGCTCCCCTTTGACCTTGGAGTCATTTAAACATAAACCATTTTTTTTTTATATATTAACGTAAGAGCCCACACGCTGTGGCCCTTCCTCCACGGTGAGGCGAGGTGTTTCAGTTTTCAGATGTGCACGATCACACTCACCTTCGGACCTTCCACAGGCTCAGAGCCTGTTCTTCCTCCACGTTTTCTCTTCTCCCCATTTGCCCAGGCTGACTTCGTCTGAGCTTTCAGGTCTCATCCTAGAAGGCCTCCCCGACCAGCCCTGTGCCTCTCAGAAGGCTGGGGTCACCTGGCCCCAGGTGTCCGGCTGCGCCTGCGCCCCCGCTCCTCCTCCGGCCTGTGCGCTGCAAAGTGCTCGTCTGTCTCGCCTAGGCTTGTCTCCCTCGCTCTTCCCCGCCTCTCCCTGTGCTGTGGGCTCCGTGATGGCAGCTCTCCAGTTGTCCTGTTCACCGTTGTCGTCCCCGCATCTACCGTGATCCCTGGCACCCGGCTGGAGCTTATATCATTTCGGAGTCTTTAGGTTGTAGGTGATAGTCTGGTGTGGCTGAGGTTGTGCTGTCTCATTTCTCTCTCCCTGGACAAGCAGAGCTGGTGCGTTTCCCTGTCTCCCATAGGTTAGGTTGAGACCACGTGACTTGCTCTGGCCAGTGAGCTATAAGCAGAAGTGACGAGCGCCACCCAAGGCTGAAGCATAGAGGAGTTGGTGTGAATTTTCTCTGTTCTCATTCCCCTTGCCATGGTGACCCTGGAAGCCATGTGTTCCATGTGGCATAGCAACAGGGTGGCACTAGCCTGGATCCCCAAGTCACCACTTAGAAGGGAGTGGTCCTGTCACGCTGCTGGGCCCACTACAAACCTTGTGAGAGCAGAAATAGACCTTATCTGTTCAGCCACTGAGATACCAGGGTTTGCCTGTTATTATAGCAGAGCATAGCCTACCCTGATTGTGCCCAGAAAGAACTTCGTGACTGAAGGGAGAGTTTGGCTTTGGGTATGGCTGAATCTTGGGATGCGAGCTCTGTTACCCAGCTCCTGTCTCCCTCTCTGGCTCTTGCCTCTACTGTGTCTGGATTGATGTCATTTTTGGTGGGTTTATCCTTCCTGGTCACAAATGTCTGTGATAACCCCTGGGCAGATAGTTTTTCTTCTAGGTTCACATTCAGAGGAAGAGGAGGAGTCTCTTTCTTCACCCCTGGGATAAGCCTTGAGTTCCTGCCAATAGAGTGAACTTAGGCCCACCTCTCCCTTTTCAGCCAATCTCAGGATCCCACTCGTGTGCCAAGGCTAAGAGAAGAGCCCCGTTCAGACGTGGGGAAGGAAGGCTGGGGAGGGGGTGAACACAGATGAACACTGAGGCTTTGCTAGGCTGGAAGCGGACGCCCTGGTGGCAGACGACCAAGGCCCACTTGTGTGTTCAGGGAGTGTTTGAATGCATGCGTGGACGGATGAATGAGTGAGCGAAACAAATCAATGAATGAGTGCTGGATTAGTGGATACTTTGATGAATCACCCTCTCTCTTGCCTCAAGGGGCTTGAAGCCTGGTAGGTGAGTTAGCTTCATAAAACAGTAATTTATAGCAGCAAGTGATCAGTGAAGCCCAAGAAACATTGGGAAGAGGGGAATTAACTCAGATCTGGTGATGGAGGTGACATGATTTACGGTGTCTCCGAGAAGATATTGCAGAAGTGTTCATTTCTAAGTGGGTTAAACTAGCTGGGTTTTGAAGGTAGAATAAGAACTTGCCAGAGAGACAGGGAGGGAAAGGGCAGTCCAGGTGGCAGGAACAGCATGTGGCAAGGTTTGACTAAGTTGTTGGGAGGCAACTGCCCGATACCTGATAGAATGAGACAGAGGAGGACGTCTTCTGATTTTGTTTCTATTGACTCTGTCCAGTTACCATTCCTATTAGTCTTTTCGGTTTCAGATGCTACAATTAATGTTTGTTTTTCTGCAGGTGGTACAATTGGAAAGCTTTCTCTTTCCTCTGCTTTTTCCTGTCCGATTCTCCCTGACACAGACACACGTGGACTGCTGCACCTCCCACCCCCTCGCCACTCTCAGGCTTTTGATAGAAATTCCCTTCTAAAGCCTAGCCAGCCGTTTCTGACTTGTTCAGGAAGGTGTCATTTTGTGGGTCAAGCCTGTGGTGCTGAGAGACTTCTGCTTCTTAAAAGAAGGCTCTGCAGTTTGGTCCTCAGGGATGGCACCTGAAGACTTCCAGCCTGAAGATCTGTAGCAGATTTGCTTGGGTGTGATTGGGAAACACCTTGTGAAAAACGTTGCCTGAGGGTGCCTGTCCTTTTAAAGGTGGCCCTTGATATGCGATCATCAGACTTAGGACCTTACCTCCCATAGCCTGATGTTCTTGTTTGTTTTATTTAAAGGATCTCAAATCTTCTGTCACCTGCCTGTTCTCTTGCGTTGAAGGGCTGACACAAGGCACAGTGGCCCTGGTGATAGGTTTGCAGAAGCCGTGGTTTGACTACCCCTGTCCAAGCCTGTATGTAAGAATTGCTGCTAACATCTCTCTGAACACCTGTCTTACGTGGAATAAGTAGAAACTTTCCCCAAAGTGGCTCATTCACCTAGAAATGAATGAATAAAGGAATAACTGTGAAATATAAATGAATACAGTTGATACCGTTTAATAAGTACATGCTATGTGTCAAAAACTAGGTGGCAGCATCGCATGCACCCTCTCATTTAATTCTCACACCAACAGGTCAGGAAGCTGAGGCTCAGAGAGGGTGAATAGAATAACCTGAGTCACACAACTGAGAAGTGGTCGAACTGGTATTTGGAGCCGGTTCTGATGGTTGCATTGGCTGTGATCCTGTCACCTGGCCATTCAGACAGGGCCTTCGCTTACCGAGGTGTCGCTGTGGGATGTCACGGCCCTCGTTGGAGGTGAAGCTTGCCATTTCTGTTTCCCAACACATTTTATGACTGTCTTCTAGGAGAAAGCTCTTGAAATAGACTTGAAATTGGACCTGGAGCAACTTGGGGGTTTTGTCGCTTCTCCTGGCTCATTGCAGTACAAATTATCAAACAAATGAGTTCTGTAGCCCGGCTAATAACATGCTTTGATCCAATAGCTCTGTAGGAAGAATAGGTTGAACATTTAAATTTAACCCACTTTCGGGGCGCGTTTGAGTGGATTACAAAAATAAAAAGCATAGAGAACCCTTTCACTCAGTGCACTTTGAGCCGCTCTGTTCTTCTGGGCAGGTGTCTCTTCATGGTGGTTCAGATCCTTGCCAGGCTGCCTGCTTACGTCTGTTCAGCGCCTAGACGCTGCCAGGCGCTTTTCTGAGCGCTTTATCTCACTTGATCCTCCAGGTCACTCGAAGTGATGGTATTACTCTTATCTCCGTCCTGTACGGCGGGAAACTGAGGCGTGCTGAGGTGACTGCTGTGTGAGCTCACACAGCTGCTGTGGCAGAGCTGGGAGTGAAATTCCAGGCCTGACAGCTTTCTGAGAACCTGCCTTTTCAGACCCCTGACCTGCCTCCCCCGCCTCCCAACCTCAGAACTTTTACTTGCCGAGCTGTCCGCAGCTCTTAGTTGTGTTTTTCAGGAAACAACCCTGTCTCACAGCTTGCTTTGGGCTAGTTTTTCCCCATCAGCATCCCGCTTTTTCCACCGCTTCCGGTGACGAAGGTAAACTTTACTTCTGTCCCTGGTGAAGCGGGGACCTGAGTACACTCTGTCTGCTCGGGCTTCCTTGACGTGACTCACAGCTTCCATTTCAGTCCCCAAACTCAGCTTTGCCAGGCAAGCTGTCAGCCTCTTTCATATGGTGACAGGTACTTCTTAAAAAAAGTTTCTTTCCCCTTCACAGAACCTTGAAAGTGCCCCAACTCACTGACTTCTTGGGTCATGCAGGCAACTGTGGCCTGCTTTGGGCAAAGAATGATGCTTCTTTTTCAGTGAAGGAGATTGAAATTGGGTTCTTTGGCCTTTTTTTTCTCCCCACACCCTCCAGGTGGTTTAAAAAAGAAATCCATTTTGAACAATGTAAAGACAGAGATGGGAGACCAGTCTTACAAAATCTTGAAAACTTTTTTCTACAAAGACCAGCTTCCGTGGCCCAGCTCTTTCGTTTCCAGATGCCTGAGATGAGTGCGTCTGAAAATGAGTCCTTTAAATTCCTGTCTTCTCTTCTAAATGAAATGTGTTCTGGGGTAACAACCCGATTCCTACCATGTAGAAATTATTTTCCCTTTGTGAGGAAAAGTGGATTTAAATGCAAAAACATTACCTTTCTGTCGCCTTGAAGAATCTTTTCTGCTTTGGTAGCAAAAGGTTGTGCAATTGGTGGAAAATTCCTGCATCCCTTCGCCGTAGCTCAGGAGGAGAGCAGGTTATCGGTTTCTCCGTAAATAGCGTAACGACTGCCTTCCCAGTGTTTGAGGTTTGAACTGCTTTGATGGCATATATTTTAGAGCAAAGTGGTGGTCAATTTGGATGAAAAGTGATAAAAATCGACTGGATTAAATGGGCTGTCAGCAGTTAAAATGCCATTTTACATCAGAAACTTGGTGCCAATAGCCTTTATGTATGTAGGGAAAGAAAGGTAAATTTCCTGCAATTATTTTTTTTGACACATCAGAATTAGAACTTTTATTTTTGTATAATATTTCACAGTTTCTAGATCATGGATCAGAAAACTTTTTTCTATAAAGGGCCAAATAAGAAGTATTTTAGGCATTGCGGGCGACACGGTCTCTGTCACAGCCACTCACCCCTGCTACTGTAGCACCAAAGCAGCCTCAGACAGTCTGTGAACAAGTGGACCTGGCTGTGTTCTAATAAAACTTTATTTATCAAATCAGGTAGTGGGCCGGAGCTGGCCAGCAGGGGGTAGCGTGCCAGCCCCTGATCTGGATGATTTTACCTATCTGATGATGACGGTGGTGGTGAGATCATAACACTGTGGGTCAGTACTGTGCCTGCTGTGGGCCAGGCAGGTGCGTTATAGAGGAATAAAGTGAGGCTCAGCTGTGTGCTAGTAAAACTTTATTTATGAAAATTTTTATTTCCAAAAAAGCAAAAGTCAACTTCTACAGTTGAAGGAGACATACTTCTATATGGGTGGTGGTGGTTGTTGTTATTATTATTTTGGGTGCCGACTATCATTTTCTGCTTATTGTTGTTGCTTGTGTTATCTGCTCTGCTGGCATTTTGGAAACTTTCTGTTCAGTAGTACCTTTTACAAAGCACAGTAGACTCTCTTGGAGCCCTGTTTTAGGGTAAATACATTTTGAAAGAAATCTCACCAATTTCTAAAAGTTTCCTCAGTTCAGGAGAACCCATTCTTGGCTCTTTAGGACAGTGGCCATTGCACGAGATCTCAAGTAATTTGATTAGTTACATTCTTGCATCACTAGGAATAAAAGTAACACACGATCGTTGAAAAAATTACAGGTAAGGAAAACTTAAAAAAAAATTCACTTGCAGTTCATCCCAGAGAGAATCACTGTTGACACTTCGGAGTCTGTTACGACAACATTTTGTTCCCATAATTATCATATAAATGTAGGTACTATTGGTCACATACTATCTGCTTTTTTTTTAATTGAAGTATAGTCAGTTTACAATGTTGTGTCAGTTTCTGGTGCACAGCATAATGTTTCAGTCATACGTATACATACATAGATTCATTTTCATATTTGTCATTATAGGTTACTACAAGGTATTGAGTAGAGTTGCCTGTGCTACACAGTATAAACTTGTATATTTTATGCATAGTAGTTAGTACCTGCCAATTTCGAACTCCTATTTTATCTCTTACTCATTTTTGGCTGGACTGTATTGAGTTTTTCAGACTTGGGATCATACTCTCTGCAGAGTTTTAGAACTTTTTTCATTGAAGTCAGATTCCCACCCTAAAGGCGTTGTCAGCAGTGGGTGGTTTAGTCGCGCCATTTCTAGTGCACAGTGTGACCTCCCAACAGGTGGTCAGATTTCCAGCTCAACAGCCTTTGAAAGGGTAGGAATCTGCCCTCGGTCAAGAGCACATATGTCTTCCCTCTGGGTTTGTGCAAGTGAGTGTAAGGTCACACTCTGTGCCATCCAAAAGTCTCCCTCCAAAAGCTCATTTGTAAGAAATGGTATGCACACGCACCTGCCTGAAGGTCGGGTGGTCTGTCCACGTGAGACCCTCTTGTCTTTGGGTCAAGCTAGTTCCTGGGCAGCACATGCAACATGAATCGTCTTTCCACTTAAAGAAATATTCTTTTACAGTTTACCATGAAGCTGTCAGCCTGAGTTGAAGGCTGCAGACCAGCAGCCAGTGACGGCATCTAGCCCAAAGGGGTGTTTTCCTTGCACATGTAGAGTTGATCTGAATGTTCTTTTTATTTTTTGAATTATTTTTTCAATATATTTTTATTGAAGTACAATCAGTTTATAATGTATCAATTTCTGGTGTACAGCATAAAGCTTCAGTGATACATGCACATACATATATTCATTTTCATATTCTTTTTCACCATAAGTTACTACAAGGTATTGAATATAGTTCCCTGTGCTCTACAGTATAAACTTGTTTATTGGATTTTTTGAGAATCCTGCTGTATTTCGACACGAGAGACACTCCTGCAGAGTTCAGTAGGTGTTGTGTGCAATTCAGTGGGTTTGTAGGTGTAATTCTTGGTGTACCTGTGAGAGAGGGCGAGCTGGGTCTCTCTACCTCTGCCATCTCGGCACCTCCTCTGTTCTTTTTAAATTGCAACTGACTTGGCCAATGTTAAACTCTAGATTTGAGCCCCACCCTAGCGAAACACTTGCCTGCACGCATCAGGAGAGACACAGGCAGCCATGTCTCTAGCATTGCTCATGATGACAGAACATTCAGTGCAACTGGAACATCCGTCAGTGAGAGAGATTTTTAAAGTGTGGTGGGCGTGGCATAGCAATCAGTACAGCAGTGGGAATGGATGAGCCTCAGCTGTGCACGTCAGCGTGGGTGGGTCTCGGGAGTACCGTGTGGCAAGTTGCAGAACATGTTTATTTATATAAAGATGAGGAGAATGTAGAATGGAACAGGAGGTAGGTTAGGAATCCATGCATGTGGTAAACCATACAGAAAACCAAAGGGATGACAAGTATAAAAAGCAGGGTAGTGCTAACGAGGAGAGGTTCTCGAGAGTACCAGACCGTTCTGTATCTTAAGTGATACAGGCAGTGAGGGGGTATGCAGGTAATTTGTTTTATTACTGTTACTTACTTCCTACATGTATCTATGATAGTTCTTCTTTTGTGTACTTGAAATATTTCATAATTTAAAACATTGGACTTTCTGGAAGCATGCAGCCCATATTCCCACACAGGGGCAGTTGGGTGGAGCTGAGTCACTGCTGCCTCCTTCAGATGCTAGACAAACTTTTCCGCTTATTACAGTCCTTACCTGCCTACCACCCGCTGCTGTTCTCCCAGCCCAGCCCATCTCAAGTGTTTTCAGTGGCATTTGAGTTTCTGACCTCCATCCTTGGGGTATTAGGAGATACAACCTGCAGAAAATCACTATTGTGTTTTTTGCAGGCAGGTGGGTAAGGATGTTGTTGATGATTCGCATTGTGTGTAATGTAAGTAACTTCTGTGTGACAGAAGTACCAGGAATGATTCTTCGGACTGAATAGTCAAGTCTTTGGGATGCTGTGAATGTGGCCACTGATCATGTTTTCTTCTTTGCCTTGCCTGCTAGGAAGCTCAGAGGCAAATGTGGGCTTATTGTCAGCTAAAGTAGAGACATTGTAACATATGTGTTCTATTCTAATGTGTTGCTATTGGCTTCATATGTTCTTCTGCCTCTCCTCCCTCCTTTACTACTTAATTTTAAAATAGTATTCCATAATACACGTGTTTACAAGTGGCCATATTATTTTAGGAAAAAGAGGATATAAATTCTAAATTCTCATTTACCTAGAATGATGGCAGACTATGGGTTTTTGAGAACATTCTGGAAATCTGAGTCTTATCCAGAATGTTTTATTCACAAAGCTGCCTTGATCATCTATTTCAGCCGTGTGGGTTACTAATTTTCCAAGAATGAGAATATAATTAAAATACACTTAACACTAAAATGCAACTGAACATAATTTGATCTTCGATAATTTAGAAGGCAGTTAAGGAGCTTGCCTTGCCTCAAGGCCATAATTACGAACATCAGTTATCATAGTGTGACACTATAAAAAAAACTGGTTATTTTAGCTTTCTGATGATTTGAAATCTGTAGCAACTAGAATTTAGAGTCAATGTGTGAAGTGTATGTATGTGTGAAGTGTGTGTATATACACATATACACACATACATATATACATATACCTATAGGACCTATATATATATATATATATACAATTTTTTTGAGCCCCTACATATGAATAGCTCATATGTGATTCCATAGCTATGAGTGTCAGAACAGGGCAGGCATGTGGGCCATAGTAGAAGGAGTTCGGTTCTCCAAACATTTACCAGATAGTGCCTCCCGTGTGCTGAGTGCTGGAAAAGTCTTTGCTTTTTAATTCACTGCAAAATACAGGAATGTAAGTAGATTTTTTTTTCTAAGTGTTGACTGCCTTGACAGCACAGATTGGTCCCTTACCTCAGCGTGAAGGGAGTAGTGAAGGGGTCACTGCGCCACGAAGTCGCACGTCCGTCGGGAAGCAGAGTGTGGGTGGGTTGGAAAGATCTAAGAAGGCCCCGGACAGCCTGGTTTGTTTAAGGGGGCTTATCTCTTTTTTTTCATCCTTATCCTCGTGGCGATGGGGGGGCTGGTGGAGGGGCTGGTGGAGAAGGTGGTGGTGGTGTTGCAGGAGGTGGTGATGGTGGTGGTGGAAATGGTCGTGTTACTGATGGAGGAGGGGGTGGGGGTGAAGGTGTCGTTCATAGAGAAGGGGGTGGTGGGGAGGCAGCGTCATTGATGGAGGATGGAATGTCGGCGGAGGTATTACTGGTGAAGTGGTGGAGGTGGTATCACTGCTGGCGGAGGTAATGGTGGTGGCGGCGGGGTTGGTGCTGAGACAGGAGGCCATGGCGTGGAGGTGTTATTGATGGAGTCAGAGGTGGTGGCGGCGGGGGTGGTGGTGTGGGAGGCGGGGTTGCTGGGTGCCGCATTTACTGAGCATTTCTGTACAGGCGCTGTGCTAAGCACTCTCCACGTATGTGTGTCATTCAGTCCTCTCCCACCCAGCAACCCTGTGAGGGGAGATATGTTTTGTATTTTCCATTTTATAGATGAAGAAACTTGAGGCATGAGGAAGTTGAGGACATTCCTCAAGAGAAGGGATTGAGCAGAGGTGCCCCAGGCCTGCATATGGGGCTCATTCCCTCACCTCCATCAGGTCTTCACTCAGACGCCCAGGGGTGTCTTGGCGGGCCCTTCCCTACCACCCTATTTTCCCCAGCTTTGTTGAGAGGTTATTGACACATAACCTGTGTGAGTTGAAGAGGTGTACAACGTGATGATTTAATGCATATAGAGTGAAATGATCACCATGGTAAGGTTAGTTAACACCTCCATCCCCTTGTGAAATTGCCGTGTGTGCGTGTGATGTGAGAACACTGAGGGTCTACTCTCTTAACGGCTTTCAAGTAGACAGTACAGTATTGGTAGCCTTAGTCACCATTCTGTACGTTAGATCCTCAGAACTCACTCATCTCATAACTGCAGGGTTGCCCCTTCCACCAACATCTCCATTTTCCCCGGACCCCAGCGGCCACCACTCCACTCTCTGCCCCTGAGTTCAGTTCTTTTCGATTCCACATCTAAGTGAGACCACGTGGTTTTTGGCCTTCTCTGACTCCTTTCACTCGGCGTAATGCCCTCAAGGTCCATCCACGTTGTTGCAGATGGCGGATTTCCTTCTTTTTCCGACCACCCTGTTTAAAGCTCTCCCCTCTCCCCCATGGACGACCATTCGAATCTCCTCTCCCGGCTTTGCTTTTTTTCGTCTTAGTTGTCTTCTGACTTTCTGTTCCACCTACGCTGTCTGTTGTGCGTCCCATCAGAACATAGACTCCACGAGGGTGGGCGGTTTGGTAACTTGCACCGCCGCGGTGTCCCCAGCACTGGCGTAGGGCCCGGCACACAGTGGGACTGATACCGGCCCGAGAGCTTGTGGTCTCGCCACCCCCTCGTGGGAAAAGTGGCCCCAGTGTTGCCAAAACATCTCTTTGTTAAGAGAAGTCACACATCTGCGTTTTTTCTGAAATCGTAATTTCAAAATGCTAGCAACCGATTTTAATCATAAACACCCAGGGAGTCCAACAGAATACATCGCGTGCTGAATTCGACTTGCTGGCTGCCCGCTTGTATCCCTCTGCCGGTGCTGCAGGAGAAGCACCTGAGCCCTGTAAGTAGAGCTGTGCGCGGGTTACGTTTACACTTTATGAAGACCACTCAGCAGCTGGGACATCCGGACCGACGTGGGGTGAGGAGGCCGGTGCGGTCACGCCGCCCAAGGTGGCAGGGATCCCGAGAGCACAGAGCAGAGGGCCTCGAGACCTGGACCCCCTCGTCCCCAGTGGCAGCATGGCACTTCACTTTGGCGGTCATGTTGCACCATCTTCAGAAAGCAGCCGTCGGGGGCCCGGCCTCAGCACAGCCTGAGGCTGAAGGAAAGCTCAGTGACACCGATTCTTTATGTGAAACCTTGCTGTTTGGTTCATTATAGATTTTTGTGTATTAATTTTCAATTTTCAAAATATTGCATGAAAGCATTATTTATCATGATGTCTGATTTGTTGGCACTTCCTTAAATCGTGCATCTGACCCCTAGTCACCCCAGTCCCACCCTGGAAAGCAGATTGCTCTTGACATGGGGACCCATCCAGGCTCTGAAAACCTCTGACAACAGAATTGCAGTTTCCTAATTAGGCTTCTGTGGGCTTTAAACAGGAAAAAACAGTGTTTCCACTCAGATTTTGGTCAAATTACTTGCCCCTTTTATGTGGCGAGGTGGAATATTGGCATTCTGTAACCTGTGGTGATTTACCACGGGCCTCTAAAGACATCTTGCAATTTGTTGAAATAGTGGAATCTTTGGAGAATTAGACTGTTACAGAGCTTTTGAAACCTTCGTCCTGTTCTGGCGAAGGCGAGTGTGTAAATGTCTTTGAATGCATGTTTCACCGCTTTCACAGCCGCACTCCCTCTAGTCGAAATTGAAGGCAGCTTGCACGTTTAGTGATGATGGCTCACGGGAGCCCAGGGCTGATGGCAGAGCTCCTGCTGCCGCGGCCCGGCCTCTGGGAATAATGGCAAGACGTTCGATTTCGCTTCCCCAGCACTTTGGAGATTCTTCAAAAAAGTTATTAGGGATCTGACAGCCAAGGGCAGACTTGTCAGCCGGGCCGTGCTGTTGGACTCACCATGACCGCCAGTGTCCTGAGGAGGCGGGGTGCTGGTCTTGGCGGAGGGCGGGTAGGTAGAGTCGCTGCTTTTCCAAGCTTTGTCTTCAGACTGAGAGCACTGGGGGTTGCAGGTCCCCAAGTGCCTGTGCCTCTCGCCCCTCGTGAAGGGAGGGGACGAGGGAAGTGGAGCACAGTCCTAGAGAGAGTGGCTGTCTGGTGGGACCCAGGCTGGAGTCTTAGCAATGGGCATTCCTGTGGTGGCTGGCCGGCCAGAACCAGGCCCCTCCCCTTCTCTGCACCTCAGCATCCTTGTTCTTAAGTAGTTGACAAACAGGCTATTCTAAGAGTAGATCTCAGAAGAGAGCTCTGGAAACTGTGATGGCTTTGATAACAGGAAGATACAGGTTCAAATTCTGGGTACTCAGAACATCAAGTCTAAATTTTCTCCTCCATCAAGTGGGGCTGTGATGCCAACTGCGTGATTGTCATGAGGATGGATGAGCGTATGTATCAGGTGCTTGGTGGGCCGAGGGTGTGGGGTCAGCGAGGTGTGGCACCGTCAAGGGGACGGGGACCCCCGTTTGCTCTCACACATAGGGTGGATGCGGTCCTGTCGCTGAGTGAGGAGGTGCCATGTCGTGAACTGGAGGAACAGAGTCGCTGCACGTGGAACTGTCACCACGCTTGTTTCATGAACGGGGGAGCAGATGCAGGAGGTCCTGCCACACGAGGGCTGGGCAGGGTCCGTTTTCCTCATGGTTTTATCCTGCGTGTCTGAAGGCAGGCTGCTTAGCTTCTGTAAACATTTGCTGAAGGCACGTCTAGGCCAAGAAGAGGCAGGAAGCCGTCAGTGTAGAATCTGTGGGGGCCACTCGGGCTCCTGAGCGGTCTCGTGTGTGTCGCACCCTGGAGTGGCTCTGTCTGCACAGAGGCCAGTGCGCGGCTTCCTTCTGTCAGGGCTTGGATTTCACACTGATGTGGCGGGGCTAGTCATTAAAATGATGAAATTTGCCCCCACCTGTCATCAAAGTGCTGCCACCGACTCCCCGTGTCGTCTTTCACCTCCACAGTGACCTTGACCCTCGGGACCCTTGGCCCATTACCCACCCTGCTCTGAGTGTATTTCACAGCCTGCAGCATAGGTGACACCTTGCTGACCCTTGGCCGGCAAATGCCTGCTATCCCTCTGTCCCCCACCAGCTGGCGCTCCACCTGGTCCCCTCTCCTGGCAGCTTCAGGGACCTGCAGCCTCTGCTCTGTCTATACTGACTGTTCAGTACTGTGCCCATTTTCCCGCGGGGCCTAGGGCGGTCCCAGATTTGATTCAGGTCGCTAGGTGGCTGCCGGGGTGCAGCACCACACCGGCCCCCGACAGATACTGCCCTCAGCTGTCGTCATCTCTAATTGTACGTGCTGGCTTGCTCTACAAATTCTTACCAAGCACCCACGCCGCGCCGCGCCTGGGTGCCAGGGGTGAACAGTGAACAGAGGAGGAAAACCCTTGACTCGGTAGGCACAGAGCCGATGGCTGCAATGCGTGTGTGATATTCACTACCACTATTTACACATAAATGATGTTCCTAAACGGGTACAAATTAAAGACAGTTCTGTCAGTTTCTCAGCTGGAGAGCCTTGGCAACACACAAGGATATTTTTATGTAATGAGCAGGAACGCTGAGGTACGGCGATCACAGGTGTGGTTATGTAAGCTGTTGATTATGCCTGGGGACATTAGAAGACCGCCAGCCTGCTGCATGGGGAAGGGAGAAGAGTGAGTCACGGACATGCGGGTCACGGTTGGCTGGGGATAATGGGACAAATGTGAGTGGTTGTGCTAGGGACTACTGAACAGGCAGCCTCGCTGCAATAGAAAGCTTGTCTCTCCTTGGGGCATCAGCAGAAACCACTGTAAGATAAGATTACCCGACAGGTGTGGCTGGGAGTGATTGTGGTCTCTGAAGCCCCGCTCTGCTATCTGTGTACCCCAAGAGAGGGGAGCGAAGTGGTGGGTTCCTCCTGAGAGTTCTGGGTCTGCTGGAGTTGGGTCCAGCTCGCAAAACCTTCGGTGTAGACAGAGCGCTGTGTTAGCCACTGAGCGGACTCATCCTGCCCCCAAGGTGCTCGAATGGGGACATGCACAGATACACATCTAACTAGCCGTTCCCCACAGCCCTGCCCGCGCCTGCAGCTGATCACAGAGCAGCAGCCTGCAGCCTGCCAGTGTTCACTGCCCTGAAGGTGTTACATGCTCTCTGCCCAGGTGTCTGCTCCTCAGGAAGTCCCTCCTCCCTGATCCTCATCTCCCAAGTCCCCTACCTCCTCGCACAGTGCTCTGTACCTCCCCACCCTCCAACTCCTTTATTTTCTTCCCAGCACCTGCACTAATGTGTGTCCTACCTGCCTTTGTCGGCGAGCTCGTCCGCTCTGTGAGAGCAGAGATTGCTTTGTTCCCCGTGTTATCCCAACACACAGTAGGTCCCTCACAGGCATGTGTGAATGAAGGACCGCTCACGAGGACCCCGGAGGTGGGGGCCCTCGTCCTCACTTTGCAGCTCTCGCCCTGGGAGTGAGGACGAGGCCGGGCCAACTCACAGCTTGAAATCACTGTCAGTTACCACCTGGCTGGAGGTGTGGCGTGGTTTGGAGAAACTGGCAATTTCCCTTAGAAAAGGCAGTGGATGGGTGAACCTCCCGGTAATTATGCTGAGTGAATAAATTCAGACCAGAAGTGAATATTATACTGGATGATTCTGTTTACATAAACTTCTAGAAAATACAGAATCACCTACAGAGACAGGAAGCAGATCAGTGGCTGTATGGGGGTGGGCTGGAGAGGGCGGGAAGAGGGGATTAGCAGAGGGCCTCGGGAAATGGATATGTTCACTGGCTTGATTGTGGTGATGGTTTCATGCGTGTAAACATCCATCAAAACGTACAAATTACACACCTTGAATATGTGCAGCTTATTGTATGTCAATTATACCTCAATAAAGTTGCTTTAAAAAAATAATGAGCAAGGCCAGAACTGCCCAGGGCATTCTGGCAGGCTTAGGAGCAGGGCCCCACCGCGGGAGAGACTTAAATCCACCCATTCAGGGAAGAACAACTGTAGTGAGCAGCGCATCCGCCATAGGGGAAGTTCGCTGTTTCTTAAATAACCGCTGTGGAAGGAGGGAAGGAGGCATATAATGA
The DNA here is from genome assembly GCF_009834535.1 of Camelus ferus. NCBI lineage: Eukaryota > Metazoa > Chordata > Mammalia > Artiodactyla > Camelidae > Camelus > Camelus ferus. The sequence continues at coordinate 28,118,276 of NC_045713.1, read as the reverse complement.
GACGAGGCTTCCCTGGGAGGACCATCACCTACTTATAAATTGTAGTGAGGGGAAAGTAAATAAGGCTTCCTTTAAAAAGTTATAAACCACGCTGATCATTTATAATCAGCTCCACAGAGCAAGGATGCATCGCTGAAAAATCAAGCTCTTTGTTTGAAACCCTGTCAGGCACTCTGAGGAGTTGCTTTCCGGCTTTCTGAAACCCCCCTGAACCAGGAGCTTTTCTTTCCAACCCTTCAGTGCTTCTTCTCCCAGAGGTTGCTGGACATGTGTCAAGGGGTCCTCCACCAGGTTCCATCACAAAGGCGACAGACAGGACCTGAAGGCTCCGGGGAAGCCTCCTGAGCTTCTCCTGGAATCCCACCCTCCCACTCGCAGATACTGTTTAAAATCTTGCCCAGGTGTTGTTTCCTCCTGGCAGCCCTCCTGGACTTCTTGGGCTGGGGTAGGTGCCTTCCTCCATCCTCATTTCCAGTTTCGTTTTCCCCTTTGCTCACTGACTGCCCTGCACTGGTCTCCTTTCATTTCTTCCCAAAGCCCCTATACTCGCCGTTCTCTCTGCCTAGAATGTTCTTCCCAGAGCTGGTGGCTCTTCAGCCTTCAAACCTTGAACTCTCACTTCCTAGAGAGGTGTTTCTGATTGCATGCTCACGGAGATTAGTCTCAAACCCTTCATTGTCCTTCCTTCAGAACCGCATAGTCTGAATTTCTCGTGTCCTTGTTTGTTGCCTGCCTGCAGTTGGGATGTGAGCTCCATGGAGCAGAGAGTGGCTGCCACTGCTATGTCTCTGGCACCTAGAACAGGTGGGCAGCATTGCTGGGGCTTGTTGAAATGAGGGTCTTCGTTCAGCTTAACAGAGACAGATGATCAGTGGGTTAAATGAGATGAAGTTACTTCTCTCCTACATGAAAGTCTGAGCTGGGAAGTGGTCAGGCAAGTAGGCAGCTCTTCTTCGTGAGAGTATTTAGAGACCTGGGACCCAGGTTCCTTCTGTCTTGTTGCTTTGCTGGCCTGCAGGAAGGGAGAAAGAGAAGGGAGAGCCAGCACCTTGGCTGTATGACCCAGAAGTTGTCCACATCACGTATTCATATTCCTCTCGGCAGAACTTAGTCTCGTGGCCATGCTGAGCTGCAAGGGATGCTGGGAAATGTAGTTTTTCTCTGACAGCGATGTGTCCAGCACCTATGGCATCACTCCATCTCACACCAGAAGGCCTGGAACACTACGTTCCTCTGTCTTCTGAATAGTTCTTGAGTGGTTTAGGAATTATAATGGAGCAAAACCTTTAGCAAACCGTATATCCTACCACATTGCTCTGGGGCTGGCAGAGTCCCCGTGGGCACCATGTTTTGCCCAATAACAGGTGCGTCATCTGCTCGAGGTGGATGGGAGTAGCAGGTGGAGAACGAGGCTTTCCGCCTCAGGTGGGAGATCCACGTGTGTCTTGGATACAGACCCTGCCTGGAGGGAGGAGAGCTGCTTCTGGTGCAGAGAGGATTGAGTTAGGAAGGCAGGACCGTGCAGCTTTATTTGTGTTCTTTCTTAGACAGGAGTGTGGGATCTAGCAGTTAGAACCTCATTTCTAAGGACGTGTATAGTCACGGAAGCTTAAAAGTTTTGAGCTCCCATCCCACCACTGCAGAAGGACCCTCGTTAAAAGTAATGACAACGTTTCCAGCTGTCTTTTGTTGAGAGCTGCTGTTTTGAGAGTATGAGCGACAGTTTATCTGTGATGCTGCAGTGACTCATCCCAGGAACTGAGCGAGGCAGTGATTGAGCATACCCATTTTACAGATGAGAAAACTGATACCCCAGGAGGAGAGGAAATGGTATCGGCAGTAGCCACATGAGGTGTCTACTCTGCTCTTGGCACCTGTTAGCTCAGTTGCCTGTAACAGCCCTGTGGGGTAGTGTTGTTGCTTACTTTGTGAACTATCAAGGCATTTAAACAGGAAGAAGGAAGGACAAACATTCTTTCTCTTGGAAGTTTCCTGGATGGCAAGGACTGCTTGGGCATAATTAGTTTGTTGGTGGCAGGTTTGCCCTCCGATATGGCCGCTGCCTTTCAGTAACCAACCCTGACGCAGTAGACATGGCCACTGTCCAACAATGAGGAAAATCGGTGGCTCCAAGGCCAACTTATTGATAGAAAAACCATTCTTCTATTCAATGAAATATTGATTGATTAGTGAATAAGCAGATGAGGCAGACACAGAGGACACTTGTTTGTCCCAGCAGTCCCAGCAGAGGACCCGAGGTGCACCCCATGGCCCAGTCATGCTGGTGGTGGCAGCAGGTGAAGAGTCCCCGATTGGCTTAACCTTATTGTATGTTCCACCTTGGGGTGAGGTGAGGAGCCTCTTGCCCAGAATTACATGGGGTCCTTGGTGGAAATCAGAGGTCATCACAAGAAAGGCAAGGAATGGCCCCAGCGTGGACAGTAGGTGACCACTGCAGACCTCGTGGGATTCTGCCCCGTGGGAAAGTGCAGGGAGTCTAGTGCTGGGGTGGACTGTGTTCTTTGATTGAATGTCCCAATTGATGAAAAGAATCTGCGGTATGCATCTTTTGTTTGCAGTATACGTGGTTAGATTATTTGTAACAAACAAAGCAGAAACCAAAAACCTTCACAGATGACAGGTAAAAATAGAGCTAAATTGGAGTTCTAACATTTCTTTCAGTCCCAGGGGACTGTCTTGAGTGCCCTGCTCTGATGACCTCTGGTGTAAGGCAGTTACCTAAGGCTGAGTCATCCCCTTGCCACTGCGTCTTCACGCCATCTCCTTAGGTTGAGTCATTCCTATTCTGCTGCCGTGACTTTTGCTGTATCTGCCCACCAGTACTGATTTGATATTTTCTTTAAATTGGCTCTCATTTTTTGCCCAAGGTAAATTTATTTATAAAGAAAGCCAGTATCATTTGCCATCGGGAGAAAATAACTGGAAAGTACCGCAGTGAATACAAAACAGCTGTTAGTTTCTGGCCAGATACTGTCACCCACCCAGAGGCAGAAAGGGAGATGAGCAAAGGTTAGAGCAGAGGCAGCCAGCTGAGCACCGGACTGAATCTCAGGGGAGACTGAGACTGTGCTAAGGGAAGAGCTTGGTCTTCGGGACTCAGCAGTGCTCTCTCTGGTGTCCAGGCACCACAGAAAACGATCCTGGGTTCCGAATTCCTTGCTTGGGAAACACCAGTCAGGTGGTTGGGCTCTCAAGAAGGATGGACATGAGTTTGAGTACTGACTTTATCCCTTCACTCCTGTGCCTCAGCTTCTACATCTGTAATATGGGTCTACCTTGAAGGGTGGCTGGGATTAGATGGAATTACATTTTCAGATCTCTTCACACATAACATGCAGTTGATAGATGTAAGCTTTTATCATCAGTGGTTTGTTATTTGAGCTGTCCTGTATTGTTTCATGAGTCAGTCCCCTTTCTCAGCATTCCTTGAGCTCTGGGGGGTCCCTTTAGTTTCCACTGAGGACCATATCCTTGGAGCCTCAGAAAACAGAGCAGCTCACCACCAACTGGTCCCTGGATGCCGTGAAGACAGGCCTCACCAACACAGATGCCAGCGAGGTCTAGGCCGGGGGCATTCGTGAGGGATGGGGGTCACGGGAGGGCTGTGAGGAAGACAGGAGTGTCCAAAGAGGATGGCCCTTGGTCAGCGCCAGCTGATTCGTGCCCTGGGGGGAATGCTTCTGCCTTTAAATGTTGGCTCCTGGCTAATGCTTTCCTTCTGTAAATTACATGGGGTGAGCAAAACTTACTTGTAATCCCTGGCCTGAGCCCATCTGTCTGTTAGTTCCATCCACCACTTTTGCCTCCATGCCGTTGACCTTGAAGCTTAAGTCTTGGTTCTTCGCTCATTCATAGCTCCTTTGATGGTAAGCAGTGCCAGCAGCACAGCTCGGAGCTGACAAACGATCGTCCTAATCCAGCAGTCCATCTCTCTGGGAAAATCCCGAAACCTCCCAAGCCACCCAGACATCCGTTTTTACAGCCCCAATAACTCCATCAGGTAATGAAAGATATCGAGGGAAATTAGAGCAGCAGAAACGACAACAGCAAAGTTTCAACCAGGACACAAGCTCTGAGCGACTTCACCCAGAAGGCTCTTTCTCTCTCTCTGGCCCTTTATGTGACCATCCGTAACGGTGGGTCTGTTACAGCGATGTTGCAGAGCGACCGCCTTGTGAGAGGCACGGAAACCGTGTGATTATGCTGAAGTTTAAACTGATTTTCCTCTGCAAAATTCTGCCCTCACTAGCACTTTAGCTCATTTCTGCAGTTCTGAGGCTTCTTCCTAATGGGAAAAGAGAATCAAAATCTAAAATGCCCACGTTTTGACTGTCGCCATTCCAGTCGGCTCCTCTTGAAAGGCATCTGTCAGAAGGGCCGCATTGTTAGAGGGTCACAGGCGTCTATTTGCATGGTATCGGAGCAGATTTTAATTTGACAAGGAAATCTGCCAAAAGCAGAAGCAATGGAAGCCAGCACGAGGTGACTTGGGAAAGATTTGCTTTGTGCAAGTCAATTGAATGCGTGCTAGCAGCATTCCTTTAAAGGTTAATTGTGATACTAACCGTTAGGAAAAACCTAATTAATAATAAAGGGAAAAAAAGCCATATTTGAGTAATATTGAGGTAGTGACAAGGACTTTATAAAATCAAGAATTCAACATTAAGGTTTAGATTTGATCTTCCAGCCTGTGGCCCATTGTTCCCAGGTGGTGAAGCAGATGAAATGCATTAATTAAATATTTGGGAAGCACTTTGCTGGCTCTTCTTATTTATTATCTTGTGTGAGGTTGACATCTCGGCAATTCCTGAGAACAAAAGAACCTGCAGAGAATTCGGTTTGCTCTTTATTTTCTCAGTAAGATTATATTTAAATACAATTTTTGTCTCTCCCCCCCCCCTCTTTTTTTTCTTTTCTTCTGTCAGGGTGTGAGGGGCAGTCAGGGTTGGGAAGAGTCCTGGAAGGGTCTGATAGGGTGGGCATGAGGTGCTGTCAAGAGTCTATAGCAGGGTTGGCAAACCCTCTGTAAAGGGCCAGATAGTAAGTTCGGCTTTATGGCCACATGGCATCTCTGTTGCATCTACTTAACTGTGCGGACAACATAGAAATGAAAGGGCAGGGCTGTGCTCCAGTAAGACTTGATGTACAAAAACAGGCAACAGGGCTGGATTTGGCCCATGGGCTGGAGTTGGCCAACCCCAGGTGGAACCTGGAGTCAGCTGTCCTGTGTTTGAATCCAGGCCACTCCTGAGTCTGCAATCCTGGACAAACACTGTAGGGTTCCTGGAGTAAAATGGGGATAATACTGGTACCTAGTCTCTCAGTGCGACAGTGCCCGTGGCGCAGGGGCTGGAAGGAATGTGGGGCATGTGCGGTGTCTGTGCCTGATGGCCGGGCTCAGTGGAGGCGGCCCCGTTTGGCTGGGCATGTTCCTTTTACCACTGTGGGCATTGTCAGAGATACCTGGAAACGCCTGGAGTGCTGGGGATGGAGGCAGCTGTTAAGAGGGGAGAGAAACACCTGAGGCTTCCTGCCAGCTGCTGGAGCTCTGGGCTACTGTGTGAGGAAGCTGGAAGGGCGGTGCCGTAGGCTCGGGGTTTCACGTCTTCCACGTTGGTCAGCGTTGACGCTGTAATGAGCCCTGCACAGCTCTCTTTGTAGATGTTTAGGGTCTTGTTAAGCTTCTGAGCCCTCAGCCTTTGCAGCAGGAAGGGAGCTTCTCTAACCTGAGGAGTTTGGATGGTGTATTTGTTGGCTCAGGCCACCATGACCAAATACCACAGCCTTAGAAGATACGTGTTCATTTTCTACTGACTCTAGAGGCTGGGAAGTCGAGACCAAGGTGTCAGCAGCGTCGGTTTCCTCTGAGGCCCCTCTCCTTGGCTTGTAGACGCCGTCTTCTCCACGTGGTCCTCCCTCTGCGCATGTCTGTGTCCTGATCTCTTCTAAGGACTCAGTCATATTGGCCTAGGGCCCACCCCAGTGACCTCTTTTTACCTTAATTACTGCTTTAAAGACCCTGTCTCCACATACAGTCACATTCTAAAGTACTGGGGGTTAGGATTTCAGTATATGAATTTGGTGGGAACACAGTTCAGCCCACGACAGATAGACTCTCTGGGCACATTAAAACAGAGCATGTAAACGAGAGACAGTGTACAGAAATCAGGGAATGCAGAGCGCTGATGGGTGCAGGGAGGAAGGGGAGGAGGGCCCTAAATTGGGCCACGTGCTGGGTTCGCTCCAGTGAGGTGGCCGCTTTGGATTAGGTCCAAGCAACAGGCTACCGAGTGCCGGGTGGGCAGGGCCCTTCATGCCAGTGACGTGGGTCATGAGACTCTCGAGTTCTACAGGACCTTCCTGTGGAGCTCACCTGATTCAGGGACCATATTCAGACGGTGATGCATCCAGACAATGTCAGGGCGGCAAGAGCAGCTTCGTGGGCTCAGACTGGCCAGGCTTTCCAAAGCCCTAAAGCTGCTGCCCGCTTTGTGCCCTGGAGCACATCCTGCTTCCCTGAGCCTCGGTCTCCTCACCTGGGAAATGGAGACACATGTACCTCTCTTAGGGTGCTGGAAAGGTGTAGTGAGAACCTGCACGTGAAGCGTTTGGCCCAGGCCTCCCACAGAGTACCGCTGAGTGACGTTAGCCATCCTTCTGTTACAGCTACAGTCGTACCTCATTTTATTGCGCTTTACCGATACTGCGTTTTTACAAATGGAAGGTTGGTGGCAACCCGCATCAAGCAAGTCTGTCGGCACCACTTTTCCAGCAGCATTTGCCTCACTTCCCACCTCTGTGTCACATTTCGATAATAATCACAATATTTCAAACTTCTTCATCATCATTATTATATTTGTTACAGTGATCTGTGATCTGTGATGTTACTTGTGTAAGATTATGACTCGCTTAAGGCTCAGGTGATGAGTAGCATTCTGTAGCAATCAAATATTTTTTAATTAAGGTATGCACATTGATTTTGTTCAACACAATGGTGTTGCACACTTAATAGACTACAACATAGTGTGAACATAACTTTTACATGCACTGAGAAACCAAAACACTCTGTGACTTGCTTTGTCGTGGTATTGCTTTACTGTGGTGGTCTGGAATGGAACCAGCAGCATCTCTGATGTCTGCCAGTGTAGGTTTTGTTGTCTTACTACTGTGATGATTAAGTAAGTACTCTCAGCCAAAGATGTTTCTAGGTTGTTGGTATCCCTTGGCCTTTCAGGTAAAGATTGTTTATTAAAGTAGCTAATTCTAAAACAGACTGAATGATGGTTTCAAGTATCTTAGAGCTAAATGTAGAGAAAATTCTCCTCAAAGCTCGGTAACAAGGCCTGGCTGCCTCGCATCCTCAGAGATGGTATTTTTCATGCTGGCAACATCTCTTAAGAAACAGAACACAGGCTGTGGCCCTGGCCTCGGAGCACTTGACTCTTGGCTGGGATGTGGCCACAGACGGCAAGGCTTCTTGGAACACGACCGATTCCTGGGTGCCCTGGATTTGTGGGTCTCTGTCCCTAGAAGACCCAGCTCTGTGACAGATCGGTCACCTCCCTTTATGTGACCAGGTTCCAGCCTTGCTTGAAGAGGACTCGTCCACCCCTCCCTCTGAGCGCCCTCCGCATCAGAGTACATTGACATCGTAGCCCTGCCAGCTGCTCGCGTCTTGCTCTTTGCATACGCGTCTCCCTTGTTAAGCCTCTTTTTGTTATGACCGCCAGAAACCCATCTGAAAATGGTGGCAGCATTGTTCAGCAGAGTTCACTGACTCATGTGACAGGCTGCTCTAGGAGAGGCGGCTGCAGGTCTGGTTGGTATGGGCACTTACGTGGGGCCATGGGATGATCTCTCCCTGCCTGTCTCCGCCGGCCTTTCCTATCTTGGCTTTGTTCTCAGGGGCTCCTCACGTGTAGGGGCAGAGAAGCACCCCAGCTTCAGGCTTCCATGCTAGCAGCCCCAGCTGAAGACTGGGAGGGAGTCCCAGTGGCCACTGGGGGAGGACTCAGTAGACTGGCCAGACCCTGGCACACGCGCCAACCCCTGGTGCCTCTCGCATTGGGGTGGGCCGATCACGGTTTCCCCACACAAACTGGTCGTGCTGTTACCAGTAGACAGGAGGAGGTGCTGGGCTGCCACAGACAGCAGGCGTCCCCTAGGGCCCCCTAGGGCAGGGAACTCTGGCCTACTGGGTCTTGTTGTCTCAGCCCCTGCGCAGTGCGTGACAGATGAATCCCCGGCATTGAACCAAGTTGTCACGTGGTGATGATTTGGCTCCTCACTTGGGCCTGGCTCTCCTAATGGCTTTTGCCGTCATGTCTTCCAGCGGCACAAATGAGCTGAGAGTGGTCTGAACCCTGTGCAGCCCTGTGCAGTAGACGGGAACATGGGTTATTTTCGTGTGGACACAGGCCAGATATGGAGCACGTTTCTCTGGAGAGCGTTGGTTTTCTGGGTTCACAGTTCACAGTGAACTTAGTCCTGCTTTATCTCAGGAGGGTGGAACATGTGGAGTGGTCCTTCTTTGTTCAGCCAACAGTAAATGACTTAACTGGTGTTTTCCAGATCTGTTCCTTGACTCCTGCAAATACCATTCTCCCTCTCTGACAAAAGGGCTCTTTTCTCGGAGGGATTCAGATGTTCGTGTGTCCCATGTGTACAACTGGGCTCATTTCAGAGTGGAGCGTGTGCCAGGGTCGTCTGAGTTGGGTTTGGACTCAGTCTCTAGGCTGTGCCTTTCCCACTGACACAGTCATCAGTGGAGGCGGTTAGTTCCCAGCTGGCCCTGGCTCACTCATTTGTCCCACGTTGATTTCTCCAAGAAGCACCAGGGAAACTGGACGAATGTACATTTGCCCTGTCCCCTAATTAACAGGGATGAAAATGTGAGTGGGTGCCTCTAGTGGCACTGGGTTCTTGTTAAGGCTCCAGAACCCCCAGTACCATCGATGAGGGGCCCCTGGGACAGGGCTTGTGTGGGGTGCTCTGCCTGCGTTCTCTGCTTCATCCCCTGAGTCCTTCGATAGGCTGGCCTGGGGATTCTCCGCCGGGGCTGTTGTTCCTCCTGGGGGACATTGGGCAGTGTCTGGACATATTTTTAGTTGTCACAGCTGGGAGGGAGTTGCTACCACCTCCATGAGGAGAGGCCAAAGACGCTGCTAAACATCCCGCCACACACAGGACCACCTGCACAACAAAGAATGATCCGGCCCCACACAACGTTGCTGCAGTGGGGAGCCCTGGGCCATTCTTACCCTCGTGGCCCGTGTGGAGAAGCCGAGTGCACAGCGGTCACCAAGTCTCTGCGGGGCACACAGCGGGGGTGGCAGAACCCCGACGAGAGACAAGGCCGGCCCGGTGGCCAAGTTTCTGCTCTTCCTGACTGTGCTGCCCTGTGTGTGACGGTCACGATGATGTGGAGGTGAGGAGGATGATGGCTGTCACCATCGAGGCTGATCTTCCAGCCGTTACTTTAGACCAGAGGTTGACAAACATTTTCTGTAACGGGCCAAATAGTAAGTATTTTAGGCTTCGTGGGCCTACATTCTGTCGTTGTGACACCACAGCCGCCGTCCAGTGTGGAAACAAATGGCCATGGCCGTGTCCCAGTGAAACTGCCGAGAAAACAGGCCGCAGGCGGGAACTGGCCTGCGGACCTTAGTTGGCCCATCCCAGTTCTCCATGGTTTTACATGACCTTTCTCAGTTTGGGGTTCGTTTGTCAGAGAGCACGCGATGGAGTCAGAAGGAGGTAGATTTTGTGTTTGCAAAGATCCAGGTATGAATTCTGGTCTTGTTGTTTTGTGAGGGTGTCACACAGCCTCTTGGGCCCTGGGCTGCATCTGTGGAAGGGGGACCATAGCGCTGACCTGAGGTGGTGCTGGGAGCCTCAGGAAGGGTGTGGCACAGAGATGTAGCTCAGGGAACAGGGGCCCTCCAGCCTCAGTCGCCTCACCTCTGAGATGGGCTCAGTGGTGACAGATAATAGCTACTACTCACGCAGTGCATCTTTGAGCCAGGCTTTCTGCAAGAAGGGAGCCAGCCATTCAGTCCTTCTGACAGCTCTGTAAGGGAGACAGGCACCGTTGTCACCATTTTACAGGATCAGGAAACTGAGTCCTGAGAGTTTAAGTAGTGGCCCACGGTGGCATCCTGGCTGAGTGGGCAGCCGGATGCCAGAGCCCTGTTTCTTAACCGGCACACGAGTCCCAGGTCTCAGTGCCTGCGCCTGTCAAGTCCCGGAGCTGATGTCACCATCCTGGCTCTGAGGAAGTCCCATCAAATATTTCTATCCATGGATTCTAACTTCTCACTCAGACAGCCCATTGCAGTCCACTGGCGTGTGAGTTTTAGGGCAGTTTCATGATTCATGCCTTCCCTGCATTTGCTCCCTAAGATCCTGGGGCAGAGCCCTGGATGCCGAGCACAGTTGTCCCCTCCGTTCCTGCCTCCCCGTCTCACTTACACACGACTGGATTCCTCAACCCCCTGCCACGCACTGGGAATGGGTCAGTTTCTAACCTTCGTTGGGCCCGCAAAGCCAACTACAGCTCCTCCTTGCTTCCCATCCCGCGTCTGTGTGTTTCAGGGCTGTGGCTTCACCCCACAGGCTCCTGGCATGGGTCCTGGCTGGTGTGAGCGAGGCAGGGGCCAGGCCCAGGCACCTGGCCCTTCTCCAGAAAGAACATCTTGGCCTCCACTGCTCTGGCCCAGCTTCCAGGCTGTGGGATTTGGTTGTGTTGCATTCCCAGAACCTTGTACATGGAGACTCTGAGATTACAGGACAGAGGGGAGACTAGCACTTTTTCTGTGTGCTCCAGGTGGGTCTCCTTAGGCACGAAATGCTGGGGCCTAGCTGTCCGCAAAAATGGTTGCAGGGGCTGTCCCACCCTTGATGATTTATTTATATCCTGTCGTGTTCTCCAAAGCATTTGGAGCAGCATCTTCTACATGCAGGGCATGACAGCATGGGCTGTGGCATCAGATACTCTGTGCCATCATGAGCGTGTTCCTTAACCTCTCTGAGCCTCAGTTTCCCCATCTGCAAAATGGGGACAACAGAAGAACTACTGCACCATGTTGTTTTGAGAATTAAATAATTTACTGCCTAAGCATTAGGTATGCTTGTTGTTACTGCTATTGTTAACGTCATTATTGTTATACTCAGCAAGAGACTGGTGGTCAGGAAAGAGAGACTGTTAGTCTGGCTCAGAACCAGGGGTGCGCGCGCACGTGTGCACTTGGGTACCTGTGCGCGAATGTATGCGTGTCCTGACCTCATTGCCAGATGATTGCACCTAATTTTCCCCTGCATGAAAGGCCATCGTTTTCCATGGATTCCAAGCAAATTAACATTTGCTTCTTGCTGAGATTACTCATTAGTGTCATGCCTGTTGGGAATGTCTTGTTAAAGCAGGTTTATTGGTGACATTTTAAAAATGTGTTACTCTCTGTGTATCCCTTTTGCCTGCTGGAATGACGCCTTCGGATCCCCCGCATTCTGAGCATATTTAAGGCCGTGATCAAAAAGCTTGAGAAAGACCTGGCGCTTGGCGGAACGGCTGTGGGCCCCCCAGGGTCCTTTGGCGGATGCTCCTGGCTCGCGAGAACTTCATCTTTACGCCCACCTGCTGCGCTCGCCAGCACCTCCAGCTCCTGGAGGGACACCTGTCTCTGTGTTACCCTTCCAGCCTGGTCTCTGTCACTTCCCTGCTCCCACCGTGTATTCTGCAGACTCTGGTCTCCTCCGTCCTCACAGGCTTGCCTGCTCTTCTGCTATTTCCTCTTGGCTTCATTTGCTCTCCTTCCTCCTCATGGCCTCTGCCCCTGCCCTTCAAGCCTCATCTCCAAGCCAGCTCCTCCCCTGGGCCAACTCCGAGGCCCCCACGTCGGCCCTGCTCATGCTGTTGGTGTGTGCTTCCCCGAGTTGGGGAGGGGGTGGAAGGATGGAAGGAGGAGCATGAGTCTTAGCACCGATGTTGTGCTGCGCACCGTGTCCTACAGTCACTACCCAGTGGTGGTGTTTTCCTGTTTAAGAGATAAGAAACCTCTGAAGCTCAGAGGAGATAAAATAATTTGACCAATGACTTGTGATGTTGAAATGTTGAATTCAGAGTTCATTCATTCTTTCATTCATTCAGCAGCTTTTCGTCAAGCACCTGTAGTGGGCCTGGTGCCTTCGCAGATGCCGGGCTGATAGCTGTGAACAAGAGGTGCTCACCTTTGGGGCTCCCAGTCCAGATTCAGATCTGGTTCTGTCTGACTCCAGGGTCTCTGTTCTTTTTTATGGCACCACGTCATCCATAAGGATTCCTTCCCAAATAGATACAAGGTCCTACTTGGACCATCATCTTCATCCCCCACAGAGCCTGCCCTTGAAGGACAGGGTGGGAGAGGGGAGCTCTCATAATGCTGAATGACGTTCAGAGGAGAGTGCGTTTAGCCAAGCCTGTCTGGTTGTCCTCGGAGGCCCGATGGAGAGTGACGAGGGCAGCTGCCGACTCTGATGCGTCCACACTTTCTGTGTCCCGTGTTATCTCGGTCATTGCACCACGCTGAGCGCAGCCTCTTGGGAAGGCTTGTTGTTTCCTCCTGTAGCTTATGGGCCTACTTGTTAAGTATCTGGGTGGTTAAATTTTTGGATAGCCTTTTAGGAAAGAAAAAAGATGGCTCACCCTTTTCAGCTAAGAGGAAACAAGTAGGAAACCACACTTCAAAGACAGAGCCCTTTCTGAAGCCAGCCCCTCCCGATTTCAAGTTTTGTCTGAAGACAAGTGCAGTGAAATGATAAATGTTGATTTACAGCCATAAGCAGCCTGGAGAGCCTTTGGATGGGGTGTTTTAAAATGAAGCTCAGCACAGGTGAATGCTCTTAGCTCAGAGCACTTCTGCAGCAGCTGCTCGTTGATGGGCCTTTTGATGGAGAAACTCTGGAGACCAAGGTCTGGGGCTTGGCTTTCGTGAGGCTCCGTCTTCCTCTGTAGTTGGTACCACGTCAGGGAAAGCTAATACTAAGCCACGTTTGAACATTACCACATGCTGGGCACTGTGTAGGAAGAACACTTGACATGATGTGAAGTGTTCTGATTCAATCTTGATTTGTAAAGCAGGTGGCTAAAGAGAACGTTGTTCTGATGACAAAGGATTCTTCCCCTCAAAGATGGATTCACTTGCAAGACTCCTTTAAATCAGAGATCAGAATCGCAAACTGGACCACATCAGGCCCAAAGGTCTGTTTCCTTTGGCTAAAATCATTTTTTAAATTGAATTTATTGACAGTGTTGAGCAACCCAATGTTGAATTTCCCATAAAATCCTCTATTTCCAATTTCTCTTGAAAACACGGAATGTTCCAATAGCAGTGGGTGTGTGTGTGCTCACCTCGGGCAGAGCAGTGGCTGCCCCGTGTCCCAGTGATGGCCCTGGCCTCGTCACTAGCCCGCCCAGCCTCTTTCTCTGACTGATTTTACCTGCCTGGACCCTCTAGGCATTTGCTTTGGCCCTTTCTGCTTTCCGTTACCAGCCTTCCTAGTCTTTTTCAAGCAACAATTTCTCAAATTTGATTTCATATATAGCCTTCCAGACATGTCATTCATTCAGCAAATCTGTGCCAGAAAATGAAACCTGCCAAGTTGCCTAAGAGGCTGGTTGACTGTGGCTTCACGACTTTTTCTGTGGGAAGTGACTTAAATTGCAGCAGGGGAGAGGCAGACGGGACCGTCAGCCACACGTCCCACAGTGGTGTCCTGTGAAAAGTGTGCCTTCCCTGGAGATCGGTGGGCCATTCGTGTCTTAGATGGCTCGGTTATGGATCCTTAGGACTTTGGAGTCCAGGTGTGTGTAAGAGGGTAGATTCTTCCCAATGTGGAAAAGCGTCTTTAATTGTACTGGAAACTGTGGCTGTGTGGAGGAGAAGAATTTGCTTAATCCATCAAAAAAGGCTCCACCAGTGCAGTTCAATGATAATAGTAATAGTAATAATAATAATAGTGATAATAATAATAATAATGGCAGCTGATGCTGTCTGCATTCTCGCCGTGAGCCGGGCAGCGTGCGAGGTGCCTCACCCAGGTCGTGTCAGTTACTTCTTGCAGCAGCCCCGTAAGGCGGGCACCGCGACGCCCTGGTTTTATGGAGGAAGGGGCGAAGGCCCAGCAAGGCTCAGTACGGGCTCACGCCCGCACAGCTCACGGCCGGCAGGGCCAGGACCGAAACCCAGGCAGTCGGGCCCCCAGCTCCGCCCTCCCCTGCCTCCCGTGGGTCGGGACACAGCCATGAGGGCAGTCTGTCTGGGTCTGTGTGTGTAGCAGTGGCCAAGGCCTTTTCTGTCTTGGTTAAACTGTTACCATATTTGAAGAAGAAGCGGTTGGCATTTAGGGAGGTTGAAAGACATATATTTTCACTTTAAATCAAATGAAATTAGACCGTCGCCAGAGACCCAGGGACACAGATTGGTCCCAGAGTAGCTAACAGGAGGTGGAGCTGACTTCACGTTGTGGCCTTGCAGTTTTTAGGGAGAAGGTTTGGGTTTGGAACTCCTGGTAGCCCAGATGGTAGCCAAGGTGTTCGAAACAGACTCTCTGCTCAGCATCTCGAGATGGCGTGGGAGCCATAAGTAAATTTGACTGCAGAGTAGTTCTTGGCAGGAATTCAAAAAAAAAAATCTGGTAGCAGGGGGCACCGTGCCATGGCATGAAACCCTGCTCACACTGCCCCGTATGTGCCGCGGCGCCGTTCGGCTTGGCCTGGGCCTGCTGGCTCTCCCCGCCGACTGCTCTTTGTGTCGGGGTGACTCGACGCTTTCAAGCTCCGTCCCCTTAGAGGACGGGTGTTGGCAGTGTGTCGCTCTTTATCCAGGGCTTGCGTTCACACTGGCGACACTTGTTCTGCTCTGTGTGTGCTGAAGGGGCAGCAGGTGGTGCGCCTTTCCTTGTCCCATTTTCGAGGCGGACATTTGAGGTACGAGGAAGCCCTGTCTTCCGCAGCCGTTCCCCCGAGGCTGGTACTGGAGGAAGCCGCAGGAGGCAAAGGGGCTGAGCTTTAATTTAGTGCCAACATTGGCTAGGCCTTGAGAATTGTTTCTTAATTTTATCTTCTTAACCAGCCTGGGCAGCAGGTAGCAGTAGACCTTTTTACAGACAAAGACACTAGAGTACAGGACACAGCGTAAGTTATGTCATCTGTTAAAGGGCACCCAGCTAGTAGGTGACGGAGCTGGGATGCAAATCCGGGTTTGTCTTCCCTCCAAAAGCCCCGCTGATGTCACAGTGCCACATTTGGAGCACAAGACCCTGTGTGAATGCGCTGATCACAGGCCCACAAGGCTGGTCGTAAACTGTTGACTCGATGGTCACTTCCATACTAAAATTTTAACTTTTTATCTGGTTAAAATGTCCATCTGTTATTTTAGTTTCTGGGCTCCCAGGTTTTGCAAAGGCAAGCCTGAATTCTGTTGCAAAAATAAGGAGGAAGTGCTGGGCAGCAAACAGCAGACACCACTGCAGGGAGCTGCTGATGGGAGGCTGGAGGCTGTGTGTGCGTGTGTATGTGTGTGTTGGTGGTGTCCAGGACTGGATGAGATACAGGGATATGTGGTGACCTTCAGGTTACTTTTCAGTGTAGGAAACCTGTTGCTGCCCTAGGAGCTCAGTGGTGCCTGTCGGTTGAACAGCCTCCCCTCGAGGTCTCTGTCCTTGGCACACACAGGATTTGCTTTCATCGCAGTTGGCCCCTTCCAGGCCTCCATCCTGTCCATTGAGAGCAGCTTGTACTTCCGTTGGCAACTGGGGAAATGGACACTAGCCTGGCTCCGTACGTTCCCTAAGGAGCAAAATGCCTTCCCTTTGGGCAGGGGCCTTGTTGGAAAGTGGAGAACAGTGTTCCATACCTCACTTCACCTGCTCAACCCGTCCAGCCCCCCCGGATGTGAGGGGTAGGTGGGAGCCTCTCCAGTCACATCCTCCCCACTTCCGTCTCTTCTTTGATTTCTTTCTTAATCTTCTGAGACCAGTGAAAGTTTGTGCGTTCAAGCCCCTGGCAGAGGAGCAGGTTGTTTTGAAAGACCTGGTTTATTGTTCATTTCTGGCTAAATTTACAAAGCAACTTGTGTTACTAAAATCACATGCCAGTTCCTTCCCCGGAGTAAACTGCTCAAAGGGAGGGACCATCTGCAAAGTTGCCCCGACTCTTCCAGCCTCCACTGCTAAGGCAGTAATTTGAAGTTCTGGGTTGTGAGGTGGGAAGCCCCCCACTTTGGAAATCAGACAGATCTGGCTTTGAACCTGATGAGTAGAGTGGCTTCAGCCAGTTCCCTGGGTTCTGTGGGTCTCAGTTTTCTCCTCTTAAAGAGGGAAACTGATGTGGAAGGATTGGTGAGGCAGCTCATATAAAGTGCTGGGCACGTGTCCTCAGTTCCCAGTAGCCCATCATTTCTGAGTGTTCCCTCCTATGGGTGCAGCCCTACTGGACAGCTTCCCAGGGACCTATCCCGGGAAACCATTTCCAAGTGTGATTGATGTCATGGAATCCTAACAGCAGAGGGAGTGGGACCCAAAGACCCTCCAAGCTAACCTGCTGACTCCCACGGGGTTTGTGTTGATGTCACTTGTCCATTTCACAGATTTATTGAGTGCCTTCGCCAGGCACTGGGGTGTCTGGTGTGTGTGTGTGTGTGTGTGTGTGTGTGTGTGTGTGTGTGTGTGTGTGTGAGTACACAAAACAGACTTGGTCTTGCCATTACGGAGTTTATATTCTAGCAAAGTAAATAGACTACAAATAAGTCATCGACAAAGAAGTTAGTCTACATGTGTTAGTGTTAGTTATCTATTTCCACTCCCAAACTTAGTGGTTTAAAAGTACATTGTATTTATTGTTGACGTGTGCCTAAATGTGCCACCCAGCATATGTCTGTACCGGTCCATCAGTACCCGATCGTGTGCCCGCTCCCTTCTGGGCCTCCGGTCCTTGTCGCCAGGATGGCTGACACAGGGCAGCCGGCTCCATCTGAGGGATGAGAAGGGTGAGAACAAGAGGGAGGTCCGTCATTCATCATCATCTTCGTGGTAGCATCTCAATGCTTTTGTCGTTTTCCATTCATTTAAAAACCAGTCATTGGGTCCAGCCACCCTCAAGGGAAGGGGATTCCACGCAGGCATGAGGTGAGCAGAAACTCGTGCTGGGAGGAGCCTCTGCAGACACGGTGGCCAGGGAAGGCCTCTCTGCAGAGGCGGTATCTGAACTGGGGCCCGAGTGATGAGGAGAGAAAGGAAGAGCTGGAAGTTGATGGAAGAGCAGATGGAGGCTTTGAAACAGGGAAGGACTCGCCAGAGGAGCTAGGAGACCATGGTGTTGGGGCATAGTGGTTTTTTTTGTTTTGTTTTGTTTTGTTTTTTGAGGGGGAGGTAATTAGGTTAATTAATTAATCAAATTTTATTATTTATTTATTTGATGGAGGCTTTGGGGATTGAACCCATGACCTCCTGCATGCTAAGCATGTGCTCTACCACTGAGCTATACCCTCCCCCCGCCCCATAGTGAGTTTTTTAAATTAAAAAAAAAGGTATGGAATTGTGCTGGAAAGGTCAGCAGGGACCAGCCTTGGCTCAGGATCCCATGGTGGCAGGGAGCTTGTCACCTGTCCTGTTGAGGGTTAAAGGTCATCGTCCGGAGTTTAGCTTTTACTGGAACTACAACTCCCAGGCTGCTGTATGCACTTGGCTTTGACCTGAGGCAACATGGGGAGCTGCTGGGGGGTTTCTGAGCGGAGTGCCAGTGCTCTGGCCGCTCTGTTGGCAACAGGTGGACGGTTGGGCAGGGGGCTCTTGCACGCGCCCAAGTGGTGGCTGGGCCCAGTGTGTTGACAGAGGCAGTGGTGAGAAGGGGCTGGAATCTAGATGCGCTTAGAAAGGAAAGCCATCAGAACTGCTGTGGATGCACGTGGGCTGTGAGAGGAGGGAGACCCCAGAGTGCTTCCAGCGTTTCTGACCAGAGCTGGTGGACGTTTGGGAATTGTCACATGGGAGGAGGCTTGAGGGGGGAAGTCGAGAGTTTGCTTTTCAGGCCATTTACTTAGAAGTGTGGGGTGCCAACTGAACATCCAAGTGGGGCTACTGAGGAAGTGGTTGAGTGTCTGGGGTCCCAGTGGGAGATTATATTCAGCGATCATCAGTGTGCAGATGCTGTTGAAAACACTGGGGCTGGCTGAGGTCATCTAAGGAGGTTTTGAAAATCCCAATTTGAGGAAGAAAGCTTGTGAACATCTCCCTGACGCACTCACCCAGATGTTCAGTGCAGAAGTGGAGGACCGTCTCCCTGCGCGGTGAGGGTGGTCTGCAGGCGGCCCAGGGACGACACCTCCTGGAGGAACCTGGGGTCCGGCAGTCCTTACCCAGCAGCTGCCGCTGTCAGCACCTGCCCTCCTCACCCCAGCTCTGGAACAGTCCGTCTCCCGTCCTAGGGGTACAAGCACCAGGGAAGCAAACAGATATCACCACAAAACTTGTGCAAAGTGAGAGTTTCCGGGGCTGAGTAACCCCGCCAGCGCCCTCCCTCATCCTCCGTGAGCCGTAGCCTTGTGCTCTCTGCAGCTGATTCCAGGGGACCCTCTGGGCACCTGCACTTGCGAATATTCAGCATGTCACGGAATTGGCTGTGTGATGGATTTTCTTTCTTGGCATAAGTAGATTTCTACCTAAATGTCTCATCGGTGTCTGCAGGGCTGAGTCATTACAAAAGTGGGAGGCCAATCAATTTTTTAGGCCTGACATCACCTGTTTAACTTGCTGAGGGCAAGGCCCCTGTTTCTTTGACGAGGAGAGTGTCGGAGAGCAGAACACATCCTTCACCGTGTGGAGGTGCTCCTGGCCCGTCCCCCAACACTCGCCCACACTGCCTGCTTGTCCTCGGGCACCCCCTTCCGCCTGTACACCTGTCTGTGTCCACAGGTCACTGCTTGGCACGAGTCCATGGCTGTGCCCTCCGTCCTGGAGAAGCAGGGCGGTCCTCACCTGAAGGGGGCTTCTCTCAGCTTTCAGCCAGGGTGATTTGGTATGAGAAAGGGACTACCCAGGGAGAAAAACATTTTTCGATGCTCATAAAATTTAATGTTTTTCATTGACTGTATTTCTTTTGAAACTCGAGCATAATTTATTGAGCCGTGCTTGAAATATTCAGGAGGCCTCTGTGTATCCCTTCCGAAGGAACATGATTAAAAACGCACTGGCCTCCCCTGACTTCCTGGAAGACATTAGAATATGACAAAGAGCCACGTAATTTCAGAATTTACATCTTTATATGAAATTCGGCGCTTTCCAGCACCCTGCACTATAAATGTAAGAGCAACACTTGAGGGTGAAATATTTTCTGGAGAAGCAGATGCATGCTGGGGCTCGGAAGCTGCTGGGCCTGGGTTTTAACTGGTTCTCCCGCCCTGCAAGCCTCACATGTGTACCGTCTTCTGGCCCCCAGGCTGGGCGCCTGTCCGCCCAGCACCCAGGACCTCAGTGTGTTCCAGCTGCATCATTGGCTGTGCTGTTTGGGGACTGTCAGTGTCTGAATCCTCTAGGGACAGGGAGCTCCCTGAGGGTCACCACTGATGCCCAGCACCCAGCACAGTGCCTGGCACCTCGGCGAGTGACTGTGTAGGTGAGTGAAGAAGTCCTTCCAGGAGTGGCTGCAGGCAGGATGGGCTTTGTCAATGAATGGCCCAGAGCCAAGAGATGGTACCACGTGGTGGTTGTGAGCGTGGGCCCCAGGTTCACATCCCATGTCCTCTGCCTGTTCGTCTTGATGAGGACAAAACCTCTGGGCGCCTTTACTTCCTCGTCTGCCGGGCAGGGTCCCTGCTACAATGGGACCCTGCTCTCTTGTTTGCTACTCTGTGATACTTAATTTTTTAAAAATTTTGTATCTGAAGTACTTAACATAGGGCTCAGTGGATGCTCAATAGAAATTTGTTGCATGAATGAATCTGAGAATTTTTGGATACTGAAGATGGGTTTCAAAAGGAGAGAAAATGCTGTGGCTGGACCTCAAAAGGCTGCCTGTGGATGGGTTAACAGAAGGACAGTGCTTGGAACTGGGTCCAGCACAGAGTGTGTGCTCAGGAAATGTTTACTCTTGATGATGAGGGCCTCTCCCCCTCCCCCTCCCCAGAAGGCCGGGAGGCAGAGGAGGCCAGGATGAGGCCAGCTCAGAGCTCCCTTCCCAGGCCAGGATCCTGGGGAATCGATAGTTGTCCTCCGTGAGCAAGCCTGTGGCAGCAGTGCTTCTGAAAGGACAGGCCAGCAGAGCCTTTTAAAGTAGTTGTTGACCCATTTTCACAAGCCCAGCCACGCACAGTGTTTTGTGTTTGTAATGGGTTATAATCACAACCACTGTACGGTGCCAGGTAAACGACGTTATCTCTGTTAATAGAGAGGGGCCTTCACGTCTTCTCTTACCCTTCACCCTTCATTGATTCAGCAGAAATAAACCCTGGAGGTATCTGGTTCCGTCAGTGGCTTTGGCTGCCATCACAAGGGAGACATGTGGGGTCGAGTAAGAGCCTGTGCTCCACAACGGGGCTTGGAACTGCCTGGGAGGCAGCACTGTCTGCTGGGGTGTGTGGAGGCTGGCCACGCAGTGCCATACTTCCTTCTAGGGGAGCTCTGGGCAACCAAAGGGGTGTGGGTCTGGACGTCAGCAAGTGCCATCATCTCTATGTGACTGTGGGAGAGTGTTCTAACCTCTTCGGACCTCAATTTCCTCCCCTATAAAAGGGGAGCAGAATGTCTGAGGCCGCCATGTGTTGTTGTGCAGGTTGTGCACTGCATGAGGGTATGTGGCTCTTGGGACTGGTGGGAGCTGCCCCCAGCCCATGCTCTACTCACTGAGCCCCTCTGGGGCTGTCACCACTCGGAGCCACACCTTTTTCTTACCAAAAGGGCCTTTGTCTGTGACCCAGAAAGTGCTTGACATGTAGTCAGTGCTCAGAAACCAGTATCTGCTTTTACCACTATCATTTATGGAGAAGATGGATAAATGTGTCAAAGGATCTGGGGGGTAAGGGGCACTGAGATTAGAGGTCATCTTTGAAGGGTAGATAGGATTTTAGGAGGTATGCCTGGAGGGAGTGGAGGTGCAGCATGGAATCTCATTTGATCAGCGTCACTTCTTCTCTTGAAATATTTCTTCCTCTCCACTTCCCTATCTCTTCCCTCCCTTTCCCACCTCTTCCCTCCCCTTCCCACCTTTCCCCTCCTCCCATTGCTTGTATGCCGTGCCCGGGAAATTAGTGGAGAGCCACTGACAGATATTTTCAAACTTTGGATTATGGAGAAATTTTAATGTAGGCGAAATAGTGTGACGTACCCCCCTATGCCCATCACACGGTCTCATCTGGCTCCGTCTCCCAAAGCCAGTCCCACTCCATGCCTGACCCTCCATCACCTCCACCTCTGTGTTATTTTTAAGCAAATGATTGCAGACCTCTTTTCATTTTATTTGCCAACATCAGTGAAAGGTTTTAAGCAGAGAAGGTTTGGTCTGGGTTTTAGGGAGGCCATTTGAGCATCACTTGGGGGTGGGGTGGGGGACGTGAGGGCAGCAGGGAGACTGTTCTGTCAAGGTGGGAGATGGGGGTGCCTCTCAACCAAGGCTTAGATGACAGAGGTGGAAGAGAGGGGACAGATCTGAAGGTGGCTAAGGCTGTAGATGGTGCAGGACCAGTGACACCAGATGTTTTCCTTGGTGCCTATTTCATGGCAGTGTCCAACAGTGATGGAGCACTCAGTGCCTGCCGAGCTCCGAGCCAAGCACTTCTTGTTATGTGTGTTACCTTGTTTCAGTCTCACCGGAGCCTTGTGGAATGTGCACTGTTAACCTCACTTTATGAAAGAGAAACTGAGGCCCAGGCTGGTGAAAGCAGCCTGTCCATCACAGCTAGGAGAGGGGGAAGGGGGGCTTTAGTCCCAGGAGGCCGGGCTCTGGGGTTCACACCTCTAACACCATGCTGGGCAGCCCCTCTGGTAATGTTCCACAAGGACTGGTGACAATCAGTGGAACCGGTTTAAAACCTCTACAGCTGCGTGCTGCCTCTTGTATTATTCTCCTGGCGTGAACACATCTTTCGGCAGAGGGCTGGGGCGCAGGGTTTTGCTTTTGCTTTTCTCCTGTCATTGCTCGTTTGCCTCAAACAACCACCAGGAAGGTGTCGGCTGCTGTTTTATTATCGCTGTTTCTGTATGTTCTGCCTTTGCTCTTTAAGGGCCATTAGTGGAAAGCAGGAGAGAAAAGGTGTTATCTGGGCGGGCAGCAGCCGCTGCTGTGCGCAGCCTTTCTCCACGCGCGTCTTGTGCATTTTTCTGAAAGGCCAGGTGTCAGAAGAAACGAGGGCCAGCGTCAGGGACTGGGACCAGCAGCTCAGTGGCGGAGCTGTAACAGTTACGTAACATCTGTTTCTCAGAGGCACCCTGTTCCTAACTGAGCTGTAGTTGGTGCTGGGTGTTTCCATCCCCTCTATTAAACCATAATCCCAGCTAAATGTTTTTAAGCATTTCTTCTCTCAAGCTCAGCATTCTGAGCACAGAGGGGCTTGTTACAGCGGAGATTAAGAGGGTCTCTCTCTTAAATGTGAGCTTAACAAGCCTCTACTTATCTCGATGGCTCTGCAGATGGCGCCCACACAGCTGTCTTGGGGGCACTTCAGGATGGAGCCGCCTCCTGGGCTTCTGATGAGCCTGACACTGGGCAGCCTGGCAGTGTGGTGTCAAAGAGGATCAGTCCTGAGGCCCCAGTTGTCGACCTCATCAGGGCAAGCTGGAACGCCTTTGAGGGTCAGCCCCCTACAGCAGAACCAGAGTGAAGGTGATCTGAAGGGAAGCAGAAAACTGGGGAGACTCGGAGGACGGAAGATGCAGGACCCTGAGGCCGCGGTCACGCTGACCCCCTCCTGCAGACTGCATGACTTTGGGTGATCACTTTACCTTGCTGAGCCTCGCTTTCCTCATCTGTAGAATGGGCATAAAGCACTACCTCCCAGGCCATCATCGTGTATGCTCATATGTAAAGCATCTAGACCACTGCCTGGCCCTAGGAGGCGCTCACATACGATGCCTTAACGATCTCACCGTGGCAGGCACTGGGTGCTATCCAAACTCCACTATTTCTTCATGCCCCATGACAAACCTGGACAATACGGAACAATATTCTCATTTTACAAAGAAGATACCAAGAATCAGAGGTGTGAAATTATTTACTTGAGGTCACACAGCAGCAAATAGGCAGGACCTGGGTTTGGCTGCCACAACCCCCATTTTTCTAACCTGATCTTAAGAGGCCCCGCTTAGAGGGCCCCTTGATTCCAAACACCCCCTGGTAATCCCTGACAGCCTCCTGGAGTGTCCTCATGTTGGAATTTTCATTTAGACACTGGTTTCCACAAATGCCTTCACATGAAGCGAAGACCACTTTGAAGAAGGCTCATCTTGGCTGCTGGCAAGCTCCTGGAATCTCTGGGTGTCTCCTGTGGACCCTGAGTCCCACAGTAGGGCCTGCCTTTGCAAAGGTTCTTGTTTACTCTGGGTGCTCCTTCCCTTACTGCCAGGTTCCCCCAAGGAGGTGGTTGCAAACTGGTTGGTGACAAGCCAGACTGGGCCTCGGGAGGCCCAGAAGTGGTGCCCTTTCCCTAGGTGTGTGCGTGTGTGTGCGAGTGATGGTGATGCCCTTACTTGGGTGATACCCTTAGTGCTTGATCCCAGGTTCATCACCTCCTCCAGGTCCTCTGTTATCTTGAGACCCCAGCTTAGCATCTCAGTAATGGTGTATACAGAGAAGGAGGGTAGAGAGTCCAAGACATGGACTTGGAAATTTGAATACCAGTCCTGCCGCTTGCTTCCTGTGTGGCCTTGGGCAAGGTGCTTACCTTCTCTGTGCTTCCATTTCCTCATTAATAAAATTAGGAACAGTAAGAGCACTTCCCTCCTAGGGAGCTACAGGATTCCAGTGAGGAGCTTGATAGGGGGAAGGTAGGGCACCCCTAGGGCAGAATGAGTGCTCTGAGCTTAGGCCCCCTCCTCACTCTGACTACAAAGCACCTCGTCATTTCTCTTTTCCTTTGAGAGTCTCATGGGTCCCGGTAGAGGAGCAGATTGGATTTAAAAGCAGGAGACCTGGTCTCTGGGCCTGGCTCTGTTAGGGTATACGCTTTGTGGCCTTGGACAGGTCACGTAGCCTCTCTGAGCCTAGGCTTCCTCCGCCCCTAAACGGGTGCAGTATGTCCCTTCCTGGGTTACGTATCCATCAGCAGAAGGGTCATGTGATGGAAAGGACCCGGGCTTTGGAGCTGTGATAACTAGGGTTCAAATCTCAGCTGCCACTCATGTGCTCTGTGACCTGGGATGTTTTGCTGCTGCTTCCCTGAGCCTCACCTTCCTGCTCTGGGAAATGGGCATAACCAGGCAGCTGTGAGAAGGGCTCAGCATGTCTCAAAGAGGGTGATGGCAACTGTAATTTTTGGGAGACTTTCGTGCCCTGTGTCCTGGGCTAGGTCTGGACGTGCATTATGTCAGTGATCGTTCCTAATTTGCTTAGTCTTCAAGCCTAAGTTGACACTCGACAAGAAAACAGGGTCTAAAAGAACAGCAGATGTTGATAACATCGGTTCTTATTTTTCTTTGCAACTCTCTTTACAAATTTTATCCAAAATGGTCATATTTTGGCTTTTTTCATTGTCATTATTAGTCACTGTCTCTAATAATTATTAATGCAAGACATTGTTTCACAAGACATTGTTTCAAGTATAGCATATGTGTTGTAGATGGGTGCTTCTCAAACCATCTGCACCGAAGAACCAGTTTTGTTTTTGTTTTTTTTAAATTTCCAATTCATTGCAGACTGGTACTTTTATAAAATACAAAAAAAAAACCAACCTTCTAGAAAAACTAGAATTCCTGGAGTTCATACCAGTATGAAATTGCTTCACCCGTTTCTAAATGCCTACTGTGCATGTCTGTGCTTGGCGCAGACGGAGCAGGCAGCTAATCCCAGCCCCAGCTCCCGGGCGCCCTCTGCAGCACCGTCACAGACTAACTTCTCCGCCATCGCGGGACTAACAGCGCTGCGCGTGGCGGTTGTTGCCATCCCGTGTTGGCTGGCAGGCTCGATGTGGTTTTCCTCTGGCTGTGGCTTTGTTCACCTCAGTGAAAATCCAGAAGTTGAGAGCTTGACCAGTGGAGGGGCTTCCATGACATCCCAATTTTACAAATAATGAACTGAAAAACTAGGTTTCTAAAATTCAGGGATGGCCTGACTGCAATTCACACCTAAATGTGTGAAATCCTCCCCCTTTGTCTTTGCCAGTGGTTCCCAAATCTGATTGATCATCCCCGTCACTGGGGCCTTTAAAAAGTACTGCTTTGGACTCCTCTACGTTGAATCAGCATTTTGGGGAGTGAAGCCCGGAAATACGCGTTTCTCAGATGCCCTCCGAGTAACCAATGATTAGCGTGCTTCGGGAGCCTCTGGTCACCCTGTGCTGCTTTCCTCCAGTCCGTGGGGCTGACTCATCTGATCCCTGAAGGGCTCAGCTTTCTACTGTGCCCCAAGGTGGAGCGCAGGGAACACTGACAGTGGCTCTGACTCCGATGCCTTAGGCTCATAGCCTGGCCTCTCTAAGCCTCAAGGCCCCATCCACAGGAAGCCCTGCTCACCCTGCAGGAGGGTGGCGAGGGTCACGTGAGCTGATGGATGCAATGCCCAGAAGAGGCCTGGTCTGTAGTTGGTGTTCCAAAGTGTGTTAAGGCAGGTGAGCACCAGTGAGGGCTTTGTCTTCACCTGGGCAGGTGCAGTGTCTTCACCACAGAGGGAGGTTCCAGGTCCCTCACCACAGCCACTCTCAACGGCACCCACAAACAGCATGTGCGTTTTTTAAAAATTAGGTAGATTCTCAGGCATCAAGTGAACCTTCTTGGAGTTTGGGTATGTGACCAAAAGAACCTCGGTTGCTATTAAAATTTGGGGGTATCTTGATCTAATTAATCAGGAAGTGTCTAATTAGGTAGCCAAAGGAGGGTTAAACCATGATTTACTTGAATGTGATTAGATAGAACATTCTGATATGAAAGGAAATGCCAGAGGCATGTTGTTTTTTTTAAACTTATAATCTTTTCATGATTTGGCAGGTAATTATGATAATTCCTGGGATTTTCACTGACTTAAAAGCTTTTTCACAGACACATTATTTTTGGAGATCATCTTCACTGATGCTCCAGCTGGAAGGGATTGCTCAGTCTCCTGAAGCTCCAAAGGCATCATCTTACAAAACCCAACTAAAGTATCACTTTCTTGATGACGTCTCCCCCCATCCCTTACACCAGGGATACTAAATAGGTGTCATCCTGGAGGCCAGCATGCTGATCGATTGATCAGGGCTGCCTGGGCGTCTTCTGGAGGAAGGAAGCAGTGATTGACTAGTGATGTCTGCCAAGCTGCAGGCAGTAAGAGAATCATGGAACCTGATAGGTTTCACCAGTCCCTTGTGGTTGGGTATGTAGGTGGGTTCCAGACACCTGAAGCTAAACTCCTGCTTGAGTGCGTGTGCAAGTGGAGGCGCAGGCTAACTCCCCAGCAGGGGTTTGCTAAGCCACAGGGGATGTTGGCGGATGTTGGCAAATAGCCTTGTGACTTAAACGCCTTAAATCTTTCTGCCATCTTCTCTCCAGCCTAATGGAGGAAACCCAAATGATAAGCATTTATGCCTTATTAGCTCATGAGTTGTGCACCTTCCGGACACAACTTAGGAACTACATCTGCCACCATCCAGGTGCTCTTCTTGGGCCTTTGGGAGAATCAGGGCTCAGTTCCCCATCCCTTGGCCCATGTTGGGCTCTGTTTGAAGCTGCATCCCCTGTGGTCAGTGTACCTCCACCTGGCATTTGCCTTTGAGTTGTCACTGTCATTAGTGTTGTCAAATGGCACCTCCTCCTTAACTGCCTTCAGTTTTCAAAGGGGGAGGGTAGAGTGCTTGCTTAGCATGCATGAGGTCCTGAGCTCAACCCCCAGTACCTACATAGATAAATAAATAAATAAGCAAATAAACCTAATTCCTTCCACCCCCCAAAAAAGATTAATTCTATACAGCAGACTTTTAAAGTTGCCCCGAGCGTTGATGGTGCTGGAACACAGTGAGTGCCTGGCTGTGACTTAGGGCATGGTCATAGGAGACTGCTTGGTATGTGTCAAGGCCAACAAGAGAAGTGAATCCCTGAGTGTTATCTCTGGGGGAGGCCTTTCCTGCCACCCTGCCTTCTAAGTCCTCCTCTCTCCCTGAGCTCTGACCTCTAGGATGTGAACCCCATGACTTTCCTGCACCCAGCACTGGAAATAGTGCCTGGCAGGTGATGTTCCTGCTTTGGGGGCCAGTGAGTCTCTCTCCACACCTGTCTGAGCTACTTGTTAGGGCACATGTGGCCCTTTTCCATCCGGCTTCTGGAGACTGCCTATCCTCCTATTTCATGTCCCTTTCACGTGATCACGCATCATGTAAAACCAGCTCCTGTTCATCGAGCATTTGCTATGCCCAGACATAGTGCCGAGCTTGCTAAGTGCAACATTTCGTTTCATCCACACAGTGACCCCATGAAGTGAGCATGGTTTTTAATCCCCATCTTGCATGTGACAGGCTTCAGGCTCATAGAGGTTTAGTGACTTGCACAAGACCAGCACAATTAAGTGATCAAGCCAAGGGCTGTCTTGCCCCGGAGTCTGAGCCCTTAACCGTCTCTCTCAGCTGCCTCCCTGCCAACCTTTGGGCCTTTGCGCTTGCCATTTCCTCTGCTGGATGTGCCTTTCTCCTCTTTGTCCATAGGGTGACCTCCTAGAGCTCAGTATATTTATGGAACATAGAAGAGCCTTGGGGCTGAGTGACATTAGGCGAGATGCCAAGAGGAAGAGGGCAGGAAACAGTGTGCCGGAGAGAGGCCGGCGCCAGATCTTGAAGGCAGTTGGATTTTTATCCTTAGGGTGGTGGGAAGCATTGAAGGTTTTAAACAGCAGGTGACAATGTCAGATGTTGCTTCGGGAAGATCCCCCTTACTGCTTGGTGCAGGGTAGACTGGAGAGCACCTGTCTATCCCATACCTGCGGCTATTGAAAATAAGGAGGGAAAGTCAGATGAAATCTGTAAATACCCTCAAGAGCCTCATAGAAATTCCAGCAGGCAGTTCTTATGCAGCCTGCTTTTATTTTCATAGTAATGGGAACTCTTTGTGATCTCAAATTTCTCTTCCGAGGCTCTCTCTGAATCTTGAATTCATGTCTAGGTACGCTAGAGTTTGGAGTTATTCAAGGAATAGCAAACTCAGTAGGGTTTATGTAAGATGAAAGCTGTTAATATCAATGACTGTACGCAGGGTTATGTAATGTAGAAATTCGGAGTTCTAGAGCTTAGTAACAATGAGCACTGCAGTTGTAATGACTGCTGGAAATCATTTCCTCAGATTTTCTCCTTGGTTCCATAGGATTTTTCCCCCTATTCCTTTGTGCAAAGAAAGCTTTGTCTGATGTGGTCAAGTTACTCTCTGGCTGGAAAAAAAAAAAAAGAGCCAGAGTTTTGACAGCTCGTGATGAACACCACTTGAAGCTGGGATGTTTCAATGTTTTATGCATTTATGGAAAATTGTTTTAACACTCTGGCTTCCCCTGCCAAACAAAACAAAAACAAAGCAAAACCCTGCTTTACTTTGGAAATGACAGTGGCATTTCTTTAAGCTTGCATTTTGTGGGGGCACATTAGCAGGTATTTAGCGATGATATTGGCAGTGGTATGCGTTTCCTGCTTACTGTGTGGTAAATGGAGTCTTATCCTCAAGGAAGCTCGCGGAGAATTCATGTGATTTCTGTGTGGAGGAGTCGAACAGGCATTGTTAGTGGTGTATTAGTGATGTTGTATTTGTTTGTGAAAGGCCAAAAGATCGTCTTAAGCCTTTTTCCTACAAAAGGAATGAGGCAACCGGGGAATATTAATTTTAGCTACGTATGTATGACAAAAAACACTGGTTAAAAGGCTCAGTGAGTTATTCACTTATGACATTTGTTAATTGCATGGTTCTTGCAATGTCTTTTGTGCCATTTACTTTGCATTTCACACTGGTTTGAAAAAGGTGGGCACCTGAGTGACAAAGGGAATGCCATTTGGGTGGAGATTCACCGAGCAAATTAATGAGAGCATCAGGGTTATAGCTGGGAGCCTGATAAATTTCATGTTGATGGCACCCGGCTCCCTTTAGTTTCACGTGAAGGATTTTAATTCCTTTAAAGAGTCTAAGTGGTTATTCTCTCTGATGAATGGAAGAGTGCTCGTTATTAGGGAACTAAAAAATAAGGAAAAGTAGAAAAAGTGGAAAGAAAAAAATACTCTTTGATGTTAATGTCTTAGTGTATTTCCTCCTATGCCTTTACCCTTGGTATAATATATCCAATAAAATAAAATAAAAGGACTTCCCTTTAGTCCTCTTGAGGAATCAAGACTCGGGCAAATAATTTTTTTTTCCTTACAAAAGTTCTCCTTTTATCCTTTCTTTATTCTGACAGTATGTTTTATAGTTCATGTGGAGTACTTATTACAAATGGTCTGATGTTATTTATGCTTTATGTAGAATTTAGTGAGTGCCTGGCTGAAGTCTGGGGTATGGGAGGGGTGATCTCTTGGGAAGGGCAGGGAGATGGGGGCTGGGAGGGGTCTGCCTGACCTCTGCATTCGGGGTTGGGGGGCTTTTCTTTAAGATGCTTGTCAGATTCTTCTTTTGGTGTTCCTGATGAGCATGGTAAGATTATATCTTACATTTCTCTAAAATGTTTAAATAAGTTACAGTTGAATTCGATTTTAAGCCCCCACAAGGTTGCTCCTGTAATCAGAAATTACTGTATGTTTTGACTGTATGGGATACTTTTGTGCTGTTTGTAAGTTCCAGCCTGAAAGATCTGTTGTTGACTCTGTACGTCAGTCATAGGCTATCTTATGGCAACCTCCATTTTTATCTGGGATCAGCCAAGAGTGTTGAAATGCGGAAAAATTCACGGGCTCATCGGGCCTGAGTGAGTAGCACAGTGGGATGGCAGGGTTGTGACACGTGGCCCAGTGGACAAGAGCCAGGGCTCCAGAGTCAGCCCTTTGTTAGCTGTATGACCTCGAGCCGGCTCCTTAAACACCTCCAACATTGTTCTTTCTGGGAGGCAGGAATAACAATACCTGCCTCAAGTATTTTCCTGGCGTAGAGTGAGCAGCAGCCATTGGGTGGCTGTCCTGCTGCTGTGCTCTGTCACCATCACCATCCTCAACAAGCCTCTGGTTCGGTTTTCTTGGTTTTCAGAGCCAAAGCCTTCATGAACAGAAACGATTAGTCATTCTCCTTGTGCCATTAGCAGGGAAATTCTTGACAGGTAAAACTGAGATGAGAGCCTTTGCCAGGAAAGTGTTCGTGCCTTAAGAGCAAAAGCCTAGGGTCAAAAAATGACTTGATATAGTCGTATTCTGACCGTAACTGTGGACCGTTGATTCCATAGTGTTAAAATCAACCAAGTCGAAAACGTATTCAACTCAGAGTGGATTTGCATAGCATGTAGGTAAGCAGTGTTACTCTTCCCATCCCAGCAACCTCCCGATGCCTTGCTGACAAGTGATGGGCTGCGAGCAGGTGGGACAAGGCATGGGGACAAGGCATGGGGAGGGTCTGCCCCCTGAGGCTCACTGTTCGGTGCTTGTGTGTTGCAGGTGGCGGAGATGCACGGGGAGCTGATTGAGTTCAACGAGCGCCTGCACCGGGCCCTGGTGGCCAAGGAAGCTCTCGTGTCCCAGATGAGGCAGGAGCTCATCGACCTGCGGGGGCCGGTGAGTGCTCCCACCCGGGAAGGCCCCGGCCTTGCCCTTCTGCCCATGCCATCTGGCTGCCCACAACCCCGCCGTTTCGTTTGTTCAATGCTCAGGGTATGGGAAAGTGCAGAGACTGGAAGAGGGAGCGTCCACGTACCCACCATCCAGAGTTTACGAACATTAGCCGTCACCATGTTTGCTTTTCTTTGGGTGGGTGGGGGTAAAGGAAGTAACATAAAATGCTGTGAAATCTATCAGAGCCCCCTTGGCAACATTTCACGCCTCCCCCCATGCCCATAATCCATATTCTGAAATTGGCATAAAGCTTTCTCCTCCCTATTTTCATATATTACTACATAGATAAATTTCCATAGCCATAAACAGTCTCAGTTCTGTGTTAACTTCTACCTCCGTGGTATTACTTGCACATGCCTGTTTGCCCCGTGTGTGCCTGTGTTAGTCTTCATGTTTATTCAGTATTGGGATTTGAGGACCATCCCACGTGGATCCAACATAGGGTTTCTCAACTGCAGCTCTCTTGATACTTTGAGCCATTTCGTTGGGGCTCAAAGCCGTGGGGGCTGTTCTGTGCACAGTGCAATGTTTAGCAGTATCTCTGATTTTCCTCACTGGAGGCCAGCAGCACCCCACCCAGTCATGGCAACCAGAATGTCCCCAGTGTCCCTGAGGGGCAAAATCGCCCTTGACTGGGAACTCCTGATCTAGTTCTTTCACTGTTTCGATTCTTTAGTCCTCTGTTGAATGAAATACTGCAGTGTTTTAAATCTGGTCGTGTGTTTGTGGGCATTTAGGTTGTTTCCAGTATTTTGCTGTTGCAAACCTTGTTGCTGAGAACATCTTGTCCTTTTGTGCACATTTGTGATAACTTCTCATTTGCTTTAAAACTTTTATTATGTCAAACGTTAAATGCACGAAGGTAGGCAGATTAGTGTAATGCACTCGCACACAACCATTGTTCACTTGAACTGTTACCAGTCACGGTCAGTCTTACTTCAAGTTATCAACACCTGCTTTCTGATTGTTTTGAATCAAATACCCAACATTATTTCATCTCTAGACATTTCAATATGTATCTCTAAAACTCAACAAAACATGAATATATTATTATTGTCACCCTTCCGTTGTCAGTAGTTCCTTTATACTAGCAAATATCAGTGTTCAAAATTCTTATTGTCTCATAATTTTTTATAGTGTTTTTTGAATTGGGATCTACGTGAGGTCCACGTATGTTGTAACTGACTATGTCTCTTACTTTTTTTAAAAACTTGTTTTAAATTATAGTAAAATATACCTAATATAAAATTGGCCATTTTAAGTGTACAGTTGTATGTTTATTAAATACATTCACATGGTTCTGCCACCATCACCACCATCCATCTCCTGAACGCTTCCTCTCCCCCGGCTGAAATTCTGTGCCCATGAAACACTAACTCCCCCAGCCCTGGAAACCACCATTCTACTTTCCGTCTCTGTGTATTTGACTGCTCTCATGTTTCTTTTTGTCTGGAGAGTTCTTTATCTCTCTTTTTCTTCCAATTTACTTACTGAAGACACCAGGTCATTTCACCACCTGAAATCTGCTGATGGCACCTCTGCAGTCCTATCTGAAATGCTCCTCTGTTCCCTGCATTTCTTTAAATTGGCATTTGGATCTAGGGGCTTGGATCCAGGTTTAATTTTGCTGATAACATAACTGTTGTTTTATGGTATTTTCTATTAGGAGATGTATTATGTCTGCTTGTCTCTCTTCTTCTGATATTAATAGCCACTTATGATCACTTCCTACATCCATTACACAAGTGTTTCCTTAAGGTCAAGACCCAAGTGTGAAACTGCGGAGTTATACAGTGTGGTGTTTTAAAATTTGCTGAGTGTTTTAAAAAATATTTTCTTGTTTTGGTTTGTTTTTTGAGGGGGAGGTAATTAGGTTATTTATTTATTTATTTTAAATGGAGGTGCTGGGGATTGAACCCGGGACCTTGTACATGCTAAGCATGTGCTCTACCACTGAGCTATATCCCCCCCCTCAAAATTTGCTACGTTTTGCCCTTTTATAAAGTAGAGGTACCTACTTATGATCCCTCTGTCCACGGGCAAGAATTTCTGCTGAAGCTCTCGCACGTTTCTTCTAACGTTTTGAGGCGTGAGGTGGTTTTAATGTGTGTTTCTTAATGTGTGTTTCTCTGACCACAGTGAGGTGGACCATCTTTTCATTTGCTTCTTGCCTGTTTGGGTTTCACTTCTGTGATCTGTTTCTCACAGTCTCGGCCCATTTGCTATTGGATTATGTTTTTCTTACTGATTTGTAGTAGTTCTTAGCATGCATTTTGTCTGCGTTATCAATATCCCGTCCCCGCTTACGGCTGATTCACCACTCGCTTTCAACAAAAGGGGAAAAATTCAAACATCTGTAAGAGCAGAGGGAATCACTGGATGAAACCCCATCACTCCGCTTTCACGGTCATCGACTCAGGGTCGTTCTTGCTTCATTCATGCTCATTTCAGTCTCTTCCCATCTCAGGTTGTTTGGATGCATATCCAAATCATGATATTATTCCATTCATAGATATTTCAGTATTTATCACCAAAAGATATTCACAATACCATTATCACACCTGAAAAATTAACGGTGACTCCTTAATATCATCAAATGTCCAGTCAGTGTTCTGTTTTCTCCAGTTGGTTTTGTTTTGTTATTGTTGTTGGTTTGCTCTAGTCAGGACCCTAATAAAATACATCCATTGCAGCTGGGTGATAGGTCTCTTAATTCTCTTTTAATCTGTGTGTTCCTCTTCCGTATTTTCCTTCTCGCCTTGCGTTTTTGTCATTACTGTTGAGGAAGCTTGGCCCTTTGAACTGTAGGTTTCCCGAATTAGGATTTTGTTGATCGCAGCCCTGTGGTGGTGCTCACCATGTTCCTGTGTCCTCTGCCTGTCCTTTGAATTGCTCATTAGCTCTAGAGTCTTGATAAGTTTCAGGTTTGATTTTTCTTTTTTGGACACAGGAAGATTGTGCTAGGCCTCAGGCCATCAGCTTTCTTCTATTCCAGACCTCATGCTTTCTCCCTCCGTAGGGCCTCTGCTCCTGCTGCCCCCTCTGCCTGGAATACAGCTCTGGGCCCAGGTTAACTCACCCCTCAGTGTCAAGTCATCTTCTCCCCAGGAATCTTGACGAGGTCAGAGCTGCTGTGCACAGTATGATGCTTGTATATCTCTCTCCCTTCTTCTCTCAGTGCAGTTCTAACATTTATCTTTCACTAATCAGCATCTCCATGAGGTGCCCCTCCTTGAGGGCAAGTTCCCTTTGAGTCCCAGTGATTCACATAGCAGGTGTTCAGTAAATGTGAGTGGGCTCATGGAGTGAGCGAGTGACTGTCGCAGTCTGTAAGTGGTGGAGTCTAGATTTTCCCTGGGCCCCTCTGACATGCAGGCCCATCTTCTCTCCTTGTGCCACACTCCCTTTTGCTTCCAGTCTGAATGCTCTTCAGGGCCCTGGCATCCATGCACTCAGAGGCAGCTCAAACTGTCATCAGGTCCTTTCCTGTGGGCAGGTTGTGATGGCCAGAAGGGAGGTTGGAGTAGAATGGTCCTTATAGGCCTGAATTCAGGGCTGTTGGGAAGAGCTGGCCATTTGGGCAGGAGCCCCAAGGGCACTCCTTGACCTGTCCTTATCGCCGCGGGCCCGCTCTGGTCATCTGCCCCGAGCAGACAGCCAGGGCAAAGGAAGGAGGAGCTGCAAGCTCAGGTTCTGTTCGGGGGTCCGCCCTTCCTTCCTGTCGTGAGAAGCATCTCTTGTGGGAGATACTTCTTCATTTCTGCTCTCTACTCACCCAGATCAGACTTCCTCCCAGGCTGCCAGACTGTTTGAGTGTCTCAAGGGCAGGACCGTGTCTGTTTTATTTGGAAACCCCGGTTCCCTCTTCTATGAAGTGGGGAGTAACATGGCACCAGCCGCTCAGGTGGCTCCGTGTGATGCTGCAGGTAAAGCCGCTCGGTGCCGGGCACGTGGTGAGGGCCCCGTTTTCATCGCCGAGTCCCCAGTGCCCAGCACGTGCTCGGCACATTGTAGGTGCTCAGTGAATGTTGGCTAAGTGAGAACTTCATCTTCACAGAACAGAGGATGACTCCATGGACCAAATAAGAATTTTTTTAAAAAGATAGGCACAGGGACAGTTTCCTCTCTGGTATCTTTTTATGATATTACAGACGTTTAAGCTAAATCACTTATTTTAAGGAGAAGGAGTCTGGGATTAAGGGTTGAATTTTTTTCCTTTTCTTTTTTTGAATGTAAGTATTTTTAGGACTCGCTCATTATTTTTTTCTCCCTCCGGTATAAGACGTGAATGAGAGCATGCTGGAGTCTTTTTTTTTTTTTTTTTTTTTTTTTTCCTTTTAGCAGGATTTGATTACAGCCCTGAAAATTCTCAAGGAGAACAGCTTCTATTTTGAATAATAAATGAATACAGGGAAATAGAACCTTGGTAAGACTGCAAGAGGTAGAGGTCAATTAAAGTCACAGCACAGGGAAAGCTGAAGGCAAAGCAACTCATTAAGGGCAAGTCTGTTCCTGCCAGGGGGGTGGTGGGGAGCAAACTTGGTCTCACTGTATGTAATTGAACTTGGATTGCTCTTTCCTGCCCCTTCCGCAGGTCTCTGTTTCTCTGTCCTAAGTACCATTTAAGTGGATCCCCTCCACTTAAGCAGAAAAGACGGCCCAGCCTGGTGTGACTTGAGGTCTGTAGAGTCCCTCCCCTCACTCAGAGGATCAGCCCTGTTGGTTTGTCCTCCTGTCCCTGCTCTCTGACCTGTCCCCTCCTT
The DNA here is from genome assembly GCF_009834535.1 of Camelus ferus. NCBI lineage: Eukaryota > Metazoa > Chordata > Mammalia > Artiodactyla > Camelidae > Camelus > Camelus ferus. The sequence goes on along the minus strand of NC_045713.1, from coordinate 28,082,569 downwards.
TGTCTGTTTGGTGAGGGCTGCGTGCTTGGGTTGGCATACATTTTTATCCTTTCTCCCCAGAGCAGCCCTGCAGGGGGGGTTTATTAGGTCCATTTTTCACTTGAGCAGACTGAGGTGCAGAGAGGGCTCAGGACTCACCCCAAGGCACACAGCTTCGTGGCTGCACCAGATTGCAAACCTGGGACCAGCTCAGACTTCAACACCATGCTGCTTACTCTTCTGTTCTTCTTTCCTTTTTCATTTCAAGCAAAATTCAGCGTCTTTTGTGCTCCAGGTACAACCCTCCTGGAGGTTTTAAAGATTCAGATCCCTCTGCGGTGAAGCTCTCACAGATTCCACTCCCTGCAAACCCAATCTCCCTCTTCCTGTCTCACTGTCTCACTTTGTACATCAAAGTTTGTTTTGTTTTGTTTTTTTACTTTGGTCTACTGATAACCTCATCTTGATATCAGACGAGCTCTTTGGAAATTTGGCATCTGGAGAAGGCAGAGTTTCCCAAGAGTAGAACAACGATTCAAAGGGCGCACATAGTTGGTGCCTGCAGAAAGGACGTGGTGTTGTGACAGAGCAAGCTTGAAAGAGGCTGTTCGACCGGCGTCTTTGCTACAGCACTTTCCGCCAGGGGGCCCCGTGGCCGTCCAGGAAGAGCAGCTTTGCCGTGCTTTGTATGCGTTATCTCCCAAGACTGCTTCCCCAAGGAGCGTCTTGTCTAAGATGTTTTCCAAGGGATGCACTTAGGAAGGTTCGGGCCCAGTTCCGTATCACGTTCGTTACCCACACACCAGTTGCAGAGAGATGGCGGCAGCCTGGTTTGTCCCCGAGCCTGCCTGGCCTGGGGTCCGCAGGGCCTGGGGAGGAGGTGGTGTTACATGGCTGTGGGGCGCAGCAGGCCTGCCCCCCTCCACGGGGGGTGAGTACTGGGCATTGAGTCCTGGGTCTGCCTGACCTTCCGCTGCCTCCCCCGCTGACCTGGGTCTCAGTCACCTGGACTCCACTGCGTCCCAGGCACTTAGGGCCTCTTCCACCCTGGCTCCCAGAGCAGGCCATGAGGTTCTCCTCGAGTCTCTGTGCTCTCTTTTCCTCTCTCTGTTTTTTAATTTCTTTGTTTCCTCTTCTGTTGCTCAGCATTCTTCTCTCGTGTTCCTCTCTCTGCCTGCCTCCCTCTCCCTGCTTTTCTTGTTTCTCACTCTCTCTGCTCCTTTCTTTCTTGTCCTGCCTCTCTCTCTCTCTGCATCTGTCTGTCTGTCCGTGCCCTGTGCTGAATCTCTCTGTGGCTCAGTCTCTTTCTCCTTGCCCCCTTCCCTTCCCACGGTCTGCGGTTTCATAAACATTTACATTGCTCTGCAGTGTGGTGACGATGCTAGTCATTGCAGTTGCCTTGAAAAACTGCAGATCCTTTCTGCTTCCTCCTCATCGTCCAAGACTTTTGTGTTTTGGATCCTGTGAAGTGGCTTACGGTAGAATCACCTTCCACCAGAGCCTTCGCAGACTCCCCTCTTGTCTGCACCCCTCCCAAGTGCTTGGCCGGCCCCTGGTCTGTTCCTGTGGTGCTGTGTGCTCCAGCATCTGTCACTCTGTCCTTCTACTTTGTGTTGAATTTTCTTGTTTTTAATCTGTGGACGGATAGCTGCCCTGCCTCAGGGGCTGTGTTCATTTTCCTCCTCTCGGGGGCTGGTACACAGTCACTCAGGGAGCAGGTGCCGCCGCATAGTTCTGGCCACGCCCCTGTGATATCTATGTAAACACTCTATTAACCACAGTATTTCATAATCCAGAAAGGTGCCTCCTGGAGCCCACTGGATGGCGGAGACTTTCTGTTAATCCTCTCTGTAAGCTGCTGGGTTTTTTCACGGGACACCGTCCCTCCACTATTGAAATGACTGAGCTGGTGAGAGAGAAAGATGAGGAATTTGAAATTCGGGGGTGAGACAGATAGAAAAAAACTCATCCCAAGTTTTGTAATAAGGTTTACTTTGAAATAAAATGCTTCCTGGGACTTTCTTGGTGTCTTTAAAACCTTCAGAGGGAGTGATCTCCTTTGAGGGCTGGTGCTATTTAAGCACAGAGGCTTAATAAGAAATATATTTTTCAGCTGGGTGGCACTTGCCGAGTATCTAACAATCAAGCACCAAATTGTCTGTGGTCCCGCGGCAGCTCTAAACAGCGCTTTCCAAATTATAAGAGGCTTTTTAATTCGGCAGTTGGACATCCATGTTCTAATCGCCTACCGTCCTGGAGGAGATTATTTTTAAAAGTGCCATTTAAGAGAGACTACTAAAAATGTGTCTCACATAGAGGCTTAGCTTAGAAATATTAGTTTTTGACACAAAATTGTCCAGAAAGATGCTTGCAGAACCCACTTTGCACAGCTCAGTGCCAGAGAATAAAAGCCCCTCTTTGAGCCCAGCTATCTTTTTTCTGTCGATGAGCAGACGCTCCACGTGATCACACGCTCCTTGACATTAATGCTGAAATCACAGGTCTGTCTGCCCGCACGTGATCAGGTATTGGCCCTGTTTTTTGCCTGGTTCACTCATCGCCGTGGGTAGTTTGGTTCCACTGAGGAGCTGGGAGGGGCTACAGTTTAGGGTTTGGGTAGGCAGAGCCTGGCTACCCACAGCTTACAGGTGTGGAACTTTGAAATTACATTTCCATTAAGATCAGAGTTTTGTGTCTATTGGCAAATGCAGCGCATGCAAGCTTTGTCGCAAAGCTGATCCCTTATTGATGCAAATGGGGAGTGTTGGCAAAAGCAATGAGGGCTGTGCACCTGGTGCTCCCGCCTGCCTGCTGCTCCGGGTTCAGGGAGGAATTTGCTGCACTGGCTTAGTCGGTCACTCGTGTTTTGTGCGTCTGTGTTTACCCAGAGTGTGGGGTGCCCTGCAGGGATGTGGAAGAGAAGATAAAGAGCAGAGTATGTTTTGTGAGACTTGCCTCTCTCTGGTTTGACTGCACTGCGACTCGGCTGGGAGACAGGGGTCCAAACAAGAGAACTCTGAGACCCTCCTTGCCACTGATTCGGAAGAGGTAAAAGCCAGGATTACAAGGCAACTTCTGCCCCCTACTTTGCCCTCTTGCTCTTGTCCAGCATGGCTGTGTGATTGCTCATTTTGAGGGTGCTGCTCACAGCCCCACCAGCCAGAGAAATGACAGGCAGCGACAGTCAGCAACGCTCTTGGGGCGCCCGGGCCCTGTACTCCCCTTCTGTTTACCACCAAGTCCTTCCTGACATGAACTCGCCCTTCCTTTTATTTTCATCTGACCCAGGAGCTCAGGGTTGGATGAATCGAAATCCTAGCTTGTGACACACACCCATTACTGGTGCAGGCAGGTCCGCCTCTTTGTTTAGTAAGTGAGCCCTGATCTCACTCTCTGCCTTCCATTTCCAGACCCCACCCCCCACCTCCCATGGATAGAACCTCAAGATCTCGGGTTGCTTGGCCCCTAATCAGCGTGTATTTTATTGGCATGTGGGTTTCTGTCTAATGTCACTAGCGTGGGAAAGCAGCTCTGGAGGCTCCGGCAACAACATGGGACTCCCGTATAGCCCGGTCTGGGCTTGGACCGCTGTCCATGCTCTCAGACTGGAGCACTGTCCTTGGCTTGTTTCAGTTTTGTCATCCTCAAAACTTAGACTCTCCTGGTCTCCTCCATTCTGGCTCCACCGTGCCTTGTAAATCTGACCAGGACATGGCCAGCTAAATCCTAATTTAATGTACTCTATTTCTGTTAAAATAACAGATGCTGTAATTCCGGGGATACATAATCACATGATTATACTTGTATAAACCCTGTAACTAAATATATGTATTTATTTCTTAACGTGTATCTTTCTCCACAATAACAGAATTCCCTTCTGATTAGTCCTCCCTTCCCCACCAATTGCATGTGACTTACATCTAAAAAAAAGAGATTTCTTCCTAGTTTTTATAATATTTAAAAAAGGGGGGGGCAGATCTTTTTGCTCTCCTGGCCCATCGTAAAACCTGGGGCTGCGGAGTTGAAGAATGAGTGGTGGCTCACTTTTCACTGAGTGGCACCTGTGCATTCGGAGGGATATTATAGATTGTTCTGGAAGCTTTCCCGTCTCCCTGAGGTGGGTTTATATAAGCTTCCATTAGAAATAAAGGCTGTTTATGCTGTAGGTATCGTGGGGGTCGATGCCCTCGTCAGCTGGTTTGTGGGATGCAGAGATCGTGCCTAGACCTATTCTTGTCCCTTTTCTGGGAGCCCAAGCCAAACCATTGGCTGCCTTGACCTGTTCTTTTGAAAATGACCTCTTCTTGAGGGGCAGGGGCCCTCTTGGAATTGCCTACAGGGTTCCCGAGCCTTCTTGCCTGTCGGGTCTGCAGAGCTGCTTCTCTTGTTTCTGAGGAAAATGGTTTTGCTGATAAGGGCTCAAACAGTGTTCTCCCAGATACGCAAACACTGCGGGCCTGGGCCACACGAAGGCGCGCGGCCGTGGTTTGAGATGTGACTTGGCCAAGGCTTTTGGTAAAGTCAGGACACCTCATGTCCACTCACATTTTTGTTTCTTTTCTGGGAAAATGGCTTTATCTTTTTGCTGTCCCAGGGTGTCCTCACCTTTGCCGATGTGAGTGCATGTGCCTCCTGTGGGAACCAGCTCCCTCCTCCGTTACAGCAAGGCTCACGGCCAGCTGCTGCTCCCAGTGCCTCTATATAGTGCGGGGCTTCTTTTAGCTTTGTTGTAAAAAGAATCTGGCAGATGCTGACTGCCAGCTTGGCTCTGGCCTTCCTCCTTGCCGCTTGCTACTGGCCCCTGGGCCGCAGAGTCCCTCCGGCCCCCTTACCTTTGCTTGTGCCCTTCCTTCTCCTTGCAGGGCCTCGCTTCTCTGCCTTTTGACTTTCCAAAGACATGCTTTAACATTTTTTTCTAAATGACACGAATAATATAAGAATATATTTTTGAAAGAAATCAAGTACTGGACAGCTGACAAGGGCATAAAATACAGGTGGCCGTCTGCCGGAGACACTCAGCGTGGAGAGCTTGGTGCGTGTCCTTCACGAGTGAGTGTTGCTTCTTCCTTCTCAATCTCCCCACCCTTCCAAATCCAGATCACTCTGAAGTCCTCAGCGTCCTCGTCAATACTGAGTTGTTTTTATTTTTAACTTCTGAATTCCTGCCCTTGTTTTCCCCCTCTGGACCACCCATTTTCTCTGCTTTCCTTATGTTGTCCTTTGTTTATTAATTAATTCATTTCATTGAATTATACCCAGTTGAGTTTTTTTCTTCCCCTGGACAGACATTGCTTTTCCAGTGGAGACATGTTAACACGGAGTCGCAGTGGAGTGTGAGGAGGGTCTGGTAGATGGTAGCCCTGGAAGCATATTTGTTGAATGAGTGAATTAGCAACCAAATATGAATTATGTAGAGTTAGAGGTAATGGTGGTGCAGTGGTGGGTTAATTAATGTCTGGGATTGTCCTGAAAGGCTTCAAAGAGGAAGTGTTTGACTTGGGTTTTGAAGGATGTGTAGAACTTGGTCAAGAAGATGCGCCTGGTGGGCAGGGGGAGTGGTGGTGTCAGTCAGCATGCTGTGTTCGTGGATATGATCATCCTCCACTTTCATTGCTGTGTCTTTTGGCTTCTCCGTCAGATACCAAAGTCCTTAAAAAGAGTGGGAGTGGCATTTACACACCTGCCTTCAACAGGTGACATTTATTGAGCATGTGTTACGCACCAAATCCTTTCCCAAGTGTTTCGCATGTAGTAGCGAGCCCGTGAGGGAGGTGTTCCTGATTCATTTTAGAGATACGGAAACTGAGGCACTAGTAAGGTAGGTGACGTCCAGAAGTCCTCATGACTAGGAAGCGTGGGGCTAGTCAGTCTTACTTTTTCAGCCTTCTTGTTCCTGTCTTTAAATGGGACTGGTGATGCCCACAAGAGAGAGTTGTGAGGTTTGAATTAAATGAGATAATGCCTCTAAATCATCCAAAGTAGGAGGCCAAATCTCAGCGGATCATAACCCTGAATAAAATACCCTCCACCTCCTGCTTTATTTTCCTTCACAGCACTTAGCACTGCTCGTCATAGAGCTGCTTGTTTGTTGTCTGCCTCTTTGTCCCTTTTGTCCTTGACTGTGTCCCCAGGGCCTGATAGAGAGTACTAAATATTTTTTGAGTGAATGAATGAATGTTAATTCTCACTTCCCACCAGAGTATCGTGACTGTGGATGCTCAGAAAATACTAGGTGAATTCTACCGAAACTAAACAGTCTGTGCCAGTTCCATATACTGACAAGGGACCATGAATTTCTGTCACAAGATGATCAACACTGCTGTCTTCATTTTTTATTTGCTGTCGTGTTTAGAGAACTGTCTTATGTCTCCCACCCCTGATTTTCATGATGTTTCAATTTAAGCATTTCCAATTTGGGTATGAAATTATCCGTCAGTCATAGAGAAAATTTGTGCCTTCCTCGGTGGCTTGGGAACAAGCCAGAGCTTAACTGGAGTGGCTAATTGCTGGAAGAGCATGCGCTGGAGAAGGCATGCCCCCTCTGCCCTGGGCCCCCATCTGGAATATCGCTTCTCCCCCTGGACTGTGGTCTGATCTTGCTCGTCCCCCAAGACCCAGTGAGGAGGAGCCTCATTTGTTTATTCACTGGTTACGTATTAGCATCCTGTGTGTGGCAGGTGCTGACCTGCACAGCAGCAGCGCAGAGAATAGGCCCGGGACTGTCCCTTGGGCCCTCCCAGTCAGCTGTGGTGGAGGAGACGCCCACGTGAGCTGAGCAGGGGTGATGATGTCCAGGGCCTCACCAGAGCCCCTGAGCTGTGAGTATCTGTGCAAAATCTTGAGACACCACACCATGGAGGGTTGCCCGGGGAGCTGGCCCTGCCCAGCCCACGGATCCGTGTCTCCTGCAGCGTGAGGCGTGCGGCCCTGCTGTCGGGCACGCTGACTCAGGTGGGTCAGGAGTCAGATGTTGGATAACATGGACCCTGTGAGGGTGGGGAAGCTCTTCCCTTTCAGTTTTCTGTCAGCAGTGCTGCTGTGGTCTCACTTGGCACTAGCTTGTCTTTAGTGCTTCTTCGGCTCCGGGACAGTGAGTGTGAGCCTCAGGGTCAGAGTGCTGGTCAGTGTCTAGAAGTCCAAGTGCCAGGGCTCCACCCCAGATCGGCAGGAACCCCAGCCTCCCGCCGCCGGTTCCTCCAGGGATTCTAAAGCAGGCGGCGCTGAGAACCACTGACACAACTGAATAAAGGTTTGCTCTCATTGGATTCAGTCTGCTTTCTTTACATAGCAAGTGAAATTGGTTTTCTATTTGCTAGAATGATTTCCTTTCGAGTAAATTTTACAAGTGGAAAAGGTGAGTTGATTTTAAAAATAATGTTAGTAAACAATAGTGCGAGTCACAGTGAAAGCGGCCACAGTCACGGCGCTGCCTGGTGCCGGGCTGCAGCTCGGGGAGCGCGCCTCTCCGTGTTATCACGGGAGCAGAGTCTTCGGCCTCCTCGTCCTGGCTCCCGGGGAACCCCTGGGGCTGGCTGGGCAGCGTGCCGGCGCTTCATTAAGGGATTGCGCAGGAGCGGGTGGGGAACGAAACTCACCATGATGCTTATGCACGGATTGTACTGGTTACCTATTTCTGCATCACAAATTGTCCCCAAACTTAGAGGCAGAAACAGCATTTTGCAGTAGTACCATTTGCACCCTCACTGTTTCTGTGGGTCTGGAATCCACGCGGTTTAGCGGGTCCTCTCTCCAGACTGCGGACGTCTCGGGCCTGACCAGGGGAGGCCCGGCGCTCCCTGGTGTGCTTGTTGGCAGGACTCAGCTTCTTGGGGGCTCTTGGACCGAGGGCCTTAGTTTCTCCTAGGCTTTTGGCTGGAGGCCGTTTCTTGCCATCCTGGCTTGTCGTGGCCATTGGCTTCCTCCAAGTGAGCAAGCCAAGTAAGGGAGAGACCATGAATACGGAAGCCATGATCTTTTATAACCTAACCTCAGCAGTGGCATCCCGTCGCTTCTGCCTTCATCTGCTCGTTAGAAGCACGTCAGTAGGGCCGGCCCACACTCTGGGGATGGGATTACACTGGGCGCAAATGGCAGGAGGTGGGGACCACTGGGACATGTGTTAGAAGGCTGCTGCTGAAGACACTCCCTCACTCACATGCCTGTCACCTTGAGGAGCAGCTGGGAGAGCGTCCCCTCGGGCCCTAACACTGGGAGAAGCTGTGCTGCTTCTGAGCACTCTCTAGTTGTTTTGTGCACCAAGTGAATCTTGTAACTGGTTTTGTTTGGTCACGAGGCGTTTGAGTCAAAATTACTGCTTGCTTTTGATTATAGAGAAGGATTGTACAGAAATTTATGATCTGGACATTCTGTGGCGGGACTTCCTGCACTGATGCCCTCTGGTCTGGTCTTCAGTAGTAATTCTGTTTTCTCTCTTCCGTCTCTTTCCTCCATTCATTTTGTATCATTTTGTTATACTGAATTGTATACATTGTTACATGCCTGTACTTTCTCATGTCTCAGAGTTTGGGGAACTTGGTATTTGTGGGTTTTGCTGTCTCAGGGTGGACTCTTGGTTTCTAGGGAATGCCTAGACCAGCACCCCTGTTTTCCTCGTGCCTGGGGTTTCCATGCAGGAGCACGTGGGCAGGGCTGGCACTGAAAGCCCTAAGTCAGCTGGTGTGGGGGGGTCACAACACCTGCAAACCTGAGGAACAGTGACCAAGGCTTTCTGTGTTCTAAGCCTACACATGCCTCTCTCCTTCAGTAATGGCATGGTTTGGGACAAGGCCCTTCACCTCTTTGGGCCTCAGTTTTCCCGTCTATAATATGGGCTGTGGTATATTAGTCAGGGTAGGTTGTGTTGTGCTGCAGTAACAAAGAACTCCAAAATGCCATTTCAGAAACCACAGAGGTTTCTATCTCGTCCATGTTATGTGGCCTTCACAGGTTGGCCAGGCCTCTGCTGCATCTTGTCACCATCCTCACACCCAGACCCAGGCTGTGTTAGAGGGGACGAGACAGCCTGGCCGAGCACACACTTTCTCTCCCACCCAGATAATGAGACACATCACTTCTCTCTTACTTCAATTGCAAAGCAAGTCCCCTGGACGCACGTCAGTGGGTGGGTGGGAAAGAACAGTCCTACCAGGCGCCTGGAAGGAGCAGTTATTTGTGGGTAGCCCTGATGACTCCTAGAGGTGGCAGCTTACTTGCCTCCCAGGGTGGTAATGAGGCCTCAATCAGATTATCTATGCAAAGCTCTCAGTGCCTGGCACCTAGGGAGCACTCACTGAGCAGTGATGCTGGTGGGGGCTACAGTGGCTCTGATGGTGATGCTGATTAGAAGTACAGCTTATCTAGAGTCCACAGTTTACAGACCTCTGTCTTATTGATCTGTTCATTCAGTCTGTACGTGTCGAGTTTCTCAGTTTCCTGAGTTCCACGTACTATGCTTTGAACTGGGGATCAAAGACAAGATGGACATGGTCTGTGTCCTTAAGTAGTTCAGAATCTCTCCTTGGCCACAGGGATTGAAGGATTTCCTTTGAACTTTTATTTCAAGGGCTTGGCCTTCCTGGGAAAACATACAGAATAAAATGAAACAAATGCCAGAGCTGGAAGGAATGACCATTTGTGTATCAGTTCGGAGGCTCACAGCCACAGAAACAGGCCAAGCCAAAGTGGCATCGGCAAAGCCAGGGATCTGTCTCAGTAGATAACTGAGAGGTTCAGAGCTGGTGGCCATGGCCCCATCTTCTCAGCCATCATCAAGAGAAAGAACAAGACTGTCCAATGTTTCCAGCAAAATCCCCAGGCTTCACTCTGACCAAACCAGCTTAGTTCAGCCACCAGTCTTGAACCAGTCACTGTGGGCACAAGGGCAGGATATGCTGGCTGACGCGAGTTACTTGGTGCTCTCCCTTGGATCAAGGCGCAGGGTTTCTTTCACGCAGGTCTCTCGGTGAGGTGATTTCCCAGGACGGGAGTGGACGCCAGGCAGCAGACAGCCGCAGCCCACCCCTTTATCCTGCCTCTGCCTTTCCTTGGGAAGGAAATGGAAGCTCAGAGCAGGGAAATGACTTGCCTGCTGCCATCCAGCATGTTAGAAACAGAGCGGGGGCCAGGCTGTGGGTCTAGGACTGCCTTCTTGCCACTTTGACGCAGTTCCAAAAACGTCTTCTCAGAAAGTCATCGGTTTCAGAGAAGGGTTGGGGAAACATCACACTTTGGGAGATGGGATTATGAAACAGATGTTAAATTGCACTATCCCCAGCGTCTTTAATTAGCAGTACTTCATTATTTATTGCTTATTGATAAAAGATGGAAAATTAGGCAGTTTTCTCCCTGGCAGGACTGCTTCTTGTGTCTGATCTCAGGGCTGGGGGTGCGGTGTGGGGCTCTAATTGAGGGTTTTGGTGACTGGCTTTCAGGGTCATCCGTGCCAGCAAGTGGCAGCTTCCCAGCAGCGATGAGGCCGTTGTTCAGCTGGTTGTGGCGGGCACTGATGTGTGTGTTTGGAGGTGGGGGGAACTGTTAACTTGGATATGTGAGTATTTCTGGAAGGTGCTGTTTTGGAGTTACTGCTAGTCTTCACTGCTGAACATCACACAGCACGTTGTCCACAGACTGGTTCTGGAATGTGTCTTTTTAGTGTCTGAGGACAGGAGCTCAGTGTTAAGAATCTTTTCTCCCTTTCTGCCATTAATGCCATCATCTTTTGGTCCTGTACAGGGGAACCCCTAAGGTCAGTTAGATGCTTGAACTGTTCTGTGGAATTGGTTTACCCACCTACCCTCCCATCCATGTGGCATTTCCAAGAGCCAATAGCCTAGTGGGTTGGGTGGAGTGAGTGAATTTAGGAAGTGATTTGCACCTTTAGTCATTGCATTCATCATGGAAGAACATGTCTTCCAGCCGCTTCCTCCCCCCAGCCTTCTGACATGACCATGCCTACCAGCGAGTCGCACCTGACCTCCTTACTCTTCCCCTAGGAGATGCTTGCCGAGTGCCTCCTCGGTGCCCAGCACTGGGACACGATACACCAGACTGTATGTCATCCTTTCACTTAATCCTGATAAGCCTAGCAAGGAGGTAACACTTGTCCTCTTTATAACCGAGGAAAGTGAGGCTTGAGAAGTCGGGGGCCTTGGCTAGGACGGCAGAGTCGGGGCAGGCCTCGCCCTGCCGAATCCCAGAGCCCTGCTTTTTCATGATGTGTTGTGGCCCAGCGTGGACTCTGGACCCCACGCTGCCTGGGTTCCCTCCTGGCTCTGCCCCTTACAGCCCTATCCCTTCAGCAAGTTAGATCAGCTCTCTGAGAGTCTGTTTCCTCCTCTGTAAAATGAGGTTAATAATAGTATCAACCCTGTAGGGTAACAGTGCATTTAAAATGTGTAACACAGGGCCTGGCACCAGCATCGAGCAAGAGACCAACACATAGAACAAACCACCACAGACCTGGTGGCTTAAGGCAACACACGTTTATTCTCTCCCAGTTATGGAGGCCAGAAGTCTGACATCACGGTGTCACTACTGGCAGGGCCAGACCTTCTCTGGGGACTCCAGGGAAGGGCCTTTCTTGCCTCTTTCTGGCTTCTGGTGGCCCCGGGTGTTCCCTGGCCGAGGCCACAGCATTCCAGTCTCTGCCTCTGCCTTCACGTGGCCTTCCCCTGCTTCTCTCTGTGTGTCTTTTATAAGGAGCCTGACCATTGGGTGTAGGGCCCACCTGCATAGTCCAGGATGATCGTTTCTCAAGATCCTTAATTTAATTCTATCTGGAAAGATTGTTTTTCCAAATAAGGTCACGTTTACAGGATCTGAGACCTAAGATACAGACTTAAGATACAGACATACCATTTGGGGGGGATACTGTTCAACTCACTACAGCTGCTATTGGTTTTTTTTTTTTTAATGTTTTTTAAAAGCATTTAAAATTTAAAATGTTTTTTAAAAGCACAAACATTACAGGAATATATTCTCACTGTGCACATTCAGACGTTAAGTTAAAATCTCTTTGGCGACCACCCCAACTCTATTCCCCTCCCCAGCGATCCTGGTCCTGATGAGTTCAGTGGGCATCCTTCCAGACGTTTCTGTTAGGATAGAAAGATAAGCATCATCACGGATTACCACCCTGTTGCCAGACACCATGAGAGGTCCAGGGTGCTGAGGCGAGTGGAAGCACAGCTTGGTGCCCGGTCAGCTCACAGGCCTCTAGGGAAACGGGGTGAACCAGTGATCTCTGCTCACGTGGGAGGCGCCGTAACGCACACACCTACACGGTGCTGTGGGAACACCAAGGGGCAGCCTCTTTGCAACAGAGGAACGTCATGTACGAGAGGCTTCACTGAGTGGGGGACACCTGAGCCATGTAGGGTTCGAAAGATGCCAGCCTTGAGAAGCACAGGTCTGGGGAATTACATGAGGAAGGAACCTGGAGGGGTCACGGCCGGTGTCGGGAAGTGAATCTCAACACAGAGTTCCTGGAGGGTGTGCCTAAGAGGCGTCCGCCTCTGGGAACTAGAGTTTTTCTCAAGGGAGGTGCGTTTCAGGCCATGTCCCACAGGGCTCCAGGGCTCTGAGAAGAGGACACAGGGGCCTGGGTGGTGGGAGGAGGGCCGAGCTTGGCTCTCACCTGGCCTGGGCCCGAGCAGCCTCTCCCCCGGCGAGCGAAGTGCACAGGAGCTGCGCCCAGCGGCCCGCGGTCACCCCTGCCTGGGTCTCCATCAGCTGTCCCGGAGCTCCCAAGCAGACGTGCGGGTGGAGGCAAAGGCCTGTGCTTCGGACGACTGCTGCGGTGACAGATGGCCATCATAGGTCTAAACTGACAAAACAGACCCAGTGAGATGCCACGGGGTGACTTTTCAGAGTCATCTTTTTAGGGACTCCTTCCTTCAGAGATTAGCCTGGATTCTTGTTTTGAAGCTGTGTTTCTCCAGGGGGAGGCACCACATGTGGTAGTAGGAAGAGCACAGCTCAGGAGTCAGCCAGGCTTGTCTCTGAATGCTTGCTGTGTCCATGGGCACACCACACAGCCTCTCTGAGCCCCTCGTGGGACATGGGACCTGTCGTACTTGTAGTAAAAGGTTGCTGCGACAGTGACACAGATGAACGTAAGTAAGGGCCGGGATCCTCCAGCATCACTTCTGATCACTCCCCCTCCACCAAGGTCTGGGGCCTCTTTTTATTCTCAAGACACCAAAAGTCATTTCATGAAGCTGTGGAGCTCAAACATTTGTTCCTCCCACTAAGAGGAATGAAGTGTTTCCCCGAAATTGCTGGTAATTTTTCTACATCTGCTCAGCCATCCATGACAGCAGAAGTTGGCAAACTCTTCCCATAAGTGCCCAGATAGTAAATATTTTGTGTGTCATGGATTGTACTGTCTCTGTCACAGTGGCTGAACTTTAGCCGGAGAGTGACAGCAGCCAGTGACATTACGCCCCCATCAGTCAGACCAGCGTCGCTCTGCTCCCGTGAAAGCCTTTTCACAGAGCAGCCTGGATTTGGTCTGTGGGCCAGAGTTTGCCAACCCCTGATTTTGAGTCTAGGGAGGTACTGGGTTTAGGGACTGGAAACATAAAAATGTATGAGCCCTACCTTTTGGCCCTGGAGGGTTTCCCCCGGTGACACACCTGCCCTTGCAAGCTCCTGAGGGGTGTTCTGTTTGCAAGAAGACAGCATTTGGGGTAACAGACACGGCAAGTACCTTCTGTTGTCCTTCCAAACTGACGTGTCCAGCACATCAACCCGGGCAGACCCAGATCCCCACCGTCTGCAGCGATGAGCGCCCCAGACCTGCGGCGTAAACTTCCGTGATACATTGTAACGCTATTAAATGCTACTTGGTGGTCCGTGGCTAATTTCTAAGTGACAGTTTCTGTTGTGTTTGCAGTGTCTTTAAGGAAATCCTGCATTCACTCTCCAGTTACACCAGGATCTGATTGGGAGCAGGTTTGGACGCTGGATTTCGCACAACCCCGCTTTTCCTCGGCATCTTCTGCTTGCTCTGTGCCTCCATTTCTCTGGCTGTTCAGTGGGAGTTAAGGGTGAAATGAGGCAGTTTGTTCAGTGTTTCTAAACTTTTTTCTTTTTATCATGCTTGTGTAACCTTTTCTTTAAAAGGAGCTCTGCCTTGGAAAGTATCCGCCGGGAGATGGGTCAACATAGGAGGTGCCTCTGCTGAAGAAGGGCTGGGGGAGGGGTGCAGCTCTGGCCGCTAAGCGAGCCCTCGGGGCAGCTGCTGGCAACACTGGGAACCTGTCAGGAGTAGGCAAGACCCCTGATGTGGCACAGGTTCACAGAAGCCTGCAGCGGGGAGACCCATCCACTGCTCAGCCCTGGGTGTCCTCTTCTGTAGCGGGCACGAGTCTGGGTTAGTCGAATGCTCTCAGCTTCTGCTTAAGAGAGAGTCCTTCACTAGAGACTGGCTGAGAATTTATAAGTGAAGAGTAGCTCTACGTTAGTAATTAAGCCTAGAGAAGCTATAGACAGTTGTTGATTTGTACTTTTCTTACAGATGAGCCTTAAAAAAAAAATCTAATGATGAAAAGGCAATGGGCAGACAAGTTGGCAGATATCTGGCTTGCACAGTCATGGTGATGCGCGTGCACGCATGTGTGTGTCTGTCTGTCTTGTCTGTCTGTGTGTGCACCCTTGCACAGCAGCTTCCTGGCTGTTCCTCCTTGCCTGCCTCCCAATCTCTCCTCTGCAACCAGAGTGACTTACTCAGACGTGGGCTTGCCCAGTGTCTCTCTTGCTTAAATCCCTTCGGTGGCTTCCCTCTGTCTGAGCAAAGAGCAGAGCCACGCTGTTCCCCCTCAGGCCCCAGCCCTAGCCGCCTTCCCTCCAGCCTCTTTCACTCGTCACCTTCCCAGACACGCTAGTTAGCCCAGTTCATCTCCGTGGACATCTCACACTGTAATTGTGTTATCAGTTGTTCAAAGACTGTCTCCCCTGATGGATCATATGCTCCGTGAGCCCCAGGGTTTCACCTCCCCTGTTCCCTGCTGCCTCCCTGACACACAGCATCTGGCCCTTAAGAGGAACCCAAGACAAATTTGTGGACTAAGTGTCTGAGTAAGGAGGGTGTGCACGTCTGTGGTGGCACAGCTGGCCCTTCACTCAGAGGTGGGGGCTGCTGGGCCCAAACCGCCTGCCTGTCCTGCCCAGTACCCTTGAACTCTGTCCACGAATAATGAGGGTAAGTGCCACTTAGCCAGCACCTGGTCTCTGCCAGGGCTGGGCGGGGTGGTTCTTACAGGCTGTCTCACGACAACCCCTCCAGGGCAGCTTCTGTTACCTCCTTTTACAGGAGGAAGGGGGCCCAGAGAGCTGCAGCGGCCTGTTCTTGGCCACACAGCTAAGTCAGAGAGCAATCCCAGTGACCAAAGTCCCAGCCCAGTCTTTTTTTTTTTTTTTTAAATTCAAGTGTGTATTAGAATGAGGAAAGCAGTCATAGCACATTATCATTTTTAAAAGATAAATACCACCATGTCCCAGCACCCAGACAAACACAGTCGTTTTATTACTTCCCCACCTGCCGCACTGCTACAGTACTTTTCCTCCTACATTTTTAAGCCATATACTCTGATAGTCTCTTTAGGAAAAGACAGTGATATTATAAGATCATTTTCTGTGCAGAGTCTAGAAAGATAATTCAGTTGTTCTTATACACTGTTGATCAAAACTCATTTTTTTCCAACAGCCTATTTGAAAATTTTAAGGCAGTTTTGGAAAAAAAGTTCACAGTGGACTCTTGTGATTGTACCATTAGCATTTTACTGTATTTGCTTTGTCATCCATGCATCCCTGCATCCATCCATCCCTCCCTCCCTCTTTCCCTCTCCCCCGTCCCATCAGTTCATCTTTTCAGGGGGATGCTTTTCAAAGTAAATTGCACATATTAGTATATATTTTTTCCAAAATACTTGAGCATGCATATCATTGACCATGCATGTCTTTTTTTTGCAGTGTTTTTTTAGGTAAAATATACATGTGGTGAGATACACATGCCTTAATCGTATGCTCACTGTTGAGACAAGTGCATACACCTGTGTCCTCCACATGCCTGTCAAGACATGGAACATTACCTTCATCCCAGAAGGTTCTCTTGTACCCCTTCCCAGCCAGTCCCCACGCCCCTCTCTCTGAGGCAGTCACTATCACGTTATATTTTTCCCCATTACCAATATAATAACATTTTCTTTTCATTTTAAATTTCAAGGTGGTTAAATTTAGTTTTTAGAAGGGTAGCAACTCATATATAGGATAAAAAATGTATTCAGTAAAAGTTTTTCAGTTAAAAAAAAATAAATCTTTTTCTTGCCTCTGACCCTGGCTTCTCAGGGTTTGCCCCTAGAGGCATCCTCAGGTGGCGGTTTCTGGCGTGTCTTTGTAGAGATGGTTAATGCAGAGCCAAGCACATAGGCGCGCCTGGCTCCCAGCTTCCTCCTGAAAGTTGTGGCTCGGCTGCCGTGGTGCTCTGTGTGTCTTGCGCTTACCTTTTGACCTTTGACCTCGGAGATCACTCCCTGTCAGCAGAGATCTATGCTGTTCTTTTGGTAGTTGTGCAGTCGGGTTCTGACTGGGTGTTTCAGTAGCCACTTCATTACTTGTTTCCAGGCTTTTATTGCCATTAATGGTGCTGCACTGAATGTCCCTTTGTGACGTATCTTTGTACATACGTTGTCCACGTGTCTTGATTAATTGGAAAAAAACTAGATGTCCATTCTTGGTAAATTAGATCATTTTCTCCGGCCCCTCTCTGCTCATCCCTGCCCTCCTCCAACCATCCATTTACCTATCTGTCCACTTGATCATCTGTACATCTGTCCGTCCAGTGGCAGCATCTTCCGAGCAGTCAGTATGTGCCTGATACTGTCTGGGGCTCTGAGAGTTTTGTCCTTGAGACCCTCATTGTCTTTTGGGAAAAACAGACACGTCGAAACTAGTTCACAGAGTGTGCTAGCCTGCATTTGCGCAAGCATCCAGGACCACTCAGAGGGTAGAATTAAAAACTCTTTAAAGCTCTTATTTGCCAGCTCTTTGTATCCCATTCAAGAGTCTTTGGCCTCAGCTGATACCTCTAATTATATACTTGTTAAACAAAAGAACAAATTAACAAACAGGTAAACACAGACCCCTGAGAGTGGTCCAGACCCGGGCAGCTGCCTTCCGGAGGCAAGGGCAGCCCGGGCCCGCTCTACATTCAGAGCGGCAGGTCTGGGCCTTCCTGGCCTCCGGCTCAGCTAACCAGGCTGGGAGACTGAGCTGTGCTTGTCACACGCTGTTCCTTCTGGAAAAGTGAGGTGAGAAAGCAGGGTGTTGGTGGGATGGGAAACAGTTGTCGTTTTTGACAGTGCAGAGTGAGAGCTAATTACTTAAGGGAAGGCTATTTGGAAAGAGGCATGTGTGAGGAAGTGACTGGAGAACGTAAATTACAGGTGTCATTCCGTGATTGGGACGGAGGTCTGTTGTCCTGTGTTGTCTACCCTTTTGCCTTTTCTTCTGAGCAGTGGACCGAGCGCCCTGCAATTAGAAAACAAAGAATATGATTCTCTTCCTTTGGTTCCTCTTATCTCCAAACTAACTTAGCCTTCTCATGCATGACAATTTCGAATTTGCTCCAGAGCCATTAAAAAATTGACATTTCAGTTGGGTTGGAACCTACACCATCATTGAATCGTTTCCTCAGTCACAGATGCTCAGTCAGTGCGCACAGCGGGCCAGGTGCTGTGTGAACGGGAGGACGGAGAAGCCGCTGTCCTCGTGCTCGCAGGGATGGACTGGCACACAGTGTGGCGTACTCTCACCCTGAGCGACGGAAGTGAGAGGGGGTGGCGGAGGAGAAGTGGCTTCGTTCTGGTGGCCAGGGAAGGCGTCTCATAGAAGTTGTATTTTAGCTGAGTCTTGAAAGATGTGAAAAGAGCTCGTTGTGCAAAGAAGTTGGTGGAAGAAAGAAAGGAAGGAAAGGTGACTTACAGTAATACTTGCTTCGCAGTGTAAATCTAAGGATTCAGTGTGTGAAAACATTGGCACATAGTAGGTGTTGCGTGCACACAGTAGGTGTTGCATGCACATCGGCCCCCCCTCCGCCCGCCATCTTTGTTGCTTTCTAACAGGGCTCACCATAGGATTGCTGTGGAAGAAAAGCAAGTTTGCTGAAGCCCTGTGACTTCTCTAACAATCAGTGGAGGCTGCCTTGTGTCCCCAGAGATGGAAGAAGGCCTGGGGCTTCCTGGGGAGAAAGCCAGCCGCCTTGGACTGGGCCAGATCTGTGCCTTGGCCTCGAGGCCTGGTACCTACCAAAAATCACCCTGTGGTGACAAAGGAAATGGCTTTAAGAAAGGCCTCAGGTCTTAGACCCTGTCCGACACCTGTGCACGTCTGTGCTTGAGCAGGCGAGTCCCTCCAGATTTTCTTCCCTTGTCAGGGGTCTCTAAACACCAGCTGAGCCTCTTCAGTATGAATCTGGGTTCCTTCAGCTTCTAGGCGTCCCAGCACATGGATACAAAATGCGAAGAATGGGGAGTTCATAGAAGGGGGCGGTATAGCTTAGTGGTGGGAAGTGCAGGCTCTGGAGCCGGACCACCTGCGTTTGAGCCCCGCCTTAGTCACTTCGTAGCCGAATGCCTGTTAACTCTTTGCAGTATCTTTTGTTGTCTGTCACACCACCCGCAAACGTCATGGCTTAAAAAACACAGCCATTGTCTTACCTCACATGAGTCTGTGGGTTGGCTGGGCTCAGGTTTTCTGCATCACGTGGAGCCGGCTGGGCTGAGGTCCTCAAGGCTCAGCTGAGCTGGGCAGTCAAGGTGGCGCAGCTCATCCGTCTGTCTGTCGGTGCTGGCTGTCCGCTGGGGTCTCAGGCGGGATTATCGAGTTTTTCCACCTGGAGAAAGTGGTGCCCCTGAAGTCACTGAGGCTGAGGGAGAGGCTGCTGAGGAACTGTGGGCTGGGAGGTTCGGGCTGGGCTCCTGGCACCTCCACTTGCTCTCTGTGTATTCACACTGAGCCCTCTTGGCCTCGCCCGCGAAATGGAGGTGACACCTCTGCCCACACAGCTATTAGGGGGGTGGCGTGGGAAGAGCTGTTACATGGAAGCACTTTGTAAAGCAGGAAGGCTTTGACGATGCCCGGTGGTGGTGTCTCTGTGTTTGTAGGCCCCTCAGGACTGGAAATGAGGGCGACCCCAAGGAAGGGGAGGCCTCCCTGTGCACGACGCCACTCACCTGGGTCCTGATGCTGCTCCTGGGACGAGGTGTGGTCTTTTCCTGTGCCTTTGGCAGGTTGGCTCGCTCTTTCTTCCCTTCCTCCCTCTCTCTCTTTCTTTTTTTAACTTCCTGTTTAAGTAAGCATTTATTCAGCACATTTGTCCTTATTTTGGCAGAACCCCTTGTATCTGAACCCCCTCCCCAGTTTTGAGGAATTCCCACTCCGAGTGGCAGGTGAGCCAATGTTGGGGTTCCACCTTGGCGTTGGGAGGGGCCTGTGATCAGCCCTCCTGTCCCTGCTCCCCAGCCCCCAAGCAGCGCAGGAAATCCTGGGTCAGGAGAGAGCGGGAAAACTTCTTCACTGATGCGGCTCAGAAGCTGACTCTCAGTGGGTCTCTCCACACCCTCGCGTATGCAGCTCCTGGGGTGTTTGCTCCAGGAAGATCCAGAAATCCTGGCTGCTCTGTTTCCCCAGCATTGCGCTCTGCCTTTCCCTGCACTCGCATACAGCCCCCTGACTCCCCTGACCACAGGCCAGATGGCGAGCTGCCTTCTCTGCAGGGCCGGGGAGAAGCGAAGGAAGACCATGCCTACTCGTGCTCCGTGTTGAGGGGGACCAAGGAGAAGGCTACATCTCAGAGATGTGTCCTCCGAGACTCCCCAGGGCCTCAGGAGGTCACAAGGATGTTTGTGGCCAGTATCAATAGAAAGTTGATTTTTTTCTTAGAAAATCTCTGCCGCACACTTCTTACCCTACCAGAATATGAAGTCAAACCAGCTTTCTAGATGATTACTGTAAACCCCGAAGGATTTCTAGCTCCATTCTGGGTAGGCAGCTTGAAGAGACCACATGTTAAGACGCCGAGTACGTTTGGCCATCAGTTATCATCCTGCAGTTGCCGTGCAGCCTGGCCTGATTTTCAAGATACATTCCACCAAGCTCAGACAGTTCAGATTCTTTTTCCAGCCAGCGTGCCTGAAACCCAGGCAGACACATGAATGTCTCCTGGCTTGCTGATACCAGTAATGCCAGTAATTAGAAGAAAAGCTCCTAAATCAGAAGGATTTAACGACTCCCAGATGCTTACATCCCCTGGCCAAGAGGTTCCCTGCAAAGAAGCATCCCTGAAGGGAAATCTGAAAGTATCTGTCAGGAAAATACCTTCTGTTTAAGGAAGCCCTTTGTTCATATCATTGTAAAGTGACATCTGTCCTTATAAACCCCCCCCCCACCTTATCTTTTGCTTCGGTCCTTCTGGTCACCCAGCCCTTGAGCCTGGTGGGGTGGACATAGTCAGAACTTTCCTTCTTGTGAATGAGGTTCCCTGAGTCCAGGCTCTGGTCGCGTCCGGTCTGAAATGAGGCTGCACTTGAAGGCAGTGTAATGAGGTCACTGGTGCCTTCTCAGTCTGTGAGCCCTTCCTCTGACCTGCCTACCCAATCCTCACATCTGCCAGAAGAACCTTCCCCAGGCTCAGGTGCTGAGGGGAAGCCCAGAGCAGGGAGGCTGAGAGCCACCCCGCAGCCTCGCCAGAGAAGGCACTGGGTTCCACGTGGAAGCGCCAAGGGGAGAGTGGTGTCAGGAAGTGGAGAGGGGCGTGCATCAGAGCCTGCCTTGGCCCTCTTCCATCCCTGATGCAAGAAGACTTGAAGGCACAGTTCTTACATCCTGGGAGGGAGGATTGGAAAGAATATTTTATTTACTTTACATAGTAACGTGGTACACACTTAAATTAATATATAATATGTATGTGTTAGTGGGTGCACGATTAATGTGTCTTCATTGTAGAAAGTACAGAAAAGTTCAGATACTTGCTACAAATGCATCTGACTTTTCTCTCTCAGATATCCCACTTGTCTTTCAAATCTCTTTTCATCCTAACCTTATTGATCCACGGCCATTGTAAGTTATATTTAGGAATCACACTGGGCATTTGCAGTTCATAGCATTTTTTTTTTAATTAAACAGAGACCAGGAGCTTTTTTCTATGCCATTAAAAATTAATTGAAAGCACTCTTTAGGTGGGAGAATACATTTGAATTCACATCTTTAATTGATAGTAGATTGTTTATAAACTCTCAACAATATGAAAGAGTGTTGAATAAATAGCCTCAGTCCCTCCCCACTGCCTGGGCCCCGTCCCCATCTCCCTGGGGCCCCTGCAGGCTGCTGCCCCTTTGATTGATGCCTTGAACTTCACTTGGATAGCTTCTTCATGCAAAAACAAACAAATACAGCTTGATATTCTTCATTCTCCGTTTTTGCACCCCAGGTAGTCTATCAGACCCACCGCTGCACCCTGTTTTAGCTATCACATAATGGTCTATCTAGAGAGGTTTTCATAACAGCACGTGGAATGCTATCTCATTCTTCAAAAGCACATTTAAATTCTTATAAAGCAATTCACTCGAAAGATAAATTTCTTTAATCTTACAGAAAGATAGCAAATGAAAAATCAGCCTCGTTCTTCTCCCCAGTCTCACTCCTGATCTGTTACCAACAATAGTCACTGTTACTATTTTCTTATGTACTTTTGCAGAATTATTTTTGTGCTTGTACCCTCCTGAGTATGCATGTGTGTAACTCATTTTATTAAGCCAGGCATCTCAAATGGACATGCCATAATTTCTTGAATCATTCCTCTGTAGCTGGACCTTTAGATTCTTTTTTCTTTTCTTTTACTTGTCTCAGCATGGAAGGAGGAATGATCTTTGATGTAAATTTTGGTTGGTGTCTTTGATTGTTTCCTCTGGATAATTCTGGGAGTGTGATTTCTTGGTCAAAGGATGTAGACATTTTTAGGGATCTTGGTACACACATGCTCCTGGCTTCCCCCGATAGATTGTACCATCCCTCATCCCAGCCACCCAGAGGAAAAGGACGGTCACTTTGACAGCAGAGCTGCACTGACCCCCAGCCCAGGGAGTTCCTGGTCTTTTGAAACTGATGTTCTTACAAGTGGCTAGATAGGTTTCTCCTTGTTGGGTTTGAAATAATCTCTCAACAGCAGCTCCTTGGCAAAGCCTGCTGCCTGGAGCCCAGTTTGGTTGCTTAGCTCCATAAATCTGTAAAAGGCTCACTGGGCCATTCTCCCTCTGGGCTGCCATGTTTGGGGTGAGATACCCCTAGGAATGGCAGGGCAGATTCGTGTCTAGTGTCAAGGCTAACAGAATATACCGCTTTTCCTTCTCAATAGCTGTTGTATAATTATCACAGAGCACGAGTCAGTGATGGGGAAGCTCCGACCTGCCAGGCACTGTTCCACACACCCTACACATATTAACTCACCTGGTCCTCAGAATAGCCCTGTGAATACTAATGTTGTACCCATTTTACAGATGAGGACACTGTGACCCAGCAGTCAAGTGACTTGTTCACGGCTACACAGTCAGGAAAAGGTGCATCTGGGATTTGACCGTGAGCCGTGTGGTCCCAGAGCCCAGGCTCCACCATTACTGTGTTCTCCTGATTCTAAAAGAAACCTGCTGTTTCTTTAAGAACCACCTTCTGGTGTCTTCTCACCCTCTGTACAGACAGGACTTTGTCAGGTCTCACCTTCTCCTCTCACCTTATAGCAGGCTTTTCTTCTGTTTGCTAAGGGTTCGTAGCAGAAAAGCCAGACAGACCTGGATTTTTATCCCTTTCCCACGTGTGTGACCGTGGACAAGGTCTACAGCCTCCATGAGCCTCAGTTTCCTCATCTATGGGGGGCGGGACAATACTCTTACCCTGGAACCATTATCATGACTGATGCGGATGGAGTATCACACGAACGCTCTGACAGGTGCACAGTGTGAAATGAACGTCCCCTTTCCCTTGCCACCCGCAGCCTCCCCTGTTCCACTTGGTTTCTGTTAGTTCCTCTTTGTTTGGATCCACATTCTTAAATTCTCTCTAGTTCAGAGTCGATCCTACCACGAAAGGAAGCTCATTCCGGGGTACGGTAACGTCACGATTTATTGAGCATCTGCTAGTGCTGGCCATTTGGTATCCGCTTTACGCAGCAATTTCCTTCACGTCAGGTGGTCTAGTTTCTCTTACCAAATCATATTCTCATGGCGCCCTTCTGAGTCAGAAGGGGAAGTCTTGTTCCACTGCCTCAAATTGCTCATCCAGGTGAGGGGGAAGGATGGAGCTATTTGGGAGACAGACATCGGCTTTTTGTGTTTACACACCAGGTATGTCTGTGTGTGTGACGTTCATCGTGGTGACGGTGAATGTTTGTTCCATGGCACATTTGATGTCTTGCCTCTCAGATCCTAATTAAGCCTTTATAGCTCCCAAATTACATGCTTTTACATGCCTGTGATTATCTCAATAGGATTAACGGTCCTTTTTCCATAAAGATGATTGAGATCTCTCATGGTGGCATATTTTTATTAGTGTAACTCCGTCTCTAACCATCCTTCCACAGAAGCTCTTACTGTTTTCCAGTAATTGCTTTTTCACCTCGTTCCGGACAGGAGATGTTCAGGGATCATGGAGAGGCAGAACCCTTCCGTGATCATGCAAACCATGGTAACCACGATGTTTTCTCTCTCTCCCCTACCCCTCTCCTGACGGCAGGTGCCTGGAGATTTGAGTCAAACGTCCGAAGACCAGAGTTTGTCGGATTTTGAAATGTAAGTCTTCTGTGTCTGCTCATGAGGGGCCCTTCAGAAACAGGACTCTGTTGCTTGGCTTGTGTCTCAGAAGACCACAGGGGGAAGCAGAAATCTCTGTTTAAATCTGCACAGCTGATTTGGTTATTGTAGAGGGGGGAGTTGTTCACCTGCAGCCGGAGTCTGGCCTTCAGGTGTGTTTTTATCTCCCTCCTTGGGTATTGAAAAACAATTTATTTTTTTGGCTGACAATTAAGAATTGGAAGATATCACATGAAAATGTAAATTTCTCCATTTTCTTTAAAAGAAGAAATCCCAGCAAGGCCACTGTCAGCTCGAGCTGAGCAGCGGTCGCGGCTTCCACACGGGGCGCGTGTGCGTCAGCTGACCACAGTCCCCACTTCTCCCTATTGCCTGACCCTGGCCCGCTCCACTCATCCCACTGTCTGGGTGTCTCCTGTTGGAACTTCTGAGTTTGCAACCCTGGATTATTGGAAATGACAATATTTCAGTACATTGGTCTGATTTTTTATTGGATTTTATTCTACCTGCTGCCTCTGCTGATTACCCTAAGGAATTTGGTTGGTCTTCAGACTGACTCTTTTGATCAGGTTGCCTTGTTTTGGGGACTGAAAATTTCCTTGAGTTGGTGAAAAGAGTAGAGCGAGTCCTGGGTTAAGGCCAGGCAGGCACTCTCTCCTCTCTCATTGAGTTGTGCTGAGGGGAGGAGGGTTCAGCCTCCCCAAGAGAAGGTGTCATCCGGGGAAACCTGCTTTTGGAGAGAGGGCAGGGCATCAGAAGAGCATTTGCTCAGAGCCAGGCTGAGCCAAGTTGAAATCTCAGCTGCAGGACTCACACCAGGGTGACCTTGGGCAAGCCACTTAACTCGCTGGGCCTGAGTCTCCTCCTTCATAAGGCGCAGATCTCAGCCGGCCTTGGGGGCTGTGGTGGCGGTTAGAGTGGGGTTATGAAGAGCGTGTAGGACCTCCTGAGGCCCGCGGTGTGTGGGCGGCTGCAGTGGAGGTGGGGGTGGCTATCAGTTTGGTGGGTAACAAGGGTCAAGGTGGTTAAGAGGTGAAGGATGAAAATCAAAGGTGGGTTTGCCTCCCGTGGGCCGTGGGGGTAGTGGGCGTGAAGAGGATTGTGGACAGGCAGCCTGGTGGAGGGCCGGGGGACCAGGTGGGAACAGTGGTGAGTGCTGTGGAGGGGTCCCAGAGACAGTCACTTGTAAGGCGGAAGGGACTCATTAAAGTAAGGACTTAGCACGTGCCTGCTGTGGGGAGGTGCTGCACCAGGGCCTTGGTGGAGGGATGAATCGGCCACAGTGCCTGCCCTCCAGCAGCCTCTGCCTGGTCCAGCCACATCTGCTCTTCCTGGAGATCTGCAGCCTCCTCCCCGCAGGGTGCTCATCTCCACTGCAGCCAGCGGGAAGCTCCATTTCCAGAAAGAGAGAAAGAGATGGAGATGGAGACACACATCCTTCCTGTACTTGCAGACAAGGCCCTTGCTGACCTCGGCTCCATCCCCTGCCTCCCCAGCCCTCCCTGCGCACCAGCCACCCAGGCCAGTTTGATTCCTCCAACTCACCTGGTCTTCCATACTCGGGATCGTTATTTTAGTCCCTTGATCCACACTTCTCGATCTAGGAGGGTGATGGTCACATCAACAATCAGTTCTAAGACCCTGCAATACACACTCTGAAAGGGAGAGATGCTTGGCCAGCCGGGGTGACCACACAGGGGCCCTGGGAGGTTGTCCAGCCCTCACCCTTCCCGGAAGGTTAATGAAAACCAGTGTTAGTTACATTCGCACCCCTCCCCCTCCCAACAGACATGAAGGGCGGACACTTCAGGCACTAGTACAATCTGGGGGACCTTTCCAGAAGGAATGTCATCAGATATACAAACCAACTTGGTGGCTCAGAATTGCAGTTTGTACTGAGAGCTCTGGGGAGGTAGTCAATAGGGTTTATTTTGCCCCTTGAAGATCGGCACCTCGGCTCAGAGCTTAGAAGAAATGCTGCTTCAGGAAAGAACCATTTCTTTGTGAAAATGAAATGCTCTTTACTCGAGAGGTTGTGAGACTGTTGCTGGGTCATGGAATCTTCCATCATTAGCGTCTCAAATTGTGTTTCAAGCACAGGAGGCTGGCAGATTTTTATGAGCTGCTCTTTGGAGAGAAGGAGAGCGTTGGAAAAAGTGTTTAGCCCTGGAAAAACTCTAAGTAGAACCAAGGGCTCGAACCTCCCAGCCCTTCCAGAATTGCACAGCACTGTTTTGAGAGCTGTTATGACTGATCTTAAAGATTCAGTGACAGTGAACTTATCAGCTCTGCATGTTTGGATCCATCCAGTGGAAGAGTGGTGGTGGTGGGTGTGTGCGCCCAGTGACTCATAGTTAGGTTAAAGTCACCCATAAGGCAGAACTGTCACATAACCGAAATAACCCTTGAAGTTTTTTTAAACAGCCTGCAAGGACTCACTGGGATAACATGGGTAAAAGCATGAAGCCGTGTATCCTACGTACCCAGTAAATGATTTTGCATTTGAGTTTAAATCCTGCTTAATTAGAACCATGCACAGTGTTTTGGGGAAAATTGCAAGAGGGGTATTTGTGCCTGGCTTCCTGGACTCCCCTCCTACAACCCCAAACAGCTGTCGCTTGCGTGGCTGTGAGCGTTGGTCTCCTGAGCTCTTCCATGGAGTCTGATCTTAAAATGGGATCAGGGCCTAAAGTGGGTGTGGCGAGGGGCCAGTATGACTCCTCTGAGCATCCAGAAAGTCCGTGGGCATTAGTGCACGTGACCGCCCCAGCCTCCTCCGGTCACTGTCCCCCTTTCAGATGAGCAAACTGAAGTTCAGATAAATTATGGGCCATGGTCACTCAGTAAGAACTGAAAAGCAGCTTTTCTCATTCCAGAATACAAACCACAAACATAAAATTTTAAGATACACATAGAGTTAAATATAAATATGTGTGTGTGTGTATAAAGTTCCTTATAAATATATATGAAGTTCCTTAAAAATAATCTTGGGGGGACCAAGGAATGAGACTTAAACTGATCCTTGAGCTTACTGTTAAGTGTAATAGATGTTGTCATAAATTATTTGTGCATAGTATTTCTTAAAGGAGAAAATAATTTCCCCCCTTCTTTTGGGTAAATTGAAATGACCAATTTCGATCTTTCTTTTATGCAGATCAAACCGGGCGCTGATCAATGTCTGGATCCCGTCAGTGTTTCTCCGGGGCAAAGCCGCAAATGCATTCCACGTGTATCAGGTACTTACTGGTTTTCAGGTAGATGGCGCCGCTGGGGTGAAACCCACGCTTGTTTGTTACTGTCTGGTGCTTTTGCCACTTGGTGATGGAATACTGCACTTAGAAGGTCACGTCCTCCAAACGCGAGCATCCACCTGCTGAGCCTCCCAGGAAGTGGTCCTTCCATCTGACAGGAGGAGGCAGGTGGTACCTTCTTGTACTGGTCAGGCCTCCTTCTGTGGCCGTGTCCACTCAGCACGCTCTGGTTGAGCGGAAGTGGAATTTGTTGGCTTGGGTTGCATTGAAAAGCCCAGGCACGGGTCTGGCCTCAGGCCTAACTGGATCTGTGGTCAGGAATCTGCCGTCATCTTCCATTCCGCTGCTCAGGCATGCTTTTCAGGCTGGCGCTCTCTGCGGGTTGACCAGGTGGCTCCCAGCAGCACTGGATGCTCAGCCTGTCTGGGTGTCTCTTGAGGATTTGTCCTGGAGCACAACCCATCCCTGAACCTCAAGGTTGGTGACAGACTTCTTTGTGATGGGCCAGGTTGGAAGCATGTGGCCGCTACTGGCCCTGAGGTGGGAGTTGACCTTATCTGACCACATGACTGAGAGAGGGGAGAGGTGGCTCCCTAAACCCTTGACAAGGGCGAACTGCAGACGTTCCCTCTAGCTCCCTGGGGTAGAGCTGGCCACCATCTGGTTGGGGATTGAGTCTCTGGGACCTCTGCTTTGGAGGTGATTGTGCCCCAACAATTGAGACCCCAGTTTTCCATCTTTTCTCTGATTTTTCTGGTATCTCTTCCAGCCCAGCCTGCTTACCCTTTTTGTCTTTCTTCTTTCTCTTTGTAACCTGCTCTCCAGCCATTGGTGTCCACTTGTCCTGGGACTGTTTGTTTTCAACTTTGACTCGTGGCTGCTTCCGGTTCTACTGTCATCTTGTATCACAAGTCTCATTAGGTTTTGGTCTCATTCCCCATGAGCTCTGTGAAAAGCCTCAAATTTTGTTGTCATGTTTCTTAGTGGGGACTTGACCATTGAAGAAATCTTCTCAGCGATTAAGATGTTTTCCCCAGGAACTGGGGTGCAAAAGGACTCTGAACTCAAGAATAGAAGCCCTGGTTTTGTGTTGTGCCTTTAGGTAAATCTCAGTTTCCTCATCTGTAAAATGGAAATAATAGTAATACTTACTTTGCAAAGCTGTTGTCAGGATTCGAAATACATTGTGTCCAGTAGGCGCTTGGTTTTTGTGTCTCAACTTCCAAAATGATTGCCGTGTTTGGTTGTTGGTGGCAGGACTGGCCTTTGGGCGTGTGTTATATAGGATGTATACGGGTATATAGGCACGATGCTCGCCTCTTACCTGAAACCTTACGGACACATGAGCTAGAGTTTGGCAGGGAAGTTTGCACTAGAAGGCCATTTTAGTTTACTTGTTCAGCTGGGCGACGGTAGCACTTTAACGAGTGTTAGGGAATCTGAGTGTTGGCGATGCTCTCAGCTCAGGCTTGAAAAGAGAATTAGCTATGACAGATTTCCAAATATCCTCTTCTCTTTTTATCCCAAACCAAACCAAAAAAAAAAAAAAAAAAAGCTCTCATTGGAGTGGCCTTCAAGTTCTACTTTGCAGCGATCAGAAAGCTGGGAGGTGTTGCCTGGAGGATGAAAAATGTGAAGCAGACAGCTTTATTTTAGAGCAAAATTAAAATGTGAGATCACTTGAGCGGTTTCCTTGCCCTTTCATTTTTGACTCTTTCTCCTCCCCGCACCCCAGGAAGCACCTGGGCAGTTCTTAGCTGCTGATAGGCAGTAATGGAATGAGACGGATGCAGCAAATATGCTGTTGCCTGGGAGATGGTTTCCACGGTGGGCACAGTGGCATTAGAGCCACGCTCTCCCCATCCTTGACCGTTTCCAGAGCTTGCTTGGGTGTGGGCCAGCCAGTGCATGGAGGATGAGGCCTGGGTTTCGTGGGAGCCACAGGACTGGTAGCTTCCACATCACCCAGAGCAACTTCACCCTACATGGGGGGCTCGCTGACATCTTTCCTGATCTTGGAGTGTATGCAGCAGCACTTCCTGAATGCAGTCATTTTTCTCCTTTTAGCTAACAGTGCTTCTGGTTGGTACCTCAGGAGCAAAAGCTGAGCATAAGTTTGGAAGCATTTTAGAAAGCCTTTGTTACGGTGTATTTTTTTGGTTTTTGTTTTTTTTAAATGATATATGATACTGGAGAGAGAGTGACTCATTTAAAATGCTGGTACCATTGGACTATTTTTCTTAGTGAAAAAAAATGCGTTCTATATAATTCCATAAAAGATTCAAGGTAATTTCCAGAGAAACACAGGAAAGAATGGTAAAATGGAAGTGAGAAATGAAATATCAGAGTCAGAGAAAATGTAAACTAAGAGCATTTCCATTAAGGAAACAGTGGAATCATAGTCATATATATATTCATATATGTATATCATGAGATCCTACATCGTTTTGTAAATTTCCTTTGAGCTTCCTGGCAGCCAGTGTGAAAATGAATGTGGCTATTTTGGATACTCCCATTGCTAATGAGAAGAAAATATGTCAGTTTCTCAAAGAGAGCTCTAAAAGAAATTTCCACACAGGGCTTTAGATTAAGTAATAATGAAGGATGAGGTGGACAATGCCCTGTTGTAGCCCAATGACAAATCACTATCAGGTTTCATAATATCTCCCTCAAAGGAAGTCAAAGGCATAACCTCAAAATGAACCATAAATTCATTTGAAGAGCCAAGATGGAAGGGTTGGCCCATGTAGTTTTCTCAGTAGATCTTTGCTGTCCAATATATGACAGCCACTAGCCACATGTTGCCCTTTAAATTTGATTAAAATGGAAAGAAATTACGAGTTTCTCAGGCACGCTAGCCACTTTTTGAATGTTTCATATCCACATGTGGCTGCTGGCTACTGTACTGGACAGTGTAGATATAGAACATTTCCGTCATAGCAGAAAGTCCTGTTGGAGAATGATGATCTAGAGCAATCTGTCCTGGAGGGTCAGAAAGCAAGATGATCTCACATGTGCTTAGCGAGGTTTTTAGATAGACAGAGACTGGACGTTCAATAACAAGTTCTGACAGACTCACAGGCTTAGAAAACAAACTGTGGTTACTGGTTGTGGGGGGAGGGATAAATTAGAAGTTTGGGATTAGCAGGTACAAACTACTATATACAAAATAGGTAAACAACAGAGTCCTACTGTATAGCACAGGGAACTGTATTCAGTGCCTTGTAATAACTTACAATGAAAAAGGATAGGAAAAGAAATATGTGTACAACTGAATCACTATGGTGTACACCAGAAACTAACGCAAAATTGTAAATTGACTGTACTTCAATTTAAAACAAAAACAAAAACAAGTTCTGCAGGGAGAAGGCCTCTCTTTCCACTTCTTTGACTGCTGACGATTTACCTGGAGGAGTTCGTCTCCACATCCGCACTGTGCCTGCACGGCCCTCTCCTCTTTCTTAGCAAAGACAGAGGAAGGCTCAGGGTTAACGCCTTTGGTAGGCAACAAACTTGAGCTCGATTAACAACACTGTGCTGTTTCGTTATGTTTATTTCTGTGTATGGCACAGAATTCTGTTTTTCCATTCACCATGGTGATGTACAGTTTCAAAATAAATTTAAGCAGCAAGTGAGACCCACTTAAAGGCAAATACTAAATAAACGGTAATGGAAACAGCAAGAAGTTTAGGGCAGTGCTATGCAAATGAGTAATGTTTGGGAAACACCATCTGTCACCAGTCTGTGTGTCATAGGAGATAGCTCATTCAGTCCTTATCACAACCCTGTGAGGTAAGAAACTCCCCATTTTATAGATGGGAAAACAAAGGCACAGAGGCACAGAGAAGCAGTTCATTTAGTTACATGATTTTGAATCCCCAAAGCATTTTCTGACAAGGTACTGGTTTGCACAGATGAATGAATGAGGGTGGAGTCCAGCTCTTTGTAATTCTGAGAAGCAGATGAACAGTTGTCCTGAAAGGAAGGGCCCAGCCTGACCGAGATCTTGCCTATATGGATGGCCGCATGCATCCCTGAGGCCAATTGGCCCAGGGTACCTCTGCAGCCGAGTCAGGGATTTTCTGTAGAACTGCTCCAAGCCCCTGCAGCGCACACAGCAGGACCCTGCAAAGCCCAGAGCCAGGCAGTGGAGGGTTTGCTTTAGAAAATTGCTAACACAGGTTCCCGTTCCCCGTGACTGCTCTGACCACAGAAGAGTTTCAGGGACGCTCGCTCAGAACCTCTTGTTTAAGGGTCCCAAGAGCCTGACCGCAGGCTTAGGAAATGTCCTTCTGACTGCAAGGCAGCAACGATAACCAACCCGCTGCCCAGAGTTACTGGTCTCACTGCTTGTCTTGCGGAAGAGATTATATTTTGCACGAAGGAGTCTCGCCAGAAGTGCTGTCCCTTGACAGGACTGAATGCAAGTTGTTAAAGAAGACTTGTACCTCCGCACCCCGTGGTTTTCACACTCTGCTTCCGTGTCCTGAGGTGGCGGCTGAGATGTGTTCTGGCATAAGAGTCAGAAATGCGGCACTTGATCAGTTGTCAGAACGCAAGCGGAATTGATGTCCAGAACTTTCCCAGCTTCAGTTTTTCATTGCTGAGTATTTCTCACACTTCTGGCCCCTGCTAATGCTTGGCTGCCAGCAGACACCAGCCAGAGACAAGAGTGATTGGACATCAACAAATAAGACAGGAAGAAACCAAACCCTGTTTACCGCCTGGTCTTGCTTAGTTTCTCTCTCTCTCTCTGATGACATACAGTTGTGCTCGCAGGTTAGCATTTCCATCCCTTCCATGTGACAGCCTTACGTTTGTTGTTAGTTCCTAGTTTACACCTTTGCAAATGTTTAGTCTCCTCCCCAAATACCCCAACTGCCAAACAAGTTCAAGGTCCACTGTCTTAATTTCCTACTGTAGTGTTTATAAAGGCATGTTAGACCTTAAAACAACCCACTTATTTTTGTTTCCTCAGCGAATATTACAGCTACTAAATTGGCATGAAATTATACATCAATACACTTACTCTCCGATCCCTAAGGTCTTTCACTTTGAAAAGCACCGTTCGTGTAAGTACAGCTGGAATCAGTCCTCTGCGTGGGCTTAATTTCAGCCTTTGAATTTAGGCACCAGAATCACCGGCTACAGGGCAGTATTCCATCTACACAGCACCACTAACGAGGTCTCCTTTGTGAAGAAGGTTGCTTTGTTTCAGCAAAGCGTTTTCCTTCTAGAATAAATCCCCTTTCCTAGGGACCATGGGGGCTGTCTTGATTTAGAGAAAAGGCAGTACTGCAGGAAGACATTCAGTATTGGAGGCCCCCCCACCCCTGAAAGGAGATCACATAGTCTGGGCAGGTATTTTCAAGGTTTATTCTAGCGGAGCACCTTGATCTATGTGGTGCAGGGAAAGTCTGTGATTTTCCACATGAATAATAGATCACAGGGTCTGGTGGGCTGCATGGGGCTGCAGGTGGTTGGGAGGATGGTGACGTGCTGGCACGTTAGGCTTCGGGTGCCTCAGCCCTTCCTTCTCTCTTTCCTGAGATGGCGCGCCCACCCCCTCAGGCCCTCAAGTGGGCTTTTACCTCCGGTCCCGCCTTTCTGCTCACTTCGCGTGTGGCTCTGCGGAGAGGGAGGAATTCATTAAGTAGGGAAGGGTGCAGTGATTGCCGAGCACAGAAGCGAGAATGGCAGCCGCAGTAACGGGGGCTGATGAGCAGCTGCGGTCCTCGCAGGTACCGTTCCAGATGTGGGGGCACAGGGACGCCCCCCCCCCCCCACGTCCAGCCCTGCCGCCACAACTGCTGTGTACGAGGCGGGCGGGGGCAGCTGCTGTGCGTCTTTCAGTTTCTGAGTTCCATTCCCGCTCAGCTGGCTTCCGTGCTGCCTGAGAAGCGAAACTGTGGAAGCCTTTGCCTTTGTTCTTGCTCTCTCCTTCCTTGAGAACGTTCCATCCCACAAAGCCAAGCACCTCCGCACCTCGGAGGATTGCATTGCAGCACATTAACCTCCAGCTGTTCTTGGGATGCTCAGGGCTTCTGGGGAAGGCTGATACGGGTGAAAACAAAGGCAAACCCCAGAAAGCCTGCTTCCCTCCCCTCGGACATACGTGCCACTGTTTCTGTTACTGCTTTTATCTTCTC
This sequence comes from Camelus ferus, assembly GCF_009834535.1. Lineage (NCBI taxonomy): Eukaryota > Metazoa > Chordata > Mammalia > Artiodactyla > Camelidae > Camelus > Camelus ferus. The sequence continues at coordinate 28,049,332 of NC_045713.1, read as the reverse complement.
AAACTGGGGGAACTTTTTCCCCCTTTCACGGTGTAATTCCTTTGTTTACCCCAGAGCCGTGTATTGAGGGCTTGCCAGATGCTGGGCACGAGCTAAATGCTGCAGAGCCCCCAGTGAGCAAGACGTGATGGTGCCCTTACCCCCTAACCTTACAGTCTCGAGGGGGACAGAAGCTGTCTATCGCGTAAATGTAGCATCTCACAACGAGAGCTGCAGAGGGAGAGAGGCACGGGCGGGAGGTGCAGAGCACCACCGACCTTGCAAGGCGACCACAGAGGATGATGGATAAAGTGGTTACTAGCACAGCGCCTGGCCCGCGGCTCCTGTGCAGGCACCACCCTTAGTGACCCGAGAACCACTTGCCTTGTGCTGAGCAGTTACACCTGGAAGTAGGCATAAAAGAATATCCCCCTGTTGAACTGAATGTTTCCTGGCATGTTTGCATGTTTATAAACAGGCCTTATTTAGCCTCTACTGTTACCGAGTCCAAACTAGTTTTGCTTGCTGCACGACAGGCCAGTAAATCGGGAGACGAGGTGTTGGGGCAAGGAATAGCGATTTTATTTGGAAAGCCGGCAGACCGAGAGGATGGCAGGCCAATGTCTTGGAGAGCCTCCCTGCTCCAGTCAGAATACAGGCTCCTTTTATACAAAAAAAAACAGGGGAGGGGGGTGTGGTTCGTTGTTGCAAATTTCTTGATGTAGGAATTCTTTGTTCTTGAAGCCGTCCATGTGGGTCAGGCCATGTTGTCTCTGTAAAGCTCCAACAAAACAAAGGTTATTCTCTATTTTGCAACTTGCCACCTCTACACAAGTGCAGAAGTGCTAGCATCCTTAAAGGTCAGAGCCCTGGGAATAGGCTCTCCTGTCTATTTCAGGCTAAAGGCAATGTTGTTTCACAAAAGGTGCAGAGCCAGCAAGACTGAGCCTACGAAACAGGGCACAGGGGTTAAAACTGAAGGGACAGATCCAATATGGAGTCAGATTTGTTCTTCTCTATTTTATACTTGCTCAAGGGCTCTATGTCAGCTGCCTTTGGGGCTGCAAGGAGCAAAGTATCTTCGTGTTCAGGGTGTCTAGTTCTGGTGAGGAGGTGGGAGCCTCTTTCAAGCAGCTGAAATGCAAGGGCCGTGCCCAGAGGCTCCAGGGAGGCTTCGCAGAGCAGTGAGCTCTTCTGGAGGGAGAGTCCAGGGCTCAGGAAGTGAAACCTGGAATCATAGTTCGTTTTCTCAGTGGGACTCCCTGGAGGTCTGAAAGCGTTAATGTCTAGGCCCCAGTCCACTGTAGTTTTGCCAGCCTGGAGCTGCCCAGTTGGTGCTAGGTTTGGTCTTGTTTTGAACGTAAGTCCAGTCATCACATACTGAGTAGTGAATTGCCCCGTGACATCCTTCACCAGAGCCTTCCAGGGTGCCTGCATGTGGCCCCACAGCACCATCACCCTCTTGGCCCCCCCACCATGGAGGTGTCCTGAGGTGGCACCCCAGTTTGACGCTGCCTCTTTATCCGGAGCCATGGGCACGGCTGGTGTGCAAATCCAGGCGAGCTAAATATATACATGTAGGTCCTCGGTTTCTGTATCTGGAATACAGCTGGGGTGGCCCCGGGGTACTGGTTGTCTTCACAGTTCTCTGCGACTGGCACTGGGTTATTGTTGATCATCATCAGGAAGTCTTCTCCTTTGACACCTGTTCTGTAGGGTCTCTCTTCTCTGCTGATTTAGGCAGTCTCTGTGACTCAGCATTGATTCTCATACTGGACTTGGACAACATCTCCATTTCTGATTGGGGTAGAAATGGACTCTAGTAAAATTACTGCGTAATAAGCACCATATTAGGAATGCTTTTGGTCACAAGTAACAGATTATCTTCCTCAAAGTGACTTAACCAGTAGGAGTTAGTACATATAACAGAAAGCCAGGGAGCCAGCTGTTCAACAGCTTCCTCCTGTCAGTGGCTCCACTTCCTCGTTACAGGACAGTGTCCCAATTGGAAAGAAGAGAGATTTTTATTTGTCTACATTTTTCTTTTTCTTTTCTAATCAAAAAGGAAAATCTTTGACTATAACTTAATAAAAAAAAAAAAGAAAATATTTCCATTATTCTTTGAATAGCTGTGTAAATTTTTTGTTTATATTTTTTGTTCATAATTGCCAAAACATGGAAGAATACCAGAATATCCCCCAGTAGGTGACTGAATAAATAAACTTAAGAAATCAAAAAAAAAAAAAAAAAAAAAAGAATCTTTGCCTAAAGCCCTCCTGAGGACATCCCTTAGATCCCATTGACCCAAGCTGAGGTCACATAGCCATGCTCTCACTGAAAAGGAAGCTGAGAGAAAAAGAAGTCCTTCTCTGTCCCTGAACAGGTGGAAGACTCTGCCAGCAGGTGAGAAATGCCAGGAGGCTGACCACTGGGGAGGGCGCCGGGGCCTGTGCCACAGGCACTGTACGATACATGGTGCCAACAAAAAATTAAGCATTCGATTTAAGAAAGAAATGGAAGATTTTATTCGAGCCAAATTGAGGATTATAACCCAGGAACAGCATCTCTGAAAGCTCCAGGAACTGGGTCTACCCATTAGAAGTCAAAACACAATTATATAAGCTTTTTGAGACATAGGGCTGTACATTAAATGATGTATTATTGACAGTTTACACAGTCCAGATCTGCAGGTACCAAGTGGTGGGTGGGTCATTGTGGCCTCTTACAAGATCAAGAAGTAAGACTGTCTTTTAAGGAGCTGTCTTGTTGGTACCAGGAGAACGTTACTCTTTAGGGCTGAGCAGGTGTTTCTGCCGATGCGGAGGTTTGGTTGATGTGGATGCAGATACACAATGCACAGTGCGGGGGGGAGAGAAGGCCAAAGGGCAGAGGAGTTTTATGTTTAAATTCTTCTTATCTTGACATAAAATGTGAATTTTATTTCACAACTGCCATTTAATCATTTTGGGCACCTTATGTGATAGGCACTATTATCATCTCCCGTTTTTGTAGATGAGGAAGGTATGGCGCTAAGGGTTGAATAACGTCTTCCGGGTCACACGTAACACTTCCTGCCTGTTCTGCCTGTTAATCCCCTGCACGTAGCTCACTGTCTACCCTAGGCATGTGCCGTACGTATATGTCCCATCACCTGTTTCCTGCAAGGCATTCTGCCCACAGTTTCATTGACCCATCGCTCATGGTCAGAACTGCCACGGGCAGCTGATACTGGTGGCAAGGCAACATTCTCACAGGGAAGAGAGAGCCGTGAGGACTGGAGTGTGGGATTGATGGGTCCCTGGGAATCTGAGAAATTTATTAAGGCAGAGACTTTCAGCCTAGATGTGTAAAGTCATAGAGTTTGAAGAAAATGGAGAGCTCACCTCTCTGTGTGTGTGTGTGTGTGTGTGTGTGTGTTGAAAGATGTATTCAGTGCTACAACTTTATATTTGGAAAGCTGAAGAAAAGACAGACACGGGCTTTGTAAAGCAGGTGAGGTGGACACACCACCTTGGCAGGTGGGATATCCACGTTTAACTCCCCGTTCATATTTCTTTTTCATATAAGGAGGTCTCCGAGAGAAGTGACTTGTAGAAGAACATACTGCCAGCAGCACACAGAGCGGGACGTGGATGTGTTGCCTCAAGCACTTTGTCTTCCTGCTGTTGTTGCCAAACTCAAGGTCCTCCAGTCTGATAAGATGGTCTCTGAGGCCCCTGAGCTCAAAGCCATCACTCCCTTGCGACAGCTGGGGCTGACACTTCCCAGGCCCCCAGGAAGCCTGCCAGACTCCCCGTCCAGGCCCCCTGTCCCCGTCTTCCAGCTTCTCCTTTGAGGGAGAAACGGAGGGAGGAAGGAACAGTGGCATCTCAGAGGCAGAGAAGGAGGTGTTCAGTTTTACTCTTCAAGGCAACGGAGACAGCCTGGTGCCCCCCCTTCCCTCTGAGTCACACGCGGAGGGGGCAGCACGTGTGAACCGGCACAGATGCGGGCGGACCTCATTGCAGGCCCCACGGCCCTTGCCTCCTGCGTGAGCCCGGGCTCTCAGAGCCGCCTGGCCCCGAGAGTCACCACCTTCACTTACTCTGCTTAGATGATGGTGTCAGTTTTTCTCAGCCCTCCTGAAATCTTTTTTCCAAATGAGGCAGGATGTAAATAATTACAGAATGGAAGAGGTGGGTGTGGAAGTCATTCTCTTCACGCAGTGCCTTCAGCATAGCTTCCTGAGCCCTTGTCAGGGTGGTCACCGTGTCTCATCTTCACTTCCACCGTTAAAGAAACAAAAACCTACGCGAGAACAGCTTGGCTAGGATGTTAGTCTGTTTTCCTCCAGTAATTCTCTTGTCCATGTGCCCCAGCCTTAGCCAGCTGGTCCTTCTCTCCTCCCTTGTCTGCAAGGAGATTTCTGGTGAGAGCAGAAATCTTGACAAAAGATGCTTTCCTGCCTGGCTGTTGTTTTTCAAAAGCCTGAAGTTTTGTTTTGTTTTTTGTTTTGTTTTATAGAGAGACTCAGTTGCATTTTTGTTGGCATCCCGAGGAGACAAGTGGGGGCTCTGGGGGAAAATCACCCTGGTGGTCGAGCCCCGGGACAGGCAAGGCCTCCAAGAGAGGGTGGGGTCCCAGCCCAGGCAAAACTCCTCGCCTGCCTACCCCAGCCCAGGCAAAACTCCTCGCCTGCCTGTGGGAGCAGAACCCCAGGACCACCCTGCAGGCTGGCAGCAAGCATGCGAGTGCCTGCAGGTCAGAGGTCCCCTCTGCATGGTCTGAGCCCCACACAAATGCCCACGCTGTCTTGCAGGCGGGGGATGGGGACAGGACCTCAGTAATGGCTGAGCTGGCCTTCCCCGCCAACTCGGCAGGACGGTCTCAGAGTCTTACTTCTGGAAACCTTGATTTCCATGCCCACCCCAAGCACCATCTGATGTGTCTGAATGAAGCCTTGTAATTACACAGGCGGAACAGGTTGTCCCTTCTCCCTACCCCACTTGCCTGAACAAAAGATAAAAATAAAAACATAAAAATTCCAAGATGAGTTAATTCAGCTGTGGAGGTCTCCTCACAGGAGGGTTGGTATTTGTGGCTTGGGATGCTGTGCAATCCAAGGCCCGGCATCTGCGTCCATCAAGCCTTCCATCCACCCAACAGTGGGGCTGGTCTGCCATCATTTGCGGCAGGAGGAATGAGGCTGCCCACCTCCCAGGGCGTCATCCCGCTGCGCCTGGGCATGAAGTAAGGCCGGCGGAGTGGCCCCGGTCAGGGCTGGGAGGCAGATGGAGTCTTCGTTCACCCAGGCCACCTGCCCCATGCCCCCGACCCAGGCTGGGAATGCCTGCTTGACTCTTGAAACACCCAGGATGGTTTGGGTTTTTCCCCTCTAGGGTGGTGAAAACTGATGGCCTTCAAGTTCACGTCTCCCCTGGGGAGGAGCTCTTGGGCCAGAAGACAGGACAGAAAACCGTCCCTGTCAGCTTGTCCGGGGAGCCTAGATGGTGGCGCGAGCAGCACTTCCCAGGGCATGGCCGGAGCCCACCTCCCTCTAGTCTTGTCTCCCACTTTGACACGTGGGCTCGGGACGTGGAGCGATGTGGCCTCATCCTCAGCTTTGTGAGGCTGAAACAGCCCCTTCACGTGAGCCTAGGGGGAGAGGAGAAAACCAGACCGGGCAGCGCTCTGCTCAGCCTGGGAACCAGAAAGGCCGCGGATGATTCCCCCTCAAAAGCCAAGTCCCTGTCGGCTCTTCTTGAGCCTGCCGCTTCCGCCCACTGCGGTTGTGCGGACCACGGACGGGTGAGCCTTCTCTGCCTTCAGCCACGGGACAGCTTCCTGGTGTTCCCCGTTCTGTCCACCTGGCTGCAGACTTTCTGCTCTGAGCTTCCGGGGAGGGGAAAGGGAAGGCATCAGGGAGGTAGGGGCCAGTTTTTCCTCTTGGAAGCCCACCACATGCAGGTGTGACGACCCTAAGCTGCCTGGCTGTGGTGGTGGTTTGAAATTCCAGGACCCCTGCATGCTGGGAAACCGTTGTTTCCTGGCACGATTACCTTGTCACTCCTCGTAATAGTCACCTGCCGCTTTTTAATGACCAATTATTGTTCTATTACAGAGGTAAATAGTACAGAGTTAATTGGTTGGTGGTATTTTAATTCTTAAGAACTTTACTGCTTTTCATCGATATCTGTAAAAGCATATGCCAGTGTCCCTTAAATTAACCTATTCAGGAAAGAAAGCATCTCCGTTCCCAACACAGACCAACACAGTGTTCGTGTTGACAGTGAGGATTTTTAGCCAGAAAATTGTTTTCCTAGTGGCGGGGGTAAGAGGGGACAGGACACCTTTTTATCTGTCTGCGGTCTGGGGTTTCTGGGCATGGTTTGGTCGTCTGTACCGTTTCTGCCCTGCTGTTTCTAGGGTTTTCTCCACATGCCCGATAGCGGTTCTGGCCCCAAGACTTGGGGCTCCGCCTCCTAGAGTCGGCGCAGACTCCTGCTCTTCTCCCCGTCGCCAGGAGCAGGCACTGTAAACCTGCCTAAACTTGTCTGAGGCCTCGCGCTAGGCCTCGGGGGGTGGGGGCTAGGGATCGTGCTCAGCATCCTGTGACACACAGGACAGCCCCACAACACCGATCTGACCAAGTACCAGTAGCGTTGCAGCCGACAGACCCTGGCCTGTTTAGTTTAGTTCTGATGCTTTCATATGTCGGTCCCTGTGCTTGTTCCCTTGTGGGCAGGTTTCCTTGGGGGACTGTGTCCTGGTACAAGGACTGGCGGTAGAGGTTGAATCTGAGCAGTCCCGAACATCTGGATGACAGGGCGTCTGACGCGTCCAACTCCTTGGCAGGACCCTGATCCTGAGAGGTGGTCACTGTTCACATCCAGGCCAGGACTCCTCAAAGCGGGGCAGTGTGAGCAACTAGCTACCACCTGATTCTTCTAATCCCTGAGCTACCCCTGCACTCTCCTCCTTGTGGGAGAAGGAAGCCCAGCTCAAGTCAGTTGAAGAAACAAAGGATGGAACGGCAGGGTATAGCCCAAGTGGTAGAGCAGCACGCTCAGCAAGCACCGTCTCCAGTCTTCGGAGAGGATTGTTTTGCTGTCTGCGTTGGCTCTGTTCACAGCCAGACCGTGGGGGCAGGATGTCTGCGGGCACCTCCAGGCTTATATCCCTGCAGCTTAGCTCTTCCCATTGGAAAAGGCCTCTGTTTCTTCCATTGCTGTCAGCAGTCCTGGAGCTGAGCCCCGCTGTCCCTCAGTGGTAGGGGCCGTGCCCCTCATCTAGTCTCTGTGTCTGCTTGGGCGCCATGCTTCCAGTACCTCCTCCTAAAGCTGCAGGCCAGGGGGAGCAAGGTGTTTCCCTAAGGGAAAACGAGGATGCTCTTACCAGCGGAAGGGGGATGGTGTCAGGCTGGCCAAAACAGCACATGGCCCCTTGAAGCCTTCAGGTTGGCTTAGGAGCCAGTTTGGTGACATTTAAGTGACTCTGCACCAAGATTTCTCAACTGCAGCACAGTTGGCATTTGGGGCCAGATAATTCCTTGTGGGGTCTCACCTGTGCTTCGTAGGATGTTGAGCAGCATCCCTGGCCTCCACCTGGTACGGCCTCTGCTCTCTCCCCAGTTGTGACAACACTAGATATCTTCAAACATTGCCAGCGTCCCCTGGAACATGGAACTTCTGCTCCGCAGGGATCCATCAAATGCCGTGGTGGTTTTATCAGGTGTTTATTGGTCTTGTTGGACATAAATGGGATCGCATGATACATGCCCTTCCCTCGGTAAACAGACCTCTCTCCTCCGTACTCTTTTTAAGCTTCTGCAGAATATTTCCTAGTATGAAGGAATCATTTATATATCCGTTCTGATGACGGACATTTAGGTTGTTTTATTTCCTGACCATTGCAAACAAAGCTGCCAGAATTGTCCCTGTACAGACCTCTCTGTGTACATCGGAGGTAATTCCCCAGGGCAAAGAGCTAGCAGCGGATTTGCTGAGGAGAAGTGCATACGTTTTTTATCTTACTAGGCCTGAAAGGCTGAACCAATTTTCAATCATAGCACCAGGGCAAAAAAAATACTTTGTCACCACGTCCTTGCCAGACTTGCGTATTATTAATCTTTAAAATTTTACCAACGTGATACAGAAAAATTTGCTTTCATCGATGTTTGAATTTGCATTTTTCTTATTACTCATGTGGTTGAGCATGTGTCTGTGGTTTTGTTTTTTGTTTTGTTTTTGTTTGTTTTTTTGGTCAGTGCTTTAATTTGCCTTTTTTTTTTTTTTTTGGTGGGGTGAATTGCCTGTTTTTGTCTTTCCCCCATTGTTCTGTGGAATTGTTCATCACTTTCTTGTCAATTTACACGAGTCCTTTGGATAGTAATTCTTTCTATTATATGTTTTGGTGTCTTACTTGTTTTTTAACTTTGTTATGAGAATTATTGAATGTTTGTTCTTTTGTTTTCTAGTCACAAATCTTGAGAAGCAAGGAGGTAGGCTCTTGGTGGACCTACTGAAGTACTATGCTTGTTTCATTTCACTGTTGCAACAGCTCCAAGATCTTGTAGACATTCTTTTCATGTTAGGGGTAGAGAATGAGATGTTTGAATGGTTAGCAAATAACCTGTCCAAAGTTGGAAGATTTTTGCTGGTCTCCCCACCCAAGTATAGGGTTTTTACTTGGACTCTCAGCTGCCTTCCAAGAACAGGATGGAGACCAGTGAGTGGAAGTTGGAGAGAAATAGGTTTTGGCACATCAGTGATCTCCCTTACCACCTGTTTGTTTGTCTGTCCACCCAGCCACCCTGCAGTGGGCTGAGTGCGGGGGATGGAGTTGTAAATGACAGAGACAGTCTTGGTCATTGACTACTTGATGAGTGAGACTGAATACGGAGAGCCCTTCGAAGGCAGGATGGTCTTACCAAGTGCTCATTTTGACCCCCAGCCACATCTGACCCCTACCCTATGCAGGAAGGACCAGATGACCTCCGAGGCCCCTTTCCAAGCTTAGAAGTTTGTGAGAGCTTGGCTGACTGTCAGGTCTTGCTGGTCTGCGTGGGTGAACAGACACCTTCGCTGCTCTTAATCATTGCTGATTTTGCTGCTCCAGGGTGAAAAGTGGGCACACAGGTACCCCCCAGTCCATCTTGAGGCTGTGATGCAGGAAGCAGCCAGTATGCTTACTGACCCCCAGCCTTGCTCTTCTTGGAAAGAGCTCCCTCTGGGTGCTTTGGAGCCAGCAGAGTTATGACTGTAGACTAAAGACTTGCCCCTAACCCAGGGTGGCCTGAGCAGGGAGTGTGCCATAGCCTCTTGTTCCCTGTTGTGGTATCTCAGCAAAAGCCACGTAGGTTGTTGCCATGGTCCTCATGCAGTCAGCATGGCTGTGGCCACCATGTTTACCATGTCCCAGCCTGGACCTGGCCCTGAGATCTAGACCCAGGACCACATTGTGCCACCATATGCAGGCTGTGGGCTGCTACTCCCCAGTAGGTCAGCTCCGTGAAGGCACAGCTGACTGTCAGTTGTGTTCGCTACTGTAGCCCCAGTGCCTAGAACAGGGGAGGCAAGCTCAGTGTTTATTGGATGGATGGGTAGATGCATGGATGGGTGGATGGATGAATGAACAAAACAACAAACGAACCTACAAACCTCCTGACCAGTGGGAAGCCCATGTCTGCCATCTTGACTTCATACTCTGGACTCCAGGTGTCCAACCGTGCTCTCTCCTGATAGACCCCTCTCTTCAGAGTTCTTATTTTGCATTTCTTGTCAGATTCTTTCCTAAACCACCAGTCTCTCCTGGATCCTTCTTGTCAAGATCCTGCCTCAGTTTCCTAACTGATTCAAACAACTTTCCTCACGGCTTGTAACTTGCCTGCCTTGGTTCAGAGAATTTGGCCTGCCCCAGGTCTTATGCTGCCTTGTGGTATGGTGGGGTAGTAGTAGTCTCGTTTCTGTAGAGTTTGGTGGTCAAGGGTGGCCCGTACCATCCGCTGCACCGCCCCTACGCCAGCTTCCCCAGGATCACCTTCATACACTCAAGGCCCCAGTCCCAGCACCTGCCGCGAAGCCTTGGGTCCTGGAAGTAGGCATTCAGGATCAGCAGGAGGGACTTTGTGAAGGGCAGACAGTGAGGATCCACTGAGCTTCTCTGAAGGGTCAGACACTGTGCTAGGTCCTGGGGGTACATCGGTGAGCTTGATAGACGTGATCCCCCTGCCCCCGTGCACCCCCTGCAGTCTCATCAGAGAAGAGGCTTTAAACATATTAATGTGGAAATCATGTACAAATGACTACGTAGGTGCAAACTGTATGTGCTGCAAAGGAATACAGCACAGGGTTCCAGAGGTGACAAGAAGGGGCCTGATTAACTGGGGGTAAGAAAGCCAGTTCTCTGAGGACGTCTGCTCATTCCTGAAAGACGATTTGGAGTTAACTGAGTAAATGGAAGAGGGACATTCTAGGCAGAGGGAACAGCACATACAAAGCCCTTGGGGTAGGACAGGGCTTGGTCCACGAGAGGAACCGGAAGGCTGGTGTGGCTGGGGCGGGGAGGGAGGTGGGGGACGGGCTCATGGTGCTGCAGCCAGCTGTGTCTGTCTGTCTGCCTGCCTGCCCGCCTGCCTGCCTGCCTGCCTGCCTGCCTGCCTGCCTGCCTGCCTGCCTGCCTGCTTACCCGCCCGCCGACCTGTCCAATCAGTACGGCAGGAGTCTGGGTGAGCGAGAACGGCGGGTTAGCCTGGCAGTGCGGCCGTGGAGGGGAGAGCAGGTGGTGCGTCTGGGGCGCAGGTTCATCAGGGTTTCCTGGGCACCGAGGTGGTGGTTCAGATGTGGACTCTGGAGTCAGCCCAGGTGGGAGCCCAGATCTGCCACTTGGTTCATAGTCATGTGACCTTTTATAACAGAATCTGTCATCCTGTCCAAGCCGCAGATTTCCCACCTCTAAAATAGGGCTGCTGCTTCATTTGTGGGGTTGTGAGCAGTAAATGGTTCTCCAGCACTCCTAGCCCGGGGCCTGGCCTCCTCTCTGGGTGGAAAGGATGCAGTGGGCTCGGCCTCTGTTCCCATTTGCTCAACCGGACAGGTGCATGCCACCTCGGGCACAGACGTGTGCCTCTGGATGGGAAGACGTGTGTAGTGTGTGTCCTGACACCCACACATGTGCACTTGTAGGCACACGGTGGCCCCCAGTCTCAGTTATCCTTCTCCAGCAGGGAGTCCGGAACCCGGTCACCCCCTCCTTTCTTCCAGGTGATTGCGTATTTGGGCACAAGTGTCTGTCCATCCCTCCTGGGCCGTGGGGTTTGATTGTGACTGGACGATGTGAATCGCGGTCTGCATGATGCTGAGCTGCAGTTTCCTCATCTGAAGATGCTGCCTCCCCCCGTCCCTGCCCCCCCCCGTCCCTGTCCCCCATCCCCACCCCCTCCTGCTCTCACCCTGAGGCTCACTCAAGGTGAAGGGGGCCAGATGTAGAAACAGTCGGTCAGCCACTAGGTAGCTGTTCAAATGGCAGCTGTCATGACGTACGTTTATGTGAGGAACGGTTTCCCCAGGCCTGTGGCACAGGAGTAATAACTCTTTCATTCCTGTGTTTAAAAAGACAGCCCTGTCCATTGGTGAGTAGGTGCTTGGGTGAGTTCTCTTAGCATCTCTAGAGCTTGAATTGTGCTGGCGTTAGGGGGGCTCCTGCATCACCTTAGTAAGTGTTCATCTGAACCGAGGCACTTAGGCCATTAAGGCTGCAGTGGTTTTGGGGTTTTTTTTCCCTCCTTGGTCTGGACTTTGAGAAGCCTCGGTCTCCTAATCAGAAGTCAGCTGTGGGAGCGGGTGGACCGGGATGGGGCTGCTGCTTTAAGTTTTGGATCTTTGTGCTACCCTCCCAAACACAGAAGAGCATTTTGAGTCCAACCTTTAAAGGTTATCTCCCCGTGCCGCCGGCAGACTCATCCCGGGAGGCTGTGAATTCCAGCTCCGTGCCAGACTTCCCCACTGAGTGAAATCCTGCCAGACTGCTCTGGCTGTCTGGAGCTGGAGGAGGCCGCTCAAGTTGGCGGCCACGTGGAGGCTGCTTTTTTCAGGGTCCAACAGAGCGGAGACTGTTAGATAGGACGCGGGTGCCGAGGGAGGAGCTCTCAGGAGGTCCCGGAGTGATGACCATCGGTGGCGTGACGGCCATCGCACTGCTCTGCATGACGACGGTGAAAGGACCAGCACATGGGGCGGTGGAGAGGAGGGGAGAGGAGGAGTCTCCCCTCTGGGTTGCGATGCTGCTGGTCTGTGCTGGCCTAGACAGCAGGGGGCAGCCTGGAGGTGGGGAGCCTGGGAAGACTTAAGAGGGAAGCCCGGTTTGAACCCTTCCATTACTAGGAGTTGCAGAAAGGAAAACAAGGTGCATTTTGTTGCATGTGATTTAGAGGACGCTTGGTGCTGGACTGTGGATGTAACTGTGTCAAGTTACCAAGGGTGCCCCGGCCCTGCCCATTTTTACATGAAGAAGGACATGCGAAACAGATACATGGGGCCACTGATAATAGTAGGCAGTTATACTTACTGAGCCTTTCATATACATAATTCTGGTCCCTTGCCAGCACCCTGTGAAGGGGAGTATTTTCATCTTTGTTTACAGATGGGTAAGCTGAGGTCAGAGAGGTGTAGTGACCTACCCGAGGTCACACAGCTAGTGAGTAGCAGGGATGAGCTGCAGAGCTCGGCCTGGATGACCTTCCAGCAATATGTTCTTTAAGAGATAAATGCTGCCTCATTTCTTAACCGAGTTTCCCTAAGAAAAAAAGGAGAGAGGTGTGAAATAAAGATGAGGAAGAGGATGGTAGACGGTGGTGACTGGGGGGAGGAGGAGGATGGCGATGGCTAACGAGGCTGAGGATGCTTGAGGATGGGGATGGCTGATGGCGATGACTGAGCAGGACGGGGATGGTTGAGGATGGCAGCAGCTGTGGTTCCGGAGCTCTCGCCGTGTGCCAGACATTGTGCCAAGCTCTCTCCGTATTTTATCTGCTTAAACTCATGCCACCCTCCGATGGGAAAGTTCTAGTTACAGCTACAGGAATAAGAAGAGGCCCGTGTTTCCCTTGAATACCCCATCATATTAAGAAAGATTTGGAAATCTTTTCACTGTTAAGATTTTTTGTGCATTACAGCTGGTTTTCCAGTGCTCACAGTCAAGGGCCCGGCAGAGCCCGGGGAACAGAAAGCCCTACTTAGTTCCCACACCTCTCCTTGACGAGATCTTTGCCTAGACTTCCTAAAAGTACAAAGTAGCTGCTTTTAATTTCCACCCCCGCCCCAGCCCTGACTTTTAGAAGTAGTGCCCATCACCTTGGACCTTTATTTTTCATGAAAAATAAAGCAATCGTAGCTGAGGCGTGGTCCTGCCATTTTTTTTTTTTAAAACACCGTGGGCTTGGGATTGGGGTGCAGATCCTACCTGTGTTATTGACCGGCTCCGTCCCTCGTCTGTGACGTGGAGCTCCTGACCACCTCGTGTGTAGAATTGAGGTTTAAGTGAGGTGTATAAGAAAGGGGCCAAGCTCGGTTTCTGGCACATAGTGGATACTCATTAGCCCTGTGTCCTCTCCATGTCCCCGCCGCGCTGTCGCACCACAGCGCCCACCTTTAATGTATTTCCGTGCTTGCTGCTCTGCTGCCTCTCACTCTTTCTCCACAAGCACCGTCTTATTTTTCTGCTGTATCCTGCAGCCTAGACCTGCACCTGTTGATAAATATTTATTAAATGAACGAACAGGCCAACATACGTATACGTGCACTGGGAAAGCAAGAATTTGTGTGGAGAGTCAAGGCATGTGGGCCAAAGATGGAGCTGGTGAGGTGGGCGGGGGCCTCGTGTGCCGGTGATGCATCGTTCTCACTACCAAGGACATGCTCCACCGAGTGGCGCTCTCAGGCCTTCTCAGCTGTCGGCCAGAGGGTAGCGGGACCACAGGCGGTGCCTGTGTCTGAGTTAGAGCCTCACAGGTGGGACTGGAAAGTCTCCGTTTCAAAAGGAGGATGTGTACTGTACAAATTCCAGAAGCCAGTTTCTGTTCCCACGTGGCGGTGCATGACTTCCTCTTGTCAACCTCCGTCACAGGTAAGAGGCAGAGCCCTTCAGGAGTGGAGCACTAGGGGGTGGCCGCTGCCCAAGCCTGGAGTCCCTGGCCAGGAGGCCCCCCCTATCATTTTCTTTTTCTTTTTAAAAATTTTTCTTGATGAGTAGATCATTAGGTTTATTTTTTTCAATGGAGGTGCTGGGGATGGAACCCAGGACCTCGTGCGTGCTGAGCACATGCTCTGCCACCGAGCCCTCCGCACCCCCTCTGTCATTTTCTGTTCTCCACCTCCTGCAGGAGCTTGGGTTTGCATTTCTTGACTGTTGGGTTGCTTTTTTCTACCAGTGCATATTTTACAAAGAACATTGGAAAGATAATTGTGAATGGTTTTCTCTCTTGAACGTGCTGATAACATGAAGATGATAATATTCTGTATTAGGGCCCTTCCCCAGGCAACTAGAATGTTGGTAAGCAGCCTTTTTCTGGGAGCCAGGGACTTCTAGTTCCTGCAGATTTTCACTAATAACATCCAAGTATCTTTATTGGCAGTAAGAGGCAGGAATCCTTTAAGAGCCCAGGGGCTTCATTTAATGTGAAATACGCAAGGAGAGAAGGAGCTAACAGCAAGCAGGGACTGGGAAATTGTTCAACTTGGTTGTTGAAACAGACTTTGTAGTTGGGTGTGGGGTCCTATCTTTGGATGGACTGGTGACACGTCTTCCCTTCCTCTCCGCTCCCCTCCTTCCTCCTCTCCCTTCATTCTTTCCTCCCTCTCCCATTGGGAATAGGGCACTGTGTTAAGGATTGGGTAATAGCAGCGAGAACACATAAAGTAGGTTCTTCTCACCATGGAGTTACCGTCTGGTGAGGGAAAAACAAATATTCATCAACCCCATAAGTAAGTACAGAATAACAAGTGTGACATGCCCGTCCACAGACGGCGGGCAAAGCATCTACGGCATATTCACACGGGCGCGTGGGACAGCGGGGGGAAGGAGGATCTGTAACGGCACCCAGAAACTTGAACGAATCTCACAATGTTGAATGAAAGAAGCTAGATTTCAAAAAACACACGCCAGGTGCGTTTACCTAAGTACACAGGCAGGCGAGGCTAATCCATGCTCTTGGAGGTGCTCGTTGTGGTTAACGGGAGAAACCAGTTTGACCACTATGCCCAGTTTGACCACTATGCCATCATCAGGTTTTCGCTCGCCACCCAGTCAGCTGTGAAGAAGGTGGAAGATGCCAACACGCTTGTGTTCACTGAGGAGGTCAAGGCCGACAAGCACCAGGCTGCACAGGCTGTGAAGAAGCTCTGACATTGACGTGGCCAAGGTCAGCACCCTGATCAGGCCTGCTGGAGAGAAGCATACGTTCAGCTGCTCTCTGACTGTGGTGTTTTGGAGGTTGGATGTTGTTAACAAAACCAGATCATCTAAACTTGAGTACAGCTAGCTTATTCTAAATATAGATTTTTTCCCCCACATTAAACCTCCCCCCCCCCAAAGCAGGCCCTTGGGGGGCCTGATGGTGAGGTGTGACTGGTGTGGACTGCTTAGGTTAGGGGGGCTCAAGGTGATAGTGCAGGGGCCAGGAGAGAAGAGAAGCCTGGATCACCAAGCACGTGATCAGAAACCAGGATCAAGGCCTGGCCACGGCGGATCCCAAAGAGGTTAAACAGAGTGAAGCTGTGGGTAATCCTTAGCTCAGCAAATGTCATAAGGTCCCCCTTGAGGACTCCAGCCTCGGGATTGTCTCCTATTTGTTTATTATTTAGTCAAGAAAGCAGCAAATTGTTTGGCTCTGAGACCACAGGGCCCCTGGAGAAGGAGAAGGACCAGGAGCCTTGGTTGCACAGGTTGCCCTGATGCACAGTTTTCAGTTAGACGAGGTCCACTCTACATCGACCACAATAGTTTAAAAAGGGAGAGAATGGAAAATGGGAGAGGGTGTACAGTGGAGAGAGAGACAGTAAGACAGACCCTGAGCCCAGTTACACCTGGGGGAGGCCTGGGTCAGTTCTTACTGGAAGAGCACGTGTCCCAGAGTGCCCACGAACCACACGGGTGTCGGGAGTCTGCCCCTCCCTTGGTCACTCTTCAGTTCTGTGTTCTCGTTTGTGAGCATCTTGCTGCTTACAGCTGCCTGGTTTTTGTGCTACTTTCTTCTACCCTTGGACACCATGACACAACCGTCTCTGAGATCTCAGCCATGCAAGTCGGCATGTTTCCTGCAGGGCCAACGTGGATCGTCCTACACTGGATCCAGTGCGTGGAGTTACGGCCCCCGGCCACATCCTGCCAGGACCTTCAGGGCCAGGCTTGGGCACTGGCCAGAGACCTTTGAAAATGGTTTTAGTCAGTTTTTTAGTTATTTTATTTTATTTTTTTAACTTTTACTACTTTAGTATAACTTTAATATATCAATCAGCTGAGGCTAAATTATGCTGTTGTAACAAACAGTCCCCAAATCTGAGTAGTTGACAAAGTTAAATTTATTACATGTCTGTTCCCCACTCATGCTACACGTCCATCCTGGGTCAGCTGTGATTACACCCGCCCATGTTGTCTGTGTGCCAGGATCCCAAGTAAAGAAGCACTGAACTACTCTCACAGCAGGGGGAAGAGAGAAGATGGAAGGCACTGTTTGCCTCTGAAAGCTTCTGCTCACAAGTGATGCTTACCACTTCTGCAAGACACATGCTCAAACCTGACGGTGATGGGCCAGGAAGAATAATCCTCTTATGGGGAGGACTGCAGAGAGGGAGCCCTGCTGAGAGAGGAGACGGAATATTTGGTGGAGCAGTAATACGATGTACCTCAACAAGTAACGCTTACCCGTGGAACAATCAGCCAGGATAGGTAAGTATTATGTAGCCATTAAAAATGATCATGTTAATCTTATCTGTCAGCCTGGAAGGTTCTTTCTTATATATGACAAAACGGGGGAAGTAGGTAACTAAATAGAAAATATAACTTAGTCCCATTTAAAAAATAACCTAAACATTTTTAAATGTATACATGAGCATAAGGAAAAATAAATGGAAAGTTCTAAATCAACTGTAGCAGACCTTCATATGCAGGCAAGAAATGACTCAGCTCAGCTACTTCTCAGCACCAACCAGTCGTCACCATGCGAGAATTTAGACTGTGTCCACCAGTCTCTCAGGCTTTTTATTTTAAATGGAAATCTGGATTTAAACATTTAAATCTCTTATATTTAAATGTTGGCAAGTAATTAAATTTTTTAACCTGCGTGGGCTGCCAGTTTTTCCAGTTTCCAGTATGAACCAAAAATGATTTTCTCTGGGCAGTGAGATTTTGTATGTTTTCTTCCCCTTTCTTTATCTTTTTTCCAACTTTACCTCAAAACTCGGCATTTCTCTGTGACAGATAGTGGGGAAAACAAACAAGAAAATCATTCATGAAAGGAAAAATACATTTTAGCTGCAGGAGTTGCTCGTGACTTAGTAGCAACTACTATTCAGTTGGCAGTTGGTGGTTAATCAAAATAAAATAATGACCTAAAGAATGGGCCCTACTTGGAGCTGCTTGCTGTTAATAAAACTGCCCAGGACCCTGGTCTGTCATCAGGAAAGGCTGGAACCCAGGGGAAGGTCCCAGGGGTCTTCCTTGGTGTCTTGCTGACCTCGAAAAGGAGCAGAACTCTGTGTGACACCCCCCCTCCCCACAATTCCTGCCTCTTGTTTGTGGAAAAGCTGGCGTCTCTCAGGTGCCCTGAGTCATAGAAGAGCAAGCTCCGGCAGTTGATTAGGACGAGCCTGAAGGCATTAAGGAACAACAGTGACTCTGATTACCTATCTATTCCTTCATTTCCCTTTAAAACTTAGCTGAACAGAATCTTTGGAGATGGTTTCTTTGCGGGGGAGGCTGGGGCTACCAGATTGCAGGCATGCTGGTTAAAATCAACTTTACTTTGTGTTACCAAGACTGTTGCCTCCAAGGTCAAACCAGTTACTCTTACCTAAGCCTCAGGAGGCAGCCGCAGAGAAGAAACGAGAACTGGTTAGAACCCAGTCCAAGATGGTGGAGGATTTGACTTCCATTGGACCTCGAGCCTCATTCGCTCATTATAAAGTATTAACATGCTAAATGACACACCTGCCAGCCCATGACAGTTGACGATTGCTGTGACAACGACTGGAGAAGTCCATATGGGGACTGAAAAATTCGAACAAGGACTGATTGGCTCCGTCACACCCAGAACGAGGACACGATGGTGGATGCCTCTCATAAAAGTCCACAGCTGTCTCCACTGGCCGCCTTGGCAGACGGCTCCCCGCTCCAGCCCCTCTTCCTCACTCGAGCGCTTTTCAGTCCTTCTCCTTGGTCAAGTGCTTTCCTTCCTTTTCCTCTTTTGAGAAATAAAAGCAGTTTTCACTCTGTCCCTCTGACTTTGGTGGGCTTCCCAGCTAAGGGGTCTCTCCATCCGCTAACAACCTCAAGCATCAGAATTCTCTTGTGCTCAAAATGGACTGGGGAGACATTGAAAGGAAGCAGCTAGCTTAGCGGGAGAAAGGAGAGCCATCCTGAGGGCAAGCTCCCAGAACAGTTTGCTTAAGGAAAATCAAATGAAGCACTTGGACTCCCGCCGAGCGGTTATTCAAAGCTCGACTGCCTGCAGCAGCCCCGTTTATCAGATGCGCCTTTTACCTTTGAGGACGCAGGAGACTGCGTGGAGGGGAAAGAAAATGTGTCGGGTGTGAACGTGAATGTAGCAGTAGGCTTTACATTCTGTACACACTGTTGAATATTCAGGGGTTTTTCCATTTCTTTTTACCCCCAACTGTAATTCCCTGCCTCATCACCCATCATGCAAATGTGATTCTTGCGCATTTTCTGCTGTTGCTCTTTCCCTAAACAAGTAATCAAAACAAGATTTTGAGCTGTATTTGAGCTGCAAATAAGTTTAGGATAAAATGCAATTATTCGCCTCCAAAAATCAACAGAGACAATTTGGACATTTCAAAGGCTTGAATTACCCTTAATCAAAACTCAGAATGGCGTCCATTCCAAGGATTAAAAATAAGCTAGGACTCAGCCCTAGTTCACAATAGCCAGTTGCTTTAAAAAAAATTTTTTTTTAAATGCTAAAAGTAGCACTTGCTCATTATAGAAAATTTGGAAAATAAAAGAAAGTTAGAAGGAAGGAAAACAAATGACTCAGCCCCACCGCACAGATAACAGTTGCAATTAATATCTCCTTCTAGTCTTTTCTCTATGCATTTTTTCTGTAGGTGGAATCATGCTACGGATGAACTTTTGTGTCCTGCTTTTTCATCTAACGTAATTTTTCCCGTCGGTCTGCACTTTGTCAGAATCGTCTTTCACCACTATATGCTATTCTCCCATTGTGATATAAGTTCTTTGATCATACTGTTAAAAAATAAACCGAGTTGTAGTAAAAACTTTAAGAGTTTATCTGAACAAACATGGATTCCCATCAAGCAGGACCAAACTGGTAGTGGTTTCGAACGCTCCACTGACAGGAGCTGGGCAAGGGTTTTATGGAGAAGATGTGGATGCAAAGCAAGGGAATTATGTGATTGGCTGTAGCTGAAGTGGGTACATTATTTGGGGAAGCCCTGCTGGCTGTTTGTGATGGGCTGTTGTAACCTTGAGGCGATTTACAGGGTCAGACTGTGACCTAGGTTTCTGTTTGCTTACGTAGACTCCCAAAGCTCCAGAGACACCCAGTCTGTGGCCTCCCTGTTTGATTAATTTAACAATCCTATTGTTCAGCATTTAGTTTTTTTTCCAGTTTCTCACTGTCCTAACAATTACAGAGGACCATGATATCCTTCAGGGCTCTGCTGTATTTTAGATTCTTTGAAGAGGTCTGTGGTTGGAGGAGAGGGCGGCAGTGTGATACAGTAGAAAGGGCCTAGATTTCTGGGGTAGATGGATGTGAGTTCCAATCCTGACCCTGCTGATTTCTTGCTCCGTGATCACAGGCCACTTGTTAAATTGCCCGTGCCTTGCTTTCTTCACCTGCCCAATGGATGCGATATCACCCAACTTGCAGGTGGTGATAAAGTTTGGAATGATGACTGTGAAGTCTGGAGTCGAGGGGACACTTAGATAACTTGGCATGCTGTTGGCTGCAGGGAACGGAAAGACCTACCTGATCAGCAATGACACCCCAGCTTTGGAATCAGGTCATTCCTGGGTTGACATTTGCACCTCTGCCCTGAGAAAACTGTCACCTTGGGCAAATTTGATAACAGCCCCAAGGCTTAGTTTATTCATTTGTAAAATGGGAATGGTGGTACAAAACTCACAAAGGGGTTATGAGGATTAGATGAAATTAATAAGAGGAGATTACACGCACAGCACTTCGTATCCTGCCCGGCCTGCGTGTACGGTTCATACGTAGGACGCGATAGCTGTGTCGACTGTAATAAATGCACAGCCTAAAGTCGAGAGTTATGTTTTATTTGGCGGGAGGACTCGAGCCGGGATGACAGCCTCTCAGATGCTCTGAGGGACTGCTCCGAAGAGGTAGGGGAGGGGCTAGGATATATAGGAGCTTTACAACAAAGACCAGGTAGTTGGAACAGTAAAAGATTACTTGTTACCTAAAGAAAACCGGGCATTTCAAGTTAAAGAATTTTGTGCTTTTCTATGTATGGGAGGAAGCAAACATTTGGGCTCATTGAACTCATTCCTTTGACAAGCACCTAGCTATCTAGGGCCAGTGTCCTGTCCTTTCTTATTCTGAGTCCCCTCAGGGTGCACCATTGTGCATGGCTGCAGAGGCGGGACTGCAGGCCTGTCCCCACTTGGGGGTGGCAGCAGCCGCTGATGACTTGATGGCTTCAGCATTCTTTGTTTACTGAAATGGTTTGCAGTATTTTTCGTTCACAGTTGCTATTGTATTTCTTCTGTCATCCTTATTATCAGTGCTGTAGGTGAGCTCTACAGAAATAGGGAAACTGCAGTGGGAGAATAAGGAGAGACACTCACTCTCTTTGGCAGAGGTGGTGGGAGGTCATGGAAGCTTCCAGGAGGAAGTGATGCCTGAACCAGAGTTTAATGCTGAGCTGGGATGAGCCCGGTGGGTAGGAGAGGCAGAGGGTCCTGCTGGCTCCCAGGCCCAGAGGTGAGAGCAAACTGGGGGATACCCAGGAGAGGGGGCTGTCAGAGGAATAGGCAGACCCCCCCCCCCAGGCAAGTGTCCCATCAGCGCAGACCCGGACGACATCACGCCATTAGCTGAGCTGTGGAGGCTGGTGGGGAGGAGGAGGGAGAGAGTGTTCATTCCTTCTTCCTGCTTCATTCTTAAGGGCTGGGGCCTTCCTTCTGTTCTTACATTGCTTGTTGATCCGCAGCGTGAGAGCGACGCTCCCCAGATCTGCAGTGGAGTGAAAAACCCGACTTGATGGAAAACGTCGGAAAGTGAAAATATCCCCTCTTAAAAAGGCTGACCTTTTGCAGAATTTCAGAAACGGGTCTGTCTGTATTATGTCAAATGCTCTCTCATTTTCTCCCCGCGTGGAACAAAGTCAAGAAATAACGAAGTAAACGTTCTCTGCTTCGGTGCTGAGAATTCAGAGACGCTGCTCCTGTGGCCAGTGTCCTGAGCTGTTACCGGAGCCCTTAGCCGGTCAGGCAATGCTCACAGTGCAGGGACGGATGGCTCACAGCTGCTTTCTGGGAGTTTGTTCATTTATTCGTTCGCTCATTCATTTATTCTTTCTTTTAACCAGCCAACCAAGGAACCCACCAACAAATATTTATTGAGTACCTTCTGTGCCAGACTTCCTTCTGTGCCCTGGGGGTGTACTAATGAACCCAAACGGATACATCCCTCTTCCCACAGAACATTCTAGTGTAGAAAGCTCGAAAAGCAAACAAGTGAGCAAGCTCTGTAGTTGTATTCAGCAGTTAGTGCTGGGAAGCAGATACAATGGGGAAGCCTTTCTTCATCAGTGGCCTGGGAGCGAGCCCTGGGGCTTACTGGCAACCCCAGCCGAAGGAGTCTGTCTTCCCCATTCCAGACGGGTGTTGTTACTCACAGCTCCTGGTACGTCTCTGTATTCTAAGACTTGACCCTTGTCCTCAGGGAGCCTGATGGTCTGCATTTGGAGGGTAAGTGCTGTTGTGGTAATGCCCTGTGGTGAGAGAGGTGAACCCTGGGACTGGAGAAGTCCAGGCTTTGGGCACTTAGCTCAGGCCTGGGTAGTGGAGTGCTAGGTCAGGACACTTTCTGGAGAAGAGATGTTTGGGCCAGAGGAAGGGTGATCAGGCAGGGAGCACCCTGTTCTTGGGCAGGGCATCCCGAGTGGAGGGAAGGGCCCAAACAGGAGCCACGAAACAAAAGGCGCGTCAGAAGCAGCGTCGAGGTGCTCACGGCGGCAGTTCATGCGGTGCCCAGAGTCAGACGCTCATCTGTGAAGTCCAAGTGCAGGGCAGTCCCAGTCTGGATCCTTTGCGTGCCAGTGGCAGGAACTTGGTTAGTTTAAATGTTTAAAAAAAAAAAAAAAAGTAGGCAAGAAAGCTTTTAGCTTCTGGAACTAGGAGAGTACTGTGGAAACCCACAGAGCAGAGTGCTGGCCAGCTCTGATCCTTGAGGCCAGGAAGCTGGACTCACACCATCCACGACTCACTGTGTCCCTCGTGCTGCCTGCATGGTCTGCGGCCGTCCAGGGAAGCAAGGCCAGCGGGCAGGGAACTGTCTGCCATGTTGTGACCATACATTACTTTTAAGGAAGAGCTCGGGAGGGGGGTGGGCCCTGTTGGGTGGACTGCGCCAGCCCACCGACATGGGGCAGGGGTGGTAGGACTGGCTGGGCCTGGGGCCACGTCATATGGGCGAGGGTGTGGGTAGAGGTGGGCCTGTGGCAGTGCCACCAGGGTGACATGGGGTAGGGCTGAGGTGGTTCTGAGGGGCGGGGGCACCCAGTGACAGAACCAGCCGCGCTTTTCTGAGAGTGTATTTGCCCCGCCCGTTTCAGGCAGTTGTGGGGGTATGCTCCTCCCCCCCACCCCCACCGTGGGTAATTACTGTTGTCACAGCATGGTCAGCCACACTTTCCGGTAGCTTCTGTCAGTGTTTTTTTTTTCTTAATGGTGTATTTCTTGAAGGGAAATAATAGTCTACGTAATGACCCTTCTTCCTCTGCTTTAATGTCCACTAATTGGAATACTCTCTTTAGTAAGTCTTCTAAGAGGAAAATAATGAGAATTGTAGAGATCAAAGGCCCCACTCAACTTTCTGGTGTCTGCGTGAAAACATTTCCAGATCCCAGAACTGTTACAGAAGCCGAAATTTGGCACCCCCTGCCCACCACCCTCTTTGAAGTCTCCCTTTCCAACCAGAGCTGTCTTGTTTCTGATCTTCATTTCCCCTGCGTGGCTCACCTACCAGAGGGTGTGTCTTCTGCCCTCTGTTTTGAGGCCCTTAAGGTGGGTGTCCTTTTTAATACCACCCAGACTCATTCCCCAGGTCAGGGGTGATGAGTGAGTTTACCAGGTGCTGTTGATTTCATGGCCTTTGAGATGCTGGGGCAGCAAGAATATGTGCTCTGGAGTCAAGCACCAGCCCACTGACTTCTGTGTGGCCTTGGGTAGCTTGTCCGACCTCTCCAGCCTCAGTTTCCTTGTCTGTAAAATGGGGATGATAACAGGAACCACTTTATAAGATGATATAAAATATTAAACAGTGTCTGCAATGTAGTAAGCTCTCAGTGACTGCTTTCGTTTCTCTGTTTGCCCAAAATAGGGTGTGGCTGTTCCTTGAGCCCCAAGATCAGAGACCTGGGCCCTGGGGACAGCCCTGAACCCCAAGAAGGCAGGGCAGGGTATCTAGTGGTAGGAGGGAAGGGCGCTGTTGCTGTTTGTTCATCCCTCCCTTTGTGCCCTATCTCAGAACAGGGGTGGTGTGCCCACAAGCACCTCATGCCCCCAGGGCCTTGTGACCCCCCCAGAAGCCAGCCCCTTGGCGGGCTGGGGGCTGTCTTGGCTCTTCACCCCATGAGGATGCTGCCTGCATCTGCACCCCTGAACCTGCCGACCTTGAACCCAGGAGAGCAGGGGGGCTCTGGTTGCTGCAGTCCCAAGAGAACATTTGTGTTAACCTGTAAGGAAGGCCTAGAGCAGCATGTGATCCAGGTGCCAGTTCAGGAAGACGCCCGTGTTGCTCAGGTGGGCATTCGCGGCCCCGACTGCTCAGGCGCCAGCCTGACTCAGGGTGCGGGGCGGCTGGGTGGCCTCTCTGTGCCTCGAAGGTCTCTGCGGGGTCCCTGGCCCCCCCGCCTGCAGTGACATGGCCGTTCACTTCTCGGGGCCTCGCTTTCCTTGTCTGTGAACTTGAGGGTTGGGGTTAGACCAAGGTGACATCTCTGACCGTGTGAAAGGAGGGTGTCAGACCTGAGATTCTGGAAGACCGTTTGTGTGCCAGTTGAGAGTGAGACATGGGCAGAGAGCATGTCCTCAAAGACCTGTTATTTTTTGGTAAAATGTTACTGAAATCCTATATTGTTTCACCACAGCCAAAACGAATGTGATGTATTTCTTTCTCCCTCCATCTCTTCCTATTCTTTCCCCTTTTTTCTCTTACTTTCTTCCTTCCCTATGCTTTCGTTTATTCACTCATTCATTCATTCTCTTAGCCTCCGTGTACAGCAGGGGTCGAACTGTGCGCAGTACTGGGGATGGAGTGGAGGGGGCCTAGGCCCTCCTGGTCTCGTGGGGGAGAGGATCTTGTGTTGAGGCTGCTGGGGTGCAGTGGATCAGGCGTGGAGAGAGGAGTCCTGGGGTGGTGGGCATGCAGGGAGGCCTTCTTGGAGGGCAGGTGTCACCTGAGTCTTGGGGCACACGTCTGAAAGAAATTGGCAAAGAAAGTGAGGGGAGGGATGGGGTGACCCTCCTTCCCTGGGCGCTGCTGCTTAGCTGACCCCACCGGGCCTCACCTCCCCCTGGCTCCTTCCCCACCCACAGCTGTTCCCCCCGCTGCCCCGCCAGCCCCAGGCCCAGAGGCTCAGGAGGTTCAGGGGCACACCAGGGCCCTGGCCTCTGTCCCCACTCTGCCCCTCATGGAGGACACCTGAAACGTGTGCCCTGGCTGCCAGCACCTCTGTCTGATGTTCTTACTGCGACTGTCAGTGAACGGGGCTGGCGGTGCCTGGCGGGCCAGCTGACCCGCCCAGCCTGTGTGGGAGGAGCGGATGGGGGCTTCCCTCCCAACCCTGCCTCCTCGGAGTACGTGGCTCACGGCCTCACCACTTAGACCTTCTGTGTAAAATGGTGTTGTCGCCACCTTATCAGACGGTTTTGAGGCCAGATAAGCTGCCGTCATGAGGGCCTAAGTCAGAGCACAGCACAGGGCTGGTGGCAGCACCTGTCATCTCCTTCCCTCCGACCATGTCTCCTCACTCTCCTTTGAAAAGAATTGAGATAATAGATCACATACCAGAAAATTCACCTTTTTAAGGTATCCAATTCAGTTACTTTTTAGTAGATTCACAAGACTGGACAATCATCACCACTATCTAATTCCAGAACATTTTCTTCACCCTGAAAAGAACCTTGTACCTGTCAGCGGTCACTCCCCATCGCTGCCCCTCCTCCCACACAAAACCCTGGAAACCAGTCCTCTGCTCTCTTTCTCTGCAGGCTTCCCCATAGGTTTGCCTTTTTGTGACATTTCATGTAAATGGAATCATACAGATCTTACAATACATGGCTTTTTGTGTCTGATTTCTTTCACTTAGCGTAACGCTTTCAGGTTCACCCACCTTGTAGCAGTTATCAGTACTTCATTCTTTTTATGGCTGAATAGTATTCCATTGTGTGGATAGACCACATTTTGTGTGTCCCTTCATCCATTGATGGTCATTTGGGTTGTGTCTACTTTTTGGCTATTATGAATAATGCCAGTGTAAGTATCGTGTACAAGTTTTGTGTGCGCACTTGCTTTCAGTTAGTTCTCTTGGGTATACTTACTTGTAAGAGTGGAATTGCTGGGTCCTGCACCAGTTTTATTGGTTGGTGTGAAGTAGTGTCTCATTGTGGTTTTAATTTTCATTTCCCTAATGGCTCGTGACATTGAGCATCTTTTCATGTGCTTATTGGCTTTTTGTATATCTTCTTTGAGGAGTGTCTATTCAAATCCTTTACCCATTTTTAAATTGGGTTATTATTTTACTTCATTTTTGAGTTGTAAGAGTTCTTTATATACAAGTCCCTTATCTGGGACTTGTGATTTGCAAATATTTTCTCCCATCCTGCGGTTGTCTTTTCATTTTGTTGATGGCATCCTTTGATGCATGAAAGTTTTTAATTTTGATGACATCTAATTTATTTGTTTGTTTGTTTTACTCCTTGTGCTTTTAGTATGCTATCTAAGAATTCTTTGCTTAACCCCAGGGCATGAAGATGTAGGCTTGTTTTCTTCTAAGGGTTTTATAGTTTTAGCTCTTACATTTAAGTCTTGATCCATTTTGACTTAATTTTTGTATATGGTGTAAGGAAGGGGTCTGGCTTCACTCTTTGGCTTGTGGGTCCCCTTGTCCTGGCCCCATTTGTTGCAAAACTATTCTTTCCCCATCGAATGGTCTTGGCACTCTTGTCAAAAATCAATATAACATGGATGAATGGATTTATTCTCGGACTCCCAGTTCTGTTCTATAGATCTATATGCCTATGCTTAAGACAGTACCACACTGTCTTGATTTCTGTGGATTTTAGTAAGTTTTAAAATCATAAAGGGTGCCTCTCCCCACCCCCCCATTTCTTATTCTTTTTTTCTTTTCTTCCTTTCTTTCCTTTTTTTTTTTTGTGCATTCTTTAGAGCAAGTGCTCACAACTGTTTTCAGTAAAGGGCCAGACACTAAATATTTCAAGCTTTGCAGGCCATATGGTCTGTCTCAGGGACTCAGCTCTCTTCTTGTAGTCAAGAACTCAGAGCACTCAGACCACATGTAAAGAATGCTTGTGGCTGTGTCCTAATAAAAGTTTGTGTTTTGTTTTCACTGAAGCGTGAATTGCACACACTTTTCACATGTCAAGAAACAGCATTCTTTTGATTTTTTTTCCTGCCATTTAAAAATGTAAAAACCATTCTTAGTTTGTGGGTTATACAGAAACAAGCAGCAGGCCAGACTCAGCCTGCAGGCTGTGGGCTGCCAATTCCTGTTTGAGAGGAATGACCCTTGAGGAAGGTCTCAGAGGAAGAGGAAGGCAGAGGATCCCCCTTCATCATGCATGGCCCCAGGTCAGGGTGGGTGTTCTCTGCCAGCCCTCCTCTTTGCAGAACCTATTCTTCCTTGTGGAAACTGCTCTGGAGACCCTGTAGGGACGTGGCAGTAAAGACCTTCCTCAGCTTACGATGGGGTTGCATCCCAATAAATCCCTTGTAACTGAAAACATCCTAAGTCAAAAGTACATTTAATATACCCAGTCAACGGAACGTCATAGCTGAGCCTAGCCTTAAACGTGCTCAGAACACTTACATTAGTCTGTACTTGGGCAAAACCACCTAACACAAAGTCTAGTTTATAATAAAGTGTTGACTATCTCATGTAATTTATTGAATTCTGCACTGAAAATGAGAAACAGAATGGTTATAAGTGTCCTGGTTGTTTACCCTCATGATTATTTGGCTAACTGGGAGCTACGGTTGCTGCTGCTGTCCAACAGCACGACAGAGGATTGTACCACATATCGCTAGCCTGGGGAAAAGATCAGCATTCAAAATTTGAAATAGGATTTCTACTAAATGCATATCACTTCCATACCATCATAAAGTCAAAAAGTCCTCGGTCAAACCACCGTAAGTCAGGGACCATCTGTACTGCACTGAAACGTCAGAGCAGCATAAGTTATGTGGAACCAGGGATGCTGCACTGCTGGATGGCTTTATGGAGAAGGGAAAAAACTTTCCTCTACCCTTTAGGTTCTTCTGGCTGGTGTAAGCAGTAAACTGACACAAGACGGGATTAACAAGAAAAAAAAACAAACAAGTTTAATAACATATATACATGGGAGAGACCCAGGAAAAGTGAATAACTCACTAAAATGGCCCAAATCCTCACCTTAAATACTATCTTCAGTTAAAGATAAAAGAGGATGTTGCAGGGGGGCAGGGGCCCAGGGTTGGGGTGGTTTGTGACTTCAGAAGAAAGGAAGGCAATTCACATGGAGATGGAAAAAGAAGTGTTTGGTAAGCAAATGTTTTCTGGGCCATGCAGAGACCATAGGGCACAAGACAGGACTTTGGTCTTCAGGCTCTGCCGAGTTCCTTGCCTCAACCTTACCCATATTCTCTGGTGGTCATGCTTTTCCTAGACCAGACCCTTTATCTAAATTCTTTTAGGCAGTTAAAGGGGGAAAAGGATTTAAAAAGAAAGGCTTCCCAAGTCTTCTGTTTCTTAAAAGTAATTAGCCTAAAATCATCCTCATGCCAAAGAGACACAGTTTGGGATGGCAAATTTTGCTTCCCTACAGTCTCACCTTTGAAATGTCTCCAGAAGTTTCACAGTCCAGAAGTTGAGTTTGTGGATTGTCCCATCTCATTGAACCAGTCTCTTAGTCCGGACAGTAGGTCAGTCCAGTTAAACTCATTTCAGAAGGCAGTGGTGTGGTTAGGCCTGTGGTACAGACAACCAGGTGTTTAATAAAAGGCACTTCTATGGAAGCAAAAGAAAAACAATGGTTACTGATTGGAGCAAACCATAATCTCAGTTTCTGAGTTTTGAAGGCAGCCGGTTGAGAAGATGTTTAAATGTCCTGCTTGAAGCATCTTTAGATGGAGTGAGGGCAGCTAGTGACAGACTGACAGAGCTTCCAGGTTTGCAGTTTGAATGTCTGGCGATCTTGTTTAAGTGGCCCGATAGAGCAACAGCTCTAAGATTGTATATGAGCTGTTGTGGTGATTTCTCTGAAGTTGATATCAAGTTGTCTAGCTTCAGTTTATAGGGCTTCAGGAAAAAGGGCAGTTTTAGTTCTTAATGGTTCAAAGTAAAAAGGATGGGGGAAATTGGAAATGTTCGTTCTTAATGATTCCAAGTCAAAAGGTTAGGGGAAATTGGAAATGTCAGTTTGGAGAGTTGTAGGAATGTAGGTATGAGGAAACTGTAAGAATTCAGGATCTAGTCCAGTTTATAGGTAGATAACAGACCTCAAAGACACAGGACAGAGGGGAGGGTATACCTCGGTGACACAGGACAGAGGGGAGGGTACACCTCGGTGACACAGGACAGAGGGGAGGGCACACCTCGGTGACAGAGCGCGTGCTTAGTTAGCATGAGCGAGGTCCTGAAACTGGTATTTCAGAGTGCTTGTTAGATTCCTTTCCATGAATTTTTCTGAAGATAAAACACTTTTACAGGAAGCTTTTGTAAAAGCATCTGAGTGAAACAATAACTGTCTCTAAACAATAAAAAAAAGACTTAAAAATGATCATGTTTAGAGTTCATTTGGTAAGAGAGTGTGTGTAGTCGTTTTTGTGATGTACAGTGTTTTAAGATAACAGTTGAAATTATGTTGACATCACTATATCAGGACATGTCAGATTTTTAGGGATCGCATATGATTTTGGGAACGTTTGTAATACAGACCTGTACCGACACAGCGTAAGGAGGGCCTGTATCACTTATTTAGCACAGCTTCCCATGTAATTTAACATATCAAACAAGCCTAGTTCATTTAATATCTCCCTTTTATGAGGAGGAAGAGCAAATGTTCCGGGGCCTTCTGGAAACTTGATTCGTTTGAGTTGTTTTTTTTTTTTAAAAAAGACTTTGCTTAGAATTTAATTTGGAGGTAGTTTGTCAAAAATATCAAAAAGCTTTAAACCCTTGATTAAATAGGATCCTAGGTCGCCAGTGAAACAACACTTATTCATTTAACTGTGGTAACAAAGACTTTGCAGGCAAGTACAGAGACTTCAGTAGTTGTAAAAACCCATAGCTCTTTTAATATTGAAAAGATTCAGCTTTTTTTTTTCCTTCTAAGACTTTAGACAAAGACAAAACATACAATATTTGTTTTTCTAGACAGATTACGTTTAAAGTAAAGGAAGACGTTTGTTTACCATTTCTCATTAAGAGCAGACAAATAATGTAATAAATTTGTCTTTTTAACGGAGAAAAAACAAATTCTAAGTTTGCACCGGTGTACCTCTGATACTGAAATTCATTCGCTCAATTAAATGTTTTCCTTCCTTAGCAGCTTGTTCACACATGAAATTCATTTTCCAAGATTCTTTTTTTTTTTTTTGCAAACCTAAAGCTTTCTGTGTCCATTTTCATTTTTTCCTTATTCTCTTTCCTGTTTAGAAATAATCAGCTGTAGGACAAAAATCACCTGCATTTCCCTCAGTAAAAATGCATCTCTGTATCTCATACTTTTACTTACCCCCAGATATATTTTACTTTCTTTGCATGCAGAATTACTTTCCTTCTATTTCTAGTAAACTTAGTCACATATATTAATTAGAAACTTTAATTTCTAGTGAAAATAAAGAAGTAAATAATTGTGAACTGTCATTAGCACTTTTTGGCTTGGCAAATTTACATATACCTTTTATAGTTTCCAGAAACAATGTGCCCTTTTAAATAGTGTAATCGTTCAGTGTGGCACAACACAGGGTTACTAATAGACCCTACTTTTTCCTTAGTTTTTCTGCAATAGGAAGCAAGAAGTAGATAGACCTGTGTTCAGTAACTAATGTTTTATGATTTTGTTTTCTTTGGAAACGATCTAGATATACAGGGAATTTAACCTAACTCATCATTTAACTCAGCTTAGCAAAACCTTAAGGTTTCTAGTAAACTGGAAAAGATTTTGAAAACTATTTTTAAGCATACGTATACCATCGCACATAATTATTGTTAAAAGGTTCACCTAAAACTTTATCCAGCTTATGTCTATTTGATTTTACTTTTTATTAACAAATATGTTGAGATTACCTATGAAGACTTTCATGAGATATTAGATAAAAGTAGCCATCATCTCAAGCCATATTTTTTTTTTCTGAAAAATTTTGTAACAGAGATAACATGAACTTACTTGATTAATAACCCAGATAGAGTAAAAGCTGCATGTTGGCGTTAGACCTAGTGCTGGTTACTCTGAAGACATGCTCATCTCAATTAAACAGATAAACTTAAGCTTTTACTCACCAAAGATTATTTTATATCATGTTAACTTGAAAAAAAATTGGGGAGTTAGTTTCTCATATATATATATATTTTTTTTTTCTAGTTTCTCATATTTTTGAGAATTTTTAGATAAGGACTTGTTTGTCTAAGCCAGTTAAATAGAACTCTTTTACAAATTAATTTTGGAAATACCCAGAGTGGAGGAAATCACACATCTCTGCACATAGAGACACACATATGAGCATACTGACAGATGCAAACAGAGATCGTAAAGCTTTTGTTTAAAAAAAAAAAACTTTTGTCACGAGATGGGTACAGTAATATAAAACTCACTAGTTTATAAAAAAAACAGTTGGATCCAGATTTTGTTCTGGCAGTTTGAAAGAGTGAAGTTTTTCTGTTCAAATGGCTAAAGTCTTTTTACCGTTTGTGGAGAGGACTTAAGATTTGTGTTTGACAAGTAGCCTTATGTAGGCTGTGGTCTAGAGACCGGGCAAAAGAACTTTTCTTATAGTTTGTATTTTTAAAACAGGCTTCTTTCCCTCTCCCCCGCCCCCCCCCCCTCCCCCACGCCTCTGTGGATTCAGTTCTGCTGTTTGAATTAGCTGGTAGAGATTTGCAAGACAAAGGCAGGTTCTTCCATTAGCCCTAGGGCACTGGCCTCCGTTTACACCTCACCCTGTGTGGGCTCAGGCCGCCCTGCTGGCTCCCTTTAGTGTGTTCAACTAACGTTGCTCCAAGGGTGGGTCTCCTGCCCTGTCTTACAATACCAGACGCAGTGTCCATCTCACAGTACAGTCAGGCAAAGAGACCAACCGTTCTACATAAAGCCCATCAAAGACACCAGTTTTCCTACAAACTTTCACTGCAATTCCGTCAACTGTCATACCTCTAACCGTAGCTTCCACTAGAGCCCCATCAACAAGTCTCAGTCTTTGAATTTTGGGCAGAGGAAGCGTTCCCGGCCAGACCCCGCATCCATTCCTATAAAAAACATCAGGCTGTGTTGACACAGCCTCCTTCGCTTAACACCCACCCAAACATTCCAACCTTTATAATCAACCCTTGCATTTGTACGTTTTCTCAGTCTAATCGTAGCCCATGTCAAAGTCCCACCAGTGGATTTTGGTGTCACGGCTCCTCGAGGAGTCCTGGAAACTTCTCCCCCCACCTTGGCCATTTTACCCATTCCTGTGCAGAAGGCCTTGGCTCCCAAGTGAGGGGTGGAGCCAAGGGTCCTAGGCCTGTCTGTCATTCTTTAACTTGATTAATTGGCTTAACTGCCCAAAAGGTTTGCTGGTCAGGTTTCTCAGCGTAATTTTTGCCTTCCGGCCTTTTAAATTTCTCTAAACTGAGATAAATAGAGATGACTTGTTTGAAGCCTTTGATTTATTTTTTTTATTTTATTCATTGATTGGTAAAGAAGGTAATTAGATTTATTTATTTACTTATTTATTCATTTGTTTATTTATTTGATGGAGGAACTGGGGATTGAACCCAGGCACTCTACCACTGAGCTATACCCTCTTCGCTGAGGCCCTTTACTGTTGGAGGATCAACAGGGGTCCCTTTGGCCCACCCTACCTTAGATAGTACTCTATTAAAGCCTTTGTTTTAACCTCATCAACATCTGTTTTATTTACCCCATTGCTTAATAACCATTTTCAGATTTCCATTCTACTGGGACCAGTCCTATGACTCCTCCCTTTCTGATTCCTCTTTGTCCCACCTCTCTTAGTGTTTGCTTTATTTACCTTATTTTTTTTAACAACCCTTTAAAAATTTCCACCTTGTTAGGAATAGTCCCTTGACTCTTCCCTTGGCCTATTCCCATTTTCTTGTTAACTAACCTAATGCTTCTTTGTCTTTTCTGTTTAAATTTTAATTTCTTTTTGTTGAGATATGGTTGGTTTACAGTATTATATTACAGTTTCAGGTGCACAAAACAGTGATACACAGTTTTTTAAGATTATATTCCATCTATAGTTATTATGAAATATTGGCTGTCTTCCCTGTGCTATACGATATGTCCTTGTAGCTTATTTACTTAATACATGTAGTTTGTACGTCTTATTCCCGAACTCCGACCTTGCTCCTTGCTCCGCCCCCTCCCCACTGGTAACCACTCATTTGTTCTCTGTATCTGTGAGTCTGGGTATTTTTGTTGTTGTTGTTATATTAAATAGTTTTATTTTTAAGATTCCACATATAAGTGATAACATACAGGATTTCTCTTTCTCTGTCTGACGCATTTCACTTAGCATAATGCCTTGCATGTCTATCCATGTTGCTGCAAATGGCAAAATTTTGTTCTTTTTTATGGCTGAGTAGTATCCTACTGTGTATTTACCACATCTTTCTCCATTCATTTCTTGATAGGCACTTAGGTTGCTTCCATATCTTAGCTATTATAAATAGTGCTGCTATGAACATTGGGGTGCATGTGTCTTTTCAAATTAGTGTTTTCTTTTTTTTTTTTTTTTTTTTTTTTTTTTGGCTACTTACCCAGGAATAGAATTGATGTATCCTATGGCGGTTTTAGTTTTCATTTTCTGAAGAACCTCCATACTGTTTTCCACAGTGGCCACACCATTTTACATTCCCACCAACAGTGTACAAGGGTTTCCTTTTCTCCACATCCTCACCAACGTTTGTTATTTGTGGTCTTTTTGATGATAGCTATTCTGACAGATGTGAGGTGATATGTCATTATGGTTTTGATTTGCGTTTCTCTGATGAGCAATTGTGAGCATCTTTTCGTGTGCCTGATGGCCACCTGTATGCATGTCTTTGGAGAAATGTCTGTTCAGGTCTTCTGCCCATTTTTTCAATCAGGTTGTTTGGGGTTTTTTGATATTCAGTTGTATTGACCTAATGTTTTTATTAGGAAGCTAAGACTGTAAATTTGCAAATTCAATAAGGCTTCTCGAACTTGAATTTTTCTTTTTTTTTAATTAAGGGAGTTCTTAAGGATAGCCATTATATTTCTTTGTATCCACCTTTTAATTTGATGTTTTTCCCCAGGTACCAATAAAACCTGTGTTTATGATGAGAGCTTTCTAAAATTTTACCAATTTAGAAGTTTTTCCAATTCAAAGAGTTCATCATCTGGCCATTGATGAGGAGGATCTTAATGGTGACTCACACCAATTAGCCTTTTTGTAGCTTAACCACGGATACAAGAGGTGTCCCCAGAGGAGAGTTCAGAAAGACAGAGCTTTCGTTAGGTCCGTAGAGTTCACTCCCCAAAACAGTCTAAGGAAGCAGAGGCTTTGGTCATACAGGTGTTAAGGATGGTGTAGGGCCAGCACTAACAAAGCATTGAGGGTTGAGATGACAAAAACCCCTTATGGACTGGGACCCCAGGTGACAAACTCCCCTGAGACCTGGCCCGACTAGACAAAGAGATGTTACCTGTGCTTCTCCAACTAGCTACAGCCGCTGAGAATCCCAGTCTAGCTGACTGACTGCCAGATGCACACCAGTACATATGCCCCTTCTAGGTGACAGAGACCAGAGAGAATAGTCTCACTGGTCACAAAAACAAGCTCTCAGGGCACAGAATAAGACAAAAGGGAAAACCTCATCTCGTTTTTCTTATATGCACATTAACAGCTTCAGCTAAGCCTTGGGTCTCTTGGAACCAAATTAACACCTAAGAGGGATGGGCCTCGGAGTTGGGGATTATGGGTTGCGGTACAGTGTACCTCATTGTAAGACACCTTCTTGAGGTTGACAGGTGACCTGCTGTCTAACCCATTTTGTGAACAACTGATCCTGCCACAAGTGCCTTCCTGAGATGGCATGCACCCTAATGGCTGTTAAATGCTCGACTTATGCTCACCAATATTTGCAGCTTTGGCTTCTGAGATTTTCCTTAGCAGTTTTACTTTAAGTATGTATTAACCCACAGGAGAATTTGTCAAAACAGAAGCCCTTCTGATGAGACCTGCCAAGTCACCAGCCTGTGGGGCTGGTCTGGACGACAGGCTTATAGCGTCTATGCCTCTCTTATGCTATGGAGTTTCCTTCTTATGACAAATAACACAAGACACTCAGGCAGAGGAAAACAGTGACCCTCTCTGGGAGGAAGTAAAGCCCAGAGCACTCTACCAACTTTACCAGAGTCGCTAAGCCCGCGGAACTGGCTCCACAAATATTTTCTCCTACTGATCTAAATTTAGAAAAGAGAAAGGGGGCTCTTACCATTCTCACTTCCAGTAGATCCTGCAGGCAGAGATCAGCTAGGGGCATTTATCCTGCCGACTGTGCCGACTGTGGGGAAGGAAAAACAGCTTTACTCTTCCAGGTTCTTCTTGCTGGTCTAAGAGCTAAACTGACATGAGACAGGATTAACAAGAGGAAAACAAACAGAAGTTTAATAACGTATAGAAGAGACCCAGGAAAACTGAGTCACTCGCCAAAATGGCCAAAACCCTCACCTTAAATACCATCTTCAGCTAAAGGTGAAAGAGGATGTTGAAGGTAGGGGTGTGGGACTTCAAAGGGGAGGAAAGCTTTTCACATGGAGTTGGAAAAATATGTGTTTGGTAAACAGATATTGCTGGGCCAGGCAAAGACAGCGGGACACAGAGTAGACTCTGGTCTCCAGGCCCTGCCAAGTCCCCTCCACTCACCTGCCCGTATTCCTTGCAGACATCTCTGGTAGTCATGCTTTTCCTGGACCAGGCCCTTTATCTAAATTCTTTTGGGCAGTAAAAGAGGGGAGAGGGGTTGAAAAGAAAGACTTTCTGAGCCTTCTGTTTCTTAAAAATAATCAGCCTAAAATAATGC
Organism: Camelus ferus; assembly: GCF_009834535.1. Lineage (NCBI taxonomy): Eukaryota > Metazoa > Chordata > Mammalia > Artiodactyla > Camelidae > Camelus > Camelus ferus. The sequence continues at coordinate 28,013,375 of NC_045713.1, read as the reverse complement.
CCATGCCAAAGAGACACATTTGGGGTGACACATTTGCTTCCTTCCTCCCTGACTACTTCATGAAGCCCTGACCCAGGGAAGCAGAGAGCCCTCCCTGCAGATACTCTGATGAGTCAAACAATAATGAATACCAGCAACAGGTTTTCCCTTTTCTTCTGGAAAAGCCCCAGGGCTCATTGCACCCTAATTGATCAGCTCCACGTCTTGCTTAGGAGGGTGTGAATTTTGGGGCCACTCTGGACTCAGCCGGACACTATCGTGTGTCACTGTGGTCGGGTTGCCGAGCCTGTGAGAGCCTCAGTTTCCTCACTTGTGAAGCGGGTAATGGTAGTACCTTCCTCACTGGGTAGTCGTGAGCGTTCAATTCTGGACACAGCACCTAGTACACAGCAAGCACTTAATAAAGCTAGCTGCCCCTTTGCTGCTGTTCCTTACCACTGCATCCCCCATTGTGATGGGTGGCCAGGGAGGTAAAGGTGGCTGGGTCCAGGGCAGCGCAGTTCCCTGAGCCCACTTCCTCATGTGTGACGTGTGAAGAGACCCAGATGTTCAAACACTGGCCACGGATCCTGGGATGGGGCAGGTGCTGGCTTCTCCTCTTTGGAGGACCAGGTGGTCTGGGGGAATTCTTGCCCTTCCCAGAGTTACTGCTCAAGGCCCACCCTGGCACAGGTACTGAAACAGTTTTCCTGGACCTGCTGAGCGAGGGGGACCCTTTTTCTCCCCCGCCTCCAAAACTGACCTCGCAGGCCACAGGCCTTTCTCTTGTCTCATTGTCTCTTCCCGGCAGTGCCGGCTCCACGCTGCAGGCCTTGCCCATCATATCTTCAGAGACAGTTACTCTGGATCGAGGGTCGGCAAACTATAGCCCGTGACCACATTGCCCCCTGACAGTTTTTGCAGGTAAAAGTTTTATTGGAACACAGTCCTACCCATTCATTTATGTATCATCAATGGCTGCTTTTGTGCTACAGCAGCAGAGTTGAGTCTTTGCAACAGAGCTACTGTATTCCACAAAGCCTAAAATATTTACTGTCTGGCCCTTTACAGAAAGTGTGTGCCGCCCCTCTAGGTGGCCCCCTTCAGAGCTCTCATGCTGGGAGGTGTCCCGGTTTAGCACTGTTGACACTGTGCAGTGATGTTCTGTTCCTGTGATCCTCTCTCCACCCGATGGGAGCACCTTGAGGGCAGTGACTGTCCCAGGCCCCCGTCCCTCTCAGCACAGACACAGAGTAGGTGCTCAGTACCTCTGAGGTGGATAGACGACTGTCTGGCCGACTGAATGAATGAAGCAAGCGTAGTAAATAGTTGGTTAAGATAAGAGTTCTCCCTGGGGTGAACCTAAGCTGGGGCTTTTTCACCTGCAGAAATGTGGCTTCAGTGTAGATGTGGTCCAGAAATTCTGCCTGCAGTCTATCTGCTCCCTCCCCAACCCTCACAATGCAGAGGCGTCATTGATAAAAGCGGCTGACATTCAACACGGTGCCTACTGTGTGCCAGCCTCCTGCACAAAGTGCTTTAGGGGTCGTAACCAATTCCAGCCTCAGGACAACCCTAGAAAGGAAGCGGGAGGAACGATTACTGTTTCCATTGCACAGATGAAGAAGGGGAACGCTGGAGAGGCTAAGCGGCTTCCCCAGGGATACCCAGCCGGTAAATGAGCGTGTGTATGGACGGTGGGGCAGGGGGTTGCATTCAAACCCGTGCAGCTCAGCTCCGGGGAAACGCTCCTCGCAGTGTGCGCCCAGCCTTGCCGCAGCCCGGGAGGCAGCTGCAGCAGTCATTTCTCTTTCCATTTTGTTTTAAGACAAGGGAGCTCCTTTTAGTCTCTCTGCTTCAAGTCTTAAAAGCACAGCACAGTCAGTAATTGTGCTTTATCATCTGGTGGCAGATTTAATGCATTAACCTCCTTTAATTGAATGGGTGATTCAGGATTGATCTCACACTCCAAGAGGCACCCATCGTGTACTCAATGAGCAGAGAAGAGTCGAAAAAGCTTGTCAAGAACGTTTCTCAAAATAGGAGCCAGCAGTAAATGTTTTCGTTTGAGAGAGCCGGCCCTGTGGAGGGGATTCCTCGCAAGGTTTCACGGCAGTGAAATGACTTCTCACAGAGCTCTGATTTTCCCCTCCTGGAGGTGGAGAAGGTTGGCTTAGCATAAGGTTAAGGGACAGGACCCTTAAAGCAGAATCAGGATGCTGTGGCCGTAAGGACAGGGCGTGGATGTACTGGGAAGGAAAATAAAAATAGCAAACAGGAAAAATGGCTCTTGCTGTTATTGCCAAAGGTTCAGCTAGATTATGTTGTTTAAAGTGGGTAATGAGATTTGTATCTGGCACTTTCACTTGGAAGTGGCAGACAGGTCAACCCAAACCAGCCTAAATGAAAAGGAAATTTATTACTCCTTGCAGCTGACTAGCTTCAGGCACAGGTTGATCAGGGGCTCAAATGAGGTCCACCTGCTCCCAACATCTCCCAGCTCTGTTCTCCGTTGGTGCATTCTCAGACAGGCTTTCTTCTCACGGGCCAAGTCAACTGTGGCAGCTCTAAATATGATCAACTTTAAGTCAGTGAGAAAACAGTAACAATCTCTTTGCCATTCATCCCAGCAAAAGGCTCCCCAAATCAGAGGGGGTCCTGTGCCCATTCTTCAACCAATGTCTGTGGCCAAGAGAATGAGGGAGTGAACTGACTGGCTCAGGCCTGGGTCATAGATGCCATCCAGAGCAGGCCGCAGTAAACAGAGGGCACCATTTTATGTCCAATCTAGATTTTGTCTACTGTGCAGGGAGCTTGGACACTTCCCAGAATGTGACCTGGAGCCTGTGAACTGCTTCTGAGAGGGCGGTGGCACACGTGATGGGTGATCTGGGCCAGTCACTGTGGCAACAGGGAAGGTGGGGTTCATTGGGGGCCCCTTGGGGCTCCCAGCAAGAGTTGATGAAGGACTGAGCTCAGGATTGAAGAAGAGGGAACACATGAAAACACAGGAGGAGGCATATTCGGCCAGATTCAACGTGCTCCTTTGCCCAGTGAGAAACGTGATTTGCACTGAACTGAGCGATCAGGTTGGGGACCAGTCCTGGGGAATAACAGGGCTTCTACCCAGGATTCTAAACCAAATGCTCACCTTCTACAAGCAAAGGAGAAAGTCCGTTGTTACCCAAACAGTAGGCACTTTGGTCCTTGAATAGAAAAGTTTTAGAAGTACTTACTGCTATTTTTATTTACTCAACAGCCCACTTACCCAGTGGTGCCCAAACTCTTGAGATGTTTGTCTGTCCTCATTACTCCTCCCCACAGTCCCCAGAAGTACACATGAGGTTCATAAACCCAACTGCAGGGCCGTGAGAAAATGGAGACGCACCCTAACAGAAAATTAGCTGCCCTGCCAGCTGCACAGGGTTCAATTTCCTTTCCTTTGACGTCACTATTCTTGGGGTGGGGGGGCCCTTGGATTGGGAGTCCTAGTGACTATCACTGAGCGGCAGCTGCCACCTGTAACCCATCATGTAACAATCTGGTGGGAGCTCAGTATGCAAGATCACCCCCTCTTCTGTTTTTCTTACCAACAGAACATACCCCAAGTAGCAGCCTTCAGGCACTGAAATAAATATGAAAGGCCACCAAGCCAGGAGTGCATTGCCTTCAAGAAACAGGTGGTTCAAAACCAGCTGGTCTCGCTGGGCACCTCCCACTCATCCTGTCCTAGAATAAGGGTGACCGTTCACCAGCAGCTTTAGCCAGATGAGCCTTTTGGGTTCAGTTCTAGAAAGGGTTGGCTCCCATTTTGACCTTGGGAAGGTTCTTGAGTCTCTATGAACCTCTGTTTTGTCATCTGTAGGACAGGGGTAGCTGTACCCACTCCATCCGACTGTTGTGAGCTGAGATGAGATACAAGAGCAGCCTTAGGTGCTCAGCACAGGCACTAGTTCTGTGGTCCTGGGCAAGCTTCTGGGCTTCTCAGAGACACTGTCCTTCAGTGGTTCTTAACTGGGGGTGATTTTGCCCCGAAGGGGACATTTGGCATTACCTGGAGGCACTTTGGGTTGTCACAATTTGGGGTGGGGCTGCTACTGGCATCTAGTAGGTAGAGGCCAGGGTTGCTGCTAACCATCCCACAGCACACAGGACAGCCCGACGGCAGAGAAGTATCAGGCCCAGGGTGTCGGTGGGGCTGAGCCTGAGAAACTCTGATGAACAGAAAATATGTAGGACCATGCTTGGCTCTGAGTGTGATGTCAGGGGAGGGTAGCCATCAAATGGTAGGTGCTGTGCCAGGGACAGTGAGAGCCGGCGATCAAGACACTTGGGTACTGGGTGGCGGTGATGAAGGTGGCAGAGCTCAGAGGAGAGGAAAGCCGCCTAACCCAGCCTGGGAGGAGGAGGGTCCCTTCTTGCAGGACAGGGCACCCGAGCTGCGTTTGGCTGGTTGATGTGAGAGGAGGGGCACCTGCCTGGGGATGGGGACGTGGAGACGAGGTGGCCTGCGCGTGTGACTCCTGAAGCCCTCTGCGCGCCCGTCACATGGGTCTGTGGGAGTGAAGAGAGGAGCCCAGTGGCCAGGGTGTCGGCAGGGACGGTACTTCAGGACAGGACCTGTCACTTCTGCTCCAGTCTGAGATGGTGGCTCTATCTTTTCAAAGTTGGGGTTTAAAATAAAATTACACCTTGTTCTGACTTGTAGCTGTCACTTCTTTTGTTACTTTTGAGGACATGTGTTAGTTGGAGGAATAATTTGGGGCTTGCAAGTGGCCTTCATCTTGGAAAGTTGTTAGGCACCCACTTTCTGAAAGCACAGGAGTCAGAAAGGATTCTTAGCCTCGTACCCAGGACTGTCTACCTCATGGCAGTGTGTGCCTCCCCTCCCCTCTCTGTGCAGATGTAGACATCAGAGTGCAAATGCAGCATTTCTGCAGACAGACTGACCCCCAGAAGTCTCAAAAGCAGAACTATGAAATATGTGGCACTCAGGCCACCACTCCTCATTAGTCCATGGCAGTCATAGCTAATCAATCACCACCTTTCTCATTGAGCTCAGACCCACTCTCAGAATCCTCCTCCACACAGCCACTACCTGCCCTAGGCAGCCACCACTAATGGACTAGAGCCGGCAGGCAACTCTGGCCTTGGCAGATCTACCGTCCTTGTTCTAAATCCTCCCTGGCCGTGTGGCCCCAGGCACATCACATAACGCTTCAAGTTTGTTTCTTCTGCAAAACAGGGGTCATGACACCTCCTTTACATGGTGGTTATGAACACTAGGAGAGGTACAAATACATAAAGTGACTAACATAGCACACAGGATGCAGTAAGTGCTCAGTAATTAATTGCGTTCTTATTTGCATAAAACTTACCCTTCCAAGACTGCAACATGACTTGTGGCCCATTTTATTCCTGCCTGATATCGTCATTTATCTCTCCAGCTGCATTTGTCTTAGTCTTCAGTCAGATTGTGGGCTCTTAGAGAGCAGGGAAACTGTCTTTGGATTCTTTTTGTCTGCTGGCCTTCCATCAAATGTGGTAGTTGGGTTTGTAGGAATGTGGCAGAGTCTGCTAGTTGTTTGCCCCAAATATCCATTTCTCTCTTATCCTTCAGTAAGAGCCCTGGGTAATGTGCCGTTGGGGGAAACACTAAATTTCTCAGCTTCCCTTGCACCTACATATGGCCATATGACTAAAATCTGACCAATGAGATAGAGGTGGACATGTTGGGTGTGGCCTCCTAGGAGGGCCACTTAAAGCGAGATACTTCATGTGGGTGGTACATGTTTTGCTGTTTTCCTCTTTTGCCTTCCTGTTGTCTAGAGTTCAGACATGATAGCTGGAGCTCCAGCAGCCATCTTGGCTCATGAGGTGACCTTGAGGATTGCAGCCAAAGAGTAAGAAAGTTGGATGGCACTTGGTCACTGATGATTTGTGTAGTAGCTGTACTAAGCAGACTGCCTCCCTCCAGATTGCTTGTATAGAAGGAGAAATGCCCAAAATGATTAGGTCCTTGCTGTTTTGGAACCAAATGCAATTCCTAACTGCTACAAAGAGTTCTTCGAAAGAAGTTAAGAGAATTGCTTTCCTAGAAACCTAGAGGTGATACAGCATATAGGATTTAAGGATCTTAGAGTTCATTTCATTTTTTCAACAGCTGTTTATGAGCTCCCACATGGGTCAGGCGCTACTAGGCAGTGCAGCTCATTGCTGGGTTCTTAAATAGCCAGGAGGAAGTAGCCAGAGGAGAATCTGAGGAGAGAGATGAGCAAGGGAAGGTCCTGCTGTGCCCTTTAAGCCATGTCCAGATTAAGATTAGACTTTATCTTGAGTGCCATGGAGCACCATTAAAGGGCTTTAATTCGTGCTTTGGAACGCTTGCCCTGGCTGTGGCATGGAGAAGAGGGGTGGGAGGGAGAGAGCTGCCTTCATCTATCCTGACCAGGGTAATTCTTCCTTCTAGAAGATGTGAGCCTGTCAGCCAGCTCTGACACCCCTTTCCCTCAATAGAGCCCCAAGCCCATCTTGGGCAGCCAATCAGACCTTGCTATATGTCTGGCATTTTCTTGAGCATCCACAGCTCTTGACATTCTGGGCTGGGCCTTCTAGACCCTTGGTCTGCACCTGTCAAAAGCCATTTAACTGGGAACCCCTTCTGTTCCTGGTCAGCCAAGCAAATAATGGAAGACAGTTTGGCCAACATCCGCTGTGTCTGTAACTGACCTCTAGGTGGCGGTGGCTACCCACTGCCACTCTGGCTCTCGGCACTGTGGCAACTGGACCACTTCTTTCCTCTGCATGAGTCTGTGTTCTTGTCTCTTTGGTCTCTGCATTTTGGAGCCAGGTACCTACCTCTTTCCCTGTCTTTTATACTATCCCTCTGACTTCCAAGTTTTCACTGCTGTGAAGTCGTGGATCATCTTTACAAAGATTTTTTTTGCACAGAGATCCAGAGGGGATCTCACACAAATTTGTATACCTTGATCCTACCTATCAAAGACATCAGCCCGTTGCTCGCTCTTAGTCACCAAAAAGTCACTTTTACCTGGGGGTACAATTGGGGTGGGGTAACAGGCATTGTGTGAGCTGAGTCTTGGGAAGTGTGTGGGTTTTTGCCAGGCAGACTGAAGAAGGAAAGGTCCTGCAGGCAGAGGGCGTGGCAGAGACGTTGGCTACATGGGCTGGAGCACCCGGGTTGGGGGTAGAATTCTGGGGTAAGCATGGGTGTGGCTCAGACCTCAAAACGGGATGTAATGGGGTTGGGCAGGCAAGGAGGAGATTGGAAAAGGCCTCCTCCAGTGCTTTGTCAAGGACTGTGGACTTGATCTTCCAATCTGGGGGCTTTCAGATTTGGGATTTTGGTGACCTCACCCGCCACGGAGATGCCTCAGATCCACCCTTGGTAGTCAAGGACGGGGACCCTTACCTCCTCCTTTCTTTAAGCAGGGCTGCTCTGCCTTCATTTCCTCTATATATCTGACACCTAGGATTTGGTTGGAAAAAGGGGTTTGGTTGCTAAAAGGGATGCTCAAAAGCTGAGTGCTGGATTTTTTGTTGAGTGTAGTTATTAGCTGTCTGGGCTTTTGCTGTCAGATCTGGCTCCCGGAGCCTCAGTTTATTCATCTATAAAATAGGGATACTAATGGCACTTGCCTCTTGGAATTTTTATGAGAATTAAATGTGGTAAGATGCTTAGCACCGGTGCCCGTGGCACAGTTGGTGCTCAGTAAGTGGCTGTAGTTGTTGTTATTATAATTAGTATTAGTTCTCAGGTCTTCTATTTGTCCTGCTTCTCCAGTGCTCAGCATAGTTCTGGATACACAGTCAGAACTCACAAAATTAATATTAGCTGTTATTTCTTCTCCTTCCAGCCCAGATCCCATGGCAACAGAGCTCGTACCCTGGTTCCTCTTTCACAATCAGTACAGTGGAGGCTGGAGGAGGACAGTGTAACACAGTAGCTGAGAAGCTCAGGTTCTGAAGGGCAGGCAAACCAAGGTAGAATTTCTGCTCTGCAACTTTCTACTGTGAGTTTGTGCAAGTCATGTAACCCCTCTGAGCCTTAGTTTCCCAATCTGTGAGATGTTTGGGATGATTAAGATGTGTGGAAAGCAATTAGGGCAGTGAGGAACAGTGAATGTGTGCTAAGTGCTCAGTAGAGTAGCTTCATATGCTTTCATCTTACCCAGTTTCACCTATTCCAGCCACATGTATCAGTCAGCTGTGTGTAACAAACAGCCCCCAAACTCAGCAGCTTAAAACAGTTTATTCCTGCTCACATGTCTGTGGGTTATTTGGGGGTTGGCTGATGTGGGCTGGGCCTGGCTCCAAGCTGCAGTTGGTCCACTCTCCTCTGCATGTCTCTCATCCTTCTTGGACTGGCAGACTGACCGGGGCCTGCCAAGAACAGCCAAACTGTGCACATGCGTCTGAAGCCTCTGCCTGAGCTACATTTGCTGATTGTCTGCTGGCCAAAGCAAGTAACACAGCCGAGCCCAAAGTCAAAGGAGGTTCAGTCTGTCTCTAGTAGGAGGAACTGCAGAGTCATATGCAAATGATGTGGAGGATGGGGGTGGGGTGGTTGTGAAGAACTAGGCCAGTAATTCAGTGTCCCACAGTAGGCAGAGGAAAAGGGGAGAAAAAATTTAAATAGCATAGCTGGCCTACTTTTCTCTCACTAAGTATCCTCAAAGAAGCATAATACAGGAGACGATCTGCTGGCCCTTTTCTTGGTCTTCAATGTGAAGTTGCTCCCAGAGTGACGTGTTTAAAGATCTCTCTCTTTTACGTAATTAAAAACCTTATAAAATTACACTTTGCACATAGCCTTTATATATTATATAATACAGTGTGCATTATACATTTATATAGCCAAATTACTGCACAGCATTGAACCCAAACCAAGTTCACTGTACATTACAGGCAGTTTTAAGACATCTCCAGGTGGTAATTTTCACCCAGCTCCCAGCTTGCTTTTTGCCTCTGGGCTGATTTTAAAACAAAAAGTTCAACTTCATGTAAATGGAGTCTTCTATTAAAGGTCCAGAACCCATTATTGAAAACTCTTGAGGTCAACATAGTTGAAGATACATGTTTTCATTTTTCTTTCCTGTTTGGATGTTAGAAAGGAATGAGGTCGTGCTCGCGGGTCTGGGGCCGCAGCTGTGATCAGACACCGGCCCGTTCCCGCTGTGAGGCAGGAGCGTTCGTGCTAAGTGGGATGCGTTGGGATCATCAATGCCCTCATTTCGGGTCCATCAAGTTCCACTGCCAAATGCATTTGCGCTAGACTTACGAAGAGCCTTTTGGATTTGGGGTTGTGGATGGGAGTTGGGTCCCTATTAATGTTGCCATTGTTGACGCTTCCCTCAGTGACACCAGGCCGCTTGGTCCTGGGCCCTAAGCACAGGCCTCTCCCCAGAGCCACTTAAGGACATCTTTTTGCCCATGTCCATTGACCTGGGTCAGCAGGTACCAGATCTGTGGTCTTCACAGCCCCTTTCCGCAGAGAAAGCTGAGCTGTCAGCTGCTGCAGGCTCAGATACGTCCCAGGAGGACTCGGTGAGGAGGTCTTCAAGGCTCAGCCACTAGATCGCACTGGGCTGCCCGGCTGTCTGCTAGGTTTGGGGCACAGGCCTTCACTCCGCTGCCTCCTCTGCACATCTTGTCTGGCACCACAGGGGGAGGGCTTGGGTGGGTGGCTAGGAGCTGAAGCATGAGGATTTCCTAGAAGCAAGCTGTGGGGTCTTATTTGGACCCTTTTGGAACCAGAAGTGCCCACTCACCTCTCAGAGGATGTGAGTCCCCATCTCACAAATAGAGGTGTGACACTGGCCTGCAGGGTTGCCTCAGGGCGAGTGAACGTGTGGATGCACTGAGCTGGCCCACAGGGGGCGCTGCAGCAGCGGGTCTTGGGGGGAATACTCAGGAATTCCAGTTCCTAGACCTCACATGGTAGCTGAATGGGCCCCCAAGACTGTCTTGAACGCTCTGGAATGTTTTGTAAAAGTGTGTGTAGCTGGTGGGGCCGTGTGTGTATGTGTGTGTGTGTGTGTGTGTGTGTGTGTACACCCCATGGGGCATGCATGTGTGTGTATGTGCACTTAGTGGAGTGTGTGTGATCGGCTTTTTTCAGGAAAGAATCCACAGATGAGTTATTATTGATGAGTTATTTCAGGGAGTCTGTGACCTGGGAAAGGGGGAGGGAGTCCAAGGCCTAGCCTGCAGGGAAACATGGCTGGGTAGATGCGAATGGCTCCAAGCCCCCCTGCATAGGAACTCGTAGCAGGCAGGGGACCTTCCTCATCCTTCTGCCAAAGGCATCTAGAGAAGATGCTTTGTGCATCTGGGGGCCAAAGGAATGTCTGAATCACATTGCCAGAGCAGATTGTGACAAACCCTTTGCCCTTGTGCCGCCAACTTTAGTCGACAGGAAGCTGAGTTGCCAGGCAAGGCTTTTTCCCTCTTTTCTTCCCCTTCCCGAGCAGCAGTACATCCCAGTGCTCCCAGATGTTCACCCCAGCCCCATCCACAAAGGAAATGCTGTCTTATTGACATCACTGTAAGGAAGCGCATGGACCAAGTTAGTGTGTGACGGTGTTTGTGGTCTGCAAGGAGGCAAAGTTTGGTTGTGTGGGGGCGGGGATAAAAGAGGGTTCTTCCTAATGACTAATACGTCTCTTTAAGCGAACTTTAGAGAGAGGTGCACAGAGTTCTCATTGTCACATCTGAAACGTTCTATTGTTCTGTTTGTTTTTCATTATTCTGAAATGATTACTGCAGAAATTCTTAAATTGGATGCTTTTCAAAGAGGAAGATTAAAGACTGTAAGCAGAGGCTTGCAGCTGTGTAAAAAAGAGCACGCATCTGGGTTGCTTTGGGATGTTTTGGGGAGAGCTTCGGCGACTTCGCCTTAGGCTCCCGATAGCACGCGGAGAAACGCTCACGCACGTAGGGGGCGCACCTGCCGAGCTCCCTCCGGGGGTCTGCGTGGAGCTGAGCTGGCAGCGGGCAGCGTCCCTGCCCGAGCTTGACGCCGTCTTTCTGATGTTATTTAACTGAGGCCTCCTGAACGCATTTCAGAGGGGGATGGATTTCCATGATGCCCAGACAAGGATGCCGGGGCATTCTGAAGAAACCCAGGCTCAGACTTTGAGTAAGTTCACAGGAAGAGGAGAAATCTGGTCTTGACGTGCTCGTCAAAAATCCCCTACAGTCTTGCTTCAGCGACTGTCTGGGAAGGATCTGACTGTTTGGTTAAGAATCAGTTCTAATTGGGGAGTCTTATATTATCCACACTTTTTTGTTGGACAGTCACCGCTTGCCCTGGCTCTAGACTGAGAGGGCAAGTATTTGTAATCTTGGCTCCAGAAAAAAAGCAGAAGCTTTACGTTGTGTGAATGAGTTAAAGGCCCCCAGGGAGGAGGGGTCCTTTGAGGGGCTCTCCTGGTCTTCTGCTTCTCTGAGAATTGCTCCCCTCCTCCCACCTACACACTGCACACACGCACAGAGGTGGACCCTTGCCATGGCCTGGAGTGGACACTCACCCAGGGGAAAACCATCCAGATACTGGCCTAGCCACATTCCCTTTTGGTCTGAGTTCTTTTGATCGCAAGTGGCAAAAGCGTTATCTTAGACTCACTTAAACCAAACAGAATTTATTGACTTCAGTAACTAATGAGTTCAGGTGCAGCTTGATCCAGGGACTTAGTCCCTCTCCCTCCCTACTTTTTTCTCCATCCTCCTCCTCCTCCTCCACCTTCCCTTCCCTGCCTTCCTCCCTCTCTCTTTTGGCTTTATTTTCTGCTAGTGGTGTCTTCAACAGCTCTGAGCTCACATTCTCACAGGTCAAACATAAATTTTAAAAAACCATCACCTCTTTCCCAGTCATACAAGCTCCTGATTGATCTGGCTTGGATGAAATGCCCTTACTGTGGTGCCCCCAGGGCTTTGATTGGTCAGAGCTTGATCTCATGCTTGCATCTAGGGTAAGCTGGAGTGGGATCCACAGAAGGCACAGGGACTGAGGTTGGGTAGAGAGTGGGTCCCTAAAGGAGAATTAAGGTGCTGCTGTTGGAAGGAAGGGGGATAGATACCAGGCAGAGATACCCAGTGTTAACAGGTTCTCTCTTGGAACGTTTGGGATTGGGTGAGCACTGACTGGGTCAGTCTGAACATATATGGGGCCGGGTTTGAGGGATGTCGTGTTTGGGCCGTGAGCTCAGAAAGTAGAGAAAGCAAGCATGCTGAGAGAGGGCAGTGTGGGGGGCGCAGTTCCCCGCCCCGACACGGCTCCCTGCCCCAGCTCTGGACGATTTTCAGTCCCCTGGTCCAGCCGCTCGGCAACACTTCTCACCCTTGGTTGTCTGAGACACTCTTGTAACCTCCCAGTAAGTCCCCGTTTCCCTGAAGCCATCATGAATTGGTTTTTCTTCCTGGCAGTCAAAGCCCCTTGACTGGGAAGAGAAGGGCCAGGGACAGCATTAGACTGGCTCACAGGTTTCCCTGCAGGCAGGAAACCTGGCTCCTGGTGGGGATCAGTGCGCCGGGAGCAGAAGCGAGGTGAGATGGAGCAGCGCCATGGAGACCTTCACGTGGAGAGCAGCTCCAGTTCCTTAAAGGACAATTAGCAGCAGAGGGAGGAGGAGGTCACTTAATACTCACATTAGAAGGTGACACTCTAACGGCCATCCTTGCTGAATTATTGCCTCCCTAGCCATTCGTTTCCGCAAGAGCTGTTTGCCTGAACTGTACCAGTCACACAGCCCAGGCCTTTGGAGGCCGAATGCAGCCTAATGCTCCTGATGTGTCTGAAACTCTTCATTCAGAAGGGGAAGCCATGAAACGTATCTTTTGAGGGTAGCCATGTCCTTGGTATCTTCAGAGTTGAGTGAACTTCTTGTTCAGATGCCAAATTCTTGTATAACGATTTCATTTTTTACTGTTTTTCTATTCTTATTAAGAACATTGGATTTGGAAAGGTCTCAGCAGAATCAAGCGAAGTAGAAACTTCCTGCAGCTATGACCTGGACTGCCCTCTTTCGTCCTTCCCTTCACCCTGGTCAGGTCCTCCTCACCCTTCAAGGCTTTGCTTAGACATCACCTCCTCCAGGAGGCCTCCCTTGATGGCCTCCACACTGCATCCGTGCTGCTGCTCCTTGTCTCCTGGCCTCCCTCTGTCACAGCACTTGCTCCAGCAGACTGTAGTTTTTGTCCTTTATTTATCTGTCTGCCTCACTAATGTGTGAACTTTTTTAGAGCAGGCCATAGCTTTGGCTAATAATAGCTAACTTTTGTTGAAAACTCACATGCCCAGCAAAGTAAGCTGATCTTACACAGAATCCTAGAAGGTCAGTGCTAAAATTACCCTCATTTTACATTAAGAAATTAAGGCACATGGAGAGGCTGGGTAAATCACTGAAGTTCACAGGTAATAAAGAAGGTGAATCAAGATTTGGAGTCCAGTCCGCATAATCACTGCTCCAAACTGCTGGTCCTCCTCTGCCTGGCTCCTTGCAGCTGGCGCAGGCCCAGGCGCTTAGGCGCTCAGTAAACACTGGCTGAACTAAAGTAGGTTCAGTGCCTGTGTGTATGCGCCTCAGCTTACACGGAATCGTCAGCCGTGGTTTTGCTTCTTTTTATTACTGTGATGAGAGTTAGAGGCAGGGTTGGTTTCCCACTCAAGCGAATAGAAGCAAGTTCTCACCAGGACCCTTCTCTCTGAGGCAAAGAGACTTACTCTGTTTTCAAAAACTTACTTCCCACACCAGCCGCTTTCTCAAAGGCTTTAGCTCTGGGGATACAGAGGGAAAGATAACTTCCCATCCATCACAGGCATATCGCAGCTGTCTGGGGCTGAGAAGCAATTGGGAACATCAGATCTTCCAAGAGCACTCGCCTTTAAATTGCGTTACATCGGAAGAACTCAGGCAGGTGTGGAGATAAGTGTGACAGATCTGGCCCCCAGTCCCCAGTGAGCTCTCACGCCCTGGCCCTGCAGCCTGGGTTGGGACCCTGCTTCACTCATGGAGGTTTCCTCCTCAGTGACAGATACAGTCCTTTGGTTTTCAGATGTGGCCATGTGTTTCAAAATAACTCTGAATCTGAGCATTTATCCAGTTGTGTTTGGAGAGAAGAGGGAGCGTGAGCTATGTGTTGTCTTCACAGAGCTCATCAGAGTTCCGCTTGCTTGAAATATAGCGTTTTATTTTTTGGTGATCAAAGTCAACATTCAATAGAAAGAAGAAATTTGGAAAACCAGGAAAACCATAAAGGTAATAAAAATCTAGCAAGGCTCCAAAATAACCGCTGTTAACATCTTGATTTGGATCCTTCTGGTCTTATTTCCGGTGATGTAATTGCACACATACACACGTGGTTAGAATCGTACTCACATATCGTAAGTGGTCCCTAAGTTAAATTATTTCAGAGTAAACAGATGTCGAGCTTCCGCTCTCCCTTCCCCCTACCCCAGAAGGCTTGGCTGGTATTTGTATCCATGAAGAGAGAAGCAGAAGACTTCACTACTTTTTCAATGAGTCTAAATCTCTGTTTGTAATTTCAGTGCCACAGAGTAACCAGCTTTTAGCCAGTGAGCGTCCATTGCAGTGCACACGGCCAAGACGGCATGATGTGCGTGACTCGGATAACCAGACTGCAGAACGTGACTGCAGGATGAAGTCGTATTTTCTTCCCAAATTCCCCAAACATGATCATTGGAGCCCCCAGCAGCTTGATTGCTGGAAATTAGCTCTCATCACAGTGGCTCCAGCTAGTTCTGAGTTTGCTGGGAACTGTCTCACATGCACTCAGGGACCTGCCTCTTGTGGTTTTCTCTGTGGCCCCCAATGTGGCTGCCAGGGCTGAAGATGACCCTCACTAGGTGGCCGGGCTCCTGGGCACAGCTGCCCACTGCAGTCACTGTCCCTCTGGCTGGGGGTGGGGTGTGGCTGGGCCTGTTCCTTATGTCCCCAAGCACAACAGAGACCAGGCTAGAGCTTTTAATAAGACTTGGCCAACAGTGTAGGGATCGCGGCGGAGACATACAGCACAGGGGAGAACTCACAGTTGCTGTTGCTGGAAGCGGCTGCCCCCAAGTCCAGGGGTCTCGGGAGGGTGACTCTCTGCCTTCCCTCTGGTCTCCATCTCTCCTGAGAGGGCAGATGACTGCCCCACCAGGGGACGGTTCTGCCTGGAGAAGCGGGGTCAGCAACCGTGAATCCCAGAGAACAGGCAACTTCACGCTCGTCTCCTCCTCAGTTCTCTGGCCCAGGCCGGAGCTACCAGTGGTTGGGACTGAAGGGGCTGCAGCGGGCGTCTGGCAGAGCAGAGGGTCCTCAGCGGACCTGAGGGGGTTGGAAGGTCTGTTAATATAGCAGATGTGACACGAAGTGGAAACTGTCCCCATGGGTCCTCTGTGAGGGTCCATCTGCATCTGACCTTCACTGGAAGTGGTCTTCCCATGACTTACCTAGTTAGAGGCTTTATTTTAGAGTCAGAAGGTAGATTCCAGGGCCAGGAACTCAGCGAGTCCTTTTTTGCCAGCTTAGTCGGTAATGGGAAGATTGCAGACCTGGGCGCCAGTGTTTGTTCCCCTTTCAACTAGCTCTGCGTGGGACCAGCGGCGCAGCGTCTGTGAGCTAGGATGGCAAATAAAAGCACAAGTGGACAGGCCAACTGTGGTTCACGGACTGTAGTGTTAAAAAGAAAGTTTCCTCTTACAGTAATCTAAATTAGCAGAAGAGCACTCACTTTTATGTAGATGGCTGTTGTTCATTAAAGTGGAGACCTGTATCCGCTCTCCAAACCCGCTAGAAGTAGATGACAGTCCTGTGCTCTGAGCAGCCCCTGCTCCGTGTACTGGACGCAGGTTGGTCGAGCACCTGCACAGATGCAGGAGGTGACAGACATCCTGCTTTTGTGGGACTGAGCTTGGCAGTGCTCTAACCGACATCTGAGCCCAGCACCTGTGTCCACCCTGACCTGTCCTTTCGTCCACCCACCCAAAATTTATTTATGTCCACGAATGTACATTTAGGGCCTCCTTTGTGCTGGGGCAGGGGATACAGCAGTGGACAAAATCAACCAGATTCTTCTGGCTTGAAGAGCCAAACAATAAACAAATAAAGAGGCAGATACCTTGTGTGCCCGTAGTGGTTGGTGCTGGAGAGCAGGAGTGGCCGTCAGTTCAGATGTCTGAGGGAGTGAGGGGACAAGCATTCTAGACAGAAGGAATGGCAACAGCAATTCCCTGGGGCTCCACCCCCTTTTTTAACCTGTGACTTCTGAACTCAGCTGTACCGACCGCCAGCATCCTCTCGTATCCATCTTGTTCTCCTGCACCTGCTGCCTGGCCTGCTTTCAGTTCTCTCCTGTTCCACGCTTCTCCTGCCATAAGTTGGCCTCTGAACGTGCCCTGCCCTTTGCCCCACAGCTGTTTCCCTTCCATACCTGGTCCATTCTGACTCATTGTTTTTGTTCCAGATCAGAACATCCCTACATGGCCATCCCCAGGCCTAGCACAGCTGCAAGAACCATGTTCCTTTCCTTGCAGCTCCTTATCCACGTGACATGTGTCCACATGTGAGATTATTTGTGTAAACGCTCCGGGAGGGCACGGTTATGTCTGGTTCTGTTCTCCGTGGTATCCCTGGAGCCCAGCCCTGAACTTGAGAGGCAGCATCATACATAAGAGGCACCCCTGGTTACTCCACGGAGGGAACACCCAGTTCTGACTGAGGGCTGGAGGTGCTGGGGGAGAGAAGACAGCTGCCCTGAGCAGGGTCTCAAAGGAAGAGAAGATGCCCTGAACCCAGTGTCCAGCTCTCATCATCTGCATAACCAGACAAGTGTCGTCTGCTTCACAGGGTAGTCTTTGGGTACTGCTGGCCATGCCACTTTCAGAGTGTGAGATTGGGGTCAGATGTCCAGGGAACATGCCCTGTGCACCGTGATCTGTTCCCTGAAACAGAAGGTCTGCTTGTCAGCCAGCATGAGGTGATTACTGTAGTGTCACCGCTGCAGGTGGAGCAGAGACTGGGCTGGGTCTGCTGCACTCCTAAGCTGCTCAAATGCTATCCTTTTTTAAAAGGAATGCGGGATGGTGCTGGCAATTCTTAGTAAATAGTGCATTTCCGCCTTTACAAGTCTGCCTCATTTACATAACCCAGTGAACCATAAAGTCATTTTTCTCCAAGTTATCCATCTTACTCTCGGCGTTTGACTGCAATAATATCACTCCATCAGCGTGGTCATACAGCAATTCAGGCATTTTGTTCTAGCAGCGAGGACACTTACAGTTAATAACACATGAAGCCATTTCATTAAGAGGAAAGTTTTGTTGGGATCCATTAACACAGGCCGCCAACCAAAACACAAATCATTTCATTCCTTGGATATTAAGGAAGCAAAATGAATTAGGAACCTAAAGCCATTTTTTAAAAGAATCTTTGTTCTCCTGATGTCATCTGGCTGTCTGCGTTTAACAAATCTGCGTGGAGGGCGTGGAGTGTGCAGTTCACAGAGCTTGCTTTTCTCCGGGGTGGACACCGTGCGGTCTTTGGAGGTGGCGTCAGCTAAGGCCCAGCTCTTGTTCTGCCCCTCACCCCCTGGGTCATATTGGACCCGTTGCTTAGTTGCTCCAAGACTCTGTTTTTAGGCGTAAAAAATGGCAGGGCTCCATTGCAAACACTAAGTAAAACGTCTAGCATGTGATCGGCGCCACTAAGTAGTACCCCATCTGTAAATCCGAGGACGTTCGTACGGCTTAACTTCCACTGTTGGATATCATAATGTGCATAAAAAAGGTTTGGGTCTGAGGTGGAGGAGTCTGGATAATAAGAAGCAGCTGGAAGTGGAGAGGCAGACATTTCATCTACTCTGAAGGAAGCCCGGCAGCCTGACAAACAAGCGGTGTGTGGATGCGCATTTATTCCCGGGTTCTTGCTGCATTCACAGCGGCAGGTTTCTCTGTGGGGTCTGGTTCTTGAAGAGGTTAGGAGCATCTGGCACGTACCTCCTGTGAGGTCCCTGTCCGAAAATAGCACTCTCGCCCGGGAACCATGGCGCTTGTGCGACGGGGGCTGTATGAATGCCCGGGTATCGAGCTCACTCTGAGTCAGACGCCCCAGCAGCACGTCCCAGGTTTCGTTTACATACTTGAAAACCCACCGGAGAAGGTCATTTACCGAACTCCGCTGTTTCTGTTGACAAGTTTTTGGAAGCAGAGGGGATGCTTAACTGCCCAGCCCACAGACTGTGTGTTATGTTTGTGTTCCCTCGCCTGCCTAGCATTTGACAATTAATTAGGCATGGTAATTACCTGCTTTAATTTCGTGATTGCACATCCTATAATTACCCCTAATTCTGTAATAGGGAAGTTCATGTACACAAAGGCAGATGACGATGAAGGTGATGGGGCTATAATATTAACAGCTGCCACTGCTTCCTGCCTGCCAGGCACGGTGGCTCACAACCACCCGACAAAGCTGGTCTTGTCCCCATTTTACGGATTGAGAAGCTGAGTCTTGAGGTTGGAGTATTGGAACCCAGGCCTCTTTCCCTGTACAATCCATGCCATTTCTCTGGGCCATTCTGCCTCTTGCAGGACAGGGCTCGGTCCTGCCTAAGATCCAGGGCGCAACTGGCCAAAAAGCCTGTATCTGTGCTCGGCAGACCCTGACGGCAGATCTGGGACTTCAGCCCACTGAAAGCCAGCCCGTAAATCTTCATTCTCTTCCTCCCTTTCTTCCCTCTCCGCCTGCTCCCTCCTTTCATCTATATATTTATATGGAGAATCGAAGCTTGAGGAGGGAAATTAACTTACCCAGGATTGCTTGGCGAGCAAAAGATAGAGGTGGAATTCAAACCCAGGTCTCTCTGAGGCCAGAGTCCTGTCCCTGGGCCCCTCACCCCTGTCAACACTGACATCTGACTGTGTGTCAGACCCATGTGGACGCTCACAGTCTAGTTTAGATGTCCTCCAGTCGTAACTTAGGGTAGAAGCTCACTCTCTGGAGGAGAGTTCTAGGTGTGGCTTTTTTTTTTTTTCACTTACTTTTAAATCTAGGCTTAATGTAAATATCAGATGCAGAAATCTTAAATGTATAGTTCAGTTAATTTTTAATTCTATATATATCTGTGTGACCACTGCCCAGAGATGTAGGACATTTCCAGCACCCAGAAGTCTCCTGTGTCCTCCTGCGCTTTGGGTAAGAATCCTTGCCCACCCCAAAGGTCATGAAGATAGCCTTCTAGGTTCTCTCCTAGTAGCTTTCTGATTTTACCTTTCACATTTAGATCTATAATCTGCAAAGAACTGAGTGCAAAAGCCAAGGGCATGATGGCCCATAGCTCCTTACCCATAACAGCCCCAATTGGAAACAACCCAAACGCCCATCCCAGCACAGCAGGCAAATAAGCCGTGGGGTGTCTGCACCGGGGGCCACTCCACAGCAGTGGACAAGAACATGTGAGCGCCATCCACACCACATGGAGACACCCCCCCCCCTTGCCCCCAGTACAGAGCGAAGCGAAGCAGACACCAAGGAGTGCACTCTGCAAGCCCAGTTAGATGACGTTCAAGCAGGTGAGGGGCGCTGCCTGGGAGGGGCCCAGGGAGCGGACGGGAGTGTCCATCTTCTCACTGAGAGTGTTTCCCAGGGGCCCTGTCTACACAAGAATTTGATCCAACCTCAGTGCATCCACACTGAGGTTTTGCCTTCTCCCCGACTTAACCTCTCCTCACCCCAGTGTTATTACAGGCATTTCCGGGGTCATTCTTCCCCAGTGGAAAAGAAACCTCAAAATTCAAATTTCCTCTGAAAATAGAGAAGAGAGGGTTTGTGCTGATTCCTGATTACAGATATTACCCTCCTATTTTATCTTTCTTTTGCTGAGTCGAGGAGATTGGACTGGAAGTGTCCTTTTATTGCCTATTTTAAAAGGGAGCTTGATTCTGCTGGAAGAGGTCAATGCTTTTATTCCTCCAAGGAATTATTATCTTTATGGCTCAAGCAGAAGGAATTGGGGCCTATCACATTTAATTTGGAATGGGAGCCCTTTACCAAAAAAACAAAACAAGAACAAAAACCTAATAATTTTGGACATAAGCCCTTTCGACTCTTCAGTGAAATATGTGCACAGTCTGGTTAAGTATAATTCAAGGGCAACTTAATTTGCAGAGGAAGTTTCCCAATTTCAGATGCTAAAAGCATTGCTGTTGAGGGTGAACTGTTCAGGTAATTGTGGGCAATTTCAATGGCATTAGGTTCCTGAAGGGAGAAATATAAGTGAGAAGGCACAGCTGGAGCATGTGGTACCCAGGAGGCTGTTCCAAGGATGTGTGATCTGCCCAGGAAAGGCGCATTTGGGCCTCAGGGCCATCGAGCAGGGACCCTCCTTGCCAGCTGCCCAGCATGGCTGGCTTGGGGTTCCTGGGCCCTCAGGAACCTCGGTTTCTGCAGCAGTGTGCTGTGATAGAAAGTGCTGGGCCTAGGACATCAGGCCTGGCTTCAGGCCTCTACCTCCCAACCTCCCCAGGGCAAGTGGCATCCTCCTTTGAGCCCACGTCTTCATCTGGAGAAGGGGCAAGTTCACACTGTCTGCCTTGCAGATTAACGTGAGGACAAGAAGCGAGGCCTGGCGGAGTACCCAGCACACAGTAGGTGCTTCATAAGTGGCAAGTGTTAGTGGTGAAGGTATTTATATTTTGTTGGGATTCTGAAAAGTATCATTTTACTCTCTTGGGGCTGGCAGTGGGTAACTCGACTCTTGCTGAATTTCTCATCAAGCTTCACAATTGACTGCTAACCAGAGAGATCAGGGTTTGATCAACATCCAGACAACAGCAGGTGCTGAGAACGGGGTGCTTGACCGGAAGTGTGTCAGTACAGGGCCTCTGTGACCATCTCCCCTCCCTTTGTTATCTAGCGGCCTCCAGCTGGAACAGAAGCTGGTGTGGGAAATGCCTGATGGCCACTCTTCACTTCTGGGAAGACCTCAGCCTGATGATGCTGGCACAGGCAGGACAGTCAGCAAACTTGATGGAAGTACCTAGAACCCTCTTGGTTCCCCCTTGGGCATCAGTTCTCACCACCCATTGTTCCCAGGATCCTGCTCTCCCACTTGGCTGGGCGACTCTCAGACAGCTGAGCTTTGAAGAAAGACACTCCAGGGGTGGGTCTGCCATTGCCTTTCCCCTTGGGTATGAATTCCTCCTACATCAAGGCTGAGGTCAGACCTCCTGCCTGATTCCAAGAGCACCTTGGTCTCCACAATGAAATGGGAGTGGAACGTGGGTGGAAGAGGCCCAGTGTGGTCCTTGGCATTTATGAGGCACGTGAGGACTCAGAGGACTAGAGCTGGAGGGCCGTAAAGGGACCCAGAGGCCATCTAGTTCAGCCCCTGCATTTTATGCACGAGGAAGCAAGGCCCGGAAGAAGCAGGGTGCTCCCAGGAGCACCATGGGGGCCAGAGGGGCCACAGCATCCCGTCTCGGGGGCGGCAGAGCTGCTTTCACATACTCCTGAGAAATAACGTGCTTTGGGATTCATGTTTGTGGAGCTTTTTAGGGGAGGGGCGTGATAATTTGTATTTTTATATGAAATTTTTAATGACCCACGGCACAATTTGTCCTAAGCCCCGGGTCTAAGGCTCAGTGGTAATCTGCGTTCTTGTTCTTTACTAAGCAGAGACCCTCTGGTAGAGATCGTAAAGCTAAGACAGGTGTGGCTTCAGTGGCAGTGCTTCTTCCAGTTTGCAGAATCTCATGCTTTTGGGGATGATGACAACAGCAACAGGGGCAGTTAACTCTTGGGGCAATTTTATGAATCCTTTCAAGCATCTTTTTTTTTCTGGATTATGCCCATTTCTCTTATGAGTAAACTAAAAGACTCAGAAAGAAGCAATTTGCCTAATATCACATAGGCCCTGTTCTAAGCCCATTCCATGTGTGAACTCATATAATTCTCCCAAGACCCAGTGAAGGAGTTAATATTATATTCATTTCCCAAACCAGGAAGCAGAGGCACAGAGAGGTGAAGTGACCCCCCTCAGGGTGCACAGCTGGCACGCAGCCGAGCCAGGGTTGGAGTGGGGGCTCCATGCAGTGTGGCTCCTTACTGCTCACACTCTTATGATGTCAGATCCTCCTCTCTCTGCCACCAGGATCTTGCTTCCCTCCCTGCCCCAGTCATCATGCCCATAGTCTTCCCTCCCCCTGGCACATTTACTTATATTCTCAGCTC
Organism: Camelus ferus; assembly: GCF_009834535.1. Lineage (NCBI taxonomy): Eukaryota > Metazoa > Chordata > Mammalia > Artiodactyla > Camelidae > Camelus > Camelus ferus. The sequence goes on along the minus strand of NC_045713.1, from coordinate 27,991,146 downwards.
AGGTGGCTTCCCCCAGGCCATGGGTCCCCTGGAGCCAGACATCAAGGAGGATATGGGATGAGAAGAGGGTACTTGACATAGCAGTCCTATGACTTGTAAAAGGAAGGGTTGAACTGATGGGTTCCAAGGTCCTATTTGACCCTAGCATTTCGAGGTTCTGAGTTCTTGAATGGCTGCCGTGCCCCATAGCAGGGTATACAACCAGCAGAAAGCTGGAAGGCCAATGGGCGATGCTCTTTCTAGGACAGGATATTTGCTTTGATCTGAACTTTTTCTTAGGATGTCTTTAAAGAATGCAGGCAAATTGGCACCATCCTGCTTGTCAAGAGATTTTTAAGAATTGAAGAAATTAAAGAATTGTTTTCATTGTAAGAATTTTTAAGAATTGAAGAAATTAAAGAACTCAAAAGACTGCAGGCCCGTTGGCACCATCCTGGTTTACCAAAGCAAGGGGTGGAACCTGAAGTTAGATGGTTGCCATGACGCAGGCGCCTTCCGCGCCCACAGACGCTGCCCCCTGTACCGACCCCAGGACCCGGTCTCTGGCATGAGCGTCCTCACAGACAGTAGTTGAAAGAGTTTGAACAGGGGAGGAGAAAATGAATAGAATGGGGAAAATTGGGAGGCCAGACGAGAAACTGGAGGCCTGCTGTAGTGGTCCAGGCAGGGGCGGGGCTGACTCTGGAGGTGGGCCTGGCAGGCCCTGCTGTTCAGTACTTGGATGGGGGCTGAAGAACAGCAGTGGTCGACACTGATGCCCAGGTTTCTGGCTCAGGTCCATTCACCGAGGGAGCGAGGTCCCAGGGGGAGCAGGCTTGCTGTGCAGATCCTGAGTACAGATTTCGACAGGAAGGGTTTTATCAAGTATGGGCCAGAGTTCACATCAGAGGTCCAGACTAGAGAGAAGGATCTGAGAGTCATTGACCTAAAACTGAAATGCACAGACCTGAGACTGGACGCTCCTGTTGGGGAGAGGACAATTCCCGCCTTTAGGGCAGGGGCAGGAGAGGAGGGGTCCACATGGAAAGCCAGGAAGGGGCCGCTGGAGAAGCAGGAGGAACTCGGTGCTTTCATGGAGTGAAGGATTTGGCTCCTGAGTGTGTTATGAAAGATGTAGAATCAGAATTTATAACTCACATTAGAATTGCCAATTTTTATCGTTATGTTAGAGGTTTTTAAGATGTGTATTGACATTCAGTAATTGCAGATTATAATAGCTATTTATCTTTGAAGGTTTTGCTCTCTGGGCTGTTATTAACTTGTGTAATTTTTAAAAACATGCATTGATTGCTCTCCCACTGTTTTCCCTTGTGAAGTAGTGTGTGTCCCTGGACGGTGTTAGGGCTGGTAAAAGGTGATGAAACAGCCCTCCTATTTTGTACTGCCAGAGTGTTCTCTTCATTAAAATAAAGTTTTTAAAAAATAAAATAAAATAAAAAACTTTTATGCCCCAGTTGTGCTTATCCCATCTTGATGTCACCTTCCATCCAGTTGGGCTGATCTCAACTCCGGCCTCTCCCTCGTTCCCCAAATCAATTTGCACCTCCTCCATGTGGTGGTCTGTGTGATCCCAGACATGGCCGCATGGTTTATTCTGTTCCTGAAGACTCTCCCTACTGCCCTGGGAGCAGGTGCTGTTAGTCAGCTCCATTTTATCGACAAGGAAACGCATAGTCAGAGAGGTGGAATAATCTGGTTTACATCAGGGGTTCCCCAAATTGCCCATTGTTTTAGTCCATTTGGGTTGCTGTAACAAACAGCTGTACACTGAGTGACTTAAACAACAGACATTTATTCCCCACAGTGCTGGGAAGTCCAAGATCAAGGCACCAGCAGATGTGGTGTCTGGTGAGAAGCTGCTTCCTGGCTCACAGACAGCTGTGTTCTCGCTGTCCTCACGTGGTGGAAGGGGTGAGGGAGCTTTCTGGGTTCCCTTTTATAAGGGCACTAACCCCATTCATGAGGGCTCCACCCTCATGACCTAATCACTTCCTAATGCCACCACATTGGGGGTTCAGATTTCAACATATAAACTTGGGGAGGGGACACAAACATTCAGACTATACTACCCCCTCATCAGAACCACCAGGAAAGCTTTGGAACACTACGGATTCCTGGGTCCCAAATGGTTAATGTTGCTTACCCAAGGGCTAGTAATGTTTGGAAAGCACTGCCCTTCTCCACGCTAGGTTTGGATATGTCAGTAGAAAAATAACAGTAATGAGGACTCTCTGAATCATCTAAATCAGGGGTCAGAAAGTAAATATTTTCAAGTTAGCAGGCTATATGGTCTTTTTTGCAGCCACTCAAACTCTGTCATTGTATTATGAAAGTAGCTATAAACATAGGTAAACAAGTAGATGTGGCTGGATTTGACCTACTGGGCCATAGTTTACCTCCTTTAATCTAGATAATTAGTCTTGTGCATGATGATCAGACAGGCACTTGAACTTGCTACTCTCCAGGGGATGTTTGGACTTGTGTAAGAATATGCTGCAAGCATACAGTCCATTCAAGACGTATCAGAGTCCCTACTACAAAGACCTCTAAAACATTAGCTTGAACAAATTAGAGGTCAACATTTCTCTTTCGTTAAAAAAAAAAAAGGTTTTGAATAGATAGTCTGGTGTTTGGTATGGTGGCTCCCTAATGTCATCAGAGACCCACAGTCCTTTTTGTCTTTTTAGTTCCATTCTCAAGATTGCCTCATGATCATAATATGGCTGTTGGAGCTCCAGTCATCACATCTGCATTTGAGAAAGAAAGAAAAAGACGGGGAGAAAAGTAAAAAGGCACTTGTCAGCTGAGTCAGATCTCTCCAAAGAGCTTTCTTAGAAGCCCCAAACAGTGATTTTTGATTACATCTCATTAGCCACTCTTATCTGTAAGGGAAACAGGAATGTGTAGCTGGACATTTTTTTTTTCCTGAACACATTGCTATCCCCAGAAATATTGGGGGAATTGGATACTGGATGGGCAGCTAGCACTTGCTGTGACTTGGGAGGATGCAAAGAATGCCCCAGATGTGCTGCAGACTGATTCATCATGTCTCAGTGTATGGAGACTGAATGCCTGAAGTCCCTGTTCTCCACAACTAACCAGGCCTTTGTAGGCACTTTTGGGATCTAACGTATCCTTCAGTGTGATAATCAGATCCTTGCGTAACTGTAGTAGCTGTCCTATCAGGTATCTTACCACTGCTTGGACACTCAGTGCCAAGAACTCTGTTGAGACATACCTTTTCCTCTCTAGGCAGCTTTGGCTGCTATAAAGTTCTTTCCTGATGAAATCTGTCTTTCTCTAGTTTCCATCTGCTAGAAGTTTGCCTCCTGGAATCATCCAGAACATACCATCTTGGTCTTTCCTCTTCCTTATTATAACCTTTTCAGGAATTTAGAGATTTCTACCTCCTGCATCTCAAGGCTCAGGTTGTCCTCCTCCAATGTCTTCCATCTTCCTTCAGCTAATTTGGTTGCAAATCAGCTCCCAAGGCCTGCGCTTTTAATCTTTAAGGTGTGTATGAATCACTTGGGGTTCTGGTTAAAATGCAGATTCTGAGTGGAGCCTGAGATGTTGCATTGATACCATCTCACCACGTGATGCCGATGCTGCTGGTATGTGGACCACACTTTGAGAAGCAAGTGATCTGAATGTGTTTCAGTTCATCTTTTAACAGGTAGCAACCAAAACCTAAGTTGGTAAGGTCAATTTAGAATAGAGCAAGACTCGCCATCTCCTTTTTTTCTGGAAGTTACCATGTACCTTTTTATGAGGGCTAAAGAGTACACGGGCTGTTTGCTGGCCCTTTTGCACTATTCACTTAGCTTGAATTTATTAAAACTTTCGTCTGTGTCCCACAGGCCGTTGCTGTGCCGTATCTCCCCCATCTTACACTTACAGATTTGGTTTTTTGGATTGTCTTGTAAAATCTGACACTGATCTTTTTGAATTTCATCCTATTGCATTCGACTCATCCCTCAGGCCAGTTGAGATCACTTGGTATCTGTCATCCAGTACATTTACTGTCTCTCTTCGCCTGGGGGCCTCTAACAGACTTGATAGGCCTCTATTTCTCCATCTAATTCCACTGAAAACTTCCATCCGTTAATTGAACTTCTTTGGTTTAAATTCTCCTTCCTTCACCTTGTTCATAGAATATCATGAGAGACCTTGACAGTCATCTTACCAAAGTTCAAATGCACACATCTGGGGATACAGGGTGGTTTTTATGTAGAGGCAGAATTTATCATTCACATTAGAGATGCCTACTTTTATACTTAAAAGAGGTTTTAAGACGTATCTTGACGTTCAGTGAGTGCAGATTACAATAGTTATTTATCATCGAAGACTTTACTCTCTGGGCTGTTCTTGACTCATGTAATTTTTAAAAATGCATTGCTCTCTCTCCCATTTCTTTATTTGGCTTTGAGATGTAGTTGCCGTGTGTCCCTGGAAGGTGTAAGGGTCTGTAAAACACTAATGGAACGGCCCTTACATTTTGCATCTGCAGAATGTTCTCATTAGAGTTACGGCTTGATTAAAATAAAGAAGTCTTATGCCTGGGTTGTGTTTATCCCATCTTGATGCGACCTTCCAACCAGTTGGGCTGAGATCAACTCTGGCCCCCTCCCTGCCTCCTTCCCCAGATTGAGTTCCAACCCTCCGTGTGGTGGTCTGTGTGACCCCGGGCATGGCCTCACGGCTTGCATGTCCGAACATCCACCACACCACCTGGGGAGGAGGTGCTGTGAGTCAGCTCCACTTTACAGACGAGGAGGCACGTAGCCAGTGAGGATGAATGGCCTCTTGCCAGCAAGCCGTCCCTGCTACAATATGCACGTGACAAAAGCATGAAAAATGCGTCTCTGAGATTAATCGGGCTGTCGGCCTCTGCTGATATTGGGAACACGATGTACAACGCATTGTTCCTGTAGCCTGCCTGATGGAGTCCTTCTCTTGTGTACCCATTTGTTCACTGAGCACACTGAGTCCCTGCTCTGTGCTAGGCGCTGGGCCTCCAGGCTCAGGAGGTGAATGTGGCTCCTGCCCTCGCAGAGCTGGTTTCCTGGGTGGAGCGTTGCCTGAATCCCACTCCTCTGTCATGACAGGTTCAAGAGACGTTGACATTTTCTTTCTCTCTCCTTTTCCTGAAAGGTCTACATCCGGATAAAAGACGACGAGTGGAACATCTACCGGCGGTACACAGAGTTCAGGGGTTTACACCACAAGTTACAGAACAAGTACCCCCAAGTGAGGGCCTACAACTTCCCACCCAAGAAGGCCATTGGAAACAAGGTAGGTCCCGTCACCCAGGAGGCCGCGCAGCCCGCGCACTGCTGCCTGCATCAAGGCAGACGAGTTCCCCTTCTTTCAGGTGGTGATTTCAACGTACGTGCTCCTGTAAACTCATAACTCAACAGATTGGCTAAAATAAGAAAAAACGGGAAGGAAAAAAACAGTCACCCATAATCCCACCACCTGTAGATGATCGCGTTATGTTTTGTTTGTATGGGTTCTCATGGATCTAGGGGAGGGCACACACTTGTTCTGTTTAAGGGCCAGAGAGTAAGTATTTTTGTTTTCATGGACCTGACCACGTCCGCTGAAAATACACGTCTCCGCCGTTGTGGTAGCAGCTACAGACAGTGTGGACGCACGTGGGCATGTCTGTGTGCCAATAAAACTTTATTTATAAGAAGAGGTAGCAGCTGGATTTGGCCTGTGGGACATAGTTTGCTGACTCCTGTTCTGGGAAAAAAAATGTTTTCTAGTTTTCATCCTTAGCTTTCATGATACTTTTTTGGACTTAAGAATGTGAAGTTACTTCCCAAGCAGAGCTTCCTCAGAGGAGCTCCTTCTATTACAACCTCATTAAGGTTAATGATGGATAATGACCTAGCTTGTTTCTGTATATTTATGCAAGTATCCTGGAGAAAGGAGGTGCCACCCCTCCACAAGCTTGCCAGTCGATCAGCGTTTGTTCATTCGGCTGGCATTTACTGAGCACCAGTTAAGTGTCTCCGTGCCAGGGTCACTGAAGGCAACAGCCAAGCCTGGCATTGTCTGCTGCAGCCAGTAGGCATGACTTCTTCATCCTTCATGTTTGCAGCAGTGCTGCACCTTGGCTGTGCTTCGGATCACTCGGGAAGCTGTGAGAACTCTGAAACCGACCCACTCCCCACCCCCCCACCCCCCCATTTTGAGTTAATTGGTCTGGAGTTAGGCTTGGCCACTGAAGGGTTTAAAATCTCTCCAGATGATTCCAATATGCAGCCAGCTGGTGAGCCCTTGGCTCCGAGTCAAGTAGGAGACAGGGTCACTTCGTCACTTTCAGTGCATGAACCAGCTCGGTAGAGACAGTTGAATCAGAGGAGGCAAAGCTGACCCTTCCCCGGACATGGGAGAAGCCGGGCCTTGTGCAGGAGGCATCCTTCCACGACGGAGGTTCTCAAAGTGTGGCCTCTGAGCAGTTGCATCGGCCTCACCTGGAGCTTGATAGACACACGGATCTGCAGCCTGCACTCCCCCCCTGCCCCCCACCCCAGGCTCCAGGTCTGAGCCCCGCGGGCTGGCTTGAACAAGCCCTCGGGGTGGTGCAGGTGTGGAAGCAGTGTGGCGCCCCAGCACTGTCGTGTGGACGAAGCCCTGCGCAGGTTCCACAAGCGATGGCTTTCCTAGTTCTTCCCTCACAGAGGCTCCTGGCCTAGGCTTCCTTGTAGTCCTTTTGTTTGTTTTTCTCAATTTAGCTTTATTTTTTTTTTATTGAAGTATAGTCAATTTACAACGTTGTGTCAATTTCCGGTGTGCAGCATGGTGATTCAGTTATACATACATATGTATATATTCCTGTTCAGATTCTTTTTCATTACAGGCTATTATAAGATACTGAATATACTTCCCTGTGCTGGAAGTAGGACCTTGTTGTTTTATCTATTTTATATCCCTGCAGTCTTTATTGTAGAAAACCAGAGCAAGAGTTTCCATAGCCCACTCCCAACACTTGGAATTCCACAGAGAAGACTGTTACTGACTGTTAAGCTTACATGTTCGGAGATTTCTGTGTGTAAACCGAATTAGAAGTCTGATCACATCAGGGCTGCTGGATCATGATTTAAACAGTTATAAAGCAGGCTTATCCTAGGTCCAGAATAAATCTGCCATTCCATTTTTTTCTGTTAAAGAAAAGTGGAATTAAGCTTATAAAGCAGAAGACTTAGGAATTCTGCACTTGTTCACAATGTAGTTTAAGGAATTCTCACTTGTACTCAAGGAGTACAGTAATTCTTACGAAAAGAAGTGTGGGATTATTATCTACTGATTTAATCTAATGGCTTGCAGGCTCATACAAATCTTGGGACCCATCCAAAAAGTCTCAGATCTGTCCTGGGTGGCAGCCAAACTGTACTTCTGTGGTCTTTTTAGTGGTTCCAGTTCACCTGCCTCCCTCCCTCCCTGCTTAGGTTACCCTAACCCAGCCATTGTCATCTCTGGCATCAGACCTTCCATGGCTGCCTTTTCCCATTCTTGCGCTGCCTGCAGTCCATTCCCACGCCGCAGCCGTGGTGAGGTTTTGTATGATACCAATCAGATGGGATCACTGTTAAGTAAAACCCACCAGTGGTGCCAGTTAAATTCAGGACTCTCTACTGTGGCCTATGAGGTGTCCCCTGATCTGTGCCCCACTCCTCTCCCCCTGCAGACCCAGCCACACTGACCTAAGACTTCCATGCCATTCTCGCCTCATAGTCTTTTGCACTGGCTGTTCCCTCTGCCTGAAACAGCTTTTTTCCTGATTTCTGAGTGGACAGCTCCTGCGACTCGTGAGGTCTCAGCTCAGTTTCACTCCTCCGAGAGGGTCCTTCCAAGCGTCCGCCCTTGTTAATGCTACTCTCTAGCCCGACTCTGTTTTCATTTTTCCTGACATCTCCTAGCACGTACCATGAGTGGAAGTGACTTATTTGTGTACTTGAGTAGCATCTGTCTCTCTGCACTGGAGTGGAAGCTCATGAAACGGGGCCTGGGTCTGTTTCTGTTCATTGCTCTCTCCACCTCCTAGAATAGAACCTGGCACACCAGAGATACTCATGGTCGGAATTAATGAATAAACAAGGAGAAATTAAATGGAGAGGTTTCCCTTTAATTTTCTTTACTTCACTGGGTCTTGGCACAAAATCAAAAAAATCTAAATTACAGAAGTGAGTAGAATAACTTTCAGGGCATCTTTGGAGGTTGTTCTCCACTTTGGGCTGAGTATTTTTTGCAGGGCAGGCAGGAGCCCGGCAAGCCTCTGCAGACAGCCACGCTGGCTGTCTCGAGATCTGAGGGAGTTGCCTGGGAGCTCCCTGCCCACACGGATCTCGCTGGCACTTGGGCTTAGATGGAAGGCATGTTTTTGATGATGCTACTCAAAGTCTATATTATTGCTCAGTGAGCAAATGAGAATTGAGAGACTGTCGTTCGTTCTTAGGATAATGGGGTCAGTCTCTGAAAGTTCATTTGGCATTAAGGCTAGGCAGATCACTTTCCTCCGAGCCGCAGATAATTCAACTTGTTGGAGAAATTATGCATTAAAATTCTCATTAAAAGCACATACACCCGCAGTGGAGGAACCGATGGGCACTTGCTGAGCCTTGGAAAGCGCCTTTGCAGCTCCAGGAGAGGCGCAGATTTGAATGCGGCCCTGGGGACGGCAGGACCGCGGTGGGGCTGCGGGTGGAGACGGTGGCAGGAACAAGGGGCATCTGGAGGAACGCAGAGGCTGATGAATTCTTCCATTAGGCAAACACGTCCAGAGTGCAGGGGTGTCACGCTAGGTGTGGGGAGTTGGAGATGATTTAAAGTACACTACGTGCCTCCACAAAGTTCATGGTCTTGTAGTGGGGAAGACTAGTGAGTCAGTTCTCACACGGGAGTCCTGTGAGCCAGGCCAAGGTCCCAGTGCATTTGGGGTCTTGGAGAAGAGCGAGGAAGGGGATGCAGAGCTGCTTTCTGCAGAGGGAAAATACTCTAAAGGCCAGCAGGAGTTCCGGCAATAAACCTTACATGAGGGAGCAGGTGGGGAAGCGGGCAGCTCAGGGGACGTCCTTCCAGTCCGTGTGCCTGTTTCTTCTGTGCAGCTTGTGTTCGCCTCCTATGGCTGCCTGGACAAATAGCACAGAGCTTAGTGGCTTTAAACAACACACATTTATTGTCTTGCAGTTCAGTAGGTCAGAAGTCTCACACAGGTCTCACTGGGCTAAAGTCAAGTGTCAGCGGGCTAGCTCCTTCTGGAGGCTCTAGGGAAGCATCTGCTTCCTGGCCTTTTCCAACTTCTGGAGGCTTCCTGTATTCCTTGGCTTGTGGCTCCGTCCTCTGTCTTCAGTGCTGCATCTCTTGGACCACTTCTGCATAGTCACAACTGCTGACCACAGCAGGGAAAGGCTCTCTGCTTTTGAGATTAGATGTGGCCCAGCCAGATAACCCAAGATAATCTCCATCTCTCAAGGCCCCTAATCCCCTCTGCAAAATCCCTTTTGCCACGTAAGGTATATATTCACAGGTCCTGGAGATGAAGGTGCGAACATCTTCTGGGGAGGCATGAGTCTGCCTACCTCACACCTCTTTCCTCGCCTGGAGTAGGTTACTATTACTACTACCTCACTTTTCAAATGGGGAAACGGAGACACCAGGAGGTGAAGTGACGTGTCCAAGGTCATCTCGCTCAGCGGTGTCAAGGCTGATGTATAGGTCCAGGCAGACGGTCTGCAGAGCCCTAAGCCTTCACGCTCTCACACACAAATCTGCTGCAGAGGACCCTAGAGGACGAATGAATGTCCATTATCAAGCCATTGCTCAGTTGGTAGGCATTTATATTGATTCTACAAGTCAATTTCTCAACCTCGTTGGTGCAGAAGTCAGGGAGCCGGTGAGGCCAGGGCCCGTGGTTGCCTCCTCCTTCTGCTGAACCACTCACCTCTCACACTCCACCCACTCTCACGTGGGGACCATTTTCAGAGCTGAGAGCCGCTGCCTTCGTAGTCGATCCACAGGCTTGTAAACTTTCCTGGTGAACCTGAGTGTTTGGAGAGGTGGTCATTCACTGATGTGTTTGTGCATGTATTCATTTAGCAGGACTTCGCCGACCCTTGAGAGTAAAGAAGAAAAGAAAAGAAAAAGAAAAGGTTCCTACTACTTCACTAGCTGTGTGGCCTCTGGCAAGTTGTTTGGCCTCTCTGTGTTTCAGTTTCCCCTTCTGTGTACCAGGGATAGCCCCAGCACTTCCCTCCTGGTGGTGTTATGAGGGTTTAAAGTGGGAACGTTGGTAAAGTGCTCACAACAGCACCTGCACATGGTGAGTGCTGCGTCCGGGATTGTGAAAGGGGCCTGCGGGCCGGTGGTGAGATGGAGCAGGCTGACACATAAGTGCAGCCTTACTACAGAGGGACTCTGAGCCAGTGCAGTGGACAAGCCTGACATAAGTAATGAGTCCAGCACCCGCCAACCCTGTATTTCTGTGTGCAGTAATACCAGCTATCACGTTCCAGGCTTGTCATGTGTATATCATGTATATGTCATGTATATGGAGGCTCTGTATTCATTTTTTATCATGCAGTTCTTATCAAGCCCCATAGAAAATGTCCCATAGATGAGGAAACCGGGCTCAGAGGCTGTGAGCCTCCCCTCAAGTTCCCGTGGCTCCTATCAGGAATTGACTCAGACTCGTGCTGATGGCACTGTGCCTTCCAGTCAAGAAGCCCCATAAACTCCCACCCAGATCTGGGAGCTGGCACTGCAGAAAGTCGCGTGTTGACACAGACTTCTTCGTGGAAATAAATGCACGATCTCGGGGGATTCTGCCAGAAATACCCTCATGTGGAAGAGGATCCAGAAGACAATGCAAATACTGCCACCCAATTAGGACGGAGACACAGGGAGCTCACACACCATCCCCTGCAGCTGAAGGTTTTCCAGAGAGAAATTTGGGAGCGAGAAGCTCCAGCTGAATGAAGCTATAAACTCAAGCTTGTTTCTCATTTGACACTCTGCCAACCACCGTGTAAATAGTCCCGGGACTTAATGTATTAAACAAGAAGAAGAAAGAAATTGGGCTTATTACACATCACACATTTGTGCTTCTCCTTAATACAGTAAAAGCCTCTTAAGATATTTTCCAGGAGAGCAGTTGCTGAAGACGTCTTGCCAGAAAAATTGTCTCGAGAGAGACATTGATGAGCTTCAGACCTGAAATTTGCATATGCATACATATGCAGCTATGTGTGTGTGTTTAGTAGGTGGGGGGTTCTTGGGAGGACTTTTCGAGAATATCAAATTGAAATCCAATGTAAAAATCAAGGTCATTTTATAAACAAATAATTCAGAGCCAGCAACCAGAAGCATATCTGCTGCTCTGTTCCCAACCTGCGTGTTTTCCATGTGTAGCACGTGGAGAGTTTGATTCCAAGAGAATCATCTTGGTGGTCTCAGGTCACAGACTTTGCAGGTCCCACCTCCTCCAGGAAGCCTTCCCTGAACTCAAGAGTGTCAGCCATCCTTCCTCTGTGTTCCTTCCTCACGCTCCCTCTGGGCTGCCTGATGCACAGCCCTTCCCTCCCCCTCCCTCCGCCCAAGTATCCCATGAAATTAGCAGAATTAGAGCAGCTTGTGGAGTCTTTGTCTTCTCAGCATCTCACATAGTGCCTGGCACGTAGTAGGTGCTTAGTTAAACATATTTGATGAATAAATGAATTCAAGCTACATAGAAATCTGTGGGTGAACTCATGGTCTATTTCTAGTAGTTTGTATGGCTTCCAGTTCCCTTTCTCCTCGGGTCCCTGCACTTCTGTAACTTACAGGTCTTTGATCCTTGTGCATAGAAAGATCTCAGGCCTTACCTGCTTGCTGAATGTAGACCCAACAATGAGAGCATTTGCAGGAGGGTCTGCAAAGACTTTGCATCAGCCTTGCCTGGTGACACAACTGGAATCTGGCCCCCCCACTTCACCAGTGAGAACTGGCCAACTCCCCATCTTCACTCATCTCAGACCCAGCCTCTGACCCAGCAGTGCTGAGCCCGTTGGCTTGGAAGTTGACATGAATTATAAAACACTTGACTGTCTGCTGGGCATTAAGTGTTGCCCCAAACATTTTCTGGGGCTGTTAAATTACTTGTATGTCATCATTCAATCACTCCTTCTGGTTCTGAAGGCCCTCTGAATATACGTAACCCACGTTATGTCTGCTTTTTTCCCTCACATTTTTGGACACCTGATTAAAATCACAACCTGGAAGAGCACTTCTCAGCTTTTATTCATTTCTCCACTAAGTGAGAATAATTGCTACCTTCCCCTTCAGAACTTCCATTAACATTTGAGAACTGTGTGTTACCATCTTGGCTCATCTTTAGTGAGCTAGGGAGGAAAAAGCATCTTTAGTTTCCCAGGTTGCCGCCATTTTAGCTCTTTCCCCATTACCAGGCCTCTGGGGTGAGACTCCCCCATGGATGGAGGAAGCCGTCTCCTTCCCCTTGACCTTTTCTGCAGCTCCATGGGCCTTATGCACTTTTAGAAGCCATGCACTTTGGCTTCTGAATTACCAGAGGCCAAGAGGTAAGCGTGTGGGCTGTGGCGTCTCACTGGCCACAGTTCAGACCCCGTCTCTGGCACACACCAGCAGCGTGACGTCAGGCAAGTCTGTGAGTCAGTTGTCTCAGCCGTCACGTGGGGCGAGGGCACTTAGATCACAGGCTCTGGTGAGGATCCAGGGAGACGCTGCAAGTTACCTGGTAGCACAGCCTCAGATACTAGCCGAAGATAGTGGGTTTACAGAGAAGCCTCACTAGTTTGATTGCGGTTCTTTTGTCATTGGTGATCACTCGATCATGTGCATGCTGGGTTCTTTCTCCCATTCTCTTGCCTTCTTCTCCCTCGTCATATCTCTCATTTTTATGGTGGTAGGCCTTTTTTTTTTTTAATTTTTATTGTCATTTTTTTAAATACCTCTAATCTTAGGTGTATAGCTTGATGGATTTTCACAAAACAAACACACCTGTGTAAACAGAAGAAATAGACCATGAGCAGAACTCCCAGTCTCCTCTTACCGTTCTCTCCCCACGGGGTGGCCACTCTCCTGATTTCTAGGACAGTAGCTTCATTTTGCCTGTTTTGGGACTTGACATCAGTGGGATCATAGAGTCTATTCTCCTTTGTGTCTGGCTTCTCCCTCTCACCGTCGCATCTGTAAGCTTCATCCATGTTCTTGCAGATAGCAGTCACTGCTATGTAGTATTCCATTGTATGACTCTCACATTTTATGAATTCCATTGAGAATATTCCATTGTATGAATATATCACAATATTTTTTATCCTTGACTGTTGACGGATGTTTGGGTGGCTTCCAGTCCGGCTCAGTTACACCAAGTGCTGTAATTAACATTCTTGTGTGTAGATGTCTTTTGATGGATATAAACCCTGCTATCTGTGGGTCTGTACTTAAGAACTGAATTGCTGGGTCACAGAGTGGGCATATGTTCCACTTTAGCAGATACTGCCAGGAAGGTATAGCTCAGTGGTAGAGCACATACTTAGCATGCACAAGGTCCTGGGTTCAATCTCTAGTACCTCCATTTAATAAATAAGTAAGTAAGTAAGTAAATCAATCAATCAATCAATCAGATACTGCCAAAGAGTTTCCCAGGGTGCTTATGCAGTGATATGTGGCTATACAGTGATGATCTCTTAAAGGAAGAGAAAAAATACATAGATATAATATAACAAATACTCACAATTCCCACCACCTAAAATTAACAGCTGTTTACATTTTGTCGTATTGGCTTTTAAGCTTTTAAAAATTCATTACAAAATATTTTAAATGTGCCCTAGAATACAGAGAAAGATGTAATGAATACACATGTATCATCATCCAGATTTAATACATGTTAATGTTTAGAAATGAAACATTTCAAATATAGCTGAGTCGTCTGTACCCCACCTCCCATTGGGAACCATTCCATGGAATGGTTGTATGTCTTTCCTGTCTGTGGTTTTATACTTTTATTACATATGCTTAGGAGAGGGTTTCCTTTTTATTACTTCACATAAAATGATATCAGTCTTATTATATCTTTTTACACTTTGTATTTTTCACCAATATTACCTTTTTGAATATTTATACATTTGGATGCATGGCCTTCTAATCATTAACTATAACTGCTGTATTTACTGATATTCTGTTGTGTGGATATTCAATGTTGTACGTATTTATTCTCCCTTTGATGGGCATTTAGGTTGTTTACAATTTTCCTTACCCAAACAGTTTTGCAGTGAGCATCCTTACATATCTCCTGCCACACATGCTTTAGACTCATAGGAGATGTACCTGTAAGTAAAGTCGCTGGCTCATAGGGCATGCTTGTCTTCAACTCCCCCTAGCTATTGCAAATTGCTCTCCAAGGTGGTGGCACCAAGTGTTCCTTCCCAACCAAGTGGGTGAGAGTTCCCATTGTTCTCAACAACCCTTGGCATCGTAAGACTTATCATTTATTTATGTTTGCCAGCATGACAGGAACAATATCTCATTGAGGTTTTCATCTATTGGCCTGATTACTGATAAGGCTGATGATGTGTTCATGATTTTTGACCCTTCATATCTTCTCTTCCCTCTCTTGCCTGTTTGTATCCTTCAGTCATTTTTCCACTGGGGTTCTTGTCTTGTTGGTTTCTCTGATCCTTTTATGTTTTCTGGATGCCATCCTTGGTGCATTCCTTTTAAAAGGTATCACTCTTGTCTTCTCCTCCAAGAAACCTCTCTTGCTCCCCTCACAGTAGAGCCACCCACCTCTTCTTCCTCCCTGTGTTTCCCATATGCTTGGCACCCATTTCCTTCACAGCCTCCGTAATGCCTTAGTGCAGGCACTTGTTTACATGGCTTCTCTCCTCGGTGGTCTGATTTTCCAGAGGAGTGATAACTTCTTATCAGACTCTACACACCAAGACACTGGCATGAAGTTCAGTACCAGTAGAGGCTGGATCAGTGGGTTTTGCACAAAGGAACACTAGGCCCCAGGTTATGTTTCTTACTGTGCACCCAGAGCCACCCCCCACCACAGTCCCTCTCCCTGAGATGGGGTCCAGAAAGCTTTGAGTGCCCTAGAAGTGGTGGGGCATGGTTTCCTTTGCTTCTTGGAGAGCTGGTCTTCTCTACCGGTTCCCAATTGCACTAAGCTTTGCCACCTCCTTGGAACTTTCTTGTCATTTCTTTCTCAGTTCTTCTGCCTTCTGAGGGAAAGTGAAGTTCTTTTTGTAATGAGTTTAGAAGCTTTTTTTAGTTAAGTGCCTGATCCCCATAAGCCCATGAAAATGGAACTGTTTTGTGTCATAAAGGAGCCTTTGATGTTGGCTTTTAGCTCTCCCTCGTGAGCTGGGCAGCCTTATTCCTAGCATCAGGAAGTAAACAAGCCCTTCTTCACATCAGCAGGGCCATCTTACTAAGAATAGCAGCTATTCATTGAGTGCTAACCACATCCAGACCTAGTGCCAAGAACTTGGCCTGCACACTCTCTTTTAATCCTCTCAGCATCCTGGTGGCCAAGGAATTGTTATCCATGCCCCACCTCATGCCACTGTGCATGTCTCCCTCTTAGATCTTGAAACCTGGAGCTCTTTCAGGCCTCAGGGCCTTTGCACATACAGCTCCTTCTAAAACACTCCATCCCTCACTCTTCCTGTGACTGGTCTTTCTCATCTGTCAGGTCTAAATTTAAATTCTACCTTCTCACAGAAACCTCTCCTAACTACCCAGAATAAATTCTCTCTCTCCATTAGGGGATTTTTCAGTCTCATTTTTTTTTTTCCCTTTGTAACATTAGTACATTTTGTAACTATAGTTATTTGTTTAAATGTGTGTGTATACATGCATGTGTTTTGGGGGAGGAAACCATTTAAGGATTTAATGGAGGAATTGTAGGATCTCATTTTTATTTTGGAGACATTGCTACCATGTGGAGGATAGCTCGGTGGGGTAAGCAGGGAGTCACCTTCCAGAGCATGGGCAGAATGTCTGCTCCTGGTACCAGTGAGGTTGGGGTTAGTACAGAGCCGCTGAGGACTGAGAGGGTCATTCGCAGACCTGGAGAGGTGGGGTGAGACCTGCAGAGATGGGGCCTTAGAAAAGACAGACACACATAGGTGACTGTACTCTTTGATGTGATGGTCCTATATCGTGCCCTGGACGAACCCCAGCCCAGAAATTGTCAGCTGATGCCCGAGACGTAGTATTTAATGATGATGATGGTGATGAGGTTCACAATGACAACAAAATAATAAACCCATGTTCAAAGAACATGGGCTCCCCAGCAAGGGGAAGCTGGTCTTCTGATCTTGGATTTTCTTGTGGTGATGGTTGGCCAGAGCTGAATGGGGGCACTTAGGTGGGGTTTGTGCTCCCAGGTCGCCAGTCTGCCCTGCTTCTCTCACTTCCTGGTCCCTGAAGGCTTTTGAATTTGTCATCCTTGGGAGTTCAGGGCAGATTCCTTGGAGGGGGTGATTTTTCATCTCAGCTTTGAAGAATTAAGTGAGAGGAAAGGGATGGGCCCTCAGTCAAGGAAAAGCATCAGGAAAGGTACAGGAGCATGAAAAATTAACGTTGCAGACATGTGTTGGATTCTCTGTGTCCCAGTGCTCTAGCCCCTCACCCGGACAGTGTAGGGTTCCAGTAATGACTTTGGCCTTGGGCGAAGTCCAAGTCAGCAAGAAGCATGGTGATAAT
Source organism: Camelus ferus (assembly GCF_009834535.1). NCBI lineage: Eukaryota > Metazoa > Chordata > Mammalia > Artiodactyla > Camelidae > Camelus > Camelus ferus. The sequence continues at coordinate 27,974,406 of NC_045713.1, read as the reverse complement.
AGGACCGTGGGCCGTGTGCTTTCTCACCACCTTGGACCTTCCCCTTCCTGTCATCTCTGGAATCTCTGGCTTCAGAGAACTGAAAAACAAGCACTCCAGGGAGTAGAGCAGAGTGGAATCAGCTAGGATCCTGAGGAGTCTAAGAGTTCTTATCAGAAAGGCCCTCAAAGTAAAACAAAATAAATAGAAATCTTCATTAATTTCGAGATAAACATTACTTCATTCTTTCATTTTACAAATCTTTATTGGGTATCTGTGGTACACCAAGTCTTATGGCTACTGGGGTGAATGAGCTGTGTTTCTTGCCCTGAGGGAGCTCACAGTTTCACAGGGCAATTGGTAGATCACCCCTCAGTAAATGTTATGGGGGACGTTAAATCAGGGTTTTGTGGGAACACAGGGGAGAGTATGTCATCTATGATGTTTTTCACTGCAAGTGGCAAAACCCCAAATCAAACTTTTTTTTAATTTAAAAAGAGATTTTATTGGCTTATGTAACTGAGAAGTTGAGGGCTAACTTCAGGAACAGCTGGATCCAGGAGCTCAGTGACATCATCAGAGGTCAGTATTTTGGCCAGTTTTTTCTCCTTTGCTCACTCACTCTCTTGCTTCTTGTCTGTGTGCCTATCTACTTTTCTCTCCACCTTCTTTTTTTCTGATTTGGCTGCATTCTCAGACAGGCTCCCTTCTTATGACCACACACCTCTAGGCTTTCTCCATATCACCTTAGTAGCTCAAGCAGATGAAGTAAATCTCTTTCTCAGTGTTCCAGTTTTAGCATTGATGCTTATTGGCCCAGTTTGAGTCCCATGTCTTTACCAGGATCAATAATAGTACCTGTGATTGGGCAAGTCACAAGCTCAGCCTTGAGTCCAGGGGTGGTATCAATCCCATCACAACCCCAAGATCTGAGGGTAGGGAAAGATTGATTCCCCAGGGGAAGAATATAACACTGTCACCAGGAGCAAAGGGCATGGGTCGTGTGTAGGCAAAACAGCAAGGGGGACCAGCCTGGGGAAAAGGGAGAGAAATCAGAGAAGCGTCTGAACAGAGGTGAGACCTGAATCGAACCTTGGAGGATGAGCAGGATCCAGCTGTTGAGTGAGATGGGGAATTCCAGGCAAAGGAAACCCGTACTTTGGAAGGCAGAGTTCTTGGAGCAGCTCGACTCCTCAGGCTTCTTGGGAAGTAGTGTGGAGGACGAATAGCAGGAGATACTGGCTCAGAGAAATGCCTAGAGGACTACAGACTTACTGAGAGGAGCATCATGCATTCACTCACTTATTCATTCAACAAATCTTTCTTGAGTATCTACTATGTGCCAGCCACTGAGACTAAAGAGATAAGGGCCCCACTTGCACAGGGCTTACAGTTTTGGGGGAGAGGAGGGTTAGGAGGGAGGACAGATGATGGACACTTAAACAAACATATAGATAATTTCTGATGATCTCTGAATAATATAAACTAGGTAAAAGATTTAATGTTAGAACTGTCCTGGAAAGGTTACCCAGGTCGTAGGGGAGGTGTTAAGTTATAAACTGAGCAATATAGAGTTTCTTACACCTGCAAACTAAACTAAACTAAAATAAAAATTTTTGCCCACTGCTGCCAACCGAAGTAAAATTGCTCAGCTCTCTTTGAAAGACAAGGGTAAAAATAGAGAGGAGGTAGGTTTTCAGCTAGCAGTGGACTGTCATTTGGGCTTGACCTTCTGCTGTTTAATGTTCCAGGCGGCTTCGTGTGCTGGGTAATGGATCTGTAGTTCATTTTGGACAGGTGCATAAATCTTTGGGGGCAGCTAGAAAAATGAGCCAGCCAGGCAGACCTGGCATTCTGCTTAATCCTCATTTCTGCCTTTTATCCTCTCCCCTCTCCCTCTGCTCATTCCTCTCTTATGGTGGGGAATCCCCGCAGAAAGCACAGACAAGTTTTGCACAGGCATTCCTCAAACTAAAGCAATAAATAAGGAATGATTTTGCTATCTGAAGCCTTTCCTTAGTAATATCATTAGTGTTCAGGGAGATCTGGAGAATTGTAAATCATGTCTCTCACCATTGCTTTGGGAACTGTTGCAGATGCCTCAAATGCAATGATTTTGGAAATAATTGGGCATAACTGTTTTCCATTTTCCACTGGGTTAGGCATCACTGCAGTGTGCTGATAATGCTGGTAACCAAGCAGGGCAAAAAATAGCTGCATCTTTTCCAGATTCTCAAAGTGGTAAGCTATCGCTTCCCAGGGATCCCCTAAGTCTGTGTTTAGTCTACATAGCACCACGGACAGTTCCACCTCTGCTGTCATTTGCCTTCCCCTTTCCCACCCTGGACGTGTGTGTACCCGAATCTGGATGTAAACAGATTCAGATGCTCAGCCCACACTTCAGACCGACTGAATTAGAATCTCTAAGGGTGAAGACGTAGAATATTTATATTTGAAAAATCCTTGGAAAATACTGACACAGTTGGTCTGCAGACTTTGGTCAAGTAGTGGTGGGGGCCACTGACCAGAGATCCAGGCAAAAAAAAATAACTTGCTTGAGGCAACACGGTGAGGTATTCAGAGAGCCAGGACTGGAACTTCTGATGAGTCCACTTCTCCTTTATGGCCCCAGCAGGCTCCCTTACTCTCAGCCTTGTACTTTTGTGCCAGGGTTTCCAGCCAAACTCTAGCTTGAGACTAATGATATCAAATAGGACCTCAAAGGATGGTTTAAAATTCTATCTCATATCTATTCTTTTCTAAAGATCTTGACACTTAAAGTGTGTTTTTTGTATCCTCAATATTGCCTCACCTGGGAGCACATTAGAAATGTGGGAACTCAGCACCACGCCACCCCCTCAGTCCAGATGAATCAGAATCTGCATGTGTAACGGGCTCGCCAGGTGAGTCTGTACCCATGAAAGTTCAAGCAGTGATGTTTTAGGGTTTGTGTTGTTCACTGTCTGACTTGGATCCTTCCAGCAGGGCTCTTCCCCGTCCCTTCCTGCTCCCATGCAGGAGGAAGATGGCTGCTCAAGTTGTCAGATGGTCAGGCTCTGAGCCACACCTGTCAGTGGGCAGAGTCACTGTGCATAAAATTGGTACATCAGGATGTGCCTGTGTCCAGTCTCGACCTTCCAGATTGAAACAGGAAACTCCCTAGAAGTAGGCTGGCTCAGTCCCTCACTGCTTTTCCTTCTTCCCATGAATATGGTACTCATTCATAGTCATTAAGCAGTTGTGTTTAAGTTGGTAGAAAAAGAGAGATGTGGTCCCTTCCCTGTGGAACTTTTAGTCTAGCCGAGACAAACATTAAGTAAATCTATAAATAAAGATACTTTCAAGTGAGCTTTTATGTAGGAACAGCACAGAGAGGATCTGGTTTAGTCAAGGGGTCGAGGTAAGGGCATTTAAACTGAAACACGGGGGCTGTGTAGCAGTTAAGTAGGGAACAGCTCGGAAAGCATGTTCCAGGCCAGCGGCAAATACAGGCGTGCAGGCAGCTCTACACTGGATGTTGGGTCAGAGTCTCTTCTCTTCTTGGCTCATGGGGCTTTTCCTCTCTTCGGGATGGAGAGATGCTAGTTCTTGGTGAAAATTTAGGGTCTGTGTTGTCTCCAGGCTCAGGACTGCCTCTGACCTAAGCTTAAGAATGTTCCATCTAGACATGCAAGGTTTGGAACCAAGGCCTCCAGCTCAAAATCAAGTCTGACTCAATTTTTCTTTGCCTCCTTCGGGCATTTATCTCCCTTGGGACCTTGAGGTGGTGGGAGTGAGAGGTGGTAGAGAAGAGCATGAGTTTGGGGGTCCCCTGAGTTTGAACTTGAGCCTGAACCCTAATGCCAATGTGTATCGGCACATCACCTCACTGTGCCTTGGCGTCCTTCGGTATCGGAGCCTCCCTTCTGAAGGTGCTGCAAGGATTAAGTGAGCTAATAGGAACAGGTTTAGAGCACGCCTGACCCATGGTGAGGGCTCGGAAGCCACTGGTGGTGGTTGGTACGAGGTCATCTCCTGGGTCTCCTGGTCACACTGCCCTTGTGATGCCATCCCCCTACTTCCCTCCCCACAGTGGACAGGGCACCATTTCCAGCCCCATTTTACAGACGAAGAAACTGGCTCAGAGTGGCCTGCTCAGGGGCTCAGCCTGATCTAGCCCAGGAGTTTTTGGCCTAGGGTCTGAGGATAAAATCCAGGTGATCAATGAACAAGGATCACGTTTTTATTTTTCTCTAGTATGTAACTGACACGTGAACTTAGGCCACAACCGTAACACTAGTTGTGGTACCTGTGACTTTGTTCCCTGTAGAAGTCACTCATGTGTATTTTCATATCACATGACAGTGGCTGCCGGTGGCTCACGTATCCTAAATCTCACCCCGACTTTGAAAGTAGTGATTGTTGCTAATGCCCCAGCAAGGACACACTTGCTTGGCTTTATCATAATTGTGATAGCTGTGCTTAAAACTTAAGTGCTTTTCTTTCCAATCCTATGTATCTTGTTTCATGAATTTAAAAACACAGTTCTGACAAGGGGATGGTGGGCTTCACCAAGGCCCCACAGAGAACCCTTCCAGTGCCCCTCCCTCACATTCCCAGGGTCTCTCTCCACCACAGCCTGTCTCTCCCTGCCTGGCGGAGGGCCACCACCCACCTCTGCTGTTTCCGGCTGCCTTAGTCTTTCCAGGCTCTTCTCCCTGCTCCTTCCCCACCAGTTCCTTTTTTGTGAAGCAGGTGCTGGATAAATAATTAATAGGGTGGGAAAACTTGTTGGAAATAGTACAGCTCATGTTTATTTTTAAGCAGCTGAGTTGCAGAGCTCTGCTCCAGGTGCAATCCAGGTGGGGAAAGCGTCTTTGGCTAAAAAGAGGTCTGTGAGATTGATGGAGAGGATTTTTGGATAAACCTGTGCAGTGGAAGAGCTGGGGGGCTGCGGGGCACAGTGGGGCTTCAGGATGGGAAGCCGAGGGAAGGAGGGACCTGTGACTTGAGCAGTGAGTGGAGGATGCCAAGGAAGAACAACAATTTCAATGAGAAACTGAGCAAAAATTCTTCCAGATTGTCCAAGGCATGAGAGGAATTTGATTTATGTGATTGAAAAGAGCAGGAGTGAATTACAGCTTCAGACCCAGCTGGTCCCAGGCTCATGGGATCCCATCAGAACCTGATCTCTCCCTCCTGCTATCCTTCCTTCCTTCTCTCCTTTGCATCCTCTGTGCTGGCTTCATTCTCAGTCAGGCTTTCTCCAAGACAGCGCCTCTGGCAGTTCCAGGTTTATATCATCCTGACGGCAACCCTTGAAGAAAGAACTTCTTTTCCCAGTAGTTCCAGCAAAAATTCTGGAATTAGATTTCATTAGTCTGCCTGAGTCATGTGTGTCGTCTTTAAAAAAAAATAAATAGCTCTAATCAACTTTTTAATCTACAGACCTGCCTATTCTTGAAATTTTATATAAATGGAATCATAAACTATGTAGTCTTTTGTGACCTCACAAAAGTGTGTTTTCAGGGTTCATCTGTGTTGTAGTATATAAGCTCTTCATTTCTTTTTATTGCCAAATCCTGTTCCATTGTATGGATAGACCACTTTTGTTTATCCATGATGCAGCAGTTAATAGACATTTGGGTTTCCGCTTTTCGGCTCTTACGAATAATTCTGCTGTGGGCCTTCGTGTGTAAGTGTTTGTGTGGGCATATGTTTTCCGTTTCTCTTTAATTTCATTCTTGTTTCATTTCATTCCACTGAAGGGTGGAATTGCTGGGTCATATGGTGACTCTGTTTCACATTTTGAAGAACTGTTTTCCAAAGTGGCTGCACCATTTTATATTCCCATGAGCAATGGATGAAGGTTCTAATTTCTCCACATTCTTACCAACACTTAGTATTAGCTGCCTTTTTTTGTTGTTGTTGTAGCCACCCTAGTGGGGTGTGAAGTGCAATCATATTGTGTGGTCAAATTGTGTTTCCCTGATGACTAATGGTGTTGAGCCATTAGTCACGTCCTTTTCTTCTTTGTATATCTTCTTTGGAGAAATATCTACTCAGATCCTTTGCATTGTAAAATTGGGTTATTTGTCTTATTTATGTGTTTTAGACACGAGTCCCTTATCAGGTGTATGATTTACAAATACTTTCTTTCATTCTGAGTTGTCTTTTACTTCCCTGATGATGTTCTTCACAGAACAAAAGTTCCTAAAATTGATAAAATTCAGGTAGTTATTTTTCTTTTGTTTTTTATGCTTTTTAAAACCATTTTTTATTGATTTATCATTTTACAATGTTGTGTCAAATTCCAGTGTAGAGCACAATTTTTCAGTTATACATGAACATATATATATATTCATTGTCACATTTTTTTCTCTTGTGAGCTACCATAAGATCTTGTATATATTTTCCTGTGCTACACAGTATAATCTTGTTTATCCAGTCTACAATATTGTACTGTAGCTTTTGTAGTAAGTTTCAGAATTGGGACGTGAGTCGTCCAGCTTTATTCTTCTTTATTTCAAGATAATTTGGTTCTTCTGGGTCCTCTAAATTTCTGTACGAATTTTAGGATAAGCTTGTCAATTCTGTAAAAAAAAAAAGAAAAAGAAAAAAGGCAACTGGAATTTTGATAAGGGATTACCTTGAATCTATAGATCCATCTGAGGGCTAGTGTTGTCTTTGTAATATTTTCCCTTTTATGAACATGGGATGTTTTTCATTTATTTAAGTCTCCTTTAATTTCTTTCAACAATGTCTTGTAGTTTTTGGTACAAGTGTTGTACTTCTTTTGTTTCTATGCTCATTCTTGAGCCAGTCTCTGTGGCCGGAGGGAACGTTCCCGGAGCTGGACCTGACTCGTGTGCCTGCTTCTGCCGCTGGAGGGATGAGGTCAGTCCTTCCCCAACTACGTGAACTGGAAAAGAAGAACAGGAGGTCTTTGAAAGGATTATTATAGTCCTCTTAACAGAGACATGGAGGGGATGGTTGCTGGGCAGGCAAAAGCAAGAAGGAAGACTTGCCTATTATAAATTCTTACAATCACAGCTTCAAGTAAAGGCATCTTAAAGGGATATAGAGGCAGTGGGGCCGGGATTTTAAAGGCTCCTGTCCACTTGATTACCCTACAAAAGAAGAGATGAAAAGAAACACTGAGATCGCCAGCATCTTAGAGTACAGAAGTGATATTTTGGAATCTTATGTTCATCAAAGGCCTACAACATCAAGGCTTCATCAGGGGCTTAAGACAGGGTAGGTTGTAAGAACCTCAACTCTGTTCAGCAAATTGTAGTAATGAAGACAGCTGGAGAGGTGCGATCTCCTGCCTGGAGAACTTACACTAACCACACCTCCCTCCCAACCACCCCACTAAACTCAGCCGAAACCTGCTCGTTCCTCCCGCCCCTCTCCTGGTGCTTGTCAACACAACACACATATCTTCCTTCTAAGCACCACTCATTTTTGTGTTCATTTGTCTGATTAGAGGGTGAAGACCACATCTCGGCTGCTTATCAGCCAGTGGGACAATTATACTGAACCCGTAGGTTATCGTGAGAATTGAATAGCCCAACAGAGAAGATAATAACAGTAACACAGGCTGAGTGCTTGCTTTGTGCCAGGCACCAAGTCTACTGCTACCCTCCCTATTTCTGAGATTATGAAATGGAAGGAACTTTCCCAAGGCCACATCCAGTAAGCAGTAGAGCCAGGCTTCGATCCCAGGTGGTCTGACCCCCCCAACTCTGGTTCTTCACCAGCACAGGGCCTGGCCCAGAGCCAGCTCTCAACACGTGTAAGCTGTTGTGTGTGGTCAGAGGAGACTCGTTACTACTGTGCGGAGTTGTTGGACCTGTGCGCTGGTCCTGTTGTCCCAGGTCTGGGCAGTCAGGGACCAGTGTGGATTGGAGTCCTCTAGCTCATCCCTTCCTCCACGCATACTAGTTGGGGGAGAGCTAGCTGTTGCCATGGATTTCAACCCCAGACTCCCAGTTTGTTCCTTGCTAACATTATTGTCTGATGTTTGTGGTCAGAAGTGCCCACCACGCAAGATGTGAGGATTAAGCCAGATAATATATGAAAACTGTGTAGCATTCAGCCTGGAACTAAGTGAGCTGTCAGTGAATGGCAGCTGTTGTGGTCACCAGCATCACCCGTATGCAATGCTTTTCTTTTTAATTTTGTTTTTATTGACGTGTAGTTTATTTACGATGTTAGTTTCAGGTGGACAGCAAAGCAATTCAGTTATACATATACATGCTTATATGCATATGTTTTTTAGATTCTTTTCCATTATATGTTATTACAAGAAATTGAATTAGTTCCCTTTGCATACAGTGCGTCCTTGTTGTTTATCTGTTTCACATAAAGTAGTGTGTGTCTGTGAATCCCAAACTCCTAATTCATCTCTCCCCCTCCCATCTGCAGTACTTTAAACAGGCAAAGGGGGGGCTGCTTGTTGAATTAGAGCCTCCTCTTATCTCCCAGATGCAGCCCCCACTTCTGGGGAACCCTGCAGGGACCTCCTTTGAAGACCCCTGAACTCCGTAAGATCAGAAGTCCCTTTGGTTCTTGGGGACTCCGAGTCTAGGAGCCTGGAGTAAGTCCCGGCTGCCAGCTGGGTCGGTGCTTCCGAGGCCCCACCTGTGCAGCAGGGTTGGCAGTAGGTGTTCTGCCGTCAGCCGGTCGTCTGAGGCTGGAGGCGAGAAGGGTGGAGCACATATGGAAGGAGCATTGAAGAGAAACAGAAAGAGGGGAAAGCAGTGGCCCCCAGGTCACCACAGCACCCCCTGCAGAGAGGTGTGGGAGACAGACCAGCCCTGACTGCCCCCACCCGGAACTGGTAGGGACCACTTCTGTTCATCGCCCATCGGGTTGGCCAGAGCTAGTCCTGTGACCCCGCCTCACTGCAGAGGTTACTGAGAAATGGAACAGAGTGGATAGACATGTGTGAACAGCAGCTTTCTGTGCTGCAGGCCAAGTCACCACTGGATCCCAGCTCCCGGCACAGTGCCTGGTGCGCCGTGTTGGTTGAATAAATGCGTGATGACAGCACCCACTCTCACCGGTAAAGAAGCTGAGAGCCCGAGTCGGGTCGGGTCTTATCTGTAGCTAGGGTGGTTCCTTATCTGACTGACTATTTTTACTTTGCTTCTGAGAGGAAAACTCGAGACCTTGTCTGGGTAAATCAAGTTCCCAAGTAAAACTTTAAAATAATCCCTTTATCCTTCCTACTTCATCTTATCCATTTTATGATCTAATAAGAAATATATATTTGCTCCTCATCCTTGGTTCCTGGCAGAGAGCTCGTAAAACCCTTGTAATCTCCTGAGTGACAGGGGTGATAGCATCTTTTGTCCTAATATTTGGTCTCAGTCCTGTGACACAAGAGCTTCTAAGACCCTTGGAAATTCTGGAGTGGAAAGAGTGGCTTTTTGTATGCTAATGAAAAGGCTGGAGTCTCTAGATAGCTTCAGGGTGGGGGCTGGTCCCCAGAAAGACCAAGGCATGATTAGAAGGTTGGAACCTTTAGCTGCACCACCTGACCTCTGGAGATTGAGTTATCACCAATGGCAATCACTTACTCAGTCACTGCTGTATAACGGAATCTCCACAAAAATCCTAAACCATGAGGTTTGGAGAGCTGCTGAGTTGGTGAACACATTGAGGTGCTGGTAGGGCGGTGCACCCAGAGAGGACATAGACGCTCCATGCCCTCCCCCAAATACCTTGCCCTATGCATCTATTCCATTTGGCTGTTTTTGAGTTATAGCCTTTATAATAAACTGGTAATAGTAAGTAGACTGTTTTCCTGAGTTCTGTGAGTCGTTCTGGGAAATTAGTGAACCTGACAAGGGGGGCGTGGGAACGACTTATTTATAGCCAGTTGGTCAGATGCCCAGGTGGCTCAGACTTGCGCTTGGCGTCTGAAGGGAGGGCAGTCTCGTGGGCCTTGAGCCCTTAATCGGTGAGGTCTGATGCTAACTTCAGGTAGTTAGTGTCAGAATTGAGATGAATCGTGGGGCACCCAGTTTGTGTCCAGAAAGTTTGAGAATTGGTAGTTGGTGTGGAAAAAACTCCACACCTTTGGTGTCAGAAGTACTGTAGATAAAAACAGTTCAAGTTGGCATTAAACTCAGATGGCCTGAGAGGTCGGGCCCCTGCCCTCTACGGCTTCATCCCTCCGGTCATGGCACCAGGCACATAGTGGAGGCTCAGTCAAAGTTTGTGAATTGCATGGAATTTTTGTAATCTTCCCCTGTGTAACAAAGGGACATTGTGGGGCAGCAGAGAAGCTGAGCCTGGAAGTTGGCTGGACCTGGGTTCAAATTCTAGCTCTGACCATTCTAGCACGACCGTGACATGACCCTTACCTGTAAGATGGAGATACTATCCCCTGCCTGAGAAGTGTACTTTGAGAGCTAAGAACAATTCTGTGATCTGAGTGTCTAGTCCCAGGTGGGTGTGCTGGGTGTAGAGTCTCTAGCAGCAATCATCACGGGTAGGAGTCCAGAGGCATGGAGCACAGTAAATAGCACCAACCCTGCTCTGGAGGGCGAGCTGGGGTCCACGCCTTCCCAGGGTGTCTGGATTGTTCCTGTAGAAGGGTGCTTGGCTGTCAGAAGCACAGAGCCATCCCACCCTCTCAGAAGCACCACACGGGGGAAAGCAGTCTTGCAGAGACCTGTTTCTGATGGTTTACTGATTTTTTTTTCCTGTTGCTTCTGGATGGCCTGTAGATATATTTTATTTGGTCTGCACCATGATATTGAAGCATGTGAACAGCTGCCATCTGATTTGGGGACTGAGAGATCTCACCTAAGAATCTGGATTTGCAGCTTCCCCTAGAAAGCAGAGGAGCTGGCCCTGCATGCCGCCACCCCCACCCCCATCACAGCGGTCTGCGAGAGCATCCCGCTTCACCAGGGGTGCTGTCTCTCTCTGAGTCTTGCACATGTGTCAGGCCTTCACCCTGGGCGCTGGGCGCCCCTGGCCACTGCAGCATGGGCGTGCTGGGCGGTGTTGGCATCTGTCCACCTGCTCTCGGGAAGGATGCAGCTGCCTCGCCACCTTGCCTTCCTTGGCTTTGAAGCCTCCTTTTTCCTCCCAGCCGTGTCCCACCTGAAGGGGCCTCCCTGGAGGCTGGCTGGTCAGGCAGAACAGAGGAGGAGGGGCTCTGGAGTCAGCTCCTGTCCTGGCACTGCTGCTCCTCAGCTGTGTGATCCTGGCCACGGTACTTTACTTCTTTGAGCCTTACCTACTAAGTGTTGTTGGGGTTAGAAATAACGTTCATATCTGTCTCCAGTCAGGTCCTGGCATCCGACACACACTGGCTGATGTTAACATTTTGTTTCCAAGATGCGTCTCTCCGCCCATCCAGCCTGTGGCATCAGCAGTTAAGCGTTTGTACTGATCGTAGAGGCTACAATTAAGACAGTTAGAGATGGTCTCGTTGTTAATGCTGCTTTTAAAACCTTCTCTAAACCAGACCCTCTATGACCATCCTGCTTTCAGTAGACCATGAAATGATCCAGGGCACCGTGAAGGAACTTGCTTGTCGATAATAATGAGGAGATGGCTGTGCGGTGCCATCTGTCTGCCCAGTGATGGCTGTGCTGGTCAGGGGCCAGCATGAGCAAAACGACTGCATAGAAGAGTGTGGAGGCGAGGAGGGTGGGGCCCCAGGGAGCCCCCAGGGAATACCGGGCCAGGAAATACACGCGACCACTCAGAATTTCTGACCGGGCTTTTACAGCTCAGTGTCAGCCTCTGGAATTGTTAGACTTGGAGCTTTTCAGGGCAGAACACATCTGAACCCAAGATCTCCCTAGGGCCTTTGGGTCCGATGGAGGGAGGTCCTGGGCGTAAACAGGTGCAGACAGGAAAATACCACATCTCTCCTTTCAGGTTTTCCTCTTTGGACTTCAGGTACAGAACAGTCAGTTCATGCCATTGCTTGGTTCCCGGTACCCTGATCTCACTCTCCACTCTGAAGTCTCAGACCTGGTGTTCCTCATGTCTTACGCCGTCAGCCTGATGCAGGTAGCTGCTCCAGTGTGTTTGGTTCATAGCTGTAGATTTGTATGTTTCCTTCTAGAATATGTTGCACTGTTGTGCGTGTTTTTACTTCACTTACGCAGCGTGGTGCTACAGTCTTCGTTCATTCACTTTTCCACTCGGCATCCTGTTCAAGCTCTGTTCGTGGGGCACCTGTGCCTGTACTTTGCTTCTGTAACAGTTCACGATATTTTTGGGTGCTCATCCACCACGTTTCACTTACCCTTTCCCCTGGAGATGCCACCAAGCAGCTCCTGACTCCTCCCCACTCCAGAACAGCACAGCAGTCAGTCTCCTTGTCCGTGACCCTCACGGTCCAGGATGAGAATTTCTCTGGGATAGAAACTCACGGTGGGAATTGCTGGGCTATGTAGTGTACTATATTGAATTTGACCAGATACTGACAGATTGCTGAAAACTATGGTAGTTTTAAAGGCAGCAGGACCTGAATTGTGCCTGCTTCTAAAAAGGAAATCACTCTGTACTGAGTGTCTGCTGTGTGTTGAGAACAACTCCAGTTTTTGTTTTCCACACATTATCTCATGTGATTACACAGCGATCCTCTGGGACAGGCATCTTTTTTTTTTTTTACTTGTACAGAGAGCTTTTCATTTATTTAATTTTTTAATTTTTTAATTTTATAAACTTTTTTTATTGAGTTATAGTCAGTTTACAATGCTGTGTCAAATTCCAGTGTAGAGCACAATTTTCCAGTTATACATGAGCATACTTGTCTTCATTGTTGCATTCTTTTTGCTGTGAGCTACCACAAGATCTTGTATATATTTCCCTGTGCTATACAGTATAATCTTGTTTATCTATTCTGCATTTTGAAATCCCAGTCGGGACAGACATTCTTGACATCTGTGTTGCACAGGTAGAGAAACTAAGGTCCAGAGAACTGGAGTAACTTGCACAGGGTCACCCAGCTAAGTAGCAGCTGGAGCTGAATCAGAGTGACTCTTGCGGACACATCATGCTGCTTTCCTGAAGAATCCCAGGTCCTAGGCCAGACTTCTATAAATCTATAGAGAGCACTCTAAGTTAAAGAGCATTTGATTAGATCAGACATCTGACATCGCTGGTTTTGTGTGGCCTGCATTGTTTTGTTTTGATTCACCTGGTCCTTAAATTTTATTTTATTTCTTTTCACAATTTTCAACATTTAAAAATCTGGGATATCACATAAAATTCTAGGTGATCTGGCAACAGTGTGCCCACTTTCCCAGGAGGCAACAATTGCTGGGATTAAAGCAGTGGCTGCCCCTTTCCAGCTGACCCTGGACCCCCTGGTGGCCCCACCTGACATTGGAGCTTGCAGCTCTGGGAAGAGGCATCTTTGCACATGGGGAGTGTTTTTTCTCCCCTCTGAGTTCTTCCCAGTAAATACACAAACCGGCCTTTCCCCTGTGCCCTGCCCAGCTGTCCAGCCTGCAGTTTCCCTTGGCTGCAGAGACAATGACAGAAAAATAGGCTTTAGCTGTGCCAGAGCCTGCGGCTCTCCTGCCAGGAGATCATTTGTTGTGTCCTGTCAAGCGCCCAGGCACCACGGACAGTGGAAGAGATGTGTCAGACTGGCTCCCACCTGCAGGGGACAGGCCGCCGTGCCCAGCCCACCTTGAGGAAAAGAGGCCGCTCTGAAGCCTCTGTACGTAACCCTCCCTCAGCGTTCTGTTGCTACAAAGACGAGACTTCATCCAGCCACAAATACTTATCGCTGTGCCAAGAGGAACATTTTTAGAGCTATGGTATTTGGTTCACCCCATGTGAACTGCGGGACTACTTTGTTTTTTTATTTCTGTTTTTAGCAAAACTGTAGGACTCCTGCCGTTGTGAACACCTTGACCCCAAGAACCCGGGTAGCACTGTGGTTATGAGCTGAACCCAGACAGACGTGGCTCTAAATCCCGACTCTGTTCTGCCCTAGCTGGGTCGCCTTAGGGAAGGAACATCATCTCTTGGAGCCTCAGTTCCTTCATCTGCCAAATGAGAGGGTTCGTATCCACTACATAAAGCTGGTGCCAGGGTGCACTGAGATCATTCAGGCAAGCACTTCCCATGGTACTTGGCACATAGTAAGCTCGCAGCAAAGGTTTTATTATTATTATTATTATTATTGTTATTAATTATCATCATCATCATCATCATCATCATCATCACCACTGTCATTAAGAGAAGCATGTGGGGGGGGGGGGTCAAGGTACCTTGAGCCCAGGGTTGGGGGTGGTTTCCGTTCCTTCTGAGGTAAAGACTTGCTTTCTTTCCTGTGTTTACAGTTCAGGTGCTGGGGGGATGGGTATGCCTTCATGGCAGGCGGAGACCAGGGTTTATCTTCAGTTTTGACAGTTAGTGTAATTCACTGACACCACATGCGTGCTGTTTTACAGTCTCCAAGTTCGGTCTTGTCTTGTATTCCCTCCCTGAGCTGCGCAGCCCTGAGGGTCTGATCTGTGCCCCACCCCCCACCGTTTCAGGGTAAGGTATTGTGAGCGATGGGGCTTGTCCACAGCCTCACGCAGGGCGGTTTGAGCAAGAGGAGGAGAGGCTCTTGGATCAAAGGGGAGAGCAAGCCTGAATTTGGTGCGGGCGTTGAGCCCCCCCTGGCCTTTTTTGTGAGGGGAATGTGGAGCTGACTTTTGGGTCTGTGATGTCCCGGGAGAAAATAGATAAATTCCCCTTTTTCTTCCCATCACAGGCAGCGTCTCCCTCAGAGGCAGTCAGAACCTCGGGGCTGCCAACAGTCAGAGATCTTCACGTGTGTCGTGTGGAAAGCTCTGTTTCAGATGCAACAGGGAGGCAGTTGGGTTTCCAGCAGCCCCTTGCCCTCCCCATGGGGGGCGTTAGCATGTGCCGTTGACAGAGTCAGAGGACCGGCTGCACATCCCCACCCGGTAATTCTCCAGGTCCGTCGGCTTGGGCAAGCCTCTTCCTTTCCCTGCCCTCTGATTCCTCATCTGTGAGATGGGAAGACAAGAGAACCTGCCTGGGAAAGTCATTCAGAGGAAGAAACCATGTAATAGGAGCGAGGGCCGTAGCAGGCGCTCAGAGGCAAGCGGCTGCTCGTGCTGCTGTTACCACTGTTGTTACTGCTGGTATTACTCCTGCTGTCTGTTTTTATGCATCTATTGTGAGGATGTTTTTAGTGTCTCGGGAGTTTCTGTTACCCGTTAGAAAGGCAGGGTTTGTGGCTTTCTTTGCCTTTCCCACACCCAGTGTTCTACACAAAATAGGAGGTGGCAATTTAGGGCAGTTTAGCAGTTTAGTGCAAAAACAGGAGGAGGGTTTGGATCTGGCCCACCCCCTTTTGATAAGGCATTGGAAAGGATGAGTAACCGTGTCCATCCTCTGCCACCACCTCCCTCCACCCCTCCCTGGGCAACGGGGAAGGGATTCCCAGCGTGCTCTGCAGTTTAGGGGGTTACACGCGCTCCCAGCTGTCGGTGCGCCTTCCGACTGTAAAAAGCCACTGCCTTTAAGAAATGTTGATCCTCTTTCTCCTTCAAGTAAATATTATTGAAAATACTGCCAGGTGAGTAGGAGCAAGGGCTCTGGTGTTAGAACGCCCAGGCTCAAGTCGCAGCACCATCGCTTTCTCCTGGTTGGCTTTGGGCACGGATGGCACATAATAGCCCTGAGTCTCAGTTTCCCCAGCTGTGAAACGGGAGTAAAAATTCCAGCCTCACAGGAGGCACAGGCACAGGAGGAAATAGATACATTCACATAAAGCACGTAGAGTGGTCCATGTTGCACACAGGCATCAAATTGTCAGCTCCTTCCTCTTCCCTCCCTGAGTCTTGAGCGCCTGACCCCCAGTGTGTGCACCCGGTCTCGCTTCCACACCCTCTGACCTGACTTCGCGCTTTACCACTGGACTCCATCCGAAGCCTGCTGCTTCAGTCCACACCCCCCGCCACTGAGAGGATTTCACCCCTGCACCCTGGGCCGGGGCTCCCCTTGCCCTCCACCCGGCCCCCCTCACTTCCCTCAGGCCCTCCATCTGGGTGATTTTCCTCCGTCACCACTGGCTGAAATCCTCCCCAGAAGGCCGGAAGTGCCTTCTGATCCCCAGCAGCCCAGCTCTGAGGGAGAGCCACCCTCCACTCTGAAAGCTCTTCCCCGGTTCTGCCACAGTTTTGTCACCCACCCCCCACACCGTAGTGACACCAGGACTTGTCATCTGATCTCGGGGGCCTCCAGCGCAGGGTCGGGCACGTCAGCCTCCTAGAAATGTGCTGGGAGAGGGGAGGAGTTGTAGTCGCCACCTCTGTGGGGGCGGCCGTCCCGCCCCCTCCCCCAGCGCCTTCTCATCACAGGCCCTGGCGCAAGGCGGGCGGCGGGGCAGGCGTGGACGGGCGGGTGCAACTCCCTCCGCACTGGTGCCTGGTGGACACTTGAATGTATGAATGAGTGAGAGGCCATTCGTGCCTTTGGGGCAGAACTGGGCGTATTTCATCCCAACTAACTGGGCTGGCGGAGGAGGTGTCAAGTAAATGCTTAGATGGATAGCTATGTAATACCTCAGGGACTCAGTAAATGTTCTGAGAGGGAGACGCTGCCCCCCCCCCCCTCCGCGGCTGGGCCTGTTTCCTGTCTTCCTCTGTCCTTCCCAGCCCGTTACCAAGCTGCTTGCTTGGTGAACAGTGGCAGCACCGGGTCGCCGGGTGAAAGTAATTCAGTTAACAGGGCTTTGCTTCCCTGTCCCTGCAGGAGAGGCAGTGACTCTGGCCTCTAAATTAATGGGTGTCTGTCAAGCCCGATGGCCTGAAATTCTCACCGAGGGTGCCTTTGAGACACCTCGGCCTTCCCCCCTCCTCCCCAAAAGTGCTCCACGTAAAGCCTTCTTCCATCCCCTCTTATCCACACCTGTGTCTTCCAGCTGGTGATCACCTGGGAAGAAGCTTGTTAAACAATAGTTGTGTGAACCAGCCAGGTGCTCCCCCATCTGTTTGGCCCAGATGTGAACGTCAGGACCTCCATGCTGACCCCTAGAAACCCAGTCTAGGTGTAAAGATTGGGAGGAGAATTTCCTTTTTGAAGTTTGCAATTTTAGTATTTTCCTGAGTTAAGCAAGTGAAGATTCTCTGCAGTTTTGCTAAAAACACCCTATCAGATGCTTATCACAGGGGCTCAGTGATGTCTGGGAAGCGGTCATGAGCTAGGGTCCATCACGCCTGGCTAGTCCTTGCTGTCAGAAGTCTCTGCCTAGAGGGTTTGAAGTGCTGATTTCCCTCGTGAGTTTCCCATTAGCAAGGGCATGATGGTCCCCCCAGAAACAGCCCTCAGGCATCGGCACTGGGAGCCCAGGCGTTGCCCTTGTCCCGTTGCCCAGTTCACAGGTCACCGTCTTTGCCGTGGCTGAGCTGGTCCCCACGCCCCAGGAGGATGGGAGTGGGCCCACGGTTCAGAGTATTAGCATCCACACCTCCCAGCCGACCTGTACTGGTGAGAGGAAAGGCAGATTTTCAGTACTCCAAGGGCAGAACAGAGTGATGGGACAAAAGAGAGCTTTTAAAAACCGAAACCTCCTCTTTCCAGTCTCATGGAAGGAATAGCTGATTGTCACTCTCTTGCTTAAAATACCGGTTGCCCCAAAAGTAGAGTTCAGATTCTCTGAAGTGACTTCCCAGCTTTGCCCCTGGCCTCACTGCCCACCCCGCGAGCTTCCCCTCTCTCAGTGCCCCTCTCATCCTGACTCCGTGCTTCCCTCCGGCTGTGGTCTATGGCGTCTCCCTCCAGGCTGTTCTCTGACCAGAACCCCCTTCTCTCCCTCTGTCTGAGAGCAGAGTGGACACAGGCACTTGTTCGGAGGCAGCCTTCCGGGGGCTAATCCCTGCCCCCAGCCCTCAGTAGTTCAGTGCTGGGCCCTGATGCTCCCCACTCTGACTCTCAGCTTCCTCTCCGTGAAGTGGGAATACTCAGCGCCAGCTGTCTCAGTGGCCTAAATAATTGAATAAAATAGGTAACAAATTATTTATTATTATCATTAATTACTGAGTAATTATTTATCATTTATTATTATTTACGTGTTTATTATATAAATAAATATTGAATAATTATTAAATAATACATAATTAAATCATTTTAAATTATTAATTAGTTAATAATAATTAATAAATAAAATAATGCCTAAGTGTGCTGAGCCCAGCGCCCAGCAGAGAGAATGTTCAGTGAACATTAATATTAAGGACTCCTCCTCCTGCTGCTACTGCAGTTGTGATCATTATCATCTCGCACGATCCTCTGGGAAGGCCCTCGTGCCCCCGCAGCAGGCCTTGGGCATACGTTCATCAGGGGTATCCGTGGCTTTATGGCGCTGTTTTGTAATGATTCATTTGTCTTTCCCTTTGACTGTAAGCTCGATGAAGGCAGGACCCAAGTCTTACTTACTCCTTTGCTCACGGGGCCGGGCTCACAGGAGGCCCCCGAGGAGTATCTGCTGCATGAATGAGTGAAGTAACGTGTGACTGGGTCATCAAATGAACGACTGGATGATTGCAGCCCATCAGCATGTCCCTCCTGGGTTGCTGGCTGTGACACAGAACTCCAGAGTCATGCGCTTCATGCCGGGCTCCCTGGGAGTCTAGTCGCCGTTCTGGAATCCTCTAGCCAGTGAGGCGCTCTCGGAGCCACTGACCCCGAAGCAGCCTCTCTCCACAGGGCCTGAGCTCCCTGCTGCTCCTGACGGATGGGACCTTCAATATTCTTAGATGAAAATAGGAAGGGACTCTGGGAACGTGGGGTTGTGGGGAAGGTTCCCTTGGAGGGGTGGGATGTGATGGAGGAGGCTGTGTTGTCAGGAACCAACCAGCAAAGAAAATGTCGGAAAGTGCAGGGGACGGGGGTCCGAGCGTTTGTTTCAGGAACTTAGTTCATCGCCTTGTTCCCAGCGTGCCATCGTCTTTAAAATAGCTATTCTTAATTTGATGGTGTCTTTATCTTCTTGAAGCTCAAAATAAAATTAACCTTTTCTAGAGGGAGGAAAAAAATAGTCCCATTAAAATAGTCCTGAGTGTTCTTTTTGAAAGAGAGGACTCAATCCCGGGGCCGTTATTAGCCCTCAGCTGTAATTGACAATAGTATTAGGGTAGGAATGTCGCAGCACAAGGTGACAGCAGGGCCACCGGCAGCAAAGGCTCATTAAGCGGCCACCAGAGGAGGCTGGCAGATTCCACGAGCCGGGCTTCCGTCCAGCCCCCTCACTCCTGTTCTGCGTTTTGGCCGCAGCCCTAGGAGCGCACCCGGAAAGCTCACTAGTGCTCCGTGGTCCTTTGTACACTAGCCCCTACCCAGTGGGGCAGGCCCTCCGGGGACACTGGTCTCCTCCTGGAGGCCTTGTGTGACAGACGGGGTCTCTGAAGGACCAGCTCCCTGTCTTTGCTCACTCGTTACCTCCTCTGCCGGGAGGGAGTTTGGAACCAGGGAGCTGGTGAGCAGCTGCTTCTCCCCACCCTGCTCCCCCTTCAGGGGGCTTGTCATCTCTCCTCTGGACTTGTTCTCCCTGGCGGCCACCCTGCCCCCCACCCCGTGAAATCCATCTCCCACATTTATATGTTCTTACAGCAAATGTTTATGGGGCCCCTGCGATCCCCAGGCACTGTGTTGGGCTGTGACCATACTGGGCTGAACAAGACAGAGGAGGTCTCTCCTCCCTGGGACTATCGCGCAGAGGGAGGTGGAGAAGCGAGAGGCACAGGATGAACCAGTGAGGCCATTCCAGGCAGTGGAGCTGTTCCCAGGCAGCAGTAAAAAGCTCTAAAGAGACAAAAACAGGGATGGGTCCAGGAGTGCCCAGGCAGCCTTAGTGAGTTTGTCCAGGAGGCCTCTTGGAGGTGGGGGCACAGGAGCAGGGACCTGAATGGCGAGACGTCCCAGGCCAAGGGAGCAGCCTGGGAAAGGCCTGAAGACATCGGGAGGAGATGCTGTGCAGGACCAGGACGTGTTGATGATGGTGTGGGGATGGGTGGGAGTCGGGGGCGGGTGACGTGAAGTGAGGTCGGCAGGGCACGCTGGGGCCACATCTCGAAGGTTCCTGCAAGCCTTGCTAAGGGTTTGGATGTGCATGTTGGGAGAGTTCATGGGGAGCCTTTGAAGAATGCCAAGCAGGAGAGTGTCGTGAAAAGAACTCTGCCTACAGCCCAGCACCCCCAGAGCAGTCTTTCTAAATGCCCGTGAGATCACACCCCTCCTGCGTCCCAGCTCCATCGGCTTTCATGGTCCACAAGGCTGTGTGTGCTCGTTCTCCTGCTGCTGCTCTGGTTTCTTCTCTCTGGAACCGCTAAGCCCGGCCACGCGGGCCTGCCTTCTGCCGCTGCCATCAGCCACACTCCGCCGGCGGCCTTTCTGCTTGCTCTTCCCTCCACCCGGCCTGCCTTTCCCCCGCTGAGGGCACCCACCTAGACCCTCCTCCCGCCACAGGCGTCTTTCCTCCCAGAGACGCTGAAGCAGCACCCTCAGGAGTCGCTTCCCTCAAGTGAAGCCCTCTCTCCGTTCCTCATGCAAACTTCCCGCGTGCTTCCCTGATGGCCTGCGGGCGGCAGCCTCCCAGTGCTTGCCCTGGCCTGGGCACCCACTGTCCAGCTGCCTGTCCCCACCTCATACACACAGAAACTCCCCAAGGTAAAGCATCCTGGCCCAACATCCAGAATCATCAGCATCTGACACAGAGCCTGGCAGGCGATGTTGGCCACCAGGTGCTTAGCCTCAAATGATGGGGGCACCTCATCCCCATGTACAGGTGAGAAACCCCAGCTCTGAGTGGTTGAGCCACTGACAGTAGAGCTGGCTAATGGCAGTGCAGGTCACCTGTAACATGGTCATCTTGCAGGGTGGGCTCTTGGACGGTTTCGTAGGGCCTCTGGCAGTCCTGTTTTCTGAACCAGTGGTACAAATTCGGGTTCGCACATGGGCCAGATAGGGGATGAGACCAAGGGGAGTGGGCTGGGTGGGATGGTGGCCCTGTGCTTCCTGCTAATATAGGCCACTTCTTGAGGGAGGCCAGGAATCTGGATTCGATGCAGATACACCTCAGTTTTAATGTCTTTAGGCTGTACAAGCCGTTAGCAGCTTGAGGTGAAAAAGGCAGAATCATCTTCCCCAAAAGCTCAGAACCCAGCTAATCCCTAAGTGGGAATCTGTTCTGAACCAGGGTGCCTTCCCCTCCTGGGGAGTTGCCAGCTTTGTTCTGGGGTGGACTACACCCCTTTCTTAAAAATTCCAGAAGCAGTAGTTACATTTGAAAACTCAGATGTTTGAATATGGATTGGGTATGAGGGAACACCAACAAATTACCATTAATTTTGTTAGAGGTGATCATGGTATTGTGGTTAAATTGGAAAATGTTCTTAGTACTTCAGAAATATACCCTGAAGTGCTGAGGGGTGAAATGTCATGATGATCAGAATTTACTGTAAGACATTTGAGCAAAAAGGTAAAAATGATGAAATAGGGAAACAGGTTAAGACTTTATTGAATAAAGGGTTACGGGGGTTCATTATACTATTCGCTCTGCTTTTTGCCATGTTTTGAAACTTTCCATAGTGAAAAATGAAAGGACAGTCACGGGGAAGAATGTAGTCTTCTGTGAGTTGTTCTGAGGTCTTCCCTGCCCCGCTGCGTCCTGCCAGGTCATGTGCGCCACTCAGGGAGGGGGTGTCCACACCTCCAGGATGAGGCTGAGACCCGAGGCAAGAGCGTCCAGGCGGAGAGGCTGGAGGTCAGGCCCCACAGTGACCGCCTTCCTTCTCTGCACACTGTGAATGGCTCCTGCTGCAGCCCACCCGCAGGTGCAAGTCCTGTGAACTGCATCCTGGTTTGGGGAGGCCTGTGGTTGAGAAGGCCTGTAGGTTTTTCTTCTGTAAATTGGAGAGCAGCTCTGACTGCTCTCCGGTTGATGACCTGGGACCCTGCCCAGCTGCCTCCAGCTTCTGAGCCCTCGGGCAAGTCCCTTGCCTTCCCGAGCCTCAAATGCGCTGTAAGGACGCAGTGCTGGGAAAGCGCTGAGCGCAGGGCGTGAAGACAGACTCCACAGGTACCGCTGCTTGTTCTGAGCCGCTCGGCTGTCAGATTCAGATTGCTGCCGTGATGGGTTTTTTCGGGAGTTGGCAGGGGTTTCCAGGGACCGGCTGTCTCGAGGAATCAGTGCATACGGGGGAAGGATTTGGGAGTCCTCAGGGTGGTGGTAACCTTCCTGCCAGCTCGCTGTTGGCCCTGAGCTGGGTGAGAAGAGGCTCAGGTGAAGGTGGGCAGATTCGACCCCTGCGCAGGGTCCTCTGACCTTCACTTTGGGGGTCCTCTCCTTCCTAGGACCCTGTGGCCCAACCCAGCCCCACAAGCAGCACGAGGAGCCTCCCCTAGTCTCTCCTTATCGCTTTTGTGTTTCAAGCGTCCTCCTTCCAAAAAAGGAGAAATCCCCACGAGTTCTCCCAGGGCTGATTATCCACTTTCCTGCCTTCCCTCAGCAGAGCCTCTCAGGCTGCCCTTGAGGGTTTCTCATGCAGATTAAAAACTAGGCCTGATGAGCTCCATTCGGCCCTCACCTGACACATTAACCGCCTTCCCAAGGAGGAGCATCTAATTTCCAAATGATTGGTTGGAACTTGGAGACCATGCAGCGGACTCTGGCATCAGACCAGTGAGCGGAGCCCGGGTGGCTGAGCTCGGGGACCAGGACCCTCAGCTCCCCTGGCCCGATGCCTTTGCTCTTCCTGCCAGGCTGCAGGAGATGTCAGCCCCGGCATGAGACAGCGCTGGTGGTCAAGCTGGAGTGGCTGGCGGCAATGTTCAAGTGCCGTCACCCTCTGGAGGAAGGTCCAGCTGAGGCAGTGCATCAGGGGGTGGCTTCCGGCAAGAAGACCTTGCTGCGACCTTGAAGCAGCAGATGCTCCGTGTTCCTTCCTCCCCCTGGCACTCGGAGGAGAGTGTCCAGGTGAAATACAGGACATCCAGTAAAATTTGAATTTCAGATAAACAATGAATAATTTCTTAGTGTAAATGTGTCCCAAATATTTCATGGAAAGGTTTTATTGTATAGGACATACTTGAATCCTGAAAAATTAGTTATGAATTATTGAACATGGAGTTATGAATACTGAAAAATTCATTGTTTATCTGAAATTCACATTTCACTGGGCAACTTGTCTTTTTGCTAAATCTGGCAACGCTTAAGAGAGAATCCGTCTGCTCTGCTCAGGTCCTTGGCAGGGCTTTGTGGTAACTAGGTGTGTTCTCAGGTGTCTATGAGCACGTGGGCTCATCCAGCAGACTGTTCCAGAGCCCCAGACTGGTGGGGGGGAGGGGGGGTGGGTGTCCCCGTCTATTTGTGGGCCAGCAGCCCAGCCCTGCTCTGGGCCACAATTTCTCTATTTGTCACGTGAGTCTCCTCAGAGTACAAGGCTTCTTGCGTCCCTGTGAGGGTGAATGACCCTGTTCTCCTGCCACCCCCCCCCCCTGCTGTCCTCTTCTCCCTGGCCTCCCCCCACCCCAACCAGCCCTCAGTCTGGAAGGAGCATCACTTCCTGCCCCCATGCTGGTGGCAGTTTCCTTGTTGTAAGCCAGGGTCCCCAGTGCAGATGCATGAGCAGGGTGGGTTCTGGAATCTGTGGGGCCCCTCGTGCCAGAATGATTGAGAATTTCAGCACAGGGACAGCAGATTGTCACATAGGTCTGAGTTCTGACCCCGAGTGACTGCTCAGGGCGCACGCCTGGGGGTTGGCCTTGCTAACGAGGGCCAAGCAGTCACCAGGTTGGATGGGTAGGGGCGTGAGCAAGGCGGGGCCTGAGTGCGGAGGGGTGGGGGTGGCGCAGACCTGGGCCCTGGGCCTGCCTCAGGGCCTCACTGGCAGCCCCCCGCCCGGAGCGGAGCTGGGGATGGGGCCTTGCCGCTACATCTCCTGGTTTTTCCAGAGAAGGTGGAATTTTTTTTTAATGAAATCTTTCTTAAATAGTGACAGCTGATTTATATTTCGGAACAGTCCCATGAAGGCATTCTCTGGCGGGTGGCATCGAGTGTGATTAGTATTTATACACTGACCTGTGTGGATTTACTGGTGTCTCCCCACTGGTCCGTGAACTCCACCAGGGCTGCGGTAGTGGCCATCTGTGCCCATGATTCTGTCTGGGTCCCAGCACCACCCTCAGCACATTGCAGTGCTGAGGCCTCGTTCATTCCTGGAAACACTCTGTGGGGAGTTTCATGGACCTGCTTTCCCCACCAACAACAGTCACATCGCATGCGTCTTCCCTGTTATTTAACGCGATTATGCGTGTTAAGCCTTTGCATGCAGCACTCGCTCTGGGTGGCCGTGACTGATGGTTGCGTGTTCTGCGGGTCATCAGTCTTTGGATGAGTGAGGAAAACATCCCTGAGCACACCTGTCTGTCCTTTTTCCCAGGACGCCAAGTTCGTGGAGGAACGCAGGAAGCAGCTCCAGAACTACCTGCGCAGCGTCATGAACAAAGTCATCCAGGTGGTCCCCGAGTTTGCCGCCAGCCCCCGGAAGGAGACCCTGGTCCAGCTGGTGCCCTTCTTCATGTGAGTACCGTTCCCATTCACGTGCTCCGCCGGCACGTCCTTCCTTGAGTCTTCTGAGGTTGGACTGAGCGTGTGTCTGCGTCCTGGACACCCCGAGTCCCAGCGGGGCCCGTGAGCCTGCAGGCGCTGGTGTGGAGACTCAGGCCTGGACGCTGGGAGTTTGAAGGGCTTACAAGAGAGCAAGTCCGCACGTGAGCATTGTTGATCGGAGGTTCTCAAGAAACGCGGGGCTCTGTGGTTTTATACCTTTGTACATTTTGATCAAAGGGAAGGTTCATTTTCTCTGTAGCTCACAGGTGTTCCAGAGCTCAGATGGTCTCTGTCAGGCTTTTTTTAAGCACGTGGGGATGAACCCAAGGAAACATCTCACAGACTGAAGTTATTTTCGTATTCATTTGACTTAGGTATGAACCAACTTAAAACTACGTATAAATTCCTTGTTCTTATATGTCTTATAAAAGTAAAAAAAAAAAATTACTGGTGTCACTACTTTATCACTGATTAGATACCCCTCTGTTCTAATAAGTCTCTTATTACATCGAGGCATTTACATCCTTGGATTCAGGGAACCCAAATGATGTTTTTAGAGTCTTAGCTGCTAGAGAATGTGATTAACACTCAACCCTTGAGCAACACGGGGCTTAGAGGTGCCCACCCCTTGCGCAGTCAAAAATCTTTATACAACTTTTGACTCCCCCAAACTTAACTACTAATGGCCTACTGTTGACCTTACCAGTCGCATAAACAGTCGATTAACACATATTTTGTATGTTTCTGGTATATCTACAACTATTTTATGCATTCATGCCATAGCTAGCTTTCTTAATTTTTTTTGAATGTTTCTAGGCTATGCAGTTTATCTGTGAATTTTTTCAAATTGTTGCAGATCTCCAAAAAATTTTCCAATATACTTATTGAAAAATATCCCCGTGTCAGTGGACCCACACAATTCAAATCCATGTTGTTCAAGGGTCAACTGTATACTATTTCTAAAATGTTACCATCATAACGGAAATAAAAGATATGAAAATCCATATAGCAAAGCTGTGGATCTCTGAGAGTGGGTCTGGGACTCGTCATTTGAGAAACACGGGTTTGCTGGACAGAACAGGTTTCCTTTCGCCATAGGTCTTTAAAATGGTATGCGGAGGAGGGTTGGGCGATCTGTTTCCTTCTAACAGTGGTGCTGTGACTCAGAAACGGGCTTACTTCCACTTCTGTCTTGTGGGGAGAGCCTTTGGCATCAAACTTCCCAGCATTTCCAAGTCGAACTTCCAGTGGACAGACATCGGCAGGACTGCCCCTCTTACCTGCCTAGGGCTTTGAAATTGCAGCCAAGTCACTTGCTTGTGTCTTTCTCGTTGCTTCAGGACCTTTGTGAGAAGATACGGTTTTACCTGTGCTGCCCGTGATAAAGAGATGCCTTTCCCCCCAGATAGCATACACCATATGGAAAACTGTATTTGTCTTTTATTCAGTTATTTCTGCTACCAGGGCCTCCATCTCGCTATTTTGAAAGTGCCACAATAGTTCATGAGAGGAGGTCCCCTTCTTCTTTTGAAGGCGGCCCCTGGCCTGCGATGCTTGATGGAAATCAGCCTCTCACTGAGTCATGTGCATTTTGGCCCAATTTCCTGATAAAAAGTGAGTCAGAGGGGCGGTCCTAAGACCCCGATGTTAAGAACAGCTGCCCCGTGCAAGTCTGAGAAGACAACACTGCCTTGCACAGGCGAGCTGGTGTCCCCCTGCAGGGTGGGCGGTCCAGGCGTCCCTTGTGGAGCGTTTACCAAACGTCAGCCCACAGACTCGTGACAACTGTACAGTAATGCGATCATCCCGACGTGTTGTGCGGTCCTAGCTGCCTATTGATCAGAGCCGAGAGAGAAAGCTTTGTGCCTGCTTAGCACAGGGAACCTGGGGCTCAACTTCATGGGCTTTGAAAAGTACACAAAGCATGTCGACAGGAGAGTGTGACAAATGACACGATGTTGACACCAGACTTCTGACTAAATGTCGGTCTAGACCCCAGTTGAAATTCAACAGCCCTCCTCGCAGCCCCACAGTAAGCTGCCCTCTCCTCCTTGGTCTTTTTCTAGCAAGATGGGATCACAGGTTGGAGCTTGTAGATGGTTTCCTTCGTGGGTAGTGAAGGTGCGCGCGGTCCGGTGTGTCTGATCATTTCCTGTCTGCGCTGCGCCCAGAAAACAGCCGGTCTGGTGTCTCAGCTCAGATGCTCACCCTGAGAGATTTCTAGTTTAAAAAAAGCTCTCTCAACTAAAGAAATAAAACCCCAAATGTATGATTATTCTTAGAGTCTTGACAGCTGTCCTCTGGTCTCCCCAGTGCTGATTCAGGCCTTCCGGCCACTGAACACAAAGGGACTCGCTGACAAAGGGTGGCCCTGCCCCGCCTCCTCCCCTCGTTTGCTGAGCGCCTACTGTGGGCGCCGGCTGTAGGTTTCACCTGCTCATCTCATCTGTTAACTGGGTGGGCACCATATCTCCATTTTATTAGATGGAACCTTACAAAGTTGCCAATAAAAATTTCATAAGGTTCCACCTAATACTGATAAGGAAAGGTACCTGGTGACCCCAGGGTTACCTGCCAGCCCATGCGGAGCTTGGCCTGTCAGGGGCCATAGCCCATGGTTTGGGGGCATGGTGGCAAGCCCACAGCCTTTGGATGGAGCTTGACCCTCCTAGCTAGCTGTCTTATTTGACCATCTCAGGAAGGTCTGTCTTTCTTTTAATCCACTTTATATATGGTAGTAGGTATCTGCTAATCCCAAACTCCTAATTTACCCCCCACCTCTCCCCTTTTTTGACCGTAAGTTTGTTTTTGATGTATGTTCATCTGTTTTGTTTTTGTAAATAAGTTCTTTTGTATCATTTTTTAGATTCCACATACAAGTGACATCATATGATATTTGTCTTTCTCTGTCTGACTCACTTCACTTAATATGACAATCTCTAGGTCTATTCATGTTGCTACAAATGGCATTATTTCTTTCTTCTTCGTGGCCGAGTAGTATTCCATCCTATATAGATACCACATCTTCTTTATCCAGTTATTTGTCACTGGCATTTAGGTTGTTTCAGTGTCTTGGCTGTTGTGAATAGTGCTGCTGTGAACATTGGGGTGCATGCATCTTTTTTTATTGAAGTGTAGTTGATTTACAATGTTTTGTTAGTTGGTCAGGTGTATAGCAAAGTGATTCAGTTGTACATGTATACTTTTTTAGATTCTTTTCCATCATAGGCTATTACAAGATGTTGAATATAGTTCCCTTGCTGCACAGTAGGGCCTTGTTGTTTATCTACTCTGTACATAGTAGTTAGTATCTGCCAATCCCAAACTCCCAATTTATCCCTCCCACCCCCATTCCCACCCCAGTAACCATAATTTTGTTTTGTATGTCTGTGAGTCTCTTTCTGTTTGTAAATAAGTTTGTTTGTGTCACTTTTTAAGATTCCACATATAAGTGATATCACATGATATTTGTCTTTTTGTATCTAATTTACTTCACTTAGTATGATGATCTCTAGGTCCATGTTATTTTTCTTACTTGAAATGTTGCCAATATTAAAAAATTAGAAGGTGTCAGATTTTTTAAAAGTCAGATATCAAGCTTCTCTTGAAAAATCAGAATTGGTCACAGCCTCTTGAGGACTGAATGTTTGTGCCCCCCAGATTTATATACTGAAGTCCGAGTCCCCAGTGTGATGATACTTGGAAGTGGGGCCTTTGAGAGGTGATGAGGGTTAGACGAAGTTGTAAGAGTGGGGCCCCCATCATGGGATTGATGCCCTTAGAAGAAGAGCAAGAGACACCAGAGAGCTCTCTTTCGGCCATGTGAGGGCACAGTGGAAAGGCACTATCTGTGAGCCAGGAAGACAGCCTTCACCCAGAACCGAATCTGCTGGCGCCTTGATCTTGGACTTCCAGCCTCCAGAACTGTGAGAAATAAATGTCTGCTGCTGAAGCCGCCCTGTCTGTGGTATTTTGTTATGGCAGCCGGGGCAGACAGATACTCACTCCGTTCCCACTCGACCACACTTGGCTACAAACAGTGCTGCCCAGTCCCTGCTGCGCCCCCAACTTTGCTGTCTCCTGGACACTGAGCTGAGCCTTCCCTGCCGTTTGCCGCTGGCGTTTGGCTGTCTTTCTCCCATACTCACTCATACTACCTGCCTGGAGCCAGGGGAGACTTGAATTTGCAGTCCTGGCTCTTACCTGCTGCTCAGCCAGCCTCTCTCTGTCTTGGCTTTGGATGTGCGGTACCCAAGGTGCATTGCTCACACTCTGCTCCGGTGTGTGTTCTGCCAGCTCATCCACTGCTGAACATCAGTCAAGGTGGTTCCTTTCCGGGGTTGGGGTGGGAGAGGCAAGGCGGGCAGGGGATTAAACCTAGTGGGCGGAATTTTCTCATTTTTCTTCACAAATGTTCTTAAACTTTCTGGCTTGTACAGCCTGGGGTCCAGTATTCAGTGGCACCTGCTTTTACACACTCTGCTCTATTTTATTTTTTCTGTTTAATGTGTTAGTATTTCACTGTGTTCTGCAAGGGGCATCGTGACTTCCAAGTCCTCTGCCATCTGCACAAACCTGAGAGTTGAAGAATCAGCAGGTTGAATTTTTTTCTCCAAATCTCTCCGCCTCCCGTTGCCTTCCTTGCTGCTGCCGGCAGCAGTCGGAATTAGAAAGTAGGACAGTAGGAAGTGGGCCATTTCTTTTCCATTTTGGACTCTGTGTATCAGTCTGGCCCACGTGGGGACCGGAGCCTGCCCCCCAAGAATGGTGAGCAGACAAACAACGCCCCCTAATGCCCTCCTCCTTTGGGGGCCCCGTGTCACTGGCATCCATGGTGTTTCGGGGGGAAAGACGGACACTGAGAGGTGACACGTGGCAGACGTGAGCAGATACTGAGGGAAGTCTCAAGTGCTCCTTTGAAAGTGTGCTAATGAAGGGAGGCCAGGATTCCAAGCACTCACCCCGCGGAACTGGACCGCGCAGCGGTGAAGCCTGAAGTGATTTGTTGTGCTGTCGTTTAGCACGTTATAGAAACGTTTTTCTGCAGAGTAATTCATCCCTGGGAAATGCATCGTGTTCTGCTGCCCTGTGAGGGGAGAGGAAGCGGTCCGGGGTGGGGGGAAGCCGGAGTGATGTAGGTCACAGCACAAATTCCCAACCGGATTCTCAGCAGAAAACATGGTCGATCTTTTTCCCACTCCCCACCTCCATCTGCTGCCACGTTTACTCTTAAAATCGTTAAATATAGTTTTATGCTGAAATAGGAGCTACCATGTCCTCCCAGTTAGCGGGAGTTTGGCTCGGGGTTGAAACGCTCCAACCTGTGCACCACCAGGGATCACCTGAACCCAGGCTGACCCTGCTTCACACACAAATGGAGTCACAGAGGTCCTTCCTGGGACCTAGGACTCACGTTGCTTCTGCAGACTGGCCCAAACCTTCCAGGCTCCGCAGGCATCAGCAGCGCCCGGAGGCCAGAAAGGAGTGCAGACCCTCTTCAAGAAGTCTCAGTCGTGTGGCCAGACTGGCAGACTGGTTAGGTGTGGGCCACGCCGCGAAACAAAATACAAGTGCAGATACCTTCTGATGGGATGCATGTGCCCCAGGCTGGCACCTTCCCCACTGCTCCCTCTTGCACTGCCCCCCGGGCCTGCCTCACTGAGGTCCGTCAGCGGCCTGGCCCTCGAAGGCAGGTCAGTTTGAGACCCCTGGTATCCACGTGGAAAGCATGGGGGTTTGGGAGTCAGCTCTGCCACGAAAGAGGAGGGAGATCTCTGGCAAGGATCCAGCCTCTCTGAGTCTCAGTTGCCTCACGTGTAAAGAGAAATACTGACATCGCTGATCTGCTGGGATGTTAGGTGAGGATTCTGTATGAGAGCTGGACACAGCGTGTCTCCGTGTGAGCTGCTGTTAGTAATGAGACTCATGAGAAAGGTGAGGAAAGAATCCCCATGAAACCCCCACAGACATCTCTCTGTCTCTCCATCCATCCATCCATCCATGTCTGCAGGTGAAAAGTTTGAGGCCTAGGAAATGTAAGTGATTTGCCTAAGGTCATTGTGAGAGAAAGTTGCAGGCCAGGGCAAGAGTCTACTGCACTGCCTGCCCTGAGACACAGGGACACTGAGGGTTCAGCACATAGTAGGTGCTCATGAAGCACTAATTTATAACATGAATTATTCCGAAAATCAGCCTTTCCCTCCCTCCTTCCCCCATGGGAACATCTCAGTCCTGATACAGTGACTCAGGGCCTACCCGCGGGGAAACTGGGTGCAACAGCTGGGCTCTGGCTTTTCTGGGAGCCCGAGAGCTCAGCCGGGCCCAGATGGCCGCACTGGCCGCTAGGGGCCAGGCCTCTCCCACAGGAGAACGCCCCACTCCTCAGAAGCTCGTTACCCGGAGGCCCCTCTCTGGGGGGACCTGCCGCCCTGTCACCTGGAGAGATGACATGTAAAATGCCACTTAATCACTTCCATCTGCTGGCCAGGCTATTTCTGGGGCTGTGTTAAGGGATGCAGGGAAAGTGCAGTCCCCAGGGTACCGGCCCTCCACGTCCGCAGGGCTCCTGCCCACGGAGATCAGAATGAATCGCCCTTTCTGCAAATGATGAGGGCGACAGCTACGCCGCTCATACTCAGGTGGCCTCCCTGTCCCCTAGGCGTCCAGTAATCACAGTAATCAGGTTCCATTCCTGCCATTTCTTTCTGTTTGGTGCGGAGGGGGCAGAGATCAGCTCCATGAAGAGGAAGAAGAGGACGACGGTGCAGCTTTTACAAGTCCCAGAAAAAGTGGCAGAATGGAGCATCTCCAGGGCAGCACCTCTGCTGAGCAGATACACGGAAAGGCCCCCGTCTAAGGGGCTTGTGTCCGGCAAACATCTCTTTCATCCGGTCAGTATTACCGAGCACCTGCTAAAGGACTCAGCAAGCACTGGAGATATAACAGAGAACATAACAGAAAAAAAGAGGGAAAACCTCCACCTTTATGGAGTAGAGGAGATGGAAAATGGACAAATAAACATATAATACACTGCCAAACAAGGAAGTCTTTGAAGAATATTAATGCAGAATTAGAGGCTAGAAAGCCGCAGAGTCACATGGGTGGTGTTTTCACCAAATAGTAAGGAAGGGCTTCTCTGAAGGTAGACTTTGTGAATTTCTGGGGGAAAAGTGTCAGATAGAGGGAACAGTTGGTGCAGAGGCCCTGAGGCAGGAGTATGCTTGGTGTGTCAAATAGGGCCAGTGTGGCCAGAATAGAGAAAGCAGGAGAATGAGACTGGAGAGGTTGCCAAGGCCAGATCATACAGGGCCTTGGAGGCTGTAACGGTGACTTGGGGGTTTACTCCAAGTGGGTTGGGAAATCACGGAAGGACTGGAAGCAGGAGTGTGATATGACCTGGCTTACATTTTTAAACCCTCACTCAGGATGTCCTGCAGAGAATGGATTTGGAGAAGGCTGGGTCAGGAGGCTTTTGTAGAGTTGGTGGCTCGGCCAGAGTGATGAGAAGGGCAGCGTGAGGGGTGATCGGACCCCAGACAGATTTGAGGACTGGTTGTTGGGTGTGAAAGAAGAGACCTTTCATGACATACCTGGCGTCCTTGCCAGACCAGGCGGACTTGGAGATGTGCCAGATCATTCAACAGAGACAGCCTCCGTGTTCAAGTCACAAACGCCTGTGTAGCGCCTTCTCCACACAGGCCCCTCGGCTTGCAGGGAGGTGGCGGGGGTATCATTACACGGATGACCAGACGTGGCCCCAGCCCTCGGGGTCCACAGGTGTGTAGGACATGCTGTCATCACAAGGCAGCGTTTGTTTCCTTTGTTCCCGCCCTTATGCACTAGGAATTTGTAGAGCACCTAGGTATGTGTCATGTGTCTGCCTGGTTTGTGGCCCAGCTGTGTGGCCTTAGGCAGTGGGCTTCAGCTCTCCCAGGCCTCAGGGTCTTCATCTGGACAATGGAGATTGACATATCCCCTCACAGGGTGGCTGCGATGCTTCCACGAGTGCGTGTGCCGAGCTCTTAGAGCTGCACCTCGCACGTAGTAAGCTCTGTATGTGTGTGACTATTTTTTTACCAGCAGAACGGGAGCACGGGAAACGGGGAGTCTGGGGAGCAGACGTTTTGGAGGAAGTGATAAAATCATGGTATTAAAAAAAAACTGAAACACTCCCGAAAGATGTAAGGAGAAGTAAACATCACACCCCATTCTGATGTGCCTTGTGCCCCCCACCCTTGTGATCACTGTCAAGTTTCTTATGTAACTTTTCAGAAATCGTCAGTCCTTATGTAAGCCAGTGCCAGGCTCTACCCGGCGTTCTGTAGCTTGCCTTTTTAATTTAATAAAGCTGGCTTGTTCCTTTTGAAAGCTACAGAGTATTCACTGCAATAGCTGTTTCATAATTTATTTCACCATTGCTCCATTTGAACATTTAAGAGGTTTCCAGATTCTTCTCCCTCAAACAGTATTGCCAGGCATATTTCAAATAACTGTATGCTTTGGCAGGTAGACCCATAGGATTGACTTTTTTAGAAGTGATTCTGGCTTAGTGGGCAGGTGCATTTTAAAATTTTGACAGATATCACTAACCCCAACCCTCTCATACCAATTTGATGTGTCCCATTTTGATAGGCACAAAGGGTGAGATGGTCTGTCCAGGTGTGCAGGACAGCTGCAGAGCTCAAGGAGCCCCCACTGTGGCAGAGAACAGGGCACTTGCCCCTGTGGTTAGGACGCCCTGGAAAGCAGGGCTGGGAGCTGGGGATAGGTCTTGAGGGAGTTTCCATCTTGGTCTCTGGGGAAAGGAGCCCTCACAGGTCTCTGAGCTCTGGTCCCTACTTTCTGAGGGTCACTGTGGCAGCTGGAGGGAGTGAGTGGTGAGAAGATGGGGCAGGGTGCTTTCACAGGAGCCCAGAAAAAGGGTGAGAGGGCCTGAACCAGGTAATGCCAAGGTTTTGAGGCTGAATGTCTGGGCAAATGATGGTCAAGGAGACAGAAAACAGAGGGGAAACTGGCTTGGGAGCAGACAAGGTGAAAATGAGGCATTGAGTTTAGAACCAGTCTCTGTGAGGTCCTGAAGGCGGGAGAGAGATGTGAAGTTCTCCTAGGATGGCAGCCTCTGGGCTTGGCATCAGGTGTGAATTCCTGCCTGGGTTTCTCAGGAAACGTATGTTTTTCCAGATCTCAAGAAAAATCTGTCAGGAAATCAGGAACAAGTATGATAATTCTCCTCTGAAAATCAGAATGTAACAATCAACATCCCTGGTTTGAAGGAATCCACACTGCCGAGGCAAAAATGAGAGCAGGAATTGCCACGTGTGGAGTTGGAGGTGAAGGTCGATGGTTCCAGGAACCAGTACCAGAGCTTGTGGGAGAGGAATGGTCACGATCTCATTAGTCAGTCTTGCTTTTAGCTGATGCCTTGTCTTAAGTAATATGTTCACAGCTCTTCTGCAAACAATGAGTCATTTTTGCAAATAAAATAAATACTAATAAGTTTATGTGCAGAGTATACTCGATACGAGTGGCATTCCAAGAAGTAGGTTTTGAAAGCACAGAAAGTCCTTAATTTGGCGATTTTGACACAGGTTCTGTGTGGCACTGTCAACGTTGGCAGGAGATGCGCACATTGCACTGTTATCCAAACAGGACCCAGTTGTGTTCACTAGCGTTTACCAGCATTTGAATATCTGCTCTCGGCTATGATTCTTTGTGAAATATCACTGAATTAATATTTCTTATTTATTAAGCCAATCACTTTAGAGTTCCAAGGAATAGATAGTTTGAAGAATGTTGGGACTATTTTAAGAATAATATGATTTGGGGAATTCCCCAGAACGTCCAGGAATTCTGACTTCTCGCTCTCAGATGCCAGAGTCCTCTCTTGCAGGATTTCAGAAACACTCCTTGGGGGAAAGTTTCCCAGTACAAACTTAGGAATGGGTATCACAGAGGTGGGAAAAGGAGCTCAGGGAGACAGGGAGAGCAAGAGGAGGTACAGGGTGGAAGCTGGGACAGGGCAGGCCAGGTGGAGCCGGCAGAGCAGAGGGAGGGGAAACTCGGAGAAAGCTGGGTCAGGGTTGTGAGGGGAGAGAGCATTTCCCAAAGAAGGCTTCCTCTGCGTGGAAGAGCTGCCAAATTAACACCTAGTCCCAGAGCAGTAAGAATAGCAAGCTGTCCTCCTTCCTCTCTGCCAAGTTGGCTGGGGAGCTTGCAGCAGGTGGCGCAGCACAACTGTGGTGGCATCCCTGCCACCCGCGTTGGGGGAGGGTGCTGCGAACAGGTCGTCGAGGGCCCCACCCAGCCTGGGGGGCGGGGGAGGAGCAGTTAGCTCCGCAGCCCTGTTTAGACATGCATGCCTTTGACAGGCAGGCCTCTGCAGGAACCAGATTTGGGGCCTGGCAGCTGTCCGAGGTCCTGGAGGACTGTTGGCCTTGTCTTGCAGGATGGGGCAGTTTGCTCTGAGGTGGGGCACTTCACACAGTTCAGAGCTTCCACCCAGGGAGTCGGCTCTGGAGGCTGTGGGGCCAGTACTGGCCCCCTTTCAGGACCCACTGGGTCCTGGAATAACTCAGATCGGATGGAAGCCATTTGGGCTCACTGAATCTTTGACCCCTTTTCTGACGTGTTAGTGCTTTGTTTTGATTCAATACGGCGGAGCACTGATGTCTCACCCCCAGCTCCAAGGGGACCGTGAACAGACTTGTATAAATTATAGAAGTCTTTTTCTCATTGCAGCCTCTGTTATTGTCTCATCTTCCACCTCTTACCTTGTCATTATTAATCAGATGATTATTTTGGAGAGGAGGCAGCTCACCGCCAGGACTGACATCCCAGCTGGGACAGGTGTGCCCTGGTGGGAGGCCCCCTCCTGACTTGTTTCTGTGATCTTTCAGCATCTTGCTTTTTGATGTTTGGCACCTTCCCAGCATCCAGGATCAACAGAGCAGACAAACACCCCAAATTTATCCCTGTGGCCTGGGGGACTGTGGCAAACTCGGGTCCATGCAGGTCGTGTAAATAAATAAAGCCAGGGAGTTGTGACTATAGGGCGGGGTCTGGCGCGGAGCTCAGAGACGCCATCGAAGAGAGTCGGCTACGCTCACCCTAGTCGATTATCATTGTATGAGGCTGCAGGTTGCCGATCTGTGAAGTTTCTAAGAGAAGACAGAAACCCATATCTTGATATAAAGTCAAGATTTTAAAACTAATTTGTCTGTGGGCCAAACATCTGTGGGCTGCACGTGGCCTACTGTATATCAAACACCCTCTAGAGCCAAATGGGCCTACGTTCAGTGAATCTGTTTAACACCTGAAGAAACGCAGGGCGGAAGTAGGCAGTGACCCACTCAATCCCAGAGGACAATGACAACAAGATAACGGCCAGGGCAGCTCTCACCCCGGGCCCTCAGGACACAGCAACCTCCGCAGTTCTGACTAAGGTCCCCTTAACAGTGTGGGCCTGATGAGTAACGGGCCCACCAGAACAGGCCACAGGCAGTAGGTGTCCGCTTAGCATCAAAGCGCGGCCCGTCAGCCCTGCCCGCTCCCTCTGTGTGGAAGGTACTGTATTTCCAGAGACAGGCCCCGTGACCAGCCAGATGTTCGGCCTCCGGGCAAAGTGCCTGCCGGAGTCTCCCATGTCTTCTCTGTGGTGGTTCTTTTGTTTCTGGCTGTCTCTGTGTAACCATGGGCAGTGCCTGTTTACCTGTAAAAAGGATGCAGCCACTAATTATGTGGTTTTTTTCTTAGCAGCTCAGCAAGAAGAAATGGGTCTTCGGAGGGCAGTTGTGTCTATTCCAGGGAACTGGTCACAAGTTACTAGGGTTGAAAAGGAAGTGTGGTATTCTCACCTGTTAGGTTCAAGAAACAAATTCTGTTCATGGGTACAGTTTACCTGAAGGGGTTTCTTGCAGAATAGCTGTCATGGGACTTTTTATTATGATTTCATTGGTGTTGCTTCTTTTTCCTCACTCACTGCCCCTGCCCTCCTAAACCCCATTGGGTTTCCTTGCACCTCTAACCCCATGGTTCTCAACTGGAGGCAGTATCGCCTTCCTCCCAGTCCCAGGGACATTTTTGGCTGTCACAGCTCTGCTGGGGGGAGGGGCAGTGCTACTAGAACCCAGCGGGGGGAGGCCAGGGACGCTGCTCAGTGCCCCACAGCGCACAGGACAGCCGCCCACAGCAGAGAGCCACCTGACCCAAATGTCAGTCGTGCCAAGGCTGAGAAACCCTGATCCAGCCCAAGAAGCTGGTCCATCATTGGATCTTATTTACCCAGCTGCAAACCCCTGTGGTTCCATGGCCAAGAAAGAGATAAGGAAGAGACACCAGGTGTTCAGCCAGAAGCTGTTCTTTCATTAAGTCCTCACATGTGCCCTCTGAGGCTGGTGCTACTGTTCCCTTTATTCAGAGGAGGAGACTGAATCTCTGACAGTGACATGGCCCGCCATCATCTCACAGCTGGATGTGGTGGGCTGGGGAGTGTAAGCTGAGTTCATATGGTTTGACAGCCTCTACTCTGTGTCACCATTACATCAAAATGAAGCACGTGCTAGAGTATTTGTAAATATCTTCTAATTGGCTGTTTCCAAGTTTGGGATTCTAATTGTGGGTCTTCCACACCCCTAGGAAAGGAAGCCTGGCTTCATCACATTCATCTTTGGCCACCTGCCTTTCCTCTGCAGGGTCTCTGGTGTGGACTGCAGCCACTGGTTGAATCCTGTTCCCACTGCGGCCTCTTTACTATACAGCTGCCACAGGGGCCACTGCTTGGCGCTGTCCAAGGTCCTACCCAGCTCCCTCTCTTTGGGGT
The DNA here is from genome assembly GCF_009834535.1 of Camelus ferus. Taxonomy (NCBI): domain Eukaryota; kingdom Metazoa; phylum Chordata; class Mammalia; order Artiodactyla; family Camelidae; genus Camelus; species Camelus ferus. The sequence continues at coordinate 27,937,012 of NC_045713.1, read as the reverse complement.
TAACTCCCAAAGTAAATGTTGCGGGAAGGAATGGAAAACAGGGCTGAGGCGGGTTCAGGAACTCACGAGGGCTTTGGCCCAGCTGAGAAAAGCGGTCTTAGATGCCTGCTCCTCATGCACTTCCCACTCCTCCCCTTCCGATCTGGTTTGCTCACAAGCCTCGGCCCCTTTCTTGTTCTTCGTTAATCCAATACACCCAGGATGTTTTAACCGGACCAGAAAGGAGAACCGAGGTCCTGCTTGGGCCCTGGGAACACTCTCCTTTGAACACACCATCTGCTGGCTTGGTGAGCGTCACTCAGAAGGTAAAGCAGGTCACGGACTGCTGAGTAAGAATAGGATTCCTTGTTTTTATTTTTCTTTTTCACACATGAAAACTTGCCGTGACAGAGTTGTGGATGTTTTTCTCACTAGCTTGCTCTAGAAAGGCAGGTTGAGAAATTACTAATGCGACAGGAAACGAGGCATTCTGTCAGAGTTGGGATGTGGCTTGTTTTATGACTTTCACATTAAAGGTACGCGCTAATGCCGCACCATTAAGAGAAAGAGCTGCAGTCACACAGCTCTGGGTTCCACTCTAGGCCATGCTGTTTACTAGCTCAGTTATCTTGGACTAGACCCTGTAAGGACTTTGTGCCTCGATTTCTCCATCTGTAAAATGGGACCTATAATAGAACCTACCTCAGAAGGCAGGTTCAGAGCTTTAACAAGGCTATGCTGAAACACTTACACCAGACGCTTACTGGCTTAGCTGTAGCTGCAGGAATAAAACGATTGCTTCTGTTGTTAACAGGAATATACACAGCTCATTTCTGGGCTCCCTAGGATCAGAGCGGACTTTGGAGCTGTGGCATTTCCAAGGCATGAGGACCAGAGGAACACACAGCAAGCACACTCACTGAGGGTGTGTTTGGAGGCAGTATAGATTTCTCTGTGACTCTCCCAGCCATGCTCACTCTCTTTCTTCCCAAGTATCAGTCAAGTTGATCTGGGAGGCTAAGGCTTTGCGATTATAAAGATGGCAGCCCCGTGGCCAAGCCCTACATTGCTGAGCCCAGTGACCAGGCAGCAAAGTGCCAGACTCCCCTAAAATAGCACACCTTCTAGTCACTCCCAGTAACTGCTCAGTGTGAAGGACAGACTCCGTGATGACAGGTAAGCCAGTGCTCCGTTACTGAGTCCTCACAGGGCGTGAACGGCAGCGCGGTGTCTAAGTGAAAGACCAAGACTTAGAGTCACATGGCCCTGGGTTCGGTGTCACTTGCACCACCTCATGGCCTGTGACCTCGGCCTCGCTGTGCCTCAGTGTCCCCAGCTGTAAAATGGGGCCAGTAGCACAGCCCTTGCCGACTTGCTGAGAGGTTACGTGAAACGTTACCTAGTAGGAGCTTGTCCGCAGGGAGCTGTTTGAGCTACAGTCACATTTCACTTACTTCTTTGTTCAGACTCTCACTCAGTCTCAAAATGATTTGAGTTGGCAGCTTCGAGTTTATTAGAATTACTTGTCCTATTTCATGTCTTTTATTTTTAAACATTGGAGCCTCTGAAAATTCAGTTTGGAGCATGGGAAGCAGATTAAGTTATTTTAGGCACAATAACTTCCATCCAATTTAGGCTTAGTTAAAAAATAATAGTAATACAAGTTCTCTAATCAGGGGGAAGACCACAACACACAAGAAGTTGACTGCTGTTTGCAGACTGAAGTATTCTGTTCTGCTAAACTATCATCGATCTCAATAACAGCTTTCTTCTCAGTGGGTCAGACGCTTTCACAGTGTTCTGCAGTTCCCCCCACACTCTTTTCAAATGATATCTCTTGGTGGTAGCTGAGAATGGTTACTTAACTGGATGATGTATCAGTTACCTACTGCCAGATTAATGCTATGTAACAAACAGACCGGACACCTTGGTGGCATACATTAATAACATGTCCCTCACACATTGGGTGATGGGCTAGGAGGCTCAGCTGATCTTGGCTGCATTTGCTTCCTTATCTGGGGGATCAACTCACTGTCAGTTGGTCCAGGATGGCCTTGACTGGAATAATGGGACAGCTGGAACCAGCAGGCCAGCCTGGGAATATATGGCAGAGGGTGAGAACAGGGAAAGCCCAATCATGGCAGCACCTTCCAAGCTCTGAGTGTGTCACGTTTGCTAACATCCTATGTTGGGCTGAGGGAAGTCCCACAGCGAAGAGACCAGAATCAGAGGGGGAGGTCTCTGCAAAGTCGCAGTCAAAAGACAAGACACAGAGAGGGTGAATCATTGGGGCCATTGGTGCAACTTCCACAGATGAATAACTTGTTCTAGGTAGAAGGGGAAAGAGCATAGGGGAGGCAGACCTGGAAGGTTCTACTGGTACTATTTCAACCAGTAAGAAGATGGAAGGGAGACTGGTGATGAGAGCGGGCTCAGAGAGGGGTCGTTCCACTGCATTTTGGAAAAGGGCGGAGTTAGCACCTTAATATATGGACCAGAGTCCTGTTTGCCTTGACTTTTTAAGAAACTCATTTTTTAAATTAGCATACAGTAAAATTGACTTTTTCTGTATGTGTGTGTTCTATGAATTTTAACACATGCATCGATTTGAGTATCCACCATCCCAGTCAGGATGTAAAACAGTTTCATCACTCCAAAAAGCCGTCTTGTGTTGTCCCCCCTCATGGCCACATGCTCACCTATCCCTAAGCCCTGGCAACCACAGCTCTGGTCTCATCACTATAGTTTTGTCTTAAGGAGAATGTCATCTAAATAGAATAATACAGTAACTAACCCCTTGAGACTGGAGTCTCTCACTTATCACAGCTCCTTTGAGATTCACCCAGGCTGGCGGGTATATCAGTATCTGGTCCTTTTTCTTACCGAGTAGTATTCCATCACGCGGATATCCCACGGTTCGTTTATCCATTCACAGAAGACATCTGTGTTGCTTCTAGTTGTTGACAGCTTTGAATGGAGCTAACATAAACACTCGTGTGCAGCTTTTTGTGTGAATTAAAGTTTTGATTTCTCTTGGGTAAATACCTAAGCATGGGGTGACTGGGTCATATGGAGTCAAAACTGCCCCACTGTGTCTCGGGGTGGCTGTGCCATTGTGCGTTGCCACAATCAACGTGTGAGAGTGTCAGATGCTCTGCAGCTTCATCGGAGTTTGGCACTGTCCCAGTGTTTATTTTAGCCATTTAAAAGGATGCATCACAGTGTCTCATTGTGGTCTTCCTCAGCATTTCCCTGGTGGTACTGAGCATCTCTTCACGTACATATTTTTCTCTGCTGTATTCTCTCTGGGGAAGTGTCTGTTCCAGTCTTGTGCCCATTTTTTAAAAGTATAGTTGATTTATATGATATGTATACTGTTATGTTTTATTAGTTTCAGGTGTACAACATAGCAATTTGATATTTTTATAGATTATACTCCATTAAAGTTACTATAAAATGTTGGTTATATTCCCTGCACCGTATGTTACATCCTTGTATCTTATGTATTTTATACCTAGTAGTTGGCCCCGCCAGACAGGGATGTGGGGCCCTCTCCTGATGCCCATCCCCTTGTGTGCTTCGCTCACAAGTGCCTCAGCTGACTCGCTGTATGGACGTGTGTGTCTCACCCCCTCCAGTGTAAACGTCCAGAGGGCAGGACCCCCGCCTTCCCCTTTTATCTCAGCTGTGGAGCACAGGGCTGGGCAGTGGCAGGTGCTCAATGAATAGTTATTATAGTGAACCAAAAGCTGCTTTCTGGTTCCGTCTTTGAATTAGCTTACGCTGAAAAGAAGTTCTCATTAGCTCATGTAACTGTAAAGCCCAGGGGTTGTGCTGGATTCAGTGGCTGGATCCAGTGGTTCAAATAATGTCAGCTGGACTCCGTTTTGGCTTCATTCCCTGGGGAGCAGGGAGCTCCCCAGGCCGGGTGTGTGGTCCATTTAAGGAGACTTGTCTGATGAACCTGAAGGGCTCGTGTTTGGGACACTGCCTCTGTTTTCTTTTTCTTTACTTTTCTCTCTCTTCTCTCTTTTTTTTTTTTTTTTCCCTCAAATTACTATAGCAGAGATAGGGCTAATCACCAGTCAACCCAAATCCTGCAATATTGTCTCCTCCCAGACTGACCCCTGAACACAGCCAGCATTACGCGTTCAGCCGCGGCACCCGGCGCGCCAGGCCTTGTGTTACGCATATAGGCAGCGCTCATTTAACCTGCAGTTCTAAGTGGCAGGGCGGGGGAACCTACTGCTGTTCCCGTTTTGCGGATGAGGAAGTTGAGGCCTAGAGTGGTTGAAGGACTACCCGAGGATCACACAACTGGCACGTTTCAGAATTGCCCTGAACTTAGGTGTGACTCCTAAGTTTGTGTTGTTTGAAGGCAAAGTGTTGGGAGAGTGGACTTTGGGCCCAGGCAGATTGTGATTCCTGGTCTCTCTGACTCTGAGGCCTTCCATGCATGGAAGCTCTCTACTCTCATTGCTTTTTACAGAAATAAATTATTAGCCAAATGGAGAAATGAGGTCAAGGCATCCAGTAAGATATCTGGACCCAAGAGAGGCACTCAGAATGCTAAACATCTGTCTCTAGAGGTCCCAGACGCATGACATGTGTCATGAGGGACTCTGGTTTGTAAAATTTCAGAAACCCTCTTGGAACTAGCTATAGCTGAGAAGAAGTACTTATTAGCTCACGTAGCTGTAAAGCCCAGGGGTAGTGGTGGCTTCAGTGGCTGGACCCAGTGGCTCAGATAATATCAGGAGGACCCTGTGTTGGCTTCATTTTCAAGCAGATTTTCTCTGTCTGGTGGAAGATGGCCCCTGACAGCTACAGGCCCTTGCAGACCTTAGAGATGCAGGTCCTGAAGGATAAACATCCTGTTCACTGGCTCCTGCCAAAGTCCTAGGGCGGATTCCGATTGGCCGAGCTTCAGGTCGATGGCTCATCTCCAAGCCAATGACTGTGGCCCAGGGAATGGAGTCCCTTGATTTGCTGAATCTGGGAAAAAGGGGAGGGGCATTCAGCCGCCTCAACTCATGGACTGAGCATGGTTGTTACAGAAGGAGGGGGGCAGTTCCCTGAAAGCGGAGAAGGTGGGTAGGTGAACACATGTCCGTTCTGTAGGTCCGTTGTAAAGCCACAGTCAGCTACCGTGGTAAACTTTTGTGTAAGAAGCTTGTGACGCCTCTGGGCCAGCCTTCCACACCCACTGAGCCGCACGATCACACGTCTATGCAGGAGTCTTCCTAGTGGAGTGGGAAGTGGGCCTTAAGGCTCCCAGCGGCCTCAGCTATCTTTAGACACACTCCCAGCCGTGTTCGGTAGGGCAGTCTAATTGTAAAGTATCCACCAGGACGGATTAATGCATTTGGGGGTCGCAGGGTTTGTAGGGTGGATTGGGGCTGTAGAGTGGATTTCCCAGGCCTCTCTGCTGCTGTTTCCTCCCAGCCCATGGGGTGGAGGTGGGAGGGACTCTCTTCACATTCGGAGGAGGGCAGTCCAGGCTGAGAGGTCTCCTCCCGCACCACAGGAACTCTCGTGCCCCTTCGCCCTGGGCCACAAAGGTAGAATCTGGTGCCCTCTTGTTACAGATGAGGAACAGACCCAGTGAGGGAAGTGGGGGACAGGAGGGAAGGGGCTCAGGCAGGCTCACGCCGCGACTCGACCACAGAGGCCCCGCATCCAGACCCAGCTCTGACCTGTCACGTCCTGGAGCCACAGGAACTGATGTTGCTCACGTCAGCAGGGGCAAAGGCTTCCAGCAGATTTGGTTGCTGAAGCCCGTTGTGGAGAATAGGTCCACAGTCTCAGGTGTTAAAGTAAGGTTTCGTCATTTAGAGGAACACCCGGCAGGAGGGAAAGGGAAGCACGCACATCGACCAGGAACCACGACAACCTGGTTCCTTAATGCCCAGGGCGCAGCTCACTGTCATGCGCCAACACATCCTTAGACTGTCCTGTGAGCTGCTTCAGGGCCCCCAGGGACGGGTGTGCCCTGACACCCAGGCATGTCGGGGAAGGCCGGCCCTGGAGTCACGGGGCAGCAGACGTCAGAGTGCTGGAAGGGAGAGCCGATGCCCGGGAGCGCACGGGGTCCTAGGCTTGTCTGGCGAAGCTGGAAGGCCCTGCCAGTTGTGGGGACACTAAACTTCCTGTGTAGCCCTTGTCGTTTTCTGAAGAGGCTGGATCCCTCAGCGGGACCCTCAGTGGAATTCTGATGTGGGGATCGCAAGGTACAGGCAGTTCGCCCAGGATATTCCATTAAGGGACTCATTTGTTTATTTGTTTAGCAGACGTTTAATAATCAGTTGCCATTCCCTGTTCTCTGTCAGACCCTGGGATCTGTGGGTTCCTGAGAGATCCTGTTTATTTCTCCTTTCTGCCCTTGGGAGAGCTATTACTCAAATTATCTTCACTGGTAACGATAAGAAAATGAAGCCCAGAGAGGTGAAGTGACTTGCTCTGGGTCACACAGCTGGTGAACAGCAGAGCTGTGATTCCAAGGCTCAGGCTCCTGACCCTGCCAGGGCGTGCTTGGTGCCAGGGAATTCAGCAAGAACTCCTCAGTGAATGGGTCAGTGCGGGTGTGAGGGAAAGAGAGGTGTCGGGAGGGCACCAAGGTTGTTGGTGGGAGGAACCAGCAGAAGAGAGTTGCCGTTTCCAAAGTGGAGATGGTCAAGTTCCTCAGGGGAGTCAAGGGGTGGCCTTGGACGTGTTACCTTTGCTGTGCTTGTCAGACACCTGGGTGGAGCCGGCGAGTGGGCCCTGAGTCTAACAGCCTGGAGTTCAGGGTGGAGGGCTGGGCTGGGAATAGAATCTTAGCAGTCATCACACGTGGGTAGCACTTAATGCCACGAGTCTAGGGAGTGAGGATGGAGCCCTGCACATCCACCTTGTAGAGGCTGGCACCTGAGAGGGACCAGCCAAGAAGACGGAAGAGCAGCAGCAACCTGGGCGCTCCGGGAAGGATCCAGTTACAGATCACAGGGGCCTGGGCGCTCCGGGAAGGATCCAGTTACAGATCACAGGGACCTGGGCGCTCCGGGAAGGATCCAGTTACAGATGACAGGGGAGCGAGCACCAGGCAGGAGGGCAGGCGGACAGGGCCGGGGTCTTCACACCCAGAAGATCCTCTGAACTTTGTCCTGGAGGCTGTGATGAGGGCAAAGGCAGCCCTGAGCTTGAGATGCAGTCGTGTGGGTCCTGTGGCAGTGCCCCTCTGAGCCCCAGCTGTAACAGGACACTAATGTCCATCTCAGTAACAGTCCTCTGAGCCTCTTGGTCACGCTGCAGAGCTGTGGTTCCCCGTTACACCATTCAGTGCCCAGTCTTTGGCCCTTGAGAGTGCCCAGCAGTCCCCAGATGCTGCAAGGAGCACTAGGAGAGAAGAAGTGTGGTATGATGGATGAGACTGGCACAGTCTTCTTCCCATGAAGCCAATGCCTCATCGTCTCTCCATCACCCAGGCAAGGAGCACACTCTGCCTCAGCCTGGGGTCCCATCGTATTCATTCTTTTCCGAATGGTACCCTTGACTTATGAATGAAGCAGTGGTATCAACAGGGTTACGCTCTCCTGGGGCCACGTTCTACATCTTCAGCTTCCAAGCCAGTGAAGGTCTCTTCTGAAACCAGGGCCCTGGCACTGTTGTCCAGGGCAGGGTACTTCTAAGGGCAGTCTGGTGACAGGTGAGGAGCCCCGGCAGGAGCAGGAAGAAGGCCCACTGGGCAAAGGAAGGGCTGCACCTGTCTTTGAAAAGCTGGAGGAAAACCTTGAATGCCTCATGTCGCCTCTCTGAGCCTCAGTTCCTCACCTCTCAAATGGGTGTATTGCACTAGGGACCTCTGAGACCCTCTCTAGTGCCCTAAGTTACGCAGGTTTGAGGTTTGGCAGTGGATTAGATATCCTGGCTGCTTTACCAGCCTGGTGGGCTCCTTGGGGGAGGTGGCTTCAACCCCAAAGTGGCTTTACTTCCGCTGTATTGAATCAGCACCCCAAACGCTCATCCATTTGGGTCCACCTAGGGACCACCCACATGTGTGCCTTCCCAGGCGACCCTGTGGCTGACGCCGCGGATGAAGCCCAGAGGTGACAGTCAGCCTGCTTGTCAACACCGTGCTCCGGGCAGGCACTGCTGGTGGAACAGGGTTGCATCTAAAGATGAACTGACTTGTGGTTCTTATCAGACAATAACAAGAGTAATCATAGTAATGGTAGCTGTCATTCATGGAGAGCACCCCCATCTCTGAAACTCTGGGATCTGCCTTTTCTATGGGTCCTCAACCCGGTAACATCGCTACTGTTGTTGTGGCTGTTTTACAGGTGAGCCAGCAGAGGCTCCCTAGATTAAGGGAACGGCCTGAGGTTCCAAAGCAGACCCCGCTAACTCCAGAGCCCAGGCCTTCCTGGTCCCTGCTGTAGCTCCTCTTTGTAGGGTCCTCCCCAAAAGTATATGAGGGCGGTTGTGTTGCATCACGGCTAAAAGTAGCATTGGGGCTGCAGCCTGTGATGCCTGCTCCATATATAGGAAGAGGGTGGCAGAGAAATTGAACAGAGAGAAATCGCTCCTTTCATGCCTGACCTAGAAAGGCCACTACCGACAGCGCGGAAGCCACATCTTGGTTGGCCCCTTTCCAGGGAGGAGCAGTGGCCACAGCCGCCATCAGCTGCTACTCTGGGCTGGTCCCAGGCTGGCTGCTTTCCTTACTCTTTCTCAGTTCTTCTTTACAAAACGCTCGCTACTTCTCACTATGAGAGGTGACCTGGGCTTCCTGGGCGGGCCCAGCATAATCATTAAGGTTCTGAAAAGCAGAAGAGGGAGGCAGAAGAGCAGCCCGTGTTGGCATGATGTGATGAGGCAAGGACTGGTCCTGCCCTTCCTGGCTTTGGAGATGGAAGGGGCCATGAGCCAAGGAATGCAAGCGGCCTCTAGAAGCTGGAAAAGGCAAGAAAATAGATTCTCCCCTAGAAGTTCCAGAAGGAACGCAGCCTTGCCGACACTGTCACCAAACCTGGACTTGGGTTCACTCACCGATGTGCAGTAAAGCCAATCTAATGACACCAGGTCATGGTGGAAAAGTACAGTGTTTATTGCAGGGCGCCAAGCAGGGAGAATGGGCAGCTCATGCTCAAAAGACCTGACTCCTGGATCGCTTTAAGGGAGGGTTTTTAAAGGCAGTGTGAGGGAGAGGCTGCAGGGGGCATGATCGTGCACAGTTCTTGGACTGATTATTTTGAGCATCATCAGTCTTCTGTTCCAGTAGATCTGGGGTCTAAGTGCTTGCAGTCAGCAGTTTTCATCTGGTGGATGTCTGCTTCCTGTAAAACCAACTTAGGAATGTATGGCCTTTATATCCCTCAGAGACTAGGAGCTCAGTGACTGCTCTGGTGCTGGTTTATAGTCTAAATTGTTACCAGTTTCCTGGCCTGGGAGCTGTTCTTTGTTTCTACATCTTCACATTTACTCATCAGTCAGTCTCGAGCCAGCCTTTTGAGACTCAAGGGACGCCTGGGAGACTAAGGCAAAAGCCTTCTGCTTCACAGGACAGGGACATGGGGACTTGTATACAGGCTCAGTACCCCCTTTTCTTTGACATCTTCCACCCTGAGGACAAGAAAGAGAATAAGATTTTGGATAGAGAGGTTGATCATAAGCTCGGCAGAGGAACTCGGTATCCACTTCTTGGTTTGAGCCCAGTGAGGCCCATCTGGGACTTGGGACCTCCAGAACTCTCAGAGAATATGTCTGCCTTGTTTTAAGGCACTGCATGTTTGGTAACATGTCACAGCAGCCAGCGGACACTAATACAGCGCTGCTTCCCCTCTGCCCGGGGCCATGCTGTCTCCCCTGCTGGGTCCCCTTTTGAAATCGTCTACCTTCCAAGGCCCCAGTTCGGATGTCACCATCTTTGTGACTGGCCCCGTGTGCCCTTCCCTGCATCTCTGTGGCAGGTAAGGTACTTTTCACCGACAGCACCATCATTGTCTAGCCCCTACAGGAGTGTAGGGACAATCGGTGACAGTTTGTGTCTCTTCTGACCTGTGTGCCTTGAGGGCAAAGCCCTCTGGGAAATGACTCTGTCTGGCGCCTCCTGTCAGCTCTCCATCAAGTTGGCTTGAATTAGTCTCTTCTCCCTTACTCCACATGAACTCACCAGGCCAGTGTGCTCTGCCCAGGCCCCCATCTGGTCCCAGTGCACTAGGGCATCCTGCAGGAGGGCGGGGCAGCAGGCCCTGGCCTCTGCGGCACTGTCTGTGCGAGCCCTGCTCCCCAGCTGCTCCCCAGCTGGACCTGGTGGGGCTCTGGGTCAGAGGGTGGACCCGCCGTGTTCCTGGCCCTGCCCAGTTCTCTCTCAGCTCCTTGAGTCTCCAGCCAGGGTCCTGGGTGTGCATCCTGCAGGTGCTGGCATGCATTTGGGCAGCTGGGGGTTTGCAGGTGCCTGCAATGGGCCAGGTGACTGGGGAAACCACAGAAAAGATGATAGCTGAGTCCCTGCCTCCCTGGCATTTTTGGTCTGCTGGAGGCAGCAAAGAAATCGAACAGGTAATTCTAACTACAGGCAAGGGGTCAGGGGAGAGTTCTCCAAAGAAGGGACAGTTGGTCAGGTGAGGACATCTGGGCCGGCATGCCGACATGGAGCCAAGCGGGGGCTGGGGGCACAAAGGAACAGATGATGGAACGTGCTGGAACTCACCGCCACACTTGCAGCTGGCTTTTCATTGCAGCATTTTGGATTTATGTTAAATGATGTTATTTCTTGGTGACAGGGCAGGTGGAAAATCCTGGGGTCAAATTTTGACCTTTGATATGACATTTCTCATCATCATCACCTTGTTACTGTCTGCTGAGCGTCTGCAGGCCAGGCCCCTTCAGGACGCTTTGCATCAGTGTCTTTTTCGATTCTCCCCCGTGGCTGATGAGGGCTGGAGGGCAGTGCAGCCTTCGCCCCAGGGCCCAGGCCTAACGCTGGTGCCTCTGCCTTCCATGGTCTCAGCACTCTTGACCCCCGCACGTCTCCCTGAAAAGAAAACAAAGCTGCTTACGGCAGCTTGAGGCAGCCCCGGTGCCCGGCATCTGGGCATCCTGGATGCTGTTCCAGGGGCCAATGGAGTCACCTGGCAGAATCTGTTCCAGCATTTAGCTCGTAATGTGTCGGGTGATTAACAGATGGCTGATTTCTGTTTGCGTCAAGTGCTCACAAAAGACAAAGGCCCATCCCCAGTCCCTGCGCTTGGGGCCAGCGGGCCCTGCCGCCTCGGTTTTGTGCAGCCACTGATGGACGGACACAGCTGCGACCACACAGCCACAGAGTTTAGAAAAGGGGTCAGAAAACTGTGGCCTACGAGCCAAGTTCCCCCCACTTCCCGTTTTTGTAAATAAAGATTTATTGGTGCTCCCGTGTATTTACAGACCGTCTGAGTAGCTGCAATGGCGACCAGAGGGCGTGCGAAGCCTGAAATGCCTGCTGTCAGACCCTTCAGAGAGAAAGTTGGCCCACCCCTGGACTCGAATACTGGGGCCAGTGTATGTGTAGTGACACGGAAAATCCGCAGGGTACACCGTTAAGAGGGAAAAGCAAGATGTAGCCCCGTGCACAAATGATCATTTTTAGAAGCAGCAAATGAGATACACGTCTACGCGGTGCGTGTACGTACACGTCCTCACACAGATGCGCATGCCGGCGTGTGTGCTCTGTGTGCAGGGGACAGCTCTAGAAAGGCGCATTGAAGAGTCACCTTGGAGGAGGCAGCTAGGGAGACGCACTTTTTATATGTTTCCTCTGCGTGCTTTTTCATTTTGCACCGCTTCGGTGTTCTTCATTCAAAAAAAAATGAAATAAAATAACTTCTGTCAAAAAGTATGTTGAGGCCTAAGAATTAAGAGAAGGAAGGTGGAGGAAGGAATATCTTTTGCTTTGTTTTCTTTACCTTTTTCAGAAAGATGGAGCTACTATATCTTTTTTTCTTTTTTTAATGGGACCTTTTTTTATTTGAATGATATTTTCATAACAGACCCTTCCTGGTAGTGGAAGGAAGCCTGCAAGAGAAACTCAGTTTGCCAGTTATATTTAGATGGAAGTAAATCTCCAGTTGAAACTGTAGAGGTGGAAAGGCTCGGGGCACCGTGGGCAATGGTCTAAGTGTGTCTCCATCTCAGGCCGAGTGACCTGTGCTCGTAAGTGGGTGCAGCCCGGTGCGGGGGGAGGGCGTCCTCATCTTCCGGGGGTGAGGCCTGAGCTAGTCTGGAATGATGAAGCCAGGGGCCACAGCTGCTAGAGAAACGTGGGAAAATCCCCAGTGCCGTCTGTGAGCCTCTCCCGCCAGTGAAGCTCCGTGCGCTGTGCTCAGATTTGCTCTCTTCCAAGGATAGTTTAAACTGTTTCTCCAGAGAGACTTGACGCTATCAAATGTTCATCCAGTTGGCCAACCCACCAAAAACCCGCCTTTGAGATGCAGGGAATTGTTCTTTTTAGCTGGTCTTTTAATTTGCAGCCCTCAGCCCTGGACTGCACAGCGGTTCACCTGGAGCGCTTCTGAAAAATACTGAGGCCCTGCCCAGTGCAGCGCCGCACTGGTGGAGGGAGCCTGGCCTCATCCACAGGCTGCAAGGAGCTGGGGTTTATTCAGAGTGCAGTGGGCAGCCTCTGGGGGCGGTCATCAGGGCAGTGTGCTGGGATCAGCCTTCTGTTTTCAGAAGCTATCTACACCTGATCAGAGGTGATGGTTCTAAGGCTGGCTGTGTGGTGTGGGCTGGGCCTTGGGGTGTCAGCCAGTGCGGTCGCAGACATCAGACTCACGGTTCTGTGATCTTTCTGGGATTTTTCGAATCCTTAGTGCACAACTGCAGTTCTTTCCAGGGATGATGCTAGAGGAGGGAGACCTTTCAAGACCACGGTTGCCTGGAGCTACCCACCCGGGCTGTGCAGGGAGGCGACACTGAGACAGCGGGCAAATAGGGATGGAAATGCAACACGACTGGAGACAGAGGAGACGGAGAAGACAACTCGGTCTTCTCTGAGCTTGCTGGGAAGGTGAGCAGCTGAACTGGTTACAAGCAGATCCAGTCCCTGAGAAACAGCTCAGACTCACTCGTGCTGGGCTCTGCCCCAGGCTGGCTCAGGCTCTGGGTGGCTTGGGCTGGGCCCGCCTGGTGTGGACTCACCATCCCTGTGCAGAAGGAAGGAACCCAGTGAAAGTGTCCCTTGGGGGTCTCCAAGCAGCAGCTTATGACAAGGCGAACCTGGCAATAATGATCATTAAAGAAATTTAAATAGATGATGAGAGAGGAGCTGCGGAGATTTGGGGGGAGCATGGAAAGGCTCATGTAAGGCAAGTAAATTCACAAATTGCTGAATCTCCCCAGAACCCTGCAGGCCTTCTTTCTTCTGCAAACGCCACGCTGTCATCTGCCACTTAGCCCAGAGGATGAGAAGAGGGGCCTGGGCTTGTGTCCCGCCCTGTCACACAGGACACGAGTGATATCACACGGGTCCCTGCAGCTCTGGAAGGCACACTCCACAGTAACTTCTTGAGTTTCTGCATCTAAAACAAAATCCTCGCCTCCCAGGGTTGATGGGAGGGAGAAATAGATACAGTAACAGTGCTGAGCCCTGCACCTGACACACAGCCAGCCCTCGGCAAACGCGCCTGTCACAGCTACACATCATCGCTGTCACCACTCTCTTCCAGGCCATATCACCAATATCCGTGGCGTTCCGTGCACAGAGTGCCTTGATTTAAAAGGACATCAGATTTCAAAGGAGGTTTATCTAGGAAGTAACCCTTTCATATTGAAAGACTGACTGCAAGAAATGCCCAGGGAAAATGGGGAAACCTGCGCTCCTGCACTGCCAGTGGCCCTCCACGGAGGGCGGGGTCCGAGCTGTCTCTGGTCCCTTCTCCCCACCTGTGCGTACGTGCTCCGCTTTCTCCCCACGTGAGCCTGTGTCCCTCTTCTTTACCCTCGCCTGACTACGGCTCTCCTGTGTCATCTAGTTGTGGGCTCTGGGGTCAGTCTGTACTTCCCAGACCAGCCTCTGCTTCATACTCGCTTGGGGGACCCTGGGCAAGTGACTTAGCCTCTCCACTTCACTGTCCACATCTGTGAAACAGAGGTGATGACCGCAGCCCCTCCTTCACGAGGCTGGTGTACAGATCATGTGAGAACTTGTATAGTTTTCAGCCCAAGACTTGACAAGCAGTGGCCTTCTTTAATCCACCTGAAGAGTTAAATCTCTGAGTGCCTCTTGGGGTCAGGGGCTTTGGGGACCCAAAGAAGAACAAGACAGAGTCCTACCTTCAGAGAACCCTTGGTACTGCCGAGGCCACTTCTGGGTCACATCTGGATGGTGATACTCTGCAGACCCAGGTCAAATCAAGGGGCAGGAAAGAGAGGAAATGCTGCAGAGGCCTCCTTCCACAAATGCCCAGGATGCACTTGGCAGGGAGGAATCTTACTGGATGTTAGCAGAGTGACAGGCAGTGCATGGGGAGAACTGGATCCCCACCAGGCGGTCCTGAGCCTGAAGACGTGCATACGGTGAAGTCGAAGACTGTATTGCCTGGTACAACTTGACTAGCACCATCTCCCATACTCCCCCAAGCCCCTGATGTGGGGGAAGGGCGAGGCCTCCCCCTCCCACCCCACAGACCTGAGGGCACGAGACGGAGAGAGGGCAGCCCTTCTCCAGGGTCTGCACATCCTGAAGGCAGAGCTCAGTTCTCACAACTCCTACAAACACAGACTTCATCAGGGAGCCAGGTACCAGAGGACAGTGGCCACATCTTCTGCAGATGGCTGCTCAGCCCCAGCTGTGTCCCAGGGTCCAGCAGAGCAGCAGGCGTGGCCCATGCGAAGCCACCTTCCAAGCGCAAAAGGCAGCTCCCAGCAAATGGAATACTGACCGGCTGTCTAAAGCCACTTTATAAGTGAGATGAAGAGCAGATCTCTCCCCGTGGTCATTTTCACTGACGGGTGGTTGAGACCATCGGATCAATTTCACCTGTGTGCTGGGGACGGGGACGCCATGGCAGTGTGCCCCAGAGGCTTATCAAAAAGAATGGTTCTCCCTAGGGCTCCCAGCAGGGGCTGCTTCCACAGACGTGGCCTCCCTTGGCACCTGGATGGTGGCCAGCAGTGGGGAGAGATTGATGAGACTGGCGAGTTTCTGAAGTAATGATGAATGTGTCTCAGGCATAGAAGACCAGGCAGGAAGAGAGGGCTCGTTGCCTTGGCTCCAGTCCCCAGACCTGCAGGAGAGGAGGGGAGGCGTGATGGGGACACTTGGGCTGTCTCCTGGGCAACCAGCGGGTCTCGAGTGGCTGTTCGTCCACTGCCTTCCAGCTGAGGGCCCAGGCCCAGCCGAGCTGAGCGCCAGGTGCAAGGTGTCAGCCATGGGGAAACAGTGTCCCCAGAGAGCTCCCCACCTCTGTGACAGCAAGTCCCTATGGCCCAGGACAGCTGGCATCTTGTGGGTTTGGGGAAGGCAGACTCTGTGTCATTTTCTCCCTGGTTTCCTGCCCACTGGTTTGAACTGGGTTTCCAGGACTGTCCCCTCCTGGACCCAGAAATGACTCCAGCAGCACCAGACCCAAAGGACAGGACAGGACTCAGTTATGACCTGAGGACAGTTTTCTCAGAGGGAGAATGAGCCACACTGGAGGTTGGCCAAAGCCAAGTTCAGAAGCAGGTGAAGGACGGGGACATTTCCTAAGCACCCCCTGTGGTGCCCTGCTCTGTCCTAGCGCTGAATGTCATTCCTCAGCTGTGTCACACAAACCTACCAGAGACAATCCTGTGACATCCTTCCTCCCTTTTTTTTTAAGTGCGTTTTTTAAAAATTGAAATACAGTCAGTTACAATGTGTCAGTTTCTGGTGTACAGCTCAGTGTTCCAGCCATGCATATACATACATATATTCCTTTTCATACTCTTTTTCATTAAAGGTTATTATAAGATGTTGAACGTAGTTCCCTGTGCTACACAGAAGAAACCTTTTTAAAATCTATTTTTATATATAGTGGCTAACATTTGTAAATCTCAAACTCCCAAATTTATCCCTTCCCACCCCCTTTCCCCTGGTAACCATAAGATTGTTTACTATGTCTGTGAGTCTGTTTATGTTTTGTAGATAAGTTCATGGTGTTCTTTTTCTTTTTCTTTTTAAGATTCCACAAATGAGTGATATCATATGATACTTTTCTTTCTCTTTCTGGCTTACTTCACTTAGAATGACATTCTCCATGTTGCTGCAAATGGCATTATTTTATTCTTCTTCATGGCCAAGTAGTATTCCATTGTGTAACTGTACCACAACTTCTTTATCCAGCTGTCTGTCGATGGATATTTAGTTTGCTTCCATGTCTTGGCTATTGTATCTAGTGCTGCTATGAACACTGGGGTGCAGGTGTCTTTTGGAATTAGAGTTCCCTCTGGATATATGCCCAGCAGTGGGATTGCTGGATCATATGGTAAGTCTATTTTTAGTTTTTTGGGGAATCTCCATACTGGTTTCCATAATGGCTGCACCAAACTGCATTCCCACCAGCAGTGTAGGAGGGTTTCCTTTTCTCCACAGCCTCTCCAGCATTTATCATTTGTGGACTTTTGAATGACGGCCATTCTGACTGGTGTGAGATGATACTTCATTGTAGTTTTGATATGCATTTCTCTGATAAGTAGTGATACTGAGCATTTTTCATTGCCTATTGGCCATTTGTAGGTCTTCATTGGAGAATTGCTTGTTTAGGTCCTCTGCCCATTTTTGGATTGGGTTGTTTGTATTTTTGTTATTAAGTTGTAGGAGTTGTTTATATATTCTGGAGATTAAGCCTTTGTCAGTCACATCATTTGCATATATTTTCTTCTGTTCCACAGGTTGTTTTTTGCTTATGGTTTCCATTGCTGTGCAAAACTTTAATTAGGTT
The DNA here is from genome assembly GCF_009834535.1 of Camelus ferus. Lineage (NCBI taxonomy): Eukaryota > Metazoa > Chordata > Mammalia > Artiodactyla > Camelidae > Camelus > Camelus ferus. The sequence continues at coordinate 27,920,111 of NC_045713.1, read as the reverse complement.
TAATTTGCTTTAATTAGGTCCCATTTGCTTATTTTTGCTCTCTTTTTTATTGAAGTATAGTCAGTTTACAATGTTGTGTCAATTTCTGGTGTGTAGCACAATGTTTCAGTCAAACATGAATATACATATGTTTGTTTTCATATTCTTTTTCACCATAAGCTAATATAAGATACCAAGTATAGTTCCCTATGCTATACAGTATAAAGTTGTTTATCTATTTTATATATACCAGTCAGTATCTGCAAATTTTGAACTCCCAATTTATCCCTTCCCCTCCTTCCCCCCTGGTAACCATAAGTTTGTTTTCTACGTCTGTGGATCTGTTTCTGTTTTATATATAAGTTCATTTGTCTTTTTTTTTTTTAGATTCCACATGTGAGTGATATCATACGGTATTTTTCTTTCTCTTTCTGGCTTACTTCACTTAGAATGACATTCTCCAGGGAAATCCATGTTTCTGCAAATGGCATTATTTTATTCTTTTTCATGGCTGAATGGTATTCCATTGTATAAATATGCCTCAACTTCTTTATACAGTCATCTGTCATTGGACATTTAGGTTGTTTCCATGTCTTGGCTATTGTAAATAGTGCTGCTATGAACATTGGGGTGCAGGTGTCTTTTGGAATTAAGAGTTCCCTCTGGATATATGCCCAGGAGTGGGATTGCTGGATCATATGATAAGTCTATTTTTAGTTTTTTGGGGAATCTCCATACTGTTTTCCATAATGGCTGCACCAAACTGCATTCCCACCAGCAGTGTAGGAGGGTTTCCTTTTCTCCACAGCCTCTCCAGCATTTATCATTTGTGGACTTTTGAATGATGGCCATTCTGACTGGTGTGAGGTGATACCTCATTGTAGTTTTGATTTGCATTTCTCTGATAATTAGTGATGTTGAGCATCTTTTCATGTACCTCTTGCCCATTTGTATGTCTTCATTGGAGAATTGCTGGTTTAGGTCTTCTGCCCGTTTTTGGATTGCATTGTTTGTTTTTTTGCTATTACGTTTAGGAGCTGTTTATATATTCTGGAGATTAAGCCTTTGTCAGTCACATCATTTGTAAATATTTTTTCCCATTCTGTAGGTTGTTGTTTTGCTTATGGTTTCCTTTGGTGTGCAAAATCTTGTAAGTTTAATTAGGTCCCATTTATTTATTTTTGCTCTTATTTCTGTTGCCTGGGTAGACTGCCTTGGGAGAACGTTGCTAAGATTTATGTCAGAGAATGATTTGCCTATGTTTTTCTTCCAGGAAATTTCTTGTGTCTTGTCTTACATTTAAGTCTTTAAGCCATTTTGAGTTTATTTTTGTGTATGGTGTGAGGGAGTGTTCTAACTTCATTGATCTACGTGCTGCTGTCCAGTTTTCCCAACACCACTTGCTGAAAAGACTGTCTTTTCTCCATTGTATATTCTTGCCTCCTTTGTCGAAGATTAATTGACCATAGATCTGTGGGTTTATTTCTGGGCTCTCTGTTCTGTTCCATTGATCCATATGTCTGCTTTCCTGCCAGTACCACACTGTTTTGATTACTGTAGCTCTGTAGTATTGTCTGAAGTCTGGGAGGGTTATTCCTCCAGCTTCATTCTTTTTCTTCAATATTGCTTTGGCAATTCTGGGTCTCTTGTGATTCCATATAAATTTTAGGATTGTTTATTCTAGTTCTGTAAAAGATGTCCTGGGTGATTTGATGGAGATCACATTAAATCTGTAGATTGCTTTGGGTACTATGGCCATTTTAATGATTCTGATTCTTCCAATCCAAGAGCATGGGTTATCTTTCCATTTCTTTGAGTCATCATTAATTTCCTTAATCAGTGTTTTGTAGTTCTCCATGTACAAGTCTTTCATCTCCTTTCAGATTTATTCCTAAGTATTTTATTGTTTTGGATGCAATTTTAAAAGGGATTGTTTCTTTACTTTCTTTTCCTGCTAATTCATTGTTAGTCTAAAGAAATGCAACTGATTTTTGTATGTTAATCTTGTATCCTGCTGCTTTGCCAAATTCTTTTATCAGCTATAGTCGTGTTCGTGAAAGTGCCATTTTTAAAACAGCCTTATTGAGTTCACATACCGTACAATTCACCCCATCTTAAATACACACAAATCAATACTTTTTAATATATTTACAGATACCTGCAACAATTACCACCTGTCAGTTTTAGTACATTTTCATCACTTGGGAAAGAAAGCCCACATCTCCCTTGCTGCAAGCAACCACATGTTTGCTTTCTGTCTCTAAGGATTGCCCTGTTGTGGGTGTGCACACGAACTGAATCATGATATGTGGACTTTGAGTCTAGCATTTCTCAGCACAGTATTTGCAAGGTCCATCCATGCTGTAGCTCAGGGAGGAGGCAACATTTTCTCTCGCCTCCCTCAGGGTTTTTCAGTTGGGCCTGAATCAAAATGACTTCAGACGGAACCACAGGAGACATACATCCATGTTTACAGAAGTGTCACGTGACACTGGAGCCTCATAAGGAGGTGACAACCCAAAGCCATGGCCCGGCCAAACCTTCCTGCTCTTCTCTGACCTGATTTTATATCGGGTTGAACAGAGCGAGTTAGTTGTGGAAAAGTAACTAAACTATATGAGACCAAAGGAAGGCAATTTTTTTTAACAAAATCCATTTGTACAGAAGTGTCTCTGCCTCGTCTCCTCGTCCTCAGTGATAAGAATGTTACTTTCCTTCTGGTACAGGGAGGAAAGACATCTTGCACATGGGAACTTCATCTCCTGCTTCAGAGGGGAAAAGAAGGGGGAAGGTCAGATTGTTTACTTGCATTTGCTGCTTTTCAAGTGCCTTTAACCCTAAAATAGTCAGTATGCAGGACAGCATTTTGGGGAGGGGGTGGAATATTCTGCCACCGTCAGATGTATCAGGGCTTCGATCTTTTTCTGGCTGAGTAATATTCCACTGTATGGGTGGACCACAGTTTGGTTCTCCTTCCTCCCACCCACACTTGAGTGGTTTGTACTTTCTGGCTGTTGTGAACGATGCTCTTGCAACATTCATGTGCTCGTTTCCGTGTGGACGTGTTTCCATTTCTCTTGGGTCTATGCTGAGAAGTAGAGATGCCAGGTCCTAGGGTAACTCTGTGTTTTATCATCAGAGGAGCTGCCAGACTGTTTTCCAAAGCTGCACTATTTAACGGTCCCTCCAGCAGTGTAGGGGCTTCTGACTTCCCCACCTCCTCGCCCGCATTCTTTATTGTCTTTTTGCTAGCAGCCGTCCTAGTGGGGGTGAAGTGGTGTCTCACCGTGGTGTTGATACACATTTCCTGACCGCTGATGGTGCTGAGCATCCTGGCATGTGCTGATGGGTCATGGGCACCTTGTCTCTGGAGAAGTGGCTGTTCAGATGCTTTACCCCCTTGATTTTACTGTGATGTGACCTCTTCTTACAGTCCCAGGGAGCGTCAGTGACCAGTCCAGGTAGTCAGCTTGTAAATGACAGTCTAGCCAGGGAAGGGGACGAGGTCACTGTCTCCTGGGAGACCCAGAGTGAATGAGAGGTGTTCATTCCTGCTGAAGAAGCAGAGACTTTAAAAAAAAAAAAAAAAAAAAGCCTTTCTCAGTCAAGTTTATTGAGACTGAAGTAAAATTTGTATGTGGCAAAATTTGCCTTTATTACATAGTTCTGTGAGTTTTGATAAATACGTGGAGTCACGTCACCCCCGCCAGGATACAGAACAGCCTGTCTGGCCCCTGGCATTCCCTAGTGCCCCCTGCGTAGTCAGCCCCGGGCGCCCGCTGCCGTGTCTCCTGTTGGGGTAGTTTTCCCTTTTCCAGAATGTCACATGAGTGGAATCAGATGGAGTGTAGCCTTTGAGCCCGGCTTCTGTCATCTAGCATAATTCTGGATTTATCCTTGTTGCCAAGCACACACATTTTGAAGGAGAGAACACTCACTCAGTATTGGAGGTGGCAATTGAACCCGGGGTGATATATAGGAATTTTAAAAATTTAGTAATATGCATTAAATCCATGCTTATGGATAATTTTGTATAGGCCAAAGTAACCTAAAAATAAAGGTAAAGACAAATCTTGGATAGTACATAGGAAATACGGGGCGGGCAGTGGAAAGCATAAAAGATGATAAAAGTAGAATCTGGGAAACACTGTTTGCATGTTCTGATCACAGCTCTGGGCAGGGTGACTGTGGGCACCAGAGCGGCCGCCGCCTCCATCACTGACCCTGGTACCAGAGGGGCTTCAGGATCACCTGGACTGTTGACGGTGAGAGTCCTGTTTGTGGGGCTGGAACCCAGCCCAGAAGGCGTGTCCTCCAAGTGGAAAACGGACAGCACTGTAGTAAGATCACCCCTAACCTAAGTGCAGTGTGTACTCAAAGCAGTGGCTTTTATTCTGAGATTTTATAATTTTATTACTGTTATGTTAATGTCAGTGGCCGTGCAAAGCAAGGGTAGTTGGGTTGTGTTCATGTGCATTATGTCTTTAGGTGGCAAGTTTAGCAACCTCATGTGCTGAGTTCTGCTGCCGTCATGTGGTCTCACCACAGGCTGTGTGCACACCTCCAGAGGAGCATTTTGTAAAACCCAGGGACTGGGCGTGTCTGTGTCATCTCGAGGCCTTCTCGGGGCCTGCGTTGCCTGGCAGACTCGGCCCTTTCCTTCCCGGTCCTCCGCTGAGCCTTACTCCGCCCCTGGGACCCTCCCCGCCCCCGGTTCTCATGCTGTGTAGTCTCCGTCTGCTCATTTATTTGGCCCTCTCTCCCTCCACCACCCTCACCCCGGTCTGAGCAGCTTGAAGGTAGAAATAGACTCCTGCTTTGATCTCCAGGGAAGCTGTGGTTTGGTTTGGTCTTCATTGCAGGATGTCCAAGATTTTTCTGCCCTTGTTCACAGACATACCTTAAGGCCAAACATCCACCTGTTTGCTCACTTATTTCTTTAAGCGGCCTCCAAACATCCCTGCCAAACACCCGTTTCTCTCCTATCTCTGTAGAGTGTTAGGGCCTGTGTTCTGGAAAGACTAGTCTGGTCTCTTCAGAGAGGGTCCTTCCTCTGCCTCCAGCCCCATCCCCCCAGGTCAGATGTAAGACTTGAGTTGTGTTGGAAAGAGGAATGGGAGGTCGCGTGGTGTATTTCTGTAGTTTGTGAAATCTTTGTAATAGCCTCTGCCCTCTTCCCTTGATATACTGATGCCTCTACCATCAAAGTTCTTAAGATTTGGCTTGCCAGCCTTTGCATCTTTATTTTAGTGATCTCAGGGCCTTGAAAGAGCCAAATCTATTCTTGTTGGTAACAGACTCAATGTGTGTTGAATGACGTATGAACAGTAGGCAGGGCCAGTATTATCCCCTTTTCACAGTCGGAAAACTGAGTCTTGGGGAGGTTGTGTATCTTCCCCCAAGGTCCTAAAGTGTCTAACTGAAGGCACCAGCTTTTCTGACTTTAAATATTACTCCATGCAGCCTTAGGAAATCCATTCTTATGGTGGAAGTGGGGCCTTTCTTGCCTCCACACCTGCAAAATTGGGGTAGACGTAGCTTCTGCATTAAAACGAATCGGGAGGATCAGGACCGTAATTTTACCATGCTCCCTGGTTCCGCTCCTGCCCAGACCCAGAGCCACAAGCCCACTTTGTTATAAAAATGCCAGCTGGAGCAAAGAGCTTCTCAGGGGCCTGATTTCTGTCTGTGGGGCCGGGTAAGAAAGGGCACCATCTTCCTCTAGGTCTCACTAGTGCACAAGGCAGGGAGTCAGTGGCTGACAAAGGCTGTGAGCGATGAGAATTGGAGTCTGAGGATGTGAGATGTGGTGGCTGCACTGAGTCTTAGTGTATTATTTAGGGCTGTCCTTGTAAACGTGAGACCTTTCCTGGAAGCTACCTGTGCACAGCCCTAGGCTCTGCTGATGGACCTCAGTCCTGGGGTGCATGTGGCCTTGGCCCTGGCTCTCTCCTAGAGGGAGGGGACCCAGGGAAGATCCCAGGTGCCCTTCGCATTCAGAGCATCCCTATCTTTTCCTCCATCCACCCCAGACCCCTGCCTCCTCTAAGTACTTATACACAAGCCCATGCTTTTGGATACTGCTGGTAAACCATGTGCGGTTGGTTAAGAGCATGGCCCTCATGTTGACAATATGTTGTACAGGTTGCTAGAACTCATCTTAACTGAAACATCGTCATGCACGTTGGTTAGTAACTCCCCTCTTGCCCCTCCCCCAGCATCTAATAACCACCATTCTGGTCTTTGGTTCTCTGAGTCTGACCTTTCAGATGCCTCCTACAAGTGGAATCACACAGTCATGTCCTCGTGCCTGGTTTATTTCACTTTGCATACTGTCTTCAGCATTCACCCCTGTTGTCACATACGTCAGAGTTTCCTTCTTTTTTAAGGCTGAATAATGCTCCGTTGTATGGATAGACCACTGTTTTGGGGGGGGGGGTTTTGGATGCATTCATGGAAACGTACATTGTCTGCACGTCTTTGCTTTTGTGACTAGTGCTGTGCTGAATGTGGGCATGCACCTGTCTCTTCCAGACCCTGATTTCTGTTTGGCATGAATGCCCAGAGGGAGGGTTACTGGACCATCGGGTAGTTCTATTTGTAATTTTTGAGGCCCCCCCCCGGTACTGTTCTCCCCAGCCGCAGTACCATTTTACACTCCCACCAACAGTGTGCAGGGGGCCCACTGTTCTCCACGGCCTCACCAATGCTTGGCGTCTTTAATGATGGCCGTCCTGACAGGTGTGAGGTGATCCCTTACCGTGGTTGTGGTTTGCATCCCTTCTATTAAAAAATGGAGCTAAGGACCTGAAGAGACATTTCTCCAAAGAAGACACACAAATGGCCAGCAAGCGCACAGAAACACTAGTTTTTGACCTACGAGAAGGGAATTACCTGCGCCAGTGGCGCTCCTCGCTCCTCTCCTGCTCAGCTTTCAGCAGAACCAGACCTGTCGATCCATCTGATAGTTACCGTGGCCTCCTGCTCCCCCTGGACTTTCTGCAGCTGACATCCACTCGCTGTGTCCCCATCCACACCCATCCTCTGGCAGCCTCACCGCCACCTCCTCCCCTCCTGTGTTTCTAGGAATTATTGCCGCGGCCTCTGCCCGAGTCCTACCCTGTGCATCCTCGCCACCAACACGGCTCAGCTCCCTGTCACTGCTTGCTGTCCCCCACGCCCAGCACTGTTCTAAGGAACTGTCACCAGCTCCCTAGACTGTGCCCTGCAGAGTACCACCTGCACGCACTGTCATGCCCTCAGTAGCCACCACTTGCAGAGGGTCCCCAGGTGCCGGGCCAGGCCTGCTGACAGACAGCATCCTAGTAGTTCCTCACTCCACTGCTGAGGGACATCCTGTCTTCAGGACAGTGAAGTAGCTGCACCACATCTGCCCAGCTCCAGGCCCACCCGTCCCACCACAGGGCCCTTCTGCCTTCACATCTAGAGGGCTCTTCTCCCAGCCAACCATCCAACTCACTTCTGCTCTTCTTTCACAACTCCTGCTCTTCCTCCTCCAGGAAGCCCTCCCTGACTACCCCAATGACCACACCCTGTGCCCAGCCCAGAATACTTGGTGTTTACCCCCAAAGCATCTACCGTGCTCCACTCTCATGATGTGCTCCAGGGGTCTGCCTAGTCCTGCCCGTACCCGGTGAGATGGTGGGTTCAAACTCACATTAACCGCTGTACCCTCCTCAGTGTCGAGCATGGGTTCTGGCAACACAGCTCTTGTTTTTTGACCGGTGAGTCTAGCCAGGCATCAGCTTGATCCCTGCAACGCTCAAATTAACTCTACCTTTATTCCAGCCTGGAAGCCACAGCTCAAAGCCACCGAGGCACTTGCCTAAGGAAACAGTGAGTTAGCGGCAGGACCTGCGGGCGTCCTGGCTCAGAGGCCCCACCCTTATCCCCGGCCCTATACCCGACACCATAGGTGCAGGCATCCTGGCCCTGCTGACTGGTAACTGTCCCCTCACGCCAGCCAGGCCCCAACCTCTCCCGGGCCGTCCCAGGAGCCAGCTCCTCCGGGGCCCGAAAGACTCTGGTCACTACGGGCAGGGCGCCTCCTGGCCTCACACATCACGCCATGTCCCCATGTTGAATGGCTCCTGCTGTCTATGGTGATGGTGTTTTAGAACTGGCATCAGTGACCCCCCCCCATCTTAGACACGTAAGCTGTTCCCCATTTTTGGCTCCTTCACCTGGTGCTGTGGTGAATGCCCTCATAGTTAGGCGTTGACTGACATCCTGATCATTCTCTTAGGATCAGCACCATCAGCATCCCCTCTCCTGGGTTCGTGCCTCTTCTAGACTTTAAACGCAATGTTCTCCAACGCATTTTTTTTCCTTTGGCTTTAAAACGTACCTTGGCTGGAAGACGAGTAAAAATGGGGAGAAGAAAGCCAGGGCTGGTAACTTCTTTCATGGCCTGAAAAGAGGGTCTAGCCCTGTGGCCCCATGGCCGTGCCGGATGCCATTGCAGGACACGGTCTCCGTGACAATATGGACTCCCGCATCTCCATGCTGCTTGGACCCCCTGACTTAACCCGATTCTCCCCGCTCTGTCTTACAGCGACATTACCCCTCCTGGAGAACCGCTGAACAAGAACAGCCGGCCCAAAGTGGCACCCCGCTTCCCCAAGCTGTCCCGGGGTCACCCCAGGGAGACACGCAACGTGGAGCCCCAGAGCGGCGACCTCTGACCTCGGCGGCATCCCAGACTCAGGCCCTATGTGCTGCGCCAGCCGCCCCCACCCCGGAGTGACGACCCTGTCCGCCCGGTGAACCCCAGAGAGCACACCTTCCCCACCAGTCACATGACACCGATTAAACTGGGCAGTGTGGAGAGCCGGGCGTCCTCGCTGGACGGACTCCGACCCGCGGGCGCCGCTCTCCCCTGGCCCTGCCCTGGGCAGCGAGGACTTTCCGTCCCCCTTCCTCCAGCTCAGGGGCCAGCGGTGGGGTGGGCGCCAGGTCGGGCTCGGAGTGCCCTGGTGGAGATGCACAAGTCTGACGTTTCATTTGGTCAGAAGGTTCATTCAGAAACCACCTGTTGACTCTTCCCCACGTGGGAAGTCGAATGACTGTTACCCTTTTCTTTTTAATGAATGGCCTGCTGCAGCCCAGGGACGTGGAGGGTTTGGGTGGGGGGCTTGTTCCTTTCCAGGCCCTCCCCGCCAGCGGACAGTAGTTCCTGCTGCCATGCTTCATGGGGACAGCCCCGTAGCTTTTGTGAGGAGGAGCCGTCAGTGATGCTGAACTGTGGTTCTTGGAGAACTTCCCCTACCTCCTTATGGTTCCTCCATTTAGGAACCCTGGGGCCACCCAGGCCCATGTGCACCTGGTGACCCTGGGCGGAGAGCCCTGGGTTAGCCAGGAATCGGTGGCCTGGGCCTCGACAGCCAAGAGGAGAGGCCTCAAGGCTGTGAGAGACTCCAGGAGGCACTACAGGGGGGCCTGGCTCCAGGGCTCTGTGGAGCTCAGCGTGGCTCTCGCTGAACTTGGACACAGCATCCACTCCACATAGATCATGATTGTCCCCTAAAGACACAGATTTGCAACACAGCCTCCTCTCGTGGGAACAGGGCCCTATGTGCCCCCGAGATGGATCCCTGCCGCCCCAGAGCCGGGCCCCTTGGCAGGTGGGGGCAGGAGGCCCCTGCGACACTCCCACGTCGGGTCGCCTCTCGGGCCCAGAGCTGTTCGGCCAGTTGTAACATCCAGAATCATGAAGTTGTCTCCCGCCCTGACAAGCGCTCCTGCAGTTATGAAGAGAGACATTTCCTGGGGGACACTGACTACATAGGAAGAAGTTTGACCCGAAGAGGCTAGAGTCGTAGGGGAATTAATGATGTAAACACAAGTGAAAGGTGGTCAATAGAAAGCTGACCGTGGGCTCTGCCTGGAACTGTTTCAACTCATCGCCTTACAAGTTGGCGAGTGACCCTGGGTAAGCATTGAGCCCTTCCCCAGTGGAGAACTGGAAGGAATCTCCTGGAAGGAATACGCTGTGTGTTCCCCCGTCAGCCAGAGGGAAACTTGTCAGAGCAGTTAAGTAGAGCAGAAATGCCTTACGCACAGCCCTCCAGAGAATCGCGGAGGCCTGAGGAACTTCCGAGGGGACATTCTACCAGGTGAGCCGGACCCACGCGAGCGAAACGAGCCTGCCATTCTCCACGGATGGACGCAGGAGTGCGTGTGGCTGGGGCCCATTTGCCAAGGTATTTCCACTACACACACGCTCTGCTTGAATCCCAAGTCCCACGGTGCAGACTGGCCGTGAACACAGAGCCCTCCTCGGCCAAATCATCCTCCGCGACCCTCTGAAAACTCCAGCTGCTCCAGAGCCCTGCCCCCACATTTGGGTCCTTCCACAATGGTCACTTTGACACCAGGTGGCGGGCTGGCCCAGCAGACTCTGCACCCAAGTTGTCGCCTCTCTGTTCGAGACACGGAACAGAACCCCCTGACGTTCCCAGGGCTCGAGGTTCTGATCAACCAGCCTTTTCTGGCACCTGATCTGCCAAAACACATCTGCGTGTGAATCTGACCTCACTTCCACCCGCCCCGCCAGGAACTGGCTCTGACATTCTGCGCAGGGAGTTAAACAGAGCGACCACAACAGAAGAAGATGCCCAGAGCTATGGTGGACAAGCACATCTCAGCCTGTACTTACAGAGGAGAAACTCTGCCTGCCTCTCCATTTCTTAAAGATTATTCACAGAAAACTTGCCCTGATCTCCCAAAATGTGGACTGTAAGACCATGTTCTTGGGAACCCCCGGACCCTCCAGGCTGCTTGCTATCTGTACCCCCATTTTTGTCATCATGCAGAAACCTCGACCTGGTCTTCAGCACACAGACCCCTCCCTCGGATTTTAGCTCAGATTCGCACATGACATGCACATCACAGCACTGCCTCAAAGCCTTAACTTTGGAGGCCCACACATGTCCTGCGATGACTCAGTCCATCCAGCTGCTCAGAATACTCCCACCCAGCTCTCCACGGTGGCGGGGTGGACTTAGAAGGGGCAGAAGCCCCAGTTCCTCGAGAAAGAGAATAAAACGCCAAGGTCCAGGCTGAGATCTGGTGCACAAAATGCCACCCCCTGAGGACGTGTCATCGTCTGCCTTTCAACCCAGATCCAATTCAGAGGCTGAGATGTCCTCCACCCGCCTTGAGCCACCAAGGGGAGAGAGCCCCGTGGAAAGGACTAGTGGACGTTGCTTCTGTCTCCTTAAGCTGGTTAGAAGATTCTTTGGTGCCTCCAAAGTTGGCATCTGAGAGAGGAAATTCTCCCCTTTCAGAGAGGAGCCCCCAGCGCCACACCTGTACTAGAGGAAGAGTCTCCTCCGGGTCCCCCACCACCGCCCAGCTGTCTGCTCAGGAGATGCGCCAGCAAGAAATGGGTAGCACCTCAGCAGGACCCATCTGCCATCATCTTGCTTGCTCCCCAACCCATGGAAAGCAGGGCTGGGCAGGGATGTCTCCCTGAAAAGAGAGGACCAACGCTCCCAGGAAGGGAGGTCGGAGGCTGGGAACCTGCTCAGCCACCCCTCCCGCAGCCAGACGGAGACTCCAGCCCTTCAGACCGGCTCCTGGCTACCCAGTGGTGGCTGTCAGTCCCCTGGTGGTCGCCTTTAGCACCATTACCAGGCCCATCCAGGCTTCCTGGTTACAAAAAGGAGCACCTGACTGAGCTGTAGAGACACAATACCACCTTGTGAGACCCCAAAGAGGCCGGAACGCTGAGAGGGAGGGACCTGGGCCCAGGTGTGTGGGCAGGGGCTTGTCACAGCGCAGGGCCCTGCTGCATGGCTCCGAGCCCATGAAGATGTGTTCTTTGATGCCCACCGACTTCCCAGCAGTGCCAGGCTGGGCGGTGCCTTTAAAACAGGCGATCAAAGCTGTTTGCATCGTGGGGCTGATAATGCGGCACCAGGGCCTGGAGACTCAAGAATGCCCCCCCAGGTTTGGGGCCCAGGCCCTGGAGGGAAGACCAGCCGGCCTGCCCAGATAACATGAAGCAGCCACTTCTTCCGAGGCCCAGGACCAGAGCTCTGAGACCAGGGCGGGTCAGCGACCGCCTCTTTCTCTCGGTTCCTCCTGGGGCAATCTGCCCACCTGCTCGCCTTCATGTCGGGGTGCAGCCCAGGGACGCCAGCGGGCCCCCTTGTGTGGGGGCCAGGCCCTGGTCCCTGGGGTCCCGGCGGGCCTCTCCCAACCAGTCCCCTCCAGAACCCTTCCTCCATTCCTCAGCCTGGCAGGAGAGCCGCTCTCCTCCAAAGTCACCATCTTGCCTGGGCGGGTAGCCAAGGCAGAGACCAGGCTGGACCTCAGCCGCAGCTGGACCTGCCGGAGAGCATCAGACTGGCTGATGGGCCTTCTAGAAGGAGCAGTCACGCTCAGCTCCCACCCCCAAGGCAATAATTGTTTTGACTGCGTCTCAGTGTTCCTCCTGGGGCACAGCCACACACACGCTGGGCCTTTGAGTCTGTGCCTCGGGGGACAGAGGGCACTACCGGCGAGCAGGCATCTGCTCACAGGTAGGGCTTTTGGCAATGATCGTTTTTCAAAATATGCCCATTGTTTCATTAAACCTGATGTTGGCTTCTCTGCTTGTTTGGCACCACTGTAGCACCGTATATTTTATCTAACATTCCTGTGCCAAACGTTCATGTTTTGATAACCTGTGATCTTGCTTGTCTCTAAACTAAAACTCCAGCTACTGGATCAACAGAAACGAGGGTGGAGGCTCTCGAGCTCCGTGCTCTGGGCAGGCCGGCGGCTCCCGAGACGCACCTGCTCAGTTGGCCGCCACCGCAGCCGCCGGGGTCCCGACCCCTCCCTTCGGCCACGCCCATGGCCGTGGCCGGCCGGGTGTTGCTGGTTCTCAGTTCCCTCAAGGAGCCCTTACTTTCGTCTCTGAATCCTAACACCCACATTCAGTGTGTTTCCTTACCTACCCAGCTTCTAAAGAGAAGTTTAAAAAAAAATCCGGCTTCCCTGAAAGACAGTTGAGCCCACCGCAGTGATGAGCACCCTCCCCCCATAGAACACGCTGGATTCAGGGGTGTTTTGAGGTCCAGGGGTTCAGTGGCGCGTGAATGTTTTGCCGTCATCATTGAAAACCACTAGCTGCCCGCCCTGGCTCCCCCTTGCCCCCAAATCCGGTCAGGTCTGCTTCCCGCCTTCGCCAGCTACAAGGCAGGAAGCCGCCACTTCGAAGCCGCAGGGGAGGCACCTTGGCAAGAGCTGCAAGGGGGCCATGGAACGGTACGAGATGGCGGCTCACATGTTTGCAGCCGGAGCTGTGAACCCCTCAGAGATGAGCTGGAGGGCGGGCTGTGCCAGCAGGGAGGGGGTGGTGGAGATAATTAGGACTTTTTATTACCTAGGATTCATCCTAGAAGCCTCAGCTCCCCCGGCCCTGGCCCAGCCTGTTGGTAGAACACTTGGCTTAACTCACCAGATGCTGACTTCTTGCAGGAGGGGGTCTTTTGACTGCAGGTGCCACGGTGAGTCCCCTGCGGAGGCCCTGGGCCCAGCCGGAGTCACCCACGAGCAGGGTCCCAGTGACTGCCGGGGGAGGTCACAGGGCGACACAGCTGGAGTCTAGTCCCGCGTCTGTATGTAAACGAGGCCCAGAAGCCTGCAGATTCGCTCTGAAACATGTAGTGTTATCTTAACCACCCTCTTCTGTTAAGGTTTACACGGTAGAATTTTTAAACAAATGTGTTTAATTTTCTAAAATCTCTTGTATTAAAATTTTCTTTTGGAATAATCTGTGGTAATTTTGTTACAATCTGGTTTGAGATACACCTCTTTACAGCGACAAAATAAAAACAGTGACATTTTATAAGTTAGATACTTGGTTAATGGTCTCTGTCTCAGTTCCTTTTCAGCAATTAGGGATCAGGTGAACTCCCAATATATACGCTGTGCAGACTCCCAGAAGGTCACTCACCATTTCCCCCAGTCAGTTGCCCTGACTGGCCGAACATCAGTTTTATTTGAAGTGGAGCAAAGTCCTATTCTGAGTTACTAGGCAGGTCTGCATTAACTGAAGATGCAGAATCAAAACTCTGTACAGGAAAAAAGAACCCTCATTATAGGTTCCTATTCATTCCCTCAGAAACGGATAGTTATTGGACACCTACTGTATACCAGGTATCATGCCAGGCACTGAGCATACAGCAGTGACCAAGACAGAAAAGACCCCTGCCTTCTTGGGATTATACTCCAAGTAAGGCAGAGTGACAATAAAATGTGACACAGACATTTTTTTAAGTCAGCCATCCAGCCAGTTACAGACCGCGGTGAGCACCGTGACGGAGTAAGCAGGGCTTAGAGAAACGATCTGCTTTAAACTGTCCAGGCCGGGGTTTCTCACCCTCAGCACTGCTGACACTGGGGGCTGGAGAATTCTGCACGGTGGGGACTGTCCCGTGCACTGTATAAGGGTCAGCATCACTGGCCTCTGTCCACTAGATGCCAGGAGAACCCATTCAGTTGTGACAACCAGAAACGTCTCCAGATGTGACCACATGCCCCAGGAGTGAGGAATGGTCCCCCCATTGGGAACCATGTGGCAAGACCAAGGGAGTCTCTTGGCAGAAGTGACCTTTCAGCTGTGACATGAAGGATGAGAAAAAAATGCCACACTGTCCCCACCCCAAAATTACACTGACTTAAAAATTCAGACCCTATAGCAAGGTATTTAACCTTTTAAACCTGATTATGATTACTAAGGAGAAAAAAAGCTCTCAGGATAAGAGCCCAGGCATAAGGTCAGTATATAAAAGTCGTAACATCTAATCCTGGGTGGATTCTGCCCAGGGTCCCACAAAGGGTTCCCTGCAGAGCCCTGAGCCCAGTGCCGGGGGATGGCCACTGATAAAATGGGAGAAGGGGTGGGACCAACACTAGTTTTTGAGACGCGTGCATGGACAGCACTGCGCCCTGCACTGTGCAGCCTCCAGCTTGCTACTCCTCTGCCCGCCTGTACTGTGTATCCCGTACCTGAACAGATGACAAAACTAAGTACAGGTTGAATGTGGGCCCGGGGTCCCCCAGCCTCAAGGTGGGGGAGAAACAGAGGACTGTTCCATTGTGCCCACAGCCTGGGTGGTCTTAGCCACACTGATCTGTCCCAGTCTCCCCTCTCTCGCTCCCAGTATGTACTGAATAGACTTCCCGAAATCCTCGACCTGTCCTCAGTGAAGTCTCCCAGCTTCCCTGCCATCTCCAAGCCCAGCTGTCTCCCCAGGACAGTATTCACTTGAGCTTCCCGAGTAGAGGCTGTCTTTTTTATTCTCCCTCAATCCATATTCCTAATTCTCAATTCCCCTGCTTCAAGCTAATTTGCCTCTTTAAAAACATCAATTCCTCTGAAGCTCATGCCATCTCCCCTCTACACCTGGGCTTGGCCTCATCTGTTGACCTCCGAGCTGCTTTTCACTCACTGATGATTCCTGCCTCACTCCTGGGCCCCTCCGCGCACCCCAGCCGCACCCTACATTGTCTTGGCTCTGTGAGCGGCTCCCTCTGCAGGGCCTCCCCCCGTGCCACCTGCCGCTTTTCTAGACTGACGCCGCAGCGTTGCTGCACCACCTCCAGAACCCCGACTGCAGATTCTCCACACTGATCCTCTCTGCCCTCCCAGCACCTCACTCTAGTGCCCCCACAGCAACAACTCTTCAAATTCGTCAGGCCTGTAACCTGTCATCTTTTAAAACCCTGTCCTCCTTACATATTCTTGCCAAGCCCCCACCTTTCCCAGCATTGGTTCTGAGGGTGGGGATGATAAATCACTCCCTTCCGCACATCCTTGATTCCCCTGCCCCTCTTTCACACTTGCTTGGCAAAAACCCATAGTCAGGCCCAATTAACAACCTAGTCTAAAAGCCAGTATTACTTGTAACTTTGGTTTGTAACTCCACATTTTGTTTTCTACATCATTTAAGAGACTAAAGCATTTAAAGGAATTATTAGTTTGTGGTTGGGGGCACACAATATACAAAGAGATATAAAAGAGTGGGGGTGGGGCTGTAAAGGAGCAGAGTTTTTGCATGTTACTAAAGTTAAGCTGATATAAATTCAAATTATTCAAAGTAATTTTAGGTGGTTAGATGTAATCATGATAATGACAAAGAAACAGCTATGGAATATACACAAAAGGAAATGGGAAAGGAACCTGAACAATCATGACAAAAACAAAACTAAACACGGGGAATGAGGGCAAAAAAGCCATGAGGTAAACAGAAAACAAACAGCAAGTGACAGAATAAGTCCCTCCTTATCAGTAATTACTTTAAATGTAAATGGATTAAACTTTCCAATCAAGACAGAGACTGACAGAATGATCCAACTATATTTTGTCTACAAGAGAGTCACTTTAGATCCAAAGACACAAATAGACTGAAAATGAAAGCATGGAAAAAGATACTCCATGCAAATAGTAACGAAAAGAGAGTAGGAGTGGCTATACTAATAGCAGACAAAACAGATTTTAATGAAAGTTTCAATACAGCAAGAAGATAAAACACTTATAAACATTTATGCACCTAATAATAAATTATCAAAAAGTAGAAAGCAAAAACTGACAGAAGTGAAAGGAGATACAGACAGCTGTACAGTAATAGCTGGCCACTTCAATACCCTGTGCACAATAATGGGCAGAACAATCAGACGGAAGTAAGTAAACAGAGGATTTAACACAATAAACCAACTAAATCTAGCAGATGTGCACGGAGCATTCTACTCACAGCAGCAGCTCACACATGCTTCTCAAGTGCACGTGGAACATTTTCCGGGATGGACCATATGTTAGGCCACAGTTAAGTCTCAACAGATTTTAAAAGATAGATTTCACAGCAGAGTATCTTCTCCAACCATGACGCGATGAAGTTAGAAATCAAAACAGAAGGAAAAGGAAAATTCACAAATTTGTGTAAAATAAACACAAACAACTGATGGATCAAAGAAATCCCAAGGGAAATTAGAAACTACTTCAAGACAAATGAAAATGAAAACACAACAAACCAAAACCTATGGGACGCAGCAAAAGCAGTGCCAGGGGGAAGATTTATAGCTGTAAATGCTTATATTAAACAACTAGGAAGACCTAAAATCAGCACTCTAAGCTTACAACTTCAAGATTTAGAAAAAGAAGAATAAACTAAACTCGAAGTTAGCAGAAGGAGGGAAATAATGAAAATTAGAGCAGAGATAAACAAAATAGAGGACAGAAAAGCAACAGAGAAAATTAATGAAACTAAAAGTTGCCTCTTTGAAAAGAATGAAATTGATAAGCCTTTAGCTAGGTGAACTAAAGAAGAAAGAAGCCTCAAGTCAGTAAAATTAGAAATGAAAATGGGGCCATTACTACTGATCTGCAGAAATAAAAAGGATTATGAGCACCATGAACAGTTTTATGCCAACAACTTAGGTAACCTTGGAAGTGGACACATTTCCAGAAACACAAAGCCTATCAAGGCTGAATCAAAGAAATAGAAAATCTGAATAAATCTGTGTATAACTAGTAAGAAGACTGAATTAGGAATCAAAAATCTCCCTAAAAAGGAAAAGCCTAGAGCTGATGGCTTCCCTGGTGAATCCTGCCAAACATTTAAAGAACGAATGCCAATCCTCAAACTTTTCCAAAATGTTGAAGAGAGAACATTCTCACCCATTCTCTGAGGCCAGCATTTCCCTGATATGCCACGTGAACAGAACGAAGGGGAAGAAAATCACTTGATTATCTCAATAGATGCAGAAAAAGCATTTGACACAATTCAACACCCTTTCATAATAAAAAATACTCAACAAAGTAGGAATAGAAGGAATCTACCTCAACATAATAAAAATCATATATGGGGCAAAAAAAAAAAAATACAGCGAACATCATATATACTCATTGGTGAAAGACTGAAAGCCTTTCCTCTAAGAACAGGGACAAGACAAAGGGGTCCACTTTTGCCACTTCTGTTCAACATAGTACTGGCCAATTAGGCAAGGAACAAAAAAGCATTCAGATTGAAAAGGAAGGAGTAAAATCATCTCATTCATAGATGATAGGATCTTATATGTAGAAAACCCTAAAGATTCTGCAAAACAAAACAAAAATCCCACAACTGCTAGAGATAGTAAATGATTTCAGCAAAGCAGCAAGGTACAAAGTCAACACACAGAAACCAGCTGCATTTCTGTACACTAACAAGAAACAATCTGAAAGGAAAATTATGAAAATAGTTTAACTCACAATAGTATTAAAAAGAATAAAATACTTCGGTATTAACCAAAGAGGTAAAAGACTTGTACAGTAAACTACAAAACATTGTGAAAGAAATTAGAGAAGATATTAATAAAAGGAAGCATATACCATGTTCATGGATTAGAAAATTTAATATTGTTAAGATGTCAGTACCCAAAGCAATCAACTGATTCAACACAACCCCAATCAACCAATGACTTTTTTTTTTTTTTTTTGCAGAAATAGAAAAACCCTTCTTAAAATTCATGTCGAAGTTCAGGAGACCCCAGCGATCTAAAGCAATCTTAAAGAATAACAAGGCTGGAGGACTCACATTTTTTTTTTATTTCAAAACTTTTAACAAAGCTGCAGTCATCAAAACAACTTGGTATTGCCATGAAGACAGACATAGAAAGTATAGCATGGAGAACCTAGAAATAAACCCTTGCATATATGATCAAATGATTTACTGACAAGGTTGCCTAGACCATTCAATGGAGAAAGGACAGTCTTTTAACAAATGGAAAAACTAGTCGTCCAAGTGCAAAAGGAAATTGAATTCTTACCTACCACCACATACAAAAAATTATCTCAAAATTGAATAGAGACCTAAATGAAAGACCTAAAACTATAAAACCCTTAAAACGCAGGGGGGAAGCTTCACAACATTGGATTTGGCGATGATTTCTTGAATCTGACACCAAAGGCCCAGGCAACAAAAGAAAAAACAGACAAATTAGACTTACGAAAAATTTTTAAATTCTGTACATCAAAAGACAATACCAACAGAATAAAAACAAAGCAACCCAAGGAATGGAATAAAATACTAGCAAATCAAATTTCTGATAAGAGATTAATATCCAGAATATAGAGAGGACTCCTAAAACTCAATAACAACAACAAAACCAATTCAAAAATAGTCTTGAATAGACATTTCTCCTAAGAAGATATACAAATGACCAAAAAGGACACAAAAAGATGCTCAATACCAGTAATCATTAAGAAAATGCAAGTCAAAACTATAATGAGATACCACCTCATTCCCATTAGGATGGTTACTATTTAAAAAAAAACAGGCAAAATAATAAGTGTTGGTGACAATGCAGAGAAATTGGAAACTTTGTGTGTTGTTGGTGGGAACGTAAAACAGTACAGCTACTGTGAAAAACAGTATGGTGGTTCCTCAAAAAATGAAGCAGAGTTACCATACGATGCAACAACTCCACTTCTGGATCTATATCCAAAAGAATTAAAAGCAGGGTCTTGAAGACACGTTTGTACACCCATGTTCGTGGCAGCATTGTTCAGAGTAGCTAAAATGTGGAAGCAACCCAAGTGTCCATTGACAGATGAAGGGTTAAGTAAAATGTAGTATCAACACGCGGTGGATGGAGTCCAGCCTGAAAAAGGAAGGAAATTCTGACATCCTACAAATGGACAAACCATGAAGACATTATGCCAAGTGAAATAAGCCAGACACGAGAGGACAAATATTGAATAATTCCACTTACACGAGGTACTTAGTATAGTGAAATCCACAGGGAAAAAGTAGAATGGCGGTTGCCAGAGCAGGGGAAGTGGGGTTGAGGGGTTATTTTTCAATGGGTCCAGACCTTTAGGATGCAGGATGATGGAGAAGCTTTGGAGGCCGATGGGGGTGATGGTCGCACAACAATGTGGAGGAATTTCATGCCACCAAGCTGCACACTTAGGAATGGTTAAGATGGTAAATTTGATGTTATATGTACCTTCTCACAATTAAAATAATTATCCTGATTTCCTAGAAGAGATTATTAAAGCCCAGAGGAGTGAGGTAGCTTGCCCAAGTGGGTATGGCTTTTATGCATCATTGCTGGGGATACAAACCCAAGTTCATCCACGCCCAAATGTTAGCTCTGTTTCACTTAAGGGCATTAAAAGAATAATGGAAGAAAACTTGAATGAAAATCCACTAATGTGTGGATTTTTCTATCCTGCACCAACATGGATCTCTGTGCCACTAGTTTGGACTTCAAAGTCTGACGATTTCAAGTCAGTATAATGGAAAAACTCATAACAGAAACATGTCTAATGGGCTGTGTAAAGACTGCTTTAAAGAGGTAGACTTTGTGATTAAACAGAAGTGAGTGGCTCTCGATCAAGAAGACTGCTGGAAAATTATTACTCAAGCTGGGGCTTGGACCAAATGACTTCTAAAATCCAGGCAAACTTCATTTTATCATGCTTCACAGATACCGCATTTTTTACAAATTGAAGGTTTGTGGCAACTCTGCATTGTCAGATCACAGCATTTTTTTTTTAGCAAGGAAGTATTTTTTAATTAAGGTATGTACATTTTTTTAGACATAATGCTATTGTACACTTAGACTACAGAATACTGCCTTTAACACCTTTATTGTGGTAGAATTCCTGTAAGCTACACAAATGCCAGATGTACAATCTGATGAACTTTGATAAATGTATACTACACTATGCTGACTTTTATATGCACCGGGAAACCAAAAAAATCACGTGACTAGCTGTATTGCTGTGGCCTGCCACTATTCTAACCGCCCAGGGGGAAGGGAGACAGGCATGTCCTGGGGGCCAGAGTGCCAAGTAAGGAATGAGAGGCAAAGCTGGTTCCTCTGAGAAGCCAGCCCTACCATCAAGGAGTGAAGAAAGGAGCCGTTGAGCACCTATGATGAAAAGGCATTGACCGCTGTAAGGCAGGGACCTGCATGCCAGCTCTGCCACCTCCTGTGTGACCATGGGCATGTCCCTTGACCTCTCTGGGCCTCAGTTTCCCCCATCTGTAAAATGAAAGTAACAGCACACCTTCCTTCTGGGTCAGTGGGTTGAGTGAGTTAAATACACACAGCCCTTCGAGCGCCGCCCCTCGCGGGTGTCTCCAGCACCTGCCGCCCGCGTGTGCAGCATCTCACATTCATTTCCCGTCCCTTGTTTATCACGCATCTTCCCCCAGGCTGCATGTTCTGGGTGCACATTTGTTTCTCACCTTCTCTGCCCTGAACCCGATGCTCAGTGAGATGCCCCCGGCACGTTCTGGGAGCAAGAACATTTTGCGAAGTGAATGCACCAGCAAATCATGTCACCAGCTTCTTATTTCAAATCCTCACCATCCCAGGAGGCAGAGATAACGGTCATCCCCATCCCACCACCAGGGGAAGGGAGGCGCCCTGCAAACCAAACCACCCTGAGGAAGCTCAGCCAAGGTCCTGGAAGGACAGGGACTGAGACTCACGCAGATGCCTGAGCAGACAGAGATGGTCCTTCCCGTCCCCTTGGCATGGAGCCTAAGCAGCCCCGTCAGAGCACCCCTCAGAGGAAACAGGCCCAGAGAGGGGTGGGGACACGCGCAAGGCCACACAGCACTGAAGGCCGACTTAAACTGAAGCACAACCAGTTGGTGGTGGAGGGGCTGCTGTGTCCAGGCCGCACCTGTGCCCAGACTCCCTCCCCGAGGATGGTGGGTGCGTGGAAATGAGATCTACCTCCATGGGTCTTTTCCAGAGGGGGTGAAAAAAAGAACTGGCTCTTTTTGCATTGTCATTCCATGAACATTCGACTTCTCCGTTATCTGTCCGCCTGCTGTGTCTCCTGTCTCTCGCTGTCTCCTAAGCACGATAATGATCACTTCCTGTTCTGTGTCTTTATGTGATCAGATCAGAGTTTTCTGGGTAAGAGCTATATGTGCAGGATTTTTAATCTGTACACTCCTCCTTCCCGGGGATGGCCTGACAGCTGTCACCCCAGGACACTACTAGCTGGGGCTGTGGTGCAGAGAGGCCACTCTCCGCCTCAGGAACACCCTTGTTGTCCCCATCACTGTGGGGGACAGGGCATCACTGGCGATAAGAACGGGGACCACCCAAAGCTGACAGCCCTGGGGGCCAGGCTCCTGGCCCCTCGAGGGGCAGCCTGTGCAGGGGCTTTGTGGGGTCTGACACCATCAGTGCTGCCAGCATCCGGCCCTCGGCTCCTGGTCTCCTGTGAGTGATGCTCAAAACCCCACCATCTGCATCCCAGGACCCTCAGTTGCCGTCACTTGGAGGGTCTGCTGAGCCCCAGCTGCCGGGCCTGGATGAGGCCCGAGGACGTGCATCTGTAACGAGCTCCCCAGGCAGTCCGACCCTGACGTCTCGCGGGCCCCGTGCGGGTTCAGGTGTCTTCAGTGCATCCTTGCGCTGTTGTCTCAAGGCTCTAGACTAAAGACCTCTTTCAGGTGTGGCCACAGACAATACCGCACCCCTCCCCTCGCCCCTTGCCTGCCTGCAGTGGGGGACAGTGGCCTTGGGGACCTGAACTCGGGTGGCTGGTGAGGGCAGAGCCCATGAGTGAGCATGTGCCAGAGGTGAGCGGGAACCTCACCAAGCCAGCAGGCAGGTTGTCACCTGGCAAAGAGCAGGCGATCAGTAAGTACTCTTCGGATGGACTGGATGGTGGGAGGAAAGACAGGAAGGAGGAGGGGCCCAGGGAGGCACAGGAGCATCAAGGTCAAGGCCAGAAGGGCCCCTGAGACATCGTCCGGGACGGAGGGGAGCATCCGCCTCTGAGGCCTGTCAGCTCTCGGGCACGTGACGGAGGGCCGGGGGCCAGGGATCACTGAAGTGTCAGGGGCAGCAGCCACTGAGGTCGGATTGCAGTGCCTGTGCCCTCCGCCCTCCCCCCCCCGCCCCTTCAGAGGTTGCTGACCTAGCCTGGGCTCTGGAGACGAGGATGACTGTGTCCAATACGGAGAAATCACTCTGTGCCAGGCATGCGCTGCAGGCTTCACATTCATTATCTCCAGATCCTCCCACATCCCGGCGGGCAGGATCCCTGTGATCAGACAGCTTGGGGAACTTGCTTGACGCCACCTGGCTGGTGAGAGCGAAGGCCAGGACTGAAACACAGGGCTAGAATCTCTAAAGCTGGTGTTTGCATCTGGAGACACACTGACAGTCCCATGAATCCCCTCTGGTATGTGTCCCCCCACCCCCACCTCGTCTCACCCCTTCCACTTCTCTCCACCCACCTTCCTCATTGTCCTGTGACTCCAGTGTGCCAAGCCCTTCCTTACCCCAGTCCCTTTGCACATGCTGATCCCCCCACCTAGATCGTTCTTCCTGCCTTCTCTGCCCGACTCACTCATTCTTTGGGTCCAACTTAAATATCACTTCCCCAGAGAAGCCTTTCCTGACCTCCTGGTCTGCCATCATCCCCTCTCCATCAGTCTCTCCTAGTATATATGGTTCCTTAAATATTTATTTGCAAGTGTGCTTGCTTGTGATAGCAGCTACCACTGCTCTGGAGGGAATGGACCATTTGGTTTTATGCACCACTGCATCCTCATTGCTGGGACTGTAGCAGAGATCTACTGAGCATCTGCTAAGTTAATGAATAGTTAAGTAAATGAATGAATGATCACTTTTTAAAATGGAAATATAGTCAGTTTACAATGTTGTGTTAGTTTCTGGTGTACAGCATAGTGATTCAGTTATATTTTTTTTCATATTCTTTATTATAGGTTATTATAAGATATTGAACATATTACCCTGTGCTCTACAGTAGGACCTTGTTGTTTATCTATTTTATACATAGTGGTATCTGCAAATCCCAAAGTCTCAATTTACCCCCTGCCCCCTTTTTCTCCCCTGTACCCTCAGTAACCATCAATTTGCTTTCTACGTCTGTGAGTCTGTCTCTATTTTGTAAATAAGTTCCTCTGTGGGTTATCTCCTGGTTAAAAGGCACGATTATCTACCTTCATCTATGAGATTTCTCTGAAAAGCTAGCCAAGAGGCTGATTGGACCTTGGCCGTAAACTGTAATAGCCCAGAGAGTAAAGGCTCTGATTTATGTCTTACTGATCAGTGCACCCCAGCTCCTGCCTGGCCCCCAAGCAGGTGCTCTGTGAATGGGGGTGATGCATTGGTTTGCTCAGGTTTGCCCATCTTTAGACACCCAACTCAGCTGTCTATGAACCCTGAACTGGGGATGGGGTGCATGCAGGCCCCAAACACATCCCTGGGACCGTGCGACCTCAGTTTACCCTCATCCCTAAGGGGTGCTCCACAGACTGTCTCCAAGGACGGGGCTCCCTGGATTCTGTGCCAGGGCGTGGGGGTGGGGGTCTGTGTCTGCTGCAGGGTGGGTCTCTAGAAAAGTTCTTTTTGTGGTGATTGAACCCAGCCAGGAAGAGGAAGGTGAAGGCTGGATCAGCCCAGAAGCTGAACGTTTTCTGATGCTGAATGCTGGAAGAGCTTTTTTATCCTTTGAAAAAGAGAAGTGTTTCCCTGTCCCACTTGAAATGAATTAGGTGAATCTGAGTAGGTTGCTTTGTCAAGGTACAAGAACATGTGGAAAATAATTCTGATTTATCTCTGCCATACAACTGCTATGTCTCAAAACCCATCTTTTTTTTTTTTTTCCTGTTGTTACTGTAACTTGCATTTCTGTTTGTGTGTTTGATGCGGCCACAGATGCAGCTGGGACATCTGTCTCCTCCTCCACTTTGAAACCTCTCAGTGTTAGAGAATCAAGAGTGGGTACCAGCCTCTTCTTTTTTGTCTACGCTCACCCTAGAGGATCTCATGCATTGATCACCATCTATACACTCACGATGCCCCAGTTTATTCATGCGGTCTCCTGCGGGCATGTCTAATTGGCATCTCGAACTAAATGTGCCCCAAATGGGACCCTGAGGCCTCCCCGGACTCACTCCTCCTCATCTCCCTTCAAGGTGAAGGGCGCCTCCCCTGCAGCTGTTCAGGCTAAGACTTGAGTCACACTTGACTCAACTCCCCTTCCATCACTCTTCTCCCACTACATTCATCATATCAGAAAGTCCTTAAATACTCCAGTCAGAAGTTCTTAGCAGCACTATTTATAATAGCCAAGACATGGAAGCAACCTAAATGTCCATTGACAGATGATGGATAAAGAAGCTGTGGTATATTTATACAATGGAATCCTACTCAGCCGTAAGAAAGAATAAAATAATGCCACTTGCAGCAACATGAGTGGACCTAGAGATGATCATACTAAGTGAAGTCAGACAGAGGAAGACAAATGCATGATATCACTTATATGTGGAATGTAAAAAAATGATACAAATGAACTTATTTACAAAATAGAAATAGACTTATAGACACAGAAAACAAACTTATGGTTACTGGGGTTGGGGGGGGGAATGGGGAGGGATAAATTAGGAGTTTGGGATTAGCAGATACAAAACTACTACATATAAAACAGATGAACAACAAGGTCCTGCTGTATGGCACAGGCAACTATACTCACTATCCTGTAATAAACCATAATGGAAAAGTATATGTGTGTACATGTCTAACTGAATCACTTTGCTGTACACCAGAAACTAACACATTGTAAATCAACTGTATACTTCAATTAAAAAAAAAGAGTCCCTTCTACTCTACCTTCAGAGTCTATCCATACTGGTTGATTTGTGTCCCCCGAAAATCCATGTCTACCTGAATCTCAGAATGTATGCCTCACAATAGCCTATAATGAAGAAGAATATAAACAGGAATATATGTATATACATATAACTGAATCACTATGCTGTACACCAGAAATTAACACAACATTGTAAACTATACTTCAGTTAAAAAGAAAACAGTCCCTAGACGAACTCCTCAACATAGTGGTACATCCTCAGTATTTGTTGAATAAATAAAAGAAAGGATTTGCAAGAAAGTTCAGCTGTGGGTTATGCTTTCTGTATTGTTCATGAGTGCTATTCATCAGTCTCTGGTTCCTTCCAGGCACTGTGATGTTAGGCATAGCCATGTGACTTGCTTTGGCCTGTGAAATTTGAAAGGAAGTGATGTATATCTATTCCAGGTAGAAGCTTGCACAGCTGGTGTACGATTCACCTCTCCTTCCCTCTGCCCTGGTGACCATGCAAGTTTGTAGTGAGAGACCCTCTACTGGCCTGGGCAACAGGGTAGCTCCAAGGGCTGGAGCCTTCTTGCTGACCTCTACTGAACACGTATTAGGAACAAGCAAAACTGTTGTTACGTGTGAAGATAATGACATTGGGGCATGTTTATTACAGCAGCATAACTAGCCTATCCTGACTTGTATCGTCTTCTTCTCGTATACTTCTTTACCTCCCACTCCTCCCACTCCTCCCACTCCCTCTTGAACCCGTTTAATCCAGCATTTCCCAGCCACTGACCTGAAGCTACTCCATAAAGATTGCCAGTGACTTCCACACTGGTGAGACCCAGTGGTCAAATCTGGTCCCCATGAGACTTGAGCATTTAACAGCTTCAGATGAGGCTGCTCCCTCCCTCTTCTTGTAACCTTTTCTTCCCATCGTACTTCTCTGGACACTCTTGTCTGGTCTGTTTTGCTGGTTCCTCCTCATCTCCCCGACCTCTTACTACACAGCATACCCCAGGGCGTGGTCACAGACCTCTCTTCTCCACTTCTGAGTGACTTGAGCAGTCTCCTGGCTGCCACATGCTGAAGACCCCCAGATGTATATCCGTTACCCATGCTGCTCCCTGAATTCCCAGCTTATATTTTCACCTGCTCACTTGGCAGCTCCACGTGGCGTCACATCAACATCTCAAACTTAACATGTCAAAATGCAGCTCCTGATCATCCCTGCAAGCCTGCTCCATCCCTGTTTGTTCCCCCTGAGGGTCCCTGAGTAACTGTGATGAGCAAACCAAAACCACAGCGAGATACCACTCCACACTTTCTAGGACAGCTATAACTAAAAAGACAGACAGTAACAAGTGTTGACAAGGATTTGGAGAGATAGGAACACTCATGCTTTGCTGGTAGGAATGTGAAAATGTGCACCTTTCAGTTCTGATTTTTGTTTGTTTGTTTATGTGTTTGTTTTATGCCTCACACATCTTGTTCATCAGTGACCCCTGTCATATCCGGGATCCCAGCACCTCTCACCATCTCCGTGACTAGCACCTTGCTCCAAGCCACCTGCACCTCTCACCTGGGCCACTGCACTGGCCTCAGAACTGCCCCCACTTCTGCACCCTAATGTTGATTCTCAACCCAACAGCCTAAAAACTCCATCAGAAGATGTCACATGTTTTCTTAAATCCTTCCAACTGCTTCCCATTTCTTTCACAATAAAATCTGAAATGTTTTCACAATGGCCCATAAGGCACTAACTGTACAGTCCCTAATACCCTCCTCCTCGCACCCCAGCCTTGTCTCCCAAGACTCTCCCTCAGTTCCTCCAGCCACGCCACCGGCTCCTGGAGTACCACACTCCCACTTCAAGGCCTTGCAGTGGCTGTATTTTCTGCTCGGGACACATTACTCCTAGGTCTTTGCTCACATACCACCTTCTGGTTAAGGCCCACTCTGACCAGTCTATTTAAATATTTGGTAGGCAGGATTCTAAGTCCCCAGTGGCCACCTAGAGTGACTGGAACCTATGAAATGATGGAATATCACTCCAGTGATTGTATTATCTACATGGGGCAAAGGCAGTTTTGCAGGTGTTAATTACTAATCAGTTGACTTCGAGTATATTAAAAGGGAGAGAATCTGGTGGGCATGACCGAATCACATAGTCCCTTTAAATCTGTGTCTAGAGATAGGAGACAGAGAAAGCCAGGAAGTCAAAGCAGGAGAAAATTCTGGCACCTGCTGGTGGCTTTGCAGATGGAGAGGGCCACGTGGGAGCAGCTCCCAACTGACAGGGAATGGGGAACTCAGTCCTATAGACATGAGGGACTGACTTCGCCAGTGACAAGAATGAGCTTGGAAGCTGATTTTTCCTCTATCTTCCAGATTAGGACTCAACCCTGCTGACACCTTGATTTAGCTTTGAGCAGAGAAACTCGCCAAACTCTGCTGGACTTTCAGTCTACAGACAAGAGCTGAAACACATATTAGTGGCTACGTCTGTGGTCATTTTCTATGCAGCAATAGAAAACTAAAACAAATAACAACCTTCAAACCTTAAGAGTGGGAGAAAATATTTGCAAGCCACATATCCCACAAACAACTCAGATCCAGAAGATCAAAGAACTCCTACCAAATGGTAAGAGAAAGACAGGCAACCTGAGAGAAAGATGAGCAAAACACCTGCAGAGATACTTCATGAAGGAGGACACCCAAGTGGATGACAAACATATGGAAAAGTATTGAATGTCACCAGTCATCAAGGAAATGTAAATTAAAACTGAAACAAGACAGCTCTCCACGCCTACCAAAATCCTAACATGAAAAAAGACAGGAAATGCCAAGCGTTGGCCCAGATGCAGTAGAGCTAGAATTCTCATCCTGCTGGCTGGAGAGCGAACTGGTACAAACACTTTGGAAGACCAACACATCCACTGAGGTTGAACGTATGTGTACCCTATGATCCAGCAACTCCGCTCCTGGGTATGTACCCAACAGAAATTAGAACACGTCCAATGCAAGTCATGCGTGAGAATATTCATACATGCATCATTCATAGTGACTTACAATGCTCAGGCTCTCCAAGGCCCCTCTGACCTCCCCTCCCTCTACTCACCCCTCCCTCACTCTGCTCCACCCTCACTTGCTATTTTTTGAACTCAGCAGGAACCCTCCTCGCTTGGGCCCTTTGCACTTGCTGTTCCATCTGCGTGGGAATCTCTTCTCTCAGAGCCACAGTTCTCTACACCCCGCCCAGGGGCATGTGGGGATGTCTGGAGATGGCTTTGATGACCACACCTGGGGGGTTGCCACTGGCATCTAGCGGGTAGGGTCCAGAGATGCCGCTAAATATCCCACAGCACACATGACTGCCTCAACAACAGAGAATCACCCAGTTTAGAATGCTCGGGGGGCTGAGGGTGAGAATGTCCACCCTACGTGCCACCGTGGCTTGGTCTCCAGCTTCCTCAAGGTCTTTGCTGGAATGAGTGTCACTCTCCCAGGGAGGCCTTCCCAAACTATCCTGTTGAAAATTATAAGTGACTGTTCAACAGGACACTCCTTCCACACAGCCCTGCCTTTGTTTCTCCCTAAGTTATCCTCTTACACATCGTATCTTCTACTTATTAATTTGTTACTGTCTCTCCACTCATGCAAGGTACACTTTTACAAGGCGGTGATTCTAGTTTTGCTGTCTGCATTCCTAGCCCCTAGAAGACGTGCTTGATAAACATTTGTTGGATGGATACATGGATGAATATCAGTGTAAATGAGAGGAGAAATAACCAACTTTTACTATTGTGCCTAGCCAGTTTATTTACTCTCCTACCCTGACGGCAAAAATTACACTGAAAGGCAGGAGACCATTGTTGAGAATGCACCAACAGGTACATGTGATTACTTGAAAGGAAGACTTCTCATCTGCCCATATTTTACTTGTTACAGTTTGCTTTCAAGGTCTAGTGTTTTGCTGTTGAAATTTGACTGTGGTTTTGTTGAAGGCAGATGGCCGTTATTGGCAATAAAACAAACATAGGGGAAAAGGGAAAAGCAGAGGCAAAAAGTACATGTATTCAGAAAGCAGATTGTGATGCTGCTCGGATCTGAGACCCACGATGGACAGAGGGAACTTTGTGCCGGAGGCTGTGATTCCACTTAGACAAACGCTTTCGTTTCTAATGCTGTTCATGTCGACTCCCTGAACCGAAGGAGGTGAATCAGCACGACTTTACCTTTACTACGGAAGATGAACACC
Source organism: Camelus ferus (assembly GCF_009834535.1). NCBI lineage: Eukaryota > Metazoa > Chordata > Mammalia > Artiodactyla > Camelidae > Camelus > Camelus ferus. The sequence continues at coordinate 27,890,229 of NC_045713.1, read as the reverse complement.
CCCATCCCGTGATTCTAATGTAAGAGTTTTAGGGAAAGGCACTCAGTGAGAGGCTGGACTGGCTCTGAGGGACAGAGGGGAAGGGGTCTAGGACGTGCCGTCAGCTTCTCTTTGGCCTGTGCTTCCAAAGTTCTCGATCACATGATCTTGTCTGCAAATTTCTCAGCTTGGACTCACAGTATAGTTCTTCTAATTTAGAAATTATGAAATGTGTTCTAACATGCTGTTTATAACACATACCCCAAAAGAAAAGTGTTCAGAGAGTGAGATTTTTCAAAAGTGGGGCTTTTACTTAGAATTCTTCCCATTGAATTGTCTTCACAGTCCTTTGGGGCTCACGGACTCCATCTTGGCAACCGCCACATGAAATGAAATTTTTAAGGTTCTTCTCCCTCGGCCCCATGAGAGCAATCGTAGCAAAGGAACTGGAGGCGGGACTGGAGGCCCAGCAGCAGAAAGTGTTGTCCCAGGAGGGCCTAGTAACCTTGCAGCCGTCACCAGCCACCTTCGCCATGACAAAGCACTTTGGAACAGGGCTAAAGGCATCTGAGACCCTTTCCAGCCTTTCTTTTCATCTATACATCCTTCTCCTTTTCTTCCACCTCCTTCTAGAGCATTCTGGGTAAGACTGCTGCATCTGCCTGGGCCAGGCAGATGGACCAAGGAAACACAATGGGCAGCCTACACACTGAGGTCAGAGAACTCCTTCTGGATGGTCACCCAGAGTGTTTTTCGAGGCTTCTGCAGCAGAGACTTGAAATCCCTCCGTGTCCGTTCTCCCTTCCCCCTTCTTTAATGACAGAAGATGAAATTTTTTATGGGACACCTGCCCACTCAGGATATAGACTGTATTTCTCAGATTCTTCGAGGTTACCTGGGGCCATGTGACTGAGATCTGGCCAAGAGGATGTCAGCAGAAGTGAAATGTGCAATTTATATAAAAAGAAATACGCCTGCCCTCCTTCTCTTCCTGCCTGCTGGCTCAAATGTGGCCACAAGGAGGCGCCACCTTGGGTCACGTGAACAAGGGTAATGCCCTAGGGATGGCAGAGCCGCAAGACCTAAGGAGCCTGGGCCCTTGACAGCTTTGCAGAGCAGAGCCGTCTGACTTGTTTAGACTGCTGGTATTCGAGTCTCTTGCTTACAGCTGAAGTTATGTCAGTAACACAGATATTGACAAACTAGAGAAAATCCAGAGAGGTTCACCAGATAATGTGGCGTCTGGGCCTTGTGTCTGAAAATCAACATCTGAAGGCCTAAAAGATGGTCAGTCCACGAAGAGAAGATTGAGGTGAAACACCTGAAGGCCTGTCCCAGGAAGCCAGGAACAGAAGAGGGTGGGTGTTCTCTGTGTACCTCCAGAGTATTTGTTAAATTGGTTAATGAGTGAATGAGATTTGAGGAAAGCATATTTTGGTCCCAAAAAGAAAAATCCCTTTTAAACAACTGCAGTTAATAGAGAAGAAAGGGAAGAAAAGTGATGTTTGAGGATCCGCTCTATTTCAGGCAAGGTGTCCTCCGTTCAGCATCCTGGTGATGTCATCACGTTCTACTCTGTCCTCCAGTGTGCATTTCCAAAGCACAGATTTGTTCACCGTGTAGACCTTAATTCATGTCCTTCTCCATGTCTCCAAAGTAGACAAATGGCCAATAAGCCCATGAAAAATACTCAACAGCACTAATCATTAGGGAAATGCAAACCAAAACCACAGTGAGATACCACTCCACACGTACTAGGACAGCTATAATGAAAAAGACAGACAGTAACAAGTGTTGACAAGGATTTGGAGAGGTAGGAACACTCATGCTTTGCTGGTAGGAATGTGAAAATGTGCAGCTGCTTGGGGGGGTCCTCAAAAGATTCAATCTGGGGGGTCCTCAAAAGATTCAACATAGTTACTATATAACTATATAATTGTACTCCTATGTACATACCCAAGAGAACTGAAATGTGTTCACACAAAATTTTGTACACAAATGAACATAGTAGCATAATTCATAATAGTCAAGAAGCAGAAACAATCTGTCTTATCAGCTGAGGAATGTAGAAACAAAATGTGGTCTTATCCAGTGTGGAATAATTGGCTGTAAGAAGGAATAAAGTACCAGTATCTGTTACAACATAGATGAACCTTGGGAACATTATGTGAAAGCAGCCAGACACACTGGGACAGATATGGTATGATTCCATTGATATGGGAAGTCCATACTAGGCAAATTCATAGAGACAGAAGATAGATCGGTGGTTGCCATGGGCAGTGGAGGAAGGGAAAGGGGAGTGATGGGTTTCTTTTGGAGGTGATGAAATTATTCTAAAATTAGATACTGACGATAGTTGTGCCATCTCTGTGAATATACTAAGAGCAACTGAATGGTTTTACATGGGTGAACTGTCTGTTATGAGACTTCTCTCTCAATAACGCTGCTTTTAGAAAGTCCTTCAGTGGCTCTCTGTTGCCTTATGCTATATCCACGTGCACCATTGTTTTCCTTTAAAGCCATTTGATTTCTTCTTATGGAATATTTTTTAAAAAGCAAAATTACATTATGCTCTTAAATGAAAAGCTAAATTATCACTTGAGAGAAACAACAAGAGAACGATGGCCATCCATGTCTGTTCCGATTGGTCAGCACCCATGCCACCCCTGTTATTAAATATTTTGAATTTAAATAAATAAAACCCATGACTAACTTCTAAGATCTATTGTCTGAAGCCTGCTCTCAATTTGTTAAAGAAAATAAAGTGGAGGGAATTTGTGTTAGGTGTCAAAGGCAAATTAGCACCCACGTGAGAGTTTCTCCTTGATGTGATCAGGCTAAAAAGGGAGAAGAAAAAATGAGTAACGTCCCCTTAATGCGATTTGACAATTTCATGTGGCAGCCATGATGTCCACCTGAAGGCTGGACCAACCCTTTGGGTGACACTGACCTTGATGAGCAAGGCCAGCTTCCAGCCCTAAATATGTTTAAACTCCTTGGGAGCCACAACAGTATTTCATTCATCCCCGGACCCCCCAGTGCCTACAATCCTCATCAGACACACCTGGCTCTAAACATATTCTAGCCCTGCATCAGTTCTCCCAGAGGTCACCCACGGGTTTGTGTTACTCTAAAGGCTGTGGTTTCTCTCTCAATAAGGGTTGACTTTTCCATCAACAAACGCTACGCATGTAGAGGTTAGACACCATCTGTCAGGAACATGCAAAAGACTCTTGGTGCTGGGACACCCGTGGTCCCAGAGAACCCCAGACACTCTTCCAACTCAAAGAAGGATGACCATGCATGAAACCACCCGTATCCGCTTTACGTGCGGCGGAAAGAGCGCAGCCTTGGCAGGCAGGGAGCTGTGACCGCTGCACACTACGAGCTTGGCCGTCTCCCCAAACTCAATTGTACCGTCTGTAAAATGGCTATTTTCAGGATTAGCTATATAATTGAAAGGTGGAGAATTCAGGGAAAAGAGGACAATGGGAAGACTGAATTGTGGCCAAGCCAATCTTCAAGCATCGCTTTGTCCTGAGGACAAGCAGGGAAGAGCAGAAAAAGCAGACCCGGGAGCCTAGTCTGAGATGCTCCTGTCTCTGCACTGTGGTTTTTCAAGGTAGAGCTGAGCTCAGGTTTTGGCTGTATCTTATCTGAGCTTCTCTCATCAGCAAGCACTTCATCTCATTAGTTTGTCCAGAAGTGGAAACAGTGCCCTCTCTTCCACCTCCAGCCATGATGGGGTAACTGGTACCCAAATAACCCTCCTGCAGCAAATGACTATAATACTGGCAAGAGAGATGAGAGAACTGTGCCCAGACTTTATGCAGCTGAGTGTACAGGACTGCTGAGCCCTGAGACAAAGGAAAAAGGGAGTGCCCAGCTTTCTGCCTGGAGATCTCTTCCTGGACACAGCAAAGGAAGATGGAGTCCAAACAGAGCAAGGAGGAGACAGACTGGAGTTTGGAGGGACTGAGCTGGCTAGAATCTGCAGGGAGGGGTCCTGGAGAGAAGGGAGCTGTCAGACAAAGGGATGCAGAAATCTACGTCAGATCCCTTTGAGTACTTGGCCAAGCACAAGGCTGTGAATGCCAGGATCCGTCCTCCACAATACTGGCCATGAGTAACTGCTGGAGAAAGGATGATCCAGAAAAAAATACGAGGGAGCTGTGAGCTGAGCAAACAGTGCCCATGGGGCTGGGAGGCATCTGAGTCCTGAGCATCCAGAGTGGAGAGGTCCCACTCAACATACTGGAGCTTCTCGGAGAGACCCCAGAGAGGCTGCACCTAGGAGCAGGGTGAGTAAAGGCTACCCCAGATGTACATGAACATATTTCTAAAGCACCACGTCGATTCACAGATAAGAGAAATAACATTCTATTCTGACAACAGGAATGCAGGCACTTGACAACACAGAACCCATAATGTCCAACGTACGATGAGACAGACACAACACGTGAAAAAAGCAGGGAAACAGAACCACAACCCAGAGAATCATCAGTCAACAGAAACATATCCAGAAATGAGATCGGGTGAAATCAGCAGACAAGGACTTTAAAACACCCATGATCAGTATATTCCAGGATTTAAGAAGCATGATGAGGGAGCAGGCAGGGAGTCTCCATACAGAAATGAAAAAACATTTTTTTAATTGGAAGTTTTAGAACCAAAAATTATAATGTCTAAAATGGAGTTTTTTCCCCCACTGGATGGAATTAAAAGAAGCTCAGACATGGCATTAAAAAAAAAAAAAAAAAGCAAGAGAGAGAACGATTATGAACTTGAAAACAGAACAATAGAAACTATCCAAACTGAAGCAGAGAGGGGGGGGTACCTAGCAGTCTACCACGTGCAATTAGAGTGTCAGAGGAAGAGAGAGACTGGGGCAGGACTTCGATGTTTAAAGCAGTGCTTAGATGGAAGGGTACAGCTCTAACAGAAGTCTGTGAAATCAATGGTTCAGGTCCCTATCCTAAGAAGTTATAAAAAGAAGGGGAAATTAAAACCCAAAGCTAGCAGAAGGAAGGAAACAAGAAAGAATGAGAATTAATGAAACAGAAAACATGTAATAGAGAAAATCAATTTAAAAAAAAAGGTGAGGTGCTATCTCATTGTGGTTTCAATTTATATTTCCCTGATGATTAGTGATGTTGAGCATCTTTTCATAAGTTACAAGGATGTAATGTACAACACAGGGAATAGAGTCCATATTTTGTAACTTTGTATGGAGTGTAATCTATAAAAATATCAAATTACTATTTGTACACCTGAAACTAATATCGTAGGTCAACTCTATTTCAAAAGAAAAGCTAAAGAAAATGTTGATTGTTGGAAAAAATTGATAGGCCACCAGGCTAGACTAATTAAGATATAAAGGAAATAAAATAAATTATCAACATTAGGAACGAAAGAAAGGACACTGGTGCAAGCTTAAAGACATTAACAGGATAATAAGAGAATTTTATGAACAATTACTTTAATACATTTGACAAAGTGAAAAAAAAAATCAATCATTTCCTTGAATGAAACAAATTACCAAAACCAACCAGGAAGAAATGGAAAATCTGTTTAGAACTATTCAGTTCTGTAGCTATTAAAATAGTCAAATTCATAATCAAAAAGCACCCCACAAAGAAAACTCCAGGCCCAGAGGGCTTCACTGGTGAATGTTATCTGACATTTAAGGAATTCTGTCCAACAGTACAAGTGATCTGCAGACCTCTCTCATAAATACATACACATTCTTAACAACAACAAACTAGTCAAAAGACAAACCCAGCATCAGATGAAGTTTGAGTGTAATGCAATATTGGCTTATTGAAAAATCAATACACTTCACCACATTAAGAGGATAAAGGAGAAAAACCATATGATCATCTCAACAGATTCAGAAAAAGCTTTGGGGGAAAAGTCCATGTGCATTTATGATAAAAAAAAAAACTCCCAGAAAACCACGTAAATGTATCCACAAGAAACCTACAACTAACGTCATACTCAATTGTGAAAAACAGCTTCCCCCTAACATGGGGATTTCTACTGAGCATTTTATGGAATGTCCTAGAAAAAATAAAAGGCATAAAGATTAGCAGGGAAGAACTAGAACTCTTTATTTATGCATTAGCTAATTGTGTATGTAGAAAACCCGAAGGAATCTACCCCTCTTCCAAAACCACTAAAACCAATAAGAAATTTAGCAACACTGCAGGATATGAGGTGAACATAGAAAACAATCATTCTATTATATCAGTGATGAATAATTGGAAAATGGCATTTTGAAAGTATCATTTACAACAGCATCAAAGAACATAAAACACGTAGGAATGAATTCCAATGGATATATTAAAAACCTCACTACAGGTTACAAACACCACTAAGAGAAAACAATCTACATAAATGAAGAAATACAGATTGGAAAATTCAGTGCTAAGGGGTCAATTCTCAAATGCACCTGCAGATTTAAAGCCACCTCAATAAAAATTTCAGCAGGATTTTTTCTTTTGTTAAAATTGACACGCTGAATGTGAAGTTTATATAGGAATGCAAAGGATCTAAAATAGCCAAAACAATTTTGGAAAAGAAATATAGCTTTGGCAAAAGGGTAGCCAGATAAAATAATGGAACAGAACACAGGGTCTGAAGTAGATTCACGCCTCTGAAATCAGTCACATTTCTTAAAAAAGTGACAAAACAGTTCAATGAAAGGAAAATCTTTTCAACAAATGGTGCTGGGACAACTAGATAGCTGTACAGAACAAAGAAGTCAACTTTGGTCCATATGTCACTTCATAAACAAAAATTAGAATGAGATGATCAACATCCTAATATTACCACTGAAACTATAAAGATTCTAGAAAACATAGAAGAATATTTTAGTGATCTTGGGCTAGGCAAAGATTTTTTTTTTAAGTTTCATTTTTGTTTACAAATTTATTTCCAGCTTTGTTGTGGTGTAATTGCCATACAACACTGTGTTAGTTTAAGGTGCACGATGTGATGGATTTCTTAGATAAGACACAGAAGTAATCACAAAAATTTTTTAAACGTTAAAATATACTTCATCAAAAAAGTTCTGGACATCAAAGAACATCATTAAGAAAATAAAGAGGCTCTGATTAGGAGAAGATAACCATAATATGTATATCTGACAAAGGACTCATATCCTGAATATGTAAATGAGTCTTATATCTCAACAAAATAAAAATGGGCAAAAGACTTGAAGACTCCCTTACCAAGGAAAACGTATGAACGTCCACCAAGCACATGAAAAAGCATGCAACATCATTAATTGCAAGGAAATGCAATTTAAAAATCAATGAATAGTATTCCATTGTGTGTGTGTGTGTGTGTGTATATATACACACACATCGCATCTTCTTTATCCAACAGTCTGTTGATGGACATTAAACCAATTACACTTCAATTAAAAAATTAAAATAAAACCAATGAGATACACCACTCCACACCCATCAGAATGGCTGAAACTGAAGATTGTCAACCTCATGTTGGCAACAATGTGGAGCAACTCAAGTCCCGCACGCAGTGGAGGTGTGTAAAACGGTACAACCAGAATGACTGTTTCTCATAACATTGAACGTGAACCTTCTCTTTGACCCAGAGATTCCACTGGTAAAATAAATGAAAGTATGTATCCAAAAAAGAGCCTTGTACAAGAATCATCACAGCAGCTTTATTCATAATAGCCTAAACCCAGGAACTCCCCACACGCTCAACCACAGGTGAATAGATACATCGTGCTACTTTCACACAGTGGAGCACTGCTTAGCAAGAAAAGGATGGACTGCTGGTAAATCTCACACCACAGAGGGACCGCGAGAACAGGGCTGCCTGAAAAAGGCTGGACTCAAAAACAGGACGCACTGATTCTGTTACGTGAAGTCCTACAAGAGGCAAAACGAATTTACAGCCAAAGGAATCAGAAGAGTGGTAGGCACTCAGCTGGGGGTGTGGGTCCCTGGGGAAGGACGTGCGCCCTCTTTCTGGGAATAAGAACCTTCTACATCTTGGTCAGGGTGAGGGTTATACCAATGTGTGCTTCTGTCACTGAGCTGTCTGCTTAAGATCGGTGCACTCTCCTGTATGTAAGTATCTCAGTTCAAAAAATCTTTAAAAATTGAGGAAAAAAGAAAAACAAAAAACAACCACTGCTGCCAGTCCTTAAGTTTCCGGTTGTCTTGAGCCAAGGATCCTGTGCAGAGAAAGCCACCTTCTAGGCATCTCCGTTACCATCAAGTCGGCCCCCGTTGAGTGCCTACTGCGTGCTGGGCACTGCTTACGGAGGTCTAGGATTTCCATCCAACGGGAGGTAGGAAGAGCCATCAGGACCCCAAACAGCTGCCGTGCCTTACCCACAGAGCTTGGCTGCGTAAGGGAACCTCTCTGTAACCACACCTCAAAGCGCCCTGCTTAGATAATGAAGAACCCGCCTCTGGCCCAAGGGCTGGCTGCCAGGTGGATAAGTACCAGTGTTAGTGTCAGTTCCCCGATATCACAAATTTTCCTCCCTTCACAATGAGAAGAATGAAGGCAAAACCAAACCCAGAGAGACAGGCTCGCCCGTGTTTTCTTGAGTTCTCAGATCCTGGATTCCTGAGCTAAGGGACCCTCCATCTTTTGCTCTTATCCTCACCCGACAGATCCCAACTTGATTCTGTTCATCTTCCCTGGTTTAAGGAAAAGTCATTGGTCTTCATTTTGTTTTGTCTTTTAATTAATTTAAAAACTATTCTGTAAGGTGAGAAGTGAGACTCAGAGAGTAAGGGCATGTCTGTCATCACACAGACAAGAGAGAGAGAGTCAGAGCCAAATGTAGCCCACGGCTGCCAGCTCCAAATTGGGTGCTCCTCCTACGTGTCCATCTCTCTTGGGGTCCAAACCAGGAAGACACCCCCAAATATCAATATTAATGACACTTAAGAGGATGGTATTGATGCCTCTAAGCCCCAAATATGCCTCTAACAAATCCAAATTAAAATCATAATGCTCCATCACTTCACACATGCCAGGCCGGCCAAAATTCAAGTCTAATAAACAAGTCTGTGGCAGACAGAAGAATGGCCCCAGAGACATCCAGGTCCGAATCCCTCGAACATCTGAGTATGTTCTGCTACGTGGCAAGGCAAGTTAAGGGGGCAGATGGAATTAAGGATGATCCGAGATGGGGAAATGATCTGGGTGGGCCCAGTATCGACACAGGGTCCTTCAGAATGAAGACAGAGATAGAAGAGGGCAGAGAGCCATGATGGAAGGATTCCGCCTGCTATTACTGGCTTTGAAGGAAGAGGAAGGGGCCGCAAAGCCCAGGGGTGCAGGTGGCTTCTAGAAGCAGGAGAGGGCAAGGAAACATTCTCCCAGAGAGCTTCCAGAATGAACGTGGCCCTGCTGACACGTTGATTTTAAACCCAGCGAGACCCACTTCAGACTTCAGACCTACAGAACTGTAAGATAATAAATGTGTGTAGTTAAACCACGAAGTTGTAATAATTGGTTATTGCAGCAATGGGACACCAGCCAGCCAGCCCCTTTCCTGGCACAGGGTAGGTGCTGGGTGCTATGGGAATACGAGACCACCAAACCTACTCCTGGGGGAGAATCGAGGAGACTTTCTAGAGGAGGCAGCGTCTGAGCTAAAGCTTGAGGTTCAAGCCACAGAAGAAAGATGCTGTGGTTTTCACAGAGACCTGCGTGGAAAAGCAAGCTCGGAGGTCGTGCCCGGGAAGCTGAAAGCAGCTGGTTTTCTGCATGAGAGGATAGAGTGAACACTGAACATGGATGGAGGTGGTGGCCATGTTAAGGGTCCTTGACTTTATTCCCAACACAACGGGGAGCCTTAGGGGATTTCAGTTGGGTTGTGCACAGCCTCTTCAAATCTGCCTTTTGCAAAGCCCACCCTGGCTGTGGAGAGTGGATGGGATGGGGCCCCATGAGAGGCTATTGCAGCATCCAAGCAGAAGATGACGGAGCCTGGACCAGGGAACCAGGAGGTGATGACACCTGGACAGGTTTGCACAGCCTAGCAGCGGCTCACCTAGACTTGGGGTGGGATGGGGGAGGTGATGTCTTGTTTGAGGTTCCTGGCACATCCCTTCTACCATATTCCTTCCATCACGTCCTACCTCAAGTCTCCAAAAGCTGCTCTGTGCTCCTTGAAGCCACCGCAAGCTCCTCCCCTGCCCCAGAGAAACATTTGACACGGTACTGGGGTTGTCATTTACCATCTGCTGAGAGAGGCCCCAGTGGAGGACGAGGCGTGTTCAGAGGAGGGAGGCAGAGAGCAAAAGGAGATGACTGCCATCTGCTCTGGTGCTTTGGGGACGGGGAGGGACCAGGATAGGGAGACGGAACTGGTGACCCCAATTTAGTTAAAAGTGTTGCAGTCTCGACGTTTGAGCTAAAGGGACCCAGATGTCCTTGGCAGTGCCCTTAGCAGACAGATGGAGTTTCTGTGATCCTCGCCTCGAAGGTGGCTCTGGGCCTGTTTCAAACAGAGTGGGATCACCGGGGTGGTCTGTCCACCTTGGAAGCCCATGGGAGGGCACCCAGGCAGGAACCACATCTGAGGAGATGCCTGGCTGGGGGATGACGAGTCTGTTGGCTACAGAAGCTGCTACGTACAGGGAAAAGGAGGAGTGAAGGCGGGGAAAGTGGGTCCAGGACAGATTTGGGGTGGGGGGCCCGCACACCATTCTAAGAAGGATGGACGTGGTTTTCCATGCAAAGTAGGGAATAAGGGTAGGCAAGATGGTCACATACCCCCAAATACCGTGTAAATTAAGAATTTCTAAAAGTAACTCATTTAGTCTTTACGACAATCTTATGGGGGAAGGGGTGAGTCCCGTTTTTACAGCCATCTGATAGACAGGCACCCTGAGGCCCAGACAGATGAGAAGGTCACAGCGAGTTGGCGCACAGGACTGAAGTTCTGGTCTGCGGCTCACACGTGCTTCGTTTGTCCCCACGAGTAGATCAGAAGCTTCCCAAGCACAGGGCCACGAAGTGCTGGTCCTGCGACCACCCGGGTACACACACTCCCCCCCAAACGCTGGGCCAGAGCAATTCGTCCTTGTTGGCTGATTTCTCCATCAAATGAACCTTTACCAGCTTTGATTAAACAAGCTGATAATCATGTAAATCCTAGCTTGGGAAGAAACTGGTGCTGCAGACCGGTGGTCAGCAGATGTTTTCCTTCAAGGGCCCGTTAGTAAATAGTTTGGGCATTGCAGGACATTAGACGTTCATTTCAGCTACCCAGCTGGATGCCTGGGCTTGGCTGTGTTCCAACCAAACTCTGTAAAATGGGGGAACTGGCTGGATTCAGCCCACAGGCCGAAGTTTGCTGAGCCCCACACACTATAAGCAACTTCTTAAAAGCCAGCTGTGGAGACAGGGGTGGATATTAGATCTCAAAGGATGAGGCTCATGTTCTTTATTCCTTCTTTCTTAAGAAAATGAACAACATCTGCACTGAAGACAGGAGAACAATGACATTTACCTGTAATTCGGTGTCTACTGTCTGGAGCCGTATATTCATTCATTGTAATCCTCAAAATAATTCTGAGGAGAAAGGAGTTAGCCCTGTTTTCCAGATAAATAAAGATGCTCAGAGGAGTTAAGGAAGTGGCCAAAGATAGCACAGTCAGGAACAGGTAGAGTCAGGATTCCAACACGAAAGCCTCTTCTCTTCCCACTGTGCCCTGCTGGCTCTCGTCTGGTCTGGCCTCGGTTCCTGTGTGTGTGAAGTGGCTTCATGATGTCCACTGAGACGACTCTGCAAGGTCACTGCTGGGTATTCAGGGCACAATGGACACAAAAGCTTCATGAGGCCGAAAAATAAGAACCACAGTGCCTTTGCATCTGCTGTGCCCTCAGTGACCTTGCAGAGTCATCTCAGTGGACATCATGAAACCACATCACATGTAGAGGAACTGAGGCCATCCTGTAGCAGCACAGGAAGGTGCGAGGTAGTCCAGGCTGTGTGCTCACCATTTCAACCCAGGTAGGAACCTTATAGAAGCATCAAATCAGAGAAGAGGTCATGATGAGACAGTAAGAAACTTCTAGAGATTTGGGAAAATTCTGGAGGGTATGCTAAACGTCCTAAAATCCATGGAATAGGGGTTTAAAAAAAATCAGTCTTACCTAGATTTTAAGGGGCTGGGAGACCTGCAACTGACTTTGGGGCTCTACATCAAAATATGTGTAAAGTTGATAAGCGGGGCCATTCTGGTTGAAATAGGGAGGTGACAGGCCCAGGCAACTGCTGCTGCGTTTCCCCCTTCACCCCCTAAATCACTAGACTAGATTAGGGTCTTTTTGCTTTGAGATTTGGTAATTATAATATAAACTATACATGAGATGGAAACCACACTCCAAACAGAGAGTGCGGGTAAAAGAGAGACAGGCACACCTGGGTCATGCTCCCACCAAGAACCGTGCAGACCAAGAGATGAGAATCATCGTCAGCCAGCAGACTCCTGCACTGCCTCTGCCCTTGAATCCAAGGACTGAGGGACAGATTCTTGTTCATTTCCTTTCCATACCCTGCGCCACCCGCCTTGGTTCATGAGACATCTTCCAACGGCCAGTGTCTGGGGTAAACAATCCAAGAAGAGACTATTTTTTTTAAACACACACATGTGTTTAATTTTCTATCGAACACACCATCCAAGTATCTCAGTATTCTCAGTATTTTCATCTATCACCATACTTACAACTGGTGGTCAGTAGCATGGTTAAGGGTAAGTTATTTATATGACTTGAAATAACTGATCTGTGTTGATGTGCCATTCATCAAGACTCCAATAAGCCTGTCTTATTCTTATTCTTCCCACAGATAATAATTATACGTAGTATATGTGTGTGTGTGTGTGTGTGTGTGGCGTGTATATATGTGTGTGTACACACACACACATATACACACACACACACTTTTGATTCTGGGCCTATCTTTCTTTATGAAGTTTGCTCTTTCCAAACCCGCATTAAAAAAAAAAATTCAAAAAGCACTATACACCAGTATTTTGTAATCCAGTGTCAGTACTTGGAAGACAAGTGTTCCTGTTATCATAATTCACTAATCCTAATTTGCTGACACATATTGGGTGTGTAACCCCAGAGCATATTACTTAATTTCTATATGGCTTAGTTTCGAGAAGAGACTTCAAAAAAAAAAAAAAAAAGTCTCAGGATCCAAGCCGCCATCACACATACTTGCTTTACTTTTTGGGCACATGTACTAGTTTTTGACGAGGTTGTGCAACATCAGTTTGTAACCTGAAGTCAGCGATTCTGAAACTTAGTGTTTATCTGCACGGACTAATCTCATGATGAGGGAGCCTCGGATTTCTCATGGAAGCAGCTCACATTTCACAGCCAGCCAACTTTGTTCACTCCAGGGCAGAAAACTCTAAGCGACCACGGCGTTAGTCTTTAACTACATGCACATCGTCTAAGAAAACAAGAGAAAGTTTACACATCTGTGTGGATGTGCCCCAACAGGAGGTACTCAGCGAGAAGAAGGAAAGAGCTGGCAACAAAGATCAAGGCTCTAAATGCGATTTGTCCATTTCCATCGTAAGAGATTATGGAATAATAATAAATAATAGTAACAACCAAAGCACCTCAAACTGGGTGTCTCAAACGCTAGAAACTTGCTCTCTCTCAGTTCTGGAGGCTGGAAGTCCAAGGTCAAGGTGTCTGCAGGGCTGGTTTCTTCTGAGACCTCTCTTCTTGGCTTGTCTGACAGCCTCCTTCTCCTTCTGTCCTCACGTGGCCTTTCCTTTGTGTGCACACAGTGTTGGTGTCTCTTCCTCTTCTTATCAGGACACTGGTTCTGTTGGATTAGAGCTCTACCCTTGTGACCTCCTTAACCTTAATTACCTCCTTAAAATCCCCATCTCCAAATACAGTCAGTCGCACTGGCGGTTAGGGCTTCCACATGTGAATGTGGGGATGGGGGGTGGGGAGGGACACAACTCAATCCATAACACATGGGTTATCTTAACCATCCCCACTATCCCACAGGTAGGTACTATCATTGTCCATTTTACATTCCACAGACATGGCACCTGAGGGTCAAGTTACACAGTGGGATTTAAACCACGTGCTCTGAGTCCAGATTGACCACTGGGTGATCCTGCCGTTCACAGGCGCTAGTGCTCACTTCCTGTAAGCAGACCTAAGGAATCGCTCCCTGGCAAGAGTACTCTTAGGAAGGTGCCTGGGCAATTCAGTGATGAGCAAATCCTGAGGACCAGGAGTTAAGAAACACAGGCTCTGCCTTCGCTAAGGGGTTGGGACATTTGGAGTAGCTACAGAACAGTGTACTTATCTGTACCTGGGGGACACTGATCCCTCCAGTGCATGACTGTGACCATCAAATCAGATGACATATGTCAGAGCACTCAATCAGAAGACATGTGCAAATATATTCCATTGTTATCCTCAATCTTAGTTTTTAAGAGTTCTCAGCACTGAGAATGACCTTAAGAACTCATTTGTGTCTAAACAAAGCCACGCCCAAGGTGTCCCTCATTACAGAAGAGGTAAAGGAGGGGAACCGACGAGCCAGTGGCATTGGAGACTAATGAGCAGACCTGACACAGCACACAATTCCTTTGCCCCACAAAGCAGAAGACAGGGCCAAAGGCCAGAAAGCAAAGGAGAAGACGATGATTAGGGAGGATAAGAAAGAAGAGTGAATCTTAAAAATCTTGTTTTTTCCCAAGAAATCAAAACAGAAGAAATAAACAAGGACATAATTGAGGAAATTATTTGGCCCTGAAGAATATTCTTAAGGTTTTTATATTATGAGGATAAAATAAATTCTGAAAATATCCAGGAAGATAAAATAAAAGTTAACCCACAATAGGCCACAATTTTTTTTTCTGAAAAAAAAAAAAAATCAGAATAGAACAAAATCTAAAGGATTTTGAGAGAAAAGGCCATGATGTAATAATTTTATGCCCAACCAAGCATGTTGTTCATGTTTAAAGCTGAGAAAAAGGCATTATCAGAATAAAAAGATAATATTAAAGAAAAAAATGAATAATAATTGGTGGTGACTAAGCCATTTGTATATTAAAACAATATTAAGCTGCAATAAACTAGAGCAGTGTGAAATTGGAATAAGAATTAATCCTCCCAATAGCCTGAAATGGACCCCAGTATAATTCTGTGAAAGAGACAATGCTAAGATTCACTGCTGTCTTTCTGCTACTTTTCAAAATTGTACTGAAGGCTGCAGTCTATGTAGTAAGAAGGAAGAAGAACTATGAGAAAGGGAGATGCAAAGCTAATTATTTACAAAAGATATAATAGAAGGTGTTCCCTAGAAAATTCTAAGGGAACAAACTGATAGACCCTTTATAAAGTAAGAGAGCAAAGTGGCCAGATATTAGACCAACATAAAAACAAGTAGAAGGTACAACAGGAAATTTTTAAAAAACTGCATAGCAACAAAACTTTAAACTTTAAGGAATAGATTCTTTATAAAGACAAATGGTCGATCTTTATGGAACAAGACACTTCTATAAATGGGGTGCTATACCATGTTCATGAATGAGAGGATTCATGTCAGTCAATTCTTCCCAAAATATTTTATAAATTTAATGCAGTCCCAATCAGAGTTCCAGGATTATTTTTCATATAATTTGACAAGCTTATTCTGAAGTTCAGAAGAAGAGCCAAGACAATTTGGGGTTGGGGGGACCAAAGAGAATCTTCTCTTACCAGGTACTAAAAATACATGTATTGCAAAGTTACGTGATACAAGCTATTATGATATATAAAATCAATGAAGGAGAATATAGACCCAAGTAGAAATAAAGGCTTTGTATATGTTAAATGAGGAGCAGAGACAGACAATAATTTGTGTCCATTTAGGAAAAAAAATAAGTTGGACTCTTGCCTCATAAGAGATACAAAAGTAAATTTTAGTAAAAACCAAAACTATTAAAATATTACAAATGTTTGACTTTGGGCTTTTAAAGACTTTTACAAAGAAGATGTTTCAAAAGCCATAAAAGACGTAAGTTTGACCATACGAAAATGTCGTTTCTGCATAACAAAATAAAATGTAAACAAAATTAAAAGGCAAGTGGCACTGAAGGTATTTTTAACATATAACAATAATCACTACCTAGAGAAAAAATATATATAATTTTGGGTAAAGAAAACCCTTTTTCATTGGTTAAAATAAATGAAAAGAAAACTAGGTAGTGGTTATGAATGAGCAACTCACAGAAGAGGAAATACAAATGCCCAATGATCATATGAAAAGTTCAACTCTTTACCAATCTGGACACGCAAATTTAAACAATGAAATAATGTTTCTACCTATTAAAGCACCAAAAATGTAAATACGATCATTACTTTCATACATCACTGGTGGTAAATTGCCACAACCACAATTGAGAGCATTTTGGCAGTAAAATAAGTGTGTACCCTAGGATGGAGGTTTCACCACCTCCCCCTGGAGAAGCATCTGCCCACGTCAACAAGAAAACCTGAACACATGTGTCCATTGCATTGTGTGTAACAGCAAAATCAGAAGACCACCCAAATGCCCACCACTGGGTGGATGGCGAGATCAACTCTGATGTATCTGTACCATAATACATTGTACAGCAGTTAGAAAGAGCATACTGATACAGCTCTGAGATGGAAGTGATGAAAAAAGCAAGTTGAAGAACAAAATGTACATCATACTGTAGACACCAGAAATAAGAACAGATTCTAAGACTATGGATATTAATGCATATAGGAAAAGGCCTGGAAAGGCACATTCCAAATGGATGACAGAGATCACGCCAGAGGAAGGGAAAGGAGGGGACGCCTGGGATCGTGGCTAGTGGTCAAAGACTTCAGTCTTACAAACCACCCTTTCCAAACAATCCAGCTTGTGAAGGATGCAGTTCTCTGAAAGGACTGAGAACAACTCACACTTGGTCAATATGTTTAAAGTCTTGAAAAGGATCTTGAGAAGTATCTGCTTGAATCCTAAGGAAATAGGCAACAGATGTAAGTGGGGAACCAGATTCAGATGTATGAGGTTGGGTCTACTTAATTCGAGTAAACCAATTTCTGGAGTAGAATATTCTGCTTATTCAAGTTCCTGGAGATCAACCTAATGAACTAAAAAGTAGTATGTCTTCTGGTCCCCAGTAACCCAGCATGCGTCCAGGTACAAAATCAGAATTCCCATATTCAATCCCAATGCCACCACTTCTAAACTGACAATCTTTGGGCAAGTCTATGATTCTGTATGCATAGAATGAGACAACATGGCAGGCTCCATCTACCTTCCTGGGTTGAGTCTTACATGAGATAATGTAAGCAAAAGTGCTATGAAAGCTGTAAAAACTATAAAGACATAAAATATGACACCGCCCCCCACCAAAAAAGCCAAACACCAGGAACAAGTATGCACATACTCATTGAGTAATTAAAAACTCATTTGAAAATAGCTGTTTTTCCTTCAGAATTTCTCATCAGTTCGATACCTCACACCACATTCTTTAAAAAAAAGTCCAGATGAAACAATCAGTCAAATAGTAAAGATGAAACCATAAAAAAAAAACCCAACAATGTGGCTCTTGAACATAAAGGAAATATCTGACCACATAAAAACTTTAAATTCCTTTACATCAAATAATATAAGCAAAAGTTAAAAGGCAGACAACAAACCTCAGAAGCAACAGAGACCACATTTAACATAGAAAAATTACCCAAGCCAATGTGAAAAAGCACAAATTCTCTAATAGCAAAACAGACATAAACAATTTCTACAATAATAAGCTAATAAACCCAAGAAAAATTTCACCCAGGAAAGAAAAATTATCCAGAAGGAACCCTACTTCAGGATGACACCTGCACCCCAATGTTCATAGCAGCACTATTTACAACAGCCAAGACATGGAGACAGCCTAAATGTCCATCAACGGATGACTGGCTAAAGAAGTGGTGAATTTATACAATGGAATACTACTCGGCCATAAAAACTGACAACATAACGCCATTTGCAGCAACATGGTTGCTCCTGGAGAATGTCATTCCAAGTGAAGTAAGCCAGAAAGAGAAAGAAAAATACCTTATGAGATTGCTCGTATGTGGAATCTAAAAAATCAAAAACAAAAACAAAAAACAAAGCATAAATAAAAAACAGAAATAGACTCATAGACGTAGAATACAAACTTGTGGTTGCCAATGGGGCGGGGGGCGGGAAGGGATAGACTGGGATTTCAAAATTGTAGAATAGATAAACAAGATTATACTGTATAGCACAGGGAAATATATACAAGATCTTATGGTAGCTCACAGAGAAAAAATGTGACAATGAATATATATATGTTCACGTATAACTGAAAAATTGTGCTCTACACTGGAATTTGACACAACATTGTAAAATGATTGTAAATCAATAAAAAATGTTTAGAAAAAAAGGAAAGAAAAATTAGAAACAAATGAGATATCCCCTTTTGGCTACCAAATTGGCCAAAATTAAAAATAACAGTAATATTGTCAAGATATAGAAGCAATCTAAGTGTCCATCAACAGATGAATGGATAAAGATGTGTTTTATATTTTTATATATATACACACACACAATGTAATATTACTCAGCCATTAAGGAAAAGAGTGAAATTTTGCCATTTGCAACAACATGGATGGACTTGGAGGGTATTATGCTAAGTGAAATAAGTCAGATAGAGAAAGACAAATACTGTATGATCTCACTTATATGTGGAATGTAAACAACAAACTAGTGAATATAAGAAAAAAGAAGCAGACTCACAGATACAGAGAACAAACTAGTGGTTACCAGTGGGGCAAGGAGGAGGGGATTAAGAGGTACAAACTCCTATGTATAAAATAAAAAAGCTACAAGGACATATGGTACAACACAGGGAATGTAGCCAATATTTCATCATAACTATAAATACAGTATAACCTTTAAAAATTGTGACTCACTATACTGTAGAATTGTAACTTATATAATACCATGTATCAACTATACTTCAATTAAAAAAAAGAAAAACAGAATAAAAAAGTATCACTAATACTTAATGTTGCCAAAAATAAAGTAGGACAGACCCTTTAGAGCAGTGCTATCCATATGCACCAGTGCAAACCACATATATAATTTAATACTTCCCAGGATCCATGTTAAAAATAAAAACAGGTGAAATTAATAATACACTTTTTTAACCCAATACATATTGAAAGTGTTATTTAGCTTGCTATAAAGTTAATGAGATATTTACATTCCTATTTGGTGGAGTACTAAGTCTTTGATAGGATATATTTTATACTTCCAGCATCTTAATCCAGAATGGAAATCTTATTTTAAATCTTGTAACATCTTCAGTTGAAAAAGGAGATTCCGGTACCCAAGTTGCACCAAACATACTTAAAGTTTTCCAGTAACTGAACTGAGCATCAGGTTTTAAAACTGACTCCAAATTACAATGAAACCTCAGCTTCTCAGTCCCACTAGCCACACAGTGTCTGAAAGCGCAGGTCTAGATTAAATCTGTCCATTTGGATCCACGTCCTGGCGGGGACTGGGAGAGGCAGCTCTCCCCTCAGCCCCCTGAAACCTGTCACACAGGCTCTGATCAATATCCATGTGTATTTCAAGGCTCACTCCTCCTGCAGGGGATCCTTCCCCAACATCCTTTTCCATTCCTGCTGTGACGCCTTCCCACGAGGCCCACAGCCCAGCCCCCGCACGTCCTGAGTTCTTAGACCCTAGGTGGTAAATAACAACGGGAATAATAATAAAGCACAGTGGGTTCTATCTGCTGAGCAGACTGGTGGCGTCAAGTATCTTCCACTCAGTAACCTGCACCCCTCTTGTTTATAGACAGGGAACAAGCGTAGAAGAGTAACATGTTAGGGTCACACGATCAGTAAGTGGAAGAGCCACTCACTGCTGGAAACAGGGCTAACCAGCCCTAAACCCCACACTCTCTCCCCTTCTCCCTGCTGTTCTGCTGTGTGTTGAGGCTCCCTCCCCTGTGCAGGCACCCACAGGGGCCCCCGTGGCGGGATCAGGGGCATTGAGATGCCATCCACAGTGTTGCTGCTTCTCTGAGTATCATTAGACCAAATTGAGGGAGCCACCGTGTGCAAGCCTACTGGGCGACAGGCCCCTTGCACTGGGAACTGTCATTTCCCCCGCTTTATATAGTACGCTGACTTACCCAAGAGCAAACAGCTAGGAGGTGGGGCGGGGCTGGAATTTCATTGGCGAATCTGTGTTCCATGTGACTAGCGATGCTTGGGCAAGCCTGTCAGGCGTGGTGTTTCTCCCCTGCCCCAGTCTCTACCTCTGAGTTTATCTAATACTGGTCTCGGGTCTCTGGTCATAACCGAATATAACCCATAACGTGTCAGGCAGAGCCATGCCTCTCACCGCCGCATGCGCTCCACGTATGATGAACCATTTCAAAGGCGTATCAGGGTGGATTGCTGAGCACCTACTGTGTGCTAGCACTGCGCTGAGCATGCACTTGTATTTTCACACCTAAGTCTCATAACAGCCCTACAGACTGGATGTCACCAACTGCATTTAACAGATTAGCAAACTAAGGCTATAAAGACAGAAACGCAACAAAGATCATAAAGCGAGTATGTGGATGGCAGAGTCGGGGTACCAAACCACGTCCTAAAGCATGAGTTCACTCTCAAAGCTCACTCCTTCAGGCAAACACCACTTTGGGGCCACCTATCACGAGAGTCAGGCTCTGAGTAGGCATGCAGGATAGAGGAATAAGACAGATGTGATCCCGAGTCACAGGAGCTCAGTCCCTAACAGGCAGCTCTGCCGATAAAACACACTGATGCCCCATCTCCGTGCACAGCCTCCTTCACCTGCCATCCTCCCGCCCTGCTGCAGTTAGATGGGGGGGACCTCTGACTGGGTCCAGCCTAGAAGCACTAAGTGACAGTAAGGGAGGTTGTCAACTCTAGGCTGAAGCACTTGGGAGATGAGACACAATCCTTAGCTCTCCTCACAGGTGGAGCACTGAGCAGGTGGAGCTGGCCTGGACCCAGAGCCACCACCTGGAGTGCAGCAGAGTGATCTCACAGCGTGGGGATGGGGCCTCGAGTATGAAGCCGATGAGGGGTTTGGTACAGCAGCAGAGCCTAACACATCCTGATTAACACTAGGAGATGTATGTTCAGATATTTCACAAGCAATTATAACTTAGAGAAGAAAGGTGTAATGAGAGATTTAACAGGGAGGCTGATCTGGTCTTGCACAGAAGACAACGGTTGGTAATGGGAGGACTGAGCTGAGACTTGCAGGTAATAATGGCAGGTGATAGTCATTGAACATCACGATGTGTTCTTGGCACCACAAATAAACAAACCCCACTGCCCTCACTGGCACTTAGACTTGAGAGGGGAGGAAACTGCCAAGCCAACAAATTAATAACAGCGATTTCTGATCACCGTAAGCCCTCGGAAGAAAAAAAACCAGGGCAATTCAGTAGAGAGAGGATTATTTTATACAGGATCTGTGGGGGCTTCTCTGAAAAGCTGGCATCTGAACAACTAAAGAGCTGGGGTGAAGACACGCCAGGCAGAGGGTACTGGTGATGCAAAGGCCCCGAGGCAGGGATGTGTGCAGCAGGTTTGCAGAACTGCAGGCTGACCAGTGCCGCTGGAGCGAGGGCGTGCTGGGCAGGTAGGCAGGGGTCCGAAAATCAGAGGGCCCTCTGGCCACGCCAAGAGTTCAGATTTCATTTCCAGTGCAGTCAGCTGTCATTCGAGGTTTTAAGCAGGGGACCTGCATTAGCTCATCACATCTTTCGAAAATGTCTCTTGGATACCACATGGGGGCACCGGGGGAAGTAGGGAGAACCCCAGGGAAGTTGCACAGATGTCAGGAGAGGGGACTCCCTCCAGGCCCTGGGAGTTGGGTGAGTTTACATGAGGTAAAGAAGGAAATGATGTCAGCTGGGCTGGGCCCTCCCCAGCACCCTTGTGGGAGGGGTGGTCACATGGCAGTGTGTAGGCAGCAACCAGCCGCAGCCACAAGGTGTCCCACTCTAGATGGGCTCACTGGGGACAGTAGCTCAGGAGCCCGTGGCCTGGGGGTTGTGCCCAGTCCCACCCACGGGACCCTGATCAGTCCTGGGAGTTCCCACAGCCACGGCGCTGTGGTCGGGCATTCCGAGAGCTGTGCCACTAGGCAGACTCAGAGTAGGATCCTGGCCCCACCAGCAAGACACGTCAGCTCCATCCTGTGTCAAAATGGAAATAATACCTGCCTCACAGAGGTCAGTGTTATGCAGGGCGCTCAGCCCAGAGCAAGCCCCCGGGACATCATAGCGATGATCGTCTGTGTTGGGGCTGAGATCCAGCCTGGTGGGTCACATGCACTGCCCACCCTCTTTCAGTGGAGAGACGTGAGGCCAGCAGAAGGGGCTGGACGGTCAGGAGACAGGTCTGTGCCCCTAGAGCCAGGACACTTGGGTTGGGACCTCACTGAGGGCTTTTATGCAGCTCACTTAAAATTGCTGAACCTAAATTTTCTCATCTGCAAAGTGGGCATAACTACAGCAACTACGGGCATACCTCATTTGACTGCACTTTCGATATTACAACAGTTTGCTTGCTTTAACACACTGAAGATTTAGGGCCACCATGTATCCAACAAGTCTATCGGCGCTAGTCCCCCTCCCCACCCCAGCATTTGCTCACTTCATGTCTCTGTGTGTCACATTTTGGTAATTCTTACATTTCAAACTTTTTCACCATTATTATCTTTGTTAGGGTGATCTGTGATCTTTGATGTTACTGTTGCAAAAGTATGGCTTGCTGAAGGCTCAGATGTTGGTTAGCATTTTTTAAGCAATAAAGTAACTTAAGTTATATACATTGTTTTTAAAGACCTGCTACAGGACACATAGTAGACGATGACGGTACAGTATAAACGTAACTTCTCTGCACTGGGAAACCAAGAAATGTGTGTGGCTCGCTTTATCACGATATTTGCTTTATTGCAGTGGTCTGGAACCCAACCCACAATCTCGGAGGTCTGCCTGTACTTCCTTGGTTGATGAGAGCCCTTCATGAGGGGAACGCACAAAAGATGCTTACCACCTCACCCGGCTGTTAATAAAAAATTACAAAGATGAAAGGTAATGATGTTCTGTATGCTGTAAAATACTAAGCCACACATCGGAACAGACCGTTCTAATGTCTGTTTCAATTTCCAGAAATCCCACTCTTACCTTTCTTACTCAGGACACTAAGGCAGTCGTTCTTAAGGGCAAGCCCCAGACCAACAGCATCACCTGGGAGGCGAAGCCAGCTTTCACGCCGGGTCCTACGCTCAGAAGGGACCACTGCTTGGCTTCATGCCCTGCTGTCACCATCTTGAAATTCTTAATCTGAACAAGGGGCCCTGCAAATTGTGTGGCAAACTCTGGGGCCCCACTCCAGACACACTAAATCAAACTCTGGGCAGCGGGGGCGGGGGTGGCTGGCAAGCCATGGTTAATAAGAGTGATGCAGGCTACTGAGCCCACAGCCTGTGCCAAGCAAGCAGCAGAGGGTCTTCCTAGCCAGCTCCACCAGCTGTGCATAGTTCCTCCACGGGGGCAAAACCACAGGTCCACCCGCAGGAGGGAGTGGGACAGAGGGTCCTGGGGGCTTTCTGCTCCCAGCATCTGTCTCCCCTCTGCTGACACTGAGCGCCGCCCAACCAGGGGCAAACGCAACATGGACTACTGACGTTTCAGCCTCCCTCACTTCCAAGGGCCCCTTCCAAGACTCAGTAACTGATTTTACATCTATAAGTCTGTCATCTTTTCTGAAAGAGGCCCACCAGGTCGTAAAAGCTTCAGACCCTGAAACGCCCAGATCTTCCGTGGTCTAGGCAGGCAGGTGGGATTATCTGAGCTGTGATGTTTCCGTTGCTAAGTAACCATGAACAGTGCTTCTCAGACCCAACCCCTGCCCCTCAGCCCCCGCATGAGCATCACCTGGAGGGTTTGTTAAAATCTGGATTGCAGGGCCCCACCCTCCGTTTGTCAGTAGGTCTCGGCAAGGCCTGAGAATGTGTGTTTCTAACTGTCAACCAGGTACCACACTTTGAGAACCACTGGCTCTAGATGGATTCCCTCCACCTCCACCTGCCCCTCATTCCCCAATGACATGTAGCTAAAGCTGCTCCCTTGGCCCGCTAACACCTTTGAGTTCTGCTTTCAAGGGGCAAACCCCTGCTTGTCCACCCCATCCGGGAAGCCCTCCCTGACCTTCCAGGCTGGGCTTGGGGCCCCTTGTTCAGGCAGCTCTACCCCTTTTCTCATTCTCAGGCTATATTTGGGTGGTCAGTTGCCCCCACCAGACCATGAAAACCGTCCTTTATCTGGATTCTCCGGTGCCCGCCTCCACGCCTGCTGACCAACAGGAAGCCCACCCTCCTCTCCTTTGACTTATGATACCAGCTTTCCGCCTGGGGCCCCACTCCCTCCCCAGCGAGGCTTCCACAGGATGGATCAGAGGTTCCTCTTGGGAAAGGTGACTTTCTAATGATTCACTGGGAAGGACAACACGTGCCTTCACGAGGGGAGGCAAGCGGAGGCGCAGGTGCTGCAGGAGCTGGGGACGCAGAAACCTGTCTCCCAGGTTGAGTTATTGCCTGGGAGGGGGTGGCTGCTCCCAGCACAGCGGTGTCAGGAGCTGCTTCCTAATTAGGCCGCAGCCGGCGGAGGGGATGAAGGGGCAGGGCTGCTGCCCTCCTTTCTTCGCTCCCCTCCTCTCTCTGCAAGTGTGGAGCTTGCAGCTTAAAAAGCCTCGCTCCAGCACGCAGCCTCCGGACCCTTGTCCCTCTCCCAGCGATCCTGCCCGTCCATCCTTGCGACACCACGGGGGCCAGGGCTCCTCCTTTGCTTCCCCATCAGGCGCACAGGTCAGCCTTCATCCCCTCGGCCATTGCTGCCTTCCCACTGCTCTTGGCTTCCCCTCTCTGCCCAGCCCTCTACCCGTCAGTCTCGTCCCCGGAGTTGAGTGAAATATCAGGAGCTGGGTCCCCCCAAGGACATGGACACACATCTGAGGCCCCCAGGGCTGCCCCTGCCCCACCCATGTCCCCCTGTGGACGGAGGAGAGAAAGGGGCTACTCCCCTCTCCGGCTTCCAGGGAGCTCCTCCTGGGTCTGTGGGAGATCCGAAGGGCCAAGCCAGGAGGGCTTAAGCCTGGTGGATTAAGATGGCCCACAGCTGATGGAGCCTTGGGCAGACCCTCGGGCCCCAGGGCAGAGCCTTGATCTCCACCACCTGGGTCAGATTCACCTGAGGTGCGGGGCAAACATTCCCGGTCACCCGCTACCCCAGACCCACCGAGTCACAGCTGCTGCTGGTGGGGCCTGGGGATCTGCACATTCACGAGTAACCCCGAACACGCACACACGCAGGGGACTTTGAGGACCACTGCTCCGGGATGTCGATCCTTCTCCATCACTATGTGCAGATTTTCAGGCTCTTTATTACCAGGCAATCTGAGGGGCCTCAGCTGTGAGAGATTTTCTTCTTATTTCAGGTTTTATTTACTTGCATTGTCTTAATGAGCAAAGGCGGGGAATAGCACTCAGCTCTTACCATGAGCCAGATGCTTTAGACAAGGAAGCAAAGCTATATGATTACAAACCACCCTTTTAAGAATAGTGGTTCCTTCTGTTTATTCAAGTCTTGCATGTCCATTATAGGGAATTTGGAAACTACAGCAAATTATAAAAATGATAATCATCTACAATCCCACTAACTACAGATACCAATATTCATGGACATTTTGATATATTTCAGTCCAGTATTTTTCCTATGCCTATATTTTAACATAATTGAGAGTTTACCAAATAGTTTTTCTTAAAAGAAAAAAAAGCTTGATTAAGGTATAACTGACATACAGTAATTGCACATGCTTAATATGCATAGTTTAAAATGTTTTGA
This sequence comes from Camelus ferus, assembly GCF_009834535.1. NCBI lineage: Eukaryota > Metazoa > Chordata > Mammalia > Artiodactyla > Camelidae > Camelus > Camelus ferus. The sequence goes on along the minus strand of NC_045713.1, from coordinate 27,864,265 downwards.
CAATTGTGTACATGCATTCATGAAACCATCACCAGAAATCAGATAATGAACAGATCCATCACTCCCAAGTCAATTTTTTAAACGGAGCTGTTCATTTGGAATAATTTTAGACTCATAGAAAAGTTGCAAAGATGGCATAGCCCAGCTCCCCCTAACAACAGCCTGCATACCATGATACGTTTATTAAAACCAAGAATTTAATATTGGCACATTGCTGTCAACTCAACTACAGACTTGATTTGAATTTCACCAGCTTTTTCACTGACATCATTTTTTCTATTCTAGGATCCAAGTCCGGACACCAAATTGCATTTAGCATCTTATTAGCATTCTAGAGTGAAAAAAACTCTTCAAAAACACCTGATTTAAACGAGTGCCTCATTTTTCTTGGTATCAATTTGCTACAGTGCTTGCTTGACTTTCCAAGTTTTGCTCTTAGAAGTAATGTTGCCATGAAAATCTTTGTACCCAAATCTTTGTTCACGTCTTACGTTGCTTCCTAGGGATAGTTTCCCTTTTTTCCCCCCAGGCTTATTGAGATATTGACATATAACATTATTTCCCCTGAACTCTAACTTGTAAGTGCAGGTCCTTTGATATATAACTTGCTTTGAATCCTCCCAAGAATGCTGTAATATACCTGAAACTAACATTGTAAATCAACTACACTTCAATTTGAAAAGAAAAATTAAAAAAAAAAAAAGAATGTGGTAAGATTCGGCAACCATCATAGTACTTGTTTCAGTGGCGAGTCGTCAGTGGAGGCTAACGTTAAAGAGTGAAAGTTTGATGAGGAACAGGATAGTCACGTGGTCTCAAACTAACTCCCCACAGATTCCTGGTTGATTACAAAGGAAGGCGTAGCCACTCGACTGTGGAAAAAACCAGCGGGCACCACCTTAATCAAGTGACCAATGTTAAGGGCATCAGAGTGAGACAAACCACACCATGAACCGCCTCCTCTGACATGCAAAGCAGAACACGAGATCTGGCTCAGAAAAACATCAGGCAAACCCAAATCGAGAAACATTCTACACCATAATTGGCTTGCACTCTGCAAAAATGCCAAGGTCCTGCAAGGCAAAGGCTGAGGAACATTCTAGGTGAAAGGAGATCAAAGGGACATGACCACCAAACACAATATATGATCTACGAGTTGGATGTAAAAGACACTGTTTGGAAAACTGGTCCATGGATTAGATAATAATACCCTGCCAATGTTAATTTCCTGACTGTGATAAATATTTTCTATGGAAGAAGGGACATGGTCTTCCATCTATGAGCCATTCTAGAAAGACCCAATATTAGACTTTGATTTAAGTGTTAGGAGGCATATTATGATGCTTTAGGATTCAAGCAGCTGAAAAGCATTATTAACATCACCCAGGTGAGATGCTTCCATAAAGTCTTGGAGTTTTCAACTTACATAAAAGTTGCACAATTGTAACAAGGAACTTCCATATGCCTCTCACCCAGAGGCCTTATTCAAATGTTGATAACTGCCCCGATGATGTTCTTTAGGGCAAACACATCCAGTCCAGGATCAGGCGTTATAGCCAAATTCCACACCCTTCTAGTCTCCTTCAATCTGGGCTGAATCAGGAAGAAAGGGTGGAGGTAGGAAGGAAGGGTGGGTAGAGATTTTTAGAGCATCCTTTTGTTTTCTGAACCTCAAAGTGTCTGAGTTGGAAAACTTAGAAAACACAGAAAAGCACAGAGAAGAAACTAACCTCAGAGTCACTCCATCCAGAGACAAGTATTGTTCACTCTTGGATGAGCCCCATTTTTGTTCTTTGACCATATTTGAGACTACAGTGAATATATCACATTTTAGGAAAGCATAGCATCTCTTGGTAAGCTTTCTAAAAATACAGATTTTTGCTTTGGCCCTATCCTGTCTACTGAGTCAGGGTCTGTGGGGCTGGGGTCCTGGCATCTGTATTTTTAACTAGATCCCAGGGATCCTGATGCAGACCCTAGTTTAAGAATCATTCTTTGTGTTCTGTGTTTGCTGTTTAATGTATGTCGTAAATATGTCCCTTTACTGAAAGGAGGTCTTTCCAATCACTTATATGAGCATGCATTATTTATATTACCCAAATTATATTTTAAAATATCTTTTAAAGGACAGCCAGCCTCCTTATCCTAGTTAATAACTTGTGTTAGAGGATCGACCTAGAGGTGGCCTCAGAACAGGGACCGAGGGAACATCTGTGGAATCTCAAAGAGACAAGGTGGATCCACATATCAGGAAATAGGGTGAAGGAGATCTTGCCCCAGAGACTCTCACCCATTTTGGGGAAAGAGTGAGCTGGTGACATTGCAATAAATGAATGAATGAATGAATGTTAATGAAACATTAGTAGGGGTAGGAAAGCAGCGATTTGGAGAGTGTGCAGGTGCTGGTCCCAGCATGGAAATCCCAGGTGATTCTAATGGGGCTTGACAGCCCCTCCTAATACAGTGGGGGAGCAAAGGGAGGTCTGCTGGGACGCGATGCATCTGTCACTGGCCCCCACTGCAGGGGGAGGTTTGTGTGCTGAGCACGTAGAACGCTGAGCACGTAGAATGCCGAGCCCCAGCCCTGCCAGGTCCAATCCAGAAGTTTCCAGACCAGCTCCCAGATCACTGGGCTTCTCCCTGCTTCCTCTGTGTAGCCCACACCGTTGTCCTTTCCCACTGCCGACTCCTCCTCCTGGGTTTATGAAGTAGCTCCTGTGCCTTGAAGCCCACGTGTCCAGTCGAATGTGGTGGTTATGCGTGTAAGCTCCGAGGACAGAGACAGACCTGCCTCCGCCACCTACTGTGTGGCCTTGGGAAACCAACCCAACTTCTCTGAGCCTTCCTTGCCTCATCTGAAAGATGGCGTTAACAATAATATTTATCTATCTTAAGGGGCTGTACATATTAAATGAGATAATCCCTAGTAAGAGCTCACTCAATATCAGCTATTTATTTCATTAACATTTATCAAGCACCCTGGCCCGGGCCAAATCCTTTGCTAAGAAATGAGGATGAAAATTTGTTTAAAGGTGAAACCGTCTTTCCTCTGAAGTAATTCAGTTTAACAGGAACAGGATCATATATAATATTTAATAGTTTTTTTTTTCTGAAATGCTTACAGATTTATCATCTTCTCTAATTTTTATTATAATTCTATGAGTAGCTATGATTATTCATATTTTATAGATGAGGAAATTAAGGTTCAGAGAGGAACAGAGCAGTGGGCGGGGGTGGAAAGGAGGCTTCTGGGAAGAACACCCCTGGGTTTCTCCTCTCCTGTCTCACTGCACTTCACTTCGGACGCCAGGTGTGTGGGTTTTTCACACATCAAGCTGTTCTCAGCAACACCAGCCAGATACCCCACGACCTTCCTCTGACACTACTCAAAGTTAGTGCAGACCCCACAGGTTAAAGGGCCCATCCCACGAGGCTGCCCCCAACACACACTTTGGACACCAATCACAAGTGGTAGGTCTCCAGGTTCCCCGCAACTTCTGTCCGACGTGGCTGCAAATTGGAGGTTCCCAGGACCCCCTCCTTGGATTTGATCATCTGCTGGAACAGTTCTCAAAATTCAAACAACGGATGGTGGGTGGCATCACAGGGCCACAGCCCATTTAGAGGCTGAGAGATGCTGGAGTGTGTGTGGGCCAGACACGCGTGACCCTGGGATCCCCACAAAGCCTCCTCTGGCCCTGGACCAAGTTCTAGGTCATGGGCTTTTCTGAGCTGGAGGGTTGCTGAGGGCACTGGCAGGCATGCCAGCTGTGTGTTTCCTGCTGGTCGATCCTCCAGTTCTCTTCTGAAAAATGGTGCAACAGTTGTCGGGCCGCAAGTAACAGAATGCCTGGCTACAAGTGGTCCAAAGGACAAGGACATTTATTATGTCCTTGAATGAGCAGCCCCTACCCCAGGGGTAGGTGGTTCCAAAACTGCTTAATTCAGCCCTGGATGATGTCAATATGGACTCTGGGGCAGTTTCTCTGCAATTTGTGTTTACCTTTTTCTGAGGGTTGCGTAAACACCACAACCTCATGATGCCCAAAAGCGGGCAGGGAGGGAGGGAGAGGTTCTCTGGGGACACATCCTTCTTTTAACCAGGGAGGACGGTCTTTCCGCAGAGCCCCAGCAGACGTCCTGTTACATCTCGTTAGCCAGAGCTGGGTCATGTGCCCCCGGGCTGGTATTTTCACTGTAAGGTTCTTTACCTCAAGCATTTTTGCCACGAAGTTTTCACCACACAACTAGTTGGCCATAAGGCAGTTTTGCCGTGAAAGATAACCTGTTGACAGGGTGTTCTGGCAGTTCGGTTTTCAAGTGGTTGAAGTTCATTATCACCTCTTCCAGTCTGTGACGTAACTGATGGATTTATGGGGCTGCAGATGAGGGTTTGCCCCAAGAGCTGGTTTCTTGTTTTGAAACACAGTACAAGGGGAGAGAAAGACGCCCTAGAAGGCCCAGAGTTGAACCCACGTGTCCCACAGAACTTTAGAACGTCCATCAGTGGATGTGTGACAATATGCCAAGGACGCAGTGTAGAAAGTTTTTACAACACATTACAAAGCTCAGTTACAAATATGAACCCTAGTGTTTGGAACCTGATAACCTCTCAACGAAGGAAGAAATTTCAGTGAAAAAGTGTGATGCTAAACGGGGAAACAAATCAACGAGCAAAAAAAAGTATACTATGAACAAAAGACTTGGAAGACAGATGCTTTGGTACAACCCACAAAATAAAACCTAGGGGGGGTTGGTATAGCTTAGTGGTAGAGCACATGCTTTGCATGCATGGGGTCCTGTGGGTTCAATCCCCAGTACCTCCATTAAAAAATAATAATAATAATAAAGTTTGTTTAATAAAATAAAAATCCTTAAATAAAAAAAAAAAGATCAGTCGTTTGCACACTATTGCCATGAAATCAATGCACATTTTAAATGTATTCAAATATTTTGTACTTTGCAATGGAATCTTTTTAATTTTGTTAATTATTTCTCATGTTTCATAATGTCCCCTTTAACGTCCCTCTCTTATTTTTTGTTATTTTGTCTTTTACGGCAAAATTGCCTTATTAGCTTTTCAGTGAAAATGTTTGCAGAAAAATTGCCTCAGCAAAAGTGTCTGCGGCAAGGATGCTTATAGCAAAAGTACCTGGAACCCACATGCTCATGCCTGGACCGATTTACTGGGTGCTGCCAACCTCATCGAAGGCCGTTGTCCCCACAGAGGCTCCTTTCTGTTCTTTGAATGACATGGTTCCCTCCTGCTATGGGCCATTTACACATAACAGTTCCTATGTCTGGAGCGGTCTCCCCTGTTAATAACGATGCAGACTTCATATCTCAGTTTTTCAAGGAATTACTGAACCTCTCTCTGCCTCACTTTCCTCCTCGGTTAACTGCAAATTATATCATTTACTTTTTCTTTATCTTCCACAATTTGGTGGGGAGACTGTGCTCAACTGGGTGGTTCTTCAACTGATCTCACTTGGTCTCATGCAGTTGCCATCAGACGGTGGCTACGGTGGTTGGGACAAGATGGCCTCACTCACGTGCCTGGTGTGTTGGAGGGGACAGCTGGAAGGCTGGTGTTCTCCCCTCTCTCCTCAGGTGGCCTTTTCATATGACTTGGGCTTCTTTACCTGATGACTGGATCCCCACAAGCACAAAAGTGCCAGGTCTTCTGGAGGCTCAGACCCAGAACTGGCACGCTGTCACTGCTGCCATGTTTCACTGGGTCAAAATGAGTCACAGGACCACCCCAAACTCAAGGAGAGGGGTCTATGCAGGGTCTGAACACTGAGAGGCATGGGCCACTGGGAACTACCTTTGAAGACTTGCTACTCCATCATTTTACAGGCTACCGAAAGGGAATCAGTAGCTTCCAGGACAGGCAGAAAGCAGTCCCTTAAATTCACTGACATCATGAGATACACTTAGCCAATCGGATAAGTATGCTAAAGGCACATTTCTCCTAACCCGACAAGACAATATTCTGTTCTCCAAGAGCCCATGTTGTATAGCAAGACAATTAAAATAACCACTTAGCCTTTTCTTTATGAGAGCTCAACATCGAAAGTCCTTACTCAAAGAACTGATTTTCCCTTTTCTTGATCTTGAGACACAGCAGTGATAGTGAAAGGGCACTGGAACAAGGGTCAAGGTCACGCATTACAACCCCAACCTGGCAACTAAGTAGCTAAGTTCACAACATCTCTTGCCCTTTTGGGGCCCAGCCTTTCCTCTGGGACAGGTTTCCTCCACTTTGGGGCTTGCACCACCCAAGGGGCAGAAACAAATTTCTCATGATACGTTACATGATTTTAGGTGGCCTACCCTCACGGCATACAGTAACATCCAGTCACTTAGAGACAGAGTTATTTCATGTCGAATTCTTCCTCAGTCTTTCTGCTTGCATCAGGGAGAAAGCCACCGCTGGGGGCTGGTGTGTCTTTAAACCCTCCAGCATGTGGTGGAGGCGCCAGGATGAATCAGACAAGCTGCTCTAACAAACAACTTAGTGACTTAATAAAGACTTATTTCCTGCTCCACCCAGTCACTCAGGCACCCAACCTCCTTCCATCTTGTGGCTCCACCAAGCCCCAGGCCCTGGAGACTTCCTTTCACCTCTGCATCCAGCCGGCGGGCAGAGGAAGAAAAGTAGCGTGGAGGATTCCTGGGCCTGGGAATGGCTTGCGTGGTCCCTTCCTCCCATGTTCAGTTGGTTCAAAACCACCACGGAGCCTCACTTAGAAGCAGGGGGGCTGAGAGGTGAGAGAGAGAACACTGATACTGGAGAACCATTACCCAGTCACTGCCAAACTTGCCAGTCTGTGGACCAGAGCATTCTGGAAGCAACCGGATCTTGAGAGAATTAAATTACATAATATGGCTTCTGAGCCAGCATGGTCATGCCTGCTGTTACCTTCTCTTTATAGGAAGTGCTCCTGGCTTCCCCCATTTCAGTTGGTCACATAAAATTTCCTTATTAAAGAGATACCTCTTAAAGTGAGTAAACGGTGCAGTAAACGGTGTGAAGATACACGAATGTCCGACACTTGGGAAACATGGATCCAAGGCGGCGCTGTCCAGCGGAACTTCCCACTGTGATTGCGATGTCCTGGTCTGCACTGTCCAGCGTGGCAGCCACTAGCCATCTGTGGCTCCTGAGCATGTGGCTAGCATGACTGAGGAACTGCATTTAAAATATTGCCTTGATTTTACTATATAAGGCAATTCAGATCTAGGGTGATCACTATGATTGACAATGAATGTTTGGAAGGCATTGAAGAGAATTCGGAGGGTGGCAGTGCTGCGATAGATTATGAATGTCTGGCACGGGGCTGGAGGGGAAGCGATGGTAAGAGTGCCTCTTACGGCCATCACTAGAGGTAGATTTTCTCCCAGCATCTTTCTAGCTCTAACATTTCAGAATTACACATTCTTCCCTAAACCATCAGTAGAACTTGGCCCCCCCCTTAATGATCTGTCTAACCCAGGATGTGACGGGAATATTTGGTTCTAATCTCTGTTTTCCTTTTAAAACCTCGTGCCATCTGCCTCTTCCCTGATAAATGTAGACTACTGACGGAGGGATTCACTTGAAAGTATTTACCCTTATCCACAGGCATTTGCCCCGAAACCAATGATTTCAGGCTTGTGAGATGTGAGTCACCTTCTCTTTTTCCCCAGAAAGACACTGAAAAGCCACCCCTTCAGAGGCGAGGGGGTCATTACCAACGGGAAAGGGAAGGACCCCTTCTGTTTAATGTGTGGCTGACAGTGGGATGCTGGAAATAGCCTTTTATCATGTGGCAGCGGAGGTGGGGCGGGCTGTCCCAGGCTTTGGCTGTCTTGGAGAGGAATCCACAGGTTCCCCTGCAGAGAAAGGAGGCGGGCCGTGGAGCAGCACCCTCCCCAGAGTGTCAGGAGGGCTGGCAGCTCTCCCTCAGCCCTCCCCCAGCATCCCTGCCAGGAATGGAGGGACCCATCGGTCTAGGGGCTGACCCTGGTTGCCATTTCTGACAGCTTTATAATTACACTCTCCACCCGTCAAATTACCAGTAACCTTTTGATCTTCTTGTTGAGGGAGTGTGTGTGTTTTATCTTAGCCTGATTGTCTCATCCTCGTTTTCTTTTCTTTTCCTCTCTGGTCTTATCATCATTTAAACCACAACCCTGGATTCTCAAGGCCAACTTGGTTTCTCTTTCCTTCTGCTTTTTCCTGTTACTGAATTACCTTGAGTAAGCCCCATCACCTTTCTGACGCGTTTCCCATCAGTGAAATAAAATGTTTTGATTGGATCGTAAACACTTTCCTGCCTCCAGAACTGTGAGAAATAAATGTCTGTTGTTTAAGCCATCCAGTCGGTGGTCACTGGTTGTATCAGCCTGAACTAAGACAGTGAGGCAGGGTTAGCCAGTTCCTACTCTTGCTGTGGGCTGGAGAAGAGAGTGGGGAGAACACTGGACTTTGGGGTTTAAATACTTGCTCTGACATACATCATCTGCAGACTCTGGACAAGTTATCCTCTGCACCTGTAAGCTCAGTGTAAGAGCAATGACTCCATAAGCTCTTATGAAAATGAAATAGGCTCTGTATGTAAAGCTCAGAGCACAGAGCCTGCAGCCCCAGAACTGCCCACTGACAGCTGTTAAGTTCCTTCGTGGGGGTGAAAGAGATTTGAGTTCTGATACCTTTTTCTCCTCAATATTTTTAAATAAAAAATTTCAAATATAACAAAATGCTGTAAAGGTCTTACAGTGAACACGCACATACCCACCACCTAGATTCCACCCTTAATGTGTTGCTTTTATTTGCTTTATCACGTCTCTAGCCACCCATCCCTGTCTTTCTCCACACTTTGATCTACCTGATTTTTGTTACATTTCAAAGTAAATTTCAGGCATCACATCCTTCATACATTTGGCCCCTAAACACTTCAGCATGCATGGCATTAACGAGAGTCCAATGTGTTTTTTTGCAGCTTTTACCTCTTTCAATGGACAATCTACATATAATGAAATGTGCAGATCTCAAGTGTACATTCACTGAGTTTTGAGAAAGGCATACATACACCTGTGCGATTTAAACCCCCTATCAAGATGTGGAATATTGTTATCCCCCAGAAAGCTCTCTCATGCCCCTTCCCAGTCAGTTCCTGGCCCCACCCCTAGAGGCAACGGTTGTCCTTATCTTCACTCTGGATCAGTTTCGCCTGTTCCAGAATTTCACATGAAACGGAATCACGTAGTAGACATACCATGCATACTCTTTCGTGTAAAGCTTTTTCACTCAGCATCGTGTTTGGGGGATTCGTACTGATAATTTCTTATCACAGCATGTATTACTCAGCCTAGGCCACCAAACAAAACACCGTGGACTTGTTGGCTAGAATTACAGAAATGGATTTCCCCACAGTTCTGGAGCCTGGAAGTCTCAGGGTGCCAGTGTGGTGGGTTTCCCAGTAAGGGCTTTTTCACTGGTTTGTAGATGGCTACTTCTCGCTGTGTCCTCCTCACATGAGAGAGACAGAGAGAGAGAGAAGGAACTAGCCTCTGGTCTGTTTTTCTTTTCTTATAAGGACATTAAACCCATCACGAGGGGTCCCAACATCATGAGCTCATCCACACCTAATTACCTCCCAAAGGCTCCACTTCCACATACCATCACACTGGGGCTTAGAGATTCCACGCATTGAGTTTTGGGAGGATACAAACATTCAGTCCACCGCACAACACTCAGGATTTCCTTTCCAGATCCAGACATCTCTTGAAACAATCAACTGCCAGAACAACTGATCTGGCTCTCCCCAGACGAAAGATATCAATGAAGAGAAATATTGTTATGCTATCAAATAGCTTATCGTGAACCAGGGCATCCACTCGTAAGCTGCAGAGAGGAAAGATTTTGAAAAATATTAAAGTGTCTATTCTATTTGGCAGGATAAAAGCCACCCGAGTGGCAACCTCATGACAAAATTAAATCACCCAGGGATTTTCATCTTTCACATGTTCAAGTAGGGCTGGGAGGCTACTTGGCAATCGTTGCATGATGGCATGAGGGTTTCGGTCATACGTACAAGCCAGTTTACATAATGGACATCCAGGTCGGGGAGTCCATCTCACCTGCCCACTGCTGTGTCTTGGGACCTGGAAGAGGACCTGGAGAGCAGCAGATGCTCAGTAAATACCTGCAGTACTTACTGAGAGTCATGAATGAGCGTCTGTGAAGCACTGGCTCATCCCCCCAGATAATATAGTGCTGAACTTCTGACATCCCTCCATGAGTCTGTGCTGTCTCCTGATCAGCCAGGGCACATCACCCCCTCATCAGGTCTATAATCCCCTTCAGCTCGGGCTGAAGTTGCAGAGGTAGAGTGGAGAAGAAAATGGGAGGTGAGGTCAACATGTGGGATGGTGTATTAATCAGGCCTCTTTTGGCTTACAAACAACAGAAAACTGGCTTATGCAAAGAAAGGACGTTTTTGGCTCATTTAATTGAGCAATCAGGTACTGATGGGCTTCAGGCATGGCTGGACCCAGGGGTTCATTTTCGGTCCTTACTTCTTGTTTCCTGTTCTCTCCCTTTCTCCCCCATTTCTCTGCTCTAGCTTCATTCCCAGGTAGGTTTTCTCCTTGGTGTGGCCCCTAGAAGAAAGAGAGTCTTTCCTCCCACTATTTCCAGCAAGATTCCTGGGATTATGTCTCCTTGGTCTAACCTCCTGGGTTACCTGGCCCTCTCTGGCACCCTGGCACCAGAACATGGCACTCTGATACATCACATGCACTTCTTTCCTCACCACGGCAAAGCCCAGAATGGAACCAACTTTACCTAAACAATGTAGACTAAAGTAGGGGAGATGAGACCCCCCCCCAAAGTAAAATCAGAAAGGGCAATGGATGCCGTGCAGGTATAAGCAACAGACGTCAGTGGTATGTGGGTGGTTCACGTGGCCACTAAGTCACCCTGGGTGAAGGTTAGATTTGGGGTGGACAGAGAGACTGTTAATAAGGTCCCAAAGCCTTCCATAAAAGAGGGATGAGTTGCCAGGAGATTGGGAGATGATTTCGGTGAGAATGAGACATGAGGTCTAGCCCCAGCACAGAGCTAGTGGTCAAGAATTGGACGCACAGATACACAAATGAGTGCGAGGCAACGGGGGAGCGTGGTTTGGACTACATGTTGGGTAACTGGGAGCACGCAGTCTCTAGGCAATTGGGGGGGGGGATGGGTGAGGGGACAGCTCAGTCAGCCAAGTCAGAGGGGACAGGGGTAGTCAGAGCTCAGAGAAGAGACTGAAAACACAGTGGGGGTGCTTGGGGATTGACCCAAAGAGTCAGGAAGGCCATGTAAAACCTGGAACGCGCCACCTCAATCTTCTGGTGGTACACGGCTTCTTTCCTACAGACCCCCTGACTGTAATTAACCTTGTTAAAAATCATTACCTCTTCAAAGCTCAGTGGAATCCTGCTACTGGGGAATTCAAACGAGTCCCTTGCTCTTTTTCATTTTAAACAAAAGCACATTGTGAAATCTATCAGTATCCATCAATGTTTTTATCTGCTCTAATCCGTAGGCATTGAATGGTTTTCCTTTCTGCTGGGTTTGATTTCATGACAATAAATCATACCCAGGGGCACAATGATTGTACTGATGCTTTGATTTGAATTTCTGAGACTTGGCAAAATTCATCCCAAAGCAAATCATTAGCTTTAGAGCCCTTGAACGACCCAACCTGAGCCAGGATCGGCGAGGTGTCCGGGACAGAGAAGCAGAGATGAGCTCCTAGTGTCTAGTTCTCCAGGAGCTGGTGTTACCACCTTCAGAAAAACACATCACGCACCGAAAGGATGTTACAGTTCTCAGCCCTGCTGGGGAGATGTTGCTGAACTGTCTCCACAACATCAAAAAGCTTGTTTTCTTAAATGATAATTAGAGCATCTCTGTAGGAGAGCTAGTTCATAAAGACGCTCCCTATGACACTGCTTCATGCACACAAACAAGCCAGACGGGGAACCGCAACCACGAGGGCAGAGGCCGCCGCTAATGAGACATGACATCAGCACTTAGCCTCCACTGGCCAATTAATGTCAGGAGAAGTAAATAAGGCTAATGAAACTTTCTTTTCATCTGCGCCAGGAGCTGCAGCGTCTCCGTAGGTGAGTAGGGCTGGCCCAGAAACCCCTCTGCTGGAGGTCTGTGGGGGAATGTGACTTTATTGCTAGAACTTGTTGGAGAGAGAAAAAGTACTTAACTGCACTGAATAATTAAAGAGATCGACTCGGTTCCACATGTCAGAGGAGACATAATTTTAGGATGGAAAGAATTTGCTTTCCAGGCTATGACTCCAAGATGTGCAGAAGAGCCTCCGTGTCGGAGGACAGGACAGGGTCCTGTTGGGTAACATGGTCCTCCCTGTGCAGCTGAAGGGATAAGTGTGTTGTTTCCACCCCTTCAGCTGCAGGAGGCTGGATGCTTGCCTCTGTGCCAGACGCCAGCCGGCCACTTTGAGGCTTGGTACTGTGTGGGGGTCATGGGTTACAGAAACCCATGGCTGGGTTTTGATTCCCAGCTCTGCCACTTATGAGCTGTGTGATCTTGGACAAGTTCCTTAATGTCTCTGTGCCTCTGTTTCCTTATCTGTAAAGTGGGGGGTGATAAAAGTACTTACTTGCATAGGGTTGTTTTCAACATTCAGTGAGTTCCTACATGAGAAGCAATTAGAAGAATGACTGGTCATTTAGCTGACTTCCCCCTGGCCCCGCTACCCCCTCCCTTACTGACGGGAAGGCAGTTTCTTTTTTCTTTCTGAAGCTGAATTATAGACATACTGACCGTTGCCCTGCTGTCCGTCTCCCTGCCTTCCCTTTTCCCTTCCCCCAAGGCCACGCCCATTCTCACCACTGTTCGTAATTATCGCCAGTGATGCTCTCCTAGGAATTCAGGAATAGAAATCTGCTTCCAAGGAGCCAAGCTAGAAGGCTCAATACATGAGGGGTCCTGGGGTTCTCTGTGCTAAGCTGGGGCTGGGGAATCACATGTGTGATGGTCTAGAGAACCCACAGCCACGGTCAAACCAAAGAGCCTGGATTTCAACTTGGGCCTCACTTTGGAGGCACAAGAGCTCTGGAAACAGCACCTATCCTGGGGGAACGCCTCCCTGGCTGTTAACTAAGGCTTTTTTGGAAAACACTGCTCTCTCCCAAGCCGGAATAATTCCCTATCCTTTAAAATGATTTCTAAACAACTTTATTCAGATACAATTTATGCAAAATTTCTCAACTGCTAAACTGCACATATTTCAGATGTTTAGTTCAATGAGTTTGGGCAGATTACAGACCCGAGAGACGGCTACACAAAAGGATACAGAACGCTTATCACCGCTAGTCTCTCGGTGCCCCCTTTTGAGGCTGCCTCTCCCCCCATCCCTGATCCCAGGCAACCACTGATCTGCTTTCTGTCACTATAGGTTAGTTTGTGTTTTCTAGACTTTTAGGTCAATGAAACTGACTTAAATGTATGGAAAGAAGTGTGACTTCTTTCACTCAGCAAGAAATCTTTGAGATTCATGTGTGGATTTTTGTATGTATCAAAAGTTCTTTCCAACAAGAAGTTCATATTGTATACAGCACAGGGAACCATGTTCAGTATCTTGTAGTAACTTACAATGAAAAAGAATATGAAAACGAATATATCTACGTTCATATTCGACTGAAGCATTGTGCTGTACACCAGAAATTGACACAACATTGTAAACTGACTATACTTCAAAAAAAAATATATATATATACAAAAGAAAACAAAAAGTTCTTTCCTCTCTAATGCAAACTAGCATCCTATTATAGGAATGCATCACATTTTGCTCATACATTCGGTTCCTGGCGGACATTTTTGGGTTGTTTCTAGTTTTGGGTTATTATTACAAATAAGCTGCTATATACAAATTTTTACATGGAAATATGTTTACATTTTTCTTGGGTAAATACCTGGGAGTAGAATTGCTGGGTCATACGGTGGAGTTTCATTTTTTAAGAAATTGTCAAACTCTTTTCTAACATCGTTGTACCATTTCACGGTCTCGCCAAGAATGTACAGGAGGAGTTTGTGTACAGGAAGAAGGCTGGTTTTTGTTCACTCACTGTTCACAGACTACTTCACTTCTGCTTATCAGATGTGTGGGGCTTTCCCTGCACCACGCAATTCTGCAACACCAGGTGGGCAGCCTACAATGCATGTAACTCAACTCTGACAATATCTACCTAGAGACAGCATCAGATCCCAAAGGTTAAGGGTTTGGCCCGGCAAGGCTGCCCCACCCCCGACTTCAGGTGCAAGTTCCAGTCGTCACCAGAGAGATTGGCTCTGGAGTAGAGGTTCCCACAATGCCCCTGTAGGAGTAAGCGAATTTGCTAGAGGGCTCACGGAACTCAGGGAAACATTTCACTCACTAGACCACTGGTTTAGTATAAAAGGATGCAGCTCGGGAGCAGCCAGATGAAGAGATGCACAGGGCGAGGAATGTGGAAGGCGCAGAGCTTCCACACCCTCTCCAGGGGCGCACTCCCAGCGCCATCATGCTGAAAGCTCTGTGAACCCCGTTTTGGGGGGGGGTTTCATGGAAACTTTGTTACCTCGGTGCGACTGATTAAATGACCGGGCGTTGGTGATTAGCTCCGTCTCCAGCCTCTTGGCCCTCTCCCAAGGATGGAAGGGTGGGCCTGAAAGTTCCAACCCTCTAATCTGGTTCCCTTGGCAACCAGCCCCGTTCCACAGATTTCCAAAAGTCGCCTCATTAACATAAACTTGTTATGAATAATTAAAGGTATCTGCATTTCTCTTAGCACTTAGGAAATTCCACAGGTTTTAGGAATTCTGCCAGGGACAGGGATGAAGACCAAATATATATATACACACACACACACACACACACACACACACACACACACACATAATATATACATTTCTCATCGTAAGTCGCAGTGTCACAGTTGTACCAAATGCTTGTTAACATCTGATATTGTCGATCTTTTCCACTTTAGCCATTTTAGTGAGTGACAGATAGCATCTCACTGTAGTTTTAATTTGTACTTCCATGTTGGCTGTGAAAGTGAGCATTTTTCATGTTTGTTGGCTATTCACAGATTTTCTTTTGTTAAGTGTTCCAATATTTTGCCCACATTTTTTAATTAACCTTTTAAAAAATTGAATTGTAAGAGTTCTTTACATATTCTGGATACAAGCCTTTTATCTGATAAATGTGTTGCAAATAAAGCCTTTCAGCCGGTGGATTGCCTTCCGTCTTCTAAGTGATGTCTTTGGAAGAACAGAATGTTTTATAAAGTCCAATTTGGCAATGTTTTGTTTCATGGTTCATGCTTTCTGTGTTTGCTGAGCATCTGGAATTTGCAAACTTTTGTCTTTTACCAAATATGTGAAGTTTTG
Source organism: Camelus ferus (assembly GCF_009834535.1). Taxonomy (NCBI): domain Eukaryota; kingdom Metazoa; phylum Chordata; class Mammalia; order Artiodactyla; family Camelidae; genus Camelus; species Camelus ferus. The sequence goes on along the minus strand of NC_045713.1, from coordinate 27,848,820 downwards.
ACTTTAATTTCTTCAAATATTTTTCTGCTCCATAATTGCTTTCCTTTGGGGGACTCATATGATGTGTGTATTAGACCTTTTGACATTGTCCCGCAGGCCCCTCAGGCTTTTATCTCCAACCCTTTTCCTCTTTTTCTTTAAATTGAGTGATTTCTATTCACCTGTCTTCATGTTTGCCCATCCCTGTTCTGATATTAACCCCCCATGGGGAATTTTAAAATTTCAGTTATTGTATTTTTCAGTTCTGAAATTCCCGTGTGGTTATTTTTATACATTCTATTTCTCAGATGAGCTATCCTTTATATTAATTCACTTTAAGCATTTGAGACAGACGAGGTCCCTGCTGTTCTGGAGCTGGCATTCTGGGCCGGGTGGGGAGGATACACATAAAGACCATGAAACAAGCAAAATTCTTAGTGATGTGCTATGAAGAGAATACACACGGGAGGGGGAGGTGATGCCTGGGGATGAGGAGCATAACCGCGGACGGGGGAGAGGGCAGGCCATTCTGAGCAGTAACTTGTGAGCTGAGGCCACAATACTAGTTAGCCCATTCCCATCAGAGGGAACAACAAGTGACCAGGGCAGTGGAGTGGTCAGCAGAGCCGGGGCTGAGCCCTGGGGATGGGGCAGAGCAAGGGGACCTGGGAAGTCATAGCAAGTTTGGACTTGGTTCTGCGTGAGGTGCAAATCCCCTTTAAGGAAGAAAATTACCTTTTAAAGACAAATTACAGGACAGAATAGTAAAAAGTAACTTGTGATTATTCACAGTCAGTTAAATTTATTTACATAGGTTTTTTTTCCTTATATAGTCCCTTTAGGTTTTATCTAAAGGAAAAAGTCAATTTGTATATATTTGTGTGTGTGTGTGTGTGTGTGTGTGTATAGTCACAAATGTTAAAAAGAATAATGAAAATAAAATCCATTGAAGGAAAAAGAGAATTCCGTCAGCAAAATCTTTTCTAAAAAGATGCTAGGAGTCATTTATTATATTCAAGAAAAAATTTTCCATTGTGCGTATATATAAATATACCTAAGAGCTCTCCAATGGCAAAGACAGTATTTTACGAAGTTATAAAAAATCAATATTACCTGTCAAGTACTCTCTCTTGCATGTGCAACCAAAACCGCCAAGGTTATCTGAACAAGGAATCCCTGGGGTCTATCGCAGAGAGCTTTTAATAGAACTTGCCTTGACAATTTATTCCTAAATCTCCCTTTTTCCCTTTAGCTCAATACAATATTGCTACTTAATTTCATGACTGCGCAAATCTGTCTCAGGCACTACTTGGGGGATAAGTACCAAGAGTTCAAGTAAAGGCAAATGATGTTTCTGCTACCTTTTCTCAAAAGATTTCACACCGGAAGACAGACTATGATATTAAACTGCATTATGTGTCTATAGATTCTGCAGTTATATATAACTCGGTCTCATTCACAGGTACATAAGGCAAATGGTCCTAGGTTTATTGTTCAGGCTTAAACAGGCCTTGTAACCCTCTGTCAGGGACTGATTATCTTGCAATGCTGGAAATCAAGATATTATGAAGGGTTCTGTTTGTTGGTTCCATGAAACTCACTAGATTTCCCCCCGCCCTGTTCGCCAATCTGAGGAGAAGTATGACTGAAGACTTGAGATAAACTTACCTATTGTAAAAAGCAAATACGGCTAGAGATCATCTCCCCACGCACTGTCCACAAACTCACCCTTCTGCGTCCTGACAGACCACTTTAAATAACCTTCCTTCTTTAGCAGTCTCTTATTTTTGCCCCCAAGTAAAAATGATTAATTGGAGGAAGGAGCATTAGGTGGCACTCCTTGCCCTGAGAACTGCCGGGTCCCTGCCCCCTGGGTAAACAAGGAAGAAAGCATCATCTGATGAAGCATGCTGTTATGGCCAGAGCTGTGTGCTGTGCCCATCAGGCTTCAGTTCAGTTTTTCAATCTCCTCCAATGAAAATCCTCTGCCTGGAACAACCTGTTCCTTGGACAGGCTTTGCCACCTTGAACCTGTTGTCAGAGAAGGGCCCTTAAGGCCTTGCCTAGGCTTTACAAACCCTGGGGTGAAGTCCCAGGGCTTCTGGCTAACACTGGGTGCTGAATTATCTGTTGCCAAGAGCAGGTGCAAACCTCTCAGCTGTGAAAAACATTTTCCAGGAAAGAGGATGACGTTAGGGAGCATAGGCTCAACAACTGGACTGCCTGCATCGCAATCCTTCCTTTTCCACTAGTGAGCTGTGTGACCTTGGCCAAGTGGTTCCACCTCCCTGAGCCAAAGACTTAAAACAGTACTTAGCACATAATAAACATTCAAACCATAGCACTTATGATCATGGTGTTTTATTGTTTATCACAGTATAAGGCACTCTTTTAAAAATACATTTTTCAAAAAGAAAAAGGACTCATAAGTGAACAGAGTGGTAATTATCTATTATCAGAATGATACACTGTCCAAAACCATTCCCTGACTCCCTTCTGAACCCTTCACCACTGGAGAATACTGCTGTTTGGTGACTTTAAGAATGGTGAGAATTTCATATGATTCCCTATTGTTAGCATGTTCTTGCTGTGTTCTAAATCAATTACCTTACTTATTAAGTTTTTGGAGAAGAAAACTTAGAAGTTTCATTTCCATTACTTTTAATTATCTCCATATCCTTCCCAAAACCCAAGTGCCACAGCATTTTGCACAGGTAATGTGACAGAGAGGGCTCCATCAGTCCACTGTGATTAAACTCTTCCCATTTGCCCCCAGGAGCCCCAAGTCTGCAGTTACAATCCTGGTTCAGGATCCTGCTGTCTGATTCTGAAGTCACCACATCCCAGGCCTCAAGTGCATGGCTTATGAGGTCTGCCTCGTAGTGTACCTCAAGAATCCTCTCCTTGAGTTCTCATATCCACACCTGTTGTAAAGAAAAAGCAACACAACACAAGAACGCAGCAAAACTCTAAACCAAGAGAATTCTCATTTTGAAAAGTTTTAATTTTCTCGCCACATAACAATGAGCTGTGGTGTGTCACCGATTTGTAGTATAATTAACTTCTTGTATTTTGTTCCTCATGAATTTACATATCCAATTATCTTTCTACTTAATTTCTCATGGTTTGCCTACATTGACTGAAACTTTTTAACAAGAAAGTCTTTTAATTTAATGGACTTTGCAGTTCATTTGTAAGCAGTTGGTTTTTAAAGTCGTTTTAGGATGACTGAATGCTTCTGCAAAACGCTGTGAAGTTTTCCTGGCAGGATGGAGAATACCCAGGTGCCCTGTCCACCAGGACGACTGCTGGAAAAGATTATGTGGATGAAAGGATGCAGCGGTCAGAAGCTGCGGAGGAGTAGCAGTAAAGTGGATTACACAAAGACAATGCTGACTTTAACCCATCCCCGCTCCTTGGTCAAGGGAGACCGGACCCGTGCGTTTCTTCAGGGTCGGTGCCAATTTAGACAACGTGGCTGAATGCACTGTTTTCGCCCTGCAGGAATTTCTGCTGGGTTTCTTCTGAGAACCCGGCATCAATTCCCATGTCTTCTGTCAAAAGTCAGCAGAGCTAAGAGTCTCATAAATGGGGGAGCATTCCAACTGCACGAAGACGTCAGCCTGTGGAGGGCGCTGCTGCAGCATCGAAGGTGACTGTGGACGAGCTCAGGTGTGCTGCCCAGTGAAGGCAGAGGTGGCCCTTCAGGGCTTTGGTTCTTGTCTCTGGGATGAGGTTTTTCAAATACGGACAATTTACGTGTAAAGGTGGCTTTTCTAGCTGCCAAGAAGTTAAGCTCAAGCTTGGACTTGAATCAACTGCATCCTCAGGGGTAGCAGAAGCCTCAGACTTTCACAGCACATGTTGGCTGCTCAGCTCCTAGTTGAGTCTGTGGCTCTGGTAACAGGACACAGTTACTTGTTTTGTTAGGAAGGAAAGGAGAATACCCTCGTTTTGCCTAGCTTTTGGGGGGTCATGACCACAATTTAATTCAATCAGACACAGTTTGTTCAAGGAACTATCAAAGATCACACTTGGATATCAAGTTGCGATAAAGGGCGATCGGCAGACATTTGCCGTGTGCTACCTACCAGGAAACCTCCTAATTCAAAGCAGAGTTGAGAATCATTAGGAGAAGGGATTCAATCACCCACACAGAGATAGTCTAATCATGTCAGTTATCCTTTTATTTCCAGGCTCCTCCACTCTCTTTTTTAAAGGGAAGGCAGTTCTATTTTGAATATCATTTAGGACAGGACCCAGCTCTCTGATTTATGCAAAAGGACATAAATTCAAAAATCTGCCTGGTATAGTTTTTTTTTTTTTCCAATAAGGGGTTGTGTGCAGCTGCTGTTTCTGACAAAAAGAAAAAATAGTAGAAGTGAAAAGCGAATAGATCATAACCAGCAATCATTTTTTCTTCATCAAATCCATCAGATCGTCTTCTATTCCTTTCTCACTCAGCTCATCTAAACTGTAGTATCGATGGACGATTTTCTCAGCAGTGACCACCACGACTCGGAGCCCGTGGGTGTCTTTGCCCAACTGGCATCCGATGGCAGATGATACCACCATGTCCAGGTCCTGGTAGGTGCCCCCGGCATTCCTGTGGTAATGACCTGAGAACACAGCTTTGACACCTGCAGGGAAGGGAAGAGACATTAGAGGGCCAAGGATTTCCACTTAGGTGACTTGGGGGCTCCAATGGTTTCTTCTGTGAACAGTGTATTTGTGTAGTAAATGTACATTATCAGTATATGATAAATAAGAACGCAGCATATGTGACATCCAGAATCTTTTCAAGGACAACTCACATATAGAATACATTATTAACCCATTTGTCATAACCAGCACAGGAAAGCACTAGGGAACAAGGAGAGAGAGGGAGACGAGGCGAAGGACTTTGGGAGAGATGAAGAAGGCTGAAAGAAGTAGTTTGAGGCCTGTACAAACAGCCATAGGACAGACAGCACATGTCTATGAAAAAACAATGTTTATGGAGCTCTGACCAGGACGGCATGTTCAACACTTAACGTACCTCTTCCTCTGCAAACTTAGAGCCGTGACGCATAAAATACGAAAAAGAAGATCAAAGGACAGAGGTAGCTTCAAAACCAAAATAAATGCCGTTATGGACCAGAAAGAAAGCAGGAAGGCAGAGTAATGAGTACAGTTACAATGTTCCTGGGAGCTGAGCTCTCACAAGGTAACTGAGACTAAAAGCACTTTCTTGGAGATGAGGAAATAAAGTCTGGCTCCCAGGTCAGAACAAGGGGGGCGTTAATACCTCTGTTTACGGAAGGAGACTGAAGGAAACCACTGTTGCCCTGCCCTGGGCCAGGGTGGTGCTGGGCTGGTGTGGTCAACAGGTGCTCCAGAAAAAAAAAGACCCGATTTGGAATGTTTACTAATTTCCACGGCATAAATATGCTCACGATGGCCAGTTTCAAATGACCAACATGATGTCACTGAACCAGAAGTGGGAAGAGATGCCCAGAGCACACCATCACAGAGTGCTTCCACCACCCAGACACGAGAGCCAGACACAACCAGAGAGCAGGGATGAGGGTAACACGGAGCGAGATAATTAGAAAATGGCAAGTGTTCAGTGTATTTATTACCTTTGCTTCTTAGTATAATTTATTTAGTGGTGAGTCTGTATAATTAAATTTTAATAATGGCTGTTTAACAGCCAGCTCACAAAATTCCTTAACATTTAATCACCGGCTTTATGTGCTGGTGGGAGCTGTCTCCGGCACAGCCCTGGGCAAGGGCTTACAGCAACCCACGGGTCTTGACGCAGGCTCAAGTCTAGGAACTGAAACATGTTTTCCCGGGACTGCTGCGGGGCCAGGACCCTACAGCACTGTTACAAGACCTGGTCTCGGATGGGGGCTGGGGTGGAAGTAGCCAGAGCCACCAGACAGGGAGACGCTTCGTCAACAGGAGCAGCGAGGGGAGAACAACCCCCAAATAGCTCTTACTCATATTGAATTTGAAGCAAATCTTACCACCCATGAAAATCTCACACGAAGTTAAGGCAGTCTACAAACTCTTCAGTCAGGAACAGGAATCTGCTTCAGGTGAAATCAATGGTATAAAACTGTCTGAGAAATATTTAAGTGTTTAGGATATCAAATAGCCTCAGTAAAGGGCTAACATACATAAAGAAGAAGAAGATGTTATGAAGCAAAACAGGTGCGAACGGAATGAGAATAGGTGATGATGAAAATTCAGAAATGGTGGACGTGAAAGATGTAACAGTTAAAATTTTAAAACAAAACTCTCCATAAATGGAATAAATCCTAGACTGGACACTAATCAGGCAGGGGATTCGTGAATTAAAAGGTAGAATTGAGAAGCTGAATCAGAAAACAACACAGAGACCCAGACACAAGCAACATGAGCGAGCAGCTCAAAGAACCCAAAGCATGAGCCAGGTATCAGTGGGTGCCAAAGAGGCACTGGGCGAGGAGCAAGGAGGGAATAACAGGCAGAATATCTGAACAAACAGTAGCTGGGAATTTTCCGGAAAAGAGGAACATATGGGTCTTCAAATGAAAAGCGCTAAGTAGAATAAATAAAAATCAATTCATACCGACATATATCATGGTAAATTATAGAGCATCAAAAATAAAAATCTTAAAAAGATATCATGGCAAAAGTATTATAAAGGAAAGACCATCAGACAGAGAGCAGGCATCTCGGCAATAACAGGGTCAAGGAGTAATACCTTCAAGATGCTGAGGTTAGGTAACTACGAGCCTCAAATTTTGTACCTGGCTAAGGCATCATCCAAGTGTAACGGCAAAATAGATGCATGTTCGGACATGTCAAGACTAAGAGTTTAGCCACTTCCAAAAACGTTACACTAACATAAAGCAAAAACATTATGCTAAGTTAAAGAAGCCAGATGCAGAAGGCCAAGTACTGAATGACTCCATGTATAAGAAATGTCCAGAACAGGCTAATCCACAATGAAACAAAGTACATTAGTGGTTCCTGGGAGAAGAGGAGAAAGAGGGAGTGGGGACTGACTACTAATGGGCACATGGTTTCTCTGCAGAATGGTAAAAATGGTCTGGAATTAGTGGCAATGGTTGCACAACCTCGTGAATATATTAAAACCACTGAATTCTGGAGTAAACTGTGTGGTACGTGAATGACACAGCTCAATAAAAAATGCAAAAAGTTGTATGGGAAGGAGAGGGGGCTAGAATGATTCATGTGGTAATGGATTACAGTTGGAGACATCACCATGAACTCATGTTTAGCTAAACATCAAAACCCTGTTCACATGTGGAAATATTTATAGATGTGTACATACACGGTGAGTATGCAGACACACTTCTTTGCTGTGTCAGGTGAGAGTGTCTGCTAGAAGCCAGGACATATACTAGCAATGAGCACGCCCAGCACCCACATCTTGGTTTCTAATACCATTCACCAACAAAAGGAACTATGGGTCCTTGGAGAAATGGCTGACTTCTAAGACTGGGGGAGGAAATGTATTAAAAAAAAAAATCCATGAGTTCATACTCATACAAGTAAATGACTGAATAAATAAATAAATGTGGGGGAAAGAGACAAATATCCCACACACAGAAGAATAACAAATCATTTATGCATAAATCTCTCCTTCAAGGAGGCGGAGTATAACTCCCCACCCTTGGCTATGGGCTGTTCACAGCAACTTCCTTCCAAAGAGTATAGTGTAAAGAGGGGTTTAAAAAAATAAAAGTAACTTTACAGGAGAGGAACTGACAAAGATCAGCGGTGATGAAAAGTCATGGTGATAGTATGTACCTTGACATGACTGGGATTAAAACGGCAATTTACCTGTGTGGTCTTCCTCCCCCAAACCCATAATTCCAGCTCGAGAAAAACATCAGACAGATCCCAACAGACATTCTATGAAATACTTGACCAGTACTTCTGAAAACTGTCAAGGTCCTCAAAAACAAGGAAGGTCTAATAAATGCTCATAGCCGAGAGGGGACTAAGGCGGTATGATGACTAAATGTAATGTAGTACGCAACGTCGGGTCCCGGAGCAGAAAAAGCACATTAGGTAAAGAGTATGAGAATCTAATTATGGACTTTAGTTAATAAAAATGTATCAGTATTGGCTCATTAACTGTAACAAATGTACCATACTGCTGAGGATGCTAATGACGGGAAAGGGAAAGGCGGGGGAGGGATAAATTAGGAGTTTGGGATTAGCAGATACAAACTACTATACAAAAACAGAGAAACAACAAGGTCCTACTGTATAGCACAGGGAATTACATACAGTATCTTGTAATAACCTATAGTGAAAAATAACATGAAAAAGTATATATATATATACACACACACACACATGTATAACTGAATCACTATGCTATATACCAAGAACAACATTGTAAATCAACTATACTTCAATTTAAAAAATTTGTGGGGAAAGTTGGGTACAGGGTATACAGGAATTATCTGTATTATCTTTGTAATTTTTATGTAAATCTACAATTGTTCTACATTTTAAAAGTTGATTAAAAAAATGGATAATTTCTAAAAGAATTGAAATGGAACACATAGCTTTCAATCAGCAAAGAGGGAAAAAAAAATCACAACTACAGCAAACAAGCTTTAAATGTTACTAACACCAAATGTGGGCTCTGGTGCAAAGAAACTGGATCACTCCTACAGTGCTGATGGGAATGTAAAGTCATACAGCAACTCTAGAAAAACAGGCTGGCGGCTTCTTACACAACTGAATGTGTACTTATCATACGATCTAGTGATAGAACTCTTCGAAATATATCCCAGAGAAATAAAAACTTAACGTTCATTCAAATGTCTGTACACAGATGTTCAGAGCAGCTTTACTTGTAATAGCCAGAAATTGGAAACAACCTAAACGGCCTTCAGTGGGTGAACGGTGACATTGTGGTACATCCACACCATGGGATACTATTCAGCAATAAAAAAGCAATCAACTACTGACACATGCAACAGCGGATCCATACTGTGTGATTCTACGTACATGACATTCTTGAAGTGACAAAACTATAGATACTGGTTGCTAGGAGTTAGGGACGGGGATGAGGGGGGTTGGGACTGGGTGTGGCTACAGGAGGGTAGCAGGAGGGATCCTCGTGGTGATGGAACTGTTCTGCACTTGGCAATGATTCAAAAAGGCATGAAGGAAATACATTCAAAATGTTTACGGCAGCTGCTTCTGGTCAGTAGGATTCTGGGGGACTCTGAACAGAGGGCTCTTTATAGACTAGCCACTCTCTGGCGGCAGGAACTGAGACCCACCTGTGGGCAGGTGTGACTGTCTGCTAGCTGAGGTCCACAGCTAGGGATGGAAAGGAAGGTGACCCAGGCTTCCCCACTTAAAATAGCCCAGGGCGGGGAGAAACAGCTACTTCCACTTACTGCCATTAGGGTGCAAACAGATACAACTCATTTCAGAGGGTAATTAGGTGCTATTTGGTTTTATTGTGTAGTTCCCTTGACCCAATACCACTATTTTCACATAAAGTGATGCTTCAGAAGTACCCAGAGAAGAGTCCAGAGGTGTAGGTGTGTTGGGTCAGTGGGCATAAACATACAGTCTTCACTGAGGCACAGTTTGTAACGTTCATTTATGGGAAACTGGATAAATTATAGTATATATATATATTTTTAAAGGTAGGTTTACATGTACTGGCATTGAAGAGCCCCAAATATATCATTAAGTATGGACAGCAAGATGTAAAAAAAAGTGTCGTGTGATCCTGTTTTTTGTAAAGTAAAGATAACGTACAGGTAAGAGGGTGTGTGTGTGCATGTAACTGTACCCCCAACTGCATGGGAGAGAAACAGACACGAAACTCCTGATCCTGGCGATTTCACGGCCAGTGTGGTGGGGTGGAGTGAGGCGGGGGTGGGGTGGAGAGCACCTTCTGCATTTTTATTACTGTAATGCCTGCAGTGATCACAGATTAATCTGGAGATCACAAACATCACGGTGACATGGACCAGGAGAGGATGACGGGAGGGGCGGGGGTGCCTCCCACAAGTGCCGGAGCCGTGTGGCCAAACGCTGCAGCTGCAACCGCTGGGCTGGGTGTCTCGCCGTAGACGGGGGAGGGAGCAGCCCCTGATCACTCAGACTAGAGGGCCGTGGAAACGACTGCTTCCTCCACTGCCCTCCCGGGGTTTCAGAGCCGCACGGCCTGTGCCCTCGGAGGCCCAAATGCGAGTGCGCCTGATGAGACCCACCTCGGGAAGCCCCTAACGGCCGGTCGGAAAGCACTTGGTATTATTGTTATTTTGTTCGATGCTAAACTATGTTTATGAAATTTGGCTCTTTATGCCTAATTCGTCATTGCAAAATGTACTATTCTGGATGGTATGTGTGCCATTTTTGAGAGTAGCTCGCATTAGCCGTAATTAGCTGTAAAAACTCATTTTTGGTTTAAATTTCACGCCATATTTATTGGCACTCGCAGAGACAGGAGCGTTCACGGGGACTGCTCGAGGGACGGGCAGGCCTTTCAGAGCGGGTCTCGGCGGACTGTGGATAGCCGGGCTTCTCGGCAATAAGCGTGTCCCATCCATTTCACGCCCCAGGCCCCCCAGGGCCCAAGTCATTTTTAATGTCCCAAGTCACAGAAAATGTGACCGAATGAGGATTTTTAGACCAGCAAAGATGCCTAAAGAGGACTAGAAATATAGATGAAAGAGGCTGCCAGCGAGCAGAGCCGTTGTGTTCAGGACCTTTCTGCTCCTGGTGAAACAGAGTCCCCGCCAACACCCCCACCCCAAATTATAACGAGGCACCCGACAGTCTGGAGTCCTGAACAGGGAAACCACGCAATGGCCATATGACAAATTTATAAAGCGATGATCAGGCAGGAGGCTGAAGTCTGGCTCAAGGTAGGGACGTATGAATGAGTCCCCATTCTCCTGGGTTCTGGGGCCGAGTTCAAGGCCCTTGGATAGTCCTGGTTGGCCCAAGTGAAAGAGAAACACAGGGATGAGAGACTCAGGTGGGAGGCGGGGGAGTCTCTCCTTGGGTTGGAACCAGAACCAGAAGCCTGGTATCTGGTACTGGGAGTTTCTGAGTCTGTTCCCCACCTCCTGGGAAATCCAGGAGTCCCTGAACCCCGGGCATGTCATCTCCTAGTCCTGTCCCAAGCGTGGGCAAACACTGAGGCAGAGCGGGTCGAGGATGGCTTGGGAGGAGGACAGTGGCAGGACACTAAGGACTTTCACCCACCATGTCGCCGAATCCTCCCAATGGACCTATGCCCTAGGGACCCAGGAACTGTCTCCACTTTACAGGTGAGAAAACTGAGGCCAGAGAAGTTGAGAAACTAAGGCAAAGTTACTCTGTTAGAAAACAGGGCAGCCAGGGTCAGAACCCGGGTGTTCGGGTGTCAGAGCCCAAGCTGTCAATTGGCCGTGCAGACTCAGGTTCTGCCCTTGGGGACCTTGGACAGGACACTGACCCTTGTTGAGTCTCAACTTCCTCATCTGTAAGACAAATAACAACACCTATCTCATGGTGGCAGCAAGGTTTGGAGGAAGACACGGATGCTGGTAAACAGTAGGTGCTCATCAGCCCTCTTCCAGTGCAGGGCCAACTGCTCACTGCTGGGGTGGGACATGGACACACACACACACACACACACACACACACACGACCAGCTGGCCAAGCCATGCACAGGCTCCTGAGTTACAATCCTGCCCCGAGGACTTGCAAGTTTTACCCATCTTGGTTTTCTATTAGCTTTTGATGGGGACGCATTGATTCGCAACTCAATGGAGGTAAGGAATGTATTAATAAATCATGGTTTCCCTGACGGGGGATTGATTTTAGCAGTGTTTTCAAGAGTTGTGCAGAATTTCCATTCGGGCTGTTCATCTGTCATCTGTGGCCGACATGCCTCTCCGGTTCCTTAATTGAGTATTACGTATAGATTGTTTTTGAATTATGAACTGCTGTAAGGAGATGACAAGCATCTTCTTAAATTACTACCAGAAGTATTCCCAGCAGAGACAGCCCAGGCAACAGCAGAAGACAGGGCTTCCGTGACATTAGCTTCGCATTTATTTTTCCATGGTGTCAAGTCATGAAGAGGCTATAAAAGCTATTTTTGAGCTGTCTTGATTCAAATTCACTTCAAATCACTCAGAGGGTTTGGGTGCAATCTCCGTAAAATTTAATATTCTAATATTGGAAACCTGTCCCAAGTTAATCAGGAGATTGGAACGCACCCTGGTACAATTTTGTTATTTAAAAACTGGCTTCTGTCCTGCCTTTAGTGTTACTTAGGCTCGGAAAGCTATAAACAGATTCTAATTGGACAGTTTTTACTCTTACCCTGCCTGAGTACACATTTATGAAAGTGCTCTGCGTCGTTACGTTGCCAGCTGTAACAGTGAAAACTGTGTCACAAATCATTAATCACAATCAATTTATTCTGTCTTGGCAGCAAAGAAAAAAATGTGACTCATAAAAGAAACAAAGAAAAGGAAAACAAAAAAAAGCAGGCTGGTGTGAACATACAGAAAGCAGCTACTAATCCCCCCTGCAGGTAAGGAGTTTCCTCGGCAGGCAGCCAAGAGGCAGGCCTGGAGACGGCAACCCCTGCCAGCGGCCGGTGGCCTGGGATGGCCATGAGGTGAAGGGGGAGAAACAGATGCTTCTTAAGCCAGGCAGCAGGTCAGCTGCTAATTTGATATCAGGGCTGAAGTCTCACCTGACTCATTCAGTAAGACATTCTTCACTATTAAGTTACGATTTTGAGTTGCCTATTTGGGAGTTCTAGATTCCAGTATAATCACTCTCAGAATTTCACTGGCAGGTATCTTTCCAGATGCCCATGGCCCATGGCTGTCAGGGACCATGGAGAAAGGAAACGGCCTGGCCCCCTTCTCTGGGTGAGGCGGGATGCTGTTTCTTCAGCCAATTCAAGGTAGTAAACATTTGCTGAGCTTCCTCTTGATGCCGGGTGTTGGTGGAAACTAGTGGAGCACCCAGCTCAACCATTCCTAGCAATTAAGAATGTCAAATCTACAGCTGGGTCGTAGGGTAAAGCACTTTCATAGTAAAATGCAGAAATTGAAAATAACACCCCTGTTATTAGCATCTTCGGGAATATGGTACACCGGCTCTGAGCTGAGCACTTTGCACACGCATCACCTCAGTTAAGCCTCATAAGGACCCCCAAGAGGAAGATACAATCCCTTTTTACAGATGATGGAATGAGGCACAGAGAGGTTAATTATGTGCCCAAGGTCACACAGCTTGGATCTGTACCTAAATCAGACTGACTCGAAAGTAGACTGTCTACCACCCTAGAGGTACGAAGTGCCAAGGATCATGGGTGGTGCTGGGGCCCAGTGAGAAGGCTTCCTGGAGTGAGTGGCTTTGATGTAAACACACCCTCAGCTTGAAGGAGAGGAGAAACAGAAGCAGAAGAAGAGGAGGAGGAGGAAGACGGGAGGAAGAGAAGCAGCAGATTGCTCATTCCAGACAGTGTTCTGAGCAGCTTCACTTTATTTTTTTTAAAAAAAACTCACTGAATCCTCACAATTTCCCTATGAAGAAACCACAGTTACTACCCCCATTTTGCAGATGGGAAAACTGAGATGCAGAGATGTTCAGTAGTCAGCCTAACTCGGCCTGTACGTGACAGGGCTGGGACCTGAACCCAGGAATCTGGCCCCAGTCAGTGCTCTGAACCAAAACACCCGCCAAGCGGAGGTGAAAGAAGGGCCCACCGGGGAAGGGGCACACCACGGGCAGAGGACAGCAGCCGGGCGCGCTCAGGAGGCCGCAGGAGCTAAGCAGCAGTGGCTCTCGCTGACTGGCCGCCAGCATTTCCTCTCCAGCCTTTCGAATCCTCACCAGACACCCAGCGTGGGAGAAGTGGCTTGTTTCCCAGGGCAGCAGGTGGCAGCTCCAGGATTCCAGGTCAGATTCTGGCTCAGCTGGAGAGGGAGGCGTGGCTGGGTAAATGCATGCTTCCCCCTCTTGGGTACAGCTTAAGGTGGAGCTGAAGAACCAGAAACTGCACTTATCGGATCAGTTTTAACATGCGGACCCTCCTGGACACCATCACCAAGGTCAAGGTCACGAACACATCTCCCTCTTTCAGTTTCCTTCTGCTTCTTTGGAGTCACTCCCCCTCCTCCATCCCTGTCCCAGGCAATCACCGACTTGCTCTCTGTTCCTATGGATAAGTTTGGATTTTATATAAATGAAATCATACACTGAGCACCTTTGGAGGGGAGGGGTCTGGCTTCTTTCATTCAGCCTAATTTTGAAAGATTTCATGAAAGAATCATGAAAACATGACTTTGAAAGATTCTCCCGTGTATCAATAGTTCATTTTTTCATTGCTGAGAAATATTCCATTGTCCAGATACCCCATAATTTTTTTTCAAAAAAATTCAAACACTCGAGTTGTTTCCAGAATTGCCTCAGCAATTTGATGAAAACTCATAGACCAGTAAGTTTGGATCTATTTCTGAACTCTCTTCTGTTTCACTCATCTCTGTGTTTATCGTTTAATACCAAATGCCAAACAGTCTCGAACACTGTAGGTTTTATAGTTAATCTTGAAATCAGGTAGTCTAGGTCTTTCCACTTTGTTCTTCTTTTTCAAAATTGCTCTGCTACTATAGGTACTTTGCATTTCCACAGAAATTTTAGAATCAGCTTGTGGGTTTCTACTCAAAATAAAACTCCAGGAATTTTGATTGGCATTATGTTGTATCACACAGATCAATTTGGGGAAAATGCCATATTAACAAGCCTTCCATTCCATGTACATGGTCTATCTTTCCGTTTACATAGGTCTTTAATTATTCTGTAATGTTTTGTAGTTTTTAGGGCAGAGGCCTTAGACCTCTCTTCTTATTCCTAGGTATTCTGTGGGGTTTGGTGCTAATGTAAATTGAATTATTTTTACAATTTCACTTGAAAATTGTTTGCTGCTAGTATATAAGAAGACAATTGACTTTTGTCTATTAATCTTATATCTTGGGACCTTGTTAATTTTTTGGTTCTAGTAATTATTTTGTAGATTCCTACGATTTTCTAAGTAAACAATCAGATTATCTACAAATAGGAGCAGTTTTACTTCTTCTTTTGAATCTTATGCTTTTTCTTGCTTTCTGTCATAGCTGGAATCTCCAGTAAGACATAAAACAGGAGTCCTGATCTCAAGGGAATAATTTAGTCTTTCACATTCCCATAGTTTAGGCTTTTGATATGACTATCAAATGACCCTTCAGAAAATGAACCAATTTAAATTCCCATCAATTGTTTTGGCAATTTGGGGTCTTTCGTGGTTCCAGATAAATTTTGGAATTATTTGTTCTAGTTCTGTGAATAGTGTCATGTGTATTTGGACAGGAGCTGAATTGGATCTGTAGACTGCTTTGGGTAGTGTGGCCATTTTGATAATGTTGGTTCTTCCAATCCAAGAGCACAAGATATCTTTCCGTTTCTTTGTATCATCTTCAATTTCCTTCATCGATGTTTTAGTTTTTGGAGTATAGGTAACCTCCTTGGTTAGGTTTATTTCTAGGTATTTTGTTGTTTTTGTTGCAATGTAAGTGTTTACGCCAGCTATAAAATTCTGGTTTTTGAAGTGCAAAAAAAAAAAAAGGGGGGGGGGGATGAAGGGCCACAAACGGCAAAATATCTTCCTTTTTGTGGGTGAGTTGTATTCCATTGCATATATGTGCTACATCTTCTTTATCGAGTCATCTGTTGATGTGCACTTAGGATGCTTCCGTGTCTCAGCAATTGTAAACGGTGCTGCTTTTATCAGTGGGGTGCATGTATCTTTTTGAATGAATGTTTTTGTTTCTCTCAGGTATATACCCAGCAGTGGAATTGCTGGGCCATGTGGTGGTTCTGTTTTTAGGCTTTTGAGAAACCTCCGCATTGTTTTCTCTAGTGGCTGCACCAATTTACATTCCCACCAACAGTGTGCAAGCTTCTCTTTTCTCCACAGCCTCGCCAACATTTGTTACTTGTGTTCTTTTTGATGATGGCCATTCTGACAGGTGCGAGCTGGTGTCTCACTGTGATTCTGATTTGCATTTCCCTGATATTGGTGATGCTGAGCAGCTTTTCATGCTCCTGTTGGCCATCTGCATTTCCTCTTTCGGAAAAATGTCTGTTCAGTTCGTCTGCCCATATTTTAAATGGGTTGTTTGTTTGCTTTTTAATTGAAGAACGGTTGATTTTAAATGTTAACAATAAATTAAAAAAATAAAAACCAAATAAATAAATTCCCACCAAGGGTGTGAGAGTTTTGGTCACTGAGATTTTCATTCTTGCCGATCTTGGGAGGAAGAGCCTTGTCAGGATTAAAAGGGAGACTGCTCAGGACAACGTACAATACGCTCCTGTTTATCCAGAGCTTCTGAGTAACTGCTGTGGCTGTTTCATCATCACCATGCTGGATAACCCCCCCATCTAATTCTTAACGAAGCCCTTTCACATGATTTATTCTGATGGACTCTGACGGCGCCCCTGCTAGGCCCCTTGACAGGCCGGTGTGTCCATCCTCCAGCTGCTGGGCAGGCTGGCTGCTAATGGCTCACAGCTGCCCTTCTCTGGAGACCTGCGTGCCTGACTCAGGAGGTCACCTCCCTTGGGGGGGTGGGGGTAGGGGGAAGGGGCACAGCTCATGACTGAATGACACGAGGGTTCAAAACATCAGCCCCCCGACCATGCATCATATGATTCCGTTTGTATGAAACGTCTGGAACAGGCAAGTCTATAGACACAGGAAGTAGACTCCTAGGGCGGAGAAGGAGGGAGAGGAGGAAACGGGGGAGGGATGACTGAAGGAACCAGGTTTCTTTACAGGGTCATAAAAGCAGCTGTCACTTGTTGAAGATCTGCTATGGGCCGGGCACCAGGAACAAGCCTCATTATGTGTATTAATTTTAAGACGTCAACATTCTCAGAATGTATTACTGCATCTGGGGGTGGGGGGGGAGCACCTCTGTGGCGGGACCCGTGCTCTGGGTGGAGCTCCTGGTAGACCAGGCTGAAGTCTGACTCTAGCTGAGCACATGCCCTTCCTAGCTCTGTCGCCTGCCCTGCCCCGTGTCCTACTTCCCTGCTCCCTCACACGTCCTCCAACCCCATCTCAGGCTCTGCTTCCAGACAGCCTGACCTAAGACAGTCAGATCCACTGGACCCCTTGCCGCCTCTACTGCTCCACCTGTGAGTCACGGGAACAGCTCCAGGGCTCCCCAGCCGCCTGGCTTCTGCCGCCGCCTACCCACTTTAAAAACAACAAAGACCTGTTAGAGCCGGGCTTGTTCTTTTTCAGAATGGTTTTAAAATTTCTTTTCTACTATTTATCTTTGTTTTTCTGCCTTCAAAAGTAATGCATGCCTTAGGAGAGCAGTTGAATAACTATGGTACACACACAGCCTTAAAAAAGACTGAGGAAGATCTCCATGAACTGATATGGAATGATTGCCAAGAAAAATGTGAATACTGTGCAAAAAAGGAATCTATGGTAGCTTACCTTTTGTACAAGGGAAAAATAAACACATGATGCATGCAACTTAGCCTCAAAGAGATCGGGAAAATGTTACACATATCTGCAACATCTCTTGCAAATAATAAAAAAAAATTAAGCAATTGGGGTAAAATGCCAGATAAATCTGGGTAAAGGGTATACAGGTGTTCTTTTTACTTGCAACTTTTCTGTAGGCTTTGAAAATATTTCTGCATAAAGTTTTTTTTTTCCAAAAAGCAATCCATGCATTCTTGCTAAAAATAAAATAAAATATTGTAAAATCCAGAGCATTTAAAAAAAAAAGGAGGGAAATCTCTTGAAATCTCTCTTCTTATTTTAGGAGTTCAGTGTGTATTGTCCAGATAACTTAAATGTCTATACTGATAAAACATATTAGATATAGGTCTAGAGAAATACACACATACATATAATTTCACAAAAATGGGATCTGCTATCTATGGATTTGCAACTTGCTTTTATTCACTGAACAATATATCTTTTAATTATTCCCCTCAGGACATATAGCTCTATCTCAGAGCTACCTTATAAACCCCTGAAAACTATTTGCAGTATGCAAAATCCAGGCTGTCAGATGATCATTCTGTACTTTAAACTGGGAGGTCATTTTGTTCAGAGCTTTCGGCCCTCAAGGGACTGCTCAGGTACTTGGGGACACTCAGTGCAGCTTCTTGGAGAGCCTGGGGGGCCTGGGGGGGATGACCCGCAGGGAGGAAGGCGTCTCTGTGCCCAGTCCCCGTGGCCAGGTCTCTGAGGAGGCCCATCTGGTTCTGTTTACTGTAAGATCATGAGCACAATAAGAGACTCTCTCAGGTTAAAAAGCACCCGAGCCAACAGCCCTGCGGCTGTGTGACTTGACCTGGGGTGGGGGTGGGGGTGCTGTGTAACACACAGACATCTGCTCACCTCAGGTCCGGGCCCAGATGCCAGGTCCACGAGCCGGGAAGCATCTGGCTTGTCTTGAGGATTCATAGCCCCCTCTTGGGATTCTCTCTCCCCCCACCTCTCTCTCCCTCTGTTTCACTTGGGTAGGAAGTAACGGCCCAGTTACTGAAACGACCTTCAGCCACGGCCAAGAGATTTCTTTTCTCTAGAGTATGAGCTGATATTAGAAGAGATCTCTTTTGTTTTAAAACTTCCCCCCACTTTTGTCTCCTAATAAAATAGCCATGTAAATTCCACTTTCGCCACCCCCGCTCCACAAAGAATCATCGACAAAAATGATATTTTTCCCTTCCCAGGGCTCCTCCGAGTTGAAACTATGAGAAGGGGGGAGTGGGGATGAAGCTACAATTCTCTCAGTAGCAGAGAAGTGGCTCAGAGAACACCAAGGGATGGAATGTTTCCAGCTCAATCAGGATGGAAGAGGTTCTGCCTTAAAAGTTCCAAAGAGGAGCGGGTGGAGAGAGATGCACTGGTCAGTCACCACGCTGACACCCAGAGCGGGTTGAGAGGGGCCCAGTTCCTGTTTCTGACACGTCCGCACTTCCACCCATCACACCCCACTTCCACCTGTCAAGGCCTCGGCCTTCTCTGCCTTTGGGGCACGTGAGCTCACAGTCCCGGGACAGAGTGGTGCTGCTGGAGAATAATTCCTCTCGGGCCTGGAGGTGCCTGGCTGCCCTCAAGCATCTGAAGCCCCCAGAAGCAGCAGCACAACATGACTTCCCACCTGGAACTGAGGCTTAATTACACTCTAACAACCTTCAGACTCACCCCACCTTATATTTTTTTCTACATGGGAGGTAAGCTCAACTTTTTAATTTTTCCCTTTCTGAATGACTTGGAAATTCAAAACCTGTGTGGAATATGCAAGGCGAAGGCTGTATTTTATTAATACAAATTATTTGGTGGCCAGAAAAACAGTGGCAGGTTGGGGTGGAGGCTCAGGGAACGCGGGCTTGGACCTCAGCTTACTATTGCCAAGCTGTGTGAGCCTGTCATGTCCATCAATCTCTTTGAGCCTCCATTTTCCGCATTTGGAAGGGAGGACTAACATCAACCACCACCACCCCCACCGCCCCCGGTTTAGAGATGTGTCCGAGGTCACACAGCAGGGAGCTGCACGTGGCGGGCTCAGGCAACGCTTAATAATGAGACCTTCCTCTCACCCTTCTCTAAGTATCTGATCAGAAGATCTTTTTTTCATTTGCACAAATTACATCTTTTTCACTATTCATAATTTCCTCTTTATTTTTAAAAGAAGACAGCAGGCTTGCGAGTGAGATGGAGCGTGGGGCACACATTAAGGTTTCAATCCAGAATGGACAATTTTCAAGATTTTCCATTACCCAGTTTCCATGCCCTATCTTAAACACAGCTGTCAGGACAAGAGGCTCATTAACAAGATTGTTTCGACTGACGGCATGTTCATGTATCAAATTGGAAATCTGTCCAAAAATACTTGAGGGAGGTAGATGGAGGTGGTGGCAAGCCACGGAAGGGAGATGTTTTGCAGTGTTGAAGATGAAACTTACTGGGGGGCAAGTGCTGTAGCTCAGATTCGAGCCAGGGGGTCCAGAAGAGGATCACTGTGGCCAGTGAAACATGAGGGTCCTGGGAGGGTCAATTTCTGGTTTAAAAACTGGGGAAAGATTCCGATCAGGCGGAGACGCCTTAAGAAGCATGGCATTTGCCTAATTAGTGCGCTTTTCCAGGAGCCCTTTCAACAGCAGCCTTCCCTGGGCTCTGTCCACGCCCTTCTCTGCTTGCTGGAGGACCGCGCCCCCTCTGCTATAACCTCGGCAACCCTACCTGCCAAGGACCCCGAATCATTTCCCAACCCAGACTTAGTTCTCCTGCTGCTCGGAGGACCTCTCTTTCTGCTGTCCCAGCAAGTACTGGAAACTCACTCCTTCCGCCCCAATGCCCACTCCTCCTCGTGGGCTTCCCTGGGGCAGCACACAGCCACCTGTCAGGGATGTGGGCCGCGTGTCCCCTTGGTTTTTCTGCCTGAACCTACTCACAGTCCCTTCTGCTCTCCATCCTCAGGCCTACTGGCCATCTGGCCTACTCTCCTTTTTGGCCAACAGATGTGTCATGATGGCATGCAGCTGTCAGTGGCTTCAACAAGCAAAGGGTGTGCTTTTATTTACCAATGACCTATCCATTCCATATAGGGAAAGGAGGCCAGCCATCAGGGTGGGTGCAACTGCTCAAGGATATCATCAAGAATCCAAGCTCCTTCTGTCCTGCTCTGTCAACTTCAGCTTGGGGCTTTGTCCTCAAGACTGCAGGATGGCTGCAGGGCTTCCAGGCATTACAACCAAGTTCCAAGCACAAAGAAGAGAGAAAGGGCACTGAAAAGCTTTCCAGGAAGCTCCACTTGCGAAATTTCAGGACTGGGACATGTAGCTGAAGTGAGAGGAAAGGGGGCAGTGCACAACCATTGAAGGAATGACACAGCAATTGAGGACAGGACAAACTGGCTAGAACCAAGATGGTGGAAGATTCGACTCCCAGTAGACCTTGAGCCTCATGGCACACCTGTAGGTGCCATGACGGTCCTAGGCTGACCATAAACAGTCAAAAAGTGGGCGAGGGGGCGTTTCCTGGAAATCCTCGCCCCTTCCCCAAAGTAGTTGGAATAATCCTCTTCCTCATTAGCATACGAAATTACGGAGCCCATAAAACCTAACAACGCCACACCTCGTGGTCGCTCTTGCTCTGTCACGTTCTCTCTCGCCTTCTGGGACGGCCCACACTCTGTCTATGGAGTGTGTATCTACTTTTACTTCAAACTAAACACTGCACACCTCTCGGCTTCTCTCCCTCTCACCTTTCTGAGATGGCCCACATTCTGCCTATGGAGTGTGTATCTCCTAAGCTGATCTCCCTTCTGAGTGAGACAGACCGCACTCTGTCCATGGAGTATGTGTCTCTCTAAACAAACTTGCTTTCACTCCACCATGCCTTGCTCTTGAATCCCTTCCTGCTCGAGGCAAGCACCTGTTCTCCCCAACAGCTTCACCGTAGGTGCAAGGGGGTCTGGAACGGAGTGTTTCCAATCTGTCACACTGGTGTCCTGAACAAAACCAAGGAAGGAAGGAAGCGAAAATGCATCTTGGACAGACTGCAAGGTTGTCTTTCTAAAATGCAAAACCCGAACGTGCCCCTTCACGTAGAACTGGCCCATGCCTCTCCATCGCCTTGGGGCTGGATCTGGCTCCTGTTCCCTGTCATCTGACACCTGAGCCCCACTCTAGGCCCTGAGCAACTTGAGTGTCAGCTCCAATACATGCCCGGCTGTTCTGGGGCTCCAGCCTCAGCCCCCTCTCCGCCCTGTGTCCTGAATGCCCTCTTTCTGTGCACATCTGCCCGATGACTCCTTACTCATCCTTTATGAACCTGCTTGCTCCTCTCCTCAGGGAAAACACCCCAGGCTGAGCTGGACCAAGCTGGCTGCCCTCCCTCCCATTCCTGGCACATTCCTTGACTTCTGTCCTGCAGTGTCTTGCTTTCACCCTGGTGTCCCCTCCTGGCCTGTGAGGACAGAGACCAAGTCTATTTAACTAGGTATCCATTCCCAGAATGAATATAATGCAGCTGCAGCTTCATAAATGACTGTTAGGAAATGAATGGTTGGATGGATAGATGGTTAGACAGCGAATGAATATAGGAAATTTGTGGCAACTCGTAAGCTGCATTTTAATAGGTGTCCTGCAGGAGACAAACCTCCCCTTTGCCAGCTTTACCTAAGGAAAAGTAGAGTTCCAGTCTGTTCTGATATTACAGAAGAACTGCCATGTTCCTTATAAGAGGA
The DNA here is from genome assembly GCF_009834535.1 of Camelus ferus. Classification (NCBI taxonomy): domain Eukaryota; kingdom Metazoa; phylum Chordata; class Mammalia; order Artiodactyla; family Camelidae; genus Camelus; species Camelus ferus. Next base: position 27,826,525 of record NC_045713.1, on the reverse strand, counting down.
GGCCTGATGTTCTAACGAGATGATGGAATGAGCACCGATTTTGAAGCTTGTCTGTCACTTAAATGCCACATGACAAGCTACTTCACCTCCCTGAACACCCGTTTCCTTGAGTTTAAAAGGGGATGAGAGCAGACCCCTCACGGAGTTGTTGTGACTTGCAGAAATGATGTGTTTAACCCCAGCGCAGGCTCACTAATGCACAATGGGGACAAAACACTTTTTGGTGCTGTTTTTGAAATCAGTGGGAACGTGGGTTCTTTCTTCCTGGCCGAGGGACACAATGCTGGTTGCCTCACAGTATCCACGCTCTTCCTTCTTCTCTTTGCTAAAAGAATCCTGATTTGCTGGGGTGGGGAGGGGAACAGCCTAACTGGTAGAGCGTGCTTAGCCAAAGGCCCTGGGCTCAATCCTCAGTACCTCCATTTTTTAAAAAAAGCCCTGATTTTGTTCTGGGCAGTCACGGGCTTCATCCCCAGAACCAGGTAGGAGGCAGCTCTCTTCTCCCACGGGGCTGGGGCAGGGTCTGGCCCAGGTCTGCACATGGAGCTGTGGCAGGGTATTTGCTGGGCGGGGGTCTCAGGAGAGGTTTTGTTTCTTTTAAGAAGCCCCCTTTTCAGCTCCTTGGGGGCTGTCCGGTCTGAATGTGATGTCCAGAAGTACAGCAGCCATCTGAGACCCAAACTGAGGAAAGGGCGACATGCGGGGAGGGGCGCAGAATCCTGGCAAGGACCCGGCCCCTGACTTAGCCTGTCCCAGAGCCTGCCCCACCCGAGCCTTCTCCTTCCACGAGATAATAAACTGATCTGGGCGAGTTGGAGCTCTCTGTTATGTACAGCCAAAAGAACGAACACTGCCCTGTACTTTTTAGAACAGTAATGCTCCTTCTGGGGTGACCAGTTATCCGGTTTTAAATACACTATAATTTGACCTTTGGAGGCTCTTGCAAGTTAATGCAAGCGGTCCCAGGACATTTCCTTGACGAGGTGGGGTTCAGGAGGACTCCAACAGAACTGCTGTTCTGTCAGTGAGCCTCCTGACATCCTTTCTATGACTTGTGAAACTGCTTTCTCAAGCATCAAGCATTCAGTGGGACCCAAGGCAGGGCCCGGGAGGGGACCGCGGCTGGACAGCCTTAGGCCATGTCTGTATGACAGCTCGGAGGCAATCTGGAAGCGAGGAACAGACAACACACGTCAGAGGCAGAGTGCGCTATTAAGAGACCCAAAACGTGGCCCACTGAAAACAAAGAAAACCTCCTCCTTCCTCAGAACTTCAGTCTTGTGGGGAGAAGAGGTTGTTAAGTGGCACAATCTTTTGAAAATAATGGATGGCTCTGTAACAATTACCCTTAAATGCAAGTGTCACTGGAGATCGATCTTTTTTCTAAGTACCTAGACCAGGGGCTGGGAAACTACAGTTCATTGTCTATTAGCTTCTAAGGTGTGTGAACTAGGAATGCTTCTTCCATTTCTAAACGGCTACATTTAGGTTTATATAAGCACCTCCATATTGTCTTCAATTCTGCCTCTTGGCCCACAAAGCCTAAAATACTCACTGTCTGGCTCTTTACAGAAATAGTCAGCCAACCCCTGACCTAGACTTCACTACAGGGATTCTTTTAAATTATTTTTTTTCATTTTTTGAGAGACTTAGAAGATTCAGATGAATAAAAATATATACATATATAACATTTATAGTCTCACCACCCACTGATAATAAATACTAACATCTTATAAGATCTGCTTTCACAATTTTTAAGAAAAAATTGTAATTATATAATTTGTATACAATTATAGCCCACGTCCCCTCTGACCACGCCCTGCTGTCCCAGAGGCACTTGGTGTCACCTTTAAGGAATGGGCACTTTCGGCTAGAAGGTCAGTGGCCTCAACAAGGTTAAGAATGGCTATTCTATAACCTTGATCAGAAAACAGGAAACGGGGACACAGATCACAAAGCTTCCAAGTGTTGATGGATCAGTCACGCAAAAGGATTTCTTTCCCTTGAAAGCAGTCTTTGCCGTGATACGTGGGATCAGCACAGAGGAGGCAAACCCCGATGTACTGAGGTAATTGAATGGGTGCCCCCAAAGCTAACATCTGATGGAGTGATTTCATGAAGACCCAACCACGAAGTAAAGGTCGTTGTGAATTAAAGGAAGGAAGGGAGGGGGGGAGAATGAAGGAAGAAGGAAGGAAGGAAAGAGGAAAGAGAAAGGAAGGAGGGATGAAATGTCCCTGACGTGGAGGCCATCGACGGCAACAGGCAAAACGCAATTCGCACAGCCTTAAAGGGAGACCGCGCCGTTATCAAACAGGTCGCAAGCAAAGTACTTACACGTCTTTACATGTGATTTATGGAGAGAGGAATTTAAACATTAAAAACAAGACTCTAACATGCCATGAAGTCCCCACTCTAAGACTTCCACGTTGACTGTAATTCTCTAGTTCCCTCTCCGACTTGGCCCCTAGGACTGAGCTTCTTGAGGAAAAGACCAACACTTAATCATCTTGGTTCCCCTACTTTCCAAACGCAGAGAACATGCGCAGTGAGTGCTCAAAATGCAAAGATGAATGTAACAGTGAGCACAGTGCCCAATCCCAGCCTCAAGAGCTCCAACAACGCTGCCAATCAGAGTGCTGAACGCCTTCAGCAAAACATGCCTCGAGGTCACGCCTGGCTTTACTAACACCAATTTCAGGCACTTGTTTCATAAAATAAAAAATGTGTAAGCATTTTAAAATAAAAATTTCAAGATTTGGACCTGTTTGTACACAAAGAACTTCATGACAGTAGTACTTAGCACAGAGAAAAAGTGGAAAAAACTCAAGTGTCCAATAATGGCAAAAGAGTTCAATGCAGGTCATTTTTTAATGACATGAGATAATGCTTTGTATGACATAATCTTACGTTTCTAAAATGCTCATATGATATGACCTTAGCTGTATGAAAAGAGAACTTCTTAATAACACGAAAACATTAATGAATGAATTACTTATAAACCAAGTCCCTACTAAACACCGCCCCCAACCCCCCAAACCTGTGCAACCAGGCAGAGGCACCTTTGTGTTAACTCACAAATCATACTAAAGATGCAGGATTTTATATAAAGCCGGTGAAAGTGACACTGGGGAGCTGCCCGAATCACAGTGAAGTCATCAGTAAACAAGATCTCTGGCAGAACAAACAGACACACACAGTCACGTGCACACACTTCCAGAGAAGGGCAGTAACCAGATCACTGATAGATGCAGAAAAAGACCCTCGGGAAAACTGACGAGACCTGCAAATAGTTTTTTCTCCTACAAAAATGACCCTGGATTATGCTGCTGCCAACATCAAATGCAGGATGCTGTCAAACAATTATTTTAGACAATTTAGACCCAGGAAACCAAGTTAACGCTTGATTCCCTCTTTGTTCATCCTAGGAGTCGGTGCACATTTGCAACAACAACCAACATTTTATCAAATGCAAGTTGAAATCAACTGATTGCCATCATTTGTCTCTTTTCTGAAGATAATGTCTCAAACCAACCTTTATTTTTATTTTATCACTATTTTCTGTGAGCTACAATCGCCAATTTTTTAAACAAGGTTTTTCCGGTGCCTTCATCCTCAGAGAGGCGCCAACCTGGACTTGTATCCTGGGGGGAACCCGGCTAGCGTCTGCTGGGGTGGTACAGACCCCTTTTTATTTCAAATAGCATCTCTCTCTGTGAAGCCACAGTGCACCCACTCGAGATGAAAGGACGAGCTGAGGGGCTCATTCTGAAAAGACTGCTGCTGGCGGAGGCCAGAGGGGAATTGTACACCCTGAGTGAACTCCCTGGACCCTCACCCAGCAGGAGCCCTTCAAACATCGTGCTGCTGAGCCTGGGTGGCTGGCTGGGCCAGCTCCTTGCTTGAGGCAGCGCCCCGCCGCAGCCCAAGTGCAGAGTGAATGTGGCAGGTGAGCAGGAGGGACCTGCCCTGATGCTGGCTGGCCTGGGCCCGCTTGTCCTCCCAGACGTGCATCCTACTTACTGCTCTAAAAGCAAGACGAAGAGGCCAGGAACCAGAGCCAGAGCTCTGAGACTGGAGCCCAGCTCTGCTGGCTCCCAGCAGTGTGAGGCTGGGTGAGCTGATGTGTCTCTCTGTGCCTCCGTTTCCCTGTCGATAAAATCAGAGCAGTTGTACCTGCAGTAGAGTATTATTTCAGTGGGAATGATTATCATTATGTGAATGTAATGCTGCGTTTCAAGTGGCTTACGATGTAACACTGACACTTGAGGAAGCTGGTTACTCTGTGGTTTTTTTGCACCCACTGGTGGCATGTGGCGGAGCCATCTCTGTGGTGGGCAGGGGACCCCAGTGTGGTGGGCAGGGGAGCAGTAAAAAGAACACAGTCAGGGAGACTTGGGGTCCAACCCAGGCAACGCCCCTGCAACCCAGCAGGGGGTCAGTGCTGTGAACTTGTGCAAAGGAGAAAACGTGCTCCTCACACGCCAGTTCCTCTGCTGTTAAAGTCGCCTACAGTATTTTCACGATAATAATGAAAATGTTGAGAGAGGGACAATACTAATAGCACTATCAGTAATAGCACTTACCAGGAACCAGACACTGTGTCATGGTACTGGGTTATCTTATCTGATCCCCGCAAAAACCTGAGATACGCATCCCTGCTTCCTAGCTCTGTGACCTGAACTAGTGCTCCAGCCTCCAGGACGTTGCTTGTCAGTAAAGCAGAGAGAACGCCAGCACCTGGAGGGTCGCTGTGCCAGCTGTGGGGACAAGGAGAGCAGCCGGTTGACAATAACGTGAGCCATAAAAACACCTGAACGCTAGCCGTGGCTCTCCAGAAGCTTGTTAACCTTCTGCCTTTTTCAGCAGAAAAACTGCTGTATGAGTTGCCCTCCGTGGCATCACGGAGGAAGCGAGGGTACAGTCCCCACCTCCGAGGGAGACAGAGCTTAAGGGCCCACCCAGGCAGGTGGACCAGCAGGAGGCTCGCGGCTGAGAAAGCATCCCACCTGCCCAGGGCCCAGCTCCTGCAGGGGACCTTCTCACCTGGACTCCCAGCAATGCGCAGGGGAGTGCCTTATGTAAAGGAGACGCTTAAGAGAAGTTCTTTTCCATCCTCTACTGTGTTTCCTCTTGTGTGTCTATAATTTAAATGCGAATGGACTCAGGAGCCAGAGACCTCACCTGTATTGCAGACGCGGTCACGGTCACAGGGCCCCGGGTTGGGACGATGGGGCATGAAAAGCCCATGTCTGCAACAGGAGGCTTTACCCAAACGGGCGCCCTTCTTCTACTTCCAAATGAATCATCAACGTGCAGATATTTCTCTCAAGTAAAATTCTAAAGCAAAACTAAAGCAATCTCCAGCTTATTTTAAGTAGCAATATTCTAAATTTTCACGTACAGTGTTAGCCGTAGCGGGGGCAAATGCCTTTTCAATGAGAGCGAGTCCGGTAAATAGAAAACATGTGAACTAGTGTAGGAAGCAAGAGTGTCTGGCTAAGCAAAGAATATTCTGCTTTTACAAGCGAATCCCACCACTCATTGCTATTTTTAAAACGTGACCTAAGAAGAAAAGCTACAATATTTTGACTTCAAAAACTTAGACACTGCTGTTTCCCACACACCTGTGGCTCCTTTCTGAAATGTTGCAATGGGATTTTTCAATAAGATGCTGAATTTTTAGTTCGAGGGTGACCTCCCATACCAGAGCGGGAACCTCTCTCTGTTCTGTGCATTCCCGTCCCGGGTGACCAGCACAGGGCCCGTGCCATTTGCTGAATGGAGGAACGCCGACTTAACTTCAGGAACCGGCAGCACACATTTGCACATACCAGATTCTCGATTTATAAATCTGTACCATGAGGACTTGATTTTAACTTTAATTAGCCCAACTGTTAAGGATACCTCCAAAGTGAGAAATGCGACCCCTGATGCAGCTTCCGCAGTTGGTCTCCTCTCTGGGGTTTACAGGGAATGAGACACAGACATCAAATGACTACAGCCTGGTGTTCTATGGTGAAGTGGTTGAAACAGACCAACCCTGGGAGATGAATTCAAGACCAGATATAAACAAAGGAGGGTAAAATTCCTCAAGCTGACATGCCCCCAGAAACTCTGAATTCCACGGATGCTTAAAAAAAGACTGAGTTCATAAACAAGATTATACTGTATAGCACAGGGACATACATACAAGATCTTACGGTAGCTCACAGCAAAAAAAAAAAATGTGACAATGAATATATGTATGTTCATGTATAACTGAAAAATTGTGCTCTATGCTGGAATTTGACACGACATTGTAAAATGACTATAACTCAATAAAAAAAGTTAAAAAAAAAAGACTGAGTTCTCACTTGAAAGTTAGTTTAAAAAAGAACCAGTAAGATAGTTTCTGTTAGTTTGTTTGACTGCATTTTAAACAGAGGGCGTCATTCAATGACAGCTACTGCTTTGTGGACCCATCTGGTGGATTCAGAAAAATCTAACTATGAAATTATGCCTTCCAGCACATTCATTGGTGAGGTGTGTGCTTTTAAAAAAAAGATGCGGGGTCAAATTCCCTCACTAAATTCCATAGGAATTTTCCATCTAGTTCAGTGCTTCCCAACCTTTTAAATTAACACCTGGTTGGGTTAAAACTGAAAACCACATACATTCCTCATTCACCTGGAGAAACCCAACTCCCTGAGACACAGTCTATCTCCCTGCATGTCGCAGAAGCCAAGAGGTTTTTTGTCGAGCTTCACTCCCTACAGTTTGTACAATGAAAAGAGTTGTGAATTCCTCTTCCTTTTTCAATATACAAAGTTATGCTGGCAGAGTGCAGGTGTGTCCCCGAACTCGGCACGCCTCTCCTTGCTTGGCGACGCTCCAGTACACCCTTGCAAGAAGACCCTGTCCCTTCTGCCAGTACTAGGGTGAGAAGCGCTGCTCCAACCAGAGGAGGAAGCCAGACCCCGAGAGTAAAGCTCATTGGCCGCTGTGGGCTTGCACCACCGTCCAGAGTCCGGTAACAACAAACCAGCCTTCATCAAGCACATGCCACGCCCCAGGCTCCATGCTAAGTGCTTTTATAAATGCGTCACTGTACTTGATTCTCACACCAACCCTACGAGGTTGGGACAAGTACCCCCACATTTAAAGGTGAGTAATCTAAGGGAGAAAGATCTTCAGCAGATTATGTGAAGCCACTGTGCTGGGGAGCAGCACCAAAGGATCTGAATCCAGGTCTGTCTGAAGACCCGCGATGTCCTATGGCCTCACCAGTCCCACCCTCGCGGGCACGTCACCCCTTGTGACAACGTCCCGAGTTCTGCCTTACCTGCACACCCCCCACGCTACTTATCACTGGGTCTTTTTCTTTAATTTGATGAGCTAGTTTTATTTTTTCTAACACATATTAAAATAAATACCCACGCATTCAATTTTAAGAACGTGGTACCCTCCCACCCTCACATCATGTCATGGGCCTCCAGTGCGATGAGCCTCTCACCCAGGTATGCCCTCCACTTAGGAACCCGAGGCTCCTTCTAGCAGACCCTTCAGTGAGCCAGGCAGCTGTAGCAGTGGGGTCACCGAAAGCGTGCTGGAATTAGACATGTGTATATTGTTGACAAGGTCTCAGGGGAGAGAAAGAGTGTCACACTGTATTGGGAACATTTCTCTAAGCCAAGAATGGGACCCTTCAGGCCCACCACCTGTTGGTGTAAATAAAGTTTTACTGGAACTCAGCCACGCCCCCTTTAGCGTCTGTGGCTATGTTCATGATACAGAGGCCAAGTTGAGCAGTCGCTACAGAGACCACAGCCCAAAATGTTCACTGTCTGACCTTCTGCAGGGAAAGTTTGCTGACCCCTGCTCTAGGGGATACATTTCCCATCCAAAAGTCAGCTGGTAAATATCAGTCCAGAGGTAACATGGACCTGTGATCCTGCTGATGAGGAGATGGGAGTCAAGTTTAATTCAATTCCAGATTTACTTATTGAGGAGCTGCTATGTGACAGTCTTGGCTAGGAGTTGGGCTTACAGGGGTGAATACAGCTGGGACTCCATTTCCTGGCGGATTCAGGATGGAAACAAAGAATTTCACTACAACTCAGTAAAATGTTGGAGTAGGATTTGATGTTTTGTTTTTCCTATTAAGCAGACCCTGGAAACCTGACATTTTTATTCTTTAAAACTCTGACATTCTAAAATCATAATGTTACATGGGCTAAGATCTCTCTCTCGCTCTCTGGTTTTTTATTAAAGCATAAATAGAGATGAAACTATAACTCTGTGAAATTACTCATTAGCTTTCACAAGAAAGATCACCTTACTGGAATTTTTCATAACTGCCAAATTTGCTCTGGGCTTTCTACTATCCAGTTCTAATCTCTATGTTGAAAATGGGAAAAAGAAAAGGTAGCAAGTCATCGAGGGAAACAGGGTCAGCGAAAGAGCTAGACGTCTGTTTTTTAAGATTGAGTTTTTAAATTGGAATCTATATTAACTGGGTCACATATTAACCTTCTGCTGAAAAAGGCAGGAGGGGTGGAGACAATGGCTGGATTCGACCAAGATTTCATTATCTACTGTCTTTGCAACTCCAACCAGGTATCAGGTGAATTACGGGGAAAACCAGTTTCTACATCCCGTGGACGTGAGGAAATTGATTATCCCCAGGCAGCGCAAAAGAAGCCAGGAAATAACGGGGCCGCTTCACATGTGTGCGCCTGTCCTGCCCCGATGACTGTTTATTTGTACTGGCTGTTGACCGCATTTTTGTATCATACAAAGATGGTTTTATTGAGCTTCAAAAGTAGAAACAGAATGCATCCGTTTCTAGGGAAACCTGAGCTGGGAAGCTTGTGGGCTTTGAATTACAGAACACATCCCTCCACACACAGTGGCCCATTGTATAGTAACACCCCTCCTCCTCGTTTACCTCATCCCATTTAAAAAAATTAATGCAACAATGTGAGATGATTGTTGATGCTCATTATTAAATCATTTATTCTTCCCACACAGTGATTCAGAATTATTCATTAAGCTTTCTGGAAGGAAGCTGGGTGTTACCCCCACGGTGGGTTGAAGAGGGATGTGCTCTTTAAAAGGGTACTTTATAACAACACAATTATCATAATTAAAAGCTACCCTGATATTCTGATGAGCTTTTGACATATTTTTGAGTACTGGCGTTTTGGCACAAGGAGATAAACGGGACGGAAACGGTACCCGGGAGTAATACTGCTGTGGGGAGAAAGAGCTGGAGGCAGGGTTAAACACCGTCTGCCGTCGTCACCCCCGCTTTGATCGCGGTCTTTACGCCACCGAGTTCTACGAAGTGTCACTTGAACTCTGGCCTTCCAAAATGAGTCCAAGACTTACACGGCTGTGACCTGAGCAATCGTCTGCATTACGAGTCACGGGGGCCTGCATTCCCCTGAGAGCCCACCTCCCTGGGCTTCCAAACCAGGCGGGCCGCTCACATCTGCTCCTGATCTCCTCCCAGGGCTGCCCGTGGTTTACTCTGAGTCTGAAAGGCCACTAAGCAAAGGGCCTGGTTTGGGAAGCCACTCAAGCTGACAGGTGACTACGGGAAGGGCCCCCCGCTCTCTGCTCTTCCCTGGTTAAGGCCATCTAGATGAAGATTCTAAGGCTAGTAAAGAGCATGACTTTTCACACGTGAAGGTGGTGGCTGGTGGGAACGGGGGGGGGGCCGCTTGTAAAGAGAGATACTGACTCCTGGCTGAACCTGGAAGGCCAGCGTGAGCATGTGGATGAGAGCAGAGTCATGTGTGGCCTCAGCCCAGACCAAAGGACCAGGAGAACACGTGATGTGTGTGCGACACTTGGAACACAGACCACGGGGGGGCCGTGCCCAGGAGCTCCACAGAACACGGCCCTGGTCTGCTCCGTGGCTGGCACACCGTGGGCGCTCAACAGAGAAATGAGCTGTGCCCGTCTGGGAAGAAGTGAGAGGCAGGGGTTCAGCCCTTCCTTCCTGCCCAACACTGATGAAGCATTTATTAAGTGCCGAGACCTGAGCCAGGCCTCCCCTGCGCTCAAGGAGCTGAGAGGCCAAGGGCTTCCGATAAGTCAACACTTACAAATGTGCTGGGACCAAGGGAAGCTCAGGAAGAACCTGGCGGGGCGGGGCTAGGGGCACCTCATCCAGAAAGTGGAGGCGGCGTCGGCCAGATGAAAGGGAACGGGTGGAGACGATGGTGAAGGGCGAAAGCTGTGGGGCTACATGCCCCTCTGACTGCTAGGCAGAGAGTGGACAGGAATGGGGCAATGGTGGGGCAGGGGGACTCGGAGCTGTTGCTATGACCCAGATGAGAGGGAATGGTGGCCGAAAGAAGTGGACAGGCTGGAGGGTTATTAAAGAGGTAGAATTAAAGGCACATAAAACATCAGTCTTCCTGGGCAAGGAGGCCCTACTGGAGGCAGATCCATCAGGGTTCCAAAGCCTGATGCCATCAAGAGGGAGTAAGGCAATTTACCACAGCTAAGACATGGAAGCAGCCAGGGGCCAATCAACAGAGGACTAGACTAAGAAGATGCACTACACAGAATGGAATACTACTCAGTCATAAAAAAGAATGAAATAATGCCATCTGTGGCAACGTGGATGGACCTGGAGAATATTATGCTTAGTGAAAGAAGTCCAACAGAGAAAGACAAATACTATATAATATCACTTATATGCAGAATCTAAAAAATAATACAAATGAATGTATATGCAAAACAAAAACAGACTCACAGATACAGAAAATAAACTTGTGGTTACCAAAGGGGAGAGGGAAGAGGGGAGGAGCAAATTAGGGCTGTAGGATGAACAGATACAAACTACTTCATATAGATAAGCAACAAGGTTATACTACATAGTGCAGAGAATTTTACCTAGTATCTTGTAATAACTTAGAGTATAATCTGTAAAAATACTGAATCGCTATGCTGTACACCGGAAAGGAACACAATACTGTAAATCAACCATACTTCAATTAAAAAAAAAAAGAGCAGAGAAGAAAACAAGCTCCCCTGCTCTGTCTTATGCTTAGCAAGCAACCTTCTGATTATAATTTGGCCTCCCATGTTGTTCTGACTATGCGAAGAGACTGCACTGCTATGGTTAAGGGGAGGGTTTCAGTCTTGCTCTAAATTAATAAAATGGCATTCTGGTGGTAGACATGAGTGTCCGTGAGCTGGGGCAACTGGAGCCCACCTCTGAAACACAGACCCGCTCTGGGCGTGCCGACAAACCCTTCCTGAGCTTGTGGGGCTGCAGACCTGATGCAGGAAGTGGCTGGTGCATCCCGAATGCAATGCCACCCTCTGGGGTTCCTGGTGGGTGCGCAGCAGGCTTCTCCCAAGGATGCCCTGTTGGCGCTAGGGGCTCTTGTTTTATAACCGTCTCCAGGTCTCAATATCTGGGGGTGCTGGTGGGCTGCAAGAGTGCCGTCCTACGATGGGAAACCCAGAACCACATGCCACTCAAGAATGTGGCTGACAAGAAAGGAGAACAAAGAGCAGCCGACGGGGACGGCATGTGCATCATTTAACATTTGCTATGAAAGGAATCGTTTCAGTGGCAGTAAGTGTTCTCTCTGGCATCAGTCTCTGTTACAAAATCGTCTCCGTGGTGGTGCTGGTGCCATCGTGACACTTCATTCCCTTGTCATCGAAAATGGTCTTTTGCACCAACTCAAGCATGGCATAAAATTTCAAAGGCCTTAATAGAAGTTTTCCAACTTCATCTCCATGGAACAGTTGGAAAATGTCTCCAATTACGCAAGCTTTTTGTAAAATGTCTTAAAAATACAGAAGGGCCTATTGTACTTCTCACAAGTAAATGTGAACACATTTAATGCTCAAAGATGAAAAGAGCGTCAGGGTTTGTTTATTTGTTTTTTTCCTCTTTTTAAATGAATGCTTGCTACTGGGTCAGGCCACCTCCCTCTCCCTTCCTGCTAACAAATAAAAGAATATATTTAAATTTTAGAAGCGTTTGATACAGTACACTCTGGAAAGACGTGAAAGGAGGCATTAGGACCAAAAACGCAAGAGACACAACAGTTGTCAAAACTGGAATCCTGCCAAGTCACTGGGAATGCAGGGAATCAGCCTACAAGGCACCACTTCTCATGACAGTGAAGCTGCAGGCGCTACCAGGAGAAATGAGGCGCGTGGGCTCATGCTGCATGGAGCACGATCAGGGGCAGAGATCTCTAGAAACGGAGTGCCTTCGTTTTGTGTGTGTGTGTGTGTGTGTGTGTGTGTGCACGTATGTGTCACACAGATGATTAGCTTAAAATTACAGCAGGGTTAAGACCAAACTAAATAGACTCCTCCTCCCTACTCAGGAGGAGAACCCAGTCCACATCTCACTAAAGGAAAACCTGCCCGTTACAGCCCTGTCCTAGGATTTCCTGGGTTGCATCAGACTGGTAGGAAGATTGTCTCTTAAATATCACCTGCCCTTGTGCAAGTTGCTGCCTCCCAGCGAAACAAGGAAAAGATACTCCTGCATCTTCCTTCACCTAGGCACGCTCTGTCACGTCCCGTTCCCACTGCAATCACCCCCTACCTGCAGAGCCCCCATCCTCAGCTGTGAGCAAGCTACAGCTTTAGGACTCGACAGGGTAGAGGCTGTTCTAATGCTTTCCAGACCTCTTCTCATTGGGTCTTCACAACCATCCCAGGAGAGAGTTCCTTCTGCTATTCCTGCTTTACAGCTGAGGACAACAACATGGGAAGACGCTGAGGCTCAGAAGGGCTAGGCCGCTTGTCTAAGGTCACACAGCCAGTGAGCAGCAGAGCTGGGATTAGAATTCAGCTCTGTCCAAAGCCCCATCCTCTCTCCCCTTTGCCAGGATGCAGAGGGGGAGGAGGAGGATCTGGAAACCTCCTCTCCAGACCACCCTTCTACCCAGACCCCTGGGGTCCCAGGCTGCTACCTGCTTTGGAGAACTTGTCTGCCATCTCCTTCCGAACGGACTTGGTGAGGTTGAAGTAGTCGTCCTCCTCGTCGATGCTCTGGAGGAACAGCGGGATGTGCTGGAAGACGACGGCGTGCTGGCACCTCTGCTGCCCCGCGATGCTCAGCTGCTGGTCCAGCCACTGGTCCTGAGCCTGCTTCAAGGCAGGGCACATGGAGGCATCGTAGAAGAACTGGGAGTTGAGGACGAGGAACAGGACGCCCCCAACCCAGAAGCTGAAATAGTCGTCTCCCCAAGTTTGCTGCCACTCTGCGATGGTCTCGGGGGTGGGGACATTGCCCACGTCGTGGTTGCCGCTGACGAAGACCAGTGGGATCTCGCTGTCCACGGTCCTGAGCACCCGCTGCAGGTCCTCCGTCTGCTCCTTCCGCCAGGGGGTCCCTGGAAGAGGGAGGGTCATGTCCTGAAACAGCTGAGGCTGTATATGCCTTTACTAACATAAAATAAGAGAATAATCTAGAAATCCACTCAACTGGGCACATGGAAATTGCAAAAAGTAGTCTACGTTAAAAGCAACTCCACAAGTGAGGTGGGGACCTCTGCTCCCCTCTCCTGTGGAAATTCAACGTCTAAGTGGCCATCTGACCCAACGATGCTGACTGACTGAGGGTGTAGAGTCATTCTAACAGTAAGTATTAGTGAAGCTTAATTTCTATCTTTTATTTAGAAGATGAACATAGTTGTGGCTTTTCTGCCCTGTTTCAAAGGGTCGTCAAGTGCACCCCTGAGGTGGGTGAACCCAGCTTTGAATGCTAGTCTCAAATGGGGCCTGTTTTCCTTACCATACACATGACCCTGCAGACAGTGTGAGAGCAGCTTTATGGGAAAAATTCTTAGAACTCAAATGTCTACATCAACTGGCCTGTGCGTCTTGCCAAATCTTCCCCACACGGGGGAAGAAGCATTTTACATCCCACTAACAGTGTATATGAGTGCAAGGGCTCAAAGCCTTAATATTAAGCACATTCCTCCGGCCCTTGGGAGTCAGTATGGAGTCACCAAACTCTTATTTGGACAGAGTTGTAAACTACGTGGGTTCCTACTCCCACAGGTTCTGGGCTTCCACACTTCCTGAAATAAGGTATTAAAGCTTTAATAAATGGGTTTCAAAATGACCAATTTAATTCCAGATCTGTGTTTTTTTGTGTGCTAATTTATTCAACCAATATTTCTTGGGTACCATCTATGTATAAGGTACTGATTTAGCTACTGGGGTGAGCTGTGAGCCAATGCGACACAAATCCTTCCTTTCAAACCGGTGAGTCAGATCATTTGTCAAGTAAATTATAGATGCACACCCACCTGTATCGATGTTATTAAGCATTATTGAGAAAAGCAAAGCAGAAAAAGGACATAATTCCCATTAGCCCTGAGGAATACGCCTAGCATCCCGCAAAGACAGCATAAGAAAAATGATGAAAGAGAACAGCCCAACTTTGCGAGGGATGATAAAAACTCACCTGAAAAATGCTGCCATGGCAGATGAAAATTACACCCCACGTTCCTTTCCCATCATGAATTTAAAAGGAAGCAGAAAAGTCTTTACAAAGCAGTTACAGCTAAGGAAGACGACTGTAAAGCAGAAATAAAGGAATTCAGTCTAGACGGTCATAAAACAGGCAGATGTGAAATGGCACCTGGTAGGACTAACTCAGGAGAGAAACAGAGGGGAAAAGACAAAGCCATTTCAGAAATTATGACTGCAAGGAGGTCAGCAGTAGTGAGATTTCCTTTACGGCCAAGTATATGTCTGTTTCTCGGAATACTCCGTGTGAGGCTGTAAAGAATGTGAATCTTCTAACTGCTGAATACGGGGCCCCTCATATTCCCACCCAATCAAACTTGTTAACGGGGCGATTCAAATTTCCTACGTCATTATTCTTTGCTTTTGGCCCATTGATCCGTATCAGGTTCTGAAAGATCTGGTTGTTGGTTAAGTTGCCACAGTGATTACGGACTGATCGCCCCCTTCCTGTGATTCTGCCAAGTTTGGTGTCCACTTACTTTTAGCTCTGTCGTTAGACGCATAAGAGCTCAGAATTCCCATGTCTCACTGAAGTGTTTTTATATTTAATCCCCACGAAATAAACAAATAAAAAGAAAGGAAAGAGGCAGGTCTATACGGATGCTCTGGCAAGATCTTTAATATAGGTATTAAATTAAAATGGCAAGGCATGGAGGAGTAAAAATCACACAAACATTTTTAAAAGGCTTACGTATTTGTATATTATGTAAGTATTCATATATTATGGATAGAACTTCTCCAAAGATACAGAGAAAACAACTAGCTCTGGTTAAATCTGGGAAACAGAAGTGGGGTTTAAACCCCTTTATGCTACATTTTACAAGTTCTTTCCTTCTCTCTCTCACTTATTCCAAGCTTATGTATCATTTTCACTTTAAAAAAGAATTAAATTTTTTAAAAAGGGAATTAAGTCTTAAAAACCTTATATATTATTTTCATTGAATTAAAAAAAAATCCTTTGCCCAAGGATCCTAAGTTCTAAGGAAGATTCAGGGGAGGCCAGCCAGGTGGCTGCATTTCCAGTAGATCCCAAACTCTGGGGTGAGTGGAATTTGCTGGGGAAAGGCTGGCTGGTACCCAGAGGAGGAGCGCCGGTGACGGGAGAAGCAGGTCCTGCCTAGCACCAGGGACCAGGAGGCCTCTCCCTCAGTGGTGCTGGGGATTTGCCTCCAGCCCCCATCTGCTTCCTCACTGGTCTGGGCTGGCCCTGGGGCTCCCAGTTTGACGAAGCCTTGGAGTGGTGTTGCTTCTTCAGCCGAGCTTGGACTGCAGGTGTCTGTGCTGACCCACACAATCCCCTCCAACAGCCCGCTGGTCAGCTCTTTTCCCATGTGAACAGATTGCTAGTTAGAGAGGATCAATCTTTCATGGCCTTGAACGTGACAAGCCATTTCAACGGGACTCCACGGACCAGGGCTGATTCATCACTGCCCCCCTGAGCCAGTTTTCCTGAAGACCCCAAGGCCACCATGAATGCTTCCTTCTTTCCACTCATACTGCCTTGGGGGAGTCCCTGACACTCAGCCCTAGCTGCCACTAGCCTAGCACGCCAGGCCAGGCCCTGTTCTCAGAGCTGTATGCGTGCTAACTCAGTTGACAGTCGGGGGTGGGGGGGGGACGGACTTGAACTTGGTGCTCCAGCTCAGAGTGCTGCCTCATTACAGTGTCCTGGTCACAGTGTGTTATAAAGTCCTGACCCACAGGACGAGGACTTCGCAATACACTGGGGGGCAGAGTGTCTCCCACTCCTGATTTTCAAAAGACATTTCAGCACGATGCTTCACATACTGACTGAGGCAGGCACAAAGAATGTTCGAGTAGCCAATGACCTCACAGAGGAAAGCTAAAAATAAGCACTTTAAAGGAAAGACTTATTCAAACCTTGGAAAGGAGACCTTGTCTACAGAACGACTACAGTGATGAGCTGTGACTTACAGCAATAATAGGATGTTTGTCGGTTTCCAAACTTCAGAGGGGTTCTGCTCTTGGGGAAATCACAAATATTCCCCAATAACCTGTTAAAAACATGAAGCCCACCTTCTCTGGATCCCCTCAATCAAAGAGGAGCCTCTCTTGTGTACGTTTCCCAGAACTTTGTCTACCCCTCGTCTGGAGGCAAGGTGTGGACTGGAGGCTCTGACACCTGGGTTTGAGCCTTAGCTCTTGCCCCTTTACAAGCTGTGTGGCCTTGAGTTCTCTAAGCCTTGGTCTCATCGTGTGTGAAATGGGAATGGAGACCTCCACACTCTGAAGGGCAGCTGTAAGGGTTCACACTAAGATGATTTCCAGAGTTTGGTACAAACAGGTTTGTAAAATGTTAGCTACCTTCCCTCCACCCCCACACCTCAATGTATGAGTTCTTCCCTTTTAATCAGTGACCTAACTGTGTACACATAGCCATCAATATATTCTTCCTGAAAGGATGAAGACATTCTCCAGGGATAGAAATAATTTTTAGGTAAGAATTTCGAAGTGAAGGAGTATATTCTAGATGATAAAAAGCCAAGTCTAATGAAAACATGTGCATTATGTTCAACATGCTCATTTATGTATATCAGAATTTCTTTCAGAAGGTCAGAATATCAATAACACTTCAGAATTAACATAGCTTATAGCACATCTGAGCTCAGCTTCCTAAAAAAGCCTAGTATTGTAGCAAAGCCCAAAGCCAAGCCTCACGAGCATCAGGAGTAGGAAAAAAACCGAAAACCTGGCCAAGGATACAGAGCTCCCAAGAGTTTCTGATTATTGGGCAAGGCTCTGCACTTCACAGAAAAGACTGGGAGAGGGGCAGGAAAATAAAACTTTGGCTAAGGAAGA
Source organism: Camelus ferus (assembly GCF_009834535.1). Taxonomy (NCBI): domain Eukaryota; kingdom Metazoa; phylum Chordata; class Mammalia; order Artiodactyla; family Camelidae; genus Camelus; species Camelus ferus. The sequence goes on along the minus strand of NC_045713.1, from coordinate 27,809,194 downwards.
AAAATCGCAAGAAATGACTCAGAAGACAGAAGGAGAAGGATTGTTCCGGGTAAGACTTAAACTGAATGAGGGGCATTTGCTGAGACGCGGGTACCAAGAAAACAGGGATCCTGAGGTCGGCACACTCCTGCTACGTGCTTAGGAGAACTCTGGATGGGACTGGCAGGGCAGTGTGGAAAGCTATGATGTGTTTTACGTGTTTTAAAAAATGCTTAACTCAGTGAGTTAGAATAAAACCAGGAAGTAAAGAACGTTAGAAAGACAGTAACAAAATGCTTACTCATAGCACTCATTGACTTTGAATTTTCAACATGATGTAGTGCCATGAAATGCGTAACTAATTAATGCCAGTGTTCATTAAAGCAGAGGTTATTATCCTATTGTTTTCAAAACAGCTTTAAAATGCATTGATAAAATCCCTTGTCAGACTTGGATGAGAAATAAACATCCTCCACTTGATAAAGGGCATCTACAAAAGCTCTATAGCTAACATATACGTAATGATGAAAGATTGAGCACTTTCCCCCTATGATGAGGAACAAAGTAAGAGTATCTGCTCTCATCACATCTATTCAACATCATTCTGAAAGTGCTAGCCAGTGTAATAAGACAAGAAAAAAGAAATAAAAAGCATACAGATTGGAAGAGAGGAAATAAAACTGTCTATTCTCAGAAGGCATGACTGTCTCAATAGAAAACACCAACAAATCTACCCAAAAAAAACAAGTTCCTACAACTAATAAGGGGAATTAGCTTGGTTATTGGATGAAAGGTCAGTATATAAAAATCAACTGTATTTCTATACGCTGGCAACGAAGAACTGCAGGTAAAAACAGAAGGAGTTGAGAGATATTTAGGAGGTAGAAATACGAGAAATCCTTGTATTGATTACAAGAAGAAGAAAGACTCAAAAATAAATCCCAGACAACTGAGCAACTGGAAGTTTAGTCATGTCATTTACTGGCATGGGAAAGACTAGGGAAGAACCAGATTAGAGGTAAAAATCAAAAGCTTTTTCAATATAAAATTGGTACAGGCAACACAGGAAAAATTTGGACTTCATGACAACTAAAAACCTTTGCGCATCAAAAGACATTATCAACAGAATAAAAAGGTAATCTACAGTATAGGAGAAAATTTTTCAAATCATGTATCAGATAAGGTATTAATATTCAGAATATATAGATAACTCCTGAAATTCAACAACAACAAACAACCTGACACAAAAATGGGCAAAGGATTGAAATGATACCTTTCCAAAGAGGATATAAAAATGGTCAATAAACCCATGAAAAGATGCTCAACATCTTTTCATTGGGGAAAAGAAAAATTTTCTAGTCATGAAGGAAATGCAAATCAAAACCACAATGAGATATCACCTCATACCCTTTAAGATGGATGCAACAGAAACAAACAGACAAACAATAAACAGAAAATAAGAGGTGTTGTTGAGGATCGTGGGGAAACTGAAAACCTTGTGCACTGTTAGAGATATAAAGTGATATAGCTGCTGTGGAAAACACTTATGTTGGTTCCTCAAAAAATTAAAAATAGAATTATCATATGATCCAGCAATTCCACTTCTGGGTATATATCCAAAAGAATTCAAAGCAGGGTCTTGAAGAAATATTTGTACACCTATGTTCACAGCAGCATGATTCACAATAGCTAAAACATGGAAACCCAAATGCCCATCAGTGGATGAATGGATAAGCAAAATGTGGTATATATACACACAGTTCAGTTTTAAAAAGGAAGGAAATTCTAACCTATGTTACAACATGAAGGAATCTTGAGAACATTATACCAAGGACAACTTGCCAATAACAAAAAGACAAATACCACAAGATTTCACTCATATGGTGGGGTTGCATTTCAAGCACAGGTGGGCTCTGGATTCAGAGGTTGTGAGATTGCCTTTATAAGGAGTGTCCTTTGGGCACAATCCCTTCTGAGCCTCAGTTCTCTAGCCGTTAAAATGGAAATTTTGTCACCTCCTTTATGGTGAGATGAGATCATGCATTAAGTGACTAATGCGTTTGTAGTATGTGTTTACCTGCCTTTCCCCAAGCTCTAACCCTCACTCCACCCAGTCTTCCTAGTGAAGTCAGGGGAGGAGTGAAGCTAGACCGTAGGTCACCTTAGATCTCCCTTGTGTCCTCCTTACTCTCAGGGTCCTTGGTGCTGCTGCTGCCCCCTGAGCTGTGCTGGGAAGAATAGCACACACACGCATGCTGACACCCTGGCACATGGGTGGGAAGACTATCCAGCTCACCTTTACCTGGCAATTTGTTTGTGATGTCTGGAAGCCACATGGCACTGCAGGAAGATGGATGAATGGATGGACAATGCTAAGACACTTGAACTGAGGGTGAAAATTGCTAAAGACAAGAACTTTCAGTGTCAGCCCTTCATCACTCAAAGGTTGGAAACATTAAGACATCTACTAAATGGTTAAGATCATAAATTAAAATTCCTTTCAGGGACTAATTAGGAAAGATCCATTTAAAATTCAATAAACATTGTATCTAGTGCCCTAGCAATTCTATTTACAAGAATTTATCCTACAAAAATATACATGTCTGCAAAACATGACTATTCACTGTAGCATCACTTGAGAAGATAGAAAAATCTGAAATGATTTAAATATTCGTCACAGTCTTTACTATGAAATAATAAACAGGTAAATATGAGTAATACAAATGTATATTTATGTATAAATATGTAATGTAAATATATAATAAAGAGGCAAATATAAGCAAAATAATATATATTTATATATAAATATATAATATAAAATACAATAAACAGGTAAGTAAATATATACTGCTGAGATTTCGGGAGCTATGGCTTGGGTGGAGAGGTTAAGTGAAAACAACAAGTTGCAAGAACCAGTATGTATGATATAATTCTGTTGAAAATAAGCCAACAAGTTAGTATATTCAGAGATAAAATTTCTAGAAAAATATAGACAAACAATTAATAGTAATTATCTGTTGCAAAATGGGATGACAGAAAACATTTGTTTCCTATAAAGTCTGAATTCTTTTAATGAGCATGAATTAATTTTATAATCAGAAAAACAATCAAGACGTTTAAAAAAAATCACAAATGGGCTAGAATTAGATCTTATTAGGTAAGCAAGTATAAATATAATTCTAATGGGAACAAATATAAAATAAATGACAAGGCCAATGTGTAAGGTAAGTTCTCCACTTTGAGAAATGAAAGAAAAGAAAGTATCAGAAAGGTGTTTTTTTTTTTTAATTCTTTTTCATTTCATATAAATAGAATCTTACAATATGCGGTCTTTTGTGACTGACTTCTTTCACTGAGCACAACCCATGGTGAGCTTGTATCAGTGCTCCATTCCTTTATTGCTGAATAATACTTTATTGTATGATAAACCATATTTTTTTTATCCATTCATCAACTGATAAGCATTTGTGAATAATGCTGCTACAAACAACTATGTGCAAGTTTTTGTGTGGATGTATGTTTTCATTTCTCCTGGGTATATACCTAGCATTGAAATGCTGGGTCATATGTTTAATCATTTAATTAATTTTTTTTAAGTGGAGGTACTGGGGATTGAACCCACGAACTCGTGTATGCTATACATGCACTCTACCACTGAACTATATCCTCCCTCTGTTTAATCATTTAAATAACTGACAGACTGTCTCCCAAATCACCACCTAATGCTCCTACCAGCAATATACAAGGGTACCAATGTCTCCATATCCTCGACAATACTTGTTATTTTCCATCTGTTTGGTCACGGCCACACTAGTAGGTATAAAGTGGTATCTTGTGGTTTTCATTTGCATGTGCCTAGTGACTAATGATGCTGAGTATCAACGTTCTTGTTGGCCATTTGTTCATCTTCTTTGAATAAAGGTTTATTGAGAGTCTTTGCTTATTTTTAAACTGGACTATTTGCCTTTACATTACTGAGTTGTAAAAGCTCTTTATATATTATGGATACTAGTCTTATCAGATATATAATTTGCAACTATTTTCTCTAATTCCATGAGTTGTCTTTCTACTTTCTTAATAATGTCCTTTGAAGCGCAAAAGTTTTCAAGCTTGATAAAGCTCATCTATTTTCTCTTTTATCATTTGTGCTTTTTAATATCTAAGAAATCACTGTCTAATGCATAGTCATGAAGATGCATGCCTATGTTTTCTTCTAAGAGTTTTTATAGTTTTAGCATTTATTTGGTTTTTGACACACAATGAGATAATTTTTGTATATGGTGTGATGTACGGGTCCAAATCTACCCTTTTGCATGTGGATATCCAGTTGTTCCAGCACCATTTGCTATAAAGACTATCCCATCCCACCCACCACCACCCCCCCACCCCAAACTGTCTTGGCAACCTTGTCAGAAATCAATTGACCCTAAATGTGAGGGCTTAATTCTGGACTCTCAGTTCGATTCCACTGATCAATATGTGTATCCTTATGCCAGTACAGTACTGTTTTGATTATGAAGCTTTCTAGTAGGTTTAAAATCAGGTAGTCCAAGTCCTCTGATTTTGTTCTTCTTTTTCAAGGTTGTTCTGGCTATTTGGGTCTCCTGAGTTTCTCCACGAATTTCAGGATCAGTCTGTGGTGACTGTGGAATCAAGGAGAGCTAAGATCAAGGCCTACCAGTCAAGAAACTTACAGCTTTTAAGGAAAGCCTATCTGAATGTCTTTCATTGAAGACACACTCAAAGCCATGCTGGCTGTTCTAGGATTGGATCACCATGCAGCAGGTTGGCCCATGCCCAAAGATCGAAGATGACTTTTGCTTCTGAAAAAAATGTCCCGACCACCCATGCATCTGCACTACACAGACAAGGGAGGCAGGAAGGGTGCGGGTGTGGAGACACTGGGACCGATGACATGTTCTGTGACAGGTGTCACGTTAGGAGGACCAAGTCTTCAAGAAGATTCATCTGCCAAAGGCAGACAGGATGGTTTAGACAGAGGTGAGTAGAGGAAGGGCTGATGGAGGCAATTTTATGGTTTTCAGCCAAGAGGTAATAAAGACTGGAACAGGGCTATAATACTAGGAATGGGAAGAAAGGAGACCATCAAAATTTGTGTAAGCTTTACCCTGTTTGAATAAGAAAACACAGAGAAGAAAGTATGTAAATGTTCAGCCATTTTCTGAACTTGTTTCTGCTGGCCAAGGTCTTCTGTAAAATATTTTTCCCTCCAAAGTGATCCTCTATCTGGTATTTGTCTTCTTTAGAGCCAATCTTGGTGCTACTCTAGGGTGTATACATACATAAGGATAGAATATTCAATTTAAGAAAATGCAACTGGGCACTTGGTATGTGCAAGACAATGCTTAAGCCTGATGCTGTTAGGAGACAACGCAACACCCAGGAACAAAGAAGCCCCAAGGCAGTTATGATCAGATTCCCCTCTGGTCCTGACGAGTTCCCTCAGAGGAAAGAATGAGCACAATACGTTTCTATCTACAGCTTCTGGAGTGTCAGATGTGTGAAAAGGTCCACACAAAAACTACCAGAGCTAATAAAATAATTTGGCAAGGTAGCAGGATACAAGATTAACATACAGAAATTAGTCACATTTCTTTACACTAACAATGAAATATCAGTACATGAAAGAAACAATCACTTTTAAAATTGTATCCAAAAGAATAAAATACTTAAGAATAAATCTGACCAAAGAAGTGAAAGACTTATATGCAGAGAACTACAAAACACTGACTAAGGAAACTAAAGATGACTTTAATAAATGAAAAGCTATCCCATGCTCTTGGATTGGAAGAATTAATATTGTTAAAATCGCCACACTACCCAAAGCAATCTACAGATTTAATGTGATCTCTATCAAATTACCCAGGACATGTTTCACAGAATTAGAACAAATAATCCTAAAATTTATATGGAATCACAAAAGACCCAGAATTGCCAAAGCAATACTGAAGAAAAGGAATGAAGCTGGAGGAATAACCCTCCCAGACTTCAGACAATACTCCAGAGCTACAGTAATCAAAACAGCATAATATAGGTAAAAAACAGACATATGGATCAATGGAATAGAGATTCCAGAAATAAACCCACAAACTTTTGGTCAACTAATCTTCGACAAAGGAGGCAAGAACATACAATGGAATAAAGACAGTGTCTTCAGCAAAAGGTGTTGGGAAAACTAGACAGCTGCATGTACATCAATGAAGTTAGAATACTCCCTCATACCATACACAAAAATAAACTCAAAATGGCTTAAAGACTTAAACATAAGACAAGATACTATAAACCTCTTAGAAGTAAACAATTATCCAACATAAATCTCAGCAATGTTCTCCTAGGGCAGTCTACCCAAGCAATAGAAATAAAAGCAAAAATAAACAAATGGGACCTAATTAAACTTATAAGCTTTTGCACAGCAAAGGAAATCATAAGCAAAACAAAATGACAACCTATGGAATGGGAGAAATATTTGCAAAAGATTAGACTGACAAAGGCTTAATCTCTAGAATATATAAACAGCTCATACAAGCTAATAGCAAAAACACAAACAACCCAATTCAAAAATGGGCAGAAGACCTAAACAAGCAATTCTCCAATGAATACATACAAATGGCCAATAGGCACATGAAAAAATGCTTAATATCGCTAATTATCACAGAAATGCAAATCAAAACTACAACGAGGTATCACCTCACACCAGTCAAAATGGCCATCATTCAAAAGTCCTTGAATGATAAATGCTGGAGAGGGTGTAGAGAAAAGGGAAACCTCCTACACTGTTGGTAGGAATGTAGTTTGATGCAGCCATTATGGAAAACAATATGGAGATTCCTCAAAAAACTAAAAACAGACTTACCATATGATACAGCAATCCCACTCCTGGGCATAGATCCAGAGGGAACCTTAACTTAAAAAGACACCTGCACTCCAATGTTCATAGCAGCACTATTTACAATAGCCAAGACATGGAAACAACCTAATGTCCATCAACAAATGACTGGATAAAGAAGATGTGGTATATTTATACAATGGAATACTACTCAGCCATAAAAAATAATAAAACAATGCCATTTGCAGCAACATGGATGGACATGGAGAATGTTATTCTAAGTGAAGCAAGGCAGAAAGAGAAAGAAAAATACCGTATGATTATCACTTACACGTGGAATCTAAAAAAAAGAAGACAACCTTATTTACAAAATAGAAACAGATTCACAGACATAGAAAACAAACTTATGGTTACCAGTAGGGGAAGTGGTTGGGAAGGGATAAACTGGGAGTTCGAGATTTGCAGATACTAACTAATACACATAAAATAGATAAACAGGTTTATACTGTAGAGCACAGGGAACTATATTCAGTATCTTGTAGTAACTTATGATGAAAAAGAAATGAAAACGAATATATGCATGTTCCTATATAATTGAAGTACTGTTTTGTACACCAGAAATTGACACATTGTAAACTGACTATACTTCAATAAAAATATATTTTAAAAATAAAATAAAAAATAAAATTTCTCCTATAGCCAAAGTTTCAAATAAGATTAAAACAGAAGTACTATCAGCAAGAATAATCTAAAAATAGAAATTAAAGTTTTGTTTGTGAATAATTTAACATACAAATACCATGTTAAGTGTTAAAAAGCAGAGTGATTAAGTAGTACAATTTATTTATCTACACATTTTCAATTATGATTCAGATGGTAATTCTAGAAGAAATCTTTTTTATTGGGAAATCAGAAGATAAAGTATGATGAAAATGTGCACTTTAAAACAATGCTTTTTCAAAAAGCATAAAACTAAAAAAAATACAGATTTCATGATTCATGTTAATATATTGATTCATCTTGGGTTAAACTGTATTTTCTCTGAATCAGTCTCCTTGATAGTCTGGTGTTAGAAATTGTAACAAAGAATTTAAAGGTTTTTGCTTTTAATGGGTAGGAATGTGGAAACTGAAATAAAAGCTTTTCTCAAAAAAAAAAGAAGAAAAGGTCTTATTTAAAATCAGTGCCTCTTTTTACTTTAAGATTCCACTTTATAATCTGAACTCTGGCACTGGCTGCTATGCCCCTAAATCTTTGGTACCATTTGGGATTTTAAACACACAATCTAAGGAAAAGTTAATAGGAGATTCACAGTTAAACTCCAAATACAATCACTGCTCTTTTAAAGCCAGAGGCAAAAAATCTAAAAGCCCCAGTCATCGCATGGCTAGAAGAAGAGAAATTATTTGTCTTGCGAGGCATTTATTCAACACACACCTGCTACACACACCTGTGTTAGGTAAGAAGTTATCTTTGTTCTCATGAAGCTCAAAGTCTGGAGGGGGCTCAGACATGGAAACGGGCCATGATGACAAGGCATCACGTGAGTTGTGAAGTTAGCACTCGGGCCCTGTGGAAGCACAGGGTGGAGTAACTGGTAAGTCAGGAGGTATGTGAGAGCCTTCCGGGAGGGAAAAACACTCCCACCAAATATGTGAAGGCTTAGGAAGAATCAGTGCCTGCTGGAGAGAGACAGGGGCTTTCCTAGGCAAATGGAAGAGCAAGGTAAAGGCAGAGAGGTCAGGAAGAGAAGCTGGTGTCTTTTGGGAAGTCAGGCAGTGAAGACCATACATGCCAGAGTAATAAAAAGAGCTTAGATTTTTGGAGTGCCAGTTGTGCACTCAGCCCTAAGTGCTTTACACAGATGATCTCATGTGCTCCCAGGAGAACCCTATGTGGTAGAATTAACAGGACAAATGAGGAAACTGAGGCACGGGTAAGGACCTCACTCAAGTTCACAGAGCTCATAAGCGGCGCACCTGGATTTTAACCCAGGTAGGGATGCCAGATACAATACAGGATGCCCAGTTAAATGTGGGTTTCAAACGGATGATATTTTTTGTTGTAGCTTACGTCCCGGGCAGTATTTGTATTCCTGTATTTTATTTGCTTAATCTGGTAACCCTAAACGTAGGTCCCACCTGGATTAACCCAGCCTGATCACAGAGCTGGTGTTCTCCGCTGTGAAAGGGTGCGTCCCATCTCCTGGTCACTGCCAACAGCAGATGCAGGGTGAATACCGTTGGGGGAGGAGACAGCGAGCTGCAGTTAACTCCCGAGTTTCTATGTGAGCTGCAAGACTCTGATTTCCAATCCAATCCCTTAAACAATTAGCTCGACCACATTTTTCTTGATGCGTTGTTATCCATCCAACTGGCAACAATCAGAAGTGTTAACAATACCATTTGTTAGGTGGGGAGGGTATAGCTCAGTGGTAGAGCTCCTGTTTAGCATGCACGAGGTAATGGGTTCAATCCATTAAATAGAGAAATAACCCTAATTACTGCCCCCACCCCAAATAATTTGTTGGTGAGGGCAGGGGAAAACAGGGCCTCTCTTTACAGTGTTGGCTGGAGTGTAAATAATTTCCTTTACTCAAATTTGAAAACCCACATACCCTTTGACCTCAACATTTTAACACCTGGGAATTTTCCCAACAGTATGTGCAAAAACAGAAAAAAAGGTGCAAACAAGAATTTTTACTGCAGCTTATTTGTAAGAGCATAGCAGGGCTGGGAATGGGATGGGATGAGGAGAGTGAATGTGAAATTTAAGGAGGCACTCACTCTTGGGTTTGTGCAAGTGCTGGCCTTGCATTTGCACAACCCTGAGAGCAAGTGCCTCCTTAAATTCTGCTCTCCAGATGTCCTTCTTGCATCACTGTACCCCTAGTCCTGCAGCATATTATCACTGACAACCAAGTGAACACGTCAATAAGTTATGGTCTATCCATATAATGAAATACCAAGCAGCCACCCAAAAAATAAAGTAGATTGTCTATACTGTGGGGAAAAAAGCGAGATGAAGACATTGTGCATAATTTGCTACCTTGTATTTGAAAACAAGGAGAAATATACATACATATGTGCATACACTATCTCTGGAAAGATGCCTTAAAAACTGGAACTGTGTGTTGCCTCTAGGGAGGTAAAGTGGGTTAGGAGGGAAGATTTTACACGTTCTTTTGTAACTTTTGAACGTGGATCCATATAAAGTTTCTCTATTCAAAATGTAAATAAATCAAATTATGAAAATAAAATAAGGAAAAAATACTCAAATATGCTTAGAAATGTATCTGGAAAAGATACACAAGAAATTGACAGTTGTCTGTGGGAGGAAAACTGGTGTCTGGGAGTGTTTGCCTATCTACGGGAGTTGATTTTTCCCCCATATGCACATATTAACTTAAAAATTAAACACCTACAATAAGTGCATGTATGTTACACACAGATTACACTGCGTGCACACACACACACACACATATGTTTTTAATCAGACAGCCATTAGAACTGAACAAAACTGGATGATTTTTCATATACCAGATGAGCCTGGACAAGAGCCCAGCTGACTTTGCACAGCTCACCACCTTCGGGGGATGTGCTGTGGGCTTGGTGACTACCCGGCATCATTTTTCTCCCCAGGGGATGGCACCCCAGAGAGACTGATCAGAGCAGTTTGGGACCAGGCCCTTTTCATCTACGGCTTTGTCTCCTGTGGAGAAGAAAGCTTTTGCCCTAAAATACAAGAATGTCGGGTTCTCTCCTGGGTCCTTCTTAGCTGTCCCTGATATCAGACACCCATGTGTGGCTTGGCTTCGTTTGCTGGCAAGCTTTTCTGAAAGAGGTGTCCTGTGTCTGTAATGCTCAGCGCTCCCTCCCAGGGGTCTGTGTTTCAGCTAAACAACCTTCTTTTCTGAACTTCTGGCATCAACTTGGGTTTTTGATTTTATACAGGTTCTGTCAAAGCTTAGTTTACAGCCCGAACAATTAAACAAAATTATATGTTATTATTAGCATAAAAATCCTATGCCCAGTTCAGTTCTTCCACAACGAGGCTCTTCTGGGCATGGCAGGCTAAAAAGAGACGTCACAATATACCTGGGATGGCTGTTCGTGAGATAGTGCCCTAATATTTCAGAAGCAATGCTAAAACCCTTGCAAGGGTGAGATGAACTCTTGGCCTTGTAGCTTTTCTTAGGATTTTAATGCACTAGGACTTATGGTTTATTGAGAACCCAGGTAGTTACTTCAGTTCCAAGAACACAGGTGTTTGTGTTATCGCCATTTTCCCCTAGACTAGGGCTCTACCTCCTGAAGGGGAAATAACCACTCTGTGTCACTTAAAAGTATGTCATGCCCAGAAGTGCAGGCAGATACTGGAGACATTTTTGTGCTTATCTGCCAAGCACAAAACTTCATGATGATACACATTTGTTTTCCCCTTTGGGGGTAAAGGAAAACAGAAGCTGCTGCAAAGCACTGGAGAATAACACCCGGTTACAGAAAAGACAGAACAGGGAAGGAACATCGAACTCCTGTGTTTCCATTTCCCTTGAACCACCCACCGCAGCCAGATGTACAATTCTACTAGCAGAGGACGGCTAAGAACCATTCACCTCCGAGACCTTCAAAACACGCTCCCTCCTCCGTGGAGGTCGTCGAGATAACAGGCACGGTGAGATGATTTCGACAGGGTTATGAATCTATTTACTGTTTTAGTAAGAAGTTTGGCTCTCTCTTTTTTTTTTTTTTTTTTTTCCCAGTAAGAACAGGCAAACCAATGTTCTCTGTTGCAAAGTGACAAGAAAGGATGTTGCTTTTAGTTAATGAAAATTCCCCAGAACCCAGAGGCCCAAGAACTCAAAACGAGAACTGACGCTGGTACGCTCAGCCACCGTCGGGAAAACTTAAATCGCGAGATGACGGCCGTCAGTAGAGAAACAGTCGGGTGAGGCAACGGGCCACTCATTCAGGGGGATCTAGAATGGTGGACTTCCCGGTTCAATACCAGCAGCAGAGAGAAGAACAACAGAATCAATTCGGCCCTTGAGTTAAGAACATTCAGAGCAGTTACTTGCAAACCAGATGATTTCTCCAGCTGAGGCCAGCGCAGGGGAGGCGGACGACTCAGTCTGCGACGGGGAAGGATTTCCTGGCCTCAAGACCAGTCCTGCCCTCTGTCAAATCCTTCTCACACCCGCACAGCCTTCTTGCCTGCCCCCGCTCTCAGGGGCTTCCTTCCACCTGGGATTTCACGCGGATGCTGGCTTCCCCGCGGCTGGGCACTGCAGCGACCAGCTGTCTCCGGCAGCTTTCTTTGCACAATGAAGATGGCTGGTAGATGTGTATGGATTTGGTCTCATTTGGGATCGGCTGAGTATGGAAATTAATAGGAAGATACTGGGATATGCACCTTTCATCCTCCCCTTCCTTTTTTTTTTTTTTTTTTTTAAACATTTTTTCTTTTTCATCTTGTAACTTAATTTTTTTTAGGTTTTCCTTATTTGTTTTGGGAGGGGAGGTGACTAGGCTTATTTATTTATCTATAGAGGAGGTACCGGGGATTGAACCCAGGACCTTGTATATGGTAAGCGTGCACTCTACCACTTGAGCTATATCCTCTCCACCACCCCCTCTTCCTAATTTCAGCAGCAGGCTGTCAGCTGGGCAGCCTCGGAACCCTCTTTCCTCAGTCCAGGCTTTCTGACAAGGACAGAAGTCCCGCAGCTTCTCCATCCAGCTCCAGACCAACTTCTACACACACACCCTGCTCCTACCACCTGAAGTTTCTTTCTAACAGAGCTGTGGCCAATTTCTAGGCAACTGAAGGCATGACTTACTGCAACCTGACACTGTGGCAGGTAGTAGCATCTGCCTGCTATGGACTGAATTGTTTTCCCCCAAATTCGCATGTTGAAATCCTAACCCTTGTAACTGTGTAGAGTATACAGGCCCTTCCCCAGGAGAGCTAACCCTTTATCCTCTACTTAAATCCCTCTTTACCCATCCTTCCTGCATCGCAGAACCAGCAAGACCACGTTTCTTCTCTCCTGGTTATAGCTCACTGCCCAGAGGACTGCAAACACCTCCTGAGAGGCCCGGGCTGCCAGGAGCACCCCTCTGTGGTCCATTCTCACACAGCCACAGGCGTGAGTTTTTTCAGCCAGGTCACCAGCCTGTTGAATCGCTCACCTCTCCCACTCATAAACCACTCAAAGTTTCAGAGACTTAACCTCATCTTCTTATACTTTATCCCATTTGATCCTCACATCATCGCTTTGATGGCACGAAGGCTGGCCCTGCCGTTATCTTATGCAAGAGACATTCTCTGAAAATCCAGCCCAATTCAAAACTTGCACATTTCCAGACTCCTCCTGGTACAGGACGGTACTGCTTACCGGCTGCAGTGTGCCTGCCATTTTGCAAAAGCACAAGGAGTTTTGCATTTTACTTATCAATAGTTTTCACCAGCTCTGAAATGACGTGATTGCTGATAAAGGTTTAATTGAAGGGATTTGAATTCAAAGCTGAAGCATAGAGGCTTCTTTTTTGGCGGGGGGGGGGGTTGTATCATACTATTTTGGGTTCATACAGCATCAATCCCATTGTTCTGTTACCACTGTTTACAGATCAGGAAACCAAGGCTTACTGCAGCTGTAGGGCGAGCACGGGGCATGAGGACTCCGAGCTGAGCTACATGGAGCCCAGGGCTCAGCCACGGAGGACTGGCCTGGGAGCTGGCCCGTCAGTGGGGCTCACAGGTGAGGGCTGGCCGGGAGTGGGGGGGCCTGGTGCTCTCAGTCTCACTGTGGGGCCGACCAGCTGTGCTCTTTCTGCAACAGTCAAGCATAAATAGGGCCTTCGCTATCGTTAGTGCAGGTCTCCATCTGCCAGGGCACCAAGGAGAGCACGTCACACCTGGCATTTCATCGCGACCACAGTCCTGCCACCACGGCACCACTCCTTACGTAACTGCGTGCTGCCTCCACCTCTCCAGGTATAAAGCAGCAATAGTAAACTTGCTGTATCTATTTTCAACGAACGGGGGAAAAGATGAAAACAATGGCACAGTGTGTGCAGGGCTAGGTGCCCGGGATAGAGACAGAGACCCAGTCCCCTTTCCCCCAGGAAGCTCCGAGTGTGTAAGCAGAGCTCTGCTGGAGCTTCAGGAGCAAGGACCACTCCATCCGATGCTGAGGACCAACCTCGGGGCGCCCATCAAGGAATAGCCAGTTCACCAACAATAAACAACAAACAACCCTCATGGACTTCTGACAGTCCGACAGCTTGACCCCTGGGTTTTTACGAGGTGTGGTTAGTAAATCCAAACGTGTGTCGAATCTAGGGGAATTCTAGACATTGTTGGAATATATCCAGTTTAATCATTCAGACAGGCACTTCAGGTAGTGCTGACAGGAAATACATAGCAGCAGATCCTTTGACCAAATCGTCAAATCTGCCAAAGAGAAGTCAGTGGAATTGCAGGGGGAAATTCTGGATATCAAAGCCATTTTTTTTTAAGCATTCTATTCTGATAGAGCAATGTCAATTCTTCAAATCAAGATGCAGCTCTCCAAATTTTTAACTTCATCATAATTCTGCACTTATGAACATTATATATAGATTTATTATTTGTAAAATTTGTAAGTTACCCCCCTTGCAGCATCCAGCAGTATTAAAAGAAACAGGAAAGACACTAGAATTATAAAACTCTTTAAACTTCTTAGCATGGTCTTCACTTTAAATATATATTACATGCAAAAGTTAATTCATAAACTGGCTGTTTGAAATGCAAGCAGGGTTTGCCACAGAAATAACACTGCAATTGTTGATTACATCTCAAGCTAACTCACAAAAACCTAGTTTTTTTTTTGTTTTTTCCATCACAACACAGATGAATGCACTAATTCAACCGTATAAGAGTTACAATCAAGCTTTTCTCCCTGGCCACACTGTTTATTTCCCAGCAAAATATTTGAGGTTTCTGTTATTGTTGCCAGACTCTGTGCCTTTTCTTCTTTTCAAAAATTCTCTTGCCAGCTAGCATAGGAACCTAACCACTATTTATACCCATAAGTACCAATGATTGTAAGGGAATTTAGAGGAGAGAAATGTTATTAGGTAAAGTAATAAATATATTAAATGCATCTGATTAGAGGGTCAGGAAAGGTATAATTATGTGGTTATTTATACTTAGAAATATTACTTGTTACATTAATAGAAGTAAACTACGAAATTAGTGGTTTGGGAATAACATATCTCTGAAATATGTAGAAGCAGGGGAGACAAAAAGGAAGAGTCTGCAGGCTGATTACATTCTTGAGATTCCAAAGCAAGAGTCAGGTGAGTCAAGGTCAGCTGGAGTTTGACCAAGTAGAGCATGTTAACTCTCCTGGTTACTCAGAAGCTCCGTGTGTAAGAAGAAATAATACACACAGTATCAGCTGTCATTCACTCAATTCTTACCACGTGCCAAGCACTTGCTACACTACAACCCACTACATGTCTGGTTGACCAGCTGACTGGGGCGTCTCCTCATGCCAATATTATTCTAATGAGTAAAACCACATCCAGTGAAGTCTTGCCACATGGTCTTGCCAGTTCTGTGACGCAGGAAGGACGGATAAAGAGGAATTTAAGTGGAGGACAAAGGGTTAGGTCTCCTGAGGAAGGGCCTGGGTGGTACCCAGACAGGGACATCCAGAGCTCAGGAGCATCTCAGGCACTTAGGGTGCCTATTGTCTTGTCTGCCACACAGTCACCGCCACTGTGCACAAGATGTCCTGGACTCCTTGCTGCCATTCTGCCCCGTCTGTCACCAACTCTGCACAGGAAGGAGAAGCCAGAGTGGGCTAGAGGGTCGGTAGGGGTGAAAATACACCACTGGTTCTTTGGGGAATCACGATCTGATTGCCGATTCATGGCTCTAGGAGCTTCCACTGTGCCTCCTGGTCCTAGTGTACAAACCGAAATGGTGAAGAATCTCCAGGGGCGATGGGAACACCTGGGGCACATGCTTGGGATATTACATGGCTAAGGGCTGGGATGCTACAAGGTTGAATGTTACGGTATTCAGATTTGCCTAGACTTAAACATTATCTGATCAGCTTAAAAATCCTAAATTTAATAGCCAACTCAGGGTTTTGCAAACTAAAGAGAAAAAAAATAAGGGAAAGAATCCTAACAAACTGTATGTTCAGCTTGAGTTCTTTATTGATCGTTGTATCTGATAACGACAAGGAATCAGAATTATCATTGTGCTGGCAATGCAAAACACAGAAAGCAGTGTCTGGAGTAGCTGTGAAAGGCTGAGAGCCATAAAACCTTGTTTTTATAAAACCATTAAGCAGAAATGCCTCAGAGAAAACACAGGGATGATTATGTTTGGTGTGACTGAGAGAGCTAAAAGCCATCTTAAAATCCTAACAGAGGTTTCCAGTTGAAGATGGTAGATTGAAAACACACACTTAGCTCTGTTCCTTCCACAAACCCTACTGCAAAGACAGTAAATTCCCCAGGACAAAAATAATAGGGGAAGAAAAAAACAGCCACAGATATTTGGAAACCAGAAAGCAGATGGACAAGTATTAATGGGTTTAGCCAATTCAGAAAGTTAAATATTGAGCTGCCGGTGGGAAAAGTCAAGAAGCAAATGGCTTAGTACAACCACTTTGGAAGACTCTTTGGTGGTATTTACCAAAGCTAAACCTCCGTCTTCCCAACGGCCCGGCAATTCCAATCCCAAAAAATACACCCAAAGAAATGAGTGCGTAGGTCTATTAAAAGGCATGAACGTTCAAGAATGTTCACAGCAGCTTCATTCACAGTGGTCCCCAAAGAGAAATGACCCAGATATCCATCAATAGTGGAATGAGTAAATAAGCTGTGGATGCTGGATGGATGCCACACAGCAATAACAAAGAGCCAACTGATGCATTAACAATCGCGGTAACATGGATGCATCTCAGTCATTATGTACAGTGAAAGAAGCCAGAAGGAGTACACACTGTCTGATTCCATTTTTATGAGGTTCAACAGCAGGCAAAACCACCTGATAGTGACAGGTAATTGACGGAGAAGAGACATGAGTGAGGCTTCCGGTGTGTGGCAAATATTCTAGCTCTCGGTCTGCATGGTGGTTAAGGGTGGATTCCCATTCTCAAGCTCTTCGCTTCAGATTAGTTGCATTTCACTTTATTCATATTAATCCTCAAAGTAAACAAAAAGAAAAAAAAGAAAAGAAAAAAAATCTGCTTTATGTTCCAGATACCCCACAGGCCCAGCAGTTTGTGGTCAAAGGTATCCTTGGAAATGTGAGTAAAAGAGCGAAAGAGAAAGATGGCTCGAAATCCCGTGAAGCTCGCCCAGTCCTTAACGCAGATGTGGGCTTTAGTTTTCGTAAAGAGTAAACAGGGGGATTCTGAAAGCCAGCAGGTACAGCTGAGGGTGGAGGTACCATAGCGAAGACAGGGTGATTAAGATGAAAGGTTTTACCCTGATTTTGTGAACCCAGCCTTTTTCCTCCACTTGTCCTCAAAATGAGAGAGGCTAGGTGGAGCCCTCTAGCAGGAGGTAGGAAAAGTCCACTCTGGGGCACCTGAGAGCCAAAAAGAAAAGAACTAAAGACACTGGTATTGGGGATGGCGGGGAGCCTTCACCACGCTCTGGTGAAGATCACAGAGCACAAGCCCTCCCACACTCAAAGGGTCCAGTCAGCTTTCTAGTGCTGCCTTGGTTTTGTGTGTGTGCTACACTCTTAAACGGCAGCAGGCAGCCAGACCAACAGACACCTGAGAAAGGCGTCCAACGGGAAAGACACACCAAAACAATCAAAACAGGAGGAAACAGACTATTGGAGGAAAAAAATAAAACTTTCGCGTATATTCTCAGAGAGGGGAAAGAAGATGTTGCCTCCATCAAAAAAATGACAGGATGCTATTTCTAAAACCAAAAAAAGCTCTTGTAAATGAAAACTATGGCAACAGAAATGAAAATCTCACTAGAAGGCTTAAAAAATAAAGTTGAGGAAACATCTCACAAAGTAGAATAAGCAAGGAAATGGGGAAAAAATAAAAAAGGAAATAATATTTGAGGACCAGTATAGGAAGTCCAACATCTGAAGAATATGAGCACCAGGGAGTATAGAGGAAAATCACCAATGAAACAACTCAAAAAGATGTCAGAACCAAAGGCATGACTTTAAACAGATAAAGCAGATTCACACAAGGCACCTCACAGCCTTCTTTCAGAACCCTGGACACAAAGAGAAGATCCCACATGTTGTCATTTCCATATACGAGATCAAGAATCAGAATGGAATCGAACATCTTAATTTCTAACTGAACAAGCAAAGGCAAGGAAGCAAAGCTTTCAAAATTCTGAGAGAAAGAGGACTCCTTACCTAGCATTCTATACCCAGCCAAACTGTCACACTACCAATTTAGCGAGGGGAGGTCAAAGGCGTTTTCAGATGTAAATTCTTCTCCAGAAGCTACGAGAGGGTATGATTCATCTACAAAGAAATGAGGATCCAGCGTGAGAGAGAGGTAGTCAGTCCCTAGAACAGGGATGGAAATCCCAAGATGATGATACCTGTTAGACTTAGAGAATAACCCATCAGGAAACAGGGTTCTAGGAGAAGATTCTTCAAGAAGCTGAAATTGATAGAACTCTTAATATTTTTTTAATGTATTGACAGTATCTTCTAAAGGTGTATGCACTTATTTTATCTTTTGAAGAAGAGACTGAGTTTGAACTAGTACACTTAAAAGAACTAAGAACTTTTATTTTTAAAACGCAAATAGAATTCGCAGGAGAAATAATCATGGCATACTAACTACGCGGCTCAGCTGTGAGTAGCGTTTAAAATACTGTGTGTACAAATACATGAACTATCAGAAACACTGAATGTCGATATAACCAAAATTAGAATTTAATGAAGATGCAAATTCAATACATAACAATAAGCAGATCCACAAATAGCAGCAGAAACACGTCACTTAGAACTATGGAAGTGATGATGAACGCTGTTGGCTAAAGTCATTGGCGGTGGTGGCCTCTGGGAAATGACCCGTGGGCAGGTGAGGCGTCGTGAGCGGCTGCTTCTCAAAACGCTCTGTGTCCCATCTGACTCACTCATCTGCCTGCATATATAACGTTGACAAAGATGACAAATCAGATCAAAAATGCAAAACTTTCAATCATAACTCTTCTTTGGTTTTCTATAAAATGGCAAATCCATAACTTAGATAAGTGAGTACACAATGATTTTTGTAATTAAAAGAATCATCTTCCTGTCCCTGAAGGTACTTAAATGCCTGGCTCCAGAATACAGTCCAACTCCCCTCAAGTGTCTGCAGGGTTCCCACGATCCCCCATCAGAGATGAGGAAAGTGGTGGAAGCTGAACACAAGGGGTCATGAATCACAGTGTGCACCCCATGCGAGTGAGCTTCTGGGCAGTAGGAGGTCAGCCGGGGCCAGAGATTAGAGAGCTCCTCTGTCTCACCCTGGGCTCAACTGCTCTCGCATGCCCAGCACCAGACTTCTGAGACCAGCCAAAGCCAGAAAATGCAGGACGGGAAACGGGGTGAACCCCACCAACAGGCAGAGAAGAAGTGAGGGGTACTGACTACAGGGTCAGCTGGGAAGACTAAAGTCGCTGTCATCACAAGTATACAGGTGTCCCGGAGACCCTGGGTACAGAGCCTTTTTTACAGGCCTGAAAATCTGCCCCTCTGACACACTCCATGGAAGGATGATTATTTTCCCCTCTTCATCTCTTGGGAAAAGAGATGGGATGGGCAGCCTAGGACTACAAAGCAATTTGCACCGAGATCCAGGCATCCTTTCCCCAAAGATAAATTACACACCGTGTAACAATATGTTTAATTATACTGCCTGCTTTCTAGGACTGTTATGAAGATTAAGTGAGTTCATCTTTGCAAAGCACTCAGAACAACGCCTGGCACATAGCAAGCGACATAAATGTTAGTTATATGAATAAAATACCGTGAGGGAAGAGAACCTGGTGTGTCTGCAGAGGTGCTGTGAGAACTCTCTGTCCAGAAGCTGTGCTCACGTGCTGAGGAAATGTTTACAGAAGAGATTAAAAAGGGGGCCTGCCCCGCTCAGCGCTCTAGGGAGGAAAGAAAGTTATATTTAGATAATTCCAAATAGTGGGAGAGAAGCTGGCCTGGATACCATTATGGGCCATGAGCTCGGCCCTAGGGGAAGGTCTAAGTAGATCAGACCATCTACCACCTTAGAAACCAAAGCCCCTGGGCCCTGGGAGCCTGCCTGAGCCTGCTGCCCGGACTTCTGTGTTCTGACTTGGTTGCACTGAGTAGGGGCACGAAAGAGCTGGGGTGGGGGGCAGAGCTAGGGTGGCCTCGACCTTCAGAGAGCCATCTTCTCAAGCAGTGGGCTGAAGACTGTCTGTAGCACATCCCATTGCTGCTTAGCACTGTCCACAGATGAGAAGACCGAAATACCTTTAGATTTTGGTTCCTGTTGTCTAGAAACTTCCAGCTATCGTGTTTAAAAGAATCAAACTAAATACCCAGAGAGAAGACCACAAAGAAAATGGAGTGACTTAGATTTAATATTCTCCCCACGGGCTTAACAAATATTTAATAAACAACTACCCTGGACCCAGCAATACATGAGGCACAAAGAACAGGGATGAAAACAGAACAAAGGAAAATTCTTGCCCTCTTGGGACTTACCTACTAGTGGAGAGAGACAGACTATGAGTACAGTTACCAAGTAAGTGTGTGTGTTGTGTGTCGGGTGGTACACAGAGTTACGGAAGAAAACGGAGCAGGGTGGGTGTTAGGGAGAGCGGGTGGGGGTGGCAGCACTGCAATCTTAAAGTCAGAGGAAATCTCAATAAAAAGGTGACATGTGAACAAAGACAACAAACATGTGGAGGGCGAGCGGGAGTTCAGGTATAGGAAGAAAGGAGAGGAGGAAGATGGAGGAGTTTCCAGGAAGAGGGGACAGTATGCGTGAGGACAGGATGTCGGAGGGACGCGGTCCACAGAGGAAGTGAAATGCAGTCAGTACAGCTGGAGGCCAGAATGCTCAGGGGAGAGTGACAGGAGACGCAGCAGACAGGGCCGGGCCAGGCAGAGCCTCGTGGCCCACTGTAGGGACCTGTCCGGATTCCAAGAGCAGTGGGCAGCCTGCAGACGGGTTTTAAGCAGGGGTTGAGGTTTCAAATAACCTCTCAGTCTGCAGTGCTTTTACTCCCCACAACTTTTCTGAAGAATGAAAAGTTAACAGACGGTCTAAGTTTACCCTTTCCTTCCCCCGAAACTCTATTAATCATGTGAGGCTGTAGAGGCTGGAGGGGCCGGCTGAGTGATGAGAAGAAAAGAGACATTGGAGAGGAGTGGCAATGGGGCTCGAGGCCACCAGATGGTGGCCAGATATGGAACAGCAGGAGGGAACAGCTGGAGGGAACACGTGAGTGATTTTCGCTCTGACTTCTTAATATTCATCCCCTTGGTGTCAGGGGACACCTGCCTGCAAGACTGAAGGATCTGGTTGTTTTTTTACGACATAAAAATTGCCAGCATCTTGTTCTCCCAAGGAAAAGTCATCATGACAATAAGAATGACTGATGCTCACCCGTGATAAATTGTTAACATGGTATTTGATGCAGTAGAGGGCCTGTGAGTGGATGTGTCAGGATGTAGATTCTTCTTCCTTTCGAAAATGTTAGCAATTCAAGGCTCACACCATGACATCCATGAGATAATCCAACCATCCATCAATAAAGGATGGAGTGTTCTTCTTCTCTTTTTTGGGGGGTGGGTTGTGAAGAGGGGTTCTTTAAGCCATTGACATGGAATGACGCCCTTCCATTTAAATAATTTTCTATACAGAGCCAGATGTGGCACTAAAGGCAGGAATAAAGGCATGGGCAACTCAAAGGCTGTGCTCACTTTCAGTAAAGACAGCCTCCGACCACTCTATGCTCACCATCGAGCCTGCAGATCTACAATGTTATCCATGGGATGAGAGAGGAATGCATGGCTGGCCGGTAGTCGCATTTCTCTGTAAGAGGACCAGCCTCTAGGGAAGGCCCAGGAGTGCCCACACCACAAGGCACGACAGCGCAAAGCAGGGAGGGTCTTGAAGTTCTTGTCAACGCTTGGTCAGTAACGGGCCTGAGGACTGGACTGATAAGCACCAAGCCACTCAAAGACTGGCAGGCTTTCTGTTACACAGAAATCATCAGACCGAAGGCTCTATGAGGTAGCACTTGTTTCTGTGCTGGGAACAACCACTTGCAAACTCCAAAAGTACTTTAGGCTATTTGATAGTAGTGATGCAGTCATACACGGGTTCATATAGGCATCCAGAGAGGGAGAAAAAAAAGAAAAAGAAAAAGAAAGGTCACAGGCAAGAGCTTGGAACTGGAAGAAAAACATACAAGGTACCGGTGCTTAACTCTTCTTCATAACACAGATTGGGATACATCCTACAGACTGGTTGCTAAAAATCAAGCCTTTAATCACACATACAATGTAGGAGTAAATGATGGTCTTTTAAAGGAAATATATATATAACAAATTTTTCTGAAAATTTAAAAATCTCTCATCTGATGGGTTCTCATATTTGGAGCATCCGTCATATCACAGAGTAGAATGAATTATTTTCCAGGCCTTGAACTGCAAAACCAAAACAAACAACCAAAAATACTTTCTCCATACTAACTTTAGCATCAGCCCTGGCCACGGAAATTACAGTGACCCTCCCCAGACGCGTGCTGCAGTTATTCAGAATTCTAGGAGCTGTCAGTTGGGTACTCTGCAGCTCTGAGGGCCCTGGTCCAGATGTCTGTGAGTCACTCTATTTGGAGGCAATCTGAACAGAAAGGTTGAGAAGAGGAGGAATGAGGACGGCCAAGTAGAGGACGTGCTTTCCCCACGTCTATCTTGGTAAACCTGGACTTGAGGGTAGCACCTTAGGGCCTGCTGGACAGGAGGAAATCAAGACATGTAAGATGGGCCAGGGAGACAGGAAGCAATCGTGGTGAATTACAAAATGAGGAAGACACTGAACGTTTAGAAAGAGAACAAACATTGCCGGAGTAAAGGGGAGACTGGCAGAGAGAGGGCTCTACCTCGGTCTGTGACACCACAGAACACATTTACCAGATCTTAAAATGAAGAGGCAGATCCTGGAGCTTATCTATCAAGAAAATGTTTCTGTCTTGAAGTCTATAGAATAATATTGAAAGTTTCTTTACTTAAAGAGCTCTCTCATTGTTTTATTTTAGTGAGCATTCAAAAACTATGAACGATGGTATGTTCTTAATGAAGGGACATTATGCAGCCATTCACAATGATGCTTATGGTAACGAGGTTTGTTTAGGTTACGTGAAAAATCACAGCTCACGGAACTACAAATAATGCATGAACTCAGCTATGCAGAAACAGATTTAAGAAAAGATTAGGAAGGACTTATGCCAAAAATGTTAATATAGTTACTGCCTCTGGGTGGTATAGAATTATGAGTGATTTTTCTCATTATCCTTCTTCCCAAACTTCTTTCAATTGAGCATATATTACTGTTATAATCACAAAACCCCCACACATTAAAAAAAAAAACACATTGCAAGGATGAAATATCTCTAAATATTTTAGTTCACAAATACATAACTGTAAGCTGTGGGCATGAAATAGATCGATGATCCCTGTTTCATTTATTCTGAAATAAGAATGCTGGGGTTTTTCAGAAATAATAAAGGGCAAAAATTCCTGGCAAAGTACCTTATGTGCTTAAACAGGAAAAGATTATGCAAATTATTTAGTCTTAGAGTATGGACTAACTGTGGGGTAAATGCTTATTAAGTAGTCTACCATACAGGGCCCTGTGCTAAAAACTATAACCCCGCTCATAGAATGAATGTCACCTCATTAGATCCCAAATATAAAATCACCCCAAATTACAGCTGCAATATTATTAGCAAAATTGTTTTTGACAAAATGTGTTTAACAGAGAAGCAAAACTCTGTTGGGCTACTAATCATTGCCCCCTGGTAGAAAAAAACCTCAGATGTAGGTGTTTTCACAGGATCCCCTGTAATCATCCTGGTAGCAGTGCAGTATTGCAGAAGGTGAGACCAAGAGGGAGAGGGGTCTGGGTTTGAGCCTTGGTTCTGCCCCTTCCAGAGCTGCATAACCCTAGGATTGTCATTTATTCTTCCTGAGATTACATTTCTAATGGAAACAGAAGTATACCAAGTCTACCTTGCCAGGAGGGCCATGAGGAGAGCTGCAGACTGACTAGTATAAAGACTGGCTCATGCTGGACAGTGGATGAATGAATGAACAGGTAACCAAAAGCGTGTGGGTTTTTCCCTGCTCGTCCACTAATTACCAAAGTACTTGTTCTGGTAAATACTGGGGCAACAGAGGTGAGACAGACCACTACTGGTGGGCTAGCCTAACTCCCATTTCTCCCCCTTTTCTCCCTTATTCACCTCCATTACAGAAGCTGGAAAAGCTACACACATGGTTTCCAGACTCCTTTCTAGCTAGAAGTGGCCAAGTGAAAAAGTGACATACGTAGAAATTGGCTGGGAGGATTCCAGGGAAACTTTTGCTTTCAGATGTCAGTGGTACTGTCTCCCTACCTTCCTTCTTCTCTTAAACGTGGAGGAGGAGATGGCTGGGCTACAGCAGCCATCTTGCAACCATGCGGAAAGTAAGAGGAACATGGCAGAGACACTGTTCATGACAGTGTCAAGGAACTTCATCAATGACAGGAGATACCTACATGTAGACTTGTTACTATATAAGAAATATAAGCCCTACCTTATTTAAGCTACTTTAAAAAAAAAACCTGCAATCAAAGCATTCTTAAAGAATACACATCATGAGTATTAGTTCTGGTGAAGGACAATAAAAAGGGGTCACAAATAAATGCAAAATTAGAATTACCGTCAGCCCCCCAAATTCGCTGGTTCCACATCCATAGATTCAACCAACTGCAGATGAACAAAATTTGGGGAAAAAAATTTGGAATGTTCCAAAAAGCAAAACTTGAATTTGCTGTGCAATGGCAACTGTTTACAGAGTATTTACATTGTATTTACCATTATTTTCATAGTTTTTACATTGTACGGGGTATCAGACGTAGTCTAGGGAGAATTCAAAGTACAGTGAAGATGTTCACAGGCTATATGCAAATACTACGCCATTTTATAGAAGGAACTTGAGACTCCATGGATTTTAGTATCTGAAATGCGGAGGGGGTCCTGGAGCTAATCCCCCATGGATAACAGGGGGTGACTATGTTATTAGTGTTTGGGGAAGGGGTGCTTGAAACTCTCTCCCCTTCACATATGAGGGCATTTGAAGCAGTTGAGGAGGTCAGAGGCAGCTTCCCTGACTGGGTCGTGCTGATGTTGAAGAAGGTAGGGGTGAACGGCAGGTGCAGGTCCTGTGACAGGAAGAAAGGTACAAAGTATGAGGATCTTAAAGCCATGGTCTAGCGCAGAGAGAGCATGGAGAAGCATAGTATGAGATCAGACCATGGAGGCAGGCAGGGCCAGACCGCCCTGGACCTTGTATTTATTTTACATAGTGTTTTCGGTTTTTGTATTTTGTTTTCACCTAAGAGCAGGGGAAGCTACGTAAGTGAGTCTGGCAAAGAGGTGACAGGTTCAGCTTTGATTCCGGCGGTTCTATGATCTCTGTCTGTGGGTGTGGGGTAGAGTAGGAGAGAAGGAGAGAGACTGAGAACACGTATCCGTGGCCAGCACCACCAACTGTGTGCCCCGTGTCCATTTTCCTTCCCCCTTGGCCAGCAGAAGCCCAAGTTTGTTGCTGGCAGACGTGTGCTGTGCCCAGCTGAGAGCGATGCCTGGCCCACACCAACACGCACGTTCCTCTTCCCTGTTTTCCAAGACTCCCTGGGGTCTGTGAACGGCCACGGGACCCAGATCTGGCGGATGGGACCCCAGCAGAAATCGACCTAGCGGTGGGGCTGAGGTGGGGGCAGAGATGTGCACCAAGGGCATAGTCCCAGGGAAGCGTTCGCCTTCTCGACCAAAGGGGACCCATACCTGTTCAATACAGTCACCCTGGGACCACAAGGCAACAAGCAGGAAGATGGAAGCCAGCAAGGTAAGGATGGTGGTGCTTCAGGTAGGAAACACACTGGGCCCCTGAGGGGCGTGGGCTGCTGAACTGTAGACCCCTATTTGTTTGGGCTGACAACCCTTCGGTGGTCTGTTCATTGCAGCCAAATGGGATACACCAACTTTCTTCACCTGATAGAAGGAGAAAAGGCTAAGTGTCCAAGCTTATTCAACATGCTTGGTAGGTAATTTGCCTAATAGCTCTAAGGAGCCAGCACCGCACTAGGTAACATTCCCATTTCTAAACCAGGAAAACTGCCTGACACAGCAAAAGAACGAGGCCCAATTATGACCATATACAACAGTAACTTTGGGCCAACTAGCCGGATGACAGTTACAGCGCAGTGGGCAGGACAGCAGAGTCAATCATCAGAAGAACTGCCTCATAAATGACACCAGCGATGCTCAGAATGGTTTTATATCAGATTTTTTAAAGTGGGCAGAAAAAATAAATTCTCTTTTGGATGCTCCTCTGTAGAACAAGGAAACTGAGACGGACCTGTTTATTGAGCGCCACAGAGAGTCACATGTGATCGGAGAGAGATGGCAGGTGGTTCAGAGTGACAAAGGGACTCCATTCGCTGTGGGTGTGATTTCAGGCATTAAGCTCGATTCAGAGCAGTTTTTGAAATGGGCAGGCATGATTATTTGCTTCCCCTCGTTAGGGGAAGAAAATGGGTGGACACTATTGATCTGTGCATACAAGCCACTAGAGAAAAATCACTATCAAAAAGCAGGTTGCGCGTGTGCATTTCTATGAGACAAAAGACACTGAATAGACAAATGAGACATCTCTTAGAATTTGGTAAGAGGGTTTACAGGTAACTGTGCCAGTCACTGTATGCGTGCTCACCTCCTGTGCGTGGTCAAAGTCAACAGTATTTAAAACATGACAAAATAGAGACGTTCTTACAAACACATCATGAGAGAAATATGTAGAAGTGACCATGGTATTTGCAGAAGACAGATTTTGAGTAACTGTAGACATGTCTTTCCAAACATGTAAATGAAAAAAAAACATGTAAATGAACTTGCTTAACTAATAATGAGCCGCGACCTGAACAAACATTAAATGAATGTGAGCAACTGGTTGGACGAACAGCTGGCTTGCTCCGTTAGAAACCACACGGTGACATGTCTTAGCTCGGCTGCTATAACAAAGTTCTGCAGACTGGGTAGTTCGTGAACAACAAAAATTTATTTCTCACGGTTCTGGAGGCTAGAAGTCCAAGATCAGGGCGCCAGCGTGGCCGGGTTCTGGTGAGGGCCTCTTCCAGGCTGCAGACAGCCGACCTCTGGCTACGCCCTCACATGGCAGCAAGAGGAGTAAGAGAGCCCTTGGGGGGTCTCTGTTATAAGAGCACTAATCCCAATTACGGGGGCTCCACGCTCATGACCTAATCACCTCCCAAAGGCCCCATCTTCAAATACCATCACATTAGGGGTTAGGATTTCAACATGAATTCGGGGGTGGGGGGAGGGGAGAGACACACACTCAGAACAGAGCATGACACAAAGGCAGAAGTGGGCAGCATGTTAAATAATGAGCTTTTAAATTCTCAGACAAGATTAAGGAAGGAGCAAAGGTTTCTAACTTAGGATATTAAAGGGACTATAAACGTCCCAAGATGATAAAAAAAAATTTACAATTGCTAACCTTTAATAGAGATGGGAAAATGCATTTCACTAATTTCAAAAACATAAAATTTGCCCACTGGAACGATTTACAGCTGATTATTTAACCTTCCTCCAAACTACAATACCTGTTCCTTCCTTATGGTTGTCAATCATCATTTGCTGAGTGGGACAGGGTATGTGCCAGGCATTGTCTAAAACACCTGAAAGAGAAGGGGGCTTAGATGTTTAGATGAAGACATGAATGTTTAACAGTAGTTAAGGACACTGCCCAATACCTGCTTCTCAGGATTATTTTAACAGTAGCAGGGAAAGGATAGTGTGTTGGGGGTCCCCAGGACCACCCCCAGGTTTGATGACTGGGGAGGACTGACAGGACTCAGCACCTAGTACTAATGGTGTGATTTAGCCCGGCAAAAGCATTCAGAGCAAGGTCAGCAAAGGGATCGGGTGCACGGGGCGCAGGAAATCAGATGCCGGCTCCTGAGAGTCCTCTCCCTAGGGACTAACCCAGGACACGCTCACCCCCTCCAGCAATGAGCTGTGACAACACATGTGACATGTCGTGTATCAAGGAAGCTCATTACGGAGGCTGTGTCCAGGTTTTTCATTGGGGGCTGGTCACACAGGAGCCTCAGCCGGGCACAGACCGACATTCCAGACTCGCAGAAGGAAAGGGTGTTCAGCATAAACCACACTGCCTGTGCTGTCCAGGCAGAGCTGAGGCCCCCTTATCCCTGCTGGGAAGGGTGGGGACCCTCCTGAAATCCAGGCTCCCAGACGCCAGCCAAGGGCCGACCCTGTGAACAGGCCTTTCAGGCAGGAAGTCTCAGGCCTGCCAGACTCTTTTCTGCACAGACAGACTATTTATTAAATAGTGATGGGGCAACTGGAAACCCCAACTGGAAAAAAAAATAGAACAAAATTGGGTCTCTATCCCTATTACACATAAATGTCAGTTCCAAAGGAATTAAAGATCTGGCTGCAAGAACTTTTAAAGCTTTTAGAAAAAAAAAATTAGTACAATATCTTAAATGACTTCAGAGTAAAGGATTTCTTAAATAAAACAAATTAAAATGCACTGGCCTTATTAAAGGAAATTGACAAACTGGACCACATTAAAACTTAAAACTTCTGTTCATCAAAAAACAATGTAATTTTAAAAATGAAAAGATAATTAAATCTAAGAAAAGTTAGCAACAACTGATGTAAGCTGACAAAAGATTAATCTGTAAAATGTATCAAGAACTATTCCAAGTTACTAAACAAGGACATATAACATATATTCAATGGAGGAGGGGGGGACGCTGAGATGAACAAACTGCAGAGGAGGAAATCCATGTGGTCAGAAAACATGTGAAAAGAGGCTTATCCTCTCCAGTGACTACAAAGAGGAAACAAAAACCACAGTGAGGACTCACTTCTGCTTCCAGCCTCGGAAGAGGAACACACACCAGATTTACCCTGCTGCCTGGAACAATTAAAACACCGGACGAAGTCTATGAACCAATGGCACTCAAGACAGGGAACTGCGCCACGGCCGTCAGTGATCATGAGAGACGGGAAGCAAGAGAGGTGACACTGGGTGGAAAGTCTGCAGGCCATGCTGCAGGGAGGGGAGACCCAGGGAGAGCCTAGCCTCCCTGGGTGAAGAAAACAGAGCTGGAGTCCAGGCATCGAGAGTTTGAGAGCAGAGAATAAACAAGGAGAGAGCCACATTGACGGAGAACCCCAGATAGCTGCTGGGGGTCCCTGCCTCA
This sequence comes from Camelus ferus, assembly GCF_009834535.1. Lineage (NCBI taxonomy): Eukaryota > Metazoa > Chordata > Mammalia > Artiodactyla > Camelidae > Camelus > Camelus ferus. The sequence goes on along the minus strand of NC_045713.1, from coordinate 27,779,816 downwards.
AGCCTTCAGGGAGAACTAACCAATGCAGGTGGGGAAACCACCCCCAGGCCAAGGAAAGACACACTTGAAAGGACCAGCGGGAACAGTCCCCAGGGCTCACACAGAGCCGGGAACAATGCATAGTCCCACCGTTCAGAGAGGAAAAACCTCAAAATCGGGTAGACGGCTCGAAGAGGTTTGCTTTAGTAGTGGGGCAAAATTAGTCCCAAACCAACCTCTGCTCTGGTGCTGCCTTAAAAGCAAGACTGCAAGGATTAGCTGTTTCCAAATAACTATTGTCTTAGGACTCCTCAAAAATATTTATAGGAAGATAAAAATATCTAGCATCCAATCAGGTAAAATTCACTATGTCTGGAATCCAACTAAAAATTACCAGACTTGCAAAGAAGTGGGAAAAAAACACCCACGTGGAGAAAAATCAATTAATTGATTAATGGAACAGAAGAGAATAAATAAAGCAGCAGAAAAATGAAAATATCTTACGTGTCCAAAACAACAACATAATGGATAATGGTGAATTATGGTCCAGTCACATACTGCAATATTCTACAACAGTAAAAAGCATAAATAACCCAGAGTGATTCACATGAATGTGGATGACTAATATACAGCTGAATGAGGGGGGGAAAAGCAAGTTGTGGAAGAACATATACAGGATATGATATCATTTGCATCACGTTCAAAAGCATGTAAAATAAGTCTATGTATTTCTGAGGGATACATACACTTACAGTAAAAATATAAAGAGACACAATTTTTTAAAAAACCTCTTAAATTAGGATAATTTTAACCTCTCAAGGAGAAGCTGCCAGCTGCCTACCTAATAACCCTTCTCTTTTCCTAGTAGAATGTAGATTTTGATGGCAGCAAAATGGTCTCTGCTGATAGTCACATTTTCCAGCACAATTCTGGTCTCTGGAATGAAAGTCACTGGATGTGCATTCCTGAAAAACCCTTTTGTCATTGGCATTTTTTCCTTCATGGAACTCAGATGTGATGGCTGCAGCTCCAGCAGCCATTCTGTAAGCATGGAAACAAGGGCCATACCTTAAAGGTGAAGGAGCACAAAGCTACAGCAGCCGGGGTCCCAGGAATGCCTGACTCCAAAATTCTCATTACCCAAGAGGAGAATATACGTATTTGCCACTGTTACTTGGATTTTCTGTCACATGCCCTTAATCTCTAACTAAAACTGGCACACAGGCAGCTTCAACAGTACTGTTAATATTTTATTTCATAAGCTAGCTGGTAGATACATGAGTATTCACTACATTAATCTTTAGACTATTTTTGGTGTTCTTTATGCTTTTTAGTTTTTCAGCTTTTTTTTAACTGCTGAAATGTTTAAAACTCTTAGCCCAAAACTTAATCCTCATTAAGACTTTGAAGACCCAATGATAAAATATGAGAAATGCCTGCAGTAGGCAATTCAATAAATAAACTGAATCAAAAATAAAAAGAAAGCTTCCTAGAGTCACCAAGGTGGTAGACAGTAGTGCCAGAATTCAAACCCAGTTTTGTCTGACCTCCAGGTCCAAGCATTTCCCAACATACCCTAAATTAATGAGTAGATAAACACAGCTTTCCCTTGAAGATAAAAGTTTCTCATAATAAACTAGCTCTGGTTTATGAAATCAAACACAACAGGAATAGAGCAGAGGTTACAGTGCTATTTTAAAAGGAAAAGGCTCAGCTCTTTCTTTAAGAAAATCTATTAAAAGAACATCACAGATTGTAACAGGATTTTGGTTGAAAACATCCTTTGGATCTTACAAAGCCTACCTGATGTTAGTTCATAACATACACGTGCACCTGGATCGCTGTTTGGTTTTCATGAGTACCAGGCTGGATGAGAAACTCTCATGTTATCTATTACCCTACCACACAAATAGGGAGGCTTTGTCTAATATTCACAGCTCCCACTTAATTCTCCCTAACTGCTTTTTGTTCAACCACAGTTGTCTTCAGATTGATGGGAATAAATCAATTTGTGTCAGTTTGAGTAGATCAGATTTATTAAACTCTGAAAATCAGTGACTTGAGGGCTCTCCTGGCAGGTAAACAAATGAATAAACAGAGAGAGACTTGAATGTAATGGTATGAAAAATTCTCTGTATATTTTATTCTGCCTGTGTGGCAATATACCAACTCCAAACTCTCTTGCCTTCCAGATTTACAAGCTGAAGACCAACAGCAAAAGGAAGTTTTCTAAGCAAATTCAACCTGTCTGAACCATCATAAATTCAGTACAGTGTGAGTTTAATTTTTTCTCTTACTATTCCTATTACTTTATCAATCACCAAAAATATTTCTCTGAAAAAGTTACTGGGTTTCTTAACATGTTGTAATGGACTGAATGTTTGTGTCTCCCGCCAAATTCCTGTGTTGAAATCTTAACTCTCCGTGTGATAGAATTAGGGGGGCGGGCGGGTCTTTGGGAGGTAATTAAATCATAAGGGTAGAGGTCTCATGAATGGGATGGGTGTACTTATAAGAACAGACCCGAGAAAAGCACGCTTCCTCTCTGCTGTCCACCATGCGGGGCAAGCGAGAAGGTGGCCGTCTGCAAACCAGGAATAGGGCTCTCACGGGACCCTCGATCAGAAAAATGGCAGAAGCAGAGGCACCCGGACAGCAGTACCATGGAAGGAACTTCCATTAAGCTCTGCTTCCCAGTTCCCCAGAGCTAGTCAGCTCCTTCCACTTTCCAAATGCCTATTTTCAGCTTTTCCTTCAATCCTATGAACCACGTCTTAATTCTTTCCATTAATTCCCCCCCCCCAAAATTGACCATTTGGTTTCTGTTGCTTACAACCAAAGAATCCTAAGTAACAAATTGAAACGTCCTCTTCCCTCCTCCAGGCAGATTTCAGTCGATGCCTTCTCGTGGACAGTATCAGCCCATTGCCTGCCCCTCCCCGTGCACACGTATGGGGACGAATGCCTGTCGTCATGTCTGTATAGTGTGACCCTAGCGCCTGGCAGTAGCTGGCTGGTCTCAGGAGACATCTGACCGCAGATGAGCCAATCACATGTTCTCCCCCGGGAGTCTGAAATTGAACCTTCTGAAACCAGTTCATCTCGGTGAAGAGCTGAGATGTGAAGCAACGTGAAGGCAGACTGGGGATCATCCTGCAAGTGCACCCAAACCAAGAAAGCTGGCCGGGGATGAAGCAGGGGCCACGTGGGCCCGGGGATGGCACAAGTCACTGACGGAACGATGCCTCTCCTGCCTGTCCCCGCACCTCCTCTCCTTCCACAGTGTCAGTGCCCTCCTGCCCCTGGAGTCCATGGAGTCCTGCTGAGACCCAACTGCGCCCCCACCCTCAGTACTTTCCTTCCCCCTCAAGCTAGTTCGAGTAGGTTTCTCTTACTTCCATATCCCTATAAATGTCCCCTTTCTCCAGAATCCCTGCACCCTCCCCACACGCTATCCCCACCGTACAGATTAATTTGAACATATGTCCTATTTTCTACATGGAGCCTGTGCTTCCTTCACCCAGGTCATACTCTCGTGGGAGCTGCTCCCCCCAGTAAGGTTACTCCTGTAGAGTCTGGCCTTTGAGAAATCCAACCCTATTTGGTGACTGATCCGGGAAAAGAGGAAATGTAGCTGTTCCTCCAGTACGGACTGGGGAGACCTTGGACAAGAGTGAACCAAAACAGCCCAAAAAATGAGGCTCTAGGTTACTAAAAAGTTTACTGTGGTCCTTTCCTTCAATGCATGTGACCTCCCTGGGGTTCCTGACAGCTTTCCTCTCTGGCTGTCAGTTCTTTTAGGCTCTGATTCTTTCTCTGTGTGGCACAGCTTTGTCAGGTGGAAGAAAACAGATATTTAGTCCTCAAAGTGCATCACAATAACAGAGAGCCACGGCCAGTACACTGTGCCCTGTGAGCCCACCCATTCAAGGTTTCATGGTCTCTGTTTGATGACAAATGGAACAATAAGTTTTGGTTTTAAAACCTGCTCTGTCTCTAGATCATGTTGACAGGATATTTTCAAGCCAAGCCAAAACCAAATGAAGCCCTCTTAGTTCAAGGCAACTTTCAGAAGCAACTGCTAGTTAGTTTTTTTGGGGGGTGGGGGTCCACTCCTCCTCCTGTAAGAAAAGCCCCCCTCCCACTGACAGCAGTCGTATTCAATACACTGTGGAGTCAGGGGGGCGGCAAAATTTCTAAATCTGATCTACACAAATCTGATTAAACAAAGTGAGGGGATGGGTGCACAGTACAAGCTCATCCCTGGCCTTACAAAACGACAAACTGAAGAGACCCTCTAAGACCCTCTACCACACTCTATTTGCAAAAATTCAAATTTCACAGTAAATTCTCTACCGCCTGAGAGAAAGGCCAAGAGGGAGCATACCAGCTTATCTTTGACCTTACAGTGGAGCCAATTAAAGAAAATATTAAAGCACAGCAGGAAAAGGTGGGGTCGGAATCACTGTGAGACACTGCCTGCACACTGCTAGTTGAAGGAGGCTTATTCAGGACTAAGATGTACAGTTCTATCTTGGGGGTGAGACAGCAAAAATGGGGTCAAAAGGTCTCCAATGGGTGTCTTTTGGCACTGGAATTGCATCATTTTTATGACTGCTATCATAGTGACCCTCGTAGATTAATCACGGAAATTCTCTCAGGGTGACCCTCTTACGAGCATTTCAAAATATATCTTTATATATCTGCCAGCTACGCTGTGAGACCATTTTGGCAAAAGAAATGCTTTTGAAAAGGTTCATATACATATAATAAAATTAATTCCCTCTCTGTTGCTTTATCACATGAAAACGGCTAGACACATTCAGCAGCTTTGGAAAGGATGTTTGGGACAGTGTGACATAAAATCCAGGTTAAGTGGCATATTCGAAATTTGCACTGGGGGCTCTGACCAGGTTGCTGGAAATCCCTAATGTGCAGGCCCTGTGCTGGGAAGGTCTGGAGAACAATGTCGGCAGAGGGCAGGATGCTGAGGACAAGGCAGGCTTCCAGGCACACTCCCGCAGTTCCTCTCCACTGCCTAGAATACTGACTGCAGGCATGACCCTGAACCCGGGCCCCCAGGACCGGTTTCTATGGCTCTACCAGAAATCTGGGCCGCTGGTTGTTCCAAAGAGCCTCCCTTCTCCAGCCATGCTGACAGCCTTTTGGAAGCCAGGGGCCACCAACGGCCACTTCACAGTGGTGTAAGTAGGGCAGGAAGAATCAGATCTGGGTTCAGGTCCTGAACTTGCCACTTTGCCAGGGGCCTCAAAGGAGCAGAAGTCAGGTCAGACGCAGAGCCTCTGAAATAGGTACAATGGTATGTCCACAGAACAGGCGATTTGGAAGGCATGCTGTGCAGACCGAGAAGCTGTGGACACTGGCAGCTCATGGTTTTAAATAAGAGCCCCAAACGGGAAGTCACAAGGGCAAAGGCAGCAAAAGAGAGGAGTGATTTGCACCAGAGCTGCATCGCACACGGGCAGTTCTGTGCAAACTGCTCCCGGGGAAGCAGCAGCAGAGATGTATTTATTTAACCAATAGTTAGTGATCCTCTCGAGAAATGCCAGGAAAGCCATCCAGCGACAAGATAAATCAGACAACAGTAAGCAATTAAAGGGTATTATGGGAAGCTCGGGGTATAAATTTAACCCCTGACTATGATGCTCTCCCAAAGTATGTCCCTGATGGGTGGTTTTTCCTATACAGTGGTGAACATTCCTACTAAATGCATGTTATCAACAACTTTTCATGTCTCACTTCTGAAACTCTTAGTTACAATGCCCTGAAAAAATGTTTTTCTTCACAAACTACCACCTGGGTCTGAGAGAACCCCATTGTAACAGATCGACGGTGACCCACCAGCTCAGTTTGCCCACAACTGAGGGGCTTCTCAGGATGTGAGACATTTTTGGTGCTGTAACCAGGACAGTCCCCCATCAAACCAGGCTGGCTGGCGGCCCTAAAGTGGAGCAATACAGAACTCTTAAGTACTACCTACAAACATGACCACAGATACTAGAAGATCACCACATACTGCTGTCTGCCTATAGGGTCTGCCCACCTGAACAGCACAGGAGGACTGACTAACACTCAAAAATAAAAGCTCTTCAGTCAGTCGCAGGGATGTAATATACAGCATGGTGACCATAGCTAATAATGCCGTGTTGCATATTTGAAAGTTGCTAAGAAAGCAGATCTTAAAAGTCCTCACAAGAAAAAAAAATTGTGCACCTATGCATGCTGACAGATATTAACTAGACATTGTGGTGATCATTTCACAGTATATACAAATATCAAATCATTATGCTGTATGCCTAAAACTAATATAAGGTACATGTTAATTATACCTCAGCTGAAAAGAAAGATTCAAGTTCAAAAATGAAGGCAGAAAAAAGAAAAAGAAGATAAAAGCCCACATGACTTAACGCCTTGACTGGTTTCCTTTCAAGCACTGGTGTATTACAGCCCGAGCCTCAGACCCGAGGCACTGATATCCCACATGTGGGGGTCTTAGCGGCAGAGGCGTGTGAATGAGGAACAGTTTGCACCCGTGATGGGCTTCATTCCTTCCAGATCAAACCTGTCCTAGTGGCAACCTTTAAAAGTCCCCCTAGCATGTGGTCAGATGATGCCAGATTAAACGCTGTGGTATTATTTACAGATTATGGTGCTGTGTTGGAGCATTTAGCTGAAAAGACCATGTTTCCAAGTAAATCTGGTAGATAGCTAGGGCTGCCCTAAAGTGGAACAAAACCTATGGCAAGTGAAGGCAGAAGAGGAACTAGTCACCAAGGTGAATCATGTAACCAGGTACCAACTTTCCATCACAGACCTCTCTGGCTGTTGTTTTCCATGCAAGCTTTTGGAATATTCTGAGTAACAGCGGGATGGTCAAAGAAGGAAAACACAAAAGCCTCTTTCTCTTCCTCACATTTCTACTTCCTGCAGGGAAAGGGACAGGGCACTACTGCCTGGTCCAGCCTGGTGTCCCATGAGGATAACGGAAAACAAGCCAGGACATCACTCTCTTCCTGCTACCACCAAGGTCTGACACGGGCCCCGTAACTTATGATCTTGTCTGAGCCACCAAATAACCAAGGTACGTAGATACCATCTCCTCTGGCTTCCACATGAGGAGGCAGGCGCTCAGCGAGGTCTAGGACCTTTCCCTCGGTCAAACAGCTCTTAAAGGACACTTCGTTTTAAGCCCAGGTCTGCCTGTCTCCAAAAAGCTTAAGTGCTTTGAGCACCTAGTGTGTGTTAGATACTACAAATGGATAAATGGCAGAGAGCCTGTCTTCAAGAGGTTCCTGAGCCGGGAAAAAAATGCACGCAGCACAGTAACAGTCCTTACAGCGACCGAGTGTCTGCCAGGGGCCAGACAGCGTGAGAACCGTTCCCCAGTCAGTGTTTCAGTTGATCCGTCCAGCTGTCCACTGATACAGCCACCACTTCCCGTGTTCTACAGAGTCTGAGGCTTACATAGTCAAGTACGTCTTCTGACTCCAAAACCCAGACTCTTTACTGGACTGCACTCGGACAAACCCAGCAGGTGACGGCCTGAGGGCAAACCAGATGAGGGAAGTAGACCATCTAACTTACAAGTAGAAAGACTCGCTAAAACCGGCACTCCTGAAGAAGTGTTCAGGGAGCTAGGAACCGGAGCTGCATGTCGAAGGAAGACGTGGTGATGAGGGTGATGGCAGCAACAGTGAAGGCGGAGGGCGATGGGGGAGGTGGACGGTTCAGCCACCGCCTATTCAGTGCCTGCTTTGTGCCAGCCCTTCTACGTTCATCATCTCACCTCCTCTCCACAGCGAGCCTATAAAGCAGGTACCATTATTATCCGCCTCACTTGACAGAGGCGGCTGCCCAAGGTCACCTGGCCTGTGTTCTCGACCAGCGCCTCACTGCCCTTCTGCGGACACAAGGTGAAAGGGACGTGGGAGATACACTCCATCCCCTGACGGCAAGAGCTGCAGTCACGCTGCAGAGGGGGGTGCAGGGAGGGGTGTAGAGCTGGGGCCACTGTGTAGTAAGAACGCCACAAGGGTGATGGGGCAGAGAGTGTGATGCAGGGGAGGTGGACCAGGTGGGCAGTGGGAGGGGCTATCTGATGAGGGGTCGCGCTGTCCGCAGAGAGCTCAGTCAGGAGGCAGCTGCAAAAGGCAGGAGGGTCTGGGGCTAATACAACAGAGGGGAGTCAAGCCTACAAGGGGACTGGGCAGGGGCAGGGTGGGAGGAAAGACAGCTCAAGAATGAATCCAAAGAATTCACATCCTTATTATGGAGGAAACAGCGACAGACCACCAAACGGAGGATGCTCTAAGAAGAGAGTTTGGTTTTCATACGAGGAAACGGGGTGGGGTGGAACAGGCAGGCAGATCTCAAGGGAGAAGCACAGAGTGAAATCTGGCCCCAGTGTGGTAACTGGGAAGCACTAGAAGAAGAGGGTGTGGAAGTCACTTTTGGGTTCTTTGCTGCACACAACTGACTCTGGCTAGTTCGAACAGAGAAGCAATTTATAAAGGACATCAAGTCGCTGTGAGTCTTAACGGAAAGCTGGAGAACCAGGTATCGAGGCCAAGACAGACACAGCACCTCCAATCGCATGCAAAAGTGCTTCCAGGGAGAAAGGCTGGCCTGGGCACAGACCCTCCCGGCCTGCCTGCTGACGCTGCAAATGGTGATGCTGGATGCTCGCAACGCTGGGTCCCCGCCCACGGCTGCCCCTGGCAAGTGGAGGCAGCAGCCAACCCCCTCCCTGGGACAGATCCTGGCCCCTCTGTGTCAACAGCCGAAGATTCAAAACCTGCTCCAGGGGGTCTGGGTGGTTGAGGCTGGGTCAGCAGCCTGAGTTCTAGCCGCAGGGGAGGATGGAGCGTCAGGGCATTGGTCACAGCAGGTGGTTTCTGCCTCCCTCCAAGACACACATGGGGGGGGGAAAGGAGAGTTCAAAGTAGTCGGGGGGTCAGGACGAAGGATAAATGTCCACTGTGAGTGCCTTGTTCTGTCTTTTCTAAATCACTGATTGTTAAATTTGCCTTTCACAGGTAGAAACATTTTCTATGTCCGAGAATGGACAAAGAGTTAAAGATGGCGATGCTAAGATTTTGGACAAATGGTCGCACTCATCCTTAGTGGAGTCCAGGGATGGCTACAGTCTAGTTTTTCTGCTGTCGGGGGCCTAGTGACCCCAGGGCAGCAGGCCTGGTCACCAAGAATAACAAAACTGCCTTCTGTCCTGAGCTGCTGCGACTCTCCCATGGCACGTGCCAAGTGTTTGGAGATCTCTGGATTAGGGACTCTGGGGACCATTTTTAATTTACTGATAAGTGAAATTTTAAAATGTGACATCTTTGAGTACTGCTGCCCTGGTCTGTTAAACAAAGAGAAGCAATTCCCATGCCAGTATCATCCCATTAACCTAAACCTGAGCACGCTGATGTGGCCCACGGCTGGCAGGATGGCCTAGATTGTGACTAAAGGGCACCGGTTTTCACTTACAGACACATGGCTTCACCCTTACTATATGCTCTGCATCCATAATACAGAGACAGGCCACTCCGGATTCTGTAGGTTTAACTCCAAGAGCACATCTAGGGCTGGCCATCATCAAATTCCAGTGGGGAGCACTTGTCCTCCCCCTCCAGCACCTCCTTCCTAGTTTTCACGCAGCCGTGGCCTGTCAGAGGGCTGCGGATAAAGGGATTCACCCAAGGATGGCAGCGGCTCCTCGATGGTCCAGTAAGAGGAGTCCAGGCCCTGAGTCACTGAGCTGAGCCCAGCCACATCATCATGTCCCCAGCGTGCAGTGCTGGGCAGGCTGTCCAACCTGATAGTTTGCTCTTCTGGAAGAAGGGCTAAAAGCACTATTATTGCATCATAATATGGCTACTTTTGTGGCTCTGCACTGTCTAGAGTTGACAATCTCTTCCCAATTAACTTATGACAAGGAAGGAATCCCAGAAGACAGTTTGAAGTGATTACTTAAAAAAAAAACAAAAGGTGGCTATGGATACTGGCAACTCAATGAAACTGAGCAAATTTGCTACTTATTTTCCAAAAGTCTGAGTTTTATTTTCAGACAAAATATTCTTAATAAAAACTGTGGGGAAATGAAGAGTTGGAGTCTTATAAAAATAGGCTCTCAGCTTTCTGAGATGGAAAACAGGTTTGCCTGAAGGCAGAGAGATGGTCCACTCTCCACCTGCTCCCTTCTACTCAGTGCCCTTTAATTAAAAACACTGTTTTATTGAGCCTTTTGTGGGGAGGAGGGGCAGTAGTACAAAGAATACGGTAAATTTGATCTTTGGGCCACTAGGGATATTATTTAGTAATGGAGTAAAAATATTAAGTCCTAGGTTCCATTTTCCTTAATAATAACATTTGGTTCAACAATCTATTTCTAAGAATTCTGCTCGCAGAATGACAATGAGAAGTAAAAGCAGGTAAAGAAAATGTGCTCTAGCCATACAATGGAGTATTATTCAGACGTAAAAGGACATGAAGTTCTGACACACGCTACAATACAGGTGAATCTTGAAAACACCATGCTCAGTGAAAGAAGCCAGTCTCACAATGGATCACACGGTATATGATTCCACTTGTAACAAAATGTCCAGAACAGGTAGACCCATAAAGACACAAAGATTAGTGGCTGTCTAGGGCAGGGGATGAGAGCAGGAGGGGAGGGAAATGGAAAGGGACTGCTAATCGGAATGAAGTGAGGCTTTGGGGGTTGATGAAAATGTTCTAAAATTGATGGTGGTGTTCTTTGCAAAACTCTGGGAATCCACTAAAAGCCACTGGATTGTACACTTTATTTTTTTTTTAACATTTTTTATTGATTTATAATCATTTTACAATGTTGTGTCAAATTCCAGTGTTCAGCACAATTTTTCAGTCATTCATGGACATATACACACTCATTGTCACTTTTTTTTCTCTGTGAGTTATCATAACATTTTGTGCATATTTCCCTGTGCTGTACAGTATAATCTTGTTTATCTATTCTACAATTTTGAAATCACAGTCTATCCCTTCCCACCCTCCACCCCCCTGGTAACCACAAGTCTGTATTCTCTGTCTACGAGTCTATTTCTGTCCTGTATTTACGCTTTGTTTTTGTTTGTTTGTTTGTTTTTGTTTTTGTTTTTTAGATTCCACATATGAGCGATCTCATATGGTATTTTTCTCTCTCTTTCTGGCTTACTTCACTTAGAATGACATTCTCCAGGAGCATCCATGTTGCTGCAAATGGCATGATGTTGTCGGTTTTTATGGCTGAGTAGTATTCCATTGTATAAATATACCACATCTTCTTTATCCAGTCATCTGTTGATGGACATTTAGGCTGTTTCCATGTTTTGGCTATTGTAAATAGTGCTGCTATGAACATTGGGGTCCAGGTGTCATCCTGAAGTAGGGTTCCTTCTGGATACAAGCCTGGGAGTGGGATTCCTGGGTCATACAGTAAGTGTATTCCTAGTCTTTTGAGGAATCTCCACACTGTTTTCCATAGTGGCTGCACCAAACTGCATTCCCACCAGCAGTGTAGGAGGGTTCCCCTTTCTCCACAGCCTCTCCAGCATTTGTCATTTGTGGATTTTTGAATGACGGCCATTCTGACTGGTGTGAGATGATACCTCATTGTAGTTTTGATTTGCATTTCTCTGATAATTAGTGATGTTGAGCATTTTATCATGTGCCTTTTGATCATTTGTATGTCTTCCTTGGAGAATTGCTTGTTTAGGTCTTCTGCCCATTTTTGGATTGGGTTGTTTATTTTTTTCTTATTGAGTCGTATGAGCTGCTTATATATTCTGGAGATCAAGCCTTTGTCAGTTTCATTTGCAAAAATTTCTCCCATTCCGTAGGTTGTCTTCTGTTTTACTTCTGGTTTCCTTTGCTGTGCAGAAGCTTGTAAGTTTCATTAGGTCCCATTTGTTTATTCTTGCTTTTATTTCTTCTAGGAGAAAATTTTTGAAATGTATGTCAGATAATTTTTGCCTATGTTTTCCTCTAGGAGGTTTATTGTATCTTGTCTTATGTTTAAGTCTTTGATCCATTTTGAGTTGATTTTTGTATATGGTGTAAGGGAGTGTTCTAGCTTCATTGTTTTACATGCTGCTGTCCAGTTTTCCCAACACCATTTGCTGAATAGACTGTCTTTATTCCATTGTATATTCTTGGATTGTACACTTTAAATTGGTGGATTACATGATATGGGAATTGTATCTCAATAAAGCTTTATTTAAAAAAAAAAAACTAGTGAAAGTAACTGTAGTTATTGGATGGTATTAAATGCCTGACAGTGTTTAAGCACTTTTTCAAGTTTTATGAGCTGCCTACCAAGTAGTACCCTTATTATCTGCATTTTACAGATAAGAAACTCGGCTAGAGAGATAAGGTAAATTGCCCAAGGCCACCCGGCTCGTGGAAGAGGGACGTAGGATTTGAATTTGAGCAGTCAGACTTCATAGCCCTTGTCCTTAACAGCCACACATGTACACAGGGGTGCAGGCTCAAGCTGGGGCCCTGGGGACCACAGGACACTGGACACAACATAAATGCCCACCAGCTGGGGACAGCTCAAACACAGGCTGCTATCTCGTCCACTGAGAAGTACCTACTGCTACCAGAAACCAAGTAAACACGTCTTTTTTGCTTCCATTTGTACTTTTCACAAAAGTACTTTTTGCTCTACGTGCAGTGTAAAGCCCTAAGCTTGACAATTTTCTGCGGTTTTTCATGAAAAAATAATCATCGTGGGTCTCCTCTGAGAAGTAGGTCAGTGGTAGCAGGAACATTGCCTTTTTTTTTCTGAGTACCTTTTAGTCCTGTTCGATTTGATTGGAATTTTTGAACTGTGAGCGTGGCACAGGAAGGCTGCCTGACACTACTCCAGTTTCAAGGCAGCCTTCTCTTCCCCCCTGGATCAGGGCCCCACGCCTAGTGTCACTCACTCCATATTCGTATGGCTTTCCCCAACCCTCCTCTCTCCCAGACAGGAAGCTTCCTGAGGACAGGCACTGGGCTGGCTTCCTGCTAAGCAGTGCCAGGCAAATAAGCAGACCCTCCACGCTTACTTGCTATTCTCAATCAGACAAACCAACGAGTAAGTGAATTAAGGTCGAATTACCTGACTTCAATGGCCGGCGGTCAAGGGCGTGGGCAGTGACTGGCGGAACAGGAGGACACTCTGCTGCAAAGCACCGTATCGGCATAAGCAGCCTTGGGCAGGACTTAAGAAAATGACTCATTCCTTCAATTAAAAGCATTTACTTTCATCTAGTCCCGGAGAATTTATGAAGCCATCATCCTTTCCATCTCAAACCCCTTCCATTATCTTTCCCTGATTAACTGAAATTAGGTATGGAAATTTAGTGATTTAAAACTTCACAAGCATAAATATCACTCACGTGGTGATCTGGCACCACACTGCTATCAGATCCAAGTTTAATCAGGTTCTACCGGTTTTTAAATTACACATATTACACAAGATTCATTTAATTTTGCACCTAACAGCTACGATTTATTACACAGGCTACTCCTGGACATTTATAGCAAATCACTGTTGAATCTGTACCCTGAACCAACTTAGGATACAATTAATAAAATAAACTGTTTGACACAGTAGGAGCCTTTGTTATAAGATATACTTTCATGGGTTTGGGGAGGAAAAAAAAAGCAGGTTAAGGAAAATGTATTGTCCAAGTGAAATTTCTAAAGTTGCTACCTTACAGATCAATACAAAATCTCTTCACAAGAATATTTATGCATTATGACAGCAGTATTTCACCCAAATAGCATATAAAGAAGGAAAGGAGTGGTAAATTTTTTATACAACCCAAATACTATATATTGAAAAGAACTTACCGTGGTTTGCCAGTAAACTATTCAGGAACTAAAAGGAACAATACGGAATTCCAAACACGCAGGTGAGTGTCTAAATTCTGGGGGTTACAAAATACGTGTCCTCAGCGGCTCCGGCACTGAAATGTGTTCCCTTTGCCAACCTCTCTTTTTTTTTTCATTTCACATTCCGATCACTTGAGCAATTATTTGGTAACTGAACTCCTCTGGGATCATGCTTCCTTTTAGTATTTCATTTAGTCTCAGATAATAGGCCCATTAAGGAGGTGAAATGTCCCGCTTCCAGAAAACAAATATTTAGAGCAAAAACAATAAAAGGGAAAATGTAAATATTCCAATCAGCTAAGCATAAGCTGGAAAGACTCTGGTTCTGCAGACACTGTATCAGCTTGCCAGGGATTCTGCAAGAGTCCATCGCATACATCCACCACCTCCTAGGAGCGCTCAAGGATGGGTGGAGGGTGAATTGGGCCCCAGGGCTATTCTGCTCAGTGGCCTGGTCTGCTCAGAGGGCTGGCCCAGTGTCTCTGAGCAGCCTGCCACGGGCTCTTTGCCTAACAGCCTCTACAATCACTGTCTGCTACAAAGGAAAGAAACCGGGATCCAGCATGAGGGAAAGGTAGTCAGTCCCTAGGATGGGGATGGAGGTCCCAAGATGACAGCTGTTAGACATGGAGAGTAACCAGTCAGGAAACAGAGCTCTAGGAGAAATTTCTTCAAGAAGCTGAAACTGATAGAACACCTAATATTTTTAAATGCTATTGACAGGAAATGTATGCACTTTACAGCTTTGGAAGAAGAGACTGAGGTTAAACTGGTGCATTTAAACAACTAAGAAAAAGGGTCCTCAGATGAGAATCAAGAAACAGGAATACTCAGATCAGAAGTGATGTTGGCTCCTTGGTTCCTTATTCTTCTTCTGAGTCACAGAGTGAGGAAAAAGCTACGCAGATCTTCTCCCAACTCCCCTCCGCAAAGCATCTATGCAAATACACTGGATTCTGCCCAGCCTGATGGGGCTCGCTGTCCAGATGAAGCCTATTCATGGACCTCGCACCTGGGGTAAGCATCCCAGCTTCCGTATGAAAAAGTAAGATGCACAGATGAGATTCTACGCGATCGAAGAGGGATGTATTAGCTTGTGTCTTGTGCCAAGGTAATTATGTTTTCTCACTGGGAAGTTAACTGTGTTCCGACTACAGGGAAAGCTGGTAAGAATATTTCCTTATTCCTGAAGACCATGTCCATTTTCAGACAGCTCAAGGACATGCTAACCAAACACCTCAATAGAGAAAAACCTTTAGGTTCCCATAAAGCCTGCCATACACAGTTAATATAGAGAAGGCAGAGTAGGGTATTTATTCCATATTACTGTGAAAATTAAATGAAAGAATTAATGAAATGCATTTAGTGCAGTGATGACACGGAGTAATAACTGTCAAAAAAAAAAAAAAAAAAAAAGAATCCTAGCTTCTGAAGTCCACTTGTTTGATGTCATGTTACTCAGTGCAGCAGACAGGATCCTCATAAAAAGTTTCTTTTAATCTACAATTTTCTAGGAAACGCTGTGTTCTTAGATACGGGTGTGCATCTGTGTCTTTGACAACTCTCGCTCCTCTCCCTGGCAAACCCTCCACCTCACCAACCAAAGGAGCCCTGAAGACCTGCCTCTTTGTTTCTGCCTCTCTCTCTCTCTCTCTCTCTGGTCTTGAGTTCCTAACGTGATTTTCCTTGGTCCTGACTGGTTGCTTCTTTTATTTTCTCATTGTCTGTCTCTGTTTTAAGTCTTCTTTTTTTTTTTTTTAAGCCTGGAACAAACGAACAAATAAGACAAGACTCTTCCAGTTGTCAGTTTTTGAGCCAAACACTGGAGACCAGTGAGAGAGAGAGAGGAGTAAGGAAGTTTTTTTTTTTTCCCCTTAATCAAAAGACAATGGTTAACTAGTTCCTGTTATTCTGTTCATTTCTTTTCAGTGACTAATCAAACGTCCACATTTTCCTAGCTACAATTAAGAAGACTTTTAGCCTTTAATTAAAAACAGAGTTTCTGCCATTGAGTTTATGCCTTGGTCAATCACAATATCCAAATATTGACTATGAAGAGACAGCTCCAACTAGTCACACAGAGTGTGTCCGCGTGTGCACACAGGTAAGGGCTCTTAATCGGGAATCCACGCGGATCTGTGAACCTGCATGGGGAAAAAACTACATTTTCACTGACGTCTAACTGATACTCAGCATTTCCTTCTACTGTGAAGTTAGGCGGAAAACCACAGAGGTATTCATGCTCCTGTGACGCCGTCACCCCCAGAAATCACGAGGATTCTTCATACCCATTACAGTCGCGGCGTATACCTCACAGTGTTGCTCGATTAAGCTCAGCCCCACTTTGAAATTATGGCAGCTATTAGCCTTGCTGTTAGACTGTGTTATATAATAACAGATCCTTCAAAGGAGCATGTCTTTTACTCTATCAAATAAATTTTAAAGTATTTTGATAACTGTATTTCAATATGATAATTGGTGTCCTGTGCATTGGATTTCATGCATTTAAAAACATTATTCTGAGAGGTGGTCCCGAG
Organism: Camelus ferus; assembly: GCF_009834535.1. Classification (NCBI taxonomy): domain Eukaryota; kingdom Metazoa; phylum Chordata; class Mammalia; order Artiodactyla; family Camelidae; genus Camelus; species Camelus ferus. The sequence continues at coordinate 27,763,374 of NC_045713.1, read as the reverse complement.
GCTTCACCAAGCTGCCAAAGGGGTCGGAGGTACAGAGCAGGTTGCGATGTCCTGACTGGGGCAGGGAGCACAGCGTCCCTCTGCCAGGACACCATGTGGCAGAGGCTGGCGTGGGGCAACGGGAGGGGAGACGATCTCCGCTCCCAGAGACGTTACTTCAGATCACACACATAATCAGAAATAACTTCTCCAATAATGCTCCGAGTTCTCTAATTAGTAACATTACGTAAATTAGTTCAAACCACTTTCAATCAGCCTCAGCAGAAGGGAGGCATTGTCACTGATTGCCTGGATGCTTCAACAGCACTTATAATGGAGGTGAAGGAGCCCAGGAGCCCCAGGCTGGCTGATTGCTCTGGGTCGCCCCTGCTCAGCATTCAGCCCACAAACTACCCGCTTGGAAGGGCTGGTCGGCGGCCTGGCCCGCTCGGGGGCCTGGTGATGTTTTAACCGAGGCATGTCACTTGCTCACACACACAGAACCTGCCTTTTATGTTTCTGTATGGCAAGCTGTGTGGTAAATTGTCTTTAAGTAGTGGCATTTCGTGGAGCCTAGAATAGGCACTTAAAAAATAACAACTCAGGGCTAATTACACAGTCGAGGAATTGAATATGAGTTAGCTGTGCTTCTTTTAAAAACAACAACAGGAACAAATCCTACAGCAATAGGGGCAAAAGGATTTCCGTTCAGTGGAAACTCTGAGGACCAAAATGTGGTGGGCAGGGCGGGCACACCTCACTTGTATGATGGGCTGAGATGCTGGTGCCCAGAACAGATAATATGGAAGGAAGGTGTGGTCAGTCCCTGCGAGAGGTCCTCCCGGGAGCTGCAGAGCGAACTGCCTGCCAACTGTTCTCTCATGGCAGGAGCTAGAGCAGGTAGGTCCTAAACCAGCCAATTCATCTGACTTCAAACCTAAAGAAAACCTGACCTGAGTAGACAAGAAGAACCCCTGACAGCAGTGTGGTTTAGATGATCACTCCTGGCGATGGCCAGGAGGGAGGACTACCCACTCAGGAGACTCCGAGCCACAGAATGCAACGCCGTTATTAAAAGCCTGACATAAACCTCTGTGTATCACCGTAAAAGGATTTTCTAGATAGCTGCAAGGGGGAAAAAATTAAGTCATGGAACAATGTGCACAGAATGATGACACTTATATAAGACCAGGTTGCTTACAAACATACATACTTTTAATTACGGTGACCCCAAGGGTAGGACCTAGGTGGGGGTTACACAGTTTATTCTAGATACGGATTTTAAATCTTCACAAAGAGACTACATTCACATATTACTTGTATAATTCTAAAACCTAATAAAATAACAGTAAACTAGATCAGCAGCTACTTGAGTTTGAATCCTACAAAAGATGAGAATGAGAAAAATAATAATAATTTCATGTTTCCATGGGTCCACGCTCCTTATTTTTTAGGTCAAGCATGGATTTTTGTTGGTTTTATTCACTGATGGAGCGCCAGCATCTGGAACAGTGCCTGCCACAAAGTCAGCACTTAATAGAAACTTGTTAAATAAATGAATTGATTACTCATTTAATCCAGAAATTTGTACCGGGTGCATACCACATGTGAGCTACTTGCTAAGGACCATGAGAAACATACAGTGATTTGCTCGACCTGCATTCACTGAGCACCATTCACGTGCCCAGTGTTGGGCACTAGATGAAAATACACACCAACACAGATACACACACCTACTGCCCTGGAGGAATTTAGAAGCAAGTTTCCGGGGGAAGATGAACTCAGAGGTTGGAGGGAGGAGGTAAGGCCTTTTCCTGGCCAGAGCCTTAATCCGGGTTTTAGTTTTCAAAATTATTTCTCCGAGGCTTTGCTTATCATAGTCTGTCTTGTTCCAGAATTGTGTTCACATGTTTGTGCCTGCCCGGCTGGGGGAAAATAAATACCCACTTTCTTGGATGATGTGAAGGACAGCAGGACAAATGGCTTATTCTTGGTCTGAAGCCTAGCACACCAAAGCGTTCTATCTTGCTTTACTTCCCAATTCGATTCACTCATCATCGAATGAGAAGTGGGGCTCATTCCAAGAGGGGAAGGTCACTTGGCCATGGCTACATGCATCTGGACCTTGGCCCAGCCCTTCACATCTAATTTAAGGGGAGGGGCTACCCAACTAGAAGGAGAGAGAACTTTTTGGGTTCCACTTGGGTCTTCTGGGAAAACCACAATTCCACACACGGGAAGTGTTACTTTCCACTCCCCTGGTGTCTCCCACTCCTCAACACCACGCCACTGGTGCCTTTCCCCTCCTGCCTGCTGCAGCCATATCTCCAGAAGCCCAGTCCTCCTCCGCCTTGAAGTTAAGACTTTTCCACCTAAGCGGATTATTCTGCGCTACAGCAACCTTCACTTTTTTGCCCATATCCTCTCTTTGAATTTGTCAGAATCGTTTCTGAATTCAATACCATTTTCACAGTCAGTCACTTGGGTCCCAACAGGAATGGTCCCCAAAATTCAAATAAAAGATGCCTGGGAGCCTTTTAACTTTGAAATGTGGTTACTGTGCAAAGGGTGTGCAGAGGGTTAACTTAGGGGATGACAGTAAACGAGAGGAAAGAAAGAGCCTTCTGCTTCTAGTGATGAAAGGTTTCTTCGTCTCTAAATTCCAAATTATCAACATTGCAGATCCATATGTTCTTATCCAAAATGCTGTGGGCCAGATCTGGCTAGAAATCTGGAGTTTTTTAAACTCTAAAATAGCAATATGGGCGTAGGGCGCACCTTAAATAACACATCCAGCTGGGTCTCAGAGAGCACCCCGTAACAGAACACAGTAGTATTTCACTAGCAAAACATATCAACGATCTCACTAAGTAGGATAAATAACGAGACTATAAATAGCCTCCTGTCAGCTCAGGTCAGTTTTGCCACCAACTGAGTTAGCTTCAAAAGTAAGCAAAAACGCTTGCAGTTCAGACCTTTCTGAACTTTGGGATGGCAGATAAAGGATTAAGTCCACGTACATGACCCAAACCAAAGAACCAGTGCTAGCTCCCCAACCATTCCACATAAAGATCCTTTTAAGACAGATAGAGGTGTGGCTGTTTTCCTGCCTATCTTGGTAAAATCCTGTTTTGGAAGTCCTGCATAGCAGAGGTCACTCTGCCTTAGATATCCAAACCGTTCTTTAGAAAGCAAAACAAAACCTACAAACTTAAACCATTTCCCCTTGAAGCTGAGCATGGTTAAGTCTAAAGCAATGAGGGTCTTCCTGCTAAATACCACTATCTTTAAGAGTTAAAGGGAATTTTCACAAACCACTTGCTTACCCACAAGAACTGTTCATAATACATTGGAAAGCGAACAACAAAACAAAACAAAACAAACCCCAGGGCACTGGGCATTTCAGTCCACTAAGTGCTTCTCAAACTCCATTAAGATTCACCTGGGGGTCTCCAGCTGCAGAGGAAGCTCGGCCTCCCCAAGGGACCTCCGTGCGGCAGATAACAGACCCAGAATTCATCCTTGCCAGCTGTGGCTGGCTGAATAATGGTCCCCCAAAGTTGTCCACAGCCCAATCCCCTGGAATCTATAAATATGATAACTTACAAGGCAAAAGGGAATTTGCAGATGTGATAAAGTTAAGGCTCTTGAGATGAAGGGGTTACCCTCGGCTATCTGAATAGGACGATGTAATCACAAGGGAAGCAGGAGGGCAGGAGTGACAGAAAATGAGACGATGACTCAACGGTCAGTGAGGAGAGAAGATGCTATGTGGCTGGCTTTGAAGATGGAGGAAGAGGCCTTGACCCAAGAAATGGGTCTAGAAGCTGGAACCTCCAGGAGGAAAGCAGCCCCGCAAACTCATTTTACGCTTCTGTCCCCCAGGACTGTAAGAGAATAAATCTGTGTTGCTTTAAGCCACTAAGTTTGCAGTCATTTTTACAGCGGCCACAGGAAAGGAATACACCATCTATCGAAACGATGCTAATGCAGGTTTGCCTCACTTTACGTTAACAGAGGACTTGCGGAGGCTGAGTCAGCGGAAACAACATGGTATGACAGCTGCCCAGGCAGAGGTCAAAAACAACAAAGTCTTCAAGGAGACTTTACAGCAAGGGAAGAATTCTTCCCACATCTGTTTTGTTTGGTTATGGCACTTGTTACCAAACAGGGACGGATGCATGCGTTAACAGCAAACTGTTCCAAAGACTGAAGGGACCCTCCTGCCCTCTGACTGTATCATCACATTCCGATCTGTCGGCCTCCCACGTAACTACTGAAATCTAACAAGGCTCCTGGGGACAGCGTCAGTGGGTCGATGCCTCAGTGTCAGGCGGCCTGAAGAAAGTCACCCTGCGCTTCAGAGTGAAGGACTGAAAATCAATGGTCTCAATATTTGTACAAGTCTTCATCTGCTATTTATAATGTGCTTTATCCCCATAGAGAAGCTTTATAAAATAAGAAAATACCAAGACAACCAAAAATACACCTGTAGAATGAAAACATACGTTTCAAGACCAAATGGACTCTACCCTGCACTTCTTAGACGTCTTCCTGCAGGCACCAAAGGTGCCTCTTAGCCACCCTGGACTTTGCACTTCCCTCACCAGACTGTAAGCTCCATGACAGGGCTGGTCTCTCATTTCCAACTATTACATCCACAGCGTCTTGCACTGTAACCGGCACTTCGTTTGCACACAGTCAATATTTGTAGATGAGCGAATATTATGATGGATATTTACAATGGAAAAGCGAATTATGACTTTCCTTAGAAAAAGCATGATTTGTTCTTTTTCTTCAATTTGAACTTAAAACTGCTTGGCCCAAGATATTATTTATGGTAGAATTAAAAGTATGTGCTCTGATTTTATTTGTCTATTAATATGTGCATTTGATAATTAACAATGTGCTAAGCAGTCAAAGCAAATAATTACTTTTCCAGCGTCTGCCCCTGCATATGAGCTAAATGAGGGGGAAGCCACTAATTGCATATTAAAAAATGCAATTAAATGCAAAAAAAAAAATGGTTAACTAGTTTCAAAATGTTCTGTTTAAATCTCAGGCCACAATATTCAAAACAGTTACAGACCTGCAACTGAGTCCTGGCTCAGTTACAACTTCAAAACAGTCCAAATTTTCAGAACAGATAAAATTCCACTCGAGTCACACTGAATATAAACAAGTACTCAAAAAGTTTGCCAGTTCACATTTATAAGGTCTTCCGACCCACTGGTAGAGTTGATCATAAAAACTCTTACCTTTTAATTGTCTTATGTTCAGTACACTTTATTTAAGCAGCAATGTAATCATACGGAATCCTTTTTTTTTAAATCTTACTTTGAAATATGACTGAATATATTAACATAATTCAGAACCAGTCGGTAAACATCTACAAGAACATGTTATATAATTGTAGAGAGCCTCATAATATTCTATTTTCAGAGAAAAAAAAAAAAACAACCACTGGACAGAAAAACAGTAAATTTGGAATCTGTGTTCAAGGATCCAATAAAAGCAGAAGTTTGCTCACTGTGTGGTCCAGAGTGAGAGCTCGAGCTGATGCTAGCGCATATAGGGCCAAATGATTCCAAAGAAACCAGCTAACTGCAAATCAGACCGTTTGGAAGTACCATTATTCTGCTGGACCAACTAACACATTACCTTGGTTTACCTTGCGAACCAAGACTCCGAGTCCTGCCATGATTTCTAACTCCTTTAGAAACTGGGGTACTCTGTGGTCACTTTAGCAGTGTATAGTCTCAGCACTGGGGAACCCTCAGCCAGAGTCACCAAGGACAGCCAAGTTCATAGTTGGCTATGATTTTACCTCTTGACAAAACAAAACTCAGCACCATCCTGTGAGCACATTTCTGTACCCAGCTGCTGAGATGTTCAGCACCTGCACGGAGGTACAGAGTCGTCTGCCCTGTACTGTGTGGCCCCAGACTGTCACGGTTTTAAATCCTTACTGCATCAATGGGCTCTTGGCTCAGAAACCGAGGCTCTAAGAAAGTAAGGGGTCTGGCCAAGTGCACCTAACGTCTCAGTGGAGCTGGCATCCCGGCCATCTGAGCCCTAGTGCAGGTCTTTGTCCCTTGCCGTATTTCCTCTCTTCCCCATCCTGCCACCTTCATACAGGCCCAACAGCAGGACAGGCTGCTTTTCTAGGAATGGCATCACTGGGTTCTACCCCGTGGGAGTCCATGACGTGGGCATGTCCACAATCATGACTTGGGGTAAAACATGCATAAACAGAGAATGAGGGAAGGTCTGAGGGGTCTCCCTGCCGGTTACACTCCCTGGACTTCAGGGAGAGCCATTCTGGGTGGTCCCTCTTCCATCCTCACATGTCCTCTCTGGGATTGTTCTGGATAGGTAGGCTAACCAGACAAGTGAGCCCTGGTGGGGAGGAATTAATGCACCCAGGCTTGCTGCAGAGAGTCTCAGATTCCACAGGCTTTAGAAATCGTAACAGGAGTCTTTGTGTACAAGGTAGTTAGCCAAAAACAAACATCCACAGCAACTGCAGTGTTTTCTGCAATGGTCTCTGGGTCATCTCTGTTCCACTACGTTGAGACTAGGACACAGATAAGAGTGACCATGGGCATCTGCTCTGCCTCCCAGACAAGCAGGGGTGGTTTCCACTTGCTTATAGTTGCTCACTGAGCTTTATACTTGCCTGGGAGAGGATATCAGAGTAGGAAAGGGGAAGAAAACAAAAAGGAAGTTCTAAATGGCATCTGTTATTTTCACATTCCTAGTATCTCACTTTTCTTTAGAGGAACCATCCTGTTATTCTGACCACTTGGCTGCAATAGAGCTGACCCCAGACCCTGGCTTCTTGGGGCCATAGGAGCTGGATGGGTGTTGGTCTGGAACTCAGACTGGGCCACCAAGAATAAGACAATCTCTGTTGTGGTTTCAGTAAGAGGGATATAAGCTTAGAGCTGCCAGGAGCCACTACCTAGAGAAAGCCTGCACGAGACTGAATTCAACCCAGAGGAAAGCAGGACTGAGTGACGAAGAGACCAAATCCTGATAACAACCTCTGAGTCCCTGGATACAGCATACCTGAAGCCCAGATCTGCCCCTGGACTTTATATAGTCCCATAAGGTAACATTAATCTTCAAAAAAAAATTAATCCAGTTCAAGTTAGGTTATAACTTAAAACTGAAAAAGCACTAATACAGGAGAAATAAAAGTGTGAGAAGAGAAATGAAAAGAGATTACATTTATGGATATGGGACCTGAAACCAGTTCAAGTTTGTCCCCTAGAAATGAAGAAAGGTGACCCGTGGGAATCTGTTCCATTTTTCATAGTAAGCTCAGATCATCAGAACTGTAGCTCTGCCTAATTACTGTGATTAATCTTGCCAAATTCTAAATATAAAACGAGTTTGTGTTTTCTGATGTTTGATGATACTGCAACAGTCGTGAAAAGGAACCAGCCATTCCTGAATAGAGACGTCTTTTAAGAGAAAATTTTTTTTTTCTTTCTGGGTGAAGGAGAAAAGGTCACAGCACCGATACAAGTCTTACCTGGCATGGCGTGGATGAGGTCCCCGCACAGAACAAAGAATTTGGGCTTGGGGTCCAGTTTGTTGATGGCCTGAACAGCTAGCTCAGTCAGACGGATCTCCTGCCCCCACTCATCACCACCGCTGTCACAGTCCCCCGTGGACCAGGCCTTCATCAGTCCAAACTGTGGGTCTGCACCTTGGATGAAGTAGAAGGGGCCTTTCCATTCCCTTTCCTTGTCTTAAAAGGAAAAAAAAAAAAAAAAGAGAGAGAGAGAGAGAGAAGGAGAGAGAGAGAAGAAATATTATAAAATCTGTCAGGGAAAGCATCCAGGTTACTGTGCGAGTGGATACAATATTTTTCTTAAATTAAGTAGGTCATTTTAATAAGCTGCTTGTTCAAACATACCATTTCCCTGTCATAGTCTAGAGGATTTTGATTTATACTAATTATGCCTGGGACCTGGCGATTCCCAAAGGCCAAGAAAAACCACGTGGGCCGTAACAGCTACACAACCAAGCTGTTTGTTTAAGAGCTTGACGGCCAAAATCGAGTACAGAGGCACAACAGCTGCTGTATAGAGGATATTAATGTTCAATAGTTTTTTAATTAGAATTAAAAATACCCCAAATTGAAAGCTGCCAGAAGTCTTACGTTTAAATTACTAGGTGAAGTGCTTTCAAATCTTCTATGCCAGGCTTAAGAGCACAATTTGCACTATTTTGGGGCACATGATAAAATCTTAATTATGAAACTTGGAGCTCGGAAGCTCCGGCTATCTGGTGGGAAAGGCAGTGTCAGAAATGAAATCTTAGTCAATGTTTGGGGGGAATAAAAAACAAACAAACACAGACGCTAACAAGGAAATGCTAAGGTGTGCAAAAATTAAAGGGGAAGCGATGGCTAATTTAAATTGGATGCATGGGGAAGGCCTCCCTGAGGTGGCCGGATCTAAATCCCTGAGGTCAAGATGTCCTAAGCTTTTATAATTCCACGGCCACCCTCCCACCAACTAGGCCTAGCTTACTGTCACCCGGATCTCAGGCTTTAAGCCACCTTTCCTTAATTCCTCTTCCAGGACTTAAGAAGACAAAACTACCTGTACGTACTTTTGAGAACAAACTGTACATGTGTGGGAATCCACGGGTTCTTGACCTATAGCTCAGAACGCCAGCTGTTCAGTCAAATACAACCGACCTAGACTCAGTCTGAACAGGGTCTGCATCAGAACCCTGTTGTATGCATCTCATTGCCAAGGATGGCCATCCAGCACCACAAGGCAGTCAACTCAGATTCACTAAGCCCTTCCTACCCATGGGGAAAAGACTCCAGGATGCCCCCGACGGTCCCTGGGTCCTAATATTCACATCCCTGTGCAATCCCCTCCCCTTGAGTGTGGGCTGGACCTGGTGACTCGCTTCTAATAAGCAGAATACAGTGATGGGAGGTACCTTTAGAGACTGGCTAGATCAAGACATGGAAACAACCTAAATGTTCCTCAATGGATGAATGGAGAAAGAAGATGCAGTATATACATACAATGGAATATTATTCAGCCTTTAAAAGGGGGGAATTTTGCCCTTTGGGACAGTAAGGATGGACCTGGAGATATCAAGCTAACTGGAATAAGCCAAGCACAGAAAGACAAAACCTGCACGACCTCACTTACATGTGGAATCTAAAACAGATAAACTCGTAGAAGCAGAGAGTAGAATGGTGCTTTCCAGAGGCTGGAGGGTGGGGGAAATGATGATCAAAGAGTACAAACACTCAGTTAGATAAAGAAGTTCTGGAGATCTACTCTACAGCATGGTGCCTACAGCCAACGATATTGTATTGTACACTTAAAATCCGCTAAGAAGGTAGATTTTAAGTGTTCTTATCACACATGCACAAAATGACAACAACAACAATAAAAGGAGCAGGGAGAAACTGTAGGAGGAGACGGATGTTTACGACCTTGATGGTGGCGATGGTTTAGCCCCAAACTCACTGACTTGTACACATTAAATATGTGCAGCATTTTATATGTCATCACACCTCAATACAGTGATTTTTTAAAAAGAGATTAGGCTTAAAAAAAAAAAAGACTCTTACTTTCCTCTTTCTCTCTCTCTCTCTCTCTCTCTCTCTCTCTCTCTCTCTCTCTCTCTCGGAGCCCTTGTCTTGGAGGAAAAGGGCTGCCATGATGAGTCCCACTATGGACAGGCCAACAGGGCAAGGAGCTGAGGGAGGCCTCTGGCCAACAGCCTGTGATGAACAGAGGCCCTCCATGCAACAACCTGAAGGGAACTGAATCCTGCCAACAAGCACGGGACTAAACTTGGAAGAAGACGCTCCCCAGGCAAGCTTTCAGATGAGACCACACCCTAGGTGGCACCTTGACTGAACCCTCGTGAGACCCAACAGCAGGACTCCCCAGCTAGGCTGCACCCCAATTCCTGATGGCAACTGTGAGGTCATGCATGTTAGCTGTCTCAAGCTGTCAAGTCTCAAGGTAATTTATTATACAGTATTCACTAAGATTAGATAAAGGGCCAGGAAGGAGTCAGCAAAACTTCTTCAAGAGCTGAGGTTTGGTGTCACAAAAAAAAAAAAACACTGAGATTCTGATTTGTGTTAATTCATTGGCATCATTTATTTTACTTGAATAATAAGCTTTTTGCATGATGAATATTGTGTTCCTGTTTCCAAGGCAGTATGCAGAACTGTTTAAACTGGATAAATTAATCAGGGAGATGATCGTCACCCCAAGGTTGGGGCATAAATCAATCTGCTGCACCAAACAGAATTTATAAGCAGTTTTCTACAGTGAATGTTCTTAACAAATATAGTTCCCTACGACAAACAGTCATAGTCTCAAAAAGTCAATAGTCTTTGGAGTTATTAAAATAAATCTTTCATTATTACTTGTTTACTTACTCGTAAAATCTTAGATAGAATCTCAATTTTATGACAAGGTACAAAATAAATACATTTGACCCAAAATGAATGCCAGCTCCCATACCACTGTTCCATCTACCTTATCTATCGAACCGAGGCACTTTGTTGACTTGAGGTTCTGCATTCTCAAAAGCACCTGGATCCTCTTAAAATTCCTGCGATAGAAGTTTGTGATCTTTGGTCTCATCTCAGTTTTAATCAAGGCTGAGTTAGAAATATTTGAGGCTTGTAATGCTTACTAATAAGCTGAAGGAAACTTTCGTAAATTTATACCTACCCCACCCCTCGGAAGAGTAAATTTTTATATTAGGAAAGTGAATTCTTAACATTTGCATTAAAAATTATTTCACCGAAGTCCGGAGTTAACGCCCAGGGCAGGGCGTAGGTATGAGTTGACTGACATCTCCAAGAGCCTGGGGGGAGCTGACCATGCCAGCCCCTCCTAGGGCATGGCCAGTGCCTGCCCCCTGCTTCTCCCTTCACTCTCCCTGCAAGCCATGCTCTGGCAGTTCAAACCGTGGAAGTCTGGAGACAGTGAGGTGCATTCCTAAAGCACCTGAGAGAAATCAGGGCATTTTAAAAAACGCTTTAAAGACCCAGTGGTTCTTTTGTTTGTTGTTTTGTTTTGTTTTTAATTTTCCTAGTCAAAGAACCTTAATGTGAGACAACCTGAGAAATGCCTGATAACCTAAATAAAGGAGCAGAATTACCTGGAAATGGAGGCTGAGAGACAGGGAGAAGGCAAGAAGCAGCCATGCTTGCTGGGCCTCCACCTCGGTCCCCGAGGCGTGGCCCATGGGCTAGCACATCACCATCACCATCACCATCACCATCACTCAAGCCGCCCCAGGCCTGCTCAGTCAGACTCTGTATTAACAAATGCAGGTGATTTTATGCAAATCCAAGTTTGAGAAGCAAAGGGTGCAACTAATCAAGGAACTGTGTGTTTTATAACACACAGATAACAAACAGATGTGAAGTGGTTGTTTCCCCTGAACTGAAATAATATCTCAGAGGATTTGTTGTTGTTATTGTTGTTATTAGTGGTTGTGTTTTTCTGATTTGCTTTGTGTTTTGTTTTGCGTATTTTCCTGTTCACTCTGATGTCCTGCCTCTGTCCAGCTCAAGTAGCTGGTCCTAAACATTTCTTGGTATTATCCATTGCTATCTAATCATCTCCCTTAAATCACCTTTCAAAACCAATTCAGTATTCTTGGTAAGAGTTCCCAAGGTAAGAACTTAATCAGGGAATTCATTACTAACTAGAGAATTGTAACCCTTTAGATTTTCACAGTGACTTCATAGCATATAATAAAAATACTCTTTAGCAAAGTATGTGTTTTCAAAAACACAGAGAGGTATTTTTCCCCCCAAATTTGTTAAAAGAACGCAGTCAGGGACTGTAATTGGTGACTATGATAAAGCCAAGGTCAATTTTGAGATAAACTAAGTACTTGCAGAATGAATGAATTAAAGAAGCGAGTTGATTAAATTAAGATCTCATTTCTGACCGTGATGGTAGCAAAACAAGACTGTAATCTTTTGAAACACTGCCACAAACCTCTGGATAATGCCTGTTTGGTTCCCAGTGCTGAGACAGAGTAAAGCATACATTTATTTAACTAAAACACCTAAACCTGCTATAAGTAAGAATGTTTACTAGCGCATTTAATTTTTTCAATGTTAATTTTTTTCAACAAATTCAAAGAGATGGTGCATTAGCTATGTAACAAAGCACCACAAATGTAGCACCTTGAACAACACACATTATCTCTCTCACAGCTTCTGTAGGTCAGGAATCTTGGGCACAGCTTAGTCTCTGGTAATTCTTTTATCAACCCGCATCACCAGCCAGACGCTTTGTGCCCACACCACCACCCAGGAGCAGGGGACCACTCAGGGTCTTCTGCTGAATACCTCTCATAAGCTGCTATCAAAGTGTTGGCCAGGGCTGGGGTCTCATCTGAAGACTCAGGTCAGGCAGGGTCTGCTTCCCAGCTCACTTAGGAGGTTGTGGGCTGGTGGACTTCAAATGGAGCAGGACCATGTGGGGCGCTCCTGGTACAAACCCTTCCTGTACCCCATTTCTCTTTTGTAGGAAGTAGGCTTCAGCCTCCTGGACCTTCCCTGAGTTCCAAAAGGCAGATTCAAACAGTTGGTAATCAGGGAAGGGAGGGGATACAGAAACTAGGGGAGAACAGTCAAGAAACAATAGTGCAGCCCTAGGGCAGGGTTCTGGGCATATACATAGTATCTTTGAGTTCTTCTGCAGGAACTAAGCCCCTGCCCACCCAGGTGGAGGGTGGTAACTTCACGGCGGAGCACAGGATTCCCAGAGCATCGCTCAGTTACCTCACCACCGACCAATCAGAAGAAAGTCACACGCCCTGCAGCCTTCACCCCAAATTTTGTCTGTAAAACCCTTTTCCCCAGAAACCATGGGGAAGTTTGAGTTTTTCGAGCACGAGCCACCTGCCTCCTTGCTTGGCCTTTCAATAAACCTTTCTCTGCTCCAAACTCAGACTTTCGGCTTGTTGGGCCTCACTGTGCGAAGTGCACAGGAACTTTTGTTTGGCAACGGACTGAGGGCACCTGTTCCCTGCTGGCTGTCAGCCAGAGGCCACCCTCAGTTCCTTGCCATGTGGGCCTCTCCCACATGGCAGCTCATAACGTGGAAATTTGCTTCATCAAAGCCAGTGAGGTTTGCCAGCAAATAGAAGTTACCATCTTAGGTAACATGACGACAGAAGTGACAGCCCACGACTTTTGTCACATTACAGTCAAGTTGCTCAGCCAGCCCACATTTGTGGTGCCTTGGCTGGCACTCTCTGGAGTCATGAAACCCCACCCCTGGGCTCTCTGTGTGCCTGGAGCCCACTGACACCTTAACCCCCCACTACCCACTGCAGGACCCTTCACATACCTGCATTTCTGCAAGATAAAAATTATCTCCTGATGTGTGTTTACCCTAACAAAGCTAAACCGCCCCACACGATACCTTAAGCAGAAAGGCCTCACATCCTGCCCTGAGCAGAGTTGTAAAACCTATTGTTCAGAGAAGTCCCTGACACATCTTACAAGCAATCAGGTACCTGTGCACGAACTGATCATGCAGCTCCTACTCCTTGTGGGCACACCCCTCTACCCCCAATAGAAGACCCTGCACATTTGCCCCAGTGCTCATTCAGGCACCTCTTGCCTGTGTGACCCGCTATTGCCTGTAGCAGTGTATCTATTAAACTTTCCTAAACATTTTTTGGTCTCTGGTAATTCTTTTACCAACCAGCATCACCGGCCGGGCATCACCGGCCCGCCGTGTTGTGCCCACAACACTCAGGTGCAGGGGACCACACAGAGACCGCCAGAGGTAAAGGACCACTAGGAGGCAGGGTCTGTCTGCCACAGATGATAATATTAACTAACGCACTTACTTAACTAATATCAGGTACCCATGAGTTTACACCTGACCCTCCTGAACTCATTCGTTGCAGCCTATCCTATAAAAGCTGAGGACTTACCATATAGAAGCCCACTGTTTCCTCCTTAAGAACTGCAAATTGTGCTGGAGGGATTCTCAGAGTTACTTTAACCAATCCTCTCATTTAACTGAGGCCTGGCTAGGGGCCTTCGTCATGGATCAAGTTCAACATTACACAGTTAAGGAGCAGCAGCCTCTCCTGTTCAGTATCTCAGTGCTGCCGGAGAAAGCCATGAAGAAGACGGAATGTTCCCTGGGATGCCTACAAGTTGCCCGCCTCCATAAAGATACTTTTGTCTCCAAAAAGTTTCCTTTAAGTGGCACATCTTGGTGAATAAGAAAGCTGTACACAGAGAGAATGCTGGCAAGGCCCAGAGCTTCTCCCCAGCAAGCTTGTGATGCTCCCAGACCCTGCCAACAGCAAAGGGCTGATTCAGGGGTACAGGCTGGGGCCCAGGACATCCTCCTTCTGTGGGATGCTAATTGGTGATCTCCTCCAGAGACTGCAAACTCCAGGTCTCTGGATGCGATCTGGCTAGCAGATGTGTTCTGTTTGGCCCACACAGTGTTTATAAAATTTTGAATTTGTTGCCAACATCTTAAATTCATGAGTTTCACATATATACCTGGCTTTCCGGAATCTCATAGAAAATCTGGCTGCACTAGGAGTGTGCCAACGATCGGCTAGGGCTGAGCAGTAATTGTCCCTTTAGTGAGGTGAGTGCTCTGGAATTCACCAGGGTCCACACCTGGCCTCTGCAGACCTCTGGGATGAGAAGCCTTTATCTACAGTAACCCTTCCATTGTGCTTAGAGGTACAGGAGGTGAGAGACGCAGAGTCAACGGTAAATAACTTGATCAAGATTAACAAGGGTCAGGGCGGGGAGGGGTGTGCAGAAGCTCGGGGATGACTACCACAGAGCCCCACTTCAGGGCAGGTGAGATCACAGAGAAGACTCAGCCAGCCAGGCATGCCGAGGTCTGCTCGGATGACAAGCCAGAAGCAAGCTCCAAGCTACCAGAATACAGCGCCATACTTTGGTGTGTTACCACAGCCTAAGTCAAATGTTAACATTTATTTGAAAATACTTTTTAAAGGAAAAATTGGCCATATAAAGAAATCTGACTCATCCATTGTAACAAGATTTGGCCACTCCAATTTTCAGCTAATGGAAAGAGACTGCCATAGAAACAATCTTTCAAAATTGGAGGATAAAAAGGACAGCGGATTTTGGGTGGTCAGGAACCGCCTGCGAGTCTCCTTTAAGCCTTTACTGGCTACAAAGCAACTGTCTACAGAGAAGAATCTTAAAAAAAGAAAAACCTTTAAAACGTCACATGATTCCTTATCATTATGTTTATGTGCCAATACCCTGCCTGAAAGACAGAGATTCAAATTGCAATCACTCTTCACAGTCTGCATTTTTAATATCACAAACTTGATGTTTTCTTGGATTTGTCTCTGCCAACATACTTCCTCTCATTCAGTTTTATTATACCTCTTGGGCATATTAGCCAGTTGTTGATGAAAGCTGACTTTTTAATATATACCAAGAATCAGAAATTTCATTGATCCTTTCATTATTATCAGCTAATCAATGGCTAACAATAATAAATGCACCCCTGAAAGCAAATGAATCACTACTTTCATCATGCAACTAGGAAAAAGGCCTCCGGGAGCCAGCCATGTCACTGATTAATACCTAATTCTGTAATAATTTATATTCTCATGATGTGCTTAACCTATTACTTTATAGACAACCTCAAACAATTCGAGGTGGAATGATAATAATTTAATTTTTAAAAGTCTTGTTTTCTAAATCTAGTTTGACTCTTGCAAGACAGAGTTAAAATCATAAGAAACTGGTTCAGAATATTTACAAATTTGGCGTTTTGACTCCTGTTAACTTACCTGACTCAAAATGACAACATGAATTGGACTATAGAATCTTCTTTTTTTTTAATTACTTTTTGTGTTCTGTTTTTAAAAAAAATACTTTATTTATTGTTTCTGGTTTTTTTGTTTTTGTTTGGGGGCAGGTAATTAGACTTATTTATTTATTCATTTATTTTAATGGAGGTACTGGGGATTGAACCCAGGACCTCGTGCATGCTAAGCATGTGCTCCACCACTGAGCTATACATACCTCTGATTGGGACTATCGAGGCCACGTTATCTCCATTTGACTAAAAGTTGCAGAATTAGCTCAGCACTAACTGACAGTGCCACCACCTTGGGTCAGTGTGCGTCATTCCCACTGGGGTGACCAAGACAGCTCCACGCAGTACTCCCCGCCCTGACCTACTCAGGCAACCACCTCCATTATGATTCTTCCTAAAACCCTTATCCTAATCATCAAACTCCCTTGCTAATGGGCCACTCTCTTCTGCTCTCCGTGAGGAAAGGCCTGAGTTTGCTCTCCCCCCCAGCATACCGTCAGAATGCAGCATTTGGTCGCTGGCAGGTGGCAGGCACTCAGTAAGCATTTGGTGAAGGGATAAATGAAGACATCAATGGATCCTCGCTCATTCTGGCACCTGGGGCTAAAATGTAGCCCGAAACTTTTCCAGCTGTACTGATTACTGTTTCCACTAGACTGGTGGCTCTAAACCATGGATGATTTTGATCCCCAGGGGGCATTTGACATCGGGAGACATTTCTATATGTCACAATATAAGACAGCGATAGTGCTTCTGGCATCCAGAAGGCAGAGGCCCGGGATGGGGCTGGACAACCCGCAGTACACAGGGTAGCCCTACAAGAAGAATGACCCCACGCAGGTCAGCGCTGAGATTGAGGAACCTGCACAAGGCGCACCACGGGAGCCCTCCAAACAGACCCTTACCGGCTCCTCGGACACACCCCATCCTTTCCCAGCCCTTCCTCCAGGGGGCACTCTCCATTCCACTGACTCCTCCTGCAGAGACGTCATCTGCCTCTCCAGCCCAGCTCAGACGTCCCTCCCTCCCTCCCCTGTGAGCTGACACAGCTCCACCTCCTTTCCTCGTTCAGCAAGTCTGATCTGAGGATAGGTGCCACTCTAGTCACTGGACATTCAGCAGCGGGCAAGGCAAGGTCCCATTCCTTAAACCTTACAGAACAGTAGTGAGATGGGCCAAGAACAGGTCAACAACTAAGCTCATGTGCTCCTCAGTGCCGCAGAAGTAATCGGGGTAACCACGGACGGAGCAGCTGCTGCGTGGGAGAGCTCTGCAGTGGACAGAGCAGTGAGGCGACTCGGGAGATGAGATCTGGAGACGAGAGGAGCCAGGCATGGGGGTGGGGAGGGAAGAGGGGCTGTGGGGACGTACCCCAAGCACAGAGCACAGCGAGGACCAGACCCTGAGACCAGGGGCAAATATGAATGTAGGGCAGGCGACAGACATGCCATACCCACACATGTGGGCTTGGGGAAGGGCTTCAAGCCCCTGACCCACTTTGGGCCTCTGTCTTCCAAAGCCCTGACCAGGTCCCAGAACAGCCCTGAATCTGAGGCTTGAGTCCCAGGCTCAAATCCCACTTCTACCCTTTACCAACTCTGCGACCTGATGCAAGTCCCTTAACCTCTCTGGGCCTCAGTCTCCTTATCTGTAAAGAATAACTTACCGCCCTCAGAAGGGCTGGTGTGAAGAATTACTGAGTTAATGCGTGTAAAGCATTTGGACTCGGCACCCAGGAAGCAGTCGAGGGTGAGCTTTTATCTCCATGACTGCCATTCGTTATTCATGGTAACTCCGACCCCTATCGTAGCACAGAGCTACCAGAATCTTACCCATTTCTTTGTTCCCCAGAGCACACAGTAGGGCTCAGGAAGTATCTGATGATATATACACGTGTACATACACACACGTACATTTATATGCTTTGGGCTTAACATCTTTTCCTTCACGCACTTGTCGATAACTGCTTTGGTTATAAAATGGCAAAGATGGGCAGCTTTACAGCCGCCTGGAGGCTTTCTGGCTAAAGAGCAAATGCCAACGAAATGCAATTTTTGCCGTGTCTCACAGGAGCAATCTGCACAGTGGATCCACAAACTAAGCGTCTTCCGCAATACCCCTCATCTTCTCTGGGGGCTAATCTTATTTTAGTGGTTAAAAAAAAAAACACACGCAAAAGCAGCAAAACAATTTTCACCACTTTGGGACTCTTTCTGGTTTAACAATCCAAACGTCCCAACAGTAAGACCGCCAGAACTTAATGCGGCAGTTACCAGCGTCTTTCACGAGTGGTTGCCTATGGCTGGCGGGAGGGGAAGGTGGGGGGTGACAGCTAAGGGGTGTGGGGTTCCTTTTTGGGGTGGTGAAAATGTTCTAAAATTGACTGTGGTGACGGCTGCACAACTCTGTGAATACACGAAAAACCACTGAATTGTTCACTTGGCGGTTTAAAAAATTCAGGACACCCTCCCCCCCGCCCCGAATAATTGTGACAGCAGAATCCTCAGAGTCTCCATATTACACTTCCTAAGTAACAAAGTGGATCTACTCAACCTCTCTCTTCCGGCCTACACCCATCCAAAAGGCAGCTACTGAGCTACACAAAAGCTTCTGAGTCACAGCTTGGCTGCCGCACTTGCCTCGTAGGGATGAGGGACCTGCCAGCATCTTTATCTGCAGCCCTTCAGAGAAGTGAAGAGAGCAGATGGGCCGGGACTGCTCGGCCAGGCGGCTTTTGGCATCGGTGGCTTCGGCCAACACTGTTCTAGACAACGTCTCAGGCGGGCAAAGAGACATTTTCCAAACCTCTCTCACTCTGCAGAAGCAGAGCGCCATTCAGGCCGGTGAGTCTTGGGGGGAGGTTTGCTGTGACTATTTAGCACTGTTCCCCGTGTTCCGCTGCCAAGAGAGCAGGCGGCTGCGGGCCCAGGTGGTGCCTCCAGGAGAACAGGAAGAAGGCACTGGCGCTGGGCAGGGGCAGCCCTGCAGGCACAGGCTGGGCGAACAGAGGACCTGGATGCAAAGAGAAGACCCCCCCTTCCTGGGGGCAGGTGCAGCCCCGGGAGAGTCGCCCGCAGCGGAGGCACTCTAAGTTCCGCACCAGCTGCAGAGCCACCAGGGTGGTTTGCAAGGGTCCTGCTGACTGGTTCAGTGCCTTGGATTCTTCTGCTTTGTCCAGAGAATTGATGGCGTGTGTAAGCCATGGGTTAGGCAGATACACCCAAGTGATCCAGGGGGCAGTGTATTCATTTTCATTCATTTATTCACATGACAAATGGACACTGAAGGTCCACTGCTGCTGGACACCATCCTAGGTCTGGGCTTCCTGCCCAGTAGGAATCTCTCATCTAGAGGCAGGGACAGACATCAAAGTCACAGCTGTAAACACACAACTCTAAGCTGTAATACGTATCATAAAAGGAAAGAATGGGTGAGGATCTGCACAGGCTCCTCTTAGACTGCGGCCTGAGGAATGACAAAGCAGAGGAGAGGAGAGGGACAGACAGCAGCCACGGCGAGGGCTGCCAGACCCAATTTCTGCTTCAAAGAGATGCCTTGGGATGCCGTCCAGGGAATGGACTGGAGGGACCAGGGGAGACACAGAGGCTGTTGGAACTGTCCAGGTGAGAGGCAAGGGCGCTGGGGTCCCAGTGTTGGGAGTTGGGCGACAGAGAGGTGGACAAAACCAAAGTGTGCTCTGGAGGTGAACGGACAGACAGGGGACAGCTGGCCATGGAAGGCATGGGAGGGGAGAAGCAGAGGGCAGGGATGACTCCCCGGCACCTGGTCGAACGATGAGTTGGGGGAGACTGGGAAGGAGCAGACTCGGGGGAGGACAAGGTGCTCTGTCCTATTCCAGTGTGTTCTGGTGGAGAGGCCAGAGGCTCGGGGGCCAAAAGAGCTGTGCTCTCTCCTTGACCCTCCGCTTCCTGGTTTGGGACCTAAAATCACCCAGGGGCAGCGGTGCCCTCACATAGATGAGGTCAACACGCGCGTCATCCCATTTTCCCAGCTGTGCCGTAAGGCGGATCTGGCCAACACTCTGCCCCTGTTTTACAAGAGAGGACCTGCAGCCTTACCTCGAGGATTTTTCTTCTTTTTCTTTTAAACAAGGCTACATGGGGAGTCGGGACATTCTTTTACTCTAAATATTTCCCAGGGTCTGACTCCACATCAGACGGTTCTGAGCATGGCTGGCAGCATTTCTGGGGCCCTGCAGTCTCCAGCTGCCCTGGCCCCATGTTACTGCCCCTTCCTCACTGGAGGATTTGAAAAAGTTAAAAATCACATTCTGCGCAAATATAAAAAGTTGTCAGTGAGTCCTCTCTGTGAAGAAGACACTCTCTTAACAGACGTCCACTGGACCGACGTGAAGAAGTCACCAACACTCCCCACGCCCTCTGCGGAGGCACTGACCAGGACCCAGGGCAAGCTGATGGCCTCCCCGTGCTCTACGCACCCCTGCCTCTCAGGAGTGTCCGTCTGAAGTTGTTCCCAGACCTGTTCACGCTACCACTTATTTTTAAATCACTTAATTTAATTAAACATGAAAGCCAAAGAAACAGGACTATAAAAAGGATTGTTTCCAATCAAACAAAGGTGGATGCTTTGAGAAGACTCAAGAAAGGCAAGCTGGTAAAAATAAAATACTCATGAATTAGGTGTTGGGGAGGCAGGTGTAAAAGATCTGAAGAAAAAGAAAGTAAAAATCTAGAAGAATTCTTCACTTAGAGTGCTTTCTAAGTGATTTTTAACTGACTACTCCACAGGAAAAAATCCAAACGGAGAAAGATACTTATACTGTAGTTGGAAAAAATTAAAAAAGGAAATTGTCTAATTAAACCTTGACCCCATACCAGTATGGACCTAGACCTAAATGTAACAGCTTAAATCATAATGCTTTTAAAAGAAAACACAGGAGGAAATCATCACAAGTTGGGTGTTAGGTAAAGAGTTCTTACACATGGCATCGAAAGCGGAAGTAATAAAAGAAACAGTTGATAACTGGGACTTCATCACAATTTAAAACTTTGGTGCCGCAAATGATATCATCAAGAAAGTGAAAAGACAATCCACAGAATGGGGAAAAAAAAAAACTGCAAATCATATATTTGACAAGGGACTTGTATCCAGAATATATAAAGAACTCTTAGGACAACTCAACAATAAAAAGAGAAATAACCCTATTAAAAACCAGGCAAAGGACCTGAATAGACATTTCTCCGAAGATTACAAATGGCCAATAAGCACATGAAAAGACGTGCAATGGCGTTAGGTGTTAGGAAAATGCAAATCAGAACCACGAAGAAGTTTCCTTTCACACCCATTTGCTTGGTTATAATCAAAGAGACAGACAGTAACAAGTGTTGAAGAGGATACAGAGAAATTGAGCTCATATGCGCTGCTGGTGGGAATATAAACAGTGCTGCTGTTTTGGTAAACAGTTTGGTGGATCCTCAAATTGTTAAACACAGTTCCTTAAACGACCCAGCAATTCCAATCCTAGGAGTCTACCTAAGTGAAACACATGTCCACACACAGACCTCTGTGTGGACGTTCATAACAGCTTTATTCATGACAGCCAGTGTCCAGATGGAGGGATGTCCGTCAATGTTCAAATGTTCACCAGTGGGTGGATGGATAAACAAAATGCTGTTATCCATACACCGGGATAACTGTTCAGTAAAAAAGGAAAAAAGTGCTGATAGACACTGCAACATGGGTGAACCTTGAAAAGATTACACTAAGCAAAAGAAGCCAGTCACAAAAGACCACAGGTTATTCGATTCCATATGTATGAAATGTCCAGAAAAGGCAAAGCTACGGAGGTAAATTACTAGTTGACTGTGCTGGGAGTGGAAACATAAAGAGACTGAAAATGCATAAAGTTTAGTTCTATGGGGGACGGAGCTGCTCTAAAATTGTGATGTTACGACCACTCTGTAAATCTATTAAAAACAAGCAAAATTTAAAAAGAGTAGATGTGATGGGACCTCAATAAAGTTATTTAAAAATAGAAAAACAAAGGGAAAAGGCATTCAAAACTAAAAGTTCGTTTGTCTCTTGCAAATGCTATCATGGGAACTTTGTGACACTGATTTTTACGGATGATGATAATGAGGAGGGATAAATCATCGAAATTCTTAGTTTAGTCATGGGAACCCTTCTCAAATAGAGAACTGGTTTGGCCTACGTGTGTGGCATCCTTAAAGGCATTCACTTCACTTTCTTCATTATTACCTTAGAATTTTTTGCACCACAACCCTCTTCAAACTTGAACAAACACTCCCAGGTCTACTGTTTCTAGAGAAGTTCTTAGGTGAGACTTGGAAGGGGTGGAGTAAGTTATCTTTTAGAGATTTCATTTATTCTTTATATGTGAGAGGGTTGCCAGAAGGATCAAGAGACATTCAGGATTAGTGAATGTAGTTGGCTCCTCTGAAACAGCTCGGGAGGTTTAAAATGTTTAGGGGCATAATCTTTGCAGGTAAACCGCTGAAGAGCCCTGTTCTCTAAGGGGGAAAATATCCAGGGGGTAAAATGAACTGGAAAGACAGATGAGGACCTGAAAACAATTAAGTATAGGTAATTTTGAAAACACAGTTTATCTTGGTATTTCTCCCTTTGAGAATTTCTTCAAAACAGATGTTGGAAACTTCTCAGAGACAATTATTTGTTAGGAGAAAGTAGTCTTAATTAGGATACGTGTCAAGGATATATAATTATCAATTTGTCCAATTAAAATGAATATTTGAACATGCCTGAGGATTGTGAACCTTCTCAGGTGAGACATGTACAATTTATTTTTTAGAAACATCTGTTGACAGAGCCTAGCAGATTGTGTTAACAAGAAATGGATGACTGAAGCCAAGCATCACGAACGACACTCCTGGAAGAAGGGCATGGGAATACTGTTGGGTTTTGGGGGGGGGGGGGTTGGGGGCATGCGAATATTGTTACTCAAAAAGCACCAGAGGGGAAACGGTCCTAAAGTAAAGTGCTTGCCATAGACTGACTGTGTGTCTCCCCAAAATTCTTATGTTGAGATCTAACCCCCGCTGTGATGGTATTTGGAGGTGGGGCCTTTGGGAGGTAATTAAGTCATGAGGGCTTAGAAACGGAATTACCGCCCGTATAAAAGAGACCCTTAGAGTGCCCGCTCCTGGCTTCCTCTGTGTGAGGACACAGCAAGAAGACGGTCGTCCGTGAACCAGGAGGAGGGCTCTCACCAGACACCGAATCTGCGGGTTCCGTGACCTTGCACTTCCAGCCTCCAGGGCTGTGAGCGATACATTTCTGTCCAGCCTGTGGTGTTCTGTGACAGTGGCCCAAGCTGGCTACAACAGCCCTGCTTGACTCGACAAGCGTCACTTGAGAAACAAGCGGTTCTGGAGGAGGCTTCCAGTAGCAAGTGTGAGGGTTACCAGGGCTGTGCTTTCAGGCACTGTTGCTGGAGTTAACCAAACCTCTCTGCCAGGCAGTATGTATTTTGGCAAGAGACAGAAAAAGCCAGATCCTTTCCACCCTCTTCCGAGCCTGCTCTTGGGGTAACTCTACCAGCTCACCAACTCGAGTCTCTACCTTCCCACAGAGCCTGGACTGGTGGACCCTCCAAAAGCATCGCTCAAAGTCACCAGCAATGCTAATGGGGAACTAGCTAATGGGGACAAAGTCAGGGACAGACACAGCTTGGGGGGAGACTAGGTGTTCGACACCTAGTAAAGTGAACCCACAAGACTAGGGGCTCTAAGCCTGCCCCTCAAAGGCTGGGCCTCTACAAGCCCTGGGCTATATGACCCATACTGGGCACGCCCGCTGGAGCTACTCAGCCCAGAGAGGAGACCACGTGCAGGTTATACTTCTGGAGAAGTTCAGGGTCCTTTCCCTCTTCCTAGCTCATCAGTTTATCTTCTAAGTCTCTCTCCATCCCAACCCCACCCACCATTCTTTTCCAGGTGAATGGCCCTGTTATTCTCTGGTCCCACAGCAGCCCTGGGGTAGCTCCAATGGGCTAGGAAGCTTCCCACCTCAGCAGCCCCATGATCGCCACTGGAAGCCCCATACCACCACCACACGCACCATCAACAAATTCGAAGTGAACACTGTGTACCTTGGAAATGCTGCTATCAGACAAGCTGGTGAGCTCCAGCTTCAAATCAGGTTGCACCTCAAGTTCCTCGCAAGCAGAAACTCCTCTGTTGATACTGCTACAGCTAGACTATTCTTTCCCAGTCGGAAATCTGATCATGAGGCCTTGTGTCGTTAGAACCACTTGCTACAATTAGATAATGACAAAACTCCTCAACTGCCCCCTGCCTCAGGCTCCAGGCTCACCCCACACCACACAGCTCGACTAGGGGCTTCATTCACCAACACCCTTCCCTGTCCCGTCCCATGGTGCCAGACTTTCTCCCTCGCTCTGCCCATGGGCTACAATGGTCTTCCCTCCCTTCAGCCCAGGTATGTCATCCTTCAGCAATCAGATGACATACCCCTTCCTCAGGGAAGCCCTCCCTGCCTGGCCTTATTAAAATGTCCCCTCACTTCCCTGACATTTGCCACAGCTGTGACGTGCTGGTTTGTGTGATGGCAGGATGGTGCTGGCCTCTCCAAGTAGTCACGTG
This sequence comes from Camelus ferus, assembly GCF_009834535.1. NCBI lineage: Eukaryota > Metazoa > Chordata > Mammalia > Artiodactyla > Camelidae > Camelus > Camelus ferus. The sequence goes on along the minus strand of NC_045713.1, from coordinate 27,738,890 downwards.
CCAGAGATGCAGAATCACATCTGGTTTCCACTCATCACTGCACTCTGGCATCTGACACCATGCCTGGGCCAAGAGAGGTGCTTAGTACATTTGATGAGTGAGCAAATGGATAAAACAATAGACAAATGGATGGACAGACAGATGAAAAGACGGACATATGATGAACAGACTGGTGGAGGGATGGCTTGATAGACAAATGGATGGACAGATCAACAGTTAGGTAGATGAATAGTAGCAGGGAGAGATGGTCAAAGAGCACGTTTGTTCCCAGGGCCAACCCCTCTTCTGAGCTCTCCACCCTATCTTTTCCCTGCTCCTCTGGTACTGCTCTCCAACAATTATACTGCCTTTTGCATTTTTCAACCCCAGATCCATCTCAGACCAATCATGTGACCTTGGGCAAGTCGCCTGGCTTTTCTGACATTGATTTTTTTTCCCACTATAAAGACTGGACAATCCTAAGAGCTAGCTGACCAGGACTGTTTTGAAGATTACATGAGATAATCCACATAAAGCACACCTGATACATGCTGGATGCTCCTTTTGGTCTTACCATCACCATCACTGCTTCAGACCCTTCAGCCTTCCTTCAGCATTGCTCCTCCCTCAGGCTGCTGTTACCCTAAGTCTACCATGCATCACCCAAATGTCTCCAAACAGAATCCCAGCCTAGCTGACTTCACATCCTCACTCTCTACCACTCCTCAAACACCGTGCACCAGGCTTCCCCCTACAACTCTGCTGAAGGTGACGTAACAATCAACCTGCCATCCTTTGCTTGGCTAACATTCACCTAGACGTCTGCAGCATCTGACCCTATGACCCACCTTGCCTTAAGCCCTTCTCCCCAGCTTCGGTACCAAGACCGGCTCCTGGTTTTATCTTCCAAAATTTCTGGTTGTTTCCTGCTCTGAGACCTTCAGTGTGTCTTTTCTTTCTTCCTACACCCTAAACATTGGCAATATCCTAAGTTCTCTCTCTCTCTCTCACACACACACACAGTTCCCTATTCCACACACCTTTCCCTTAGTAGTACCACTGACTATTACAGCAAGACCATCTACTCCCTCTCTATGGATGGCACCCACACTCCCATCCCCAGCTGGGTGCTGCATCCCACAAGTTGCCTCAGATTTCCTGATGGCACCTCAAATCACTTCCCAAATCAATCCCAGAAAACCTGGCCCTACTCCCTGATTTCAGTTAACAGTCTCACCATTACCCAGGACCGACACTGAAAATCCCACTTACGGCCAAGAATTACTTCTTGTGCCGTAGCTCGATGCCTAGATTATGAGCCCATGGGGGTGTGTTGCTGGCCTTCCCCTCTCCTTTTTCTACTCTTCACAAGGTACAAGAGGGTGCCATGGGAACATAATAAATACTTCTTGAACTGAAAAGAGACACTGCAGAGTAACAAGGACTCCTCATAGCCTTCTAGTGGGAGTATAAATTGGTGCAAGCACTCCGAAGGTGATCTGACAAGATCTAGTAAAGCTGGGAAAGCTCATACCCTACAACCCTGAACTTTGCTGCTGGGTATATGACATGGAGAAACTTCCCCTTGTATCCACGAGAAGACTTGTACAAGAATATTCATAACAGCACAGGTGCCAAGAGTGAAAACCGGAGATTACTGAAAGTCTATTATATCAGGATCATAGCAGGAAATTACTGGCATGCTCAAACTAGGATAATTAAAGGAGTGTTTTTAAAAGGATTATTTAGGATGAGTTGAGTGCAGAAAAATCACAAAGGGCAGTTTCGGAGTTCAACACCGAAAAGCAGAACTACATCTGAAAAGAGGGAGGAAGTGATTACCCAAATCTGATATCCAGCTCAGGCTATCTTTAAAGAAGCAGTGTATTTCAGGTAAGGAACACAGCCAGCCCGAGGCAATCCCACAGGTAATAAACCGGGGAATACACACTCCAACTTTTGCTTCTCCCTTCCTCCAATCTCCAGTCTGGACTCCCCACTGAACTCAACAGGAGGCCAGAGGGCAAGAAGCCCACAGGTGAAGCCCATGGAGTCAACCTCCTGAAGCATAGCTGGGGAGAGAATAGATTTGGAGAAGCAAAGGGAAGACACTCAGACTCCAGCAACAGATTATTAAGTATATGTTAATACAATGGAATACTGCCCAACAGGAAAATGAGCAAACTAGAGCCACCTATATCAGTACAGATAAATCTCAAAACCCTCACACTGGGCTGAAACCAAGCAGAACCCCGCTGGACCCTCCTCTATCATAAAAAAAAAAAGTTTCTGCATGTCCTCCATTTCCTGTTAGTAGAAAAAGGCTGTAGTCTCTTCCCAGACCTTCCCTGAGTTCCAAAGAGCAGATTCAAGCAATTACTCATTAAGGAAGTGAGGGAAAGCAGAAACAAAGGAAAGGCAGACAAGAAACAAGTGCAGCCATGAAACAGTCCTAACTCCTCCTCAAGGGATAAACCTAACAATCGGATACAGATCTTTCAGTTGTTCTGCAGGAACTAAGACCCCCACCCAGGTGAAGAATGGTAACTGAATGTTGAGGCCCCAGACTGGTCAGAACCAGGTTGAGGATTGAGATTCCTGGAACACCACCCTGTCACCTCACCAACAATCAAAAAAAAAAGTCATATCCTCTGCAGCCGTCACCCCAAATGTTGTCTTTAAAAACTCGTCCCTGAAAACCAAGGGGAGTTCAGGCCTTCTGAGAACGAACCCTCTCCTTGCTTGGCCCTGCAGCAAACCTTTCTCTGCTCCAAACTCTGATTTTTGTGTTTCGCCTTGCTGTGTGTCGGGTACACAATCTTGGGTTTGACAACAGAGTGAAAGAAGCATATTAGAATATTTAGAGAATGTGCCCTACAACAGATTGTATTTTCTAAAAATTCACCTCAAATATATTTCTGGCCCCACCTGCTCTTCCAGAACCTTGCCACACACCCTATCCTACCCCCAACAGTTGTAAGGAAAAGAACAAGGCTTTAGGACAGAGAATTACAGGAGAAACCTACTTTAGAAAAGGGTCGCCAGGAAAAACCTGTTTGAGAAAGTGACAGACCTTTGGGGGGTGGGGGGGGGCAGTAATTAGGTTTATTTGCTTATTTAATGGCCGTACTGAGGATTGAACCCAGAACCTCCTGCATGCTAAACATGTACTCTGCCACTGAGCTACACGCTGCCTTCTGAACTTTAGGTAAGACATGAAGGTGGAGAAAGAGCCAACCCCACTAGCCCAACTATTAGCTAGGTGGGCAGAGAAGTGCAAACGCCAAGGCGCTAAGAGAAAGGACTTGGCCCTCTTAAACGGAGTTTAAAAAAAAAAAAAAACGGTGAGTTAAAAAAAAAAAAAAATAGGAGAACTGGGCAAGGGAAAGGATGGCTGGCATGACGCAAGAGAAGTGAGCACAAGCCAGATTATGAAGGACATCTGGAGTGACTTCCCTGGGGTGACGAAAATCGGTGAGTTTCTGGGAGAGGATTTGACTTTACGCAGCAAAAGGCTCTAAGAGGACCAAGGAATCAGGAATAAATGTCCCTCTCAATTTATAGTTCGAGGGCTACCATTCACTCAGCACCTAGCCTGTGTCAGACACTGGGTTACAGAAATCCTTTTAATCTCCTAACCCTCCCGTAAGAAGTATTAACAAACCCACTTTTACAGCGAGCAAGATTATCTACGTCCAAAGTCCAAGCATTTAACTCCAACACGACTCTTGACTGCCTCTCCTCTCTCCTGTTCTAATAGGCACTGCTAACATTTTGGTGGATGACTCATAGTAAATAACCATGATCAGGGAGGATAACTACACCGTGGTGAACGACCATAATAAAAAATAACCACATCTAACGTGACCCGAGCGCTTATCCAGCACCACATGTAACCTCGCTCGTATTATTCCCGTTTCACAGATGAGGAAACTGAGGCCAAGACTTGCTGAGCAACGTGGCCAAGGCAGGGCTTGGAAACCAAGTCTAACTGCAGAGCCCACGCTACTAGTAACTGTGCTTTGCTACCTTACTCTAGCTTCTCTCAGGGAACTCCGGTCAAGGCCAGCGAGGCTCCATCACAGGACCGCTCGCCCAGACACCCTTCTTATCAATAGTGCCCCTAGAAGCCCTACTTGCGGGCGGTGCGGCAGCTACTGGAGTCCCCAGCCCCGGGGTGCAGCCCCTGATGGGGTCCGGCTGGAGGCGCGCATCCCAACCAAACGTTCCCCCCTGGCTGAAGGTTCCGCACCCCTGAAATCATTCCCTCCGGGGGAAAAGGGCCCTCAGTACCTGAGGAAAACGCGTCCAGGGTCCTTCCCCGGGCTCTGTGGAAAACACCCCCCGCCTCCACAGCCGACATGCCGAGCGAGTTTCTCGCCTGAGTACACTGCGAGGGAGGGAGCAGCGGGACTCCTCACAGCCCAACCGCCGGGCGGGGCCTGCGGGGCTGGGAGGTGCGCCCTCTGCTCCGGGCGGGGCGGCTGGGCGGGCGCGCAGGGCTCGGTCACTCGGGGCGCCACTAGTGCTGCCTGGGCAGGGCGGAAGCGTAAGCGGCCCCTCTGGGATCGACTAGGGCCCCTGGCGAGTGGAGGCCGCTGTCTGGGCCCTCCTTGCAGCAGGGCGTTTGGGCTAGGGGTTGAGGGGCAGCCCTTCCCGAAGAGTAGGGTTTCCAGATTTAACAAGAGTACAAGCCCATTAAATTGGAATTTCAGATAAACAATGAATGGCAAGTGTGACCTATGCAGTACTGGGAGAAGATTATGCTGAAATTTTTGTTTTTATCTGAAATAACAGTTTAACTGGAGGCCTGTTGTTTTATCTGGGAACCCTGCCTCAAAGTCAAGAGGACCTGGCCCTGTCCTGTCCTTGAAGGACAGGGGCAGGACATTCCTCCAAGCCACCAGCTGTGATCTCTGACACCTGATTCACTTAATCATAGGTCCATTTGAAACCAAGTCCTGCAAAAGCTGAACTCCCTACTGAGTTTACGATTAATCTCTCTATCTAAAATTTTATTCTCTTTCATGTCCCGCCCCTGTTTACCTCAGGACTGAAAATCATCAAAGGGATGGGGCCGGGGGAGGGGGGGGTTGAAATCAAGCAGGACCCTATCAGGCCTTCCCAGGTGTAAAAGCTCCTCCATGTCCCCCTTTTCTTGTTTGTAGGGAAAAAAAGGCTTTAGCCTTCTAGGCCTTCCCTAAATTCCAGAGAGCAGGCTCAAGCAATTAAAGATCAGGACAACAGAGTCACAGGATTCCTGGTACCTCCTGAAGGGATGTAGATAACAACTTGATGCATATCTTTGAGTTGTTCTGTAGAAACTACAACCCCTACAAGCTGAACACAAGCAGAGAGACACCAGACTAGTTGGAACCAGAAGGTTGAAATTCCAGAAACTGTTACATGTTGCCTCACCACCAACCAATCAGAATGAAGTCTACTTGCTGCATCTTAAGACCCTCTCCCCTAAAAACTTTAAAAACCCTTGCCTGAGGAGGAGGGTATAGCTCAGTGTCTACCATGCCTAGCAGGCATGGGGTCCTGGGTTCAATCCCCAGTACCTCTATTTAAATAAATAAATATGTAAATAAACCTAATTATCTCCCCCTCAAAACAAAACAACAGACAAACAGACCAAAAAAACAAAAACAAAAAACCCTTGCCTGAAAGCCAATGGCGAGCTCCTTGGTGGCACCCTGCAAATAAACCCTGACTTTGCTGCAAACACTCTGTGTCAGAGTTTGGCTTTCTGTGTGCGGGCACATGAGCCCTTGCTGGGTAACACGTTACTGACATCATCGCTCACTAAGCATCAGGCACTGCTCTAAGCACTTTGCAAAGCAGCTCACCTACTCCACTGAACAGCCCTAGGAGAAGCTGCTATCATTAGCTGCATTTATCAGAAAGGGAGACAGATGCCTGGAGAGGTGAAATGGTTCGCACAGGGTGACACACATCCAGGAAAGTAGTGAAGCAGCCACCCAGCCAAACTAGGATCTGTCCAGCAAAAAGCCACCAAACTAAACTAACCCAGTGTTTGTCAAACATGTGAAAAATATGAATTCCAGGGTGAATCTACTGCATCTAAATCTCCAGAATGAGGATCTGTTCCTAACTCCCCCAGGGGTTCTTATGATCTGCCAAGTTTGGGAAATTCTCTTAACTAGTTGCCTACATCTGAGGCATTATTTTGGTGGCTCACATGACCAGGGCAACTGTCCTCCAATCTTAGACAAGAGGCAGTAAATCATAGTGGTTAAGAATATGAGTGCCGAGGGGTGGGTCATAGCTCAGCAGTAGAGTGCATACTTAGCATGCACGAGGTCCTGGGTTCAATCCCCAGCACCTCTATTAAAAGTAATAAATAATAATTAATTTTTAAAATGTTTTAAAGAATATAAATGCCTAAGAGCTCTGAAGTCAGAAGTGTGTTCCCACTTAGTGGTTGCCTGATTTTGAAAATTACTTAGTTTCTTCAGGTCTCAGTTTCCCTCTCTGTCAACCGAGAACAACAGTGGTATCGAGGAGGCCAAAGCATTGCTGGGAGGCTTGAATGGGTTGGGGCATCAAAGTGCCTCAAACAATAGTTCTAACAGCAAGTGGTAAGCACTCTATGACTATTGGCCACTATTATTATCCCCATTATTAATCATTGTGTCCCTACTCACTTCATATGGCCTAGTCCTGCAGAAAATTCTCAGGAAATGTTCAAGGAAGGAATGAGTGAGTGAGAATCCAAAGTCCCAGTGGCGGCCTCAAGGCCCTGCAAGAGCCTACCCTTGCCAACGTCTCACCCATGAACTTGCACACCTACACACACTCTTCAGATCGAAACGAGGTCTCTCTCATTCCTTCTGTAGCACTCTCCTCACAACCATCATAGCCCTTTGCATGGCTGGTTATTATATGTTTACAGATGTAACTGTTTGTTTAATGTCACCTTTTCCAGTTCAAATGTAAGGTCCAGGAGTGCAGTTACTTTGATTGTCTTGCTCGCCAAGTCAGGTGCTTGAGTAATAGACTCAAAAACAGCTGTTGCATGGATAAATGGATGATGAATATCTTGGCAAGATAATCCTGTTTGGAACCTGGGCGTGGTTGGGGATAGCTCTCTTGGCAGTGATGGTAGTTTCAGAGTTGCATGGGTACCACTTAATGATAGTTACGGCTGCAATTACAACTTGTCCACCACTGAGACCAGCAACCTCTTAGCCTCACTGCCTACCACATCCTCCCCTTATCACTATACAGGTCAGGGCTTCCACTGTCCTCTGGCTGTGCTGTTTTAGTCTGTACACTCTTGTTTTCAGCTGTCTGCCAGGTTTAATGAAATTGAGAAATCTTTAGCCAGATTCATCAAGGAAAAAAAAAGAGAGAGGGCCCAAATAAATCCTAGAAACAATCTCCTGGGACTGAATCAGGAAGAAATAGAAAATATAAACAGACGAATTACCAGTGGTGAAATTGAATCAGTAATTTTTAAATTCCCAATAATATAAAGTCCAGGACCAGATGGCTTCACAGGTGAATTCTACCAAACATTTTGAGAAGAGTTAACACCTATCTTTCTCAAACTAATCCAAAAATTTGAAGAGGAATGAACACTTCCAAACTCATTCTATGAGGCGAACGTCAGCCTGATACCAAAATGAGACAAAGACACCATTGAGAGTGAAAGTTAGAGGCCAATGTCACTGATGAACACAGATGCCAAAATCCTCAACGAAATATTAGCAAACCAAATTCCATGGTCCATTTTAAAAAATCCTACATCGTGATCAAGTGGGATTTATCCCAAGGGTGTAAGAGAATAAGCAGGTGGTTGCCGGGTGTAGGGGGCGGAATATGTGAGGAAGATTGAGAGTTACAAACTTCCAGCTACAAAATAAATGAGTCACAGGGATGAAATGTGCAGCACGGGGAATATAGGCAATAATGGATGATAATTTTGTATGGTGACAGATGGTATCTAGATATATCGGTCGTGGTGATTATTTTGTAATGCATAGGAATAGCAGATCCCTATGTGATACACCTGGAACTAACGGAGTTTTAGGTCAATTATATATATATATATTTTTTTTTAATTGAAGTATAGTCAGTTTACAATATTGTGTCAATTTCTGGTGTACAGCATAATGTTTACATATACATATACATATACATATTGCTTTTCAAAAATATGGAACGCTTCATGAATTTGCGTGTCATCCTTGCACAGGGGCCGTGCTAATCCTCTTCCAATTTTAGTATATGTGCTGCCGAAGCGAACACTATCTCAATTATATTTCTTTTTCTTTTTTTTTTTAGCTCAATTATATTTCAATTAAAAAAAACTCAGCATTGCCCATCCACGAGAGAGGGCTGGAGGGGAGGGAATGCGTATCAGCTAGTGACTATTACGCCCCATTCCCCATCCTTAAAAACGGCCCCCTTTCTTCCCTCCAACCCCTTCTAACAGCTAATCCGAATGTGTTGTTTAGAGACCCAGAGCCCAGCGGAACAGTTCACACCAACACTCAAGGCCCTGGGCAGCTGGGCTTTTATAGTTCTTCTGTCTACTTTTTATAGATCTTCTGTCTCCTCCTTACTGTCAGGCTGCGAGCTGTCCCTTCTCACTGTTCTGGCATCTGTGTCCAGCAGGCCCTCGCTTTCTCCAGCTTCTTCTCTCGTTTCTCATCTGCCCACGTTTGTGAAACCAGACAACAGTGGTTGTTAGGATTATGAGCCAGGCTGGTTTATGGATTTCAGCCAGTGGGCTTGGCCTAAGGCCTCACGTAGAGAAGAGAGCTTGGGCTTCAGGGTTTTGAGGGGGGGGGAAGTGGGGGCAAGGTAATTAGGTTTATTTATTTATTAGCAGAGGTGCTGGGGATTGAACCCAGGACCTGGAGCCTGCTAAGCACGCACTCTACCCCCGAGCTATACCCTCCCCACTTGGGCTTTTCTTTAATGAGCATGATCATTCCTGGTTAGACTGTGTGATAGTTAATTTTATGTGTCAGTTTGGCTGCCTCCGCCTCCACCCTCTGCTGGGCCCGGATGTTTCGTCAAACACTATTCTGAATGTTTCCGGGAGGATGTTTTTAGATGAGGTTTAAATGAGTGGACTTTCAGTAAAGCAGATTGCCCTCCATAATGCTTTGGGGCCTCATCCCATCAACTGAAGGTCATCATAGAACAGCAGGTGGATGAAGCAAGAGGGAATCCAGCCAGCAGATGGCCTGTGGATTTGAACTGCAGCATCGGCTCTTCCTGGGCCTGCTGGCCCACCTTGCAGATTTGGGACTTGCCAGCCTCCATGACTGTGTGAGCCAATTCCTTAAAATAAATGTTGCTCCCTATCTATGCACCCTACTATTTCTGTTCCTTTGGAGAATTCTGACTTATACAGACCGTCAGAGGTCTCTCTGGAAGTGTTACGAGGCATGCCAGAGTTGGGCATGTAATTCGGGTTGGTGTCATCATTCTGGAATGAAGGGGGTGCCCTGATGCGGCACACTTGAGAGGTACAGAAACACAAACGCACTGTACAAGTACTAAGCAACGTGGGCCCCAGGCACCCCTCACCTTTACTGAGTCCTGACCTGAACCTCTCCAGGTGGGACTCATGAATGATGCACTAGGGGATGGGATGGGACCAGGGTAAAGAGAAGTCCGTGAAGATGTCAGTTTCACATATTTGATCATTTTTTAAAAACTGAGAATAAATAACCTCGAACAGATCAAAATACCATGTGTACTTCAGACCACCCCCAAAGTGAGTGTTTTTGTTTTTATTTTAAATGTATTAACTTCACTGATATTGTCACAGGATTGGTGTTGACAAGACTTTTACATTTTTCCCCCCACTTTTCAAGATGTTAGAGAAATTTCTGAAATGTTCCAGGCATACCTATGTTCCCCAACGTGGAAGTTCATGAATGTTGTTTAGACCTTTTGGACATCATTGCAACTCTCTTAGGTGAGTTGTACAGCTTCCAAATTCTTGTTTTTATTATTAGAAATAAAATATAACTAATGTCTGCAAGGCATTTCAATGCACATGCTCTCCTCTTATCCCCTAAACAAAATGAAGTTTCACTTCATGTTAAAAATGAGATCACAGAGTCTCAAGGAAGCTAAGTATCTTGCCTGGAGTCAGCCCACCATTTACCAAAAGTGGCAAAGGCAGGATTCCTCTTTCCATCCTTTTGCTGCCTCTTATGGTCAATTTCCATGCCTATTAAATACTCTTTAGATCTGTACGAAGCCTCCTCGTTGCCTGACATTTGATTTTACGAGTTTCTTACGTCTTGACTTTGAAAACTTGTGCCCATAGGATGTAGTCATTTAGGGTCTAGGATGGTCATCATGTGACTTGAATTTAAACTTGCTTAGCCCACTTACTAGCTCTGTGCTCTTAGGCAAGTCACTTAACCTCTCTGAGCTTTGTTTTCCTCACCCCTTAAGTGGGGATAATCACATTTACCTACAGAGGTATTGGCAAGATACATTAACATGGAATATTTGAAGTGTGTATCGCAGCACATAATAATTGCTCAAAAAATTGCTTGTTATTATTGTGGTTGTTATTACTTCAGATAAGCAATTGAGGACCTCCCAGCCGGCCAGCACACTCAGCTTCCTGTGCACTGGGGTGGGGCTCCCTGACATTCAGAACCTGGAACGGAGAATTGGACTTCCAAAACCATCCCTGATAGAGTCTCATGCTGACTGAAATCCACCCACTTATTCTGTTCCTTCAGATCGAGCTGACCAATATACAAGCTGCTAGCTGCATGTGGCTACTTAATCAAAATTAAAATTAAGTGACAGTTTCTTAGTCACACCAAGCACATTTTAAGAGCTCAATAACCACGCGGAGCTACGGTGACCAGAGTTAGGGAGAAAACCAATACAGGGTGCTCAATTAAATGTGCATTTCAGATAAAGTATGTTCTGACCTGCTTAGATGAAAAAAATCATTTGTTGTTTATCTAAAATCAAATTTAGCTGGGCATCCATATTTTATCTGGCTGGTGGCTACCATACTGGACAGTACAGACGTGAAGCGTTCCCATCACTGCAGCAATGTCTACCGGACAGCAGTGCTTCAGAACGTCAATGAGCAACTTACAGCTAGTGAACCCATCTGTCACTTCAGTTCTTCTGTCCAATGGCACGTGATTGGCAGAGCACAAACAGCCGAAGTCTCCCTAACTGCTATAATAAAGTTACAGAAAGGCTTTTGAAACAGATGATACTAATTATTCCAATACTTTTTCTTCCAGAAACTTCAGTTTCCTCACGAAGGCTTTTGTTCATCCATTTATTTTCTTTTCTATCTCCCCTACATTGCTCAGTAGCCCTTGCAGAAAACCTGTCACGATTTTAGGGACTTACTCTCCAATCTTCATTCTCTTTATCTGAATAGTGAACTTGGTCTCCTGAAACATTTAAATAATTTACAGTTACTCACTCTGGGCTGTGAAAAATCCTTTTTTCCCACCCTTTCTCAAGGGGAAGAAGAGTTCTCCTTAAAATGCCAATCCTCTCAACTCAGTGGTACAGTTAGTGTACAATTTAAGCTCTTTGCAGAAATAAAAGCTCCATGAAATAGACCGAATGTCCAGAACAGGACTCGGCACAAAAGAAGCCTTCAATCGATACGTGTTGATTTGAGTTGAATTTGCTTCTCAAACTTACTCATGTTGAGAGTCTTAAGGGCAGATTTCAAATTCCGTTCAGTTTTCCCATGTGTCTTGGTATTGGATCAGTTCAAGATGAATGACCGCAAGGGAATTCTACACCCTTTGATGCCTGCCTCTTGCATTGTGCTTTCTTTAATTTGTCATGTGTTCATGCAAAGTAACCACAGTTGATTCCTGACCCTCTCTGGATGACACTTCTGGCTTTGGGGGACTCAGGATCAAATTGAAAGCCATGGGTTTCACTGGAAAACTTTGTAAATACACCTGTCCCTTCTCTGCCTTCATTTTATTTTTCCATCTTTGCCCTACTGGACACTGATTGAAAGAAAATCATGTGTTTGCTAACATCATAACAATGCTTTGCTTCCCACAAGAAGGACTGACCACATGTAGGTTTGAATCTGACAACTCTTACTGGTTTTTATCTTCCCAAAGATCTAGCCTAGTGTTTTACTGAGCTAATGTTCTGGAGGAATAAGGCCTGTATCCAAAGGCACTCCAACAACACAGTTCTAGGTTTTCTCTCTGACAATGTTAGTCTCAGTGAGTGGTCTTCAAGCCTGGCTCCATGTTGGAATCAATCACCCAGGGAGCTTTTCAAGCGCATCCATTCCAGACTTCACCCTGGAGCTTCTGGTTGGATATGTCTTGGGTGAGACACAAGCACTGGGCTTAAAAAAAGTCCCAGGTGATTCTGATATGCAGCTGGAGGGGGGTGAATTGCTTGTCTGGAATCTAAGATGAGGCCAACACCTGAGTCAAGTGAACAGCAAGTCAACTGTAATTATAGCTGATTGCTGCAGGGGTGATGAGAGACATGTAGTAACATTTGCTGAGTCCCTGGGCACTGGGTTATGTGTCTTTTAATAAGGGGCCCCATTTAAGTTTCACCACAGTCTTGAAAGATTGTACACTGGGTTGAATCGTGTCCCTCCAAATTCGTGTCCATTGGAACCCATGAATGTGATCTCATTTGGAAATAGGGTCTTTGCACATGTAATCAAGTCTGTGTGAGGTCATGTTGGATGAGGGTGGGCTCTGAATCCAATGACTGGTGTCCTTATAAGAAGAGGAGGGGACACAGAGAGACACAAGGAGAAGAAGGCCATGTGATTACAGATGCAGAGATTGGAGTGATACAGCCACAAGCTAAAGAACACCAAGGGCTGCTGGCAACCATCAGAACCTGGGGATATGGCAAGGGAAGATTCCTCCCTAGAGCCTTCTGAGGGAGCATGGCTCTGCTGAAACTTTGATTTTAGACTTTAGGCTCCAGAGCTGAAAAGGGAATTTATTCATGGACCCTGTTGTGTTAAGCCACCCAGTTTGTTGTAATTTGTTATGGCAGACCTAGGAACCTAACACAGATCTGTATTATTGCCACTTGACAGATGAGAAATCTGAGGCAGTGTGAAAGATACAAAGAAGTTATACATGAGCCCCAACATGAATTTACGCTAACTAGCCATATGCCCTCCGGCAAGTCTCCACAGTGTCCCCATCTTCAAAACAGAGTACTTCATAGAGTTTTAGAAAGAACTGAATGAGAAACTGTTGGAAAAACACCTTGACTTGCTCTCAAAAATGGTACCTGTTATGACTGTCATTATTATTGGCATTAACAATAGATGAAGCTGACCAGAAGAGGAGGAATCGGAATTTACTTCTGATTTTGTACTAAAACATCACCCCGCATTGTGGCCCAATTGCCTTTGGTCAACAATGTCAACTGGAGGGAAGGGAGGAGGGTCTTGAGCTCCCCCTAGAGGTGAGCGTGGGTAACAAACGACGTGAAGAGACAAGGAGGGGAAGTCCCCGTGGGAAGAATGGCAAGTAAGGCTGAGACCAGTTTGGGAAGAACCTTGAATGCTGGGCAGAGGTGCTGTCTTAAGACAATCAGACCACGATTGTGCTTGGAAGGAACTGGACATGAATTCAGAGGACAACTGAAACCTCAGCTGGCTAGGGGTAAGGTTCTGGCAGTCAGATGGAAAAGGAAAAATGAAGGACAGAGATCCTAATAAACAGAGGACCTGGTGGCAGGATGGATGCAGGGACTCTGAGACAGGAATCAGAGGCTTGGGTTTCTAGCCTGAGAAAACAGAAGAAAAAAATGAACCTGCTTTCAGAAACAGCTTGATTGCAAGGGAGAGCCAGTTTGGGGAGGGTAAAAAATAATAATAATAATAAAAAAAAAAGATGAGTTAGTTTTTGAGCAAGTGGAATTGGAGGGAGTTTGGAGTGAGGAAACATGGATTCTGATTGTGGCTAAGCCACATGTTAACAGTGAATCCAACACATAACCCTTCGGGGCCCCAGTCACTTGATCTTTAAAAATTGAGGGCACCGCATTCAACCAGAGTAGACAAACTGGTGGCAGATGTGGTTTGTTCATTCTACACAGGGTTTTACACTTTAACTAGCTGCCAACATTTCAAAATTGGGAGATTTTACACAAAAGCCCAGATTCCTGCCTCAAGCAGTTGGCTAACACTGATCATCCGCTGCCTCCTTTAGACGGGCCGTGGACATGTTTTCCCACAGCCTCCACCAGGCCCTATTGTCTTCTGACAATATCAGAAGACAAATATCAGCTGCCAGTCGCCATCTATACCCAGGCTGCGTCACACATGTAAGGTTCCTTCCTGGCCCATCTGAGGCGACTGAGTTTGAGAACCCTGGATTAGACACCGTCTCGAGTCCCTTTCAGTTCGGTAAGCCTGAATTTTACCTCTGTATTCGGTTGGAAATACAAGTCCAGTGAGAAGTCAGATTTAGGAATTACATGAGAGGGCACAGTCGAACCCGTGAGCTACACCATGGGTGTAAATGAAGAAAAAGGAGAGCAGAGAACCATGGGTACAGGATGTTCACCCATGGTTAAGGATGGCCAAGGCTAAGGACAGGAGGAAGGTGAAAGATAATAAAGGAGACAGAGAAGCAGAGGTAGATGGCTAGGGACAGTGCAGGGTGATTGAGACAAAAGGAGTCTCTAGCAGGAGTAGATGTTGGAGAGATTTCAGAGAAACTAGAAACAAGCCAAACTATAGTGATGGCTAACATGGGGCATTCTAGAACTGAGACTTTCCCTGTGATGTCATCAGTGTGATTTCTGATAAGGATAAATTTCTAGAAGTTGGGTTGTTAGGCTAAAGGGTATACATGTGAAATGTTGATAGGCTTTGTCAGCACACCCTCTATTCCCACCCATAGTGTATGAGACTTCCCAATGACCCTCCATACTTAACATCTACCCACCAAGCCATGGGTAGACCAGTTCACTCTTATCAACTACATATGCACTCCTCTTTCTTTTAGATTTTTCTGTGGAAATTTTGTTTCCAGTTGCCTCCCTTGGAGGTCATATTTCCTCTGACATAGAGATATACAACTGAGTCCCCTCATCCTGGCACAAGAACAAGAAGAATAAGGAAGTAGACACCTGAACTGTGCTTACTTTCATGTCAACACTAACAGAATTGCCTGAAATGTGATTTCTAAAAAAAAAAAAAAAAAAGCTTAACTATAGAGAACAGTACAGAGGTTCCTTAAAAAACTAAAAGTAGAGTTATCATATGATCCAGTAGTCCCACTCCTGGCATATATCTGAAAGAGACAAAAACTCTAATTTGAAAAGATAAAAGATACATGCGTCCCAATGTGCATAGCAGCACTATTTACAATAGCCAAGACACAGAAGCATCCCAATGTTCATTGACAGATGACTGGATAAAGAACTGGATAAAAACGTTGTGGCATACACACACACACACCCACACAGGAATACTACTCAGCCATAAAAATAAATAAAATAATGCCATTTGCAGCAACATGGATGAACCTGGAGATTGTTATACTAAGTGAAGTAAGCTAGAAAGAGAAGAAAATATACCATATGATATCACTTATATGTAGAATCTAAAAAACTGACACAAATTAACTTATTTTTACAAAACAGAAGCAGACTCACAGACATAGAAGTCAAATTTATGGTTATGGGGGTGGCGCAGGGAAGGGGTAAGGAAGGATAAATTGGGAATTCAAGATTTGTGGATACAAGCTACTATATATAAAATAGATAAACAACAAAGTCCTACCGCATAGCACAGGGACGTATATTCAATACCTTTAATAGTCTATAATGAAAAAGAATATGAAAATGAATATATGTATGTATATATTGAATCACTATGCTGTACACCAGAAATTAACATAGCATTGTAAATTGACTATACCTCAATTAAAAAAAAGAGAAGACATATAAACTCCGATATTCATAGCAGCACTATTTACAATAGCCAAGACATGGAAGCAACCTAAATGTCCACTGACAGATTAGTGGATAAAGAAGATATGGTATCTACATTCAGTGGAATATCACTCAGCCATAAAAAAGAATGGAATTGGCAGTAACATGGATGGACCTAGAGATTATTATACTAAGAGAAGTAAGTCAGACAGAGGAAAAAAAATTATATGCTATCACTTATGTGTGGAATCTGAAAAATGATATAAATGAACTTTATTTACAAAACAGAATTAGACTCGCAGACATAGAAAATAAACTTATGGTTACCAAAGGGGAAAGTGGGGAGGGATAAACTAGGAATCTGGGATTAACAGATACACAGTACCATATATAAAACAGATAAACAACAAGGACCTACTGTATAGCACAGGGAACTATATTCAATCTCAGGTAATAACCTATAATGGAAAAGAACATGAATATATATGTATGTATGTACATATATGTATATGTGTGTGTGTGTATATATATACACACATATATACACACACACATATATATGTGTGTATATATATTATATATATATATATAACTGAATTACTTTGCTGTACACCTGAGACTAACACAACATTACTTCAACTATACTCTTACAATCAACTATACTTCAACTGAAAAAAAATTGGCTTCTATGTTTGTCTCTTGTATATTGCATTCATTAACTTCTGAGATTAGTGTATATTGTGAATACAGAATATTCTCAATAACATAAAATAAGAAGTAAGCTTACAAGATTCCAACTACAATGTTAAGCATTTAACTTACTGAATCCTCAGACACCCTGAGAAATAGTTGTTAGCACTCCCATTTTACAGATGAGGAACTGGGGCTCAGAGAGGTTTAGTGGCTACCTAAGATGGCACAGCCCCTGTATTAGTTATCTATTGTCACATGACAAATGACCACACACTTTGCAGCTTAAAACAAAAAATATTTATTTTTTCTCCCAGGAGTCAGGTCATAGCTTGGCTAGGAGCTCTGCTCATGGGCTCTCAGGGTCTGCAATCAAGGTGGCTGCGAGGGCTGGGTCTGAAGTCATCTGAAGACTTGACTGGGGAAGAATCTGCTTCCAATCTTCTTACATGGTTGGCTGTTGGCAGGATTTAGTTCCTCAAGGGTTGTCATCCTGAGGGCCTCAGTTCCCTCATGGGCTGTTAGCTGGAGGCTGCCCTCAGTTCCTTGGCACATGCCTTTTCCAACGCGCCAGCTCACCACATGGCAGCATGCTCCATGAAAGCCAGTATGGAAGAGCATCTTCTAGCAAGGCAGAATGCACATCTTATGTGGCCTCATCTCCAGAAGTGGCATCCCATCACTTCTCTCATGTTCCACTGGTTAGAAGCAAGCCAGCAAGTCACCAGGCCACCCCACCCTCAAAGGGAGAGGGTTACATAAGGGCATAAATACCAGGAGGTGAGAATCCTTGGGGGACATTACAGACTCTACCTGCCACGACCTTTAATAGCAGAATTGGGATTTGAAGCCAGTCATTTCAAAGTCTGCAGCTCTCCTAGGTTAATCCCTATGCTCTGCTGCCTTCCCAGGCAAACTACCCTGATTACAACTCAGACAGATTAATCTGGTTATTCTAATATGGACTTCAGTATTTTTCCAAATGGATTATCCTTTTAAATTTAATCTCCCAAGTGGGAAGCTGAAATATCCATCCAGAATGGGTGAATAAACTAGATCCATGGATTTTACTTAGGAGTAACTCTAAAAAGTGAGACTAATGACCATAAGACTTTCGATGCTAAATCCTGACCCCTAGATATTAGATTTAGCCTTTGCATATGATTTTTTAGAACATCTGACCAATTTGCATAAGGATAAATACAAGTTGGACATATGATTAGATTTAAAGCAGATAAAGCAAAGTTTCCCTGGGAGAAAGAATTTATATTATTCGTCCAATCTTTTTTTCCCCTTCCATTTGTTGTCTTGAATCTGTAACTAAATTCAGAATTGAAATGACCAGACTTAATGAACATCTTCAGGCTTAGCCATACATCTGTGTGTGATTTGGTTTGGGGGAGAACAGGAGAACTGGTTCATGGAGCATCTCTGTGGGCAGAGAAATATCTTCATTTATTGAAATGTTCCTAGCAACAGAAGTTGTTTTCTTTTTCGCCCCCGAATCCTCAGAGTAGAAACAGATAAAATGATGATAAGAAATCTAGAAAATTGTAGATACGTTTCAGTTTCTTTAGAGTGCAATTGTGTTGTAAGGCTATCTCATTGCATTTACTAAAATAAAGTCTTTTTTTAAAAATTTTAATAAGAAAGATGGATAAATGTGAATTTTTTCCCCCTAGAACTAACTTATAGAACAGCAGGTAAATGCTATCATATTAGACTGCTTTGGGATTGCTTTGGCATTTCAATTGCATTTCCCTTGCATGATGATTTGTCTTTGGCTGTTTTAATATTACTCAACCCTGCATGCATTCAGAACTTAGCCAGCTCAATTCCTCCTGGGAAGTTGCAACAACAATAATAACATTTACTTTAAAATGTTATCGATCACTGATGGTATTTCATACAATGCTCCTCATTTTCCATGCATTATTTCATTCTCTCTTTATAATAGGTCTAAAAAGTAGGCACTTATCCCAATTTCATAGATGAAGAAAATGAGGCTTCAGGCTCAGAGAACTAAAACAACGTGCCCAAGGTCATCCAGCTAGTAATTGGTGGAGCAGGATATGAGACCACGCTCTTTAGATGAAGCTGCGCGGCCACGTCAGAGTGTGGGCACGTGCAATGAGCAAATGAGTAAATGAATGACCAATGAGTGGAGTTACAGCTGACCTTACATCTAACTGTATGAGCAAATCATATTTTCTCAACTCTCCCACCTTCCCTTGGCAACAAGTGCAGTGTAATAAAACCTCAGGCTGAAGGTAAAGAATGTCAACCGTGAAGTCAAACAAAGCTTTATTCCAATGCAGGCTTGCAGCATTTTAGCTCTGTGAACTTGACCAAGCTAGATAACCTTACTAAGCCTCAGTCTGCTCCTACAAAACAAAAACAAAAGCAAAAGCAAAACCAAAGCAAAAAACGGGATAATGAGCGTATCCACTTCCTATAGTTATTATGAAGATTCTCCAAATGTATACACAGGTGAAGTGCTTAGTGCCTAACACGATGGATAAATACTTCCTCATTGGTAGTTAACATTATTAAAACGTAGGGTACACAGAGAGCTGGATTTGAGTCCTGGTTTCTGTCGCATGCTAGCTTGGTGGCTACAAGCAACGTACTTACCCGTTTGTAAAATGGGCATCATAATGTCTCCTTTGTCAAGAGGTATTTTTTTAAAAGACTGTGTGGCAGGGGTTCTCAAATGTCATCAAGCAGACATGTGGCAATGCCTGGAGACATTTTGGTTGTCATAACTGAGAGGGATGCTACTGGCATCTAGGAAGTAGAGGCCAGGAATGCTACGGAATATCCTATAATGCATAGGGCAGCCTCCACAGCAGAGAATTACCTGGCCTCAAATATCAAAGGCCCCAAGGGTGATAAATTCTGTTGTATGCGCACTTCAGAAAGAGTTAGGACCCAGTAAATGCGAGCTAGTATTATTTCCTGCCTCTTGGAGCTTCCATTTCAATCAGTGGGTTATTTCTAAGAGCCTTTTTCAGCTTTAAAATTCTCTGATTCAACATAATGTGAAACTTATCTACATACAACTATGTATATGAGACAAATAGGACATAAACGTTGTTTCTGAGTGTTCGCATCAAGCCAGTTGAAAACAATTTTGATCTATTTTGGCAAAATGGAAAATTTATCTTTTGTTGTTATACGAAGTTTTATAGAAATTTTACTTCCGAACAACAGTTGAAAGTATATAAACTTATAAAAGTTAGTTACCTCCTTCCCATTTTATATTAAAAGAACAACTTTAGAGAAGAACTGTTTGTGCTATTATCCCATTCCTATTTCTAGGGTTTTTATTAAAAAAAAACTCAAGGTTTTTTGAGACAGGAAATGTTCACTCATTACTGATTTTTTTTTTGAAAATTTATGGTTATGAGCATGTTTGTCCACTTATGTTTTAAGAGTTAAAGTTGACATATCGGGTCATCTTTTCCCTGGATATGAGCCTTTTTTTTTTTTAGTTTATATTTTTTCTTTTTATAATAGCAACACTTGATCATTGTGGAAAACTTGCAGAGTCCAAAGAAATATTAAGGAGAAGAAGGATGAGAAGAAGGAAACAGGCATAATCTTATCACCCAAATATACCCAAATAAAACACGACTAATATTTTGGCATATTTCTTCCTCGTGTTCTTTCTCTAAGCATTTCTTTAGACATTCAAAATGATACTATACAAAGATGCTTTATCTTACTTTACCCACTTAAGATCACAGCATAAAATTTTTTCCATATTATAAAATACTACCTAAACATTTCTAAGATTGTAGAATGTTTCATTATATTAATGGATACTTTAAAAATTTATACCCACTTCTAAAAATATTTTATTACAGAATAAATTATTTTCGGAATATTAAAAATACAGAAATATGCAAAATAAAAATGAAAAATTAACCCCTCGCTCCTCCTCAGAATCCTTCAGTTGTAACCACTTTGAACAATTCCATGTGTATTTTTCAGTATGGTGTCTGTGGCTGTGAATAGTGTTTACCAAATATTTTCAGTTCTAGGCACATAGCATGATTGAACTTGCTGGCTATTTAATGGTTTGGTTAGACCACGTGACTAGTTCTGGCCAATGAACTGTGAGTACTTAACTGCTGCTGTCAGATCCCTGAGGGGTTTTGTCCTCTCTGCAGTGGTAACCGGCAATGTTCCAGTTAGTAGCTGCTTCATCAGCCAAGCTCCAGAGAGGAGGTGACACAGATCAGAGCTCCCAGACAACTTGTGATGAACACACAGAGTAAGTGAGAAATGACACAGATTGTCCCTTATAAGAGTTGTCTGTTTACAGCAGTATAACCTACCCTAGCCTTACTAATAGTTAAGTATGTGTACATGCACAGTCAATTTGTGTATTTGTATATTTATACACGCATATAAACTGACTGTAGTAGACATTCTTTTGTAGCTTGTTCTTTTTTCCTTTTGCTAAGAAATGTATTTACTATTCAAAAATTGTTCATTGAGCATCCACTATGTCTTGGTTACTTTTCTAGATATTTCATTTGTTCCCTTCTCCAATTCTGTCTGGACAGAGAAGGGAACATGGCATGAGTAAAATCACTTTAGAAGCGAGCAGACCTGAGCTAGATTCTCAGTGCTGAAACTTTTCTGCTGTGAAGCGTAATTAAAATGTTCTGAATCCCCAAATCTTCATTGTAAAGTGGGAATAACACCCATCTTGGAAGGAGACTGGGGAAAATGCTGCACCGAATCTGATCCTTCGTAATCATCATTTTTGTGATTTACACCTTGCCCATAAGGTGGATGCCCAGTAAGCATTTTTATTCTTCTATAACTCCTCGCATCACCCACAGAATGCCGAGCACATAGTAAGTGTTCAGTAAACACTTAAGATTCGTGACCTAGTCTACCCTCCCCTTGGAGGGGCCCTCAATTCTCTCTCTCCCCTTCTGCTATGTATTGTTTGTTTATTTCCATGCGACTGTGTGGCCTGACATGACACATGTATCTGTTTACTCTCTGCCTCACCCATGAAATGTAAGCTCCAAGGTTTACTTTAATCCAATCCCTTTAACCCTAGTGCCTAGGACTGTGTCTGGTACACTGTTGGAATTCAACAAAGGTTTCTGGAATAAATTAGGAAATGAATGAATGGTTAAGCCAACAAACCAACTCTATTCTCTCAGATACAAAAGTGAAACTGTAAGGACCATCAACCAAACCACCTTGAAAAATCCTCTGCCTAGAAAAGGATGGACCCAAAATTATTTCCAGCAGTAAAGTTTTTTACAAATTAATTGATTTTTCTGACTCACTTAGTGTGGGTTTAAACCATTTATCTGAAATTGCCGTAATATATTCTTTGAATTACCCTAACAATAAGAGACACAAAAGCGGAAATAATGAGTTAAACACTGAGTTGAGCCATCTCTATTAGCCCCATGCATTTATTGCCTCTCAGTATCACCTCTGCAGTGCCAGCTTCCCTGCATATTCGGTTTTTCTGGGGACAGACTTGATGTGTTTTCTCCCCATTTCCCTCCTGGCTGGTTCGAGAAAACTGCAGACCTGCCTTTTGGTGACCTCACTCCCTCTCAGATCAGAAGCCTTTGTCAGAGGCTTCTGCCAGATCCTCCGAATAAGCCTCATCCCAGCCCCAGTGTGCCACCCGCCCCGGCAGCAGCAATATTTAATAACACGAAGAAACAAAGCCCAGCTGGTGAGTCACCGCTGTGAGTGACTGGCCAAATTGAAATCTCCTTTAACAAAAAGGCCTTGAAATGCAGGAATGACAAAAGAAAAACCCACATTCCTTTAATTTCCAGTTTTGTTGGGCATGCGTTTCCAGGGACGATGCCCAATACCAGCATTTTCTTCTTCCTGTTCAATGTCATCAATGCTTCCAAATCCGAGTTAAGTTCAGAGTTCTCTCTTAACCCCGTGTTCTGCAAACATCAAGCATTTGCAGATCATCTTCTCTCACTTTCTTTGCCCTGTCCGCACACCACCTGATTATAATTTACCTCCTGGCTTTCTTTACTGTCACTGACTTTTGTTACTGAAACATCTTCATTTAAAAGAAAAAATTTTCATCTGGCTCATCATGATTCTGGTAAGCTGACATTTCCCACCACAAACAGACCTGTGTAAAATTTGAGGGGAAAATAAACTAATGTCAATTCTTGTTAGACAGCTTCTGGGGTCTGCCTAGGATGAGGACGCAGGGGCTGGGGTTCATGATGTTTCTGATAAAGAGGGAAGGTGGAAAGCACCAGGTGTTAAAGATACAGTGACTGCAGATGGGGATGTTCTCCTTGAAGTCATGAAGTGAATCTTGAAGAGGGAATACAGACGAGAGAGCTCCTTTGTGGTAATCCAGTCTGAGTCAAGCTGCTGGTGGTGGTTACACAAAGCTATGCGTGGGATACAATTGCATAGAGCGATGCACGCACACACGTACAGGTAAAAACTGATGAAATCTGAATAGGTTCTGTAGTCTAGATAACAACATTGTACCACTGTCAGTGTCCTGGCTTTGATAGGGGCTTCTGTATATGTCACCATTGGAAAAAAAAAAAAAAAAGGACACAAATGAACTTATTTACAAAACAGAAACAGACTCACAGACTTAGAAAACAAATTTATGGTTACCAGAGGGGAAAGAGCATGGGAAGGGATAAATTGGGAGCTCGAGGATTCCAGATACTAACAACTATATATAAAATAAATAAACGACAAGTTTCTACTGTATAGCATAGGGAACTATACTCAATATCTTGTAGTAACCTATAATGAAGAAGATTATGAAAATGAATATATGTATGTGTATGTATGACCGAAACATTATGCTGTACACCAGAAACTGACATACTGTAAACTGATTATACTTCAATCAAAAAAAAAAGTCACCATTGGAGGAAGCTAGGTGAAGAGTTCATGGGATTCTAAGCACTGCTTTTGCAGCAACCTCCTGTGAGCCCAAAATTTTTTAAAAAGTTGCATATTTTTAAAAGGAGTACTGTTATCCCCATGTGGCCTTATGCTGTGTATCACCAAAAATCGGTAAGTGTACAACAGGTGGTAACTTGTCCCCCCTTAGGCAAAAATTGGTTTATCATTTTCTGGAGATAAACATCTAAGAAGCAGGTGCACTTATCAGACTTTGAAACCCTCAAGTGTAGCATGCGGTATTGTAAGAAGCAAGATAGCATGGTGACTAGAAGCTTAGGCTCGGGGTCCCATCAGAACTGGGCTGAATCTCAGACTCACTCTACCAGTAGAGAGATCTTAGGCCACACTCTTAATCTCTTGGAGCCTATGTTTCTTTGGTTCAAAATGAAGATAAGGGAGAGCATGGTACCTTTATTATAGGGTTTCTAAAGAGGGGATTGTACGAAATAATTCAGGTAAGGCACTTAGGATACTGCATGGCCCTTAAAAAGTGCTCAGTAATTATTTGCCTTGTCCTATCTTCTTTCTCATCTTCTTTCTCTTAGTCTCCTTCTTCCCATCAGCATCATCACCATCACCACCATCATCATCAGCATCGTCATCACCATCGTCATCATCGCCATCATCAGCTCCATCACTACCATCATCAACATATAGCAAGAGGAACAAGCATTTGAGAAACACTAACTTCATCTTATTTCACGATTCAGAAAACTAAGAACCAGTGAGAGTAGTTGACTTGTTTTAAATCACAGAGTGAAAGTAATGTCATATTTGGAATTATATCTCAGTTTTCTCTGCTATCTGTCTTAAAAACAACAAAATAATAATCATGGTGCTATGGAATTTTAACCATCAGGGCCTCAGAGCTCATCTAGTCCAAATCCTTCCTAAAGAAACTTAAGTCCAAAGAGAAGTGATTTCACAAAGTCACAAAGTCAGCTGCTGTGTTTTCCCTACACACACAAAGTGTACACCCAAATTACTCAGCAATCCAAGAAAAATACAGATGCTGCTGCCCCTAGTGGCCTAGTTCTGCAGTACAAACCATCACAGTACAGATATTTTTAAAGGTAGATTTCTTAACAAAAATAGGAAACCACAGACCATACAGCAGAGCAGAGGGAAAGTAAGCTTAATTCCTTAATATATTAGATTTAAATTTATGATTACTCTAACTTTGCTATGAAAAATTAATCATTGGTGCCAAAATATTTCTTTAAGCTGTATCTTCTTTTTTTCTGGGTTAGTACAATATTATTGCACATCTACAGCTAATAATTTTCTATTAGATTTTAACAAACAGTAAAATATACTTAAATCAACCAAAAACTAATGTGTTACTCCCAACAAAAACTACTTTAAGATCACTTTCAATACAGGTAATGAATGTAATATAGAATTAGGATATATTTTATATACCTGCATGCCTTATGTGCCAACAAAAATGGTAGTAGCAGAATAACTGAGTGTATGTATATATATGTATGTATGTATGTGTATGTATATATGTGTATGTATGTGTATATATATCTACATATATATATCAATGGGAAATATTTTGTTTTTTTCTTTAAAGTCATCTTGCCTTTAACTTTCTAGTCAAAGCTTATATGAATTTCAGCAAAAAAAAAAAAAAAAAAAAAAAGACTGCCAAACAGGGTACTTAAGGGTACTTAACCCACTACCTCAGACTCAGATGAGCAGTTGATCCAGACATCCAGGCATGTGATCCATTTTTTGAGGACCGCGGGAATAGAACGGTCTGAGGAGTTGACTTTCTGGAAAGATCAGAAAGTCCTCATTGCCTCAGGTTCCTCAATGTGGACAGGGTTAAGCAAGATTAGCTGATCATGTACTTGGCAAATAGCTTCAGAAATGAGCCCAGCCCTAACTAGGGTTCTGTCCTCTCAGGACTAGAATGATGATGCAATTAGGTCAAAGGGGGAAAAAGAACCAGATCACATTGACGCTGCCTAGAGTATCTCTCCCTAAGAACAGGAAGGCTAAAGCGAACCAAAATTTTTGTGCTCGACAAGCACTTTAAATACCTCATCTTTTAAAATCCTAGCAGTACTATGTACGCGAGATGCCAATCCCATTTTAAAAATGAGGAAACAGAAGCTCAGAGAGGCTCATTTGTCCTTGGTGTTATGCATATCAACTAGCGTTCACTGAGGACTCGCTATGAGCCAGGATGGGTGGAATTTGTTTTTGGTCTTATTTCCTTTAATCTTCAAAATCTATGTGACCTCATCCATATTTCTCAGAGGAGGAAATGGAGACTAGAAAATGTTCAGACTTTTACCGTCTTAGGGGAGCGATAGGTAAGCTTCCCTGGAACAAACTGGAGACAGGAGTCAGAAACATGGAGGTCAAAACAGCACTTGGAAACACAGAGCCTGAGTGGATGGAGGTCCCCTCCCAACATGTCACATGGCCAAGGTCACACAGCTGGTGAGCGGAGGAGGTGGAATTTGAACTCTGATCTGTGGGGCTCCAAAGCCCAGACTCTTCTCTACCACACTATCCTGTCTTTCTTCTTTTCCTTTACCAGAGAAATACGGGATAACAAAGACATCCTACAAAGACAAGTCTCATCCACATAAATCTTGGCTTCCTAAAGGGGATTCTAACTACTGTCATTAACTGGTTCACCAAGGATTAATGAATACATAAAATTTTTTTCATAACAATCATTGGAAATAAAAAATCTATTGAAAAATGTTCGTCTGCCTGACTTAGCAAATATGATCAGGTACACTTTACTGGAAGTAATAGGAGCATAATTTCCACAAACTTAAACTAAAGGGTATATTTATGAAAAGGACACTTGAGAGTCAGACAAAGAAAGAAAAGGTTCTCAGACTTGGAGAAAGCAGAGAAGCTTCTGAGTTTCCATCTGAGGGTGACAAGAAGAAGGATCTTCCAGAAAGACTGGCCTCTCCAGCAGCAAGGGATGTATTAGGGTCCTATTGCTGCTGTAACAAGTAACACAAACTTAATGGCTTAATACTACACAGATCTACTATCTTATAGTTCTGGAGGTCAGAAGTGTGACATAGGTCTCACTGGGCTGACATCAAGATGTTAACAGCTGTGCACTCCTTTCTGGAAGCTTGGGGTCGAGGTGGGAGCTCTGTTTTCTCACCTTTCCCAGTTTCTAGAGGCCACCTGCTTTCCTTGGCTCATGGACCCCTCCCTCCATCTTCAAAGTCACACAAAGCTGCATCTCTCCCTGAATGCTCTTTTTTCTCACATCTCCCTGACTCTCCTCTTCTGCCTCCCTCTTTCATTCTTAAACACCCTATAATGACACCTACCTCATCCTTATTATCCAGCACAATCTCCTTGTTTTAAGGCTGACTGATAAGCAACCTTAATTCCAACTGAAACTTTAATTCTGTTCTGCTATATGCTGTAACATACTCATGAGTTCTGAGGATTATGGATGGTATGGACATCTTTAAGGGCAATCACTATTCCACCTACCATAAGAGGGTACACACCTGGATTTACCAATCACTATTCCACCTACCATAAGAGGGAACACAATGGATGAGGGATAAACTTCCAAAAGGAAACTGGAGTATTGGAAGAGCAGGAATAATTTGTAAGTGGCCAAAAGGGACAAAAATCCTTGACTGATAGGGAGATCAGTCATTTCAGAAAATGGGAGGGCTGCTGAGTGAATGTAACTGTAACTATCAGCTACAGAGCAAAATCACAGTGAAACCTCCTGGATGATGCATGCTCTCTCAATCTAAGACCAGTCTTATGACTACCACCAACTGGATATAGTGCTCAACAGGAAATACAAGAGAAGGTGTTTTGAAGCACATTAATATTTTGAAGAACTCATGAATTATTTTTCAAGGCATCTTCACTGCTCTACGTCCCTACCCACATCCTTGCCAAACATCTGCTGTTACGTACCTATTTTTATTAGGATATTCTAATGGATGTGACTTGGTATCGTATTGTGTCTGATTTGCATCTTACGTGTTGAATAATGCTATTGAGTGTTTGTGCATATGCTTATTGGTTACATGTATAGATTCTTTGGGGAAAATGTGTGTTCAAATCCTTTGCCCATATAAAAATCTTTGTATTAATAAATTGTAAGAGTGCTTTATATATTCTGCCCCCCCCCCAAAAAAAAAGTGAAGGAGGTTTGTATTGGCTTGTAAAATACTTTGAATTAAAAAAATCCTGCCTAAGTTGTTTTGTTGTTTGTCCTCGTCTAATAAAAGTGGAAGGTAGAATTCATAAAAATGATTAGGTGAGGGCACCAGTGCATGGAAATTTTATTCTGCTGTGATTAAGACAATAAAACATCTTAAAAATAATGGTAGTAAGACCTTTTTCTCAGTTTAAGGCATACACTGGACCTAGAGATTATCATACTAAGTGAAGTAAGCCAGAAATAGAAAGACAAATATCATATGGTATCACTTACATGCAGAATCTAAAAAAAAAAAAAAGATACAAAGGAACTTATTTACAAAACAGTCACAGACATAGAAAACAAACTTATGGCTGCCAAAGGGGAAAAGGGGAGGGATAAATTAGGAGTTCAGGATTAGAAAATACAAACTACTATATATAAAACAGATAAACAACAAGGTCCTACTGTATAGCACAGGGAACTATATTCATTATCAGTTAATAACCTATAATGAAAAAGAATATGAAAAAGAATATATATATGTGTGTGTGTGTATATATATATATATAAAACTGAATCACTATGCTGTACACCAAAAACTAACACAACATTGTAAATCAACTAAACTTCAATTCTTAAAAAAGGCATAAACTTATTCTTATCTCTATTCACCCAAACTTGGTGAATTTTCACGGCCAGATAAAACACCTCATATAAATTCTGGGCTGCTGTGGAATCCCCCCATCTTACTCCATTGCCAGTACGTAACTATGATTTGTAGTTGGTGTGTGTATTCTTCTGGATCTTCTTCTATGGATTTGTATGGAGAAACGTGCTGTAAAAAGTTTTACTTGATTCTTTCTTATGTAACAATGCTCTTTAGAAAACACTGTATGTCAGGCCACATAGTTCTACCTTGTTCTTTGAAACAGATCACTGCAAGGTCTTTGAATGTTTTGAGAGAAGGTATATATTCAGATATTTATGGAAAAAATTCCAATTTTTAAAGTGTTGGCAACTAATTAAAAAATATAAAGAGTGTGAAAGCTTAACAGAATATGCCTATGGGCTTGATTCATCCCATAAATGGCTAGTCTGAGCCCTCTGAATGGACACGCTCTTCCATGCAGCCCCACATGCATGGTGTTGGTAGAGTCTGCCAAGGTTTGGGAGTAAGAGTATGAAGGAGGACAGTAGATTCCGACGGTTGTGGTTGAGATGACGACTGTCCACCAGAGCAGGGGGACTGAACTTCTCCTCTTTGACCTTGCTCAAGGCCATATGACTAGTTCTGGTGAATAGGTTGTAGGCAGAAGGGACATGCGTCATTGCCAGGCTGCTGTGAAACCCCTTTGCTCTGCTCTTCTCCCAGCAATCATGGAATACATCCTAAAAAGGAGCCTCCAGCATCCTGGGTCCCTGAGTGACTACTTTAAGAGGAGCCCTTCTAATAAAACACAACAGGTATTTGTGTGAGTGAGACATAAACTTCAGTTGTTTCATGATTCTGAAATTGTTTTCTTTTTTAAATAATTTTAAAATTGTAAAATAACTCGGTTTATCCTGACTAATATGGGGTATATTCATTTTCTATTGCTGTGTAACAAATTACCATAAGCTTTCAAGCTTAAAATAACACTCTTTTATTTGTTCAGAGTTCTGTAGGTCAGGAGTCTGACACCGTGTGGCTGGATTCCCTGCTAAAGATGCCACAAGGCTGAAATCAAGGTATCTGTTGAACTGCATCTTAATCCAGAGGTTTGACTGGGTGAAGTTTCACTCCCAGTCTCCCTTGGGTTACTGGAAGAATTCACATCCTGTGGCTGAAGGACTGAGGTTCCCACTGTCTTGCTAGTTGTTTTTCTGGGACCTTACTCAGCTTCTAGAGGCTAACCTCAGGTTCTTACCATGTGACCTACTCCTTTGACAACCAAGAATCTCCCTGAGACTGAATCCTTTTCATTCTTTGGGTCTCCCCTCCCTTCCCTTTCTATGACCAGTCAGAGAAAACTCTCTGCTTTTAAAAGGCTCATATGATTAGACTAGTGTCATTGGGATTATTTCTTTATTTAAGGTCAACTGGGCCAATTACCACAGCCTAATCATGGGAATAAAATCCATCACCTTTATAGTCCTGGGTATTATGCAGGGCAATTTACACCAGGGGGCAGAAAATCTTGGGATTCCTATTAAGATTCTGTCAAACACATGGGGATAAAGTCAGAATGAGAGCAAGTGACTAAGAAAGAGTATTTGTTGGTCTATTTCTGCCAAGGGAAGAATCTATATACCTGTCTCTTTTTTAATGACTCTCATTCATTCCTGAAAACTCTGCTGCTAAGTGAAAAGTTCATTAAATGGGAAACAATTTTTCCATTACTTTTAATGGGAAAATTATGAAGCATATATTCTTGCAATTTTCAAAAGAAAAATGCATTGCTTGAACAATGAAAACATATTTATATATAAGTAATAATTTAAAAAACAGAGAGTAAATAAACATAGTTTGTACATAAGATGTAATGTAAAGAAGCTTTATTGTACTTGCCAAAGGAGGAAGGTAAGATTTAACTGACAAGGAAATGTGCCAGGGAATCATTCTTTGGTGCGTTTTTCTTTCTGCACCATTTTCTTTGGTAATTTCTAAACCATTTGGGGGTTGATGGATTGGTTATCTTGCACTCAAACTGTACACAAGAAATCACATTAGAGCTCAGATAAACACCTTTAGGACAAAACAAGACTAAACAGGAGTGTGCTCGTGGAAAAGAGTACATGTGGAAAGCACACTGGAGTGCTATAGAAGACACTGCCTTTTTATCCTTCCCTCTTGGTGTACATTTGCAGGAAAAATCTTCTAGGTTCATCCAATCATGACTTGCAATTCAAATTTGTTCCACTTGATACTTTCTGACTTGAAACTGTTATGTTGGGTTAATTGTCTTTGCCTGAAACCATAGTGTCAAATTATCATTTCTTATAGCATATTTATTTAATGTGTTTTGGGGCAAAAGCATTAGTATTTAAAAAAAAAAAAAAAAAAAAGAGTGGTTGTCCAAAAAGTCAAATAAATTTCCAAAAGCCATTATGATTAAAACAAAAACAAAAAAAGACTGAACAGCTATAATGTGATCTAGTAATTAGATCTAGTCTTAGGGTGTATTGTTTAGGGACCTTCTGAAATACAGAGGCTCATTGTTGGTTTCTGTTTGTTAGCTATTGTTGAAAAAACCACCCTTCTTTTTCATAGTTACACTGAAAATTAACAAGTCAAGTATCATAAAGGAAAAAAATGAGATTAAATGGGGTAAAATGACCCACTTGGGGTTCATCACTAATTAGGAATTGCTGGAAGAACCATGCTTAAGAAATGAATGCAGAGCTTAAAGTAGATAATGATTGGCTTTTCTTGATCTTTCAATATTTTAAATAGGAAATTTCAAAGTTAAGTGTTCATTCCATATTTCAGGGTGCTATTTCCTGTAGCACAAAAACATGATACTGAAAATGCGATTTTAAAAAAACAGCACAAAAGCAATAATAGTGAAATTCTCTATCTTCCTTTAAAACATTTTAGTAGGAGCTGTCCGTTTATGTTCATGGTATTACATCTCTATAAATTCTAAATGCTAGGGAGGGTACTTTTTTAGGATTTTGAATGAAGTACAAAGTCTGTAAACCACAGCATTTCTCTTGCAGTTTTTTCAGGTTAGCCTTACTTAAAAAAATTCCCAGATATAAGTTTATGCTTCCCTAAAATGGACAAAAGAATATTTTCAGTAAAGTCCCTTGACTTTCTCAGGAAGAGAAAATAGAAGTCTTGAGTAAATACTATATAACCATGATACACTTAAAATAATGTGCATGTCCTCAATACATCTATAATCCAGAACTATTTACTTTGCTTCAGTTCTGATCTTTCCTAATAGGTTTATAAGATCCAGCCCAAGCACTGTGCTTATGGAGAAGCAAGGAGAGCACTTTCTCTTGACCTCTCTTCCCCACATTCTGTCTTAGTTTATTGCTTTGAGGATGAATTCTGAGCAAAGTGAAGGGGGAGTCAATGTTTGATTTCGGTGAGCATTGAATCTCAATGTTTACTGAAAACAGAGATCAACACCAATTGTTTCAGGAAGAATTCCATTATGCATTCCCTTTGAATAAGCTATGTACTTTGGGTATTGCCTTATGCCATCTGACTCCTCCAAGATTCTTTTGAGGTGAAATTGTTATTGACAGTAGTTTTAGAATTTCTTCTCCCAAGTGATGACAAATTTGAAGGCATCATGTTATAATAATATAAAAGGATTAAGTTCAGCTGCAATAAAACCCTAATGGTGGTGACTTAAACAATAGAAATGTATTTCTTTTTTATATGAATGGAGCGTAGAGGCAAGTAGTCTGAGGCTGGGATGGCAGCGCCATAGTTCTCAGGGACTCATACTCCTTTTATACTTAACACATGACTTAAAAATTTTTTTTCTCTTTCTTAAAGTTATTTTTAAAATATTTTATTTATTTTTTATTTGTTTGTTTTGGGGAAGGTAATTAGGTTTATTTATTTACTTATTTATTTTAATGGAGGTACTGAGTATTGAATCTAGGACCTCATGTATGATAAGCATGTACTTTACCACTGAGCTATACCTTCCTCCTCCCTAAAACATAACTTTTACCTCATTGTCCAAGATGGCTGCTGGTGCTCCAGCCAGCAGGAAGAAGAAAGGGAGGAAGAAAAGGTAAATTGTGCATGGTAGCCATCTCTTAGGAACATTTTCTAGAAGCCACTATAGATTCCTATAGATGACTTCCTCTCTTACCTAGGATTTAGCTACATGGTCATACCTAACTACAGGGGAGGCTGGGACAGGTAATCTTTGTTCTGGATGGATATGTGCCTAAGTAAAAACTTGGGACTTTATTACTACGACAAAAGGGGAGAAAGGATCTTGGTCTCTGCCACTGGTAGAAAGAATATGGTCTTTGAAGTCAGATACATCTAGATTCAAATCAAGCACTTATTAATTCTGTGACTTTGTGAAGGTGACACAATGAAGCCTCTATTTTAATACAAGGATGACACCATCTAGCTCTTACGGTTATTATGGGCTTCCTTCCTAACTCCCATGAAGTATACTTATAAAATAATAAAAGTCTGGGCTTTTAAAAAATTAATGTCTTTATTACAAAAGTCAGAGTTCAGAACAGAACCAATAGGAAATATACAGGTAGAGACCTCTTTTTCTCTCTGTCTCTAAATCTTTTATCTGTATCTGTATCACCTACTTCTATTTCTTTTTTTTTTTTATCTACATCTATTTCTATAGCTGTGTCTGAATCTGTATCTATATCTATATCTGTGGCTATATGTATATGTACAGCTATATCTAGAGTAAGATTTATGATAAGGAATCGGCTCATGGGATTATGGAGGGGGAACAGTCCACGATCTGTTGTCTGCAAGCTGGAGACCCAGGAAAGCCAGCGTTGCAGTTCAAAGGCCTGAGAGACCGCGGAGAGTCAGCAGTGTAGAATCCTTTCTGATCTGATGGCCTGAGATCCAGGAACCCTGAGGGCAGGAGTGGATGAGTGAGTCCCCCTCCCCTGCCTTTCTGCTCTATTTGGGTCTTGAACAGACTGGAAGACGCCCACGCACATCCACCTCACTCAGTCCCCCAGGCTAAATGTTAACCCTCTCTGGAAACACCCTCAGTTGCACTCAGAACTAATGTTTAACCACGTATCTGGATGCCACCTGTCCCTCTCAAGTTGACACATAAAACAACAACAACAAAAAATTGGTGGCACAAAATTTGGAGCACAGAAGTGTTTAAAATAAAACATCCAAGCCCATCATTGTCTTTATCTGCTAGTTTCATTCTCCAAAGATCACTGCTGCTTATAGTGGGGGCTTTTTTCTTCCTGACATTTTTTACTATATATAGATATAGACACATATATAGAGAGAACAGCAACACTAAAAATACTCTTCTTATTAGAATTCTCTTTTTATTGGGGGGAGTAATTAGGTTTACTTATTTATTTATTTTTAAATGGAGGCACTGGGGATTGAACCCAGGACCCTGTGCATGTTAAGCATACACTCTACCACTGAGCTAAACCCTCCCCTCTAAAACATACTCTTCTACAACTTACTTTTCTTTCCCTTAACAGCACATCTTGGACATTGGCCTACCTCTATGTATAAAAGCTGACCTCATCCTTTTTAACCGCTGAGTACTACTCCACCGTATGGATTTTTTGTTGTTGTTGTTGTTGTTGTTTTCCCCATATATTTCTTAAGTAGTGCCCGAATGTGGATTTTTGGGCTACAGCCGGTTTTCCTCCAGGATAAACAAGGTTGCCAGGACTATCTTTGTACAAGTATTTTTGCTTGCATCTATGGGTAAAATTCCTAGAAATGAGATCACTTGCCCAAGGATATTCTCATTTGGCACTGAAACCTAGAGTGACAAAGTGCCAGGAGAAGACACTTAGACTTCTTCTGTTTGCCATCACCTGATTGGTATCTGGGCTGAAAAGAAGGTTCTCACTGTGCAGAGACACAGATTCCTTCATATTTCTCATGCCTACACCTCCTTACCACCTCTCCCCTGCCCCCACCCCCCGCCCCACAGCCCAGTGGGTTAACCACTTACTGACCACTATCACGAGGCAAGAGAGGAAAAGGCTGTCCAAAGTTTCCCTAAAGTACTGTCAAAGCATTTTAGAAAGCAGAGATGATACTTAAATTAGATTTTTCTTTAGGTCTGGGATCAGCAAACCACAACCTGTGGGCGAAATCCAGCTACCATCTCTTTTTATACAGTCCATGCGTTAGAAATGGTTTTTACATTCTTAAATAGTTGGGAAAAATAAAAAAGACAAATAATGTTGGTGGTGTGTAAAAATGACATGAAATTCATGTCCACAGGCAAAGTTTTGTTGGAACAGTCATACCCACTTGCTCACATATCGCCTGTGGCTGCTTTTGTAGAACAAGGAGTTCAGTGGTTGCAACAGAAAGCGTATGGCCCACAAAGCTGAAAATATTTACTATCTGGCCTTTTACGGAAAATATTTCCCAACTGTTCCTTTAGGTCTTCAGTGTTATTTATTTATTTATTTATTTGTATCTGTCTTACTTTTTTCCTCCAAATTTTTCTCTATAATTCTCTGTGTTATTTTTCTCTTCAACACTTCTCCAAAGATTATACTGCAAATTAGCAAAGCCCATTTTTATAGTGAATTGTACTTTCCTACTTGCCAAGTTTCTGAAGGTAAAATATATTTTAGGGAAAATAAAGAATAATGGTTTTGACTTGGGTCTAAAATTAATTTTGGTCACAATATTAACACAAAGCTAATGAAATTCAGAATGAAGGGATTTTTTTTTTAATGAATAAAACAATATAGCTCTAAGTCCTTCTAGATTTACCTTTCCCTAGAGAGATGAAGTTAAATTTAGGGTAGGAGCCAGAGGAACTCCTACCCCTTCATATTTGGGGTCTGTTGAAACAAACAACAAAAAAAATCATTAACCCTTTCTGAACTAGAACTGGTCAGAGGCTGAACAGCTGCTAAAGTATCTCTGGAAAATTCTACTTTTTAACTGAGGGAATGCAAGGAAGGACTTGGTCTTTTTAGATTAATTCCCTGGCTGTCTGGTGATTGTTTGTAAGGTGACAGCGTAGCTTTTAGCATCGGAAAGGATGTGAGAAGGAATTCTGGTGGCCTCTTTCCAAGCTGACAGAGCTGCACAGGACAGTGAGACAGGACCACGGTGGATGGTTGGCTAACAGGGCCAGAACTTGGAAATGAGATGGTTCCCTGAGAATCCTAGTAAATAGGTGGTTCAAA
This sequence comes from Camelus ferus, assembly GCF_009834535.1. NCBI lineage: Eukaryota > Metazoa > Chordata > Mammalia > Artiodactyla > Camelidae > Camelus > Camelus ferus. The sequence goes on along the minus strand of NC_045713.1, from coordinate 27,703,297 downwards.
GTGTGTTCCCAGACCTGTAGCACCAGCTTCTCCTGGGACTCATTACAAATGCAAGTTATCAGGGCTCTACTCTAGACCAACTGAATGAGAAACCCTGAGGGTGAGAGCCAGCACTCGGTACCAGAACAAGCCTCCAGGTGATTCTGATGCCTGCTCGAATGTAAGAGCAGCTGCGGGAGGGTTTAGTTCAGCAGCAGGGCATGTGCTTAGCAAGCATGAGGTCCTGAGTTCAATCTCCAGTACTTCATTTGAAAAAAAAACAAGCAAGAACAGCTGTATCCAATCCATGCCTAATGGTTCAGGGTAGCAGCAGCTCTCCTGGTGCTGATAAATTTAAAGTTTTCTGTTTGTTGGCTGGCTGTTTCTGCTCATGTCAGCAACTATTTATCTAGAGCTTACTAAGTCTCGGGTATCTAGCACATTAAAATAACAGTAGCTGGCACTTACTGAGTGCTTGTGAGACAGGAGGGAAGGGGCCAAGGCACAGCCATTCAAAGAATGACATCAATTAACACCAAAATGGTGGAATATTCAACTCCCAGTTGGCCTTGAGGATTGAGATGGCGGGAGGTTTGACTTCTAGTAGAACTTGAGCTTCATTATATGTTCATTGTCACATATTAACGTGATAAATAACATGCCCACAGGCGCCATGACAGGCCCAAGGCTAACGACAGAAGGTCAAAGAGTGGGCGATGGCTCAATTCCTGGGAATCCCTGCCCCTTTCCCAGGGCAGCTGGAATAGTCCTCCCACTCGTAGGTGTGAAGCTACTGAGCCCATAAAAACTGGCAACACTACCACCTTTCTTGCTCCCTCCTCTTCGGAGACGGCCCGCACTCTGTCTATGGAGTGTGTACCTACTTTTATTACTTTAACCTGAGCACCCAGTCCCCACACCTCATGGCCTTTCTCTTGCCTTTTAAAACAGCCTACACTCTATGCAGTACGTATCTCTCTAAATAAATCTACCTTTACTCAACTGTGGCTCGCTCTTGAACTCTTTCCTGCGTGAAGCCAAGGACCCACACTTGGCGGGGCACGTCCCAGGGGCTCAACCGAGACCTGGGACACAGCCCTCCTCAGGCCCCACATACTTTTTCCTGCATCACTTGCTGTGTTCCAATCACTGTTCGAAGTGATTTTCCTCCCATCTCACTTGGTCCTGAGACCCATCTAACACGGTAGGTAGTGTCATCACCTCCACAACACAGATGAGAAAACCGGGGCACAGAGAAGGCATGCCCTTGGCGAGAGGTCATAAAGGAAACCAAGGGAAGATGCAGGATGTGAGCCAGGTGGTCAGAGCCCAAAGCCCTCATTTGTGACCACTCAGCTTTGCCGTCGGTGTTCGGAGATGCATGCGGTGACTCATTTAATCCATTCGATAGTACTTAGAATGTGAAATTCATTAAAAAAAAATTTACAGTGGAAGCATCTGAGAAGTCAACTAACTTTCTTCAAATCACACAGCTCATTAAAGGCTCAGCCGGATGTAAAACCTGACCTGTGTTCTCTTACGGTGGGTACTCTTGGTTATCACACCATGCTCTCTCCTCATGCCTGTCACTGTGCGGGCCCACAGGAAGTCATCGGCACTGAGGGCCGCCGGCTGCTGATTCACAGACCATGCCCCAACCCTGTTTGGGGGCAGTCTGACCCATTCTTTGGGAACAGGTCCTGTGATTAAATAATCAGAAAGATGTGGAAAGTCCTTGCGCCTGGAGAAAGCCTGTATGCTCCATTAACGCTAATTAAGAAACACAGACTACCCTTCCAGGCTAAGTGGGGCTCAGGATTCAGGTACAGTGCAGTGGTGTAGAAAGTCTGGCCTCTTTCAAGTCTGAGAAATCTGGTCCCTTCAGGGTATCAGACTCAAATCCTGATGTGAGCTAGGGAGTGTGGATCAGTCCTCGATGTTCACTGGGGGCTATTCTGGAGGCTGGCGGCTGAAACCTAGCAGGACCTGTGGGGCCCTCCTGGGTACAAATCCTTTTCGAGTCCCTGTTTCTTGTTTGTAGGAAATAGGCTTCATTCGGACTTCTTGACCTTCCCTGAGTTCCAAAGGGCGTATTCAAGCAGATGCTAATCAGGGAAGGAACAGGAGGCAGAAAGAGGGGAGGAACAGTCCAGAAACAATAGTGCAGCCTTGGGGCAGGGTCCTGGTTCCTCCTCAAAGAATATACATAACAATACCTTCGAGTTCTTCTGCAGGAACTAAGCCCCCCACCCAGGTGGAGGGTGGTGACTTCAGGCTGAGCACAGGACTCCTGGAGCAGCGCCCCATTATCTGTCCACCAACCCATCAGAAGAAAGTCGCACCTCCTGCAGCCCTCCAGCCAAATTTTGCCTACAAAAACATCTCCCTGAAAACCACTGGGAAGTGTCAGTCTTTTGAGCATGAGCCACCTGTTCTCCTTGCTTGGCCTTTGCAATAAACCTTTCTCTGCTCCCAACTCGGATTTTTGGTTTGTTTGGCCTGCACCGTGCGTTGGGCACAGGAACAAGTTGAGTAACACTACCACAATGAGCAACTTCTCCATCTCCCATGAACTCACTTTGCTCTCATTATGAAACAGGAGGGAAGGGGGCAGGGCACAACTGTTACGGAAATGACAGGCCAGCCAAGAAACAAGCACCACTCGGAGGGTCAGAGTACTCAGATGTATTACGCCAGCCGGCTCAGAGGGGCTTCTGCTCCGAAGCTCTGAGCACCTCCAATACGTGCACATGAGGTTTTACAGGGTAAAGTACAAGTTTGGGGTATTCGGCCAATAGGCATGGAACAGCTTTAGCAGCATCATTGTCACAAAAGTGGAGGCGGGGAGGCAGCAAACCAACATTCCAAAGCCAGATATGTCTCTTTGAAAATCCAGTTGGCTAGCAAAAAACATGAACAGCAAACCAACACTAATTAACTTAGATTTACAAGTTAGTCCAGCAGAACTCAGATCAGTATTCCGATACTTAGATTTGTGAGTTATCTTGTTAGACCAGCCCAGCCTCTCCTTCACATTCCTAGACTTGTGAGTTATCTTGTTAGACCAGCCCGGCTTTTCCTTCACACAGCTATTAAAAGAATGGCACAACTATTGAGGATGGGACAAATACTGATTAGAACCAACTCAGCCCAAGATGGCAGAAGATTCGACTTTCCGTAGACACTGAGCCTCATTATAATCATTGTAATCCATTAGCATTGTAAATGACACACCTACTTGCACCATGACAGTTCCCAGGCTGACCATAAAGGGCCTAAGTTGGGTGGTGTCCCAATTCCTGGAAATCCCTGCCCCTTCCCCAAAATAGTTGGAATAATCCTCCCACTCATTAGCATATGAAATTACCAGCCCACTCTGCCAATGGACTGTGTACCTCTCTGAATAAACTTGCTTTCACTTGGCTATGGCTTGCTCTTGAATTTTTTCCTGCACAAAGCCAAGGACCCTCACTTGGCAGCCTCTCCCTTGGACTTGCCCAGGATAGACCTGGGACACGACCATCCTCTGGCGCTCCACTCTCTTGCAACAATTACACTGACCCTCTTACTGTTCTTCTAATATGCTAAGCTGGTTCCCAACTCAGGCCCTTTGCCAGCTCTTCCTTCCACTTGGATTGCCTTCCTCTGATCTTTGCTTCCTCGTAACATTCAGGTTTTAGCTCAGGGCTCTTAAGAAGCCTTTCCTAATCACTCTTAACGCTGCTCTTCCTCATGGCCTCCACTCCAGGCCAGTCCACATCGACCTATGTATTCTCTTCACTCTGAAATCATTTCAATTACTCATTGGTTGACTTAACCTCTGTGTTTCCTGCTCCAGACCTCACCATCCTGAGAGCAGGGCCTCGCCATTAGGCTCGCCACACATCCCCAGCACCTGCAAAGCACCTGGTGAGTGAACCCTGGGTATTAGCCTGCAGCCTCCCTGGGGGAAAAATTCCAGATTCCTCACGCCCTCCTGCTCTCAGGGGCCTGATCTGAAATCTGATCCCGGGTTTGTACTAAAGCATCATCCACAGTGCGACCCACTGTGAGTCTTCACAGCCCTGCTGTCCCCCTGGGGAAGGGAGGGTGAGAAGAACCTGGGTTACTGGCTGAGGAGCTGGCCTCAAACCAGCAGCCTGAGCTCACCTTTCCTGCCCAGAGGCCTTTTTTGTTTCTAATGGGGAGTATTTGAACGAGGGACTTTTAACTGCACCACCCGACAAGGGCTTCTCAGCAGGGGACCCATTAATACGGGCTTAAATGGGAATCACCTGGAGGGAGTGAAGCCCCAGGGACCACTCAGAAAGCTTTGGCAGAGCTGCAGCCTCCTCCTTCACTGCTGCTTCCCCAGGCAATTAAATGGGCAGCGACAAGATTGCTCCCTTCGCATCTCCAGCCTCTGGGTCGTCAAGGCTGCTGGTGAGTGTCTGCTCTACTCCCTGTAAATCAAACATTTGCCTACCAGGCTCCCCTGCACCCTTTCTCCATTCTTTGCTCCTCCTTTTCTCCTTCCCTCGCTCCCTTCCTTCCTTCTCCTCGCTCCCTTCCTTCCTTTCTTCCCTCCCTCCCTCCCCTCCTGGTCTAAGAAAATTAAAAAAGATCTATGAATTCTCCAGCTCTCCCCTTCTTATTCCTGGCTATTGGCTCTACCCACTCCATCCCTTTCTCCTGTATCCCGCCTGCCTCTAAAATCTAAAATATCGAGGTGACCTACTTTTGCTTTATAAGTGGAGGCCGTGGAGCTGTGGGCCAGAGGAATGAGAGAGGTGGGCAGAGGCGTCCAGCTGGCGAGAACGGTGAGGCCCCACAGGTTATCTAGCCTGGCTGGTGGTGGCTACTTGCAGGTACAGATTTTCAAAGCTTGGCATCTTGGGCAGTGTTCATGCACCTGGAGTTCTTAACCTGCAGAATTTTAGGGCTCTTTTGGTAGCAAATTGAACAGAAGCTGGGATTTCTCTAGCCAGAATGCTATGCTGGATCCAGCATTTACTGAGTGTTGCCACCACTGTGCTAAGCAAGGTGATCCAACCAAGAATAGTTGTGAGCACTTTATAAGGCAAGAACTTTGCACATACCATCTAGTTTGAATCCAACCCAAAGCTTTGTGAGATGGGGATGATAGGCACTCCTTTTTCAAATGAGGAAACTGAGGTGTAGAGAGATTAAGTTGTACTGTTTCTCAAGTTATCACCACTCTGTGAGATGAGAATTAAAATCTCCATTTCTTATATGAAAATTCTGAGTCTGGGGTCGGGAGGTAAAGGTCACATGGCCAATAAGTGTAAATTTAGCACTCATCAGCAGTCCCCTATGCATGCTATGTTGAACTGCAGTGCTCAAGTAAGTTGATACTCTTTGCAAAATTATAAAGCTCAGTTGCTAGTAGAATCATTTGCTCATTCAATGAGTACTTCCTGCATACCAATTAGGTATTAGACTCAATGGTGGTGAGATACATTGCAAACGTGGCCTCCCATGCCTCCTTTCTCTTTAGCTGCACCCCTTTGCAACATGATAGAGTGCAAGTCTAGATCTCAAAGGGCCTTGCAGCTTCTGGTCTCTTGGAACACTATGAGCTCCATGGGAATGAGACAGGAGGGAAGGGGCAGGGCACAACCATTAAAAGAATGACACAGCCATTGAGGATAAGGCATAGACTGGTTAAAACCAACTCAGCCCAAGATGGTTGAAGTTTCAACTTCCAGTAGACCTAGGCCTTATTACATGCTCACTGTAATACATTAACATGGTAAATGGCACAACCACAGGTGCCATGTCAGTTTCCAGGCTGAACAGAAAAGGCCAAAAAGTGGGTGGGGCCCAATTCCTAGAAATCCCTGCCTCTTTCCCAAAACAATTGGAATAATCCTCCCACTTGTTACCATGTGAAATTACTCAGCCCATAAAAACTAAATATACCCACACCTTGTGGCTATTTTCGCTTTCAGATATGGCCGCATCTCCCGGGGCACTCTCATCTTCTGAGATGGAATGCACTCTGTCTATGGAGTGTGTGCCTCCCTGAATAAATCTATTTTCACTTTTCTATGGATCAGTCTTGATTTCTTTCCTGGGAGAGACAAGGAACTTGTCTCCAGTAACAGTCCTGGGCTGATCAGCCAAGAGCATGAAAAACATATGGCCCAGTCATACATGTCATCTTAGCTGGCACCCAACCAACCCCCAGAGACAGAGCTTTGTGGCTGACTATTGATGCATGAGTGAGCACAGCCCAGACCAGAAGAACCATCCTGCTGAGCCCAGCCCAAATTGCCAGCCCACACAATCATGAGCTAACTCAGGGATTCTCAAAGTGTATCCTCCAGCCCAGCAGCATCAGCATCACCTGGGTACCTGTTAGAAATGCAAAATTTCAGGCTCACCTTAAAACAACTGCATCATGAACTCCAGGAGTAGGCCCAAGTGACCTTTTTAAACAAGCTATCTAGGTGACTGTGATGCATGCTAAAGTTAAAGAACCACTAAGTGCATGGTGTTATTTTAACCCACTATGTTTGGGGGGTGGTTTGTTACCTAGCAGCAGCTAACTAATACAGGTGTGGAAGAGGAATTCACCAACACCCTTGAGATGTTTAAAGTTCATTAAAGGAGATAACATATTCTGAAACATAAAAAGTCTGTAATATAAAAGGCCAGATACTAAAATTATAAACTACTATCAGATTGCATGATACTAAGGATGACTAATATTTAATTAAGTGCCTAGCTGAGGGGTATTTTGCATTCATTATTTCACTTAATCCTCATAGGAACTCCTTGAGGTCAGTGCTCTTTTTATGTCCATTTTACAGATGAAGAAACTGAGGCCTAAAGAAGATAAGAGCTTTGCTCGAGGTCACTTAACCAGTCAGTGGCAGAGCCAGGATCCTGGCCCAGGTGTCTGCCAAACTCTGAAGCCTATGCTGTCATGTGTTGTGGGATCCCAGCCCTAAGTATGGTGTAGAAAGTGTGCTGTGGGCATCTGGAGGCAGAGTCCCACCATTCCACAGGGGAGTCAGTAGAGGTGTTATAGTAGAGGTGTTATAGCAGAGGGTTGACCTCCAAGGCCAGGCAGGATCAGGACACACGCCAACAGACAAGAAATGGAATTTCAAACAACTTGAGCAAAAGTGAGGGAACAAGCTGGTGAGAAAGTAAACTGGTATAGCCACTATGGAAAATGGTACAGAGGTTCCTTACAAAACTAAAAACAGACTTATCCTATGATCCAGCAATCACACTCCTGGGCATATATCTGAAGAAAACTCTAATTCAAAAAAATACCTGCATCTCAATATTCATAGCAGCACTATTTACAACAGCCAAGACATGGAAGCAACCTAAATGTCCATCAACAGATGACTGGATAAAGATGTGGTATATACATACAATGGAATACTACTCAGCCATAAAAAGAATGAAATAATGCCATTTGCAACAACATAGATGGGCCCAGAGATTATCATACTAAGTGAATAAGTCAGACAATAAGTATCATATGATATCACTCATGTGAAATCTAAAAAAAAGTGATACAAGTGACCTTATTTACAAAACAGAAAGAGACTCACAGACAGAGAAAACAAACTTATGGTTACCAAAGGGGAAAGGTGGGGAGAGGGATAAGTTAGGAATTCGGGGTTAACAGATACAAACTACTATATACAGAATAGATAAACAACAAGGTCCTACTGTATAGCATGGGGAACTATATTCAATACCTTGTAATAACCTATAGTGAAAAAGATTATGAAAAAGAATGTATACATGTATAACTGAATCATTATGCTGTACACCAGAAACTAACACAACATTGTAAATCGACTAAACTTCAGTTTGAAAAAAAAGAGAGGGAACAAGCAAACCTCAGAAAGAGCAAGTAGCTTCACTAACAGAAGAGTGTGTTCCAGGGAAGGACTGTGGCAGAATTTTAAATTCAGAGTTACAAAGATCCAGCATTAATAATGTCATTGGACATGAGGTGTGGAAAGGTTATTTGAAATATTAAATTATTAAGCCCAGCATTAACAGAATGTCTTCTGAATGTTGGGTAGTGTAGTCTCTGAAGTGACTAGAAATACTTTGAAGATATTCGGCTTGAACGGGTAGGGGAAATATTTTGGTGTTATTTTAGTTTAATCCCTCACCTAAATTTTTTATTCAGATATTTTTTTCTTTGAAATGTATGGAGCAGAGCAGACCCTTCTCTTTCTGCTTTCCTTCCTTTATGCATCAACAGTCAAAAGAGGGACTACGTAAGTGAGCATCTAAGAATGCTGGATGTGCTCAGGATTCTGCCATGTTTACCACAAATTAAGATGCTGCCTCTGGTCCCAGGGAACTTTGCAATCTAATTGGACACTAAACTGTCTGGCACAGATTCTAAGGACCATTAACAATGAGGGAAGAGAAAAAACCAACGTAGGCTGGAGAAACCACGAAGACCTTCAGGGAGAAGTTAGCACCAGTGGGGAGAAAAACATCTCAGTTTCACACTGATATTTAGTCTGTTAGGGCCATCCTTAGTATCAACTTGGATATACTCTTATCCAATGTAGAGAAGCAAGAGATGACCCTTTGCTTAAAATTGTCTTGGCAATTTTTCAGTCTGAAATAGCAAATGTGTTTCACCTGTTGGGTCAGTTCTGCTTGGAGTGCTATCTTGGAAAGGATTTTGAGTCCCTGACACTCTCAGAGGCAATGAGTGCTGGAATCAATTAGTGATGTCTGCCACAGGTATGGGAGGAGTGAGGAAGATATTCTACAGATCTGATTTCTCTCTTTACACTTTCCTCTGCAAATTACAATACAATTTTTGTTTTCATATACCCAACTAGCTGAAATCTTTAACTGGACGTCATGTCTTGCTTTGACGTAAGAAAAATGAAACAAATATTCAAAAAGAGAATATTCCAGTACATTTCTGTTTGGCTGGTTAAACTGTAAACTGATATCCTGAACTTTGTACAGAGGATTGTAAGTTGAATCCTTCTATATTCTGAAAGATAACTCTGAGGTACAAAAAAAAAAAAAATCCTGAATAATATAAGGATAAATTATACATCTATATAAACCCCAAGATGTGTTCTGTTGAAAACATATGGTCTTCAAACACAGCAGGACCCTGTGGAGATCTTCCTGGCATAAATTCACTCCATGTCCCCCATTTCTTGTTTGTAGGAAATAGGCATCATTCAGCCTCCTTGACCTTCCCTGAGTTCCAAAGGGTGGATTCAAACAGTTGCTAATCAGGGAAGGGAGGAGAGGCAGAAACAAGGGAGGAACAGTCAAGAAACAATAGTGCAGCCTTGGGGCAGGGTCCCAGTTCTTTCTCAAGAAATATACATAACAATATCTCAATGACCTCCTCCAACAGGGACGGAGAGGTCATGATGGGGAAATGAGCTTGGGGACTCCTGGGGTGTTGGGAACATTCTATTCTTTTTTTTTTTTTTAACTTACCTTTTTTTTTTGAAGGGGGAAATAATTAGGTTTATTTATTCATTTATTTTTAGAGGAGATCCTGGGGACTGAACCCAGGACCCTGTGCATGCTAATCATGCACTGTAACACTGGCCATACCCTTCCCCTGGAAACGTTCTATTCTTGACCTTGGTGATGGTTATCTGAATATTTGCTTACTATTTATTTGTTACTATTTATTTATTTTATTTATTCATGGTTTTTGTGCTTTAAGACCATATTCAATTGACACAACATTGTAAACTGACTTTATATATGTCAATTAAAAATATATATATATATACACACACCAAAAAAAAGATCATATTGCACAATCAAAATGTAAAAATAAATGTTGATCACATTAAATGAAATAAAGTAGAAATAGGGGAAAAGGTTAGGAGCGGAAAATTCTGTGATATGTCAAGGCTTCCCTCCTCAGTTAATGGAGAAATAATTGATATAGATCACTGTGTAAGCGTAACGTGCACAGCACTGATGGTTGATTTACATCCCAGAGCACTGCTCAAAAAATTCGCATCATGCTTTTTTATAATCAGTGATTTGTTTTGCTGTTACACTTTCTTCCTCAAGAAGATTTGTTTAAAACACACACATGCGCAAACACACACACGCCAAGAAGAACTACAAGCCCTGTAATGTGACTGAAGTTTAGGTGTGTAGCAGTGTCAGGTATTTAAACTCTGCAGAAAAAGCTAGACTCCACCTGGGGGCTGGGGGAGGGCAGCTCCGTGAATTCCAAGGCATGGTGCCTAAAATCCTCTCAAAGACTGGTCCTGCAAGTTCAAACTGCCAAAGCGGTGATAGATCCAGAGCTATAAAAGGAAAGTGTGTTTACGTCTGCCCGATGTCCCTTGGGAAACAGAGTAAAATCACCCCCATTTGGGAACCACTGCTGTGAAGCAGCACTGTTCAAAAAAATGTCATGTGAGCCACCTACACGATTTTAAACTTTCTAGTAGCTGTACCACAAAAAGTAAAAAGAAACAGGTGAGATTACTTTTAATGACCTCTTACTTGGCGCAGTAATATCCAAAATATTTTCATTTCAATATGAAGAACTGATATATCTTGCACTTTTTTTTTTTAATACTAAGTCTTGGAAACCCTGTATTTTACAGTCACTGCACATCTCAAGTCAGACTGGCTGCTTTTCAAATTCTCAGTAGTTCCTGTGGCTCATGACTGCCATCTTGGACAGTGTACCCCTAGAACATAAGCTCCATGCGGGTCTATTTTTGACACTGCTGTATCTTCGGTGCCTAATACCACGCATAGCACGTAGCAGACCCTTAACAGATATTTTACAATAAATGACTAAGTGAACACCCAATTCTATTTGTAAGGGAGAGGAAGGGCATTCTTATCTGGAGGAGGGCACTTTAAAAGCAGTAAGGGCAAACCCAAGCGAGTCAGAGTAATAATCCCATCTGGTGAGGGTTTAAATCTTGCACAAGATGAAATTCATACAACTACCACTAAGGAGGCCAGTTGGCTCTTAGGTGGATGAAGTCTGTGGGTGGAGCGCGCACACACACACACACACACACACACACACACACACACACACACACCTGCTATCCCCCACACTTCCCTATAAGATACTGAGCTGTCCTCTTTTAAGCATCCTCCCCTGTCACAACCCTCCCCAAAACGTGGTTTCAATATCCAAATCATTGTTATCTTTGCTGCAACATTTTTTAACGCCTCAGATACTGTGTTAGGAACTACAGATTTCTTCCAGCTCTCTGGTCTAAAAAATATTGGTTTACTGTACCTGCATTTGAGATTAAAATTTTTAAATTGGCTAACACCACGATCTCTTGTGTATGTGTAGGCAGTTAAGTGTGTTATTAAGACAAGACAGTGTTTTGCTCTTTACGTATGACATGCTGACGCGAGCAAATTGACCACAAAAAGACACAACCAGGACCTTCTCTCAGCAACTTTTCCAACATCTTTTCCCAACGTCTTGATGTACTTTTCAAATTAGACTCCAAGTCCTTTTGGATCTTGCCTCAATTTTTTTTTTTTTTTCCTCCAGGAATAGGAGCACCATGATTCTGGGCAAGTCAGTTGCAGAAGATGGCACTGGATTTATTTCATGGACTTTTCTTTATCTGCCCTCCCTGGCATTGATATAAACAAGAATGTACAAATGGACCAGGTGTTTTTTTTTCAATCCAAGAAAAATATTCTCCTCTGTTGCCACATAGCAAGGGAGAAATCCAACTGTACTAACCGAAATATAATACTTTTGCATCAAGAAGTCATCTATATCCATTGGATTTCCCCTTTTCACCAAGTCTGCCATTTGCCCCTATTCCTGCTTGGTAGATGTTACACTAACCTGTTGTTTCCCTGGAGGAAAAGCAGACACATTTTTCTAAACTGCTTCTAATGGCAACCTTTCTACTATCTGCTAAGTGGTGACAGTCCAGGCTTATATACTCGGACTAACATGGTTTACAGAAAATTGATCCCCAGCTGAACCAGAGAACTCTCCTGTGAGGCCAGATCAGTAGTTTTCAGATTCTCTAAGTTATTCTAAGGTAAATGCATCCCTGAGGTTTACCACAATCACCCTTGTTCATTGTGGCGGGGGGTGGGTGCAGAGGAGGGAGGCTACTACCTTAAAACCAGATACTCACATAGACACATGTTCACAAGTTTAGCCCTATTAGCACTGAAAAACAAAACAGACATACATAAAATTCCCTCATTATTGCTAAGAGGCACTCTCCTGCTGACCCATGAGAACAGCCAGGCTCTGGTCCCCAAATGTGGGTGATAAGCAGAATCATTTGGAGGGCTTTCAAAGAACATAGATTTTGATGCCAGTGAACAAGCAATGTGTTTGGGCAAACAGTCCTCCCCTGCTTCTTCTGGCAACAGGGACACATTTCTTGGGGGAAATCCATTTACATGAGTTAGGTGGAGACACCAATGACATCTCTGCTACAGAAATGGACACATGACTCAGGCTTCACCTATCAGAGCACTGTATCCTTCTGGCTACTGATTGGTTAAAAGATGGGCATGTAACTCGAGCTAGACCAATCAGATATCTCCCAGAGACTTTTGCTGAACCCTCCCAGGAAAAAGATATGCTCCTACCTTTGAGCATCACTAGTATGAAGGTAAGGTGAGATAGAGCAGCTGGTAGCTATCATTTCATCACATGGGGAGCCCAGGAATGAAGTCAAATGAGATGATAAGAGAGCAGAAGATAGAGGAGAGAATCTTGAAGGCAGCATTTGATCTAGTCAGGAGTAAACCTAACCTTAGACTTTTTAGTTTTGTGACAAAATCCTCCCAATTCTTTTTTTTCTTTAGCTAAAGTTGGTTGACTTGAGTTTGTCATTTTCAAACAATTTCATACTTAATTATGACACTTGTATTCTCATGATCACTCTAGGTGGAAGCCATTGAATTAGAGAGAGAGAGATTTGTAAACTTTACAATGCATACAATTCAGACAGAAGGCTTTACAAAATGCTGATTTCTGGGTCCTTCCCAGAGATTCTGATTCAGAAGGATGGAGCCCAGAAATCTGCATTGGGTAAGCACGTCAGGTGATTCTCACATAGGACCACACTTTGGGAATCACAGATCTAGAATATCCTTCTTCGGCTACAGCTTCAGAATGTAGGAAGTTGACTAATTGGTTGGGCCGTAACTCTAGACTAGGGTCTGTACTTACCTCATTTCACCCCCAGAACAACTTAGTGAGGTCCCCTGAAAGGGAAATAAGATCTCTCCCCTTAGATTTTCAAAATGATTTTGGATTGAACTAGAACAGCAATACTACTCTTTAAACAAGATAGAGAGATGCAAGAAATAAAAGAACCCATGGTTTTCACTGACTTTCCAGATGCTGATAGTTTCAAGGAGAGCTTAATTGATTTCTTTAATGCAACCTACTGGTCTTATACATGTGGGCAAGAGAAGATAACGCATATTTTCATAGACAGAATCATGAGTAGGTTGGAGTCTAAGTAGAAAGTACTAGAGTTGAAGCTGCAAGAAACTGTTATCATATCAGCCATGATTCGAATCATCCTGTTTTGTGAAAACTTGGAACTGGATCTTTCTGAAGCTGGTCTTGGAGCAATGGTTTTTGCACTTTTTGTTTCTGGTTTTGAGTTTAAATTTATAAGAATGATTGCCCAAGACTGAGTTCTACAGAAGAAGACCCTGAGATGAGAATCCATATGTTGTCGATTTATTAAATAGCACTTGCAGGAGAACCCCACCAGGGAAGGACAAGAAGCCAAGCAAAAGTGTGACTTTGGGCAAAGCACCACAGAAGGTAACTCCAGCCTGATCCCGCAGGGGACGCTGGAGTGTAACGTATATCTCAGAGTTTGTTCTGACCCAAGGCAGGAGAGCTGGAATTTCATACTCCTGCGCTCATAAGTCCTTGACCAAATGTTCCTCAGAGGGAGCCAACCTCTGAGTACTTCTGGTTTAGAACATCCAAGCAAATCTGCTCCAATAGCCTGAGACAGTTTTCTTCCTCTAAAGATTTCCTTGCGCATGGCAACAGAAGCCAAAGCACATCAGTGCTGGCAAGGGTCACAAGACATGGTCAAAGGACTCCAAGGGGATGTGGGAGGAGCACCAATAGTTCCTGGTCCAAAATCACTGATTTGACAAATCTAGTCATTTGTATGCATTTTATGAATTCACCACTGGACAACTAGTAGATGACAGACACTGGTTTTATAACATGGCCCTAATCTAATGCAAGATTAAGAAGTATCTTTCAGGTTGCCATCTCTAAAACATGCCCAGCTTTGAGTATTTTTGTGCCTCGAATGTGCATAAAATAAAGATAGACTTCATTGTTTTATTAACGTTGTTCCGTTCAATAAAGTGAGTAAGCTAAGTTGAAGAATACACATATTTCCCATGGGACTCAATAAAGCCATTTTTGATTAAAGAAAACTTGCGGATTTATCAAAGTTACAAAAGTAAGGCATGCCACAAGAAATCAAGTAAGAAATGAAAAAATTGAATGGGAAAATCTCCCTCTTAAGTAGCACTGCCTAGAGGTAAGCAATCTAGTGGTTTACCCTGTTTACTTATTCTTCTCTTTATTTAGCCAGTCTCCTCTTGATGGAAGAGGAGACTGGAAATTTAGGTGGTTTCCAGTTTTTCATTAACACAGTGTTACAACACACTTTTTTGTCTACAGTCTTGTGTACAAGGATGCAAGCATCTGGTACAGAAATACAGACTCCTTAAAGGAGAATTGTTGATACCAAGATTCATGCAGCAAATATTTTAGATGATGAAGTGAAATGCTCACCTCCAACACACACCCTGTAAATGGTGGTACAATTGTATACTCTCACTGATGGGGACTGGTAAGAGTATTCACCACCAATCAACGGAGGGCCCATTTCTTCAGTTATTTTACTCTTAAATGGGAAAAAAATGTTGTCCATATATATCATTGTATTGATTTACTGAATTGTCCCCATGTATAAAACAACACTCACCTGCCAAGTTTCACCGCTGTCAGTATAATCTGTCTTAGAATATGACCTTCCTCAAACTCAGGCTTGAGTCCTTCCCCCCTCACCATTTTAAAGTACATAATTCTATGGACCTAGAGATTATCATACTAAGTGAAGTAAACCAGAAAGAGAAAGACAAATACTGTATGATATCACTTATATGTGGAATCTTTAAAAATGACACAAATGTGCTCATGGAAAAAAGAAAAAAAAGGAAAAAAGAAAAGAAAAGAAAAAAAATGACACAAATGAGCTTACATACAAAACAGAAACAGACTCACAGACATAGAAAACAAACTAATGGTTACCAGTAGGGTAAGGGAGTGGGGAGGGATAAATTGGGAGTTCAGGATTTGCAGATAGAAACTATTATATATAAAATAGATAAACAGAAAGATCCTACTGTAGAGCCCAGGGAACTATATTCAATATCTTGTAATAGCCTATAATGAAAAAGTATATGAAAAGGAATATATATAAATATATGTATAACTGAATCACTATGCTGTACACCAGAAACTAACACATTGTAAACCGGCTATGCTTCAATAAAAAATAAATACATAAAAAACAAACCAAAAAAAAAAAAAAATGGAAAGGAGCTAGGGTGATACCGGGGATCTGCAGCAATAAGAGTTTATGGATATTTTGTCTTTTTTCTTTCAGCTGTCATTTATTGAGCACTTACTGTGTGCCGAAATGGTGGCAGACACCAGGTATGTACAATCTCTGCCCTCATGCAACTTTCAGTCTGGTTCCTAAGCACTAATGTAACGGGCCTCTTCACCGTCATCCTCCCCCAATCTTGCTTCTTAGTTCAAGTTCCTGAGGGGGAAATCTAATTGGCTTTGAGGTAGCATTATAATTCGTTGGATCCTTCTGGGTCAGGCAGCTGGGGGCATCTCTGATCAGGCTATAAAGGACGGGAGAGCAGAGACTTCTCTGAAGAGGGGTCAAGGGCTGGTCAGGCACTCAAATGTGCCTCTTGTAAAAAATCATCCGTATTCTACATGATTTGCAAATATATTATTTATGATTCGTTTTCTATCCTTTAAGGTGCCAGTTCCCAAAGATGACTCTAATAAAGAAAAAGCCATTTCACATGATGATGGTAACATCACAGGTGGCAGTGGGGAGCCGGCACAGTCACGGCTTTAATTTGAAAGTTCTGCCTGAGCGATTAGCTGTGTCGGTGAAGTTTTGGAGTTGGGACCTTAGAGAGCATCGAATCCTGCTGACCTATTTTCCAGATGAAAAAGCCAAGGCCCAAAGAAGGGAGATGATTTGGTCAAGGTCAAGGATCTCTCATCATAGGGGCGTCAGGAACAGAACACAGGCGGTGATGGTTGTCGAGTTTTTTGAGGCTCTTTCTTTTCTTCTTTTCCTTTTCATCTACCCTCACCCATCCCTCCTCCTTTTCTTTCCTTTTAAATACTCTTTGATTACTTTTCTTGAATAGGTAAAGCATACAGATGGTTTAAAAAAAAAGTGCACAAACATATACAGAGGAAAGTAATTCTCCCTTCTTTCTAGTTCCTATGCTTAGAGGCTGCCACTTTTTCTAGTATATCTTTCCAGAAATAGTCCATATAATCTAACAACAAATGTGTTTTTATTTTTTCCTTGCTTTTTTTTTTTTATCATATCTTGAATATGTGTGTGTGCTTGTGTGTGTGTGTGTGTGTGTATCTAAATATGTAACATCCTGGGCACAAGTAAGGCATCACTATACAAACAGAAGCAGGACATAAGAGCCAGAGGAGATTAGGAGAAATACAAACCCCTATTGATGATGGGGTGGGGTGGAGATGGGGCTCAGCCCTGGATTTCCCACTACATAGAGATGATATCTGAACTATTTTGCTCAAATTTACAAAGAGCATGGTGGCCCTGGTAAGCAACAGGATTTGGAGGAGAATCTCAAGGGGTATAGGCACTGTCCCTGTTCCTTCAGACCTCCCTGTTTCGTCTCTGTCCTGAATAGGTGATTAAGCTGGTTATGGCGTCTGAAGATACTGCTGACCATCAGGGCTGGTACAGCTTATATGGATGGAGAGGATGTCTCCTTTGCCCTGGTAAACAGTTGGAGCCCAGGCAGTCCATCATCAAGTCCTACTGAGTCCACCTGTGTATTTTTTTAATTGATGTATAATTGAGTAACAACATTGTGTTATTTCAGCTGCTCAGCACAGTGATTTAGTTTTATATATATATATTCTTTTTCATATTCATTTTCATTATAGATTATTACAAGGTATTGAATATAGTTCCCTGTGTTCTACAGTAGGACCTTGCTGTTGAGTCCCCCTACGTATTGAATTAGTCCTCTGCCATGACCCTGGATTATTGCCTTTCTACTTTTCTCTATAAAGCAAATGACTGCCTTCTACCTCCAGTATTAATTCCCCTGGTCTGTTCTCCACAGAGCAGGTAGAGTCATCCTTCAACAGTGCTAATCCTGGTCAGGCCACACCTGCTTCAATGCCTCTCCAGTGCCCTAGGGTTAAAATTTAACCCTCCTCCCAAAGCCTGTTAGATCTGGACCTTGGCTACCTCCTAGCCTTAACCTCCACCCCCTACCCCATGCACCTTCCTGTCTTTGTGCCTGGCTCACTAATGAGTGATCCCTCTCTGGAACTCAGTGTTGGCATGACCGCCTGTATTAGTTTCTTCTTACTGTTGTAACAAACTACCACAAACTTAGTGTCTTAAAACAAGAAAAATGTATTCCCTTACATTTCCGGAGGCCAGAAGTCTGAGCTGGGTCTTAATGAGCTAAAATCAAGGTGTCAGCAGGGCCGATTCCTTCTGGAGGCTCCAGGGGAGAATCTGTTCCTTGCCTTTTCAGCTTCAAGTGTCCTTTTTCAGCTTCCCGGGCTTGCGGAAACTTTCTTCACCTTCAAAGAGCATCACTCCAATCTCTGCCTCTTTCATCCCATTTCCCTTTCCTCTTCTGTAGTCATATTTTCCTTTGTCTCCTTTTATAAGAATATTTCTGATTACATTTAGGGCCCACGTGGATAATCCAGGGTAATTTCTCCAACTCAAGATCCTTCACTTAATCACATCTACAAAGTCCCTTCTGCTAGGTATTTGATTCAGATTCTGGGGATAAGGACATGGATATCTTTGGGGGCCAATATTCAGCCCACCACCATACCTTCTTGAATCCCAGGATATATTAAATGTATTAAAACTGCCCCCTGGTTCCCATCGGATGCTATCCTTTCCCAACCATAACATCTATTACCTGCATTACAATCATATGTTCAGGCAAAGACTGGTTATATACTCACCAATTCTCTTTCCTCTTCTGAGCTCATAGGAAGACTACATTTCCCAGCCTCCTTTGCACTTAAGTTGGGATCATGTGATCAAGTTCGGCTAATGGAAAATGTTGGGAATGATGTAGGTCCCCTCCAGACACAGCCATAAATTGCCTCACTCAATCCTTTTGCTCTTTCATCCACATGGCCCCCAATGGTGTCCACATGGCTAGAAGTAAATGACTTCAGGATGGCAGTGCTACATGATGGGAGGGACCTGGATTCCTAAGTCATCATTTACAACGTTAAGCCCCTAAGATCTTGAATTTGTGGTTATAGCAGATGATCTATCCTGACCAATAAGTTTGTTTTCTTGTTTCTTTTCTTTACCAAATTATTAGCTCTATCTTATTTCCTCTTGTACCTTCCTCCCCCAACCCTAGCACAGTGCTTGGTACAAAGTAAATACTCAATAGCAGATTGTTAAGTGAATGGAAGGCAGTTTGATTCAAGATGAAGACACAGTGGCTGGGTGAAACTAGGGGGATGTGTCATTGTCACTGAGAAATGATGATGGCTGAACTGAAGCAGTGACAATGGGGATGAAAGGAGGGGAAGGATCTGATATTTATTTAGAAGGGAGACTTGACAGAACTTGGTGATTGATAGGAAATGGAAGTTGAGATAAAAGATGTGGCATCAAAGACCTTCTAGTTTACTGGTTTTGACATATGGAGGGACACACTGATGCACTGAACTTTCAAATGTCTGAGGGTGGTTCTGAATATGTAGGTGAAAACACAGCTCTGTGTGACTGTTGCTTCTTTGGTTGCAGCAAAATTCATGTATGTAAGTTTCTCCTTGAATACTGTTGGCTGGGCAAGCTTGGTGATATGGAGATTTTTATTCTACTTGTGGTAGTAATGACATTTGAGCTGGGCGTAGGTTGATGCTATGGTCAGAATGTTTATGTCCCTGACACATTCATATGTTGAGATCCTAATGTCCAATGTGATGTATTAGAAGATGGGGCCTGTGGGAGATGCTTAGGTCATGAGGATGGAGCCCTCATGTATGGGATTGGTGTTCCTATGAAAGAGACCCCACAGAGATCCCTTGTCCCTCCCACCATGTGAGGATGCAGTGAAAAATTGCTGGCTGTGAACCAGGAAAAAGCCCTAACCAAAATGTGACCATACTCATGCCTTGATTTTATACTCTCCAGGCACCAGACTGGGCAAGATAAAACTCTGTTGTTTATAAGCCACCCAGACCATGATATTTTGTTATAGCAGCCCAAACAGACAAAGACAGTTGACATTAAAAATGGCTGTATTGGGGGGTGGGTATAGCTCAGTGGTAGAGCACATGCTTAGCATGCCCAAGGTCCTGGGTTCAATCCCCAATACCTCCATTAAAAACAAATAAACAAACAAACAAGCCTAATTACCTCCCCCCAACAACAACAATAAATAAATGAAATGTCTGGTTAAATTGTGGAAAGCAAACAATGGCTCTTTGACCAAGATTGGATCAAGACGAATAATTTTTTTTTTAAATGGCTACAGTCAGTCATACATCCTTGTATGCATATCCCACTTCAGTGTGACTTTTTGCAGCTTTTCCCATCAAGAGACAGAAGTCTATTTCCCTATCTTTTGAATATGGACTGACTTTATGGCTTGCCTTGCACCAGTAGGATGTGGCAGAGGTGATGGTGTGACTGTTCTAACTTGGGTCTCAATAGGGCTTGCATGCTTTCTCTCAATTTCTAGGAACCCTTCCCAGGCGCCATGTGAAAATCCCTGGGCTGGCCTGATGGCATATGAGAAATTTTATAGAGCAGAGAGGAGCTGTCCTAACTGAAGGCTGTCCCAGACCAACCAGCACCCTACTGACCTGGCAGTTAATAGCAAACGCCTGAATGAGCCCAGCCAAGACCAGAAGAACCACTGAGTTCAGGTCAATCTAAGCTGCTAATTCATAGAACTGTTAGTTTAATAAACAGTTGCTGTTTTAAGCAGCTAAGTTTTAGGAGGATCTGTTACATGGTAAAAACTAACCAATACAATCTGTATTTATAGGCATTTGTCTGAGCAGGGAGACGCAGGTCTGGGGAATAACCAGCTGTGGGGTTTTCATCTAGTCTCAGTTGATTCCTAGGGATACACGTAGTTATTTTAACCAATATAGCCAGCTGGAAAAATGCATGACCCCAAACCTATTTTGGTTTCAGTAGAGTTGAAGGGATTTAAATTATTCAGATAATTGCTTCAACTTACCACTTTACTTGTGAACAGAAGCTCCTGTGATGTTTTTTAAATTAGTTGTCCGAGACCCTGGGTTTTCATCTACAATAAAATGACCAAAAATTGGGAAGGATAGGTTTGCCAGTTTTTCCTTGACAATATTTTTAAAGTCACACACACACACACACACACACACACACACACACACACTCTCTCTCTCTCTCTCTCTCTCTAAATACAAAACTAATATCAAGTAACTTTAGAAAGTAAATTGTAATACAAATAGAATATACAATAATTAAAGAGGTGTTTTTGAACACTTATTTGATCAGCTTTAAGTTTTCTCAATTTTCTATGGCCCAGTGAAAACCTCCACACATATTAGTATTGTTCTGTGGACTAACTTTTGAGAACCACCTTTAAATGGAGTCTATCAAAATTCTTCCTGCTGTGTTTCTGAGAATGCTTACATACATTTAACTTAGGACTGCCCAAGTGTCACCACCTCTGAGAAGTCCTCCTTTCCTGTGCTGCTGGAGCTAAACACCCTCCTCCAAGTTTCCATAAGTTTCACCTCTTATTTCTGCTGGAGTTGCATCACCTGTTTACAGGACCAGCTACATAACTGGTGGGACCCCTTGTTCAAAAATCATTTGGAATTTCAAGAAGGCAATTATAGAGCATTAAAACAAGAACGGGGCCCTCCTGAGCATGGGTCCCTGCCAGACTGCAGACTGTACACCCAGGAAACCAGCCCTCCCTCCAGAGCAGATATTCTATCTGGCTCTGGAGACGCTGCGATTCCGGAGAGCAAGAATCTTGTCTCAGTCATCCGTTTTCCTAGCGCTCAGTGCAGTGCCCTTCAGGTTTATGGTAACAACAGTGATTGTTTATTAAGCACTGCTTAGTGTGAAAATGAATAAAGGAAACCGCATTTTAAATGGAGTCTGGAGGTTTGAAGGAGAAGCTCTCAGGACTCCACGTAACTTCAGACAATCACAGACCCCAACAGGAAGAGACGTACCTTGCCCTCCCCTTCCCCGCTGGAAGGTGTCTCTGCCACCCGGGCAGGCAGGAGGACTTCTCCCCGCCCCGCAACAAACCCAGCCAATGGGAACTGTCCAAACGTAGCCAATGGGGAGCCGTCGCCAGCCTGAAATCGGGCTTATCTCCAGGGGGATTTTTATTCAAAGCACTCCGCTTACCAACTTTCTCCTTTTTCTCTATAAAGTAACACTCCTCTGCTATGTTTGCTGGACTTGCCTATAGCTTTGTTTGTCCCAAATTGTGATTCTGTGATATTCTCAAATAAGCCCATTTTGCTTGTTAAAAAAAAAAAAAAAACAAAAAACCTGGCCATTTTATTTTTAGGGTCTGCATAAGGTTTCATTCACTGTGCTGAGCCCTGTACAGGAGGTCTGGAGTGTCTGTAACACACCTGGGCAGAGGCACCATTCTTATCCTCATCTTATAGATGAGGAAACAGAGGCTTGGAGGGGCTAAGTGACTTTTTCAAGGTCATAAACCTCATAGGCAAGTGGATCAATTTTACCCCCAGGGGCTATTTTATCCACAGTTTTTGGTTGTCATGACCGGGAGATGCTGCTGGCATCTAATGGGTATGGGCCAGGGATGAAACATCCTACAGGATGGCCCCCACAGCAAAGAATTTACTCATCACTCCAAAACGTCAGCGAGGCTGAAGTTGAGAAACCCCGTTCTGATACCAAAGCCCAAGTTTCCTAAACTTGGGTTTTCAGTACCAGCTACTTTATATTCCTTTGTTTGTATTACATCAATAAATACTATCATGTATTTTTCTCTTCTTTTTAAATGGACTTTAAATTGATATACCTAAAAGAATTAACTACACCTTAAACATTTAAGCCATGTGTTTGACATGTCATTATTTTTTCCCCCGATACACATTGCAATAAATATAAAACTAATAAAAAAAACCTTTGTTGGGGTACTACCCAAAATCATCTCACATACCACCTCCAGTCTGTGAGAGAACTATACTGTAGACCCACGTCGCTGCTGCTGCTGCTGCTTTTTTTTTTTTTTTTTTTCACGTCGCTTCTTCTATAAGGCTTTCCTTAACTTTTTGGAACAAGGGAATAAAATATATCAAATCAGTGTGTTGCTTGAACATGGCAAGGTGTTAGTTACATTTTGGCTTCTGTTGGGGAAGGTCATCGAGAGGACATGACCACCTACCACCCACCAGCTGGATCGGGGCAGTCAGAGGCTCCTTGCTCCCTCCTCTGTCCTTGAAATATGCATACGTTCATTCCACTCACCATTCTTGCACTAGAAGCTGTTTCAAGGAAGAAAAGTCCAAACAAACTGTTAAGATCCTGGTAAATGGGTGCAGAGTTCTACTCCGCTTGCAACCATCACCCAAGACAAACTCACCTGTAAGTTCCCTTGCTTATTAATCCTGCCAATCTGAAGTGGCTGCCTTTTTCTTTCGTCTCTCTCCTGAGACGGACCAGTTTCCATTATCACCCGAGAAGCTCCCTGAGGTTATAAACCAACAGCTTCTGTTTCAACTCTTTTTTTTCCCCTCAAGGCTAACAGTTGCTTAGAAACCTCTTGGAAGCCCCAAAAGCCACCTGATGAGGACAATTAACCAAAAGCTCCTTTGGGTGAGGGCCACAGCACAAATAATCTAATTTGTTGAGCTGCTTCTGGACGTTGGTTGTAAGTCCTGGTAAGCAAACATCCTTTGTTACATCGCTCCCTCCCCTAATTGTTGGGGAGTACAATTGCATTCTCCATGCCTCGTGCACTGCAGTCTGACATAATTAAGATTAGAGCAAATGAGATTCTTCTTTAGGTATTAAAAGCCCCTGTCTTGTAAATAATAAAGTCATCATCTCTTTTATAGAAAGCACTTTCATTAAGAGCTGCATTTTAATTTCAACACATTTGCATGAATTCATTTGGATAGTGGTGGGGGGTGGCATTTGATGACAATTTTTCATCTTCCATTAACACTTGCAGGTGTTTTAATTAGGAAGTTTATAAATGTCCCCCCACCCCCAGAAGCCCCGAAAGAAATACCTTCTCAATCACATGTTCCAAATGGGAGCGTGTTCCCAATAATCACACATCTAGTAGGAAGTAGTGATTCTATTTACTGACCTCACATACCCAGAGGAAATTAGCGTTTTTCCTTTGTAGAGTAAAATGAACCAAACGCTGAATCTTTTCTCTCCTAAATGTTTTTCAAATACCTTAGACATAGGCTTATGCAGTATTTGAAGGGGCTTTGGCAGCTACTGGGAGCAGGAAGGGAGTTTGGTTTGGGCAAAGCTCACGGGGATTCAGGTTTGGAATCTGGTAAATAATCCACACAGAGTAAATCAGGTCTGCTTCTTTCCAAAGCCAGATCCCTGCACTCTCCGTGTCACAAACAGGGGGCAGTATCTGTTAATTAAAGCCGGGAGCAGCAGCTCAGAGCCAGTCTCCTCTGAGGACTCAACTCAAATGTCCTGGTGACAGGCAATATTTTACAGAGATGGGGGGCAGATTCTGAAATGGACTTTTCTGTCTAGATTTTGTCTCTTTTCACTAAAATTTTTCTTTTTTTTTTTTTTTAAATCAAATTTAGAACTGCCCCAAATCCCTCAACTCTTGCAGGAAGGTGTCTGTGACCTATCCTTCTATGGGGTCATTGCTCACAGCTCTCAGCCCTGATGCTTACTGGGAAGCGTCACACGGGGTGCAGTGGGGTAGGATGGCAGGAGACCTGAGACTAGGAGACCAGCAGTCTGCAACCGAGCTTTCCCATTTGCTGGCTGTCTGACCTTGGACAAAGCCCTGAACCTCTCTGAGCCTCAGCTTCCTGGACTGTAGCAAATTTGTTGGAGCAGCCCTTTCCAGTTCTGAAATAGTGTGTATCCCAGCCCCATCTGCACATCTGTCTCAGCCCTAAGTGTTCCTTTCCTCTCTTAGTTTAAGACAGGGTCTTGCATAAAAGACTTTAATGAGCTCATTAAAAGAGCCTGTACATATTTTTTGAGTGCTTCCCAAATCCACATTGTTTTAGGTGCTGGGACTCTGGAAGAGTCAGGGCCTTTTCTGCCCTGGAGTTTACATTTCAATATGGGAAGACAGACCAAAAACAAATACACAATATAATGTCAGGTGGATGGAGAGTCTGCAGGCCTATTTTAGGAAGGCACTACCTGCAGTGATTAGAACACAGGCTCCTGAGTCAAATTTCTTGGGTCAGATGCCAACGGCAGTACTTCGTTGCCGAGCTACCCTGGGCACCTGGCTTAATTGCTTTGGGCCTCAGTCTCTCCCTCTACTGTGTGGACTTGGTGAGATTACCTAACAGGTAGAGTTAAATGAGATTGATCACTCGATGGCTCAGCAAGTATTTCCAGATGGTCTGCTAGATGTTAGGCACTGCTCTAAGCATGCGTGAGGAGGTGATTTTAGAACAACTAAGCTTAGTGGGTATGTTACAAGCACTGAATAAATGTCAGCTAGATTCAGCCCTCACACACCAGTGCTTGTGTTTGGAGACTCACACAGTGGTGGTGGGTGTGGGTGGACAAGAATACCACACTGTCTTGTTCTGGGGATCCCATTTGATGAATCCGATGAGTTCAGCAACACAATCTCCCACCTTCTGTCGGTGGGTTTGGGACGTAATGCAGTGCATAATTCAATGAGTCTTGCAGGGCTGGTACACCCATGGACTTGCTCTGTCAATATTACCTGGTGTGTTTTTATTGGAATAGGGTCATTCTCTGCAAGTCTTTGGGGAGACAGTGGGTGACCAGTTCTTCAAAGGGAAGGCACAATTAGCCAAAATCCCTCTCATTCTGAGAAAGCTTGCCAATGAACTCCCAATAAAACTTCCCATGCGTTTTCAATTAAGCTCCCCTCCCCCAGTATGTCAGTTTATATGTGGCCCAATCTCTTGGTTCTTTGAAAATGCCCGGAGAAGCCCTTGACTGCAGCCAAATGGAGAGAAGGGTGGTGGAAACATCATTTCCCTGCAAATCCCCTAGCCGACTGCAAAGTGTATACTTGGTTAATGCAATTAAAAAACAAAACGCAGGGGCGGGTAGGGATCTAAATTTGGTGTAGCAGCTTTAGTACAAATCCTGTTTTGGGGGCTACTGGAGTCAAATTCAAGCCGAGGAGAGGAAGAAGTGGGAGAAATGGGAGCGGGCCGGAGGATGGCTGGAATCCGCTGATTTGAGAGAGGGCAGATTTGGAAACGCTGACGGGCGACGGGAGTCTGGAAGCCGAGGAAGCAAGGTCGGGCTCGGCAGCTCCGGGTGAGGATGTCTGGGGGTGCTCAGCGGGTACAGGGGCCAGCCTGCTTCGGAGACCGATGCCCGCGGACTCCAGGTACCGGAGGGCGGCTAAGGATGGGCGCCCAGGCCTTGGCGCTGCACCAGATCTGGGCGCGCAGAGGCGGCGCCGCGGTGAGCCCTCCTGTGGAGCGCAGGGAAGGAGATGAGGGCAAAGAGGGACAGAAAGTAGCAGGTCCAGTGGCCTGGGAGAGTCCCAACGAAAGGCCCTCTGGTACAGGTCATTGTCTCGTCATCCGCCTTGACCGTTGCCTCTCCTTGCCCCTGCACTTCTGTGACTTATTTCATCCCTAGCCCCTCTCCCGGGGGTGCTTACCCCGGGCCCAGGCGCTTGCCACCCCCAGCTCAACCTTGGTCCCGCCTGGGTCCAGGGAGTTGAGCCAGCAGGGTGGCGCCTCTGGCTAAAGGGCACAGTCGGGGAAAGGGCAAGGCGGGCCCGCACACCTGGGAGGGGCGATCCTGATCAGACTGCGCCCCAGTCTGCCTTGGAGTGGAAGCCACCTAGTCTGCCCCTAAACCCTCCATGTCACCCCTTCCCTGGTGGGCCGCCTGGAGCCGCAGTTCCTGCGCACGCTCCAGGGAAGAAGCCACGGGCGGAGCCGCCTCTGCGCCCTGAACAGGTCTGAGCCGCGGCTCCCGCCCAGAGAGGGCGCGGGAGGTCCCGCCGCCGTCCTCCACCTGCCGGGAAATCCGAGCTGTGCCTTCAGCCTCGGCGGCTGCCGGAGCTTCCTCCTCTCCGCCCGCCAGCCTGGTTCAGCTCTGCACGCCCCCCAACTGGCTCCCGCCCGCCCGAGTCACCTCTCCCGAGCCCCCGCCCCTCTCGAGCCCGCCCCCTCCCCCCCTCGCGCCTCCTCTGCCCGCCCTTCTCCCCCTCCCCCTTCCCTCCTGCCCTCCCTTCATTCCACAAGTGTCGCTTCGCTCTCTCCGGCGCACTTGGCGAGCTGGAGAGGTGAGAGGCATCCTGCGAGCCGGCTTAGAGCGGCGAGTCTGTAGCCGCCGGCCTTCGGGAGGCGCGAACAGACCCACTCGCCCCTGCTCTCCGGCCCCCGCCTCCCCCTGCAGCCAGCCGGACCTGCACCCGCTCCTCCTCCCCCCGCCCGGCCCCGCGCGCTCCTCCCCGGCCAGCCCCTCGGCGCGCGGCGCGCTGGAGGCGAACGCGGGCTGAGCCGAGCGCAGTGGCCGCCGACCACCGAGCGCCCCGCGCGGCTCCCTGCATGTGCGGCCCGCGGCGGCTCGCAGCCCCCGGCAGCAGCCTCGGCAGCTTCGGCCGCGCCTCGAGAGGCGGCTGCAGCGGCTCCAGCGGCGGCCGAGCGGCCGAGCCCGGGCTGGGAGACACGATGCGCCGCGTCCTCCGGCTGCTCCTCGGCTGCTTCCTCACCGAGCTGTGCGCCCGCGTGTGCCGGGCGCAGGAGCGAGCGGGGCACGGGCAGCTGGCGCAGCTGGGCGGCGTGGTGGTGCTGGCGGGGGGCAACCGCTCCGGGGCCGCCTCCGGAGAGGTTGGCGAGGGCGTGGGGGTCTCGGACGCGCCCCCGACCCGGGCGCCCACGCCGGACTTCTGCCGGGGCTACTTCGATGTCATGGGCCAGTGGGACCCGCCGTTCAACTGCAGCTCGGGCGACTTCATCTTCTGCTGCGGGACTTGTGGCTTCCGGTTCTGCTGCACGTTTAAGAAGCGACGACTGAACCAAAGCACCTGCACCAACTACGACACTCCGCTCTGGCTCAACACCGGCAAGCCCCCCGCGCGCAAGGACGACCCCCTACACGACCCCACCAAGGACAAGACCAACCTGATCGTTTACATCATCTGCGGGGTGGTGGCCGTCATGGTGCTTGTGGGCATCTTCACCAAGCTGGGGCTGGAGAAGGCGCACCGGCCCCAAAGGGAGCACATGTCCAGGTGGGCCGCCTCCCCCCTTGCCCTCTCCTCTGGGCTTCGCTCTCCCTACTCTCCCCTCTCCACCTTTCCGGAGGCAATGGCTCTCCCCCAACCCCGGCCTCTCGGCGGGGAATGTCACTTGGGGAGCCAACTTCGGTTAGGAGCGCGGAGAGGGGGCGCTGGGCTCAGCACAGGTGTGGATATACGCGTGTGTGTTGGGGTTTTCCCCCCATCCTTGCCCTCTTGCGGCCCCCTCCCACCGAGGATTGAAGCGGACTTGAGACATAGAGCCCGAGAGCCCGTGGTTCCGAAATCATGGGTTTTGGGGAGGGGGTCCAGCCCTCGCATTCCAGATACTATCCTCTAGGTAAACAGGGGCCGCCAAGCCCGAAAGAGAAGGGGGGCGTGTGTGAGCCCGCGCGCGCGTGTGTGCGGGAGGGAGGGAGGGAGGCAAGGAGTGTGTGCCGCCTGCAACTCGTACGACTCGCGAAAATGTCGCGAGGGAGGTGGAGAGTGCGGGGAGGGCGAGAACAAAAGCTTTGCTTGGAGAGGCCGCCTCGCTTTCCCTGAGCTGCCAGGTCCCTGAAAATTGGGACCTCGCTCCCCCCATCCCCTCCCTTAACCCCCTCGTCCCTCTCTCCTGTCGCCACCTCTCCCTGCCGGGGACAGCGACCTCAACTGCGCTCTGCGCCCCTCGCCCGGGCTGGCGTGGCCTCCATGGGCCAGGCCCCCCCTCCCCGCGCGCCTTCACCTCCCAGACACCCTGATTCGTCAACTTTCCCTTTTGCCTTATTCATTATGCAAGTCCCAGCACGAGCAAGTCGCAGCAGATGGGAGAAGGCATCTGGGGATTAATGGAGCTATTTGCCTTTTGCCTTTTTTGTTTTTAAGTGTCTAAATCGATTCGCACAACCCAGTAACTTGGAGGCGGAGGGCGCAGCCGCTAGGATTCAGCCCCTCGCCAGGGAGAGGCCAAGGGTTAGCGTGAGGTCCGGGCGGGTGGGGTTGAAGTGCCGCTGGCGGCCTGTGAACAACTGGATGACTGGGGCGCAGGTTTATTCTCTTTCCGAATTTGGGCAGCAGAGTTGCCATATGTCCCCACCCCCTACACACACGCGCGCACACACACACACCCCGCACCTCCGGGTGCCTGTGTGCGCGCGTGTGTCTGCACGCGCTCCGTGTGCCTGCCTAAAAAAATCTCAACAAAGAGACCCACCAAAAATAGGCGAAGGAACATCACCATCTCACTAGTAATTATTTTCTGTTTATACGCAGAGTATCCGATATATTTTTTTCCCCCAGACGGGAGCGATTGGGGGAAGAGGTGAGGAAGTTCATCTCAGTTTGGGTCAGCAGGAATGTGGGGATGGATGGTGAGGTCTGGAGGCACAGAAGTAAGCTCCCAGGGAATTCAAGAAAGCCTGACCTACTAAAAGAGTAAAGCGCGAGCCACGCCCACCTCCTGCAACCCCCAGGTGCCCCGTCGCCAACCCCACGGGCCAGGCGGGCCGCCTGGTCTCGCTTCCAACCCTTGCAGTCCTCGCCAGGGGTCTGTGTTAAGGTGAGAGTGAGATACGGAAGCAGGACTGCAGCAGCGACTGTTGCCTTGGTAGGGAAGGATTCACTCAGGGAGAGGTAGGCTGCCTTGCAGATTCGGGTTAATTCCTCTGCTAAAATCTCCCTGGAGCCTTGGCTTTGCAAACCAGCGCTTCCGGGAATCTTCCTCGTTGTTTCGGGTAGGGTTGGGGGTGGAGAGGCGGGAGGAGGGATGAGGGTATGGGGTGTGGAGCTAACCTCTGGGCATCTGTGGGAGAAGGTGATGCTAGCTTCAGGCCGGCAAGGACTCAACTTCCTGGTCCTGCCCCCTTGCAGCTCTATTTATTCCAGCCCAGCAGGCTGCAGCCACCTTCTGCAGGTACCAGGAAAGGATTGCTTGGAGGTGAAATCTAGGGGTACCCAGTCCTGGGGTAACAGAGCCTCAATGCAGGCTCTGCTTGCATACATTTTGGGAATTCCAGAATGGAATGGAAATGCTGAAGAGAAAGGATGGTTGATTTTTACTGGTTAACTCCTAGGTATGGTTTTCAACCTTGGCAAATATTTAGGATCACCTGGAATGCTTTTCTAAAAATCCTGTTGTCCGGGGCCCCACCCTAGACGGTTCACATCAGAATCTCTAGGGGTAGGGCCTGAACATCCACTCTTTCTTAAAGCTCTCCTCCAGGTTTTACAGTGTTCAGCCAATCACTGTCCAGGAAAAGGAAGTAACATTTGCTGAGTGCAGTTCCGAGTGCCAGGCACTATACTAGGGGTGTGTACGTGTGCATGTGCATGCGTGTGTGTGTGTGTGTGTGTGTAAACCTCTCAGTCTGCGCAGCTATGAGACTGGTGCTATTTTAAAGCACCCCCCTCACATAGGTGCAAATCATGGTTGAGGTTGGGTAGCTTGCTCAAGGTCACATGGAAAAATTGTACAATCCCTAATCCCCTGGTTTCAGCTATGTCTGGGACACACAGTATTCTGTTTCAATGAGTGTCAGAATTTGAGAAGCTTCCTAAAATGCACATTCTTGAGTTTGGTCCGGAGAGATTCTGCATCCACCAGTCTGGGCCTCAGAAATTTGCATTTAACCACCTCCCTGAATGGCTCATGTGAAGTGATCTACACTTGGAGAAATACTGGTCTTGATTTGGGAATATTTTACAGGGTTGAGGATGGATGAATTAAACCAGTGTGACTCTTATTTACATTCTGTTGCTGGTTTGCCCCGAGTGTGTAGCCTTTATGTGTATTTCTGTGGTGCTGGGGGCTGCCCCGAGAATTCACCAAAGGCATCATGCGCTGCTCATGCAGTTAATCATTTCAAGTCCCAGACACAGCGGTGTGCTCCTTAGCTTTTGCCTGTATGTGCTATGGGATGTTTGGGTGGGTCCAGCACACCAAGCTTGGCATCAGAGAGCCGATGCTGTGGCTTCCAGGTAAAATTAACCTGCTGGCTGCAGTCTGTTTATTTTGCCTCGGGCTGCTAAGGTCACTGGGATGGGGGATTTATTCTTAACCTCATCTAAAAGGACCTTCTCCTCAAAGACTTACAGCACGTGCTGCTCCCACGTCAAACACTAACTGTTCCTGGTGCCCAGTGTGCTTGAGTTTGGTGATGTCAATTTCCAGGCTCAGAGCCCTGGGCACATCACCGTCTTCTTTCTGGGCTGATTAGGACTGAAAAAGGGGAGAGATGGCAATTCCAGGAGGGTGTGCGGGCCTCGTCTGTGGTGTTGGGAAAACTGGACAGATGTTCATCGAGCCCCTGTAACAGCAGTCACCTTCAACCACTGTTTATTAGAAGAAGTGACCGCAAATGGTGGTCAGTTATGGGTAACAAATGGTGCAGACACGTTTTTTATTTGGTCTGCAAGGTTATTCTATTCACGTATTCTTATTTTTAATTTTTCCTCAATTTTTAAAATTGTGGAACATTTAAAACAGTTAGAAAACTTGAAAGAAGAATAAACGCAAACTCCAGTATATCCTTCATCTAGAGCTGGGCTTCTTACCCGCGGCACCCTAGACACGGGGGGGGGCTGGATAATCCTTTGCTGCGGGAGGCCATCCTGTGCGTTGCAGGATGTTTGGCAGTATCCCGGGTGCCAGTACTAGGTGCCAGTAGCACCGACCCCACACTCCAGTCGGGACAGTTAAATAGGTCCTCAGATGTTGCCCAAAGGCAGAGGCAGAATCACTCCGAGTTGAGAACTACTAATTTAGATAGAACAATTATTAGTGTTTTGTCATGTTGGCTTTATGGCTATCTCTCTTTCCATATATTCTTTCTATCCTTCCTTCTGTTTTTTTTTTTCCCTTCCTCCCTCTCTCCACCCTCCTCTCCTTTTTTCTCTTTTTCACCTGAGGCATTTGAAAATGAGTTGCAGATGGGACATTTTATCCTACACACTTCAGTGTGGGGCTCCTTAGAACAAGGGCATTCTCACACATAACACAATTCCAGTATCACACCCAAGAAAGAACAAAAATCCCTTAAGATCATCAAATGTCCAGTCATATTACAGTTTTCCCAATCATACAGCAGAAATGTCTTTCAGAGCTTGGTTTTTCAAACTGGGATCCAGTCAAGGCTCACTGCATTTGGCTGTGAAATCTCTTTAGTCTCTATTATGTACAGTGTTTTAAAACCAACTTAGAACCGATTGCCAACATTTAAAAACTGGGAGATTCCACACAGAAATCCAGATTTCGGATTTCCCTTGAGAAAGCGATAGGTCAGGTAACACTGGACCTGCATTTTCAAATGGCAGCTGTTTGGTTACTGCTGAGCGGGACTGCTCCTCTCTGCTTCCTCTCAGTTGCCACCCATTCCCCTCCCTCCATTCACTCAGTTCGGTCACCTGCAGTCCCCAGAGAGGACAGTCAGCCTGATCTTAACAGAAATGGGCTCAAGTCAGATGGCTCCAGATTCAGTCCCAGCTCAGCCACGTAATAGCTGTGTGATTTTTGGGAAAGTTACTTCACTCCTCTGAGTTTCAGGTTCTCGTCTATATGATGAGGGTCCCTATGTCATAAGCTTGTGTGAGGATTCACTGAGACTGGACGTTAGAACGCTCTTAGCGCCATATGGTCCTACCGTATGGTCACTGCTCAGTGACTGTTACTCTTTGTCGTTATCCTTATTATTGGAATTTTCTACCCCTTATCTACTGAAGGGGGGTGATGTTATAGCCTGGAACGCTGTCCAGCCCTTGCTCTGCTACATCTCTTTAGCTATGTGACATTGGCCAATTCTCGTCACCTCTCTGGGCTTGCCTTTAGCAGGAGAGGTGGCAGGTTCTGAACAGGAGAGATGTTGGATCCAGGTATGACTACATTAGATGCATGACAAAGTTTTGGCCTGGGAGACATTGAAGAACACCTGCTGGTTTTGCTATTTTGCCATAAGCTTGTATGTAAATTCTCATTTAACTTCGTGTCCCTCCCCAGTGAGGTCAGCCTTGTGACAATCTGCCTTTCACAGAGGCACAGATTGCTTTCTAAGAGGATGCACAAGGCCCTGGTGAGCGGAGGAGCTGGACTTGAAGGCCGGACAGTCTGAAGCCGTAGGACGAGTCCTTGACAATTAGGCTACACTGCCTTGGAGCACAAACACGGAGGACCTCAGTCTTCTCAGATTACAAAAGGTGCTCGATGCCCTGCAAATAACAGTGCATGCATCAGGGCCAGTCAGTTCAAGGCGCCAGAGCCACTGTCAGACAAGACTAGGAAGATTTTCTGCATCTACCCCTGACCGGGCCAGCCCTCTTGGTGGAGGCATTGGTGAGAAATGACCTTGGGGGCAGGAATGAATGTTTGAAGCTTTCCACACTTGAAGCCATTAGGGAACACGTGCTGTTGTTTTGCCCACCTTCAAACAGAATCAGGAATCCGAGCGGCAAATTACAGAGCACCTTGCCCTGTGTATTTTTCAAACATGCTTCACAAAGAGCTAGAGTCACCTGCAAAGAAATGGCACCAAGTGATAAATGTCCCTCCTTCCCTTGCCTTTTCTCCCTTATTCCAACTTTCCTCCCCTCTCTCCTTCTTCCTACACATTTGTGATTATCCTGAGCCTTCCACCTACTCCGCAGGCTGGAGAAGCCCAGGTATGCATATACCGATGGCCACGAGAAAGTCTCTATAAATTACTTTTCTTTGAAGAATATGTTTGCTTCTCTTTGGGCACTGCATCCTTACATTTTAAAAATTAACTTTTATTGAAGTATAATTTGTACAATAAAATGCACACACATTATGTAGACTGATGAGCTTTGACAAATGTCTGCATCCTTCTGACCACTACTCCAGAAAGTTACCTCATGCCCATGACCCTTAGATTCTTGTAACATAACTGATGCTTCTGGTGCAAGAAGCAATTCTCAGGAACCTTACTCAAATGTTTAAAAGCCCAGAACATAGTTTAGGCTTTGGAAGCCCTTTGAAGCAGGATGCTGGGACTCTGAGCTCTGTTCGGAAATGTTGGGGTCTTTTATGTGCTCACTGTAATTGGAAAGAAAACGGATGCAGCCTTTTCTTTCCTTTTTTTTTTTAAACTTTTTTTATTGAGTTATAGTCATTTTACAATGCTGTGTCAAATTCCAGTGTAGAGCACAATTTTTCAGTTATACATGGACATACACATATTCATTGTCACATTTTTTTTCGCTGTGAGCTACCACAAGATCTTGTATATATTTCCCTGTGCAATACAGTATAACCTTGTTTATCTGTTCTGCATATGCCTGTCAGTATCTACAAATTTTGAACTCCCAGTCTGTCCCTTCCCAGCCCCTACCCCCTTGGCAACCACAAGTTTGTATTCTATGTCTATCAGCCTTTTCTTTTTGTTCTTAAATGTGTCAGGCTTGTTGCTGCCTTGGAGTTATTGTGTTGGCTTGCCTCAAATTCTCTGGCTGGGCCCTCCTCTATATGCAAGTCTCCACTCAATGTCACCTTCTCTGAGAAGCTGTCCCTGACCACCCAGGCTTCCTTCCCAGTACCCCCCCCCCACCCTCTCCAGGCCATCACTCAGTGTCATTTGCTTCATTTCACATTACAGTCTGAAATTAACTCACTAATGTACTGGTTTACTAGTTTATTATCTGTCTCCTTCCATTACCATTCACAGTAAGGAGAGTGGGGATGCCAACCGTCTCTTCCCTGTTGTCACCTGAGTGCCCTGAACAGTACCTGTCACGTAGGAGTTCTGGTTTTTGGCATCCCGGTTTACATGACATCAGGTAGCTCCTCATCTGATCATTCCTTTGCTCATTCATATATTCACTCAGTAGGTATTTACTGAGGACCTACAGTGTGCCCAGCACTGTGCCGAGAGCTCTGAGGACACAGTGAATATGCAGGCACAGAGCTCACAGTCAGATGGCGGGAGGCAGGTAACACACAGGCCAGCCTACGAGTGAACTGACACTGAGTTGAACAGTGTGAAATTGCCAATATTCCAACATCTTTGACCTCACAAATGGCAATGTTTCAACATAATTTTTTGGAACTAGGTTAAGGGATATCAAGGAAAAGTGTAGTTTCTTCAATAAGGTGCCCGTATTAGTCAGGATTCTCCAGAGAAACAACTTATAGGAGAGACTTATTGTGTAGAATTGCCTAACCTGTCTAGCCTGCTAATGGAGGCTGGCGGGTCCAAAATCTGCAGAGTCAATGTCCCAGTTTGAATCTGAAAGCCAGTAGGTTGCTGTAGAATCATGAAGAACTGACGTCCCAGTGCAAAGGCCATTAGGCAGGAAAATTCTCTCATTCTTAGGGGAGGGTCAGCCTTTTGTTTTGCTTCTATTCAGGCCTTCAACTGATAGGATGAGGCCCACCCAAATGATGGAGGGCAATCTGCTTTCCTCAGTCTATCAAGCTAAATGTTAATCTCATCCAAAAATCTCATGCCCTTTCAGTTGCATCTAGAAGACTGTTTGACCAAATCATTGGGCAGCCTGTGGCACCCAGAAAATTTACCATCATAGTCCCTTTAGGATCTTGATCTTCAGAGTGTGGCCTGGGGACCAACAGCATCTTCATCAGTTGGGGCTTTGAGCAGAATCTCCGGCCCTGCCTCAGACGTCTTGAATCAGAATCTGCATTTTAACAAGAACCTGAGGTAATCTGAATGCACATTCAAGTTTGAGAAGCACCCAAAGTATGTGCCACAAATAAAGACCAGCTTGGGCATTTGTTTGGCTTATTGTACCTAGTCGGCTTTTCCACTGTCTAATTCACTGATTTTTCAAAACATGTCCCTATTTGGGACATAGTTTTTAGTAGCCAACCCAATATATGCACGTTTGTTTTACTGGTAAGTGTATGCACATATCAGTGAACGATAATCAGGTACCATTGTAAAGGCCAGAAAGTTTTTCTCAAAGCCTAATTTTATTCTTTATTGAAGTGTAGTTGATTTACAGTGTTAGTTTCAGGTGTACAGCAAAGCAATTCAGTTACACATATACATACCTACATGTATTTTCTTTTCAGATTCTTTAAAGCACAGGGATTTTGAACCCAAGCTGAAGGTGAAGTAAATATTTACAATTTGTTAATGGTGATGATTTCGTGCAGTGGTGAGCTCATATCGTAAAGCCTAACATGTGGTGAGGATGAAACTCATCTTTCATAATTAAATCCATATTTTGAATATTCTTCACAAGAGTTTTGATTATTTTTGGCTGACTTCATTTTGATCTGAATAGACCATCATTGGTTTAACTTTGTGAGATGCTGTCAAAGAGAAAGGGGAGAGTCAAGTCTGTCTTTTCCCTGTGCTTGCTTCATCAGTATTACCTCCAGGCTGTGGTTTTGTTATGAGGGGTGGTCTATTTTTAAGCTGCATGTCTGTGTAGTGATGGTTAGTTTAATAAAACTAGATAATTTACCTGCATGTCCCCTTTCGGGGTGCACATAGCTACAACACCACAGATACACCCTAATGATGGTGCTGCTGCCAGTCACCCTCCTTGGTCCAGGGTTCTCAGTTCTTACCAGCTGACTTGGGTGTTCCGAGTGAAGCCACCAATATCAATTCACATATTAAATCAGTTTCTCATTTTTAATGACTAAAGGCCATATATAGAAGTTCTCGTATTTCCTTCCCTATGCCAGATGATTTTAGGCAGTCCCTGAGTGAGTGACCCACACCTTGAAGACTCCTTGTCCAGGATGTGGAGGTCTCTAAGAATCTCCGTCTCCACCACATGCTCTGGGAAGGGCTGCCTTGGGAAAAAGTATCCATGGCTTTTGTGTAAATTTCATGAATTTTCACACTCAGAGGAAGCCCAGGGAATCTGCCAATGGCAAGTTCATGGATAGCCATCCTGATTACTTACTTCCCTATCCTCTTGAATATCTGAATATTTTGAAATTTGGAGAAGACTTCTTAGAGAATCTGATGAAAGCCATGGCTTCTTGTTTGGGAAAAGTGCACCAACAAAATTACCATTCAATTCCAGAGGGGTTCAGAGATCCCTTGAAACTCATATAAAGAACCTGTTTAGAAGTGAAAAAAGGAAGTGAAAGTGAAAAGAAGAACATATATTCTTTTTCAGGTTCTCTTCCATTATAGGTTGCTACAAAATATTGAATGTAGTTCCCTGTGCTGTACAGTAAATCCTTGTTGTTTATCTGTTTTATAGATAGTAGTGTGTATCTGTTAATACCATACTTCTAATTTATCCCTCCCCATCTTTTACCTTTGGTAACCCTTAAGTTTATTTTCTACATCTGTCAGTCTGTTTCTGTTTTGTAAATAAGTTGATTTGTATTATTTTTTTAGATTCCACATATAAGTGATGTCATATGACATTTGTCTTTGTCAGACTTTACTTAGTATGATAATCTCTAGGTCCATCCATGTTGCTGCAAATGGCAATGTTTCACTTTTTTATGGCTGAGTAATATACTGTTGTGTGTACACACACACACACACACACACACACTCATACAACATCTTCTTTATCCATTCTTGTTGATGACACTTATTTTTATCCTCTCCCCTAGAATGTAAGCTCCATGAAGACGATGACCTTGTCCAGCTTGCACACTGCTACATCCTTGAATAGTGCCTGGCACATAGTAAGCAGTAAATATTTGTTAAGTGAATGAGTGAATGAATGAAGGGAGCTGTGATTCTCTTAGCAACTCAGTCTTTCCTCTGATTCATGGGGGCTCTTGCTGTGTTGACCTGTGTCTCACATCTGACACTTCTTACTGGCTGTGGTTCTTGGCCCATCGCCCCAGTGTCCCATGAGCAACCATCCCCCCAAGCTTGGGGCCTCTCTTACCCTAATACAGACTCACAGGGACAGCCTGTGAAAACACAGATGTCTGGGCCCCACCCCTGGCGATCCTGAGTCAGTAGGTCTGGGTGGATCTGAAAGTTTTGCATTTTCACAAGTTCCCAGATGATGCTGTTGCTGCTGGTTGGCCGACAGCTTTGAGAATCACTGCTGCAGAGGAGTATAAATCTCAGCAGACAGCCTGGGCCCACAGAGTTCACAGGTCGGATGTGTGGGCCTCACCTGCCTTCTCTGCCTCCCTTGATGTGGACTCAGAGGGTTCCAGTCTGTTGAAAACATCGAGATATACCCTAAAACATGGCAGTATCAACTTGTGGCTACATACCCTGGAGAGACTCTCCCTGGTCCTGGAGGGGGCCTGTATGAGGATGTTGACTCTTGTGCTGTTTACAGAGGCAGGGAGCTGGTGACCGTCTAGGTGCCCAGACTCAGGGAAACGTACGAACAAGCAGGACTGATGTTCTGCTGGTTCACAGTGAAACGTCCATTCTGACTGGTTATCCAGTTGTGACATCCATTCTGATTGGTTAGTCCCTCTACCATCCTACTTGCTGTATACTGAGACAGTCAACCCTGTAGGTAAATGAAATGACGGGGGTTGCGTGTGTTGGAATACTAGAGAGCACTTGTGAGCGAGTAAAAGACACACACATATCCAATAATACCTGCAGTAGCACACAGTTGGCCCTTAAACAACACTGTTGTGAGTTGTGTGGGTCCACTTATACAGGTTATTTTTTTCCCCAATAGTAAATACTGCAGTACCGCATGATCTGTGATTGGTTGAATCCACAGATGCAGAACCAGGGATGTGGAGGAACCGAGTGTGAGGAAGAACTGAGTGTAAGGAGGGCCGACTGTAAGTTACAGGTGGATTTTTGACTGTACCCCTAGCCCCTGCATCATTCAAGGGCTGACTGTATGTCTTTTGAGGATATTTATCTAAATATCTAAATAAACACATGGAAGATAGATAAAGAGAAGAAAACACGTTAGTGAGGTCTGATCGTAGGTGCATTTCTGTGTGACAGTTATCTCTGCTCTGTTGTGTGTGCAAACACCAAGTGTCCTTCCTAAGTTGATATTTAATGGCGAAGGTCACTGTTATGGGTTGAACTGTGTCCCCCCCGCCCCTCAAAAGATATGTTGAAGTCCTCACCCGCCCTCGTCCTCAGAGTATGACCTGATTTGGAAATAAGATGGTTCTAGGCGTAGTTAGTTAAAGATGAGGTCATACTGGAGAAGGATGGGGCCCTAATCCAGTATGTCTGGTGTGTGCCCTTATAAGAAGACGTCCCTGTAAAGACAGAGACACAGGGAGAATGCTCTGTGAAGATGGAGGCAGAGACCTGAGCCATGCAGCTGCAAAGCAGTGCATACCAGAGTATTCCAGCAAGCCACCCAAAGTGGGGAAGAGGCAAGGAAGGCTTCCCCTAGAGTTTCAGAGGCAGCATGGCCCTGCTAACATCTTGATTTTGGACTTCTAGCCTCCAGACCTGTGAGACAACACATTCCTGTTGTTTGAAGCCACCTAGTTTGTGGTACTTCGTAACAGCAACCCTAGGAAGCTGACACAGTCACTTAACACTGCCCCCCCTTTTTTCCTTACTTGTAAAAATAATAGGGATAGGAATATTGACCCTTAGGTGAGCGTCTAGGGGATTAAATACGATGATAAACGGAAAGGGCTCAAAATGCAGCTGGTGTCCCAGGTTCTAGGCCTCCCCTCCCCCTACTACTGATTAAAGGGGCACCAGCATGGGATGTGACAGATCCTCCAGAGCTACAGGAAACCCAGTGCACACAGTGTGCAGGGCTGTGACTACAAACTCTGGATCAAATCCCTGTGCTACATTTTATTTGCTGTATGACCTTGAGCAGGTTAATTCACCTCTCTGAGCCTGTGTTTACTCATCTGCAAAGAAGGAGTAATAATCCTCATAAGGCGTTTGTATGCTGCTTAGTTGAATTAAGGCATGTAATGTGACTAGTGTAGTGCCTGGCTTATGGTAAGTACTCCATAAATATTAGTTATGGTTATGAATCATGGATCATTGCTGTACATATTGGTATCTAGAGTAGTTATAGGTGGGGACTAAACTTGTGGGGTATAGACACATTACATGTATTTATTATTTAATCCTTTCAACAGCTATAAAGCAGGTAACACTGCTATGACACAGCTATTGTGAGAGGCATGTGAACAGTTCTTCATGAAGCCCTTATGTAATCTCTAACGGCAGTGATCCTACTGACTGACTTCTGTCTTTTTCCTCCCTTTGCCTCTAAGAAGAATGGCAGTTCCAAGGGGACTGTTCTTTTGTTCATAAGCCCCGTGCCCAGAGCACAGTGGTGCCAGTCATTGTTTTGAATGAAGAGATTTAAATTCTCTCTTCTTCCAGGGCCCTTGCAGATGTCATGAGGCCACAGGGCCACTGCAACACTGACCACATGGAGAGAGACCTCAACATCGTGGTCCACGTACAGCATTATGAGAACATGGACACCAGAACCCCCATAAATAATCTTCGTAAGTACAGCTGTGTGATCCATTTCCAGTCTCGCGTAGTGACCCCTGCGGTGGTCACACCTCCAGATTTCACAGTGTGTGTCTGGGCTCCTCAGGAGCGTCTCTTTTTTCTCTCTCCTGGATCAAACTGTGCATGGCATCATCACAGATCACTTGATTTGTTTCTCTGGTAAAGAGTGATCCACTTGGTTGGTTTCTCATTGTTGATTCTTCTGTTAACTAATAGACCACTTGGGTGGTTCATCTTGGTTGGTCTGTTAACAAATGGCTCTCTTGGTTGCCTCATCATGGTTTGGTACTTAGTTAACTAATGGATTACTTGGTTGACTCATCTTAGGTAGTTAATCTGTTAGCCAATAACTTATTTTGTTGGTTCATCTTGATTGGGTTGTCTGTTAACCAATGGTTCATTTGCTTATCTAGCTGCCATCTGAGGTAGACCAGTTGTGACTTTTGGTTGCATGCTGCTTTCAGATGCTGATTCAGAAGAATTAGATTTATTTTTCATAAAACTAGAGTCTGATAAACATAATCCACAGACTGTGTGTGTGTGTGCTTTTGTGTGTGATGTGTTGAGTTGTGGTTCTGTTGATTTGGGGTATGTATGTGTGATTCAATAGTACAAATTCTGTTCCCTTGTTCTGCCAAAAAAAAAAAAAAAAAAGCTGCATTTACTATGGTGTTTCAATAGGTATCCTTTAGCTGAGTGGTCATACTTGGGAATCTTAATATGGTTTCAAAGATTTTCCTTTCAAAGATCTGTATGTACAACATACATTATGGAGCTCATGGCCTGACTCCTGGGAGTGGGGGAAATATAGGGTCACTTCGTTTTTGACAAAAGTGTACTACTATGGTTATTCCTAGCAATTATGTTCTCAAGTAACCCTCACATTAAAGTAATGTGGAGGGCTTGGTTTAAAATAACAAAAGCCAGATGATTTAAAGGATGCATTTAGTTGTGACTGGAGGGTCTTAAACAGAGAAGCAGTTCTGGCATTGCACATTTTGTAGTCTGAGTTGCCTTTGCTAAAACTCCACCAGGAGTTGCACTGGTGTTTTATTTGCTGAATTATAGTTTTGGGCTGTTTGGTTGCAGATTTTCATGCTGAATGGGTAGAGGAATAAGCCTGTGGAATTTGACAGAAGTGATGGGAATTCTCAGATTCTGCATGGTGATGATCATTTATGGCCTTGGAAATGTTGCAGTGTGTTTGCAAAGTCAGTGTTTACACGGTTCGAAAATGGGCTTCTAAGTAGAATGTCTTAGGTTTAATTATATTAAATAATTTGACACTATTTCTGAACTGGATCATAAAAATGATATGAGAAATAACCACATTTTAGAGCAAAATATACCAGCAACTGGAAATGTTATGGCCAAATCTCCCAGCCCTGAAAGATACGTAAGTGGTGCCCTCTTGATATGACACTTGCTGCATCCACTTCTGGCCTTGTTGGAAATGAGCACGTTCTCTTACAGAGTGAACTGGGAAATGAATTGAATCTAGCTTATGACATAACCCTATACGTTGGGGGCCCAAACATCGTAACTAAGCGAACGTGACCACGGAGTAGAGGAAGTGAAAATGGTGTTGAGTCCCTGGCTATAAAACGCGGCTGTTCAGAGTTTCTCATTTGAAGTTTCAATCTTCAGAATGATTTCGAATCAGCACTCAAATGGAATAACAAACTCATCGAAGTCACCCAAGTTTCACCATTCCACCAGGCGAAAGGTCGGGAGACATGAATGAACCTTGCTTTAGTAAGGGATTTCTGTTTAAAGTCCTACTGAAAATAAATTACTGTTCAGAGATGGGTGTCTAGACACTGATCAGTGCAGTCGTCCCTTGTGACAGGCTCCCTTGGTTTATTTATGAGTCTTGCTTTTTCAGTCTATATTTGTGTTTCAGTAATCAATGATCTTTTATACCAAGAAAAAAAAATGTGTTGTCTTGTAATATTCTACTGGGTGAAATTACACCAGAGCATTCCTGGTAAACTACAGGAGAGAATTCCAGGTGTCATGTCACAAACATTGCATTCTCATAAGAATTACCACAGACGTTAATTTCATATAACCCTGCTCCTTTGGTCCGATTCTTATTTCCTAGTGTTTTTGGGAATATCTGAAAAATAAGAAGCATATAACTTTTCCACAGATTTACTTTAATATGTTTAATTTATATAACAAATTAACTCCGTAGTTGATAGTGATAATGTTCCCTTGTAATGACTTGT
Organism: Camelus ferus; assembly: GCF_009834535.1. Taxonomy (NCBI): domain Eukaryota; kingdom Metazoa; phylum Chordata; class Mammalia; order Artiodactyla; family Camelidae; genus Camelus; species Camelus ferus. Next base: position 27,660,939 of record NC_045713.1, on the reverse strand, counting down.
GTGTCCTCTAATGAGTTACAGGAGCTATTTATATACTGTAGACACATGGGAAAAATTTGCATGTTCGGAAGAAAGAATGATTTGGGGAGTTCATCGAGAACATAGGGCTAGATGACTGAGATTTATCAGTTATTAAGGGTTCAAGAAGCCAAGCAGCCACCAGACCTCACCCTGACCAATGAAGAACTAGGAGAGAAGGAATCCAGTCTGATAAATAGAAAGTAGGACCAGTTCTTGGTGCCAGAATTGGAATACACCTATTGAATATAAAACCCTTTCCTGGACATTAGGGGAGCTCAAAGACTTAGCAATACAAAAAAATGGAAAGAAAGATGCATCTGTTTGTGATATAACCAGAAGGGGTCCATCACACCGTTTTTATGACGTTCTTCACTAAACATTCGAGTTGACTGGAAATTCAATTGTCCCAACTTAAATGCTGTTTTCATCTCTGTTCAGTGACCCACCTGACATTGCTTTAAAAGAATAACCATCCCCATCTATTTCTCTCTCCTCCTCTCGATACTAATGCCAGATCATTTTCTGATCTTTCCCTTATGCTTTGTTCAAATGATAAGAGAATCAAAAGTCAGTGTAGAAGTCTGGATATGTGGAAGGAGAAGGACTCGGGTGAAGAAAAATAGAGAGGAGAAAAGCTTCAATATGGGGAAATTTTTTTTTTTTCCAGCCTTTCTTTATCAGTTTCCTATGGTGGGTTTTTCCTGTGATATGCATACCTTGCCTTTTTATCTGAAGCTGGATTTTTTTCTTCGGTGGATGCTGTTCATGGTCTTTCCAGGCATTCAGGGATATTGCCTAAAAATAGTTAGTCTGATAATCAAAAGGGCTTCGACCCCTTTGATGAACAGGATGTGGATTCAGATGAGATAGTGATTTTCTGCGAACGCTCCTCGGCTTCTGTACATTAAAATTTGCTTTTGAAGGCGCATTTTGTCTTCCAGTGCTGTGAACATACTCTGTCTCCCCGACCCCAGCCTCCCTGCCTACCAGTGACACCCCCACCCCTGTGAGAGTCAGGCTTCCCTTAGTGTTAAGAATGGGAGATGTGAGCAAATGGCTGTGAGAATAAGATACAAACTGCATCAACGTTTCTCAGCTTGCTTGTACTAAAACACATTCTTTTTGGAAATAAAACTTTAATTTGGAAATAATTTTGTATTTACGAAAAGGTTGCAGAGATAATACACAGAGCTCTGTAGACTCCTCGCCCATTTTCCCCCTAACGTTAACATCTTGCATTACTCTGGTACACCTGTCAAAATAAAGAAATCAACATTAATACATTATTTTACATTATAGGTATTGTTGGGATTTCACTAGTTTCTTCACTGACGTCCCTTTTCTGTTCCAGGATCTAATCCAGGATAGGACATTATAGTTAGTACAGCCAACTTGATAGTAGAAGTTTGGTGGTGCAATATTGTTTAATGATGTGGTAGAGGCTGGAAACAACACTAAATAAGTCAGTGGCAATTTCAAAGCCTTTATTGCCGGCATATAAAAAGTGTCTCCCAGTGTCTATGAAAACACCCACATTAAATTAGTCACCTGATCAGTGCTGTCCTTTCTGCACTCTCACCTGTAATCATGGGACAAAGTATCCTCATGCTCCGTATAAACACACGACCTTGCTTTGGAGTTGGGTTGATGTCACACTATTTATTTCATGACATAACCTGAGCAAGTGAGAACTTATACCCAAATTGAGGAGAAATGCTGACTTTGATGTTTCAGGACACAGAATCCATCAGAAAGACCAGGTTCCTACTCCAGCCTCACTCCACTCCTTCCTCCCCCAGGACCATTCCTAAGTGGATTTACAAGGAATCAGATGAAGAGCAAATCCATGGTTTAGTTTCTGAAGAGGTTGTACAGCTCATATCTAGGGCCCAGTGGATTTCCATTCATTTATCCATATTTACCAAGGCACCTGGGATGTCCCATACTCGGCTTTTGGAGATATTGGAAGGAATATTCCCGGTTAATTTTTAAAAATTGGGAGTAATTTCATAAACAGGGCAGGTAAAAAGGTAAATATGTATGTGGGATCTAAAAAAAAAAGACACAAATGAACTTACTTACAAAACTGAAAAACACTCACAGACAGAAAATAAATATGGTTACCAAAGGGGAAAGAAAGGGGAGGGATAAATTAGGAGTTTGAGATTAGCTGGCACAAGCTACTATACATAAAATAGATAAACAACAAGGTCCTATTGTATAAGACAGGGAACTATATTTAATACCTTGTAATAGTCTACAATGAAAAAGAATATGAAAAGGAGTGTATACATATATATATGTGTATAACTGAATCACTATGCTGTACACCAGAAATTAGGACAGCATTGTAAACCAGCCATTCTTCAATAAAAAAGGTAAATATAGATGTGAGAGAAATATGTAAGATAGTGTAACAGTAACAGTAACAGGAACCTGAACAGACAACATTCTAAACCCCTAACACATTGAACCCTAGGTTGTTACTGTTATTTTCCACCACCATAAGGATGGATAAACTAAAGTCAGAAAGCTTAAGTGGCTTGTCTGAAATTCGTAAAGGTACTCAGTGATGAGGCTGGGATTTAAATGGGACCAGTCAGATCCCAAGGTCTGTGTTTTTAACCGCTATACTGCATTATCTCTTCTCCTGGTACAGGTGTTTGCCAAATGGGGAAGAAAGGATATAGTAAGTGAACCAAAGATCAGTTGGCACCCCAGGAAAGAGCTGGTTCCAAAATACACTCCAATGTTGTGTCTTGTGATCTGCCCTCCCTCAGGAGGGATAATAACTAATATTTGTTGAGCTCTTGCTATGTGCCAGGCATTGTGCTAAATGCTTTGAATATATTAGCTCATTTCATGTAGAAAATAACCGTCAAACAGCCTAACTCAGTCCTGCCTCAGGGCCTTTGCATATGCTCTGGTTTCTGCTGCTCCCAGACCTCTTCTATCTCACATATTACCCCTATTGCCTTCTCATTAGATAGGGCTTCCTTGTTCACCTCTGGCCTTCACTGTTCCCCATTTCCCCATGATTCTCTTTGTAACTTTTGCGTCTCTGAAGTTGTCTTACTCTTATTTTATTTATGCCTCTTTCACTACAATGTAAACTCCATGAGAGCAAATGCTTTCTGTTGTCACAGCTGTGCTCCCCATGGCAGGAACTGGCCTGGCTCATGGCAGCAGCTCCATAAATCTTTGTCCAATAAGTGACAAAGCCTATGGAAAGAGGTGTCATTATTCCTGCTTTATGAAGGAGAAAACTGCAATTCATAGAAATAAAAGAACTCATCTAACATGATGAGTGAGATGTACTTTTAACCGCCCCCCCCCCAAGAAAACATAAAATAGTGGGGGATGGTAGATGAAATAAAATGGGAAAAATATTGTGATTGTTGCAGGGTGACCAGATACATGGGGCTTCCTTATTCTATTCTCTCCATCGTTGTGTATTTGAAAATCCCCATAATACAATTAAAGAGCTTGCCCGTGCTATTATAGTTAATAAACAGGAGCCAGGATTCAAAGCCAGATCTGTCTGACTCTGTAGCCTGAACTTCACTGGATTCACATGGGTTATCTTCTGGTGACAATCCCGGCTCAGGAAGGGTGGGAATCAACACTGCTCAGGGACTTCAGGAGGTGGAGACCAGCCCTGTCGTTTCTGTCCTTAATGTGCTCAATCACTATGCCTTTATTTTTATTTTTTATTATTTTTAATTGAAGTATAGTCAGTCGATTTACAATGTTGTGTTAGTTTCTGGTGCATGGCACAGAATCACTGTGTTTTTTAAGTTCACATTATCCAGGGAGAGAGAAACTGTGATTGGTTTCTGACTAACCAATAGCCTGGCTTCCGGATCAGCTGTCCGACCCCGGGTCAATCAGTTGGGTGAGCTGGGGAGTATCTCAGGACTGCTTTTCAGGACTGTAGTGGGGCCAGTTCTCCAAGAAGGCTGAGCTTGAGAAGCAGGCTGGAGATTGCTGTTTTATTAAGCTTACCTGGGGCAGATGGCAGGGATTACATTTGCTTTACTCTCCTCTGTACCTCCAGTGCCTAGAAATTACATAGTGCTCAATGGATGTTTGTGGAATGAATGAATACATGCATGTATGAATGAATCCCTAGCACAGACTCACTAAGAAGTCCAGGGGAACCCACTAGCAGGACCCTTGGGATTTTAAATTTTGAAGGAACTTGGCTAATTCCAACTCTGATATTAGGCTTAAACTATCTTCTAAGAAGTGGCAGCTACCAATACTCTCATTCCTGAAACCCAAACATTCTTTTCCATAGTTGGACAGGTTAGTTGTTCCATTTGAAGATCTATGACTGTAATGGTTTTGGGTCAGTAAATTATCGAGTTAATAAGAGTTGGGGGTCGATCTATATTGGATCAGCCAGAACCATTTTTAGGTTCAGCGCTGTTGGCTGAGTTGACTTTGTGTGGTTTTAGATCAAGAACTCTGGTTTTCTCTTGTCATATTCAGTGTTGTAGATGAGATCCTGACATGAGATGATGCTCATTAAATGTGTCGAATGAGCCTTTGAGATAGTGCAGTGAGGGCGTGGGGGATACAGGCTTGGGAGGTAGACATGGCTGGAATGGGTGTCTGCTCTGTCACCTGTTAGCTGTGTAATCTTGGAACAATTAACTTAATTCTCTAAACTACAGATTTCCACCCTATGAAAAGAATAAATTAACATCTACCTTACAAGATTGTTGTGGCTGTTACAGGGGTTCACATATATAAAGAACCTAACATAATGCCTGGTAACATACATGTTGGTTGTTACCATTATTATTCGTGGAATGAGTACACATTCCTGCTAAGGTGGCCTGTTCACTAGGGGACAGGGAAACACATCAGCATGGATTCATTGCGCAGTTGTTCTCGCAGTGAAAATGTTTTCACTTCGTGTACCAGCTGATAACCCCATTTGTGTGTGTGTGCAAGTGTGTATTTGTTACTACTAATGTTTTTGATGCAAATGAGAACTGAAGAAACTGTCAATTCCTTCCCAAGGAAATAGCTCAGATGGAGCAGCTGTCCCATTCTTAGCCATTTGTTCCTGTCTTATGTTTTTCTTCTATTCCCATTAAAACACATGAGCTTTTGTTCTGTTAGGAGTGTCGACTTTAATATTTTATTTACACTGGCAGACCGGGCCAATAGGAATCTGTCTGGCCCCAAATATGTCTTGTATTTCCACCTAGAAAATGAGATTTTGTATGTGCACATGCACACACACACGTGCGCAAGCAACAGAGCCTTTAAAAGGAAAAAAAAAATCACCACTTTGTGTAAGTCATCTCCTTTTCAAAAATTGCTACTAAGGCTGGCCACGTGGCGTTGCCTAATTGGATCTCATTGCCTTTCCAAAGTGCTTCCAACCAGCTGTAGGGCTATTTGTAAAGAAAGTCTAAGTGCTTATCACAGTGTCTGGTTTAGCTTAAAAGATGCCAAGTTCTGCTCCTTCCATACTAGGAAAAGCCTATCCTTGGACACGGTTCCTTAGGAATAGCATTTCTATTTATATATTGGGATTAAAAGATGCAGCATACCTACTATGTGATTGACACTTGTGGATTAAAAAAAGAGGCACGAGTAAAACAGAACTGTGTGCCCCTACCACATGCATGCATCTTCCTTCTCACAACAAGTCTATGAAGTAATTAAAATAATTTCTGCACCCACAGTATTATAGATGAGGAAACTGTTGCACAGAGAGTTTATGTAGCCGGACCAAGGCCACCGAGATATTTGGTAAGGAATTCAGACCCTAGGCAAGGGTCCAGGCATGAACTCTATTCATGTCTTTCCCAAGGACTCACCCTGGGTGATGTACCAGATTATGTCTCTTTTTTTCCTTCTCTCCCTTATTTATTGATTCTCACTAGGAATCACTGTATTAGACAATGCTCACCTTTGAAAATGGACCAACTAGATAAAGCCACTATTTCTGTCCTGGAGGACTCAAATATTAGCCAATTGTGTGCTTTCTTGTCATTAATATTTCTGTTTCATCAACCAACACTGAGCTGATATTTATTAAAATTCTGCTATGTGTCAGACAATGTGCTAGGAGGATTGGAGCTACAAGGATGAAGGAGACAAAAATAGGAAATATCCTCGTGGAGCTTATGATACTGTCAGGGAGATGGAAGGGTAAACAGGTAATTGCAAATCAGCATGTAGGAGTAAGTATGGGAATGCTAGGGGGGGAAGGTGGGGAGCCTCCTCAAAGCCCCTGGGGCTGATGGGGAGGGAAGAGAGATGAGGATAGATTTTCTCGAGAAGTAGGTATTTTTGTTCAGAGAGAGATATGCTCCCCAACAACTTTCCAAGAATTCGAGTGGAAGAAAACAGAACATGTTTATGTACTGACTTCACTTGCCTTTGATTGAGGAGAGAATTATCAGTCCTAGAATATAGATCTCTCTTGCAGGTCTGATTAATTTCACGCAAATTATATAAAAGGAGAAGAGGATTTTGTTCGGTTAGGGTCACACTGCTTTTGGCAGGAAAATGAAAATGCCATGCTTGACATGGGGAGATCAAAACCTCAGGACCAGCTTTCAGGAGTTGAATGCAGATTCTTTTCAGAACACTTTCAGTTCAAGTCAGCTTGCTGTTCTGAGATTAGTATTAAGTATTTCCTTCTTTCAAAAAATAACAGCCAATATAAAACCAGGCAACACAGTTTAATACCATAATATATGTTAAAATAATTGATAATAAGGTTTTAGGAAACTGTCTGAAAAATCCCAGTAAGAATTCTCAGTAAAGTTAATTACAAGTTGAAAACGAAATCCCATCTGATTAGTCTGAGAATGCAGTTAATAAAACTAAGTGTAATCATAACCTGAATATTTCACTAAATGGAGACTTAAACTCATTAATTTAGGTATCAGGCCTGGAGTTGTGTGCTTGCACGAAGACTGCCATCCTCCCAGCTGAGCCTGGATTTTGCACATTTAAATCCAGCCCTTTGTTCAGGCAGACGGGCTTCTTCTCCGAGACCTGTCCACGGTGCTGAAACACGCCCTGGATGTAGTTTTCAGTTCAAACCAAGAAAAGCGGATCTTACAGAATTTCGGAGCTGGAGGGAACTTCAGGAATCATCAACTTTTGGTTTCAAAGATGACTGGAAATTTAGAAAAAGAAGAAGTGGGGGACCAACATAGTATGCTAACTTTCAATTTTGCCAGGAAAGGAAATTATGTAAAAAGTAACTACTAAATACTGTCATCATCATTTCATAAATAATATGGGCATTTTAACACCAAACATTTAGGTAAGAAATAGATATCAAGATAAAATACAGTTCCTAAATCAAATGAAATTAGGTTCATGAAAAATTCATTCTGCCATCCTTGTATTTTCTTGTTTTGGGGGGGGGGGCTCCAATCAGTTGAAAATGAGAATGGTTTGCTCGTTGGACGAGTTTGGTACTTCTATGTATTAGGTTCTGGGGCTTGGTGCTAGGGCTACAGAGATTGGCAGTGTGTGTCTGTATGTGTGTGTGCCGTATATGTATGTAGGTATATGTGTGTGTGTGTGTGTGTGTGTGTGTGTGTGTGTGTGTATAAATTCATGGAGCTTATAGTCAGTCCATTTTCTGCATTTAACAAATAAGGAAACTGAGGTCCAGGGAACTGTATGGGTTATCTTAAAGTTACACAACCATGAAACTTGTCAGGTTAACATTATTTAAAAAATATTATTGAATATGTAGGACACAATTACTGACCACAAATACATGTTCACTTGGTGGTCCTCTGAAGTGGACTTAAGGATGTGAAAGGGAGGGATAGGTTTCATAGCTGTTAGTGCAGTGCCCCTTTAGTTTGATGCTTCACCTGTTATTCAAAGGTAGCCCTTTGAAATATTTAAATATTCTCGACATTTTAACAAAATGTTGAATTGCCTAAAGCCCGTGAATTGGAAATTGTGCAAGGACAGCGTGTAATTTTTGATTTCCTCTATTGACTGGCAACAAGACATGGAGAAAGCACCTTATTCTTCAGAGGCATTGCTTAAAAATTTTAGTGCATATATTCAAAGTCAAGGAAGGCCATCGATCAGATAATTCTTTGATAATAGCTGACAAGGAGATTGTATAAGCATGTCTTTTTTTTTTTAAAGAGAGAACTTGCATGTTTAATATGTTAAAAATTAACGTTAGTGAGGATAAGAATGTACTCTTAAGACATGAGAGGCTATTGTCTTTGTCTAAAGAAAATACAAATTGAGGTAGTCTCCCCAAATCAAAAGACTAGAAAAATGATTCAAGTTAAACCCTGGTCTTTCTTCTTCTTTTTTTTTTCATTGAAGTATAATTGACCCACAACACCATGTTAATTCCAGGTACACAACATAGTGATTTGACACTTTCATACATTGCAAAATGATCACCACTGTGTAAGCATGATCTTAAAACCTGTTTCTTTTGAACATTTTTGTTCTGCTAATCAGCTTAGAGGTGCCTAGGTTCAGATCCTGGTATGGTACTTCAGAACCTGTATTTATTATTATTTTCTTTACAGGAATATTATATATAATTATGAAAATCTTCACATAATGTGGTACTGAAAACCTTGCTTTTGTCATTAATAATGGCCTCTTTATAGATACAATATAATCTCAAGTCATATAATTATTAATTCTATGTAAACTAGAGTATTTCATTTTATTTCAGCATAAATTCTGTTGTTGAACTATTGGAGAGAAAAATCACTAGGTGGATAGGATGCACATATGGAGCTGCTTGAAGCCATCGTAACAGCACAAAGGGTGAACCTTCCATGAAATAAAGCCAAGTGAAGAGAAGGGCAGAATGGAGATGGGAAGAGAGTGGCTTTAGTTCCGATATTGTTTGGCTTCCTCGATCCAGCCATACCTGAAGCCAGAGGCTTTTCAATGACGTAAGAGAATGATTATTTTTTCAAATTTAATCAGTTTGAGTTGGATTTCTGTCACATGCAATGGAATGAATGCTGACTTCTGTAAGCAAAAGCTACCACTTGCAAATTATCCACAGTTTTCAATGCATATGTTATCCAATCCAGTTCTTAGAAAAATCACCCTAGCCTCTTAGCCAGGAATACCCAAATCTCCCCAGAAACGTGCTAACTCTGTTGTGATTTTATCCTGCTGGACTGTGAGCTCTTTGAGGTCTCAGACTGAGTCCTTTTCTTTGTATCTCTATTCCCAGCATTAGACCTGAACACACAGTAGGCAGTTAGTAAATGCTTGGTGAATAGACTAATGAAGCCCTGCCACTTAACCATTCTAAGCTAACAGCACTAGTTAAGTGGCAGAACCAGGGCTAGAACCCCAGTCTCCACACTCCAGGTCTAGTGCTCTTGCTTCCCCATCTTCCATATGGCTTTGGGCAATTCGGGCTATAGTGACATGTGGGTCTTTACCTGAACTTCATTACGTCACTTCCTGCTTAAAGCTCTCCATTTGAGCTCTTCGCTGCCCACTTCTATGGCAGTAATAATAACAATTAAACTCCTCACTTTCCTATAGGGTCCCACATCACCTGGCCCAAGAACGATCTCCCCACTTGATCACAGCAGAGCTCTCTTTTTTCTCATTTAAATGAGCCAGGATTGCTTTCACCTTAGGGAGAGGCTTCCCTTTTGCTTTTCCCTCTTCCTGCATCACTCTTCCCCCACTTCTTTGTAGCCCAGGCTCCTTTCCATCATTTAGGTCTTGGCTAAACTGTTACCCCTTCAGGGAAGCCTCCCTGTAGAAAGTAGCCCGCTCTAGGTACAGAATCCCACCCCCATCCCTCCCTATTAGATCACCGTTTTCTTTTTATCATAACTCATATCACTATCTAAACATCATCTTGTTTACTTGTTTCTTTTGTATCTTCCCCCGCCCCAAAAGTCAGCTTCGTGAGACCAGGGACCTTGTCTGCCTTGTTTCCCGCTGTATTCCCCATACCTAGCACAGTGCCTGGCCCTCTCTCCCCATACAGTAGTTGCTCAAGAAAAATTTGTTGAATGAATGCTGTCAAAATACAACATGGGGCACATTTTCTCAAGTAAATGCTATTCTTAGTTTTTCTTTGTCAGTTCATCGGAGTTTTATTTCTCATGGGCTAAACCTTCAGTGTTTTTATCAAAGTTTAGCAAATGCTAAGTTACATGCCGAGAGAGGTTACATATGTTTAAAAAATCATGAATATATATTTCAGCATTATCTGGAAATTATGAAATGTCACACAAAGGCGATGTTTTCAAAGTTCCAGTTCACTGATTTGATCACAATTGAGTTTTTTCAGTAGCATTTCCCCAACATTTCATTCCTTTCGGCTTTTCTGTATCTTAGATCACCTCCTGATGTCCCTCTCCATGTTGGCTCTCAGTTTCATTAGCATGAAAGCAAACTAAGGAGGGAATTGGGTGTATTCAATATTTATGAAATAACTATGTTGTGTTGATGTGAATAATAAAAAAACTACTCTGGTGATGCAAAGTAACTTAATAATTGCCTGCTTAGGATTATAATATTGATTTCAAAGTATTGCCAAGCAGGCTATTAAATCCCCAACAGCTATGTTCCACATTTAATTATTATAGTTAAGAGGAAGTCTTAAAATCCAGAGGGAGGTGGCGGTGGGTACAAAGGGAAAAAAGCACAGCAGATCCATGGATTCATCTCATATCCTATAACTGGGCAGTTCTCCAACGGCAAACGGTAAGCCCTGGCGTATCTATGGTTAAGATCAAGTACTCACCTACCCTTTGACTCTGGACCCCAAAATGCCCCAAATATGCCACTGCATCATATAATCCTCACCCCCTGGAGCAAAATCAAATCAAGCTAAGAAAAGCACTCAAGAACGAAAGGTGTAGTCTCTGGATTTTCAATCATGAATGCTCTGAGCATCCCCTGCCTCCCAGGATACTTTTTAGTAAAAGTACGGGAAAGAAATGGGTATATCATTGTGGGGAGAGGGCACGGAGGGAGGAGATTGTTCTTGGTTCCTCTTGCCTGGTTTCCTATCTTTGTGTCCACTGTGGTTCCATTAACAGGTTACTGTTCGTGCCAGCCCATTTTATTAAACATCACTGTATGTGAAATACTCTGTGAGGCTTACTTGGGGTAAAAGTAATAACACCAATAGTGAGCATTCATTGGATACCTGCTGTGTGCCAGGTGTTTCAAATGTATTATCTCATTTAATTCTAACACATCTGCATGGTGGGTAGGATTATCTATATCTGACAGAGGAAACAGGCACAGGCTATCCATCTGATATGTGGATTCAGTTACAATGTGGTCTGACTCCAAAGCCTGGGCTCTCCCTTCTACCTAGAGAAGGCACAGAGGTTTCCTTACGGGTGCAGTCACTGATGACTGGAAATGGCTGCCTGAAGCAGAGTGTTGAAAGGGATTCTGAGGCTTAGATTCAAGCTCAGTGGGCATGAGTGCAGTGATTGATTAGCCATGTCTGCTGAGAGATGGTTAGGAAGGTAGTGCTTGTTTGCCATATACTTACAGTCCTATTTTTAAATTTTTTTTTATTGAGTTATAGTCATTTTACAATGTTGTGTTACAGTCCTATCTCCATTACACATTTGATACAAGTCCCTTAAATCAAAGAACTTATGATTTTGTAGATGAGGGGAGATAACTGTAATATAAAATGAGGGTATAAACCCTATTGGTGGATTGGGAAGTCCCCAAGTACGTAGTGCCTAACATATGGTGTTTGGATGTATATAGTAGGTGATTAGCATATCTTTGTTTAATGAATGACTGAATAGGTGAGTGGATAGTTTGAGGCATACTATAAGCCTTTATCCTCCTAGGACTTTACATATATCAAGTCATACCACCATAAAACTACATAACAGAACTGCATTCCTTTTTTTCCTATAGGGATGCCAACCCAGATCTGAATTTTAATAGTATGTATTTGATTTTTAAAAAAAATCATAGTTGATATAACAAAGGGCAGCATGAAGAATGTATCTGCATTCTGGTAAATCTGCTGTTGAAAATGGGGCATGTTATGTTCAATAGCCTTTGTACAGAGAATGACTTCTGAATTACATGTTTATTCAACAAATCTTTTTCTTTCATTATCTAGTTAGACACTGTGCTAATGGAGAAAGAAATATAATCAGATCTCTGACCTCTTGAGTCCACATTTGAGTAGGTAAGACTGTTCTCAGATCTAATAGATTAAAAAAAGTAGGAGTTATTACTTGTGGTAAGTATGAGAGGGAACAAAGGAAGGTGTGTGATAAAGGATAACAAGGAACATCCCTGAGGAAGTGACAATTCATGTGATACCCAATGATGGATAAGAAGGAATCACCCAAGTGAAGGGTGGGGGAAAGTGAAGGCAGAAAAAGCAGAATGTGCAAAGGTCCTGAGGCAGGAAATACTTCGTTTGTGGAAATAAAGGAAGCCCGGGGGGCTAGAGTCTGGTGAGGAAAGGGAAAAAGTTATATACATAAATGTGGAGAAAATGCTATTCAGAAATGTGGACAAAGTGAGATACTAATCACAGGCATGGCATACCTCATTTTATCGAGCTTTGCAGATGCTGCATTTTTTGATTGATTTAAAATCATTTTACAATGTTGTGTTAAATTCCAGTGTAGAGCACAATTTTTCAGTTATACATGAACATATATATATGCATTGTCACATTTTTTCTCTGTGAGCTACCATAAGATCTTGTGCATATTTCCCTGTGCTGTACAGTATAATCTTGTTTATCTATTCTACAATTTTGAAATCCTGTCTATCCCTTCCCACCCTCTGCCTCCTTGGCAACCACAAGTTTGTATTATATGTCTATGAGTCTGTTTCTGTTTTGTATTTATGCTTTGTTTGTTTGTTTGTTTGTTTAGATTCCACCTATGAGCGATCTCATACGGTATTTCTCTTTCTCTTTCTGGCTTACTTCACTTAGAATGACATTCTCCAGGAGCATCCATGTTGCTGCAAATGAGGTTATGTTGTCAGTTTTTATGGTTGAGTAGTATTCCATTGCATAAGTATACCACAGCTTCTTTATCCAGTCATCCGTTGATGGACATTTAGGCTGTTTCCATGTCTTGGCTGTTGTAAATAGTGCTGCTATGAACATTGGGGTCCAGGTGTCATCCTGAAGTAGGATTCCTTCTGGATAGATGCCCAGGAGCAGGATTCCTGGGTCATATGGTAAGTCTATTCCTAGTCTTTTGAGGAATCTCCATACTGCTTTCCACAGTGGCTGCACCAAACTGCATTCCCACCAGCAGTGTAGGAGGGTTCCCTTTTCTCCACAGCCTCTCCAGCATTTGTCATTTGTGCATTTTTGAATGATGGCCGTTCTGACTGGTGTGAGGTGATACCTCATTGTAGTTTTGATTTGCATTTCTCTGATAATTAGTGATACTGAGCATTTTTTTCATGTGCCTATTGATCATTTGTATTTCTTCCTTGGAGAATTGCTTGTTTAGGTCTTTTGCCCGTTTTTGGATTGGGTTGTTTGGTTGTTTTGCAGATGCTGCATTTTAAAATTTATTTATTTATTTATTTATTCATTTATTTATTTACAAATTAAAGGTTTGTGGCAACCCTATATTGAGCAAGTCAATCAGCGCCATTTTTCCAACAGCATTTGCTCACTTTGTGTCTCTGTGTCACATTTTGGTAATTCTTAAAATATTTCAAGCCCTTTGCCAGCAAAAGTTCATGATTCATTGAAGGCTCAGATGATGGTTAGCATCCTTTAGCAATAAAGTATCTTAAAATTAAGGTATGCACATTTTTTAGACCTAATGCTATTGCATACCTAATGCACTACAGGATAGTATAAACATGCCTTTTATATGCACTGGAAAACCAAAAAAGTCAGGTGACTTGTTTATTGCTATATTCACTGAGTCTGCAGGATCTCTGAGGTGTGTGGGTATAGACTATAACTACAATTTTTGGGCACCTACTATGTGCTAGGCACTGTGTTAGGTGCCTTCACACCTGTTATACTGTGTCTCAGTGATTGTCCCTCTTAAAAGTGTTTCCCAGTGGATGTTCCACTGAACACTAGTCCTTTGAGACATTCTGCAAAATTAGAGTTTCTTGGCCAAATAAATTTGGGAATAGATACCTACTCTCTCCACCTCTTGGAGGTTTTCAGTGCATATTGTCAGCACATTAAAGACAGTATGAAAGTAATAGAGCCATTTATAATTGCATTCATTTCAATGTTTTTCAAATGGGTATTTATATTAGACATCTTTTTGTGTAGCAATTATTGATATGGATAAGGAACACTATGCCGGAGAGCTAACTTTGAAGAATGTCTCTGGATTGATGTTTACTTGGCCCACTTAAGCACCTTCTATGGTGGTAAACTTATCATGACCCAAGGCAATCTGTTCTGCTTTTAGGCAGACCTCTTCGGTAGGGAGTGTGCTCATGCCCGTTCCAAAGTTATCAGCCAAGCCCCTTAGAACGGCCTAATAGAGGATGTGGAGGTCAAAGCTATTAATAATTCTCTTTCCTATCCTTTGTGCCCACTAGTCTCTGTTATCCTTCAAGGCTCAAGGCAAATAGTCCATATCAGGGTGTTTTGGTTACAAGTGATAGAAAACTAGTGCTGGGTGACTTAAGCAAAAAGCAGCTCTTTTGAAGAATATGGGATGGTTCATAGAACTGAAGGAATATTTGAAGAACAAAGCTTGGCCTAGTAAGAACCAGGGCAGCTCTAACCAGGGCTGGTGGCATGAGCTAATATGTGGTCTTATCAAAGCTCCCCTGTGGTTCTCAATCATTGTAACCATTTTTCTCTCTGTGTCCACTCCACTTAAATATGAGGTCCTGGGGAGAGTCTGGCCCACATTGAGTCACATGCTTGACCTTGGCTAGGGAGGGCAGGTACCCTCCCTTGATTGGCAGTCACCCAGATTGCACAAAGTGAGGAAGATGAAAGTCTCCCAAAGGAAACTGAGCTTCTGGGTAGAAGTTGTAGGGAATGGATGCTGGGTATTCAAAAAGAGAAACCGAGGACCAAACAGATTTCATCTTCTGCCTGATCTCTCTTCTGGATTTGTACACTTCATTAAATTTTTTTTTTTTTTTGGCAGCGGGGAGGTAATTAGGTTTGTTTGCTTGTTTGTTTGTTTGCTTGTTTGTTTGTTTGTTCAATGGAGGTACTAGGGATGTTTGTTTGTTCAATGGAGGTACTAGGGATTGAACCCAGGACCTTGTGCATGCTAAGTATGTGCTCTACCACTGAGCTATACCCTCCTCCTCCCCTCACCAAAGCATTTTGAGGGTTGCTAGGAAACTGGGGATGCTTAACAGTTGGGATCTGATTATAATAATTCTCTAAGTTTCCATGGTTGGAGGAAGAGCCAGGTCAGTCCAATGCCATGTTTTCTTACCTTACTATGGAGTAGAGTGAGGCTGAAGTGCCTTGAAGATATGTGAGTTCTGTTCTGTGATCTCAGGTCAGGGACGGGGGGAAGCGAACTGGAGAGGGGGAGTGAGAAAGAGAGAGGGAGGGAGCAACATAAATAACGTGAGTATTTCTGCCCACCCTTCCACACAATGAGCAGATGCTCAGAGTGAGACGGGAGACATGAGTCTGCTTTTGCCGCAGACAGATTCACTTCCCACGAGCTTCTCCTGAGTGTGATTCTAGCATTTAAAGATATGCATTTTTCATATAACTTGGCCCCTAAACACAAGCCAGTTACTTCGTCTGGTGCCCAACCAGAGAAACAGCCATCATGGGTAATTTTGGCTGAATGTGATTTTAGCTGCTCCCTCTGGCCTCAGATTCCTGCACAAGAGAGGACTCCAAGGTATAGTTCTGTGAAATCCCTACTTGGTGCCCATGGATAACCCCCTATAACTCTGTTCACCTGCTTGCCCACCCCTTGGCATAGTGTGGACTGGCTGGAGGGTAGTGGGGCTTATTTGTTTGTTCCTTACCCCAGTGATGTCTCTTCTGAGATCACGGTTATAACCTGGAGCAGAAAACACCGCCAGGTACCCTCATACCATCAGCCCCACCCCCTGCAAGCCCACCACTGCCCTAGCAGTGCATATTTGTTGGACTTTTAGGGGTTGATTTTTAGGTAGGTGGTGGGGCTGGGGAGTTCCCAGAAGGACAGCTTACAGAGGCCTCTTGCCATTTACTTACAGTATTTTTTTCCTTCCCGTTTTATTGAGATACAACTGACATACAGCACTGTGTCAGTTTGTGTACAGGATAATGATTTGAATTAACAAGCATCATGAAATAATTATCACAGTATGTTTAGTGAGCCTCCATCATCTCATATAGATACAAAATTAAACAAAGAGAAAAAAATTTTTCCCTTTGACGAGAACTCTTAGGATTTACTCTCTTAACAACTTTCCTATGTAATGTGCAGCAGTGTTAATTGTATTTATCATGTGCACCTTACATCCCTAGTACTTATTTACCTTGTAACTGAAAGTCTGTACCTTCTGACTGCCTTCATCTTATTCTTTCCCGCCCCTGCCTTTGGTAACCACAAATCCGATCTCTTTTTCTAATGAGTTTGTTTGTGAAGTGTAATTGACCTATAACACTGCATTAGTTCCTGGTACACAGCATAGAGATATGATACTTCTATGCATTTCAAAATGATCACCATGAAAAGTCAAGTTATGATCTGTCACCATACAATGATATTACATGGTTATTGACCATATTCCCCACACTGTACATCATACCTGTGACTCATTTATTTTGCAACTAGAATTTTGTGCCTCTTAATCTCCCTCACCTATTTCTTTCCTCCTCCTACCCCTCTGCCCTCACCCTTTTGGCAACCACCTGTTTGCTCTCTGTTTCTATAGCTCGAGCAGTGCATATTTGTTGGTCTTTTAGGGATTGATTTAGGTGATTGGTGGAGTTGGGGATTTTCCCCAGAAGGACAGCTCACCCAGCCTCTGGGCAGAGTCCTTTGTCATTTCCATTACAGTACTTTAAAAAAATTAATGTATTCATCTATTTGAATAGATCAACATGTATATGGAGAAAAAATATCAAGCGGCACAAAAGGGTGTAAACACTAGGTTAGGTGTCCCCTACCCTCCAGCCCCCAGTTCTCCTCATTGTCTGTTCTTCCACAGGTATTATATCCAAAGATATATTATAAACATTTTTGTACCTTGCTGATTTCACTTACTAGCGGATGTGTTCATCTGCTCAGGCTACCATGATAGAACACGCCCGACTATGTGGCTTAAACAACAGAAACGTGTTTTCTCATCGTTTTGGAGGCTGGGAAGTCCCGGGTCAAGATGCCGGCCAATTCGGTCCCTGGTGGGAACTCTCACCCTGGCTCGCAGTTGGCTGCCTTCTCGCTGTGTCCTCACCTCGTGGAGAGAGAGAGATCTCTGGTGCCTCTGCCTCTTCTTAAAAGGGCACTGGCCCTATCAGATTAGGACCCCACCCTTACGGCCTCATGTTGTAACACTTTATCATCTCCTCAGAAGCCCTGTCACCAAAGGACAGTCACCTCGGGGGTCAGGGCTTTAACACATGCATTTGCAGGGGACACAAACATTCAGTCCGTAAGAGTGGATATATGCCTACTTAACAGCCTCGCCCTTCGGGTGATTCTGATGTAGATGGTCCTTGGGCCATGCTTTGAGAAATACTGAGAGTCCTAATTGTCCAGCCAACTAATTCATACTCTGTGTAGGTGGAAGACGCTCAGTTAAAAGTTGACTCCTCCCAGATATCACATTTGAGTGGTGTGATTAACATGTGGGCCTGATGGGAAGGAAGGCACTTTTGGTTGGATGAACCTCCGGAGGCAGGGATTCTTCTCCTCCTCAGTGGTTCCGTGGTGTCTACCTTCCAGGGTCTGAGGCAGAGGTTAGAGCATGGGCTCAGGGGTCCTTTAGACATGAGTTCAAGTTCATGGGTTCTGCCTCTTACTAATGGTGTGACCTGGGCACCTCTCCTGGGAAATGGTGTTACTGTCTGGTTCCTTGGATCACGGTGAAGATGCAATTACATAATGCATATAAAAAAACCCTTGGCGCAGTTCCTAGGGTAGTGCAAACGATCAATCAAACAAACAGACAAGGAAACAAGTATGACAACCAAACGTTGTCTTCTTTGGTGTCCCAGTTATAATATTTTGCTGCATACCTGCCTTTGTGTATAGTATGCGAGTGAGGCACGTGGTTAGAAAAACAAAGCATCACCTCTCCAAGACGAGTTTGTGGGCACAGTGGCTTTTTCTTTTTTCTTTTTTGCTTGTAGGGACAGGGAGCCTGGGACAATCTGTTACTTGGGCTGGAGCCATTTGAAATCCTCAGTGCAGTGACAGCCCGTTGGTAACGTAAGCTCCCAACGGCTTAAATTAATCATGGAGACGGGAGGTGAGGAAGAGGGAAGCTCTCGAGGACAACCCCTACGTCTACTGGTACCTCGGTGCAGTCTTCCTTAGGGATGGAGGGCAGGAGCCTCCAATTTGTTTGAACTTCCCTCCTTGGTAGGAGAGAGTGGAACATTCAGAAGCTGGTACAAATGAGCCCATTCCTGAGAAGGAAAGGGCAGGAACGGGCTGAGAATTAGTAGTGGCTAAAATGTTCTGGAACCAGCTCTAGGGATGTTCACATGTGGGGAGAACCTTCTGGAATGTGCAGGCTCTGAGCACCCTGCCTCTTTCAATCCCACAGAATCAAGTTGACCAACCATCTAAGGGGGAGTCCCTCAGCAACCATAAAAGAGTCTGTAAAAAGCAGGTTTTAGGTCCCATTATTGCATTCGCAGAGGGTGTCAATCAAAGGAGGACACCAACTTCATATCGCAGTATTTCTGTTCACAAAGCCCAGGGTGCTTTGAGAAGTCAGTGCTGGGAAAAAGCGTTTCTTCTCCTAAGGTGTTTGAATGTTCTCACTATACTAATGAGAACGGTGTAACTGATCAGCTTTCCCTTTTCACTTTGTCTACCCAGAGGCACACAGCTGACTTCAAACCAGGCGCTGATACACCCTCATCCCCTGCTGCCTGGTATCCATTTTGCTCTCCTCTTAGCGTATGCCCTGTAATATATCAGGATCTTTTCGGTTCAAGTGACAAGAAACCTAATGCAAGCAGAAAGAGGAATTTACTGGGCCATGATCTTCAGGCATGGCTAGGTCTCAACAGATGTTCTTAGGGCTCTGTCTCTCCAGCTCTAGATTTTGTGTGCTTCCTTCAACTTAATTTTCAGACAGGCTCTTTCCCTGGGGTGGCAAAATGGCTTCTGGGAGTCTCAATCCAACATTGACCTTAACCTGTAGACCCCCAGAGAAGGAGAGAGCCTGTTTCTCTACAACTTGGGGAAAAAACTTGCAGTGGTCTGTGATTGGTCTCTCATAGGTCACATGCCCATCCCTGGACCAGTCATACTGACCAGGGGAAGTAGTGCTCTGATTGGTTAGTCTGGGATCATGTGTCCACTGTTGGACTGTGAGAGTGTGTGTGTGTGTGTGTGTGTGTGTGTGTGTGTGTGTGTGTGTACATGTGGCATATTCCAAGGGGAGTTCTTCAGAAAAGAGATTCCAAGCAGACAACAACCATAACAAAAAACCTACACAACCCTTGTTCTAATTTATATTGTCCCTGGTTTTGATGTATGATTGTTTATTTATGTTTTGCTTCCCTGCCTGAAACCCTTTGTGAAATGAGGCAGAATGAAAAAATGACAAGATGTGTAAACTGAACAGACACATCAGTGGATCCCTCCTTACAAAAGGAGGGAGGGGCTGATTAGAGGTAACAGTCAGCCCCAGGTTGAGCTCTGGAACATGCTGGGGGTGGAAAACTTGTTTCTGATTGCCCACGGTGTACTGTTACTGGCATGCCTGTTAGAAAAATGACCCTGCCTCTGTAGATGCTGCTGAGGGGCTCATATAATGTCAATAGCATTTTTCAGATTGATAACAAAAGCTAAAAGGAAGACACTCGCTCAGGGTTCACATCTTGAAATTCTTCGCTTTTTTTCTTTTCTTTTCTTTTTTTTCTTTTTTGTTTTTGTTATTCTGTCTTCTCCTACCTTTATTACAAGTTTTCTCAGTCTTGACACTTTTGACATCCTGGGCCAGATAATTCTCTGTTGGGAGGGCTGTCCTGTGAGCTATAAGATGTTTAGCAGCATCCCTGGTTTCTAGTCACTAGATGCCAGTGGTCCTTCCCTCCAGGTGTGACAACTAAAAATGTCTCCAGATGCTTCCAAAATTGTCCTGGTTGGAAACCACTGCTCTATCAGAATGTGGCTTCTGAGAAAAGAGGGACCTTGTATGACGTTGTCACTGTTTAATCCTTCTACCTAGCACTTGTCTGAAACTTCATAGATGCTCAATAAATCTTTTTTTCCCCCTAATAAATCTTTGTCGACTAAACGACCTGGCCCACTCTGAACTTTTGTCTAGGTCTTCTTGGCCTCTAAGCAGCCCCAGTTCTTCTTGTTAGGAGAGCTAAAATAGTTTGTGTAAAGTCTCACCTTGCTTAAGGTACATGACAAGCACTCAAGGAATGTTCACTCCTGGCGTTACTATTATTAATATTATTTCTTTTCTGGAATAGTGCTAAGCCCAAAGCCATGTGGTTATTTTGTCCTAAAAATCATTGCTGTCTTTTGAACCGCAGGGAGGTACTGGACTGAAATAGCTGGAAAGAGAGGGAGCAGTGGCAGGCACAAAGTGTGTGCTCCAAGGACTTTTAGGAGTAGCTCTCTGTAAGACGACCTTGCCATGGACTTTCCTTTTTTCTTTTTCTTCCTTTTTCCTTTTTTTTTTTTTTTTTTGCTCCTCTTAAGCTCTCTCTCTGTCTTTTTTTTTTTTTTTTTTCCCCACGGACTTTTCTTAGAGCCAGATCTCAGCTGTGCAGCTCAAACAAATAGTAGGTCGTCACCCCCCTGCACTTCAGTACAGGCATTTGGAAAGGTGTAGAAACTTCCTCCAGTGTCGAGATACCTGGGGAGCTGCCTTGGCTTGATTTCCTCCAGAAACTGACCCTGAGACAAGACTTGAGGGCAAGTCATGTTTTAGGGGAGGCGATCCCCAAAAAATGCTGTTAGGTGGGCAACAAAGGGTCTGTTTTCAGGCCAGTGACCACCTGGGCAACTGGGAGCCCAAGTGTGCCTTCCAGCCGGAGCTCAGGTTGGCAGACAGAGAGTCACAGGTGTTTGTAGCTGGCAGCTCTGGTCGAAGAGGAGAATGCTGAGTGGATATTGGCAAGACACACACAGTGTCTGCTACGGGGGGGACATTTGATGGCCAAGGGCAGTGATGCTAAACATCATACAGCACACAGGGCAGACCCTCCCAAGGAAGAACTACCCCACCCCGAATGCCAGTAGGCATCCCTTTGAGAAACATGAATAACAAGAATGGAGAATGAGGCCAGATTTGGGAACCGTTCTAAGACCCTAACAGGAGTTGTGTATATAAGAATGGTAAATATAGAATGTACATCTATTAAAAAAAGAATGGATATTTCCTTTCTCTTTTGGGTTCCTAGAAGAAAGAACACTTTTTGTTTTATTTTTATTTATAAAAACAATAACTGATATTTTTTTCCCGATGACACATGGCATAGATGCTCCTGTAGAAAACATGAAAAGTGCAAGAGAAAATCCATGAAAACCCCACAATTTGATGTGTTTCCTTTTTATTCTGTCTCTAGGCAGTGTGGTTAGAAAAACTGAGTTGAAAGTCAGACAGTCCTGGCTTCAAATCAAACTCCACCACTTACTGGCTATGTGACTTTGGACAAGTTAGTTAACCTTTCTGAGCCTTAGATTTCCCAACTGAAAAGTGGGAATAATAATATCTTACAGGGCTGTTTTAAGAGTCAAATGAGATAATATATGTTGAGTAAGGGCTCATCAAATATGGTATATGCAAATTCATCTATAAAAAATGAGAATAAGATTATTGGCGTGTCCTCAGGAATTACAGTTCTTCATATAATATTTTCATGTGTCCTATTTCACTTTTTTGTGTGTGTTTTGTTTAGAATTACAGTCAGCCCTCCATATCTATGGGATGTGCATCCTCAGATTCAACCAACCTAAGAATACAGTGTTTTCAGTCTGGCTGGTTGTTGTAAAACCAGCAGATAGGAAGGCTGACTGAAAGGGACTGAACATCCCTGGATTTTGGCATCTGCATGGGCTCCTGGAACCAGTCCCTGGAACCAATACCAAGGGATGTCTATATTTTGATGGCCTGTTCTCATGGCCTTAAAATATTTCATAAACATTCTTTTAAAGTGTTGTGTAATATTCCATTGAGTGCTATTTAATGCCGCATAACCCACTTAGTGGCTTAAAATAACAATAACCATTTATTATCTCACACAGTTTCTACGGGTGAGGAATTTGGGAGTAGCTTAGCTGGGTGTTTCTGGCTTAGGATCTGTCATAAGGCTGCAGTCAAGACGTTGGCTGGGACCGCCATCGTCTGAAGGTTTGAGTGGGTCAAGATGGAGCAGTCTTGGTGATGGTGTGAGTTCCAGGATGTAAGAATCACTGGAGGCTGTCTTGGAGGCTGGCTGCTACCGTTGCCTGGCAAGTATGTGCGTACTCGTAAAATCCCTTGTTGAATAAATAAATGAGTGGATATGATGCAATTCTCTTTCTGTTGCAGGATATTCGGATTATTTCTGAGAGAAAGAATCTTTGGTTCATAGGAAGGGGTCTAAGTTGGGGTGCTAGAAATGCCTTGAAGCTCATGACAAAGCTTGATCTTTTCATCTTAGAGTTTCTGGTCCCATTAAAAGGGAAATTCTGAGAGGGGGCTTGAGGTGCAAACATTTGTAGCAAGGTGCCGGAAAAAAGGAGTCAAATCAAGTGAAAAAAGATCTCCTGTGTGGATACCAGTCAACTAATACTAAGACTTGATAATAAAGGGAAATATTTTGGGGGCAGCTGTTGGTTGCTGGGTGTTTTGACCTTCGTGATAGGAATCATAGCAGCTCTTCAAGGTAGCCATCCTTGTTCTTACCTATAAAGCGGGTGACTTGGGCAGCCTCTGAGCCTAGGGATCCTCATTCACAAATGGGCTAACCATGGAACCTTCCTTACGGCAGTGCTGTGAGGATGCTGACCTACCTGGCGTGAAGGGCTTAGCACAGTGCCTGCCGCACAGCGTACTGCTCAGGACGTGAGACCCTCTGTCACTGCCGTTACTGCTGTTTTTATTGTCACTCTCCTTAAGTCACACACCGAGTCAGGGACAGAGCCAGCACTTTTAACCCAGGCCTGTTAAACTAAAAAGCCTGTGTTCTTTGTCCTGTACCACCGTGCTGAAGACATATCCCCTGTTTCATTCCCCACCCTCCAAGAATCTCATAGCCTTATTGGGAAATACAATTTAGAGCAGAAGACAGCCAAGAGAAAAAGACAATACCAGTAGGCAGCTCGGATGGGTTTTAATGCCTTTTTTTTTTTTTAATTGAAGTATAGTTGATTTACAATGTTGTGTTAGTTTTTGGTGTACAGCATAGTGATTCAGTTACATATGTATGGAGATATATATTCCTTTTCATATTATTTTTCATTGTAGGTCATTACAAGATATTGAATGTAGTTCCCTGTGCTATACAGTAGGACTTTGTTGTTTATTTTATATATAGTAGACTGTACCTGCTAATCCCAAACTCCTAATTTATCCCTCTCCCCTTTCCCTTTTGGTAACCTTGCTTGTTTTCTATGTCTGTGAGTCTGATTCTGTTTTGTAAATAAGTTCATTGTATCATTTAAAAAAAATTCCCCATATAAGTCATATCGTATGATAGTTCTCTTTCTCTGTCTGGCTTCACTCAGTATGGTGATCTCTAGGTCCATGCATGCAGTTGGGTTTTAATGTCTTATCTCAGGTTGGGTTTCCTAGAAGCAAAACCAGAGACAAAGATTCAGGAGTACTTAATTTACTGAGGGAGGCTCTAAGGAGAAGGGGGATGAGAAGCCGGATGGCGCAGAGGAATGAAGTTAAGCAAGCACTGGTCTTGACTGGAGACCGGCTTCACCTGATTGCAGAGGGAACTCTGGAGCCTGAGTTCTATCACAAAGTTGGTCCTGCCTTGAGGCAGGTGGCTAGCTTTTTGTACTTTCCCATCAGTCACCCATTCACTGGCTCTGGCTGCCCCCCTGGATGGACAGAGGGGCAAAGTAACTTTCTAGGTGAGATGTCTTGCTAGCGAAGGTGGAGGAGGGGCAGCTGTGAACCATCAGCAGCTGGGAAAGAGGATCGGAGCTGGGCTCGAAGAGCAGCCACTAGGTGTCTGGTGTGGGACTCAGCAAACTACAGCCCGCCAGTCAACTCCTGCTTGCTGCTGTTTTTGTAAATAAAGTTTTCTTAGAACACAGACATGCTCATTCATTTATGTATTGTCTATGGCAGTTTGTGCTACAAGGGCTGAGTTGAGTAGTTGTGACAGAGACCACATGACCTCCAAAGCTAAAATATTGACTGTTCCCAGCGACCAGTCCAGGGGTTCAGAGAAGAGAGAGGAGTTCAGCATAGTTCAGGGTGGCCCCGAAGTCTCCCAGAGGTCACTTTTCTCTGGGACTTGGGTTAGAGGTGAGGAATCCAAAAGACCTTCAAGGGCAGGCACATTCATGCACTTACAGGGGGAGCAAATACACCCAGAAAAAGATGGAAGACTGTACCAGGGAGCGTGACGTGGTACAGAAACTTCTCCCCAAGGACCACACGGGTATCTGGGACAGTAGCTTGTTTAAGTGAAGAAATCCACTTACGGGCTCATTTCCAGGGAAGAATTCCATTTAGAAGCCCTTAATCAGAGGACTGCATGGTCTAGGGTGTGCTAAACGCGGTGCATTCAGACGTAATTATTTGGAGTAGCTATAAACAAGCCTGGTCACTTAAGATAAAGATGTAGAGCACACACGTCACCTTCATAGGAACAGCAAAAGAAGAGGCATCTCCATTCTTGGTATTGGGGAACACTTAACAGGAATTCATTCAGCGCCGGCAGACATCACGTGCTCGCTAACAGGGACATGGGGACAGTAGCTCTTGAAACTCATGAACTATTTTTGTCAAAGGAGAATTCAGTTTTAAATATTCGATGCCTTTAGGATAACTCATCTATCATGGGGCCAATTTAAGTCTCATTAATCACATCCAGGCGAAGGGGGAAGAACTCCCTGCCCCTTGAAGCTATTAGTGTAGGGCTGTGAAATGGAGACTGAGAAATGGAACTCAAGTGGCATAATTAGGCACAGATGGAGACAAGAGTGATCCCCCCACATGGGGACTGTTCCTTGACTCAAAAATTGCCAATTGTGGGCTCTGTTGCAGAGTCTGGGGCAACTGGAACTGAGAAGACCACGAGACCATGATGGGGATCTGGGGATGACATTTAAGGAGACATGGAGTAGGGTAAAGACCATGTTTTTGGGGGCCAGGCAGCCTCCATTTATAGGTCTACCATCTGCCAAGAGCCTACTGTGTGCCAGGCAACTACCAAACACTTTAAATGCAAACCCTCCTTTAGCCCTCACAACGATCCTATGAGGGTCACCGTCCCCCTTTTACAGATGTGAAAATTGAGGTTTACGGACATTAACTCTTTTGCCAAAGGTCGGGGAACTTCGGAGTCGGGGAGCTGGGGAAAAAAAGGCAACATTAGAGATGAAGGTCACAGGATACATGATCAGCTCATGGATTTTTTTCTGACTGGTTGGTGCTGAGGTAACAAGGTGATATTTTTGGAGATTTTGACCATCAACCTTCTGGTTCCCTCCAGTCTGGGGTCTATGTGTTTCTGTCCAGTGGGGTCCTGGTTTTTTGAAAAATAGCTCAAGGACATGCATCGGCCTCTTCTCTACGTCCTTTGAGGAGGAATTTGGGATCCTGTGACTCTTTATGGCCGACCTATTATTTAAGTTATTATTACTTGCTTTGCTTGGCTGTTTTCTCCTTGTTTCTGTTTCTCTACTTCTCTAATCATTCACTGCTTGAGTCTGTTCCTTGGAACTTGGGGAAGGCCTCGGAGACTGAGAATTGCTTTTACAAACAAGAAGTAGGGGACACAGTGGGTCTGTTACTAGGGAGTCCCTTGCAAGGTCCTGCTTGGTTTTAAAATGAACAACCATTAATAAACATAGTAACACTGTGGTGTATATCCTTTTAGGATTTTTAAAAATGTTCACATTTTGTGCGGGGTGGGGAAGGGTATAGCTCAGTGATAAAGAGCATGCTTACCATGCATGAGGTCCTGGGTTCAATCCCCAGTACCTCCATTATTTAAAATAAATAAATAAATAAATTTCCTTAAGTAAATAAATCTAATTACCCCCCCAATTTTTCTAAAAAAGAAAAATAAAAAAATTAAAAAGAAAGAAAAATATGTGTATGTTAAAAAAGAAAAAAAAAATGGAAAAACCAAAAAGTAGAACAGAAAGGAAACAGTAAAAAAAGAAAATTCACATTTTAAAAACACTTGTGTTCACCTAGTACATTTTGTCTTATTTTCCCAAATCAACCTTCCATCATAAGTGTTTAAATGTTATCACATACTTTTGCAAGTATAACGTTAAATAACTCCATGATATGTTGTATGGCTGAATATACTTATCCGTGTTAGTTTCCTTATCTTTGAAATGTGGCTAATATTCCCAACCTCATAGCTTTGTGCTGAGATGCGATAATGGTTATTAAGTGTCTGACATATGAGAGATGCTCAGGAAATATTTGTATACTTCTCTCCCTGCATGTGGATGAGCTTCCTAGAATCAGAGCTTGAGATGGGGAGTCTGGCACGGGTCACTTTTTGACGGGGTGCTCTCAGGAGAAGTCTGGACGGGAGTGATGGGGGCAGGCGTGGGCAGGAGAGCAGGACATGCCCTGCTCTGAAGCCCAGCTGCAGCCTGATCCCCAGGGGGCTCTGGAGCACGACTTGCATCATCACAGAGACGGTCCCGCCTTCAGGCTGCGGGGTCAACCTTTTACGGCTGCACGTTAGTGGTCGTTGGCTGTGATGTCATGTAGGAAATGCCCACCCTTCCTCCTGTGTGGGTCTCCTTCACTCTCTCACACTTCTGACACCAGATGTGGGGGGTTATTTTCCCCACCCAAATGATTGTCTGTGACACCGGCTGGTTGTCCTGTAATTCCATTCAATTCTGATGCTAACAGGACCAAGCGCGGATCACGTCCATCTCTGATGCCCATCTCAAGTCCCAGGTGGTTACCTGTGCTTCTGATTGACCAGTTATAAAATCAGGCTTCCCATGATCCCCTCCTTGGGTTCAGCAATTTGTTAAGATCACTTATAGAACTCAGGGAAACACTTCCTTACATTTACTGGTTTATTATAAAAAGATCTGATAAGGTGCAGATGAACATCCAGATGGAAGAGATACATAGGAAAACTATAAGGGAAGGGGTTCAGAACTTCCAGCTCCTCCATGTGTTCAGCAACCTGGGAGCTCTTTGAACCCCACACTATTGGGATTTTTATAGTGTCTTCATCATACAAGCATGATTGATCCTTAACTCAATTTTTAGCCCCCTTTCCTTTCCTGGAGGACAGGGAATGGGGCTGAAAATGCCAAGCTTCCAATCACGGCTTGGTCTTTCTGGTGCCCAGCCCCCTATCCCAGGAGCCCATCAAGCATTGCCTTATTAAAACAAAAGACATTCCTCTCACCCAGGATGTTCCAAAGGATTTAGGAACTCTGTATCAGGACTTGGCTTCAAAGACCAAATACTAGAACAAAAAGATGCTTATAGTGCTTTGATAACTTAGGAAATTACAAAGGTTTCAGGAGCTGTGTGCCGGGAACCAGGGGCAGGGACCAATATATGTATTTTTTGTTGTTTCACAGGTTAAAAACCTCTGGGTCAGACTTCTCCTAGTCAACCAAGGGAGACTCTCCTTTCCAATATGGTAGCCCCTAGCCATGTGTGGCTACTAAGCACTTGAAATGTGGCTAGTCTTAATTGCAACGTATTGTAAATACAAAATACACATCAGAGTCTGAAGACTTAGGGTGAAGAAATAGACGTCTCCATCATGAGTGATTTTAAAATTGATTCCATGTTGAAATGGTAACATTTTGAGTATATCAGGTTAAGTAAAATATATTATTGGAATTAATTTCACTTGTTTCTTTTTATTTATTTATTTTCAATGTGACTGCTTGAAAATTTGAGCTTACATATGTGGCTCACATTATATTTCTGTTGGGCAGTGTTGCTCTGAAGTAGGGGTTGGCAAACTTTTTCTGTAAAAGGCCAGAGAGTTAGTATTTTAGACATGCAATCTCCATTGCAACTACTCAACTCTGCAGTTGTGGGGAAGACAGCTGTAGACAAAACATAAATAATGAATGGGCATGGCTGTGTCCCAATAAAACTTTATTGATAAAAAGCAAGTGGTGGGCTGGACTTGGCCCATAGGCTATAGTTTTCTGATCCTGGCTCTAGAAAGAAAAATCAGTTGTGAACTGTGAGCAGCCAGTGCTCACACCAGCTGGGGATGGTGGTGGTGGAGGGGTGTACCAGTCTGGTACTCCCATTTATTTTCTCCTGGTTAGAAAATAATTCTTTTCCCAAATGATTTCCCCTAGGTTTTACTGCTGACCTCTAGATATTTTGTCTCTAAAAGTGGAAGCTGGTGGTGGTGGGGCTTTATTTCAGGAAGCTTGGACTGTGAGGCTGAAGATGGAGAAATAGGCAGAAGGAAGGAAAACAAGACCAAACATTTATTTCCTTCTCAGAATTGGAGGAGAGGAACATATGCATGTCAATATGGCATTTGAAGATGCTCTTTGGTATTCTGAAGGTCTGTGCAACTGGGCTACCCTGGAAGGTGGAGGCAGTCTCATCTTGGGAATTTAAATGATTTTTTAATCCCCCACCCACACCCTCTGCCCCTCACTTTTTGCCAACATAAACATGAAGTTTTTCAATTGAGACCAATTAACATAGAATGCCTTAGGCCAGGAAATAATTAATACAAATTCTGGAGGAATGGCATTTCTGCAACTCATGCTTCCCCAAGGTGGAATTGCTCAATTACAATGATTCTTTGGACTTCAGAGACCTTTCTTTCAGAGACCTAAACTGGACCCAGATATCTCCGCTGGCTCTGTGCGTTTCCTCTGGCAGCCCCATGGCCCTGCCCCTCCTTGTAAATACTGAGAGTTTTCCAAAGGCCCCTTCAGCTAGTTTGCAGAAGATTCTTCCCATTTTTTTTTAAACCCACTGATGTATTGGGGTGGTCTCCCCAAACTTCAGTCTCCTCCAATCAGAATCCTGTTCCTTCAAGGCAGAATCGGCATCTTCCTCTTTTCTGTCCTCTTTTCCTTTCACAAATATTTATCGAACATCTGTTGTGCACCCAGCCTGTTTTAGGTACCACATAGCGTCAGGCTTAGTCTGCTAGTAGGGAAGACCCATAATCAATTTGTAAATAAATAAGTAAATGATACAACTTCACCAAGTGATAAGGGCTATGGAAAAAAAAAAAATAAAAAAGGGCGAAAGGCTTGGGAGTGATGGTGTGTGTGGGGGGTCTCAGGGTGGGCAGGAGAGGTCTTTTTGAGAAAATGCCATTTGAAAGAAGGCCTAAAATTAGGATGAAAACAGCCAGAGCTTACACAGCGCCTACTGTGGGCTAAGCACTGTTTAGCGAGCTTCTCAGACATTGACTGATTAATCTTCATGAGAGTGCAATGAGGCAGAGCTGCAATGAGCCTCGCTCGGCAGATGAGAACCTGATGTATAGAAAGGTGAAGTCTTTGGCCCAAGAATGCCAAGTTCATCAGTGGTCAGATGGGGTGGGGTTTGAACCCAGGCCTCTGGCTCCAAGTGCTCTTAACATCAGAAAGCATTGGGACGTTGATTTATTGAATATTGGATTCATGGATTTATTCTAATCTCTCGTTCATAGAGGACCTAATATGAGCCAAGCAGACAGACGTAAGACCTTTTCCTCTCTTACTGCCTCAGGGTAGAGACAGCCTGGGGGCTCAGGCTTGCTGAGAACTGTTTTACAACCGATGAGTACATGATCTTGTCTGAGCCTGGCACAGTGGAGGGATGATCACGGAAGACCGTTCAGAAGAAGTGACAAGATGCATTGAGACTTGAAGGATGAGGTTGCAGGAAGGCAGTGTTGGATGGGAACTGTGGAAAGTGGGGAAACAGAAGTCAGAAAGGGTATGGCAGGCAGAGGAAACAGTCTGTGCAAAGGCATAGGATCAGGGTGCGCTCAGGGAAGGAAAAGTCCTTAAAGGTAGCAGAGTCCACGTGGGGAAATAAAAGCTCATGAGATGGGAAATGTGGGCAGAGTTTAGATTGCTTAAGGAACTTGGGTTTTATCCTGAGGGCAATGGGGAGCTGTGGAATGATTCTAAGTAAGGAGTGACATGGATGGATTTGGAGTTGTTAGAAGACCGCATGGGCAGCATTTAGCGTGTGCACGGGATGGTTTGATGGGGTACGTGTTACCCACCCACTTCTTCTTGACACCTTCCTATCAACCCAGGGGAAATTAAACTTTCTCCTTATTTATGTTAATGAATAGTAATTGTAGCTAATTCCCTTTTTTTAAAAAAAAGTTTATTTTGTTTGTGGGTTTTTTTGTTTTTGTTTTTGGTGGGGAGGTAGGTAGGTTTATTTATTTAGTTAGCTATTTTAATGGGGGCACTAGGGATTGAACTCAGGACCTCATGCATACTAAGCGTGTACTCTAACCGCTGAGCTATACCCTCCCCACTAATTGTAGCTAATTCTTAGTGGGCACATACCAGGGGCTGAGTAGATTCTATGCTGAGTACTTTACATTTTTAATCTTATTTAATCCTAAAAAACACTCTGTATAATAGATATTGCGAACATTTCTGTTTAACGGATGAGTGTCATAGAGCTAAATGGCATATATTAAATGAGATAGCCATTAATTGGTGAAGCAGGGATTACAGCCCAGGGATTATAATTCCAGAGGCCACAATATAAGCCACGATGCTTTCATGACTCATTTTGTGACGTGCACTTGTCTTACTCCCATACTCAGAGGGCAGGGAATGAAGAAGGCACATCTGAGCACCTGCTGTGCACTTGGGGTGTGGTGGACAGCTCTGTACATATTATCACTATTCTTTTGTAACAATAGCCTGATGCAGCATGTCTTCTCTTAAAAGATGAGAAAACTGAACCGGGAGGTGGGGTTGCTGGGGTTTTTTTCCCCTGTTTAGTGCTTCTCCCTGAGGGCTTCCTAAGCTGCCTCCTCAGTCTTCTGCATCTTTAACTACTTCTCCTTCCTATGGGATTGCCCACACTTTCCCCAGCAAGCAATCTCGCCAGTGGCCACATTAGGATTGGTTCACTTAGTGGTCATTGCTTCTTGGTTTCCTTGCCAGGTGACCCCTTCCATCACCAACCTTCTCTCCAGGCCAGTGCTCATCACGCCTCTGAGAAGAACCAAGCCCTCCAGGCTTTGGACTGATGTATATCTCTGAGTGTCTATTCCCACTGGGGTGCTTGCATTCCCAGAGACCAATTCCCAGGTCCCAAAGACCCTGACTTCACTTTTCCTCATGATGGCATGACTGATTTATTATAGATAACACAAAAAAGTTATACTTGTATGTTGCTTCTTATTCCTAAAGTGGTATCTATTCATCACTAAACATTTAAAGTGTTTCAATAAGCAAAAAGAAGGAATCAATCCACACCCACTTATGATAAAAACTCTCACCAAAGTGAGTATAGAAGGAACATATCTCAACATAATAAAAGCTATGTATGACAAACTACAGCCAGCATAGCACTCAAAGGTGAAAAACTCAAAAGCTTCCCACTGGAATATGGGACAAGACAAGGCTGCCCACTATCACTACTCCTATTCAACATAGTCTTGGAAGTCCTAGCCACAGCAATCAGGCAAGAGAGAGAAATAAGAGGGATCCAAATTGGAAAAGAAGAGGTAAAAGTGTCACTATATGCCAATGACATTATACTATGCATAGAAAACCCTAAAATGTCCACACAAAAACTACTGGAACTAATCGAAGAATTCAGCAAGGTAGCAGGTTACAAGATTAACATTCAAAATCAGTTGCATTTCTTTACACTAACGATGAATCAACAGAAACAGAAAGTAAAGAAACAATCTCCTTTAAAATAGCACCCAAAGTAATAAAATACCTAGGAATAAATCTAACCAAGAAGGTGAAAGAATTATACACAGAAAACTATAAACCATTGATGAAGGAAATTAAAGAAGACTTAAAAAATGGAAAGATATCCCATGCTCCTGGATTGGAAGAATCAATATTGTTAAAATGGTCACACCGCCCAAGGCAATCAACAGGTTTAATGCAATCCCTATCAAATTACCCAGGACATATTTCACAGAACCAGAATAAATAATAATAAAATTTATTTGGAACCACAGAAGACCTAGAATTCCCAAAGCATTACTGAAGAAAAAGAAAGAGGCTGGAGGAATAACTCTCCCAGACTTCAGACAATACTATAGAGCTACAGTAATCAAGACAGCATGGTACTGGTACAAAAACAGACATATGGACCAGTGGAACAGAATAGAGAGCCCAGAAATGAACCCACAAACTTTTGGTCAACTAATCTTCGACAAAGGAGGCAAAAATATACAATGGAATAAAGACAGTCTCTTCAGCAAATGGTATTAGGAAAACTGGACAGCAGCATGTAAATCAATGAAGCTAGGACACTCCCTTACACCATACACAAAAATCAACTCAAAATGGATCAAAGACTTAAACATAAGACAAGATACAATAAACCTCCTAGAAGAAAACATAGGCAAAACATTATCTGACATACATCTCAAAAATGTTCTCCTAGGACAGTCTACCCAAGCAATAGAAATAAAAGCAAGAATAAACAAATGGGAC
Organism: Camelus ferus; assembly: GCF_009834535.1. Lineage (NCBI taxonomy): Eukaryota > Metazoa > Chordata > Mammalia > Artiodactyla > Camelidae > Camelus > Camelus ferus. Next base: position 27,627,988 of record NC_045713.1, on the reverse strand, counting down.
CTAATGAAACTTACAAGCTTCTGCACAGCAAACGAAACCATAAGTAAAACAAAAAGACAACTTATGGAATGGGAGAAAATTTTAGCAAATGATGAAACTGACAAAGGATTGATCTCCAGAATATATAAGCAGCTCATATGACATAATAAGAAAAAAACAAACAACCCAATCCAAAAATGGGCAGAAGATCTAAACAAGCAATTCTCTAAAGAAGAAATACAAATGATCAATTGGCACATGAAAAAATGCTCAATATCACTAATTGTCAGAGAAATGCAAATCAAAACTACAATGAGGTATCACCTCACACCAGTCAGAATGGCCATCATTCAAAAATGCACAAATGACAAATGCTGGAGAGGCTGTGGAGAAAAGGGAACCCTCCTACACTGCTGGTGGGAATGCAGTTTGGTATAGCCACTATGGAAAACAGTATGGAGATTCATCAAAAGACTAGGAATAGACTTACCGTATGACCCAGGAATCCCGCTCCTGGGCATCTATCCAGAAGGAACCCTACTTCAGGATGACACCTGCACCCCAATGTTCATAGCAGCACTATTTACAACAGCCAAGATATGGAAACAGCCTAAATTTCCATCGACAGATGACTGGATAAAGAAGAAGTGGTATATTTATACAACGGAATAGTATTCAGCCATTAAAAATGACAACACAACCTCATTTGCAGCAACATGGATGGCCCTGGAGAATGTCATTCTAAGTGAAGTAAGCCAGAAAGAGAAAGAAAAATACCATATGAGATTGCTCATATGTGGAATCTTAAAAAAAAAAAAGAACATAAATACAAAACAGAAACAGACTCATAGACATAGAATACAAACTTGTGGTTGCCAAGGGGGCAGGGGGTGGGAAGGGACAGACTGGGATTATTACAAAATGAACTCATACTATGCATTCTTTTTGGTAATTGGTCATTCTCCTTTCACAGCTTGGCAGCTGCACCTTGACATTCTTCTCCAGCGATGGTTTTCAGACTTGTTTTAGCAGCCTCAGAACCATTTCTGCAAGCACCGTCTTTGGAAATGAAATTTATTAGACAGATTGTCTTAATCAGCCTGGGCTGCTATGATGAAAACCACAGACTGTGGGGCTTAAACAGCAGACATTTGTTTCTCACAGTACTGGAGACTGGGGAGCCCAAGATCAATGTGCCGGCCCACTTGGTTCCTGAGAGACCCTATTCCTGGTTAGCAGATGGCCACCTTCTTGCTGTGTTCTCACACACTGGGGAGAGAGAGAACACTGATGTCTCTTCCTCTTCTTATAGGGGTAATAACCCATCATGGGGTCTCCACTCTCACGACTTCATCTAAACCTAGTCACCTCCCAAAGCCCCACCTCCTAATATTATCACATAAGGAGTTAAGGCTTCAACGTATAAATTTGTGGGGGACACAGACATTCAATCCATAACACAAACAAAAGCAAAACTTTGATTGAAGCTGAAATAGAGGAACTGAAATTCTGCCTGCTTTGTTTTTCTTTTTTTTTTTCTCCTAAATTAACTCCTAAATTGGCTCCTAAATTAACTTCATGGATCTTCTGTATTTCCAAGAAGCACTGTTTTCTAAATAAAAATTAAATAAAATAAAAAAATCCTCATCTGACATTATTTTAAATGGTTGTATTGTACTTCATTGTATCTGGTTTCCTGTTGTTGGAGATCTAGGTTGCTTTCTGTTTTTCACCACTGTGAACAAAATTATAATGGGCATCTTTATACTTCCAACCTTGTGTGTACTCATGATCCTTTCTCTCAGATAGTCTTAGAAGTAAAAATGTCTTTTGGTTCCTGGCTTGTGGAAGTTTTCCTCAGAAGGCCAAATCTTTGTTTGACAGGCCAGGAGTGTGGGCCTCAGTTCAGAGGGTGTATATGCTGGACACAGTGTATATCTTCATAACAGACGGCTCGTGTTGGCCTGCTGAGTCATGCTCTGTTGTCAGGACAGCAACAGACGTTCCCCTGGGCCTGGGCTGGCAAGACCGATGCTGAGGATGCTATCTGATATTTGCAACAGCCTTTTACAGTTTTCAAAACCCTTTTCACCTGTTGTCCCACAGTCACTTCATGAGGTAAATGGCAAAGAGACGAATATACCTTTAAAAAATTTAAGGCATACCGAGGATCAAAGAGGTCAAGTGACTTTCCTAAGATCATGCATCTAGTAAGTGGTGGCATTCTGTATTAGTCAGCTGTTACTGCAATAATGCTGCATAACAAATAACTCTCCACCCTCCAAAAAATCTCCGTATCTTACATCAACCATTATTTTTACATTCTCCCATGACAGTTGAGCTTGAGGGTTGGCTGTGGTTTGGCTGATCTCAGCTGAGATGGTGTAGCTAGGCTTCGGGGACAAAGGGGACAGTGAGAACAGATGTCGTAGAGGAAGGCTTGACCATGACCTTAAAGGTCATAGTGAGGGGTCTGAATCTTACGTTTATTGCAATGGGAAGCTATGGAAGGATTTTACGTAGGAGAATAATGTGATCTGACTTATGTTTTAAAAGATTATTTGGACTTGTTTGTTCAATGTTAAATTTTCATTGCTGGTTTCATAACAGATGCTCCATAAATATTTTACTGGGTTAATAATGAACCTAGTTTCCAGAGAAAGCAGTGTAGTGCAAGACCTGAGGAACGGGGTGCAGTCCCATTCTGTGCGAGGAGGTGGTAAGCTGGTTGGCTTCTCTGACCAAGATCCATTGGTAGGATTGTTCATTTATGCATTCATTTCACGAACTCAGAGAACATTTACCGGGTGCATCCTCTGGGATGTCCACACCAGCAGAGGGAAGACTGCGACTTTGCAAATGCTCTAGAGACCTCAGATGAAATCATTCTCCGCCATGCTCTCTTCTTCTGAGGAGGAAGACCCCAGGGCAGCTGATGCATACAAGGGGCTCCGACTCTTGAGAGACAAGGTCCTCTTTACTGGGGTCAAATAACCGGGGCAGCGGGGGGCAGTCACTGTTCAGGGTGGAGAATCCTGTGTCCATCATTTCACCCAGCTCTTCGCATGGGAGAGGAAACCCAGGCCCTTAGGGGGACCCATTGCTCAAGATGGGCCCAGCAAACTAGCACCCAGCCCACGAGACCCGACTCCCAGCTGCTGCCCCTGGGGTTCTTTGCTTCACGCTGCCTGGAACACTCACCTTTAAGCCAACAATTTAAATAAACACTCTAAGTACGAGTTAGGGGGAAGAAAACAATGGTGTTTATTTTGAATTAAGACACATTTTTTTTTGATTAAAAACCAACCCCAGAAAGATCGTTTACATTGAAAGTGAAACAAAGTGCAAAGTTTTCCTTCAGGCATAGGAATTAGGATTTCTAATTACATAGCAGTTGGGACCAGGTATTTATGGAATCTTTGAAGAAATGCTTTATAAATAGACCTTCATGTGTTTATTTGCCTGGTGTGCTCATTTGACTTTTGGCCCTGATCTTATGTAGCCTTGAACTCTAGTTACATTTTCTTGTATAAATGAATCATCTCCAGGGAGACTGCAAGCAGCGTTCTTTTGGTCTTTTTATTTGTTTATTTTTTATTTATCATTCCCCTTCCCTCCATCACAGTGTCTAGCATGGTACCAGGTAAGGGAGTTTGCTGAATAAATCCATTTCACCCCCCTCCCCCTCCTCCCAACCTCCTTCCTCCATCTTTCCCTCCCTCCCTCTCTTCCCTTCCAAACCCTCCTAACCCCTTCTCTCTCCCTCCCTCTGTCTCTCACTCTCCTCGTTTCCTTCCACGAATGTTTCTACTGTAAAACGGTGCCAAGTGCTTTGCAGGCATTGGGGATTCAGTGATGAATGAGGTGAATGAGTTTCCTCTCCGACGGAGCTTTGCATCCACTTGGGGAGACCCGTCACCACACAGCTAGAAGTGCAATCACTTATAAAATCACATGGGTTCCACGCGGAGTGAAGAACGGATGCCAGGGGAGCCTGTGATGGGGGCCACTGGTCAGGGATCAGGGAACACTTTCCCAATCAATTGACCAATTGTTGCTCCAGCTGAGACCTGTAGGATGAGTGGGAGAAGGAGAGCCAAGGAAGGGAGAGGGTGGAACAGCAATCCAGGCAGAGGGAACGGCATGGTTCTGGGAAACCCTTGAGGTGGGGAGTGGCCTGGGTCTTCGGAAGAATGCACAGGAGACCTGCGTGGCCGGAGCAGAGAAAGCAGAGGGGGACATAGAGAGGCAGGTACCTGCGGGGCAGGCAAAGTCTCAGAGGCCGTGGGGGAGATTTTGGCATTTATCTTGCCAGCAATGGAAATCTGTGGAAAGGGTTTAAGCAGAAAAAAAGAATGCAGTTGGAATTCATTTCTGAAAGTCCATCATAGGCCAGAGGGGTAGGTGGCTCCACTGATAAGGGTGGGGAAGGGGAACTGTGGAACCCTTCCTCCCCACAAAGGCACATTCTGTCTCCTGATACAGACGGTCCCCAGAATGACATGTTGAATGGCAAAAACCAAGGTGCAGAACAGTGTCAAGAAGAGGAGGATATGACTGTGTATTAGGATTTACGTATATTTGATTAAGGAAATACTGGAAGGATGAAGAAAGAAGTACCACAAACGGCCATGTATGTCTTGTGTGAGAGGCGAGGCGGACAGGGACAGGGGCGGGCTTACAGATGCCCCTACTGTGTCCCTTCTGACTCTGCTGTGACTTTGGGCCCCGTGTATGGCTTATTATTCAAAGACTGAATAAAAATGAGCTGAGCTGGGCTCTAACAGCAGTGGTTGTGCGTTTGAGGGTGGGGCGAGGGTAAGGGGATGTGAGCTTTTTTCTTTCTCTTTCTTTTTTTAAAACTCCTTTTTTCCACCTTTTTTTCTTTTTTTAAATGGAGGTAGTGGGGATTGAACCCGGGACCTCACGCATGCTAAGTGTGCGCTCCACCACTGAGCTAGCCCCTCCCCTCCCCTCCCCTGTCTATTCTTGATGGGAAATTCTCAATAAACTTTCGGTCTCCTTTCAGAAGATTTTCTTTCCTTTCACTGATATTGATGTTTTAATCATTTATTGCACAAACAGCCCCTTGGTCTCGTGTTTCCTCCTCCAACCAGACTTTTGTCTTAATACCAGAAATTCATCAACATCTTACCTGCGACAGTTGTTGGAGAGTTGCCCCAGCTGCAGGGCAATGTTATCTAACTTGTACTGAGCACGTACAACATGCCAGAGGCAGAGGCTCCACCTGTAGGGTTGTATTTAATTTTCACAACAACCAGCACCACTGTTCTGTGGACACGCAGACCGAGGCATGGAAAAGTGAGGTGCTTTGTTCAAGGTCGCCCTCAGAGGTCAGCCTGCATCAGCCCAGGGTAAGATGGGGGCATGTACTAATTAGATGGCTGTTTGCAAGGTGCCCTTGAGGCGCCGGCACTGGGTTAGAGGCTAGAAATACCCTGATGATTACGAGGCAGGTTTTGCTCTCACAGATCGCACGATCCAGAGAGCCGACAGAACTTCCCCATGTAACCGTTATGTAGTCTGACAGAGGCTTCAACCCGGAGTATGTGCAAAGCCCGAAGAAATGGGGGAAGGGAATCAGGGAAGGCTTCCTGGAAGAAGAGATGCTTTAGTTAGACATAACTCTTGTGTTATGTATAGGAGCTCAATAAGAGCCTGGAGGGCATTTTGAGGGGAGGGCGTTCCAGAGAGAGGAAACAGCCTGTGCAGAGGCCTCAAGGCAGGAAGCAGTGGATCCTGATGGTGGAACTATGAATGCTCTGGAACCACCCTGGGGGAGGAGCTGGGAGGTGGGTGGGGGCCTCGATACTGTGCGTGGGCTTCATGCCATTTTTCCTCCAGGCAACCCCCTTTCTGATGTATGCCTTTCCCTGCTATCACTACGTCCCTTTGCCTTATGACGCGTCTGTGGTCAGCTCCCAAGATTCATCCCTTGCTTAGCTGAGCAGTCACTATGTGTCAGCCTTGGAGCTGGGGGTTCAATGGTAAAATGATACGGTGGTGTCATCGGTGAACCAGGCATGGAAATGAACAAACTGATATCAAGTGGACATTTAATAAGTGGCATTAGACAAGGAAGTCCAGAATGGGTGGGGTATAATTAGAGACAGGAGGTGGTCAGGGAGGGCTTCTTGGAGGAGGTGACCCTTGACCTAAGTTTTGGTGGATGAGGAGGAATTGGTTGGGAGGACTGGTGAAGGGCTGGTGTGGCCTCAGAGTAGAGGGGACAGCAGGGACAAAGGCCTGGAGGCATGATGCAATTAAGTGTGTATGTGGGGCCAGTGGCGTGATGAGAAATAAAACTGAAGAGATGATGGATGTCCTGGGAACCAGGCCCATAATGCCCAATAGGGTGTTCTCCAGGTGAAGAGGGAGGAGGGAGAGGGAGCAGGAAGAAGGGGAAGAATGGCAGCATCATCATCTTCCGAAATGCTGGTAAAACCAGAGCAGCCTGTACATGAGTCTGAAGCACATTGCACTAAAACAGTCCCCCAAGGGAGCAGCGAGTTCCTCACAGTAAGTCAGGTTTCGGCCGAGCCCTGCATGTCGAGTGACTGTCAGGTGTGATCACACGTACCTGCCAGAGCTGGCCTTTCTCTGCTGGGGAGTTACAACCTCCAGCATGGCTGAGACTGAAAACCCAGGGGCTGGCATCTCAGGCCCAGTAAGAGTAATTAAAATGGGATCAGTGGTCCCTGAGGCGACATCGACATCAACGCTCCCAGCATGGAGGCCTCTGGCCACGGCCGGACTTGCTCCCTGAGGACTGGCGCCCTGCCCACCTTGCTCGCCCTGGCCAGGCTCACCCCAACCGGACAGGAAGGAAGCGCCCTCCACTTTCTGGCCATCATGTGCCCATGCTCTGCTGTTGTCACTTCATACACATGACTTCAGATTCTCAAGACAACAGCTCTACGAGGCAGGAAGGGGAACTGAGGCCCAAGGAGGCTCCAGGACCTGCCCACAGACAGTGGGAGCCAGAGTCAGAATGCAGCCACGCATCCTGGGGCCATCGGGTTCAGCGTATTCTGACCTCCCTCACCATTACTTTTCAGTCTTTCGGTTGTGAGGATGACGCTTGCCACAGTCACTGCTGTTATGGATTGAATGTTTCTGGCCTCCCTAAGTTCCCATGTTGAAGCCCTAGCCCACAATGTGATGATGGTATTAGGAAGTGGGGCCTTTGGAGGTGTAGATGAAGCCGTGAGGGTGGAGCCCCCCACGATGGGAGTAAGTGCCCTTATAAGAAGAGACACCAGAGCTCTTTCTGCCATGTGAGCCAGGAAGCCCTCTGTCTGCAAGTCAGGAAGCCCTCATGGTGAAATGAATCACCTGGCACCTTGACCTTGGACTTCCCAGCCTCCAGAACTGTGAGAAATAAATGTGTGTTGTTTAAGCCACTGGATCTACGGCACTTGTTATTGGCATCCTGAGCTAAAACAACTTGCCTCTACCCTCCTTCCTTAAAGTACTCTGATTTCCATTTGGAGAATTTTGTTCCCCTCACTAGCTGCATCTTGTTGGCACTGACCAATGGTTGCCATGTCACCACCCTGGGCCAACCAGAATTCGCCTCCCCAGGCCTGGCCTCTGCACAGACTCTTCCAGCCCTGCATGTTCCCCCCACAGGGGAGGGAGATTGGCTTCCGTTGCTTCATCCCAATCCTGCTTCCAAACCTGGTTCTCAGCCTTTCCATCCACTCTGCAAGCTACTTAGGGTTGATCCAATCACGTCCTTTTCTGCTTAAGTTCCTCACCATCATTTCTGTTGCTTGCAGCCAGAGGTTCCCGAAGACGTGGGTAGCCTGGTTCTGGGGACTTTCAGTGCTACTTGTTTTGTTTGTTTGTTTTCGTTTTTAAAAAATAGCTTTATTGATATATAATTTGCAGATCATAAAATTACCCTTTTAATGCGTGCAATTCATTGGGTTTAGTATATTCATAGAGTTGTGTGTCTGTCACCACTGTCACGTATTAGGACATTTTCATCATCCCCAGAGGAATCCCATACCCATGAGCAGTTATCCCCCATTTCTTCCTCCCCTCGGCTCTGGCAGTTTCTAATTTACTTTCTATCATATAGATTTGCCCATTATGGGCATTTTGTATTAAAAAAAAATCACACAATATGTGGTCTTTTGGGTCTGGCTTCTTAAACTCACAGTGTTTTCAAGGCTCATTCATGTTGTAGCACCTATCAATACTTCACTGCTTTTTTTTTTTTTTTTTAATGTGGTTTAAAAAAAACACAGAATATGAAATCTACCCTCTTAGCAACTTTTTAAGTGCCCAGTCCATTATTGTGAGCTATAGACTCAATGTTGTACAGCAAATCTCTAGGACTTTTTCACCTTCCATAACTAAAAGTTCAGATGCACTAAATACCATTTGTTTTTAATCGTCAGCTAAGAGTGTGTCATGAGGAAACGCGTGCATGTGATGAGCAAGATGAGTGAGAAAGATGAGGGTTGTGGAGGATGTCTCTGCAGGATGTAGGGCTGGGGAAAGAGGGAGATATAAACAAGACAGCAGTCTGGGCCCACTCCTCCAGCATGAGCGGAGTGGAGGAGTCAAAGCTGAATGCAACATGTCCTTGGCCATCAGGGACTCAAAGTATAGCAGGGGAGATGTGACAGGGACATAAATAACCGTGTCAGGGTGCATGGAATAAGGGTGTGAGGGAGACAAGCTGGGCGGTGGGGATTCAGAGGAGAAAGAGATTGCTTAGGGTGTGGGATGATTTATAACAATAAGAGTAGCAGTGATCATAGGTAGCATTTATTGAACCCTTATTATGTGCCAGGTGCCTTATAGCATGGGTTTTTTTTTAAATTTTAAATGCAAATTCTTTTTTTTAAATTGAAGTATAGTTGATTTCCAATGCTGTGTTAGTTTCAGATGTACAGCAAAGTGATTCAGTTATACATATATAGGTATATATTTTTTTCAGATTATTTTCTATTATAGGTTATTACAAGATATTGAATATATTTCCCTGTGCTCTACAGTAGGTCCTTGTTGTTTGTCTATTTTATATATAGTCGTGTGTATCTGTCAATTCCAAACTCCTAATTTATCCCTCCCCACCTTTTCCCTTTGCTAACCATAGTATGTTTTCTATGTCTGTCAGTCTATTTTTGGTTTGTAAATAAAATTTGTATCTTTTTTTAAGATTTCACTTATAAGTGATATTTGTCCTTCTCTGATTTACTTCACTTGGTATGATAAGCTTTAGGTCCATCCATGTTGCTGGAAATGGCATTATTTCATTCTTTTATGGTGGAGTAGTATTCCAATGTATATATATATACACCACGTCTTCTTTATCCAGTCATCTGTCGATGGGCATTTAGGCTGCTTCCATGTCTTGGCTATTGTAAATAGTGCTGCTATGAACACTGGGATGCATGTGTCTTATGTATTGTTTTATATGCTTATGACATTTAATCTTCATAATAACTCTAGGAGGTAGCTACTATTATTTCTCCCATTTTCCAGATGGGGAGACTGAGGCACAAAGAGGTAATACAACTGACCCAAGGTTACAGGGCTGGGAAATTGTTGGAAACCCTCCCCGTTCTGGCTCCCTAGCCCATGGCTTCACAAGGTATCACAGGGCGGAGACTTTGGAGTTGACATGTGAAAGACGGCGGAGAAAATTTAGCCCAGTGTCAGCTGACACTCACCTCAGGCAGAAGGCATTAAAACCGGCTTTTTCACAGGTTCTGGATGTTGTAGCTGAGAAAGATCATTCATATCATCCCTTCCCTTGAGTCCTCAGAGAGGGGGCTTCCGCAGCCCTTCAAGTCACATCCTCATAATTAACTAAATGAAAAGCTCCCCGCAAACAAGGGATCTTCGATGGGCTGCTGCTTGCAGACTAATAACACTGACAAATCATAGTTTTCATTAGAACAATTTCCTCCTGAAGTTGGGCCAGGTCCCAGGACTGCCCTGGCTATGTTAAGAATCAGTCCATTTCTGAATCTGGCCTGAGATGCCAAGTTCGAAAAGAATTTGGAGCCAGGATACAGACAGAGCTGATCTTGAGGGAAGCAAGAGTGTGTTTCTTGACCTCAGGCCCAGGACCTTGGACCCAGCAGGTGTTTAATAATCATCTGTTGCCTAAACAAATAAAAATGGTTCAAAGGCAATTAATCCTATGGAAAACCATAGGTATAACCAAAAGCATGCTGGTATATCAGTCAAGACCTTAGGGTTTTCTGCTTTTTTACACATCAGAAATTCAAACTGACTTAAGTAACAGAATTTATTGGCCATGTCATGAAAATGTCCCAAGGGATAGTGGGCTTCAGGAAAGGCTTGATCTAGCAATGCCAGTGTAATGAAATTATTGTTTTTGTTGTGAAAGCTCAGACCCTGGGAAATTCAAGACAGGATGTGTTTATACTACACCTCTGTTTGAAGTCTGATACTGTAGTTTGGTCAACGGCAGTATTTTATAGACACACAATCTGGCCTGAGATGGAAAGAATTCACTAGATTGCCAAATTTTTTGTGAAGTACAGAGGAGCAGATCAACAGAATTCAAGAACATGAGAGAGAATGAAGGCAAATCCTACCTGCGTTAACCTCAGATAAGTTGTTTTAAATCTCTCTGAGCCTTGTTTCCTTGCAATAAACATAGTCATTTCTGCCTATTTAATGCTTGGCGCTGTCAAACAGCTCAGCTGAGAAAATACATCTATTAGAATTCTACACAAATGAGCAATCATAATTAGTGATCATGGGAATTAACTGGTTATTGATAATGGCATTTCTTCTACTAGGTGCTTAGGCTGATTCACTCATTTATACATTCATTCATTTATATAATGAATGTATATATACATTTAGAAAAGGTTTGATCCAGCAGTGCCATCAAATTATCATTTTTGTCTTGAAAGCTCAGCCTATAGGAAATTTATGAGGTGATGTGCTTAAATTACAGCTCTGTTTGAAGCCTGTTTGCCATATGTATACATGTGTGTATATATATCGAGATACAATTTACATACAATAAAATTTCAGCTTTTTAAGGTGTACAGTTCAGTGGTTGTTAGTACATTCACAAAAGTGTGAAAATTCACAGAACACTTTCATCACCGCAAAAGAAACCCCATTCTCATTAGCAGTCTTTCTCATTCCCCCTCACCCTAGCCCCTGTAAGACAATCTCCTTTCTGTCTGTCTTTTATTGAGCACCTACTGTGTGCAAGGCTCTCTGTCAGGTGCAAATTCTCCCAAGTGATTTGGAATCAGATGAGCAAACTCTAAATTACTCAGGCAAAAAAAAAAAAAAAAAAAAAAAAAAAAAAAAGAATGGAATTAGCTGACTGCCAGTGGGGTGACTGCTTTTTCAGGGAGAGGCAGAATCAGGTGGGGCGGAGGTCACTCGCTCTGCCACAACTTGGCAGCCATGTGGCCTTGGTCCTGTTGAGCCTCAGTTTTCTTGTTTCAAAAATGTCACCTACCTCCAAGGATTGTTCCTAGGGTAACAAGAGATGACGCCTGTAAAGGGCTTAGCACAGCATCCAGCATGTAGTTAGTGGCCGATAAATGATAACAATAGTATGCTTGAAATGAGTGATCAAAAAAAGTAGTGTTTATTGAAAAAATTACAGTAAAGGAAGGTGAGTGCTCATCTCAGGAAAATTTTGTCACCAACTACTCCATTAAAACTGGTCTGAACTTGGCACTATTATCACCTTGGGCTAGAAAATCCTCTGTTGTGGGGGCTTCCTGTCTATTGAAGGATGTTTAACAGCATCCCTGGGCTCTATCCGCCAGATGCCATTAGCATTTTCTGAGTTGTCACAACCAAAGTTGTTTCCAGGCACAGCCACATGTACCCTGGAGGGCAAAATAGCCCCTCCTTGGGCACCACTGGTCAAAACAGAACTCCCAAGTGTTGTCTGAAGAACACTTTGCTTTCCTGCATCTAGGATTCCTCGCACCTCGGGGACACCCACTTCCCCACCTCCACGATGTCCAGATCCACCACTGGCCTTCAAGGCCAAGCTCGATGCTACTTCCTTCCTGTATCATCTCTGTTGAAAGAGCTTCCTCCCCCTTGTTCCGTACGGAATCCCTAAAGCACTTTATCTCTGTGTCCCGTATGATAGCGAGTGCCGGCTACGTCCCCGGTTTGCACTTCACAGTCCTCATAGTCTTTCCACCAGGAAGACGTCATTACTCTCATTTACAGGTGAGGAAGCCACGGCTCAGGAAAGCTGTGTAAGTTGCTCGAGGTCACAGAGCTGGAAAGTGGCAGAACCAGGACCTCTTTGTGCACCTCAAAGTTTAAGCTTCTTCTCCCACCCCACACAGTCTTCGGGATGACCCGTTTCTCCTTTGCACTGTAGTGATCAGTATACAAAACGTGGTTCCTCTGAAGATGGCAGATCCCCTGTCCCGTTCATGTCCAGCACAGTGCCTGGCACCGTGAGGGCTAAGAAATGTTTGTTGAATGAATAAATGAAAAGAAGAAGTCTTAGAGGAGGCTGTCAGGTGTGGTTACGAAGCCCTTTCAATTTGGGAAGGACTCAGATCTACCCAGGATGGTTAAATATTCACCTTCCAAAAGGAAGGCAGTTGTCCACATTACCTCTTAAATTTGTGTCTGATTCTAGTCATTCAGCAGAATTTTCCTGAGCTCCTTCTGTGTGCCTCTTGTGATAATCTCTGAGGGGTCGAGAAATGAAGAAGACGTTGTCTTGCTGGTGGAAATAATTTGGAAACCAGTTTGGAAACTTTTTGGAAAGTTGAAGATGGTCATATCCTTGAAACTAGCAATCTCTCTCCCACCCACGTGGAGGTCCTAAAGGAACATGGGCACAGTGAGACCCGCCAAGAATACTTACTGCAGTGTTGTTGGTAACAGCGAAAAAATTGGAAACCACCTAATTCAGTGGTTCAAAAACATGTCTGTACATTAGAATCACCTGGAGATTTTTTAAAAATTCAGGCTGCATTCCATATCAAGTAAATCACAGCCTCTGAGGGTGAGACACAGCCATCACTATGTTTTGAAGCTTCCGAGTAATTCCAGTGTGCAGACTTGTTTGGGAACCACTGATCTAAATGACCATTATCAGCTGAATGCATAAATAAATTATTATGTACTTACAGAATGAATTACCTTGCTGTAATTATAGCAAATAAACTACACCAAAAGACATGTACAAGAATGTTTGTAGCAGCGCTATTCATAACAGGGCCAAACTGGAAACAATCCAAAAATCCATCAACAGTAGAATGGGAAATAAATCGTGGTGTGATCATAAAGGGGCTTTGATACATTGGTGAGAATGAAGAAAGCACGATTATGTGTGTGAGTCTCAAAGACTGTTGAGTGACAGAAGCCTGGCAGAATGGTGGATAGACTGCACGATTCCAAGTATGTGATGGTCTAGACAGGAGTCAGCAAACCCTTCTGTGTAAATGAGTGAGCGTGTCTGTGTTCCAATAAAACTTTATTTATAAAAGCAGGTGGTGGGCTGGCTTTGGTCCACCATTGGTAGTTTGCTTTAGTTTGCTGATCCCTATTCTAAAGCAAGCAACTTTAATCTATGGTGAAACTGCCATGAGACTTGTTAGCCAGGTAGAGGGTAGGGAATAGCAAGGCAGCTGCTGGGACTCAGGAGATGATCTTTTTTCCCTCTCATCTGGCTTCTGACGATGCTGCTGTGTTCCCTTCGTGGCAGTTGGTCATTCTGCGCACTTGTGATGTGTCCACTTTTCTAGGTGAGACTATCCTTCAGTGTGAAGTTTGCATGAGAAGCAGCCAATAAACAAATGAACTAAAGCGATCTGCATTAAATCATAATGTGCCAGAAAAAGTGATTTTTGGAAGATATATACAGAACGTAAAATAGACAAAACAATGTAATGAACTGTTTGGGGACCACACACTAGGTTAAGATTGAGAAGATGTTCGGGGGAAGAGTAACCACCCAGTTCAGGATGGTAGATACCTTGACGTGGGAAGGAGGAGGAAAATGGGCTGGGGAGGGGTCCACAGGGGGCTTTTTGTGCAATTGCAATTTTTTTATTTCTTGAACTGAGGGACAAATAAATGGGCTTTATTGTGTTATCCTTTATTTCCTTTTATGTGTACAAAAACTCAATAATAATAATAGCAAAAAGCATCGCTGATAATATTCCTATTTTCTGTACATGCTTTAAAGTTCAGAAGAATATGACCCCACGAGGGCAGTGGTTTTTCCCTGATTCTTTTATTTATCTCTAGTGCCTAGAATAGGGCCTGATACATAGTAAGCACTCCCCAAATATTTGTTGAATGAATGAATAAATGAAACACTCATCACATGAGACAGTTACTGATAGACTAAAGAGTACATTTTGCAGATGTGATGGGAATTTGGAGGGAAGGGGAACCAGAGACTCTCTAAAGCCCCCTGCCTGAGACCTGGGCAGTGAGACAAGCTCTACCAGGGGCCCCCTTTTGCCTAGTCTTCAAAGCTACTAATTTCCCAGCCAAAATGGCAAGATCAAAACTTTGAGGCAAACACTTAAAAGAGGACACCTGCTGACTTTGTCCCCTCTCCAAATCCCGAGTTTGTGCGGGAAAGGCTGTGAGGACCCCTCGGCCTGCCTGCTTTGCCAGGCTGTCCAGAAAACCCCGATGCCTTTGTCAAGAGCCAGGAAGCCCAGATCACCTCTGGTCACTGATGGGGGAAGGAGGGGACGGAAGGGTTGGAGGCTGTGCCCCGCTGTGTTGGAGAGGCAGGCAGAAAGCCGCTTGTCTCTTGGCTGGCTGCCCAGTCTTGAATGGGAAAAAGGTCTTCCCATGAAGCCTGAGTCAGCCTCTGAAGCTTGGGGAGGAGGTGGGGGGAAACTGTGGCCTAATTTGGTGCATAACTGGGGAGGCGAGCATCTTCCTTGTGCTCTGGGGATGCTGTCGTTTAAAAAATTTGTGGATCTCCTAACTCACCCTGTGCTGTTGTGTGGATCATCTCTGTTTAGGAGGATGAGCCCTGAGAGCCCTGCACTGTACCTGATTATTTTTATGATCACCATTATTATTAATGCCATCATCGTTATTCTTGGGGTGGATCTGTGAGGCAATTAATCAAAGCAGCCAAAGTAAAGAAGATCCTGTAAAAATGGAGAAAGCCAGTATCTGGCAGACTTTCCTAGCTCCTTTTCAGCTCAGCGTTCAGCTCAATTATAGTGGTACTCATGGGGTTATTCATACTAGCTTTCTCTTTACAGGATTGCCCCCACGGATCCTGGCCTGTCTTTGCATTATATTTAGTCTATTTATTCCAAAAATTTTCTCTTGAACCCTAGGCATCATCTAGACACTAGGGATGTTGTTGTAAATAAATTAGGCAAAATCTCACTGTCTTGGAGTTTATATTTTAGCGCATGTGTGCACGCATGTGTTTGTGTGTGTGTGAGAATGGGAAGCCTGGAGGAGAAACAAATAAACAAATATTCACAATAGTTGTGAGCACTAATATTAAAACTGTAGGGGCATACATTAGCTAGGGTGGTCAGGGAGGGCTCTCTGGAAAGGAAATATTTGAATTAGGACCTGAAAGATAAGAAGAAACAATAGGGCAGAGTGGAAGACTGTTCCAGCCAAAGAGAAGCATAGGTGCAAAGGTCCTGAGGCAGGACCGAGTTTGGCAAGGTCTAAAACCAAACAAAATCCAATGTAGTTTGAACCAAGTGAGCAAGTACAGGGTGATGTGTAATGGGGTTAGGGTTATTGGAAGGAGAGAAGTTGTATAGAATCTTTCAGACTCCAGTAAGACTTTCTTTTGAGTCAGCACTGTGCAACAGAACTTTCTGTGAGGATGTCCTGCATCTGCTGTGCTCAGTACAGCGGCCACGAACCATATGTAACTATTGGGCAATTGACATGTGGCTTGTGCAATTGAGGTACTGAATTCTTAATTTTAGCTAATTTTAGTTAATTCGAAGTTAAATTGGAATAGCTGCATGTAGTTCTCGGCTACCATATTAAGTGCAGTTATAAATGATCCAGGCACCAGTGAGTGGTGTTGCTCAGTGGATTGGTATGATTGGGTAATATTTTTCCGGAGAATGGATTTTTAGGGCAAGAGTAGAAGCAGGGGTCCATTTCAGAGGCTGTTACATTCCATTCACTTTCTCTGAGGAGCCTGGCAGCTGAATCCAATATTCAAAGAAAGTTTTCCTTTTGTTCTTTTCCCTTTCAAATGCCATCAGCTTTACTGGAATGGTACGAGATCAGGACTGAGCTGATTCTTTTGGAAAATAGACAGTCACAGAGAGGGTGCATTTTGTTTTAATGGACAGCACAATTCTAGTGGAAGGGATTCTCGACTTCGTAAAGATATGGTCTACAGACCAAGCTAGTTAACCACTGGGCACTCACTGGGTGAGCAGAACTTCTTGATTTCAGAGCAGAATTGTCAGACCACTGGACAAGGTAAGGCTAATTCACTCTATCGCTTTTCTTTCCTTCTGTAGACAAAATAGTCTTGATAAAATCTGCAGATGTTAATGATCATTGCCTTTTTTTTTTTTTTTTTGGTACATCTGAGCTACACAACTTATGTAACACACTGAATTTTCATAGCCACTCTGTTAGTGGTAGGTCCCTGAGAAATATTTCAAAATTTTCATATTAAGACCCATAGAGGCAAGGATGGCATCACTGATTTGGGTACAGTGAAAAGAACAGTGGTTTGGGGCTCCAGAGGCCTGTGTTCTAGTCTGAGTTTTGCACCAGTTGGCTGTGTGGCCCTGGGAAACGCTCTTCCTGTGTCCAGATATTGTCTGGACGGGATTAATGAGGGGTTCTCTAAGCTCCCTTCTGGATTCTGTAGCCTGTGGCATAAAAGTATGCTTGATTTCTTTACCATGCATAAGTGACATCAAGCTTATTTATTGGGAGTGTTGCTGAGGGAGGGGTGAGGACACAGGGTGGGGTCTTCAGCTTTGGCTCAGTCAGGATTCTGGGGTGGCAAACAACAGAAGCCAAAGCTGGCTGACGTATGAGGACTCAGAAGGACAGGAACCAGGGAGTTCCAGTATCTAGGGTATCTAGAGAATGGCCATGAAGATCTGTCTAGGGTGAGTCTTTGAATTCAAGTGGCATGGCTATCCCTAACTTCATGGATGTTGTAAAATCCCTGCCTGGAAGGAGGAGAGTGGGAAGTATCTGTGGACAGAAGGAATGACCACAAACAGAATTATAACATCGGTTTGGAATCATTTGGTTTCGCATCC
Source organism: Camelus ferus (assembly GCF_009834535.1). NCBI lineage: Eukaryota > Metazoa > Chordata > Mammalia > Artiodactyla > Camelidae > Camelus > Camelus ferus. The sequence continues at coordinate 27,610,739 of NC_045713.1, read as the reverse complement.
TTATGTGATATGAGTCTTGTTCTGGGGTGACTGATGAGCATTATAATTACAGCTACAAATCATGGTGCACATATGACATTCCAGGCACTGGCTAATGATTTACACGCATTAGAAACTGAGTCTTCACGCATTAGAATCTGAGTCTTCACAACCTACTTTTTCTGGTAGATTTTCATCATGCCCATTTTATGTATGAAGAAACTGAGGTCCCAAAGGGCTAATCTAAATTTGCCCCAGGCTATGCATTTAGTAAATTTTTAGATTCTTGACTTGAACCCAGGCTTCTCTTACATCAAAGCTCAGGTTCTATCTTTCCAGTTGAAAGGGAGATGGGGCCCATATAGGAACATGGCAGCTCCTGTCATATGTGTGTGTGTATGTGTGTGTGTGTGATGTTCCCACTGGACAGTACGCACCATGAAGGCAGGTCACTAACCGTCTCCTTGACTGTGTTCCGCGTGCTTAGAAGAGGTCTTAGTAGATACTCATCGAAGAGCTAATGAATGAATGAAAAGGGAAGATACCATTTTGGATAATCCTACAGCAGGCGCTGGGCTTATAAAGGAAAGAAGTGGCCCCTGTCTTCAGGGATCTCATGATAGAGGGAACCACGTGGTGCTGTGGAGAACACAGTCCAACTGGAGGGACTCAGATAAGGCCTCCTGGGAACTGATACTTGAGTGAAGTTGTGAAGAATGATGGGAGATATTCACTTTCTGTGAATAAAGGTGGAGGGTAGGGAGGAAGCTTGCAGAGGGACTGCGTGGTGCAGAGACAGGGAAGAGAGAGAGAGTCCTTGGAAATAGGCTGATGACATAGCAGGAGGACGCTGTTCTCCAGGAAATAAGATGGAAGCCTGAATTTGGTCCACATCTAGATTCCTCTTTCACTAACAAATGTGGCACCACCTACCTGGTCTAGGATAATAGAGCTGCTCGCTGTTTATTCTGGAAGAAACAAGCCTGACTTCTCTTTCTCCCTGGGGAAGAATTTTCGTAAGTACAGCCCTATTTCATCAAATTACGATTGCCGATTTATAGTGAGGAGGAAGAGAACTGTGTAACCCAAGGAGTCGCTTTTGAGTGTAACTGATGTCTGAGTGTTACTTGAAGCACTCAGAATTTAATTACGCTCCATGTAGATGGTAAATAATTTGAAATATTAGGCAATGAGTGTGTTTCCAAACCCCAGACCAAATGCCAGTGATGCAGATTGCCACCTTCGTAAAACTCCCATAAAGAACAATTTAGGACAACAGCATTTGTTTTCAGAATAATCTGTTTAATATCTAATGTGAATGATGTTATAAGCAGTCCCAAAGGGTACAGCTACCTTGTGGGGGGTGGTGTTTGAGATCATTGCAGAACATTTGGTTTCTATCTTTAAGGAGGTGCGGCATTTTCTTCGAAATTTGTTTTCTTTCCACTGCGACGTGACAGATCCTGTACCAGAACCACCTCCTTAAAAAAAGAAAAAAAAAAAAAGGAAAAGAAAAAGAAAAGAAAAGACAGGTTGATGGGTGACTGCAGAGATAGATAAAAGGATAAATGTATGCGAAAGAAAATATCCCCAAGTATTAATTGTAGAATCTAAGTGTGAGTGAGGTATGTAGGTGTATGTATTCACCATACAATTCTTTCAGATTTTCTGTACACTGGAAAGTTTCCATAATAAAATGTTGAGGGAATAAAACAGCGAGACACAGTGTCTTTGAATTACAGGATGGTTCGTGATCTATTTGAGATCCTAGAACTTGGTCACCAACCTCTATTCCTTTCTGCTTTCAATCTCTGTATCTAATCACCAAGTCCTGTGGATTCTACATCCCATTCAGTCTTCAGATAGCATCCTCTCCTTACCTGTTCCCACGACTTCTACCTCCATCAGACCTTGCCTGGGTTATTCAGCCATGCCCCCTTAGCCGATCTTTATCCGATCCCTCTCTGGCAGCTCCTTCACACTGCTGTCAAAGCACTCTATTTATTCATTAAGCACCTTCTGAGTATCTGCCATATGCAAGACAATGTGCCAGGTGACTGTTGACCTCAGGTACACAGAACTGGATTGATTATAACCCTTAGTTGATAACACAATCCTGTCATTTCATGCAGGACTTGCTTTTGTTTAGTTAATTATCTTTAAAGTTATAGTTAGTTATTTTTTAATAATGTAATAAGCACCTCTGGACTCATGCCCCAGACAAAATCTAGAATATTGGTGGTACACCCAACCATGTGGTTCCCTGCCAGCCCCCTTCCTGGCCCCCTGCCTTCCTCCATCCAAGTCCACCACCATTCTCTTCTGTTTCATCATATGCTTGCTTTCCTTTTGATATATTTATTGCTTCTCTATATTCCTCACTGCTTACAGTTTTATTTTGCTTGCTTTTTAATTTTATAAAATGTGTATCACACTGTATATAATTTTTGGGACTTCCACTTTTTCCTCCCCTTCCTAAGATTCATCCATAAGGCTGTGTGTTGCTATGCCTCATTTACTTTGACTGCTGTTTATCCCTCTTAATTGATTTCAGTCTGTTTCACTTTTTTATTTTTAACCCTTCCTTTCTTTTCAAAAGTGGATATCTGTATCTCCCCTCTAACAAGATAGGAATGACATACTTTCCCACCCCTTGGTCTCTTTCCTCCTGCAACCACTACATCTTTTACACTTTGACATTATCTGGACTAAATCTTCTCAGTTTTACTGTGTATTCAAATCACCTGGGGATCTTATTAAAATGCAGAGTCTGTTTCAGGACGTTGTGGGTGGGACCTCAGCTCCTGCATTTTTAACAAGCCCAGGGGACACTCTTGCTGTTCGTCCAGGGTCTGCAATTTGAGTCGAATCTAGAGACGTCTGGCTCTCTGTTTTTCTGGATATAATTCCTCTTTTCATTTGGTGTCAGCTATTTGTTTAAAGACAGCATCAAGACATTTGATCACCTCTATCTATACACCTGTTGCCATCTCCTGACTATGCTTTTCCTCTTATTTAGGTAACGCATCCAAAATTATGTTCAATGTGGGGCTTTGTGTGGGAAACCTTTGAGGTCTTCTATGCCTGAAAATAGTTTTATTATAGTTTCATGTTTGAATGATGGCTTAACTGGATATAGTGTTTTGAGCTCTCTTTTTGTTTTTTCATTCAAGTCCTTTAAATATTCCCTCATGTATTCTTGCATTCAGTAGCGCTGATGAAATAATCCTGACGTCAATCTGATTCTTTCTTTTAAAAAATGTATCTTCCCTTTCTCCTTGGAAGCTTTTAGAATTTCCACTTTGCTTTTGATACTTTCTTAACTTTCACCATAATGTGTCTAAATGTGGGTTTTTCCTCATGTCTCCTCTTTGGAACTTTATAGAACTTTAAAAAAATTTCTGAGAACTCTGTATCCAATATTTCTTTGACTGGTTACTCCTCAGCACTTTCATTTCTCTCTCTTTCTGGGAATCTTCTTATTTTGATGTTGGTGATTCTCTTCTATCCTCCATATCACTAAGTTAAAAAAATTTTTTTTTTGTCTCCTTAAAAAACTAAAAATAGAGTTACCAGATGATCCAGCAATCCTACTCTTGATCATCTGTCTGGAGGAAACGCTGATTCAAAAAGATCCATGCACCCCAATGTTCACAGCAGCACTATTTACAATAGCCAAGACACGGAAACAACCTAAATGCCCATTGACAGATGGCTGGATAAAGAAGATGTGGTCTATTTATACAATGGAATACTACTCTGCCATAAAAAGACTAAAATAACGCCATTTGCTGCAGCATGAATGGACCTAGAGATCATCATTCTGAGTAAGCCAGAAAGGCAAAGAAAAATACCATATGATATCACTTATATGTGGAATCTAAAAAAAAAAAAGACACAAATGAACTTATTTACAAAACAGAAACAGATTCACAGACATAGAAAACAAACTTATGGTTACCAGCGGGGAGAGGAGGGATGGGAAGGGATAAATTGGGAGTTCGAGATTTGCAGTTAACTAACTACTACATATAAAATAGATAAGCAACAAGTTTCTTCTGTACAGCACAGGGGACTATATTCAATACCTTGTAGTAACATATAATGAAAAAGAATATGAAAAGGAATATGTGCATGTACATGTGTGACTGAAACATTACGCTCTACACCAGAAATCGACACCACATTGAAAACTGACTATACTTCAATTAAAAAAAAAAAAAGATAATGAGTCCGTGCTGGTTCTCGGCATTAGCGCCTGCTCATGACTCCCACGTTGGCACCCATTCTACTCTGCTGTTGGTGTTTTTTTAATGTAACTGTTTGTATTTAACATTGATTTTTGAAGCGCAAGCCCATCCTGAGCTCCCCATAGGAGACCACATTCTTGCAATCCCAGTTTTTCCAGTTGGAGCCCTTGGGCTTCCTCCCAGTTTGCCCTTGTGTCTCCACTGCCAGCACACTGATCCCCATCTCTTTAAGCTTCCTCAATATCAGAGCCTCAAGCATCCAGGAAATGAGCAGAGGTACCGAGCGGCAGAAAGAAATGAAAGGCACATTCAATATCTGCCTCAGTAAAAATTGGAGCCCCTGTAATGTATTCAATCATCTCCCTTGTAGAAGGATTTCATGTGAGAGCTCAGTGGCCTTTTATTTTGCCCCCAAATATGAGCTCAATTTGCTGAAGTTCTGTGAACAGTCAAATTTGCCTCTTATTTACTGGGTATCTGTATGAATGAAACTGAAGATCCAGGGACAAGTCACTTGATTACACGTCTATCTCTGTAGGGGTGGGAAATGGGGTACTTTCCTTAGATTAGAGCCCTGCCCAGGTAATCAGCTCTTGAAAACGGTCTTGGAGATGATGTTTAGACTATCAGGAAGGGAGATTCTTTCCTCCCAAGGCAGCAGGGAAATTGGTTCTTGGGGTTTAATGCCAAGGGTTCGGGAAAGGGCTGTGGGCCTGGACTCGAATGGTGGATGCGGGTGTGGGGTGCAGATCTCCTGTGGTTCCTTGGATGTGCCTCTATATGCCTTGCTCTCATGCTCTGCTCACACGCCTCTCTTTGAAGGACTCCCTTGGGTTACTGGAGCCACTCTGCCGGGGAGTCTGCACGCCCTGGGTGCCTAAGTGGTGCAGGCATTTGGAAGCTCAGTTCTCTGTCCTCGACTTGAAACTAACTCTGAAGCCCCAAGTACCCTCCAGAGCTCCATGTGGGATCCAGCTGAGGCTGGGACGTTCCCTGAAATCACCCATGCCCCGACTTCTTCCCCTTCCCTGTCCTGCTTCCTCTGCTCCCTTCCCAGTTTCTCCTGCAAGCTCTTCCTGCATGATGTGTTGCATGACCTGAATTGCACATGAATCCTCATCTCAGGGTCTGCTTCTGGGTCATGTCTGCATCCAAAGGAGATGTTGGGTGGGGAAGGGGGTTGGAAAGAACATAAGCTCTGCATTCCCGCAGACTTGAGAGTGATTGGAATTTCTCTTGCCACGTATTTGTCGTGAAAACTTTTAGAAGATTCTGAAACTCTCCGAGCCTCAGTTTGCCCGTCTGTAAAGTGGAAAGGTTATGACTCTCCTTGAGAAGTTGTTGTGAGGTTGGATGTGTCATCTGTGTGGTCCCAGCCCATGGTGGGCACTCTATACATTTTAGCTCTTATGACTATTTGGGATGGAAAGGGGTGAGATCGGAGGCAAGGAGTTCATTTAGAATTGAAAAACCCAGTAAGAGAAACGTTGGGCACCTGAGCAGGTAACCCGAGCTACCGTATGCTCTATAGCCATCGTTTGTACGCAAGCGTTCCTTCCTTGTCTAAGGGTTTGGGCTGACTTTCAGCTGGTGTTATGGACAATGCTGGCACTCCACCCAGATCCACTAAACCTTTTTTTTTTTTTTTTGGCCATTTTTATGGTCTCCAACCTTTGACTGTCCTGTGCTTTTGCTTCCAACAGGCGGTCCCAGTGGCTCTTGTTTGGAGGACTTCCCAGAGCTTTGCTCTGCTTTGTGTCCTGCTCCCAGGACGTCCCTTAACGCGTGACTTCTGGGTGCATGGGTACGAAAGCCGGGTTCTCTTGCCTCAGATCAGGCCGACCATGGGGCTGATTTAGGCTCCAGACTCCCCTGTGGGATCAGGTTGAGGTCACCATCTGTGGGGCTTTGATTAAAGTCCTCATCCTGGCTGGGCTTCCCTCCGTTTTTGGTTCTGCATCACTTGCTTCCTTAGTGTGTTGTTGTTTGCTTGTTTTTGTTTTCCCCTGGCGACAGCTTCTTAATAAATCACCCACGTACAAATACAAACCCTCATCTCAGCGTCCGGGTTCAGTCTAGCTGGTGTGCACAGTGTGCCCATAGTGGGCATTAAAATACTGAAGTACTTCCATGCCAGTTGGGAAACAGCCACTTCCCTGGTGCCCCTGGTGCCCGCCTGCCACCCTGACCCTCCCCTTGTATCCCCTAAGCCTTCCCGAGATTTTTTTTAAATGAAAGGATAACAGCCAGGGGCTTCTAGAACCTTCGCCAAAGCTCTGGTTAGTGTCCAATCTGATTGGTTAGTAGATGCACTGTCAGGGTTGTTAAATATTTTGTTTATCACCCTGTCAAATAGGCACACATGGGGTTACTTGGAAGTGTGTGTGTGTGTGTGTGTGTGTGTGTGTGTGTGTGTGTGTGTGTGTGTGTGTATGTGGGTATTGGGAATTAAGAATGGCAGGCAGGCAGCCCCAATTTATCATTTTGTGGTGGCGTTTCCCCCAGAGGTCACAATGCGTCCCTTGTTTAACAAAACCCTGCAGCATTTTTGTCTCTGCCCAAATGCCCAGACTCATGCCAGAAAGGAGTAAGAATGGGCTTCTGTTGGAAATCAGCGTGAGGCCATGAGTCCATTCAGCCTGAAGATCACCCAGGGTGGCCTGAGGGGGCTGCAGGGAAGCAGGTGTTCAGGTGGAATAGTCACAGAGGAGACACCTGTCGCCTGTCTGCTGTCAGGTGAGGCAGAAGAGAGTGTGTCTAGTCTCTGTTCATCCTCAGACAATCCTGCCTTGCCCACAGTTATTTCCCCATCACCCTTTCCTGTTGCTGTTAAAGGACCTCCTTCTTCCCTCCCATCCTTCCCTCACTCCCTCCCCCTCTCCCCAACTCTTCAGGGTGTGTGTGTGTGTTGGAGGGGAGGGGGCAGGGGGAAGGGAAGATGGAGACAGTAGGATATTGTGTTTAGAAGTGATCTCGAGTCTCCTTTCCATTTAGAAAACGGTTGAACAGTCTTCTGTGGTTTGGCGGGAGGAGGTTAAAACAATAAAAAGTGTATATCTTGATTCCCGAGGAAGTTTTCTCTAGATCTGTGTGGTGATGTTGAGTGGGAATTCAGGTATGGTGAGATCATGACCCCCGAGGTCTGCCCAGATTGGACATTGGAGGGCATGGGCTGAATCCCACACGCTGGGAAGATGTCATCCCTCTGCAGGTCAGAGCATCAGACAGTCTTTCTAGGATCTGCATATCTAGTCACCCAGATGTTAATAATGGTAAAAGTGAACATTTATTAAACCCTGTGTGCTGGGCATGGGGCTAAGGGCGTCTGATTATTTTGTCCTGCCACAACCCTATGAGAGAGAAGCACTGCTATTATTACCCCCATTTTACAGATGAGAAGGCTGAGACTGGAAGAGGTGAAGTAACCGGTCCAGGTTCACATGGCTCTGAGATCTGGAGATAAAACTGGGTAGCCTGGCCCCAGGGCCTGAGTGCTACCATGACCTGATATTGCATCCTCTTCTCGCTGCCAGAATGAAGTATATCTGTATCTTCCATGTCTATCTTTCTCCACTGGGTTCTGAGCAACTTGAGGCCAAGGGACTGTTTCTTGCCCATCACAGTGGCCCCCCACCCCCACCCCCCAAGGCCCTACCCAGGGCCTGGCACAGGTAGGTAAGTGATGAAAAGAAGAGAGAATTGTGGTCCGTGTTGTGATAAACCCTGGAAACACCTGAGAAGTCTTGATGGGCTGAAGAGTTGTTGCTGGTAAGTCATCCTTTGGACATCTGCCCACTGAGCTACCCCACGTTCAAAGCTCTGAAATCATGAATCCCACTTTGAGGAAAGCTCTAGTTCTCCGGAGTAGCTTTTAAAAAAATTTTTTTTTAATTAAAATAATTTTTTTGGAGCAGCTTTTTAAAAAGCAATTAGAGCTGCCATTTTATCAAGTACTTATTGGAGGCTACCCGGCTTATAGATGCAGAAATGAAGGCTTAGATCCTTGGAGTCAGCAACGTGCCCAGAGTTACAATAGCTAGGATTCACCTCTGAGTGGTTGGTCTCCGGTTTTCCTATTCTTATTAACTAAGCTAGCCTGCTTGTCTGCATACATCAATAGTGAGTGACTCAAAGAGGAAAAGGAACTTGCAGGACAAGATCAAAAGATCTTGAAGCCAAGTCTCCAGAATCCTTCAGCATGTCTCAGTGACAGTGCCCACAGTTCTCTTACATTCTCCTCCAATGACGTGGGACCTCTGACTCTTCAGGCTTTAGTGGAAATGGACCACGACATGCACAGTGACACTTCCAGACCCAATTCCCAGGGCCTCTTTGGAAGTCCTTGATTGGTAGTTTTTAACTGTTAGGCAGTTAAACTCTTTATTCCTCTTGACGCTTCAATACACTTGACTTGAAGCTCTCTCTCCATCCCATCCAATACCAGTAACGTTTTCCTGCAGGCCGTCTCCTCTGCCAGGTGGGTTTTTCTTCCCTGTCTTCATTCCACCACTAACAGAGTTCCACCCAATGCCAGATCCCCATCAGCGGTGATCACTCATTCTCAGTGTCTCTGCCCAGAGAAACTAGACGAGCTCCCGGCTTGGTGTTGTGTGTTTGCTTTCTTCTTTAGAAGAAGATTTTAATTAAGAAGGTAGCACCTGTTAATAGGAACTAAATTTTAACTGAATTACTGACGAGCCACCAGGCACCTTGCTTAGCCCTTTCTTTGCATTAACACGTGTACTCTTACACTCTTCGCAGTAGGTACACGGCCATCCCCGTTTTGTAGGTGAAGTCACGGCGCAGTGAAGAGTCAGTAAGAGTAAGAGCGAGCTAGTCGGTAGCCGTGCTGGCATTTAAAGCCAGGTTATTCAGACTAGAAACCCATTTTCTGAGCTTATAGAACCAACAGATGTTTTGAAAAAGGAAATGAAAACTACTTTGAAAAAAAATCCTGCTACCTAAAGTTAATCACAGTGGGCGTTTGTTTTATTTCCATTCAGTCCGTTTTTCTAAGAAAAACATGACTAATTACATGATTAAGTGGTTAATTAGCAATTAATTAAATACTTTTCTTCTTTGCTTTTTCTCCTGGACCATCTTATTATGATTGGGTTTCCATGTCATTAGATGCTCCTTGAAAGCAACATTGTCCGTGAATACATAACAGTCCATCACCTGAACAGACCATGACACATTGACCATCTTATTATATGTGGACATTTAGGTGGTTTAAAAGTGTTTATTCTTGGATCAGTTGTTCTCAGTGGGGGTTTTGTCACCCCAAGGGACATTTGGCAATGGATGGAGACAATTTTAATTGTCAGAACTAGGGGTGGGTGGGTGTGCTCTTGACCTCTAGGGCACAGGGACCAGGGGTGCTGCCAACATCCTGTACACCCACAGGACAGCCCCTACAACAGAGAATTAATTGTCTAGCCCCAGACGTCAACAGTGCTGCGGTTGAGAAACTCTGATCTTAGCAATACCATCATGATAGACATCTTTGTCCATTAAACCAAACATGTTTGACAGACAGATCTCCCATGGCTTCCTACGGTTGATTCCTAGAAGGGGAGTTACCCAGCCAAAAACGATAACCTTTCTGAAGGATCCCCAAACACAATATCGAATTGCTTTCCAGCAATGTAGAAATGTCATTCTTCTAACACCCGTCCCTATTAAGCCCCACTCTAGCTAGCGTGAAAAATTATTGTGTAATAATCCCTTGTTAATTTGAAACTGGTAAAAGTGCTCTCTTGTTGTTTTAATTTGCATTTCCTTTGATTATTAAGGAGTTGAGTACCTTTCCATATGCTTAGTCATTGTTTATATTTCTTCTCCTGTGAATTAGCAGCTCAGGTCCTTAGCCCACTTTTCTACTGAAGTTTTAGGGGTTTTTAATTGGTTGGTGGGAACATTTTCCTTTCTCAAACCTTTTTTGGATTTCAAAGGCACCTCGGAACATACATTTTTGCCTCATTATGCATAACTTATTAAATCTTGTTTGGTAAGAGCTGTCTGGCAGGGTGATTATGGGTTCTCTGGGAGCCTCTCCTCGTGTCAGATGTAGAGAAGCCATTGGAAGTTGATGATGTTCTTTGAAGATGAAAACGACGCCTGGGTGTAAACGAACGTCCCGTGTGACTGAAGAGAAGGAGATGAAAGTGTCTGAGGTTAGGGGTGTGAATGGGAAGCGGAGAACCAGGAAGTTCAAGCGTGTTCTCAAACTGACAGAGCCCTCATCGCTGGCTCAGAAAAAAAGATGTTCCTGTAACCGCTGAATGATGACTTAATTAACGTCACTCTGTTCATGGCTCTAGCAGAGTGGATTGGAAGAGAAGATAAACTGTGTCAGTCCCTTCAGAGGAGAGCAGAACAGCACAATTTTGAGAGTTACCCAGACTCTTAACTGTTATCCAAGCCCGTGTGTCCAAAAGCACCTGCCTTGCATCACTGGTGGCACCTAAGATCAGGGAGGACACTCCTGGACCTGTTTCCTTTAGGTATTTTTACATTGATTTTCAGGTACATTAGAAAAAAAAAAACCCTATCATTAGCTTATCAGGCCCCTGAGTTCAGGTTATTATTGCTTAGGACAAGAGTAAACAAGACATTAAGTGACAAAATAAAAAAAGTCATCTAGAACAGTGCCTCAGTATCTAGGGGATTGTCTGGCATATTGCAGGTGCTCAAAAAATATTTGTTGCATAAATGGCTATAAGTAAGAAATACTAAATAAGCAATATTATGGCTGGTAGGCAGATACTTTACAGTAAAAACTGTGAAGACCGTAGGAGAATGAAAAGTTTGAGAAATAGTGCCATTAGCATCCTTGACTGCAGACAAGAAAACTAAGAAGAAAAAAGCTGCCCAAGGTCACATGGTAAGACGCTGAATCTGGTCTAGCTCCCAGTTTTTCTGTCTCGAAGACCAGGGCCGTTTTAGTCATAAGAAAAGTTTGTTTCCAGCAATTTTATTATGGAATTCCATTCTTCACTGTTGTATCTGCTGTATCTACAGAGATCACTCTGTCATTTTTGCTTTGGAAAATGACCGGGGGTGGCTTGTGTTTTGCAAGAGGGTAGGACCTGAATACTCACCATGTTCTAGGCAAAACCAAGCATTTCAAATGCTTGGCTTCCTCCCCATACCTCTGTGAGGTAGGGATGAGCCTTGTTACCCCATTTCACAGCTGGGAAAACTGAGGCACAGCAAGAGGACATCCCACTTCTGGTCCAGTATTGCCTGTATGATCCATTTGCCCCTGACAGCACACACTGCCAGTGACGTACTCTTTGCTTTCCTCTTGGATTCTTAAGAAATTCATTTTTGTTTGTATTTGTATCTCCTTCTCTCAAAGAGATCACACATGTCATGGTGGAGATTGGGCAGAAAGGAGGATGGGACAGCTCAGTCCCTCCATGAGCCCCCACTGTGCCTCACCTCAGGCAGGTTTTCTGCAGGAGGAAAGAGTTGACTTGCTCCTTGTCTTTGAGGCTGGCTTAGATTGCCAAGAACGCGGACATGACGGGTCATCTCAAGTCTTGACAAACTACTTTTGTGTTTTCTTCTAGAGGAAGCAACATGGCGTGACAGTTACTTGTGTCCCAGACCTCAGAAATGGACACAGCTGGATTTGTGTCTGGGCTCCGATTTTTCCTAACAGTGTGACTTTAGGCACATTCCTCCTCCTTTCAGAGCTTCAGTTTCCTTGGATTCGTATACCCAGATCAGGCATGAGGATGAAACAAAACGATATGGAAGTTACCTAGGTGCTCGGTAGAAGATTGATTGCTATTCCTTTAACAATTAATTATCGAGCATCTACTATGTACACTGTGTCCAATGCTCCCGACTTGGTGATGGGCAGGGTAGATACAGCACCTGCCCATGTGGAGTTTATCCTGCAGCAGAGAGGCAGGCATCAAGCTGATGACTGCCCACTTATAATTTCAATTTGTAATAAATATAGGTTATTTAAGAAACTATATGAAAAGTCCATTTGGACTGGGCAATCCCTTGCCTTTCTGAGCCAACATAAGCTGAGATCTGCAAGGTGACTGGGAGAATCCAACGTGGCAAGGAGAATGGAAAGGATGTTCCAGGTGGAGAGAATGACTGGGGCACAGAAAGAGGGTGGTAAGTTAGGGGGACCTGAAGGAAGGCCAGTGTGGCTACAGCATGAGTGAGGGCGGAAAGTCGGGGAAATGAAGGTAGATACCCAGTGAGGCTCAATATCCCTGGGCTAGAGAGATGGTCAGGGGACGGCTTTTGTAGGGTCTCAGAGATTGGGATACAGAATTTGGATTTTTCCTGAGTGCAGTGAAAGCCATCGGTGAGCTCACCATGAGCTGATCAACCCAGTAAACAAATTGTGCCGCCTCCTTTGTGGAGAACAGATTGGAGGAGCCATGGAAGGGAGGGAGATAGTTGGAAGGCTGTGTGGACATCCAGTTGAGAGATGATGGTGGCTTGGGCCAGGGTGGGAGCCAAGGTAATGGAGAGAAGTGGATGGATCTGGGATAGATTGTGGAGGTGGACAGACACGGATGACTGTATCATCGTTCTGCAAATACTCACTTTGCTCTCTTCTGTCGGAAGGATGTACTCCCTCACTCTGCTGATTTTGGGCTTGGCCATGTGACATGCTTTGGCAAATGGACTCTGGGCAGGACCAACAGAGTACAGTCTTGAGAAGAGGCTTTAGAAGGACTTGTATGTGTCTACCAGCCTCTTGTGCTCCTGTCATTTGCCATGAGGATGGCAAGCCTCAGATTGGTAGTGGTGATTGTGGTTCTGGAGTGAGGAGACACATGGCGGAGACCTGAACTTGACCTGCATCTTGAGAATAAGCTCAGCAGAGTCGATCGGAGCTCTAGCTGACCCACTGTGGTCTTCAGCCACTAAGTTTTGGAGTTACTTGTTATTGCAGCAAAACCCAACCCTTACAGAATGGATCGTGGTCAGGGATATGATGTCATGGGTAAGGAAAATAGAGGTGTCAAGGATAGTTCCTGAATTTTTGGCATAAGCAGCTGACTGACAGAGGTGTCATTTACTAAGATTAAGAAGATCAAGAGTTCAGTTTTGTCCTTGGGAATTTGAGACACCTGTGAGGTGCTCAAGTAGCGATATCAAGTCTGTAGATGGTCTTATGTGCCTTGAGCTCACAAGAGAGTCCTGGGATAAAGGTATGTTTTTTTTTCCCTGATGGGCAAACAATATTCAAAGCATAGGAGTGGAAAAGATCTTTTGGGACAGTGTTTCTTGACCTTTGGTTTACATCTGAATCTCTTGAAGATGCTTGCTGAGAGAGCATGTGCCTTGGTCACACCCATGGAGATTCTGACTCCATAGACCCAGGTGGAACTCAGGGATTTGAATTTTTAAGAATATCCCCAGGTGATTCTATGAAGTCTGTGAACCACACTTGAGAAACACTGACCTCCTTGAGGAGGGACGTCTCAAAGCCAAACAAGAGCATTTTTTGAATGTCCGAAGGGCCTTCAGCCCGACAAAAATGATGGGCTTGGTTTCTGAATTTATGCCTGCTCTCTACTGCTCCTTCATTTGCTTCTACCTTCCATTGTTAGAGTTCCTGAGCCATGGAGGATTTCTCAAAGTGATCATATGGAAGAAGGGCTTGAAAAGAAATAAGATGTTTGCATTCAGTTTATTTATGTATATAGAAAGGTCTGCCTTTAGAAGATTTTTTTTTTTTTTGAGTTCAGGTCAGCTTTTGCTGCCAATTTAGTTTTTAAATTGAAGCATAGTTGATTTACAATGTTGTGTTAGTTTCTGGTGTACAGCACAGTGATTCAGTTATACGTATGTATTATGTCTATATTCTTTTTCATTGTAGGTTATTACAAGCTATATATAGTTCCCTGTGCTGTACAGTAGGACCTTGTTGTTTCTAATGAGCATTTTAGTTAAGCAACTTTATCTTATTTATTCACTTAGATGGTGCCTATGCTGAGCTGCTTGAGGTTGGGATCTGGGTACCACAGTCTTGTAACCTTCACCATCATGATGGTGGCCATTTGGGTGCATCATTGGCCAAGGGGTGGATGGACATGCGGGAGGCAGTACCCATAGCTCTTTCCGTGCTTCTTGAGTTGCGGTTTCTGCCTGTGACTCTGGTAATGCCTATTGCATAATTCCTTGGAAATTACAGGGAAGTGTAACTGAAGTCTCCTGACTCTCAGAAGGCAGACAGCTCCAATTCCTGAATGTATCCAAGGCACAGAGGGGGTGACACATACTATGCCTCTTTTTATTTGTTGCCAAGACCTCAGATACTTTTTGATGAAAGTATTAAACTCAAAGCTGCAAGATTGTTAACCCAGACGGTGGAGTTGTCTTGCAGATACGTTTGGTGGAGTTGTCTTGCAGATACGTTTGATTTAGGCTACATGATGCAACTTAATTCTCAGTATTTAAAAACTGGGAGGCTTCATATAAAATCCAGATTTTGGGCTTCTCTTGAAAAAAATCAGATCTGGCAGCGCTGAGCTGGTTTTCCCAAATAGCAACAATCAGTTGGAGGTGAGTAGCTGCTGTCCTTACTTTTAGCAGGGCTGTGTTTACCAGTTTGTTACAAGCCCCACCATGCTCTCTTGAGCTTGGCGCTCTGGCTAAGTTCTAGTTACCATTTCTCACCTTTTTCAGGCCTACTTTACTTGCTTGTGTTACCGGCACGGCCCCCAGGTCTGCTGCGTCACACACCTCCAACTGATGCCATTCACATCGAAGTCTGGAGATGTGCAGTGCTCAACTGTGCAACTGGACTCAGCAACCCTGCTATCTGACTTGGATCTGTGGTTCTCAATCTGAGAACCATGATCCCCTAAGGATCTCTGGATGTGTCTCAAGGGTCTTGTAGGATGGAAGGGCACACCCTGAGGGTGGGGCCTTGGAGGAACCTTCACTTGCTTATCTCCACTTCAAACAGAAAACTTCCTTTTGGTCCTCTGCTTTGGAATGCTGAATAGTATTTTGATTTTGGAAAAAAAAAAGTTAAGAAAATTTGAAAAAGAGGACTGCCAAAGTTAGTTTTATGTAAGGCGCCCAGTGCTGCGTCTTCTGGGGATAAAACCACTCAGAATGCATGTAATTGGTGTCTGCAGCCCCCAACTGCCAAATTCTTAGCCTAGAATTTGTCTTCATCAGTATAATTTACAGACAGTGAACTGCACGTAGCTTAAATGAGCGATTCAATGAGCTTTGACTGATGCATATGCCCGTGTCACAGACTCCCCTATCAAGATGAAGAACCTTTCCATCACCCCCCAAAATTCCCTTATGCCTCTTCTCAGTCAGCCTCCTCCACCCGCTAGAGGAAGCCACTGTTCTGATTTCTTTTACCATTAAATAGTTTCACCTTCTCCTAGGCATTGTCTAAACCAAGATATAGCCTGTGAAGTCCTTTGTGTTTGCTTCTTTTCCTCCTCCTCTACCTGGCTGATCCCAAGGGCTCCTTGATGAAAGGTCAGGAAGCATTTCTGCTTCTCTTTGGGTCTCCTCTCCTCTCCTGAGACTCACTAGGGTAAATGCATTTACCTAGGGTTTTGGTTCTGATTCTTGGCTTCACAAAGAATCTCCTCTAGAGCATTTAAAACTGCAATGCCCCAAACTAATATATACTAGAAAAAAAAATCAGAAGAGTGGTTGATTCTGGGGAGCACAGGCATGGACTGAGTGAGGAGTGGTATGCAGGAATGTTCTAGGGGACGGTAATGTTTTCTCTCTTGACACAGATCGAGGTAACATGGGCCTAGGCAATGTTAAACCCAGAAAGTGATGTACTTCCGATTTGTGGGTTATAGTCTAAATAGATTTTATCTCCAAAGAGAAAAATGTAAACAGAGATCGAACTTCAGTTAGTGACATGACAGTCATGCAGAAGTCTTTAGGTGGAAATGTGCTACTATCTGCAACTGACTTTGAAATGCAAAAAAAAAAAAAAAAAAAGAGGATGATTGATGGGTGGAAAGATGGATAAATATGTGATAAAGCAAGAATAGTAAAATGTTAAATGTGGAAGTTAGGTTATGGGTATATGAGTGTTCAGTGTAAAAATCCTTCATCTCTTTTGTGGGCTTGAAAATGTTCATAATAAAAACATTGGGAAAGTGCCAATGGCCAGGACACTATCCCAGATAAATGGATTTAATTGGTCTGGAATGGGCCCTGGCCATCAGTGCTTTATAAAGCTCCCTGTGATAGAAACCTAATGACCTGACTCAGAGTAATAGCATTTGGGCTTTGTAAAGTGCCTATTATATGCCAGGACCTTCACATACAAGATCTCATTTGATCCCTGACAACGTCTCTGAGTGATCAGAGAGGTGTCACATGTTCATGGTCACATGGCTACTAATTGGAAGAGTCAGATTTGGAAACACCATGTTCTATATCCCTAAACTGTGACCTTTTATGTATCCCCTTAATATGTGCCAGGCATTGATAATAAGCCTGCAGAATTTCACTGCTTCTGCCTGCAATCATCCTAGGACTTAGTCATGATTATCCTCATCGTGCAAAAGCAGAGGTTAAAGGAAGTTAAATCACTTAGCAGTCACTCATTCATTTGATAAACATCTATAAGCCAGGCACCGTGCTCAGAGCTGGCCATGCTCTGGGAGAGAGTCAGTGGTCCCTGTCTTCATACAGCTTACACTCTAGTAGGAATGGAAGCTCAAAAATGCCTTCTCTAAGTATTGAATGACAATCATGATATATGCTGCAGAAATCTAATTAGAGGGAGCTGTGAAAGTATCTAAAAAAGACATTAGACTGAGCCATGGGGATGGGGATATCTTCCAAAAAAAAAAAAGCGTCCCTAAGAGAGTAACATCGAGCTGAAATCTGAATAGTTGGTGTTGCCAAGAGGCTCACATTCCATTGGAGGGAACAGCATGTGCAGAAACCTCAAAGTGGGAAAGACTTCAGGGGCAAGAAAGTCAGTGTGGCTGAAGCAGAGAGACGGGCTGGGGTGAGGGTCCACGTGAGATCAGCAGCATGCAGCGGCCAGACCATACCGGGTCTGATACACCTTGGGATTGACCCAGGACTTTAGCCCCAGATCATCGGGGAACCATGGGAGGGCTTCAAACATGGGAAGAACACGACCCATTTGGCTCCAGGTTACGTAAATTCAAAAATGGCCAAATCCAGATTTAGACCCAGATCTCTCTGCCCTCGAAGACTTCGTCTCCCTAAGGTTGATGGATTTGAACTTTTCAAACGCTGGTGTGTTTCCAAGAACTACTTGTTTTGGCCATCTGCAAAACCCCAACCTGCTCGAATGGCAAGAAAAATTCTCATGGTTATAAGGCAGAGGGCATAAAAGCAACTTACCAATACTACTAACAACAAATAATAATAATCAGAAGTGACAGCATCCATAATATTCTGTGTGGCAGGACTAGTGAATGAATGGATGCTGGATAAGCTGTGTGATGGCCATGCATTCTTTTTTTTTTTAAATTGAAGTATAGTTGATTTACAATGTTGTGTTAATTTCTGGTGTACACCATAGTGATTCAATTATATACATATATATTCCTTTTCATATTCTTTTTCATTATAGGTTATTACAAGGTGTTGAATATAGTTCCCTGTGCTCTACAGTAGGACCTTGTTGTTTATCTATTTTATATACAGTAGTTAGTATCTACAAATCCCAAACTTCCAAATTATCCCTTCTCACTCCCTTTCCCCCCTGGTAACCATAAGTTTGTTTTCTATGTCTCTTGAGTCTGTCTCTGTTTTGTGTTCATTTTTTTTTTTTTTGATTCCACATATACGTGATATCATATGGTATTTTTCTTTCTCTTTCTCAGCCATGCATTCTTGATGACGTCTGTCATACAGGTGTTCTGGGGAAACAATATGCTGGGCCCCAGGGGGAAACAAAGCAGGATGGGGAGGTCAGGGTGGAGATGTCTCACGTGTTCTTGGTACTCCGCTTTATGTGTTCAGGAAAAGTGTCTGAGAAGAGGATTACAGGATCTCTTCTTTAAGCCTGCCTCAAAGGGGCTATAGGAAGAAGCCCAGCTTTTGACAGATCTAGAATGGTTCCTAGTGACCAATTTGTCTATTTTGAAGAGACTCAGAGAAAAGATGTTACGCCGTCAAGTCTTAACAGGGAGCCCGCGGTCTTTCAGAAGCTGGAAGCCAGGTTGCTTGATGGCCAGGTCCATGTGTTAAACATCGCCAAAGTCAGAGCCAAAGGTATGGTCAGTGGTGAGGCCAGAAGGCTGGACTGGACCTGTTCATACTCTTTTTTGAGCTAAGGTAAGGATTTTGATATTACTCTAAAAGTCCCAGGAAGCATGGGAAGGCTTTAAGCAGTGGGGGTGATTTCAACCAGATTTGTATTGTACAAAGAGATCATGGGATGCTTGGTCTAGAGTGGCAGGAGATGACAGTGACTGAGCCTAGAGCAGGATGGAAGAGGTCCTGAAAAGGAGATAGATTCAAGAAATAGATGGGGGATACAATCAACAGAACCTGGTGACGATTTAGTTCTGATGGTGGGCGAAAGAGGCTTCTAGGACGCCTCCTGGACTTCTGGTTTGGGAAATTGAGATCAATGGAGGTGTCATTCCTAAGATGGTTTGGGGAGTTGGTGGGGGGCAGGGTGGCTCACTCGCTCAGTTGGAGGCACTGTTAAGTTTGGGACACTTGGGAGCCATCCAGACAGAGATGCCAAGACAGCTGTTGGATGGATGAGTCTGGAGTTCAGGAGAGAGATCAGGGCTGGATATTTAAATTTGGGAGGTTTGGAAGATTTCTGGACAGATGAGCTCAGCTGTTAAGAAATGGAGAGGGAGAATAGGCTCGGATGTGGGTGAAGGACCCCCAATATTAATGAAGCACCTACTATGTGTCAGGTCATGATGCAACATGCAAGCACTGTGTGGATGGATGCCCATTTTGCCAAGGAGGAAAATGAGGCTCAGAGAAGTTAAGTCATTTGCCTAAGGGCATGCGGCTAGTAAGTGGTGGCAGATGTGGGTTTAAATCCAGGTCTTTCCCTCTTTTGTGTCTAGGGGAAAAAAGTCTCCCATGAAGGTCCTGGGATTGACTCTCACTGGATAAATCTGAATACTGTTTCATCCCTGCATCCGTCACTCAGGGCATTGGGACCTTCTGATTGGCTGGGTCTGAGACAGGTGCCAACCCCTGAAATTGGGCACTAGTATTAGCCCCACTGACCACGTGGCTGGGACCACATGGTAAGGGAAGGAGCTGTGACCAGAAAAGGGGGTGTGGACACTGATGGGGACCAGGGGCAGGTGCTCTTTGCAGACAAACACTTTGCCCCTTGGGCACCAGTATCCCAGGGACTGCTGCCTTTTTGGAAAATCAATGCCACCTCATGGCATCTCTTGGGTGACCTCGGCTTGTGAGCAAGGAAGGTCTCAAGCAGTGGGAGGCTCTTATTTCAGAGAGTTGAGCACAGGATGTTGGAGTCCTTTTCGATTGCAAAGTCACCCACAGAGGCATATGTCTCCCTGCAGCTCAGGCTACAGATGGGCAGTGAACACACACACACACACACATACGTACACACACACACACACACACACACACTCCAAGAGACTGATTTCAGACGAGCTTTTATTAGCTAGTATATCATCTGTGCAAAGAAGAGACTCACATTTGAGTATTTGCATCATTTGAAGGAAAGAAAAATAAGCCTGCCAGACTGTTCCCTTCCTCCCACAAAGGAAGGGGCACAGAGACTTCAGCAATCTGGGTAGGGGTGTGTGCTCTGAGCACCTGTCCCTTGGCTTGTTTCCTAAACCTGGAATGGGAGAGGGCAAACCGCAAGCCGTCAGCAGTGAGACGGGGGGGAGTGGGGGCCCACTGCCTGCTACTACATCAGCACACCAGTCAGCCCCTGACACTCGGTCAACACTCACCGAGCGCTTCCTCTGTCTCTCCGACTTGTGGCTGAGGGCAAAGAGGGTGCTAGTGAAGCATGCCTCAGAGCTCTGTCCTCAAGGACTTTGCAAGTCACTTAGGGACTTGATTCATTCATTCACACACTCGTTCGTTCATTCATCAGAATTTTTATCTGTCTTGTTCATTATCGTATTGCCAAGGCCTTGCATGCTGTCTGGCTCACAATAGATATTTAGCAAATATTTGTTGGCTGCACAAATGAGGGAGGAAATGAGAAAATGAACTGTGTTAGACCCTGTGATGAAAGGACTGGGAACCTGCTTTTGGAAGTTTACACTCATGAGGGGGACCTAGGCACCCATCACTGAACAGGTACCCATCACCGAATTGAACGTACTGTCTCCTCCAGCCTACTTGGCTACATTTGCCGATGAGCACCCCCAAGAACATTCCTTCATTCACTCAACAGATATTTACAAGGTACTATTCATGTGCCCATTCAGGGTCTATCTAGACGTTAGAGATAACACTGTGAACAACACAGACCAAGTCCTTGTCCTCAAACAACGTCAGTCTCCCACTCTCAACACTGTCTTGAGCTCCAGAGTCATGTAGCCAAATGTATACTTGACATTCTGTTAAACATCCACAAGGAGATTCTTCCTCTCTCCCCCCAGACCAGCCCCTCCTCTGGTTCATGCATCTCAGCAGATGGTTCTTTCCACCACCTGGTTCCCCAGACCAGAGAACAGGGACTCACCCTAGACTCTGCCCTCTTCCCACACCTCCCACACCCAATAGGTTCCAGTCCTGTAGTTCCCACATCTTCCGTGTTAGCCTCCTCTTCCTCCACCCTCCCGGCACAAGTGCTCTTTATCTCTTGCCTGGATTTATTGCCGTGGCCAGCCATATCAGTCTTGCTGCTTTTGTTCTTGCCTCATTTCGACTTATCGTCCCGCTGCAGCCACAGGAACCCAAGATCCCCATATCACATTGCTCCATTACGTAAACACTTGAGGGCCTTCCACTGCCCTTGGGTGACAACTCAAGCTTTTCAGCATGGCCTCCAGGGTCCATCATGACTTGCCCCTCACTGTACACCTCCCCAGCCTCCACTCACATGTGGCCCATGCAGATTTGCTCTCAGTTCCTTGAGTGTGACCCTGCAACCCTTCGCCCTTGCCTATCTTTCTTCCAATTTCCTGCCTAGAACTGGCCTCTTGCTGCCTCAGACCCGTCCTGTGCCCCAACATCTATCTCTGCCCCTACAATTCTTATTGCACGTGCATGTTTACATCTCTCTCGCTTTTAAATCCCACAATGGAAGGAGCCGTGTCTTAGGATTCCCAGTGCCTGGCACTTGTAGGCGACCATAGCAGATGTTATTGGCTCCCTGCTCTTAATTCCTTCAGCTTTCCCCTTCCCCATACAAGCAACAGGCTTCTACTTGCCAGCACATGTGACTTCCTGCCTGAGTGCTTTCCTTGACCACAGGGGCATGATGCCTGGGGTGTGAACAGAGCAGATCGGAAGTACCATGGAGTTAACGGTCTAGGGAACGTTGGTGAGTAAATAATAATTAAAATATCTGTTAAATAAGGATGGACACTGGAGGATTAATAGCCCAGCTTCCGTACTCCTTGGGTACAAGGACTATAAGATGATTTTCACACGCTCTCCTAGAGGTCCCCATCGTGAATATGCCCTAGTTGTGTCAGTGGTAACTTGCTCATTAACACACCCTCCCCTTGTAGCATGTCCCTACTCCTCTCCTGGGACCTCCTGGGATTGTCATCTGATAGAAACTATTGCATCCAAATCTTTGTCTCAGTGTCTGCCTCTGCCCAACTAAGAGAGTGCCTTAAAAAGATGTTTGATGACTGAATAACCGAATGTAATCCAATGACTATAAAATATCCATAAAACTGTAAGTGAGCAACACCAGACAGTTTATAACCAAGAATCAGCCATTTCAAAGCCTTTGTAAATCAGAAGAGAAGGACCCCAGTGAGAATGGGGACTAATACAAGTTAATACTCACCAGGCGTTGACTGTGTTCAAGGCTCTGTTCTAAGAGTGTGTGTCTGTGTATATATATATATTTTTTTTTTTTTTGAAGGGAGAGGTAATTAGGTCTATTTATTGATTTAAATTAGGTTTATTTATTTATTTTTAGAGGAGGTGCTGGGGATTGAACCCAGGGCCTCGTGCATGCTAAGCATGTGCTCTACCACTGAGCTCTACTCACCCCTGTGTGTACTTTTCCTTATGTAAACATCACAGCATCGCGCGGTAGTGCTATGATAATCCCGGTTTACAAACGCGGGAGTGCTCTGGCAGGCAGAAATGTCAAGCCCAAGCCTTCCCAGCTGCAGGTGGAGGAGCCGGGAGTTGGCTCTGGATGGTCTGGTTTTGTGCTGGGTTCTGAACCGCCGTGCCTCATTCGAGGGGGTGAGACTTGATCTGGGTCTTGGATGATTGGAAGGGGTGAGGAAGGGCATTTCAGGAAGGCAGGTCGGCAGGAGCAAAAGCAAGATGAGACAGTGCAGGCCTTGCTCAGGGTCATACGCCCTGGGGTGGTGGGGGAGTGTATTTGCAGGAAGGCCTGCATTCTGCAAACGATCTCATTTCCTCCTCCGTTTCCCCCATCCCCTCGTGTTATTTTCAGCACCAGGGGACGTGGGGAGGGCTGAAGGGCCAAAAGCTGGAATCGGAAACCTCTGAGGAGTCTTGCTGCAGATGCTGCACCAGCAGATTGTCTTCTGTAGCTTTCCTTATTTTAGTTAGAGTTTGCAAGAGTCTCAAATCTGCACTGGAACTGAAGGTTCAAAATCACTGGCTCCCAGAGCCTCATATCCAAGGTTGCAAACCCCAGTGCCTGCAAGGGCTGGGCAGCCAAGCTAAGCACAGCTATCTAGAATGGTACATGGTGGCAGCCTGCCTGGAGGAGGCAGGGAACACCCTTCCGCAGCCCCATCATTGCTTGGTGGGAGTGGGGACTCAGCCTGGCTGTCTTTTCTCTTCTAGAAAAGAAAGAGAAACCAGAAATCCACTTTTTAAAAGGCAAAACACACACACACACACACACACACACACACACACACACACAAAGATGAAATATTCCAAATCTCAAATATTGGCAATAAATTAATTTTTAAAAGACTTTTCAGGCTAACATCGAGGGGCTCAAACAAAATGTGTTAGTGAGTCAGATTCAGTTACAAGCCCCATGTTAAGACCTCTGACCTGAGACAAAAGAGGAGTATTGTGCTTAGCTTGACAGAATCCATTGTAAATAAATTATAAGAAGCTAAAAGAATCTTAGTGTCAGAATCATTCGTGTTTTAGGTTCGTAGACTTAAGATTCTCTCTTAGATACTTGGCACGTGGAATCAGTTAGGAAAACAGACACAAGAATTTCAGCTGAAATCTCAGGTGCATAAAATCATATAAGCAGAAAATCAGGATGATTAGCATTATTGGTTTTTGGAGCCTGGACCTTGACTCATTAACCTCTGAAATCTCATAATCAAGCGTTATTGGAATCAGATGCCTTCTACAGCAAGTATCTGGCCTCTAAGAAACACTAATTGAATAAATATACTTGGCAAATCTCTGCTTGAATGAACTGCCCACTGACCCCCAGATATTCTTGTTCATTTCTTCCAAAAATATTTTTATTGAGCACCTGATAAATATGGGAATCCGTGAACCAGAGAGACACAGTGCCTCCTATAATGTAGCTTACATTCTTGTGCAGGTGGGCAGGCAGAAAAACACACACGAAAGATGGTTTTAGACAGTGATCATTTCTAAGGAGAAACGAAACAGAATAATATTACGGAAAGTGACCTGGTGGGATGATCAGGGTGGCCCTCTCCTCTTTGGAGAGGAGACCTAAATGATGAGGAGGAGCCAGCCATGGGAAGAGCAGGGGGGAAGGGAGTTCCAGGCAGGGGGAACAGCAAGTGCAAAGGCCCTGAGGTGGGGGACAAGCTTGTGGGATTGAGGTGTGGCAAGAACACCGACGTGGCCAAAGCACAATGAATGGTAGGGGGAACGGGGCAGGGTGATGAGGCCAGATTTCTGGGCAGGAGCGCACGCTCTTTTCGTTTCAAATAAATAACGAGAAACTTTCAGCACATGTGTTTAACCTGCTGCCCACTACAGCATTGTATGGAAGTGCTTGCTAAGTGTTTTGGATGCAGAAACCAGGTCACAGAATGAGGTGAGGATTAAGCACCAACCTCGGCCGCCGCTTCCTACAAGGGTCCACAGCTGTATTTCCAGTGCTTTTGCAAGCATCTTCTTCTATACTTAAACCAGCTGCTCATTGCTGCTGCCTTGTGACATCCCCTCTTCTCTGGTCCTGCAGTGCTGGGGGGTCCCGTGTCTCCAACCGAGACAGCCAGACAGGAAGGAGAGACAACTTTCAGAAGTGTGTGTGAGAGCTGTCACAGCCTCTGTGCTTTCTATCTCCATGGCACCCAGGCAGGGGGACAATCTAATTAGGCTATTTTCAGCACCCCGGAGGGAGGGAGAGTGGAGGGAGACAGGGAGGAGGGGGCCTGCCTTCCCCAGTGACTGTCTCTCTCTCTCTCCCTCTCAGAGGCCACGGAGGCAGGAACTTTCCACGCTCTGCTGGGATCAGAGGGGGCTTTTTGGCCATGCGGTGGGCCTTGCTAACCGAATCAGGGATCCTAGGGCTGGCAGGCTTCCAAGCACCCGGTGCTAATGAGCTCTGAAGCCTACAGCTTTGACCAGAAACACGTCCCCTGCAGGCTGTTTGTCCTCTGCCGGGCCAGCTGCCACCAGCTTCCTCTGGAGTGACGGGCCCAGAGACAAGGATGCTGGCAGCTCTTTATTTCTTAGCCTGGGGCCTATGTTGGTCTTCAAGGCTTTTTGCCTGTGGTATTCAGAGCCTTGCAAGGACGCTGGGCTTACGTCTGCCCAGAGCACATGGCCAGTGGCCCCCTGGAAGTGACTCAGGGGCCATGGACTCCATGGAAACACATTTGACTCTAAGTTCCAAGTGGCCAACGGTTACATTCAGTTTGCTTGCCCATGCCCCAGCATACAGCACTTAGAGTTTCTAAATGCCAGGATTATTCCCCAAATATCCTGCTATGCACCTGTTAAAAAGGCTAACTTGGAAGGGCCATCATCTTTTACTATGAGGCACCTTTTTTCCTATCTCCCCATTTGCTTCTGCTTTGCCCAAGTTTGCTGGCTCTGGATGTTAATGTGGTCAAATTAGGTTGGAAAATAATGGATACCTTTAAAACTCTTGCTGCACATAAGAACTGTGCTGGGAGAGCCACCTGCGCTGTCTCGTTTCACCCTCGTGACAACTCAATGAAATGGGTCTATTTGTTATCCCCATTTCACAGATAAGGAAGCCGAGGCACAGAGCAGTTAAAGGACCATGCCCAAGCTAATACAGTGGGTATCAGATTTGAGATTAACTCTCAGGTTTGCCTGACTCCAGAGCCAGCCTCTCAGGGTGACAGATTTAAACAGGATCCTCAGCTTTAGGATTCAAAGGCGTTTAATAGATTAACAGGAGTTGTGAATCTCAAAGAAGAGGCATTTCCTACAATCATTTGACCCTTTCCTTTTTATTTTCTGGGCACACTTGTTAACATCTTCTGACAGCAGTTTGGGGATGACTGCTAGGAGGTAATTAAACAGAGCAAGAGATGATGTCCTTAATTAATCCATTTCAGTCTCTTTCATTTGTGCTTATTTCCTTATATTGGCAATAGTTCCAATAGTAGGGCTTCAACAACCATATCCTCAGTTATTCCTTCTGACTCCAGAAAGAGCACGAACACCAAAAGGGGCATTTTCAAAGAGCATCTCCTCTTGGGTTACTGCTTTGCACCGATCTGAAATGTGACGCTGTCTGTCACAGCAGAGGGCTGGTGTGAATTCTGAACCAGAGTGGAGGCTGTTACACACACACACACACACACACACACACACGCACACACACACACATACACCCTGATGAATCAGCTCTCACTGTGGGACTTTGTCTTCTTGTTTAAAATATGATGGAGTCACAGGACTTTGAAGGCAGCCCTCTGATATTTTTCCATTGCCGTATTCCTTTTCCTTTATTGTTTGCCTGTTTGGAGTGCAAAGATGCCTCGAAGGTGAGGGCATCACCTGTCTACCTGGTAGACATCCATACAATGTATACATCATTACTGAAAACTGTATACCATCATACGAAAAAAGATTTTATTTTGGGAAATCGATTCCTAGTTTATGGCAGGTTTTACTTTCAGAAAGAAAACCACAACACAACCTTCTGTGTCCAGTAGAAGGCTGGACATGCAGACGCACTCAACAAATGACTGATTGGTGGGTCTTCTGCGTCGGCATTGGTATTGGTATGCCCCTCCCCCTCCCCTCCCCCTCCTCATCAAAGCTACCATTTATTGGTTGTCTTCCATGTGTATACACTGGGCTTTATGCTTTACAGCCAGGAGATGGCACACTGCAGCCCATGAGCCAAATTCAGCTGGCTGCTTGTTTTTGTAAATAAAGTATTATTGGAAAACAGCCATGCCTATTTATGCGTGTATTGTCTGTGGCTGCTTTTGCGCTGCAATGGCAAGGTTGAGTAGTTGGGATGGAGACTACAGGACCTTGCAAAGCCCAAAATATTTACCATCTGGCCCTTGGCAGGAAAAGTTGGCTGATCCCTGCTTTATACACACATGCGATGTCTTTTTAACTCTCATGACAAACTCGAAAGGCAGTGTTCCTGTTTCACAGACGAGAAGGTCAAGGTTCAAGGAGGTTAAACAATTTTACCAGCTGCTAAGTGGTGGGTGCAGGGTTCAGACTCAGGTCTCCATCTTCAAAGCTGATACTTTTTCTCTGCTTTATGCCACCCGTTTCTCAATTCTGCAGAAAATTGAGAACAGATTGAATTTTTTCACCTTGACTTTTGAGCCAAGTCTTCTGAACATCTAGGGTTGATTCTCTTGGGCTCTGTGAGAATGCTGCCAGCCTAAAATCACCCAAGAAGGCAGACAGGATGTATGGGTAGCTTGTAGCTGGAGGGGACCATTACTCTGTGCATAGCTACACAGATTCCCTCCTGGAGATCGAAGGTGTCTGGGGCAGCTGATTCATCAGCACACTTGAAGTCTGGTGCCAGTTTCACAAAGACAGATGAATTTCTTTAGCTTCTTAGGGCTGAATGGTTTCAACCCTCCTAACACTTTCAGCTGTAAAGTCTTCCCAGTCGTTTAGAGCTGTCTAAATCTTTGGTGACTTACCTACTATGCAGGGGTGAGGGTTCTGAGTAGTAAAACTGAATACACAAGCACGGTCCACGTGGTTGGTTATATAATGGGTGGTGATGAGAGCAGAGAATATTCTTGTCTCTGGAAAGAAGACTGCAGGGAGCCAGTCTCCCCAGTTGTTGGAGTCTCCATCACTTACATTTGTGTTGGGCAGACCCTACGAGGCTAATAACCAAACCCAGACTCAGTATATTCACTCTGTTGCTTGGTTGACTGATGGATGGGACCTACGACTCTTTATATTGAAAGTATTACAGAAGCATTATATCATGTGTTAGAGGAATGGGCTTTGTGGAAAATCATGAAATGACATGAGTCAACACCATCTCGGAGGTCCAGGGACATGCTGTCTTGGTATTCTTTAGACCCTTTTCTGGGACATTTAAAAACACAGTCCCCAAGAAAGGCAATTTTGACTTAGTGAGTATACTGTGGCATTGGAGATTTCAAAGTGCATTTTGAGGTGATGAGAAAGAGTCTGTGAAGGTTTGTATGTGTCTTGGGGGCCCCTGACCCATGGGGAAACTGCTATTCTGAAAGGATGGGATCTGAGAGTTTGTGCAAGGCACTGTTTTTATACATTATCTCAATGGAGCTCCATAAACACATATCCATGTTAGAATAATTACCCCCATTTTCTAGAAAAGGGAACTGAAACTCAAAATTATTAAGTAATTTGTTGAGAGTCTCACAGCTACTGGCTAAGCTGGGATTCCCATTTAGATCTGTCTTATTGAAAGTCTTAACTCTTTGAAAATAACGATAGCATCGTAAACAGTAGTAATAGTGGATGATGCACGACTGCAAGCTTTGTGTCAGCACTGTCCGTGGATTATCTCATTGAATCCTCATGATAGCCTTATGAGGTAGGATATCCCCATTTTACAGATAAGAGAAACTGAGGTTCAAGGCAGTTAAGTCACTGGCTCAAGGCTCCCCAGCTTGTAAATGTCAGAGAAGGGACTTGAATACATCGTTGGGTGACATCAATGCTCTGCTAACTTCTGCCCTTCTCAAGTCATGGTGATTCATGAGCTCAACCTGAATGTCTTTCCTTAGGGGCCATCTCATCTAACCCCTTTATCCAACAAGTGGTCAACCGTGTCTTAAGGAAACTCCCTCATGTCCATATTCCCTTCTAAAAAGAGATTTTTGGTTACTTAAAAGAGAAAGCTCTGAGCATGAACTTCTTCTTTGTACCAACCAAGAGTATTCATTCTTCTCCAAGTCCTCTGTTGTTCCTCACTAAGGGGCTGGCTCAGAGCCCCAACCTTTGGCTGGACAGAGGTAGCCCCAGCTGGACCCCTACCCAGGCCAGCCTTTGCTCTCCAATCTTTGTACTTTCTTGAAAGCGTTCATAATCAGCAGAACTCTACTGTCGAGAGGGCTTATTGAGCTAGTGCTGGCCTGGCTTCCACTTACCATTCATGCCCTGCACTCAGAGCTTTGGCCCCAGATCTGACGAGATGGATCTGGCCTCCAATCTGAATGTAGCCTCACGCCAGTTGGCCCCACTTCCTGAGGAAGCCATTGACCACGGTCAGTTAAGACCAGTTTCTCAGCATCTCCTGTTTCTGTCCTGGCCTTTATTCTTGGTCTCTTCTCTTACCCTCAGCCTGCCTACCCTGCCTCCTAGGGTTTGCTCAGCCACACATCCTCCACTTTGTGGGTCATCCTTTACAACTTACACATTTGAGCAAGGTGGGGGAAGGAGAGTGTTTCATGGGATGAAAGCATTTTGCAGAGTAGCAGAGAAGAGTCCCAGGCAGGACATGTGCAGACTTTAAGTCTTCTCTCTGCCTCCATCACAGTCATTTCCAGTCCAGGAGAGGCACTGCAGCCTGTAACAGTTTCAAAATTTAAGTCTGCATAAAATTCTTTATGGATTCTCAGTCACTTCTTAGCTTTGGTCATACAATTTTAACATGAGCTTGTGAAAATGCAGATTCATAGGCTCCACTTGCAAGAGCACCTGACCCAGTAGACAGTGGGTTATTTGTATTCATGTGACTTTCCAGGAGATTGTGATGCAGAGGGTCTAAGAACCAAACTTTAGAGATTTTTGACCTGCAGGACAAAGTCCAGACTCCTTAGAATGCGTCTTGGTCTGCTCAGTCTGCCACAACAAAATGCCATAGACTTAGTGGCCTAAACAAACATAAGCAATCTATTTTCTCACAGTTCTGGAGGATGGAAGTCTAAGATCAAGGTTCCAGCTGATTCAATTTTTGGTGAGGGCTCTCTTCCTGGCTTGCAGATGGTGCCTTCTCAACATGTTGATGTCTTCACATGACCTTTTCTTGGTGTGTGTGCAAGACAAGAGATAGAGGTAGAGGGAGAGAAAGAGAGAGAGAGTGCAGAGAACTCTTTGGTATCTCTTCTTATAAGGACACTAATCCTATTGGATCAGGGCCCCACCCTTATGACCTCATTTAACCTTAATTACTTCCTTTAAAGGCCCATCTCCAAACATAGTCACATTGGGTGGTTAGGGCTTCAAAGTATGAGTTTTGGTGGGGGGGGGGACGACACAAACATTCAGTCTGTGTCAGTATGGCACACAAGACCATATCCATAGCATATCTTTTGTGTCTTCAATATCCCTTCCTCATTGTAGCCTGCACTCCAAACTGTACCAAATTTATACTAGGCCTCTAATATTTTGGAGGGATTGGTTCCCAGACCCCAGCAGTTATAACTGTCAGGCATTCAATGTGAGTTTGATACCTTATCAAACACCGCCCCTCCCCCTCACTTTGAGGAATTATACACTAGGGTATAGTGTGTAATTCTTGCATTTAGTCTTAGCTGCAAACACCTAGTATCTCGCAGTCCTGGGCTTCTCTAGTGATTGCTGCTGGGGCAAGAAGCTCAAGCCCAGAAGCCTAAATAGGGATTTCTCTTCTTGGTTCTCTTGAATCTGGTAAGGGCTAGGTGTGCCAGGCTGAGCCTGCCCATTCAACCTCACAGACCAAGATGATGGGGTGTTTCTGTCTTTCCTACAAGCCTCAGAGATGCTAGATGCTCCTGTAGAGCAGGGGTGGATCAACCAGGGGTGATTTTGCCCCTCTTTTCCTCCCTCCGTGGTATTTCGCAGTGTCTGTAGTCACTCTTGGACATCATCACTGGAGGAGGGTGGTGGCTCTTGGCATCTAAGTGCGTAAAGGCCAGGGATACTGCTAAATATTCTAGAATACACAAAACCCCCTCCTTTCTATAATGAAGTAATATCCAGTCCAAACAGTGGTGATGACATTGGGAAATTCTGTTCTCGAGGTCGGGTTGAAGGCATGTTTGCAAAACAGCGTTCTATGTATGAGGGCAGGAAGTGTAAAACAGAGACAGGGAGCCTGGCTTCTGATATTCAAGGCTCAGTTATCATGCCCCCTGGTACAGTGTGGCTCGATCAGTGTATCTAATTCCATACATCGAGATGAGCAACTTCTCTTCCCATGGGAAGTAAGAAGACTGGGAGGTGGGGTGAGCAGGAACTAGATGGAGACCAAGTAACTGACCATTCTGTCCTCCAAGGGTGGAGGTGGAAATGTAGGGGGAGAAGACGCAATAGCGTCCTGTGGTTGCTGTGATGAATCACTGCACACTGCATCTCTTTAAAACCACGCAAAGTTATCTTCTTACAGTTTTGGAGGCCGAAAGTCTGTGATCGAGGTGTCGGTAGGGTCACACACACTCAGAAGTCTAAAAGGAGAATGCTTCCTTGGGTTCTTGGCTCCAGGTGTTCCTTGACTCAGGTAACTCTAACCTCTGCCTTTGTCTTCATGTGGCCTTTTCCCCTCTGTGTTCGTGTATTTCAAGTCTCCCTTTGCACATCTCTTTTTAAGATTTTTAAAATTTAAAATGTTGTTTTGGTAAGGGGAGGTAATTAGGTTATTTATTTATTTATTTTAATGGAGGTACTGGGGATTGAACCTAGGACCTTGTGCATGCTAAGCACATGCCCTACCGCTGAGCTCTACCCTTGTCCCCTCTGCATTTCTCTTATAAGGACACCTGTCACTGAATTTAGAGCCCACCTGGGTGATTCAAGATGATCGCATCATGAGATCCTTAATTTGACTGTATCTGCAAAAAGTTCCTCTTTCTAAATAAGGTCACGTTCACAGGGTCTGGGAATTAGGATTTGGACACACTTTTGGGAGGATGCTCTCCAAGCTGCTACAGAATAGGATAAAACATGAAGATAAAAGGGGATAAAAGAACACTATGGAATATGATTTCCCACCTACAATTCAAGGAAAGGAGAGGCTGCAGAAGAGAGGCAGCATCTACCGTGTGCCAGGAACGGGACTAAAGTTCTCCATTTCTCGTCGTGGTTAATCTTTGCCGACACTGGGTGGATTGGATGTCTCCACTTTAAAGATGGAAACAGAAGCTCAGGGAAAGTAAGCAAGCACATGAGGAAACTGAACACAGGTCTGCTGGTTCTTGAATGTGGGCTCTTTCTAGGATAAAGGGAGCATTTGCATAGCCTCCCTCTTACTAGCAGCGGTAGGGGGAGGTCAAGTCCAGAACATCTGTTTTGCGAGAGAGAAGCTGTCATTGCTCATCCTGGGCCTCTGCCAGCCAGGCGTTCACCTGCTTGCCTCTGGCAGCCAGAACGCAGGTGCTGGACAGCCCAGCTGGCGGGATACAGACGCAGATTTTGGCTGGTTTAGAGAAAACACCCTTTTGGCACCCTTGGCCACTTGGCACTTCAGAGGAGCCAGTCCCACAGACAAATATTAAAGGGTTTGGATTGCCTTCTCCCACCGGTGCTGGAATTGGAGCAAACTGGGCAGGATTTTCTGAGAGATGCCATGTGGTAAAGCCAGAAGGAGAAGGTTGGAACAAGACAGACTCCAGTTCAAATCCCATCTTTGCCGCTTATGGGTTGTGTGACCACAGGTGTTTGATTTCAGCTCTCTGAGCCTCAGCGTCCTCAACTACGAACTTGAGGCTGGTAGTGTCCTCCTTTGCAGAGCACACCCATCAAGTGCCTTGAACGACGCCTGCCACACCGTAGGCTTAGAGTTCCTGGGTTGGGGTTGGGGTAAATCTGCAAGTTCCTGTGATATTTCCCTATGTCTGTAGGGTGAGGGCTCTGCTTGCCTGAAAGCGGCAGTGGTAGCCCTGGCATCTCATTGCCAGGTACCTTCTGCCAAATGCAAATGCGTTGAGCATCACTGCTAATGAAAGGGGGCAGATCTTGGAGAAGGGATGTCTGGGTGGAAGACTGTGGGATCCCATGTGACTTGGCCTGGGAGGGCCGTTAATGAGTGTCTACTGTGAGCCAGGCCCTGTGCTGATGCTTTAGTACCTCCTCTCATTTATGCTCAGAGTCACCTTGGGGTTGATATCCGCATTTTAGGAGGATTCTTTAAAACTCAGCACAACATCGTCTCCTCTTGAAATTTTCTCTGAGCCTCTAGGCACACATGATGTCTACCTTCTCTGAGTTTCTGGAATATCCATGCTTTTTGTATCATAATACTTAGGACATTGTGTGACAACTGCCTGTTTATTATATAGGGACACATTTAAAGGCAAGGGCTAATTATTCTTTTCCTCCATCTTCCTAGCTCAGTGGTTTTCAAAATTTGGTCCCCAGATCGTCAGCATCAGTATCACCTGGAAACTTGTTAGAAATGCACATTCTCAAGACACTCCCCACACCTACTGGATCAGAGACTGTGTGGGCATGGGCCCGACAATCTGTGTTAACAAGCCCTGCACGTGATTTGCTTGCATGTTCAAGTTGGAAAACCATGGCCCCAGACCCCTGGTTCTCAAGTTTGGTGATGCTCTGGAAGCCCTGGGGAGCTTTAGGAAGTTGTGAGGCCTTGGTTTCATTTCCAGAGATTCTGATTTAATTGTTTTGGGGTGTGCCCTGGACATTGGGGTTCTTTTAAGTCTCCAGAGGATTCTGATGTTCAGCCATGGGTGAACACCAGCAACATGGAACATCATTTCTAATAGGCACTCAACGTGCATTTGTTTAATGAGCAGAACGTGCTGGTTCAGGGCTGCTTGGGAGTCAGACACAGATGACACCCTAACATCCTTCTTCCTAACTGTGGGTCCGTTGTTTTCTTCTTCCCAGTATTTTTAAAAAATGTGGCAAGAATACTTAGCGTGAAATCTGCCCTCTTATAAAACTTTTACAATTTTTATTACAGTATCTTTAATGATAGACACTGTTTTGTACAGCAGATCTCTAGAACTTACTCATCATGCATGCATACATGACACTTTACACTCTCTGAACAGCAACTCCCCGTTCCCCGCTCCCCCCAGCTCCTGGCAGCCACCATTCTACTTTCTGCTTCTGCAAGCTTATTACTTTAGATCCCTCTTGTAAGTGGAATCATGCAGCGTTTGTCCTTCTGGGACCGGCTTATTTAACTCAGCATAATCTTGTCCTCCAGATTCATCCATGTTGTCGCATATAGCAGGATTTCCTTCTTTTTTAAGGCTGTATAATATTCCACCATATGTATATATTACACTTTATCTTCATCTATCAATGGACATTTAGATTGTTTTCCTGTCTTGGCTGCTGTGAATAAGGCTGCTATGAACATGAGAGAGCAGATGCCTCTTTGAGATCCTGATTTCAATTCTTTGGGGTATATACTTAGTGGGATTGTGGGATCCTATGGTGGTTCTATTTTAATTGGTTTTTTTTTTTTTTTGAGGAAACTCTATACTTTTTCATAGCAATTATACCATTTTACTTTCACTGTGGGTCAGTTCTTAACCTCTATAAACCATAATTTCCATACCTATAAATATGAGTAGTAATGGGAATCTTCTAGAATTGTTTTGAGGATTACCTATATAATGCATGTAAAATACTTGATACAATGAAAATCTCCCAATTAGCTCTGATAAATAGTATTATCTCCATTTTATACGAAAATAATATGAAGCTCAGAGACTTTGGCAAGGAGAGGGGAAATCAGTGCCCCTCCTGGTTCAAAGTCAAGGCTTCAGGTTTTAGGGTTCAAAACCATTAGGTCAGCCTTCAGGGTGCCATAACTTCCCTGGAGTTTTGTTTTCTAGAAGAGACTTGAAGAGCCTCCCCGCTGCTCACCTGAACCACTGCACAAAAGTCAATAGTTCATCTACTGAACAACAAAATATTTCGGGATCCCCAGGATTTCTGTTCTCAATACTGAGCTGTACTATTGGTTGTCAAGGGTTGGATGAAGAATTCCCAGGTTTCTTTGGAAACTGGCCAACACCTACAGAGATTATTACCTGGAAGATGGACTCCACCAGTATTCTTTCAGTTATAAGCAGCAATAAAACCCATCTCAAAGTTACTTAAACAATTAACATTATTAACTGGATCATGTAACAAAAAGTCCAGGAATCCAACTGGAAACAGGTGCTCAAAAGACGGTGTCAGAAGTGTACCTTTTGTGCCTTATAAAGTGAAGCATAAAATTCAACACACACTTAGCCTACCATCGAGAAATCCCACTCCTGTGTGTTTACCCAAGATAACTGAAAATTATGTCCACTCAACAGTGGAAACTTCACTGATATTCGTAGGAGCTTTATTCATAACAGCCCCAAACTGGAAACAATCCAAATGTCTATCAACAGGAGAATTAATAAACAAACTGTGGAGTAGCCACATAATGAGATAATCCTCAGCAGTAAAAAGAATGAATATTGATACACACAAAAGCAAGGTTGAATCTCAAAAGCATTATATTGAGTGAAGGAAGCCATGCATGTCTGTAGGATTCTATTTATATGAATGAGATTCTAACAAGGTAAACCTATAGTGATAGGAAATAGACCAGTGGTTGCCTAGAGTTGGGATGGAGTAATTGCAAACAGGTGTGAGAGAACTTTCTGAGGTGAAGAAAACAATCTATATCTTGATTGTCATGGTGGTTACTTGACTATATATACGTGTCAACATTTATCAAACTGTACACTCTACACAGACCCATTTTATTTTGTGTAAATTATGCCTCAAAAAGTTTTATTACAAAATCCACTTCTCTCTCTGGCTCTGCTTACCTCTGTGTGGCTTCATTTGCAGGCAGGCTCTTCCCCCTGTGGTAGCAAAGACCACTCTCAGCAATTGATGCCCCTCAGTTCAGCTACCCCAAGGGAGAAAAGAGCATCTCCCTGTATCATAGTAATGGCATAGATTGTCATGGGACTAACTGGGATCATATGACCTTTCTTGAACCAATCACTGTCTGGGGATGGTAGTGTAATTCTCTGATTGGTCAGGCTGGGTCATGTGCTGGAGCCAGGAGGTGGGATCAGCCTTTCAAAACTACAGAGTGTGAATAGGGGAGGGGTCTTTTCCCAAAGGACAGTAGAGGTGCTGTTACTAGAAGACGGAAGAATGGATCTGGATGTCGTAGAGGTCCTCTACACAGGTCTTCCCTAGACGTAACCTTCCCAGCTGGGCACCCATCTCTCTTTCAGACTCCTCATCCTCCAGAATTAGACAGATCCACCTATCTCATCATGTTTGTGGTTTTTACCGGCATGAAGGTGGTGGAAAGGCAAAGGCATTGGAGTCAGATACCTGTGGATTCAAATCTCAGCTCTTCTTGGCTTCTTCTTGACCCCTTGACCCTAGGCAATTTATTTAGGCTCTCCAGGAGTCAATTTCCTTATTTATGAGATGAAGGTAATTGTTAAGACCTACCCCATGACAGGGCTGTGAGATCATTCATATCAAGTATTTACACAGTGCTTGGCACACAGTAAGCACTGAATCAATGCCATCTATTATTACTATCTTTAATATTTCAAATGACTTTAAAAATAGAGTATTTACCTGTAACCAGGTGTAGCAGGTGTATTGGAGCCCTGCCCGTATCTCCTCGGCACTTTCACTCCCATATACAGTGATAGCATCCCCCTCCGGGAACCTCCCACTCACTGTCTGTGAAGGAGGGCTTTCCCTGCACGCTCTCCTGCCTGTGAGCTGGGCTAGAAGTGATGGAGACTTGAGGCCCCTGGGAGTAGCTCTCAGCTGGTGACAGATACCCCAGGCTTCTCATCTTTTGGGTGAGATGGCTCTGAAGCACGTTCCACAGCATCTCTCTCCCATACTGGGATTGAGACTCAGTTGCCCCTTGCCATTTAACATGGGATTGGCTTACGCTCCTTCCCCATCTAACTTCCTGGTCCCTCCTTACTTACTAAATAAACTATTTGCATTCAAATTTTATTTCAGATCCAGACCCCATGAGTGAATTCAAACATCACTTTTTTTTTTTCGGCTCTTGGCTCGAATCACACAGCATTGTGTAGTGTCATAGTGTAGAGCAGTTCTCTTCTGCAGGCCAGAGGCATTGATTGGCAGTTCTTTAAGGCGTTGGTGAATAAAATATGGTAGAAAAGAATTACTTATTCCTTAACAAATGCAGTTTGCTAGGAAGGCAAGTTGTATAAAAACATTTTTGGAGAGAGGAATGCAATGGGGAAGATGAATCCTGAAAGATTCTTTCATGAAAAAAAAAGGAGGGAGTCACTGATAGGGGAGTTCTCAGTAAATATTGGTTGGTTGATTGATTAGCCTGGCTCCAAGCATCGGGCTATTACTCAGTGTCAGAATAATGGGCTGTGGGTTTAATGTGTGGCCAAGTGACTCTGTGAAACTTGCAAAGCTTAGGAAGCTGGACACACCCCCCCTGGCCATTCCTGTAGCCCTGCTGTGTTGATGGAGGGGCTAGTTTGAGTAAACAATGACTAAACCGGGTGCCACTGGGCACCACCGTTACCATGGGTCTTATTCCAGGTGTATTGGAAATGACTTTGCTAGGGATCCACAGTCCTTGATTTTAATCCCTCTCTTGCTGCTACCTTCCTATGTGACCTTGGTGAGTCCCCTGCGCTCTCTGGCCCTCAATTTCTTCCTCTGTTTGATGGAGTGGTTTGGATGGAGAGGCTCCAGTTATTCATGCTTTATGAGGCTGTTGCCTTGTCAACACT
The DNA here is from genome assembly GCF_009834535.1 of Camelus ferus. Taxonomy (NCBI): domain Eukaryota; kingdom Metazoa; phylum Chordata; class Mammalia; order Artiodactyla; family Camelidae; genus Camelus; species Camelus ferus. The sequence continues at coordinate 27,573,292 of NC_045713.1, read as the reverse complement.
GTATTCAGACATTGTACCTTGTCCATGAGGTGGGTGGGTAGCATACGGACTTTGCTCCACTTTACAGATGGAGTAACTGAGGGAGAGTGAAAAACATTACTGTGCCAGGTGTTAAAAATTTCAGCGCAGAGTCTTATGTAATTCCTGAGACCTGACGAGAAGACAGCCAAGAGTAAGGCAACTTATACACGTAACCTAGGAAACTGGTGTTGAGATGGAGGATGCCCGTGTCAAAAACATGTGAGCACTAGAGTCTGACAGACGTGGGTTTGAATCTTAGCTTGGCTAATCACTGGCTCCCTGACCCTCCAGGTCTTCACATTTAAAATGGGAGAAATACTGTCTGTGTCAAAAGATGATGGTTAAGCTCGTATGACATAGTTAGTTTGGCTACAATACTGGTCCCAGAAATATGACTTTTTTCCAGTGAGATTGATATATGAGGAAACAATTTGAACATAATGTGAATTTCGCATTTGCTTATGTGTAATTTCATCAGTGAGAAATAATAGGTGAAGGAAGGAAACTGCTCTCAGCTGAAACGAACCACGTAAGAATAGACAAAATATGCACACACACACACACACACACACACACACACACACACACTTAAAGCATCTACCAGATATATAAATTATGAGCCATACCCATCCATATCTGGTGTTAAAACTTCCTGTCTGACTTCAGATCACCGACACCAGTTCCACCACCTCACTACTCATAAGCTGCCGTTTTTCCAACACCCACCTTCACGAGCCAGCCTCAGGTCTTTTCCAAGGTAAAGTGTCATATTTATTGTAGTATGTGTGTATTTAAGAAACATTTAATATGTGTAAAACTGTGCTACCGTTTTTCCATGTTTTTTATGTGTTGCTGAAGTTTTTGAGGGTCGTGCCCAACCTCTTTCCCCCATAGAGCTTGTAGTTTTTATTGTACACTTTTCAGTGGTGCAGTGAATTTTAGGAATACGTATGTTGTATGGTAGCAGAAGTGACTGTATAATGAGATAAAGAGTCTGGCACAGGGCAGAGCACAGAGTAAATATTAGAGTGCCCTCAATCCTCACTCTTCATCCTCATATGATAAAAAATAGAAAGAGCTGAATTGTGACTCTTGATTCTTAGAGAAAATACTAGAGCTTCATAGGTAGAAAAGAAAGAGGGATTTGTTAGAATTCCATTGGATCTCTCGTGGACAGGAATGTAACTTGGCTTCACTCAAGTCATAGCTATGACCTATAGTTGTAAGAAACAGTAGACTCAGCTCACACTTGTTAAGATAAGAAAAAGTTTATTGGCTTGTAACTAAAAAGTTCCCTGAAGACTTCTTTCAGTCACAGCTGAATCAAGGACCTAAAGCTGTGCTGTATCACCAGGACGTAGATTTTGTGTCTCAGCCCTCCCTTCTGCTGTGTTGGCTCTATTTTCAAGTGGGCTTTATCCTAGCGGTGGCAAGATGGCGGCCAGCAGTTCCTGGCTCACATCCATACAGCTTCAAGCCTGGTGGAAAAGAGAGGGTGCTGCTTTCATCCAGTCTCATCTGCCTAAATCCTGAGATTTACTGGCTGTAACTGGGTTAGAGTCTCATCCTTGAAATTTACAACTGTGGCCAGAGAGATGGAACGCTCGTATCTGGTCAGGCGTGGATGTCATACCCTCCCCTGGAATTAGGATATAGCCAGCTCTTATGCAAAGAGACCTGGACTGAGAGTGGGAGAAGGATGGTTCTCCATGGGAAATTCGAAGTATTAGGACTTGAATAAGGAAGAATGACTATTAGATGGGCAACTCCCCCCCCCCCCCCGCAAAATTCCACTATAAGAAGTTACCCAAACCAGGGATTTGGAAGCCATTTAGATTTTCTCTACTGCTCTTTTACTGTTTTCTTTTCCTGAAACCTTTCTTTCTCTGCTTTTCTGATCCACGTGATTTTCATAGTGGGCAGAATCTGCCAACCCCACACTTCCCGAACTATTACAGAGCCAGCCACCAGAAGGAGTAACTACGTCAAATTAAAATTCTAAAGGAAGGATTCTGACCCAGTTTGGATCAGGGGCTAATTTACATTTTAAACAACCAACTCAGGCATGGGGGTGTTGCTGTTCTGTTGTGTAAATAAACTGTCAGGAGCCCACTGATGTGTCTATAGATGGGGAGGCCAACAGTAATGGTCACTGTGACTTGCTCAGACTACCTAGTAGGTGTCCATAACACAGCAGGTCTTCTCAGGTTGCTCCAGTATGCCTCCACGGCTCTCAGTATTCAAGTCCAAGGTGGCTTAGCTCATGGCTGATAAAGTGGTGGAGTCTTGTTAAATACCTCTCTCTGAGGCCAAGAGCCTTCACCTCCCCCAAGCACAGAAGTAGTCTGCTTGGCTCCTTGAAATCTAGCCCATTTAGCAGGATAGAGGGGAACACAGAGAAATGGAGTTGGTGGTGGGTAGAGGCAGTGAGTACCATGAGCATCTCCTTACAAATGACCCAACTTCTCAGTTTCTGTTTCACCTCCTGATCCTGTTAGACTTGATGATGAACAGTGACACTGACTCACATCTTTCAGAGGTCAGGTCACTGGAATGTTCTTTTTTTCTGGGATGAGGGGAATTGGATCATAGATATTCAGCCTCAGTCCAGGATTAGTGGGCTATGAGAGCAGGAAGTAATTTAAGTTCGTCTTTCGAGTCCTCTTGGAGATTGTTTTGTGTGGCAGATAGTCATGATAGACCCAATTCTTCAGCCTCCCTTGATACATACTCTTTTCCATGATGACTTTGCAGTTTCTGTCACCAAAGAGGTGGAGCTGTTTTCCCACCTCTTGAATTTGGACTGGCCTGTGATTTGCTTTGACCCATAGAATATGGTAGAAGTTACTCTGCAGTTCTGAGCCTGGAGCTGAAGTGTCCTTGTGTGTTTCTGCTTGCTCTCTTGTACCTCTGCCATTGCCCAGAGGCCATGCCCAGACTAGCCTTCTAGAGGATGAGAGATGTGTAAAACAGAGCTGGGACATCTCGTAACCCTATCTGAGATTATCTTAAATTAGTCAACAGTCAGCCAATCCTAGACATGTGAATGAGCTACCCTGAGACCAGAAGGGATGGCTGGATGGTCCTCATTTAAGTCGTTGATCACAGACTTGGGACCTAAATAAACACATTTTGAAAAAAAAAAAAAACTGCAGTATTTGGAGGGATGATTTTTTTTTACATTGAAGTATAGTTGATGTACAATATAAGTTACAGGTGTACAATATAGTGATTCATAGAGAGAATGGCTTTTAAAGCAGCATTTTTGTGGCAACCTATAACTGATACGTTTAAGATAGAACTAACAGCTTTGTATCTTGAGTATCTACTATGCAACTGACACCTTATGCATACTGGCTTCAGTCTTCCCACCACTTGTAGGGTAGGTCGCATTTTGTAGGTAACTGAGATGAGAATTATAGTGGTTAAGCGACTTACGTGGGGCCAACCAGTGAATAAGGGGTTGATTTGAGATAGCAAGACAGATCCTTCCCATCATACCAATCTACCTACCTCTCTGTGGTCTATCTACACCCAGACTCCCAAGTTGGCAATAGCTGTTAGTCCAAAGAGCTCAATAATTCAGAGTGAAAGGAGACATTCTTGTGGACCATGTTATCCTGAGGCTGATTATGTCTTCCTGTTAGTCTCAGGTTAAATAACTTCTACCATAAAGATCTTGGATTTGTTGATAGCATTAGAATCGTATTTAAAAGGGCAAAGATTTGAACAGACAACTCACCATAGAAAATATACAAATGATTGATTGCTAAGCACATGAATGGATGCTCAACATTATTAGTCATCAGGGAAATGCAAATTAAAACCATAATCAGATAGCTATCACCCAAAGGAATGGCTTAAATTAAAAAGAGTGACAATATTGAGTGATGGGGAAAATATGGAGCAACTAGAATTCTCATACATTGCAGGTATAAAAACAGGAAAGAGTTTGGCAGTTTTTTTAAAAAGTTACATCTACACTTACCACATGGCTCATCAATTTTAATCCTAGGTTTTTATTCAAGATTCATGTAAATGTGTCCATGCAAAGATTTGTACACCAGTATTCATAGTAGCTTTATTCAAAATAGCTCTAAACTGGAAACAACCCAAAAATCCATCTATAGGTAAATAAGCAAACTACTTGTGGGATGTTACATAACAACATAAATGAATAAACTGCTGATATATTCATTAATATGGATGAATTCAAAAAAATATGCTGAGAGAAAGAAGGCAGACTATAAACGAATACATACTATATATTTTTACATATAGAAAGTCTAGAATTGACAATAAAATCTCTAGTGACTAAAGGCAAATAAAGTGTTTTTCTGTGGCCGGTGGTTGGGGGATTTATTAAGATGGATCCCAAGTGATAAGGGAACTGTTCTGTATCTTGATGGTTAGTTAAACTGGTACATACATTTGTCAAAAGCCATCAAATGTACAATTAAAAAGGGTGTATTTAAGTATGTAAATCATAACCAATGAAGTTGATTTTTAAAAAAAAGACTTAAAATTATGTCTTCTGAAAGTCATATGCTTAGGAATTCCTGGGAGATGGTGGATAGGGTCTCACAATCAGCTTCCCGGGATTAGGAGGAAAAAGCCCCACCTGGCGAAGACAATTCAGGACCACGGACAGCACCTCAGTATTAAATGTTAAAATGCAGGTAAAGCCATTAGCACAGAGCCTGGCAACCGAGTAAGCCCTCACTAAAAGGCAGCTCAAAAACACCCTTTCACAAATGCCTACTATATTCCAGGTATCATGTAAGCACTATTTATATGCATTATTTCATTTTATTCTCACCAGTGACTGTTATCCTCACTTTGCAGTTGAGAAATCAAACGTTTTCCTCAGTGCAATTTTATAAGGAAAAGGAAAGCAGAGAACAATGAAACACACACACACACACACACACACACACACACACACACACACACACACAATGTTAAACTTCAAAATGTTGTTCTCAGGTCCTGAAGTGGGAAAGGGCGTTTTTACCTCTCTTGTGCGATCATGCTCTCCTTCCAGGATGTCTGAAGGCAGAGTAGTCATGAGGCAAGCAGGTGTACCTGCCAGTGTGTGCAGGAACTGCAGGTATATTTTCCCAAGCCTCTGGCAGATTGTTTTTTTACATACAAAATTACTTGTCAAGCAGACTTTTTTTTCCTTCTTAGTGCTCATAAGATAGAAACAACAGTGTTACATAACAGGCATCAGCAGTGTTGGTTTTGCAGAACATCTGACCAAGATTGGGGGGTGGGCAGCAGCAAAGGAGGATGCAAGTTATAGCTGAGTCTTGAAGGCTGAGGTTCTGGGTAGGATGCTGGTGAGAGAATGGGGCAGAGATGAAGTCTTCTCATAGGAGTTTGGGCAAAAATTTGAGCTGGGAGCTTGAACCCCAGGGTCCCTGCCTGCCAGCATCTCCTCCCATCCACAGTATTATCCTCATGGCTCCATGCCCCATCTCTTGCCTGAACTCCAGAAGCAGCCTCCTAACTTGTCTTCTCACGTCCAGCCTTTCCCTGTCTTGACCCTAGATCTTTATATGCATGTATATCTATTTCTCTCACTGACTTCTCTCAAATGTCTTAACCATTCCCTGCAAACTGAACTTCCTTATGTAGAGCCCTTCATAAGCATCAGGTGCTGTTCAGAATTTGGGCCCTGACTACATCACCAGTTTCTTTCTTTGCTCCTATGCCCTCTCCATCCTCATCCTACTGACCTATCTGCAGGCCCCTGAATGCATCACGTAGTGCTGTATTCTGCCTACTTGGTTCCCTCTACCTGAATGCCCTTTCTTGCCTCAGCTATCTCTCTAGCTCCCAAATACCCTCCAATCAAGAACTCAGGTGGCAGCCTCTCTCAGAGTCTTCCTCATCCTCTACACCCATTATAGTCCTCCCAGCTGGGTCAGAAACCCCTTCTCTGTGTCCTACAGTATCCTTATTCCAGTCCCCAGTTAGAAATTCCACGTGGTATTACACTAGTCTGTTTAATTATCTGTAATTTGCTTTCTTTTCTTCATCTCTGTCCCTTTCTTCTATTTCCTTCAAGAGCAACTAGGATATCGTACACAAGGTCCTGCATAAGATAGCCCCCTGTTCCCACTCTAGCCTCATCTTGTTGAGTCCTCTCATTCTTGTTCACTCTGTTCCAACTACCCTGTTTTTTTTTCAGGTCTTCCAATGTGCTCCATACTCCTTCTTGCCTCAGGATCTTTGCAAATGCTATTCCTTCTGACTGAAATGCTCTCATCCTTCCCCACAGTTGTCCATCTCATAGTTTATTCTGTTGCATCCTTCAGAATTCAGCTCCATCATTTTTCCTGGGACACCCTCTCTGGGGTTTAATATCACCCTGTGTGGGGTCTTTTCCTTTAACTTTATTTTTATTGAAGTATAGTCAGTTACCCTGCATGTTTCCTTAAATGCATGTACTGACAGTGTGAAATTGTATATTTGCAGCTGTGATCATTTATTAATTTTCTCCCCAACTTGACTTATAAGCTTCATGGAGTCAGAGGACCACAGGTCATGTCTAATTTACTCACCACTGAATTACTAGTGTCTGGCACACAGTAGAGGCTCCATAAATACTTACTGAATCACTCAATGGCTCTCTGTACCTCCTCTCATTTAATACTAAACAATTTATAATATTCATCATAATGGTATATATTTCAGTTCACAAATGACATACAGCATCCTATACAATTTTACTTGAACTTTCCAGGATTGACAGGACAGGGACTATTACCCCATTTTTCAGATAAGGAACTTTAAGGCTCAGAGAGGCTAAGTGACTAGGACAAGAGGACCTCCACCTCCAGCTTCCTTATTTGGAAAAAGACATGCCTGGCCACTGTGTCACTGCCATGGGTTTGTTTATTTCTATAACTCTTCGAGAAGATTGTGATACTAAGGAGGGTGGCATGTTGAGAGCCCAGGGAAAGCTACCGTATAATCCAGGCTCTTATTACATTACCCTTTGGAAGATGAATTGGAGCTGCCAGGCATTTGCCTAAATCAATAAGCAGCATGGCATTAACTAGTGCGAGGTTCATTTTTCCTCCCCAAATGAGGAGAGCTGGCACACAGGGAAAGCACAAACCCCACACACCTGTTCTTTGGCAGTGACCGCAAGGATAAAAGCTCCATAAAAGGAAAGAAGGTTGGAAAGAACGTGGGGGCCCTAGAGCCACACAGACTTGGTTTCAGATGCTGGCCCCCTGATAGTCTCCAGCCCCGTGACCTGGACCTCAGTCTCCTTATCTGAAAAGTGGGAACGAGAAGCCATTTTTCATCATCCCTTGATCTGCTTAATTCCTTTCTCCTTTGAGTCCTGTCAATTCCACTTCCCTAATGTGTCCCGAATCTCTCTGCTTCTTGGCATCATCTTGGTCCAAGTCATCTCCCTGCTGGTGGATTGCCATAGCCTCCTACCCGGCTTTCTGATTCCAGTCTGGCTCCCTTTACAGTCCGTTTGCCACACAACAGTCAGAGTTATCCTTCAAAACCAAATCAGAGCATCAAACCACCTACCTGCATAATCCTCACTGTGCTCGACTGGTCTCTGCCTCTTTTTCTTACTCATCTTCCTCTGTCTGTACTACTCAGTTCCAATCACACAGGCCTCCTTTCTATTCCTTTAACACATGACACTTGTCTTCACCCCAGGGCCTTTGCACTTGTTGTTAGTGCTGCTGCCTGGTTTGCTATTCTCTCTAATGTTTGTAATGTTTCTAATGTTGGTATCTTCTTGTCATTCCAACTTCAGCTCAAATGCCATTTCTAGAAATGGTCTCCTTTTTCTAAAAAGCTTCCTGCCCTGCTAGTCTCTTTCTTTTGAATATCCCTATTTAAATTTTTTATAGCATTGATCACATTCCAAATGATCTCATTCATTTGCATGTTTTCATGTTTATGGCCTGACTCCCTCATTAGAATATAAACTTCAAGAGAGAAGGATCTGGCCCATTTTTAGCCCCTGCTCCATCACCAGTGCCTTGCACAGTGTCTGATGCATAAAACATCGCAATAGAATTTTTGAATTAAGAATATTGAAGAGTCACTCAGTAAAGAAAAGCCTTTTTCCTCCTTCTTTTCCTTGTGCTGAGGCCTGAGGACTCCTAGAGGTAGGTTTTTGGTGAAAGTGAATAACAAACATACGATTTTTAAAGACTCATAAGCAAACATTGTCTTCAGGTGCCCTACTGAGCTTCGCAAGTCTTTTTTTTTTTTCCTAGAGAAAACCTGACTTTCCTGGCATTTGGAGTGGGGAGCAAGTGTGGGATCCTGGATCTCACCCCAGTGACCCCAGATCGCCAGAGGCGAGTAACAAGGGTCCTGTTGCAGATACAAAACCCTTCATCCATCCATCAATCCGTCCATCCGTTCATCCATCCATCCATCTATCTATCTATCCTTCCTTCCTTCCATCCACCCAGAAAACGACTGTTGTTCCGGGCAGCCTCTATGCAAGTACTGGTCTAGGTACTCGGCATGCAGCATTGAACAAACACACATCTTCTCCCAACAGCTCACAGCTGTACTTTATCAGAGTTCTGTAGCTGTCCACAAGAGCAGTCCAGGATCCCCCAAAGAAGTTCTCTTCCTCATCATTTCCTCTCTGGCCAAATGGAGCTTGCTTATTTGGCCAAACTGATCTCCTGTTAGTCTCTCTGTCTCACACCCTGTGTCCCTTTGTGCCTGGGGCTCCAGCTCTCAATCAGGGCTGATCCAGATTTAGGATCCTGGGCTTGGCCGATCCCTGGCTCTCTGCTCTGTCATCATCAGACTTTGCAACCTGCGTGGATCCTCCCATCCTCCAGCCTCAGACCCTGTGCTGTCTTTGGCTGTTCTATCCCCTGTCCGAGCCAGGCAGCCTCAGGCGTGGCTTCCGTGGCACACGCGCTCTACCTTCGCCAGCCATCCCGCGGCTTGGGCTTGCGAACAAGGGGCTCTAGGCAGCGCCACTCTGATTTGTTTTGTGTTCTGAAATCCTGATGAAGAATCTGTGTTAAGGAAGGCTCTGATCAAGTTTCCAAATCACTGATCAGATCAAATGAATGCATAACCCCGGGTCTCCTGCATTTTAGCAAAATGTCAACGCAGTGCCTAGACTAGCAGTTCTTAAGTTTTAGAGTGCATGAGGTGGGCTGAGGGAGCTTGATAAAATCCCAGTTGCTGGCCTTCACCTCCACAGATTCCAGCCCAGGATGTGTTTGGTGGGACTCAGGAATCTGCATTTTGAACAGATTCCCTGGAGATTCTGATGCAGTTCCAGGGGTAATATCAAGAATATTTAGCACAGGTTCTGACACGAACATCAGCCAATCAACAAGATGTTGGAGCTCTCTCTCAACCCCTCCCCAGATGCCTGGGTTGAGCTTCTGGCTTCTGGATTGGGAGAAGGTCTAGGGGACTCTGACAGAGTGGTTATAGCATTGGGATAATCAGGTGGATATTCAGGGATCTCAGGCCAGCTTCCATACCCAACAGGTATGGAAGCATATCTGTATTTTAATAACTGGTGTGACTACCACGCTTTTCCGTGTTATGCTGGGTGGAAGGCTTGCAGAACACAGTTTGAACTCAAGCCATAAAGAAAACTGGGAGTCTTGGACCAGTTGCCACATCCACCTCACCCTGTGACCATGTTCACATTGACCAGCATCTGAAAGGGGCTCCTACCTGCTCCTTGGAAAATTCTAATACCACCCTGGTGATTGCCTTCTGCTCATTGACAGAATCTGTTCCTTTGGGGGCTAGTATATAGGATTAACGAAATGGCAGATTTGCTTTGACTGTAATTAATGGGAAATACAATAGCAATTTATAGGACAAAACAGAGCTGAGCCAAACTCAGCTTAGAGGGCTGTAGACACTCTTTGTAAACATCTGACCAGACACCGAGTGAATGTCTTAGTTATTCTGATCAAAGTCTTACCAAGACAAGATCATTTGGCTTCCACTGAGTTGGATGCTCAATTTTTTGATGAAGGGGATCAAGAGCCACCCCTTTTTGGAAGTTCTGTGGTCCTGTAGTGTCTAGAATGCATCTGGCTGCCCAAACAGGGTTTTCTGTTTCAGAAAAAAAAAGCAGAGGGAAATGGCTGCCCAGTTTAGGGTTCAGCGCCCTGTTCTCTCCTCTCTAGTTACATCATCTTATTTTATTTTCTTTACAGCTCTTATCATGGTCTAAAACGATCTCACTTGCTTACTTACTTGCAGTCTGTCTCTTCCCACTTAATTTCATAAAAGCAGTGCCCTTCTCTGTGTTCACCACCGCATCACTAATGCCTCAAAGCATCCCTGGTGCAGAGTTGATGTTTAAAAATTATTTGTGGAGTAAACTAACTTGAGGGGTATTTTGCTTAAGGTCGTACTAACTTTCAGATCAGATGAACCCCGGGATCTCAGGGACTTAATAAAACAGAACTTCATTTTGTGTTCAAATAAAGTCCAGTTATGTGTTCCTAGACAGCAGTTGGAGATTGGAAGCAGAGATGGGATACTCTGCTCCATGCAGTTGTTCAAGGACCCAGGATGATGGAGGGAGTTCCAGCTTCATCATATGGTTTTCATTACCTGGGCATCATTATCTAGACATTATGGGACTGGGGGTGGTATAGACGGAAGAATGGAGGCTCTCTTGGGAGGATTTAATGGGTCTGACTGGGAAGTGGGTCCATCCATTGCATCCGACATAGAAAATGAACTTATGGTTACCAAAAGGGAAAGGAGGGGAGGGATAAGTTAGGAATTTGAGATTAAAAGATACACACTTATCACGGGGGCTTTTGTAGTTGCTCTGTGACTCCTGAGTTGGACTTTAAATAAGATGTGCCGTGTTTCTCTGAGCACCCCGCGTTGACATCTCTCTATTTGCAGCAGGAGGTTCAGCCTCCTTTGTCTGAACGCACCATCCCAACAGCCCCGCACCTCTCCTTGAACAGATGCTCCGTGGTCCATGCACATTACAGTTTAGGGCTTTTGCTTTTCTCTCCGCCAAGAATGCCTTATTAACTTAAACTCACTGAAATTTTACTAATTGATCCTTCAAGGTCCAGCCCCAAATCTCTCTCCTCCAGGAAGCCCCCTTGGTGTCCCTCCCAGTGGAACCCAACTCTGTCCCTCTGTGATCTAGCAGCATGAGGCTTGCTTCTCTGCTTCATTTCATCGTGCCTTCCCCCATCCTTACTCGTCTACCTAGCTTGTATCCTTCTAGACTATAAAAAGTATATATTTTTGGCATCATACTCCTGAACTTAGCCTGGCCAAAGAAATATGTGTTTGTGGTCCCCAAGCTATAGGACAGGGCCTTATTTAAATTCTGCTCGGAAACTGGCCCATGGGATTTTGCAGACTTAACCTGTGATCGGTTTCACGAGATGGAATCTAAAAATCCTGCTGAGGGCAGGGGTCCTAGAGGAAGTCTGGTTTAGTCCCCTGATTTCTGACAGGCAACAGTCAAATCAACGTCGCATTTGTGGGTATCTGTGTGGTAGAAAGAACTTGGATCCAGAAATACACAGGTTGGAATCTCAGCCCTGCTGTTCACTGGCTGTCTGACCTTGGGCAAGTTACTAAACCTCTCTGAACCTTGGTTTTCTCATGCATCAAATGATGACTTTTACAAAACATGTTTGCTGAGTGTCTATTAAGTGCTGGCCCTGAAGTAGGTGTTGCCTGTATGGGAGTGAATGAAAAGAATATAGACCTTAGACACTAGGGGCGTTGGGCCAATGGCCTTCATATAAGGCCTGTGGTTGCAATGCAAAGAGAGGACTTCAAGGGAAAATGTCCCCAGGAAGCTTTGGGGCTGAGACCGGAAGGTAAGCAAGATACAGCAGAGGAAGGGGTTACAGGAGGATTCCCTGCAGAGGCAACAGTGTGCATATATGAAGGTCCAGAAGTGAGAGGGGTCCTTGTTATGTTGTTGGGGGGATTAAATGAACTCATGCAATTTTCCAGCATGTGAAGAAAGAGTCACTGATGGTTCTCAGGATAATTCTACGATGGCAGCCTAGGGACCACTTAAAATAGTATTCTCTCCACTTTTTGTGAGTTTGAAACTTTCCACCATCTAGAGTCAAATGAAAATAAATAGTTCTGTTGAAACTTACAGTCTTTATTTGAAAGGCCATGTGAGTATTGCCCGGGGCAGAGCAGTTGGTAGTTAAGCATGTAGATTCTCCCTGTTTGAACCCTGCTCTGTGGTTTCTAACTCTGGGACCTCATGCCAGTTCCTTGTGCCTCAGTCTCCTGATCTGTAAGATGGGGCTAATAATAGTACATACCTCACAGGGTTCTTATAGAGATTCAACACGTTTGTTAAAATTAGTGGGAGAAATTTAAAGTCTGACAAATGTATTTAAGTCAAAATGGTGAGTCCATAGGAAAATAAGTTAATAGTAGCCAGTGGTGATTAGGTAGTTGCGAGGTGCTGTTGTCTGTACCTTACATCTGTTATCTCATTGAATGCTCACTCTAAGGTGAGTGTTGTTAACCCATTTTACAGGTGCAGACAGATAAGCAGTTTGCCCAGGGACAGTGTTAATGGCAGAACAAGGATTTCACTGCTGGAGTTCTGCCTCCAGATCCTGTACCACTCACCATTACACCACACTGCCTCGGTCCATAGCATGGTCCATGGATGTGAGATGAGTAATGAAAGGCCATTCACTCCCTTGTTCAACCAAGAAATATTTATTGAGCATCTGCTATGTGCCTGGCTCTGTTGAAAACGCTAGGGTCACAAATGATAAGCTGTAAATCTCCTGCAGAGCTTCGGTCTACGGATTTATCATCAGTAAACAAAGACATAAATGAGATCATTTTAGACCCAGATAAGTCCTGGGGAGAAAATAAAGCTGGATAACGGGATAGAGAGTGACTGGGGAACTTCTGTGCAGCTGCCCTGTGGGAGAGGTCCCACGGCGCCCTGGAAAGGAAGGGGTTTGTCGTTGCCCCAGCTGCGGCTTGTCTTCCCTGATCAGCCAGGCCACGTCATGGTTTTGAATTCAATCCAAATTTCAAGTCGGTCAGGCCTAGTAAGTCAGACCTTCCAACGAGTGTGCAGAGCACAGATTTATTCGATGTCAATGTTTGTTTAAATCCTGTAACTGTCTCACAGTGGAATGGAGGAGGCAAGCCCCAAATAGCCATCAAAACCCATTAATTTTCTCCAGCGTGATGGCATATTAATCAGACATCAGCAAGAAGCTGTGGTCTGGAGGTGATGCTGATGTAAGACAGAGAGCTACCTACTTACCCCCTCCCCCCACCCCTTTCCCGGGAAGAGGCAAGTTTTCTGCTGTGGCTGTGTATTGTACAAAGTCTCGTGTCCAAGACGAACATAGAATCACAGTACGTTTGAACTAGAAGGGACCTTATTGAAGGAGCCTGTGTTTTCTGAACCTAAATTCAGATCCTCTTGAGCTGACAAAGGATTCTTGAGCTGCTTGTAAGTGTGAGAGGCGTTCAGGATATGGGATTCAGGCTCCCAGAGAGTGGAGTTTCTAGACCATTTGGGGGCTACGTGACACAGAGCGTTTGTTGGGCCTGCCGTGGTGGGAGCCGGGATGGATTCTTGCTATGATTTCATATCATCAGTCCTCTTTTCTCATCTTCCAGAAAAGAGCTCAGAGAAGGTGTTAGTTAAACTAATATTCCCGATGAGGCAGCTAGGGCATACTTCATAAAAGGGAATTTCACTGCGCCTCCTCCTGCCTAAAGCCCTCCATGGCTCCCTATTGCTCTAACAAGCAAAGTTAAACTCCTTACCATAATCTCCAACACCCTATCTGATCTGGCCCTGGTCTATTTTGACTTCTCACTTCCCTCCTCCCTCACATTTTCTAATCCAGCAATCATGAACTTTTTCAGTTCCTTAGACAGTTTAGTCTTTTTTCACCTTTAAGTCTTTGATACCATCAGTTCCTCTGCCTAAAACACACACTGCTACTTCACCTGTATAATTCCCGCTCATCCTTCATGCTTCAGTTACAGCATCATTTCAGCCAGGATATCTCCCTGGACCCTCTGGGTTAGAGTAACTTCTCCTGCTCCATGTTTTCATTACACCCTGTACTCCTCCAACACACTACTGTGCCCCGAAAAGAAACCTGACAACCAGTATTAACGTTGAAGATGATGGCTCATGTGTGGTTCTCTCTCCAGTGGGTCTAGCTAGGTATTTTTCAGAAAGGTAAACTGCAGAAGGCTACAAGTTTAATCCATGGGGATCTCCCCAATTCCCAACTCTTCAGACTTGCCTTGATTTAATGCCTCTGGGAGCAGTGTTTCCCGACTTACTCTGGCATTTCCTTAAAGCTTGGATAACTCCTTCTCTGCCCCTTCTTCCCACCACGGGAAGACAGGAGCCAGCTCATTCCTTGCCGCTGGCCAGCGAGCTCCCTGGCCCTCCATCAGTCAGACCCTCAGTCCATGGTATCTCATCCATTGTGGGGGAAAATCAGAAAAACTTCTTGGAGCCTTTGGGGTCAGGGTCAGGGCCTCCAGCTGTGTCTCCCAATGCTGGGATGTATCCAGCCCCAGATTGTGGCAGGTGTGCAGTTTTTGTTTTAAAGGAACTTAGGCAACAGAGAGAGGTTTGCAGTCTGTTGGCCTACCCAGGGCCGTGGGGATTAGCTTGGTGATAGTGGCTTTCTGGAGGGTGCCTGGATGTTCACTGCATAACGGTTTTGCCCTTTTAGAAAAAGAATAAATGCAGAAGATCCCCAATAGGGCCATCTGGGAAAAGTAACAAGAAATGAACGCGTATCAAGTACCTCCTGAGTGCCAGAATCTGTGCTAGATTCTTTAGAACCTTTATCTCACCTGAGGCTCACACAATCTTATGAGTTTAACAAGACTAATATTTAATAGTAAAATTGCTAAAGCATACTGAACAATTACTATGTCCTAAACCTTATGCTGAGTGCTGGAAATGCATCACCTCATTGGATCATCACCACCTCCCTGTAAAGTGGAAGTTATCAATGTTCCTTTGTGTAAAGGGATACGGGAACCCGGAGAAGCTGAGAAAAGTGCATGGCTTTACATCATCTGGCAGTGGGATTCCAATTCTGTCCAGCAGGAGCCAAGGCTCATGTTATTGTCAGTGTCCAGCATTCCTGCTTAGTGGTTAGCCTAGAGTGCCACCAAGCCTTGTGAGTCTTTCCCAGGGCACAGTCCCCCACACCAGGAATTTCTTGAGATGGATTTAGTAGGCTCAGCTTTGAGGTAGCGTGTCTCTAACATCTGCGTGCAAAATAACTCCTTTTTAAATTTGTTTTCCCCGCACAAACCCTGTTGTTTTGATAAATGGCATATCTCAAACAAAGTGTGATGATGAAGCAACAAGCAATTTCTTTGATTTTTTTTCATTTTGCATAACTCAAAATCAGATGGGATCTTCAGAACTTCTGATCAGCATGATAAAGAGGGCAGGCATTTACATAACCCAAAGCAAATCCAGGCATCTCTAGAGTGTGCAATTTCTAATAAGCTTTTTGAGCCATTGAAAATGGCTTATAGGCTTAAAAGCATCTTTTAAAAAGTGCTTTATGGGTCTTGGAGTCTAGAAAGGAAACTCTGTTGTAAGATGAGCTTTGGACTTTAAGAGAACTCCACAGTGGATAGAGGGAGGTCATGAGGTTTAATTGGTCAAATATGTGTGGGTTTCATTGAATAGGCCAGTCAGACCTGAATTAATTATTCAATTAAATACATTCACTCATTCATTTAATATTTCATTCCTCCTATTATTTATTGAGTGATTCTGTCATTCAATTCATTAAACCCTTTAGTCATTCAACAAACGTTTCTGGTCTTATGTGGGAGGTGCTGGAATCTTCAAAAGGAGAAGTAACCTGAAAAAGAAATCTGCTTTTTGTTCCAGGCTCAGCAGGCACTATCCAGGAATTATTGGCAAATCCAAAGCTTGGAGCAGCCATTCTAATTTCCAGTTAGGAGTGTGTATGTGTGTGTGTGTTGCCTTTGCGGGTTTACTTGGTATTTTGCCAGGCATGAGTTGAAGAGTCATGAAAGTGTTTCACAGCGCAGGGGAGGAAAACAGTATTGATGGGTGGTCCCAGACTGCTCTTGCTTGGAAGTCAGCATACCTGGCTCTGGGATGGCCCTGTTCCTTAACAACTGTGTTGTTTCTGATGAGTCAAGGCGCACCTTTAAGTCTGCAGAGTAAGCAGGTTGACCAGGTGACTGAGAGGTCGGTGTGCGCTCTGCTCTCAGTAGGTAATCACTTTGTTTCTTTTGTTCCAGGTTTGCTATGAGGATTCCGCCAAGTCTGGCTTTAGTCTTTACACTCTGGGGAGGAAAACGTGCCCTCTCTGTTGTTTCCCCCACTGGATGGATCGCTGGCAGTGGCGAGGGAGCAGGAGGTAGTGGGACTAGCTGCGTGTGTTGTAACTAAAACAAGAACCACTCTTGACAGCGCCAATGTCTTCTCTATCCATAGCTTAAATCTTCCCTGTCAAGAGGGGAAAATTAGACAAAAGAAAAACTCTGGAAGGATAATGAGTCCTCTTTCCTTCCCGCTGCTTTCCTCCTGGGGCAGTGCCGTCAAAATGTCCTGGCTTCACCCTCCCACCCCTCAACTGAGTTTCTGCTGCTGGGTGAGTCTCACCGTGTGAAACGCTGATAGGAGAGGTGATGGCGTGGGGGTCAGACCTGCCCTCTCTGCGGCTTCGTTCAGCGTCTGTATCTCCACTCGTGATCCTTTCTGTTTGGTATTTGTTTTCTCGTTTGTCCCTACACATCTCTCTCCAGGGGCAGAGGTTAGGCATCTTCCTCTCAAAAAGGAGATACAACTTCTGGGAATTTATCCTAAGGAAACCAGCTTGGAGGTGTCAAGCTGAGTGTCCCACAAAAGGGGATGCTGGGTAAATGAAACACTAGGACACTGTATCATGACGATGTAGAGTCACTGTTGACATGGAGAGATGTCTGTGGTGTACAGGGAAGTTTTTCAAAAGCATGGCTAGAAGATTTATTGAATTACATGATCCTCCTTGTGAAATGGATAGAGATACGGATATAGACATATTGATATGTAACAAAATGTTAGAGTTAATCTTTGGATAGAGATACTGTGGATACATTTTATTTTTTTATACTTGCTCATAGTTTTATAATTTTCTATGTAAATGTCTATGACACTTGTGGTAAAAAATACAGTAAAACTTATCACAGAACCTAAATGGAGAAGCTAGAACATGGGGATGTCATCTGTCTTTCTTTAGTCACTTAACAAATTAGTAACAGATTAGGGTTAAGTCTTTCTGCATCTAAGTTCAAGCTCTTTTCATGTGACATCCTATCTCTTAAAGGTTCACCAAGGAGGATCCTGCTGGGAAACCTCAAATATTTTGCCACTTCTCTCCCATGAGTAAATCCCTAGGCACAGAAGCAGTATGATTTAATGTACTGTGGGGTTCTGCTTTACCACTCCTTAACTCTGTGACTTGGGTCTCAGTTTTGCCATCTGAAAAATGGGGTTAATAATAATTCCGGTCTCAGAGGATGTTTGTGTGGATTCAGTGAGATGACACTTCTAAAGACTGCTTAACACAGAGTATGTATTGAGCGCCTGCAGTAGCTACCACTGGGTGCCCAGCACACTCCAGTTTTGGGTTCAGAAAAGTTGCTCACTCTCTGTGTGATTAGTTCTTACTACCCACTTTCTTGTCTGCCTGCGATTTTCCCTCTTCTACCTTTTCTTCTTCCCCCCCTTCCCTCCCCTTTCTTTCCTTCTTCTTACTTCCCCTCCTCTTCATTCTCCTCCTTCCTTCTCCCTCTTCTGCTTCACTGGCAAGAGCAGCCATTGTGCTAAGGCAGCCCGGCTTAGACAAACAAGGGAGAAATTAAAAGTGGACCTTGGAAGCGAGTCCATATTTCCAGAGGGAGGACCACTGTACATCACAGCCCAGTTTGCCCTCCATCATGCTCCCACCCAATTTGTGTGTGTGTGATTTTTTTTTAAAGCATTTGTCAACTTTTAATACTTCTCATTGCAAGCTCTAAGTCTTTGAGGAAAGACCCATCCAACCTCAATTACTCACAGATGCTAGAAGGTCCCCCAGTCATTAAAAATAATAATAAGGATAAACCCAAGAAAAGAAAAGAAGGAACAAGCAATACTGTGTAAAACTCCAAATTACAAGCCGGTCCCCTCAGGGCTTGACGCTTCCATTGGTGATTTAGAGGTCGTTCCCCCTTTCTAAGTATACTTCTGGGCTGTGGAAATGAAATAGTTTTTCTGCAATAACTCTTGGTGAGTGTGTCATCCCCAACTGTATGGCTCTGAGGATGATTAAAGATTATGTGTGAGGAAGGGAGGAAATCAGGCCAAAGAGACCTTTTGCTGGGCTGCGTCTTCGGAGAGCTCTGAAGAAAGTCATTATTAGGAGAGATTCCTCCCTTGTCCCACCCTGCTTGTTGAGGAATGAATCAGCCACATCTCTTAAAATACCTAAGGCTGCCAATTGCACTCAAATAATCGAGTCTTGAACCTCATCAATGGCAAAATTACAACGGACCGACAGACACTGTATAAAACCCTGTTCAGACGAGTCCAGCCCAACCAAGACATCCACGTGGCTCCAAGCTGCTGGAGAGTCGTTTCTATTTTCCTGGATTAAGCTTCTTTAGCCATATATAGTTCTTTTCCAGTGGCAGCCAAACCTCAAGCACACTAATGGAGAAACAGGTTTTTAAAAAAGAGATGCTAACGTGGGCTGAGCCCTGTGTTAAGCCTGTATGGGGTCCTCCCAGCAACCCTCAGTGGGGACATGGTTATTCTCATTTATGGCTGGAGAAACTGAGGCTCAGAGGATTGAGTTGCTCAAGTTGATACAGCTGTTAGGAATCCAGAACTCTCTTAAGATCCCCTTCTCTCTCTACTCCCCGCATCCAGTCCTTCATCAATGGAGGGCTGGCATTCCACCTCCACGATGTATTTTCTAGCTGATCACTTCCTTTCTGCTCCACTGCTCCAACCCTGGTCCATGTTTCCATCACTTGTCACTTGAGCTACAACCAGAGTCTCTCTGCTACCATTCTAGTGCCTCACAATCCATTCTCCACATAGCAGTCCAAGTGTTCATTTTAAAAAGGCAAATTGATCATATGATTCCACGATGGCACCCCCCAGAGGTTTTGTTGCCTGGATTAATCTCTGAACTCCTCACCATCACCTCTGTCTTCACCTGGCCGGATCCCTCCCTCTCTCCCTGAGCTCAGCCTCCCTTATCTTTCCTCACAGATCTTACATCTGCCAAGCTCCTTCCTGCCTCAGTGACAGACATTTGCACCAGCTCTCCTTTCTGCCTGGAGTGCTCTGCCTCCAGGTACTGGGTGTGGCTTCGTGTCTGCCTCTCAGGTCAAGCGTCACCTGCCCAAGAGGCTCTAGGTGACAGTCCCAGCCAGAGACGTCTGGCCTCCTCACCCCGCCACTCCCTTTCACATCACCTACTTTCTCTTCTTTAAAGCCCATCTTGGCCCCTGGAATTGTTTAGCCTGCAGACAGGCTTGCTTAATTTGATGTCTTGCTTCTTGAGCCTGTAACTTCCACAAGAGCAGAAATTAGAGCTGCGTGTTCCTCGCACACAGAACCGCACCTGGCAATTAGTCCGAGTTCAACAGATGGCTGATGACTGAATAAATGGTTCTGTTCGTGAGTTTGGAAAACATGGTCACTCTATATGCCATCAGCTCTTAAAATTCTTTGTTTTCACCTGCTTTTGTATGTTTTAATTTGATCGGGGCTCAGGGGTGTTGGAAGCCTGCCATTCAACAAAGCACCTCCATGCCCAGTAATATTAACTCAGCTTGAAATGCGCTCAGGAGCCTGCCTTGAGAGGGTTTCCCTGGCTGCTTTGGCACCAGAGGAGGCGGGGTGAGCAACCAGGCTGGTCTGCCTAGGACTGGGGAGTGTCCTGGGATGTGGGATTTTGAGTGTTAAAATCAGTCCCAGGAAAACCAGCAAGGTTGGCCACCTTAGTGAGAGCGGACCAGCTCACATGACCACCCACTCACATGTCTTTCTTCCTTACCTTGACCACAAATCAAGGGTAGTAGAAAGACTAGAGACTCAGGCTTTGGGTTTAAATACTGGCCTTAGGCAGACCATCTAAGGAGATTCAGTTTTATCATCTGTAAAAGGGGACAGTGATGATCTTTACCTGACCAGGTTGGCGCGAGGACCACATAAGAAACACCTGTGTGGCGCCCACACTCGGCTTAGCGCTGGGGGCACAGTTGGCCTTCAATGAATGTTACTCCCTAATTCTTCCACCTTTTTGTGTAATGCTAAAGTTTCCTAAGCAGCAAATGATGACTTGTTCTATTTTAAACTCCCCGATATTTCTGGGAACCAAGGAGCCTTGTAAGTCATTTGACTACACACACAGCCACGGAAATTCTTATTGAAGAATCAAGGAGTATGCCTTTAACTTTCCATCATAACCTCCTTTTAAAAATAGCTGACAAGTTTGACTTATTTTCAGGGCAACAGTAGGATTTTTGCTAAGGGGTTCTGTGAAACTCTTCTGGAGATGGTTGTTAAAAAGGCAAATAGTGAACTGCCTGGTATGGGGGAGGGTTTAGACTTGCCTCGAGGCAAATGCTTAGAGAAAAGTCTTCAACATGGGCTGCCTCTTTCTGGTCTCTGCCTTCACCTCCAGCCCCATCTTTGACCTATGTTCCCCTTACTCTCTGTCTTCCAGTCATGCAGACCTCATTTTAGTGCTTGGAAATGTCCATGTTCCCTCCTGCCACAGGGCCTTTGCACATGCTGCTCCCGCTGGTTTGCTATTCTCTCTAGCCTAACCCAAGTTAGCTTTTACCTGTCCATTCAAATAGCTTTTCATTAGGGAATCTTTCCCTGACACCTCCAAATCGAATCCCTTTACCCTGTAGTCTCAGAGTGTCCCAGTGATCACAGATGCAAGTTCACATCATTGTGTCTCACTGTTAAATTAATTAGTTTCCCCCCCGCCAATTTGGCCCTCTTCATCATCACCATAGCTCACACTTTTAGAATTTTTTTCTCTGTGCCAGGCAGTGTTCTAAGCATTGTACTCATATTAATGTATATTATCCACACAACAATCTCATGAGGTAGGCACTACGATTATGCCCATTTTACAGATGAGGACACTGAGCCACACAGAAGGTAAGTGATTTACCTAAGATCACACTGCAAGTATATAGGACTGGGATTAGAACTCAGGCATCCTTGTTCTCGAATCTGTGTGTGTAATCCCTAGGCTGTTCTGTTTCCTTTTTTTTTTTTTTAAATTGAAGTATAGTCAGTTTGCAATGTTGTGTCAGTTTCTGGTGTACAGCATAATAGTTCAGTCATACATATATTCGTTTTCATATTTTTCATTAGAGGTTACTACAAGATATTGAATAGAGTTCCCTGTGCGATACACAAGAATCTTGTTTATCTGTTTTATATATAGTAGTTAGTATCTGCAAATCTCAAGCTCCCAATTTATCCCTTCTCCCCCTGGTAACCATAAGTTTGTTTTCTATGTCTGTGAGTCTCTTTCTATCTTGTAAATAAGTTCATTTATCTTTTTTTAAATTTATTTTCTTTTGTTTATCTTTTTTTTTTTTTAGGGAGGCGGTAATTAGGTTTATTTATTTATTTTAAAGGAGGTACTGGGAATTGAACCCAGGACCTTGTGCATGCTAAGCATGTACTTTAGCACTTGAGCTATATCCTCCCTGCCCTGTTCTGTTTCCTTTAAGCTCAGTGGAAGCAATGACCATGTTGATTTTTGCTGCTCACTGTCCAGATCTAGCATAAGGCCTAACACATAGTAGGCCCCACCTAAATATTTGGGGGATAAATGAATGAATGGCTCTCTCTCTCTCTCTCTGTTTCTGTGCCCTGGTTCCTCTGTTTCTTTAGTCTTGGTAATGGTCACAGGATGGTGCCCTGACTCCCAGCCTGAACCTCATTACAGTTTCATGAGAACTGTAATGCCGCTTTGTTGGACCCACTGAAGAATGAGGCAGCGTCCCTCTCTGATTTACAATAGCCGAGCAGATTCTAAATTCGCCCTCCATGTCCACCCACCTGCTTCCTTCACAGAGCTCCGGAGGCCATGCACCACCCAGAGGAATGCTGAAATACATTCCTGGGCAGCAGAGAAGTCACTGGAACAGCCAAGATTGCAGCAGAGTTGCTGTTCTGCTGTTCGTTACTCAACCCAGGCATTTTTAGGAAAAACCTTTTCTTTGGGCTCAGCTGAGAATGGCTAAAAAACTACCAGCTCTCCTTGGTGACAACCAGCGAGCCCTTGCTACATGGAAGGCATGGGGGCTGCTGCCTAGATCCGCAAACTCTTGCTGATGCCACAACACGCGGTTCTCAGGATGCTCGGGACACCAATGTCCTTTTTGGGCTGCAGATCTGGCTCCCTCGGAAGATCATCGCTCTAGTAGCTCTAGGGTGGGGGCCAGGACTCAGCACGGACTCCCCAGGGCACAGTTCAGGGTCTGACACAGCAGGAGCTCAAGAAGTGCCAGCAGAGTGGATGTATGAGTTTGTAGGGGTCATATGCTTAAATGGGCTGAGCTCGGGAATTCTTCAGATGAGGACAGCAGGAGATCAGGGAAATCCCGCGTGCGTTACTTAGCGCTCAGTGGCAGCAAGTGTGCTGGGGGATGTTCACTTTGTTCGAAGATGCGTTGGCAGGAGAAGGAGAGAAGTGCATTTTCCAGGGTGGAGGCAAACGAGGCTTCATCTGCAGAAGGGTCCGATCACTTAATCTGGGGGTATGAACACAAGTCAACTGTCTAAATCCACTTCCCTTGGCCAGTAGCGTCTGTGTTGGCCCATCTCTGTTGGAATCACCTATAGACATCAAAGCCCGACATGTGGACCATTGTTAGATCTGGGGAGGGACCCATACAACAGATCAGGAGAAGACTAGATCAAAATTTAATGGGTGACAAATAGCATGGCTCTGGAACCAGGTTGCCTTAGTTCAGTCCCAGGGTCTGCTCCTTAACGTGCTCTGTGGGCTTAGTTCAGTTACATCACCTCTCTGAGCCTCAGTTTCCCCATCTATGAATGGACCTTCCGCCTCATACTGTCGTGGCTGAGGATCAGATGAATCCGTATACATGGTGCACTTAGAGGACCGCTGAGCACAGCGTGAGTGCAATACAGGCATTACCTAATTAGGGTGGGAAAGGGGTAATCGAATGCAACCAAGATTTCTTTTTCTGGGCTGGTTAACCTCTAGCATTATCAGGAAGAAGTGGGAGAATGTAAGATACAGGAGGTATGGGGAGACTGTGAGTCTGGCAGGTTTGTAAGTTTAAAGTGAAGACAGGCTCTGTGGTATGTTAGCTATGAGGCTGGCAGAGGAGAATGTGGATTGGAGGGGTCGGTGCAGAAAACAGGTGGGAGAGAAAAACGTAAGCCTGAAGTCCAAGGAGTTGGCCTTGGTGCAGTGGACCTGCCAGCAGAGGGCGCTACTGAGTAGGAGTCTTGTGCTCAGCTGAGGCTCCCGGAGTGCCCATGCTGGAACATTCCTGAGCCTGAGCTGCCTGCCATGGAATAGACTCCCACTTATGGAGGGGCAGGTGGCAGGGCTCCCTGATTCCCTATGTCCTGATTAACCTGAGAGGCTTGTTAATATGCAGATTATCGGGCCTCATTACACACCCAAGAATCAGAGTTTGGGGAGTCAGAGCCCAGGAGTCTGCATTTTGAATACATTCCCAAGGGGATTAGATACATTAATTACACAGGTTTGAAGACCTACTCTGTTAGGTGATTCTCAACCAAGAGTGCACCTCAAAATCACCCGGGGAGTGGGCTGTTTCTGCATGCAGATGTGCAGGTCTGGCCCCCTAGGAGACTGATTCAGTAGGGCTGGGCTGTGGCAGAGTCCAGGCATATGACTTTTGGGAAAAAAACGAAAACTTTTCCAATGATTGAGTGAATACCACTTTGACTTGCTCATTGTCTGGTGATAATACAGAAAGCTGGTTAAAATGCAGGCTCCCAGGCCTGGTCCACAAGTGACTGAATTTTCGCCTCTACAGGAAGAGGTGATTCTTAACATCACGAAGTCTGGGACACATGGTCCTTCCCTGTGCTTGTTACTCAGCAAAGGGAACTGATGTTGACAAATACCTGCCATGTTCAGCCTTGAGCCATGAGGCACTTTATGCTTCTTCTTTTATTATTCTCACAACTATCACAATAGGTGTTCGTTATCTCCCCCATTCTGCAGGTGAGCAAAGTTGAGGCCTAGGGAGGAAGCCGTGATGTTAGGAAGTGGCGAAGCTGGGAAGAGGGTGCTAGAGCTGCAGAGGTCCTCTTCCTAGCTTTCACTCTGAGCCCAACAGAGCGGCAGGTATAAGCTTGTAGGGGTGGGTCATTGACGGCTTCGCATGTACTCAGGACCGCCGCACACCATGCTGGCTCCATGCCTTTGGCCTGCCTGGGACAGTGGATGTGTGTGTGTGTGTGTGTGTGTGTTGGAGAAGGTGTCTCCAGCTGTAGGACCCAGATCAGGACCAATTCACACAAGCATCATTACCAACTACTCAAGCAGCCCACCACAGGACAGTACGTAATCCTAGACCGTTTGACCAAGGTATGTGATGGCTGTGTGTTTGGGGAATGGACATTTGGGAAGGTGTTTGAATATATATATTTTGTATTAATCAATAATACATTCTTATGAGGCCGTGTAATGAGTTGAATTGTATCTTCCCCCAAATTCATATGTTGAAGTCCCAGTACCTCAGAGTGTGACCTTATTCAGAGATGGGGTCTTTTTTTCCCATTTTTTTATTAAAAAATTTTAAAGTTGAAGTATAGTTGATTTGCAGTGTTTCAGGTGCACAGCAAAGTGATTCTGTCATATATACATACATATATATATACACATACATATATACACACACACACACACACACATATATATATATATATATATATATATATTCTTTTTCAGATTCTTTTCCACTATAGGTTATTGCAAAATATTGAATATGGTTGCCAGTGCTATATAGTAGGTCCTTGTTGTTTATCTGTTATTTATATAGTAGTGTATATATTTTAATCCCAAATTCTTAATTTATCCCTCCCCGCCTTTCCCCTTTGGTAACCATAAGCTTGTTTTCTATGTTGGTGAGTCTAGTTCTGTTTTGTAAATTTGTATCTTTGTTTTTAGATTCCACATATACGTGATATCATATGAAATTTCTCTTTCTCTGTCTGACTTACTTCACTTAGCATGATCACCTCTAGGTTCATCCGCATTGCTGCATATGGCATCATTTCATTCTTTTTTATGTTTGAGTGATATACCGTTGTGTATATATACCACATCTTCTTTATCTGTTCAAGAGGTGGGGTCTTTACAGCGGCAATCAAGTTCAAGTGAGGTCATACGGGTGGGCCCTGGTCCAGTATGACTGATGTCCTTATAAAAGAGGAAATTTGGAGAGAGAAGGCGATGTGGAGAGACACAGGGAGAAGACAGCCACCTCCCAGACAAGGAGAGAGGCCTGGGGCACATCCTTCCCTCGCAGCCCTCAGAAGGGACCAACTCTGCCGACACTTTGATGTTGTGAGAGAATGAATTTAAGCCACCCAGTCTCTGGTACTTTGCTAGTACAGACCTAGCAAGCTAACACAGGGGGTCATTACCGTTAGTGTCCCCAGTTTGCAGGTGAGGCAGCTGGGACTCGAAAGGTCCTGACCCCGGATCAGGGTTCCACGTCAGCGATGTGCCGGTGTCCCCACTGCACCCCGAACAGGCCTGACTCCAAAGCCACAGTCCTCACCACCCCCTCGCTGTGCCCCACTGTGCACGTCATTTAG
The DNA here is from genome assembly GCF_009834535.1 of Camelus ferus. NCBI lineage: Eukaryota > Metazoa > Chordata > Mammalia > Artiodactyla > Camelidae > Camelus > Camelus ferus. The sequence continues at coordinate 27,547,365 of NC_045713.1, read as the reverse complement.
GTGGAACGGGCATCTTCCCCGTGAAAACCATCCAGATTTCCTCCCCCTCTTCCTCTGCCGGGTGCTGCTGGTGAGGACAGTGATGATCTGGGCCGGACTGTCCCTAAAATGCATATCTGCCTTTGGAAAAAGCAGACTGAGCTTGAAGTCCCCTGCTCTGTGTCCTATTGACCAGAGACATGAGGCAGGCTTTTTTTTTTTTTAAACCTCTCTCAGGGGCTCAGTTTCTTCTGAGAAGTGGGGAGAGTGGAACCGATCATAGAGGATGATGGTGAGGATTGGAAGAAATGATGCCTGGAAACACTGGAGTGGGACGCTGGGCAGAACAGGCTCCCCGTCGCTGGCAGCTGCTCCTGCTGCTACTTGGAAGCAGAGGGTGTCCCCTTCAAGCCCAGGTGTGTGGGGTGGGGGAGGGGAGCCCTTTGCCCCCGACCTTCCCGTCTCCATTGGGACCAACGGCACTGGCAGGTAGGAACAGCAGGGCATGGTTATTCCCCTGCCACTCGGATATGAATCCCCTTAAACATAGTAAACAGCAAAGATGCTTTTGCAGGCCCTCCGCCCGGGGCCTGATATGGCTACAAGCGAGACACACTGGAATAGGCTTCCAAAGCCTTTGCGTGTGCTCCGTGCTCCAGCCAGAGATATAATATGCCTCACACACAGCGTTAAAAGAATCATTCTGCAGCCTACACAGATGTCAAAATAATAACAGGATGATGTTAGGCAAGGAAATACTTTTGATGATTATTCCTCCATCTAGGGTTATATAATACTTTTTTCTGGAGAGGGATTTGTTATTGTTTTTAGGAGAAGTAATCTGAAAGTTGGTGAGTTCGAAGGTCTAAGACTGTTTGATGTGGGCAAAGCCTTTGAACTTGACAGATCTGGGTTAAAGGGAACACGAGTATGAGGCCACTTAGGAGGTTGCTTTGGGGACATACGAGGTGCTGCTGGACTGGGGCTGCCCAGTGACTCCATTGGCTCAACACATATACTGAGCACTTGCTAAGTGCCAGGCGCTCTGTTAGGTGCTGGGGGTGGAGGCGGGAGGGGACAGGTGCAGCCTCTGCCTTCTGGAGCTTGCAGTCCACTGGGGAGAGGCAGCCTCAAACCAAATAACCGGCCATCAGATAAAACCATAAGCTGCGAGTCCTGCTCTAAAGGGAAGAAACAGGAGGCAGAAAGCGTGAGACGTGAGGTGATGGGAAGGCTTCTCAGAGGAGGAAGATTTAGCCAAGACTCAAAGGACAGAAAAGACGGAGTGATTGAATAGTGGGGGAAGGAAGCTTTCAAGCAGACAGAAGGACCCCTTGCAAGGTCTTTCAGGTTGGAAAGAACTTCATGTGCCTGAGAAAAGGAGAGAAGAAAAATGGGGCTGAACTTGATGTGGGGGCAGGGAGCAAATGATGGCCAAGTAAGTACCCAGTTAAGTGATTGTTTGTAGTATCTGGTTATTTTTGTTACCCCAGGTCTGTTACAGCTAGGGTTGCCAAGTAAAACACAGCATGCCCAGATAAATTCGAATTTCAGATAAGCAACAGATAAATGTTAGTATAAGTGTGTCCCAAATATTGCATGGGACTTATACTCAAAGATTATCTTTTGTATCTCACTCCTGGGCATCTATCTGGAGAAAACTCTAATTCAAAAAGACACATGCACCCCAGTGTTCACAGCAGCACTATTTACAATAGCTGAGACCTGGAAGCCACCTAAATGTCAATCAACAGATGACTGGATAAAGAAGTTGTGGTGTATTTATGTAATGGAATACTACTCAGCCATAAAAAAGAATAAAATAATGCCATTCGCAACAACATGGGTGGATCTAAAGATTATCATACTCAGTGAAATAAGTCAGACAGGGAAAGACAAATATCATATGATATCACTTATATGTAGACACTAAAAAAAATGATGCAAATGAACTTATATACAAAACAGAAATAGACTCAGAGACACAGAAAACAAACTTATGGTTACCGGAGGGAAAGGGGGTAGGAAGGGATAAATTAGGGATTTGAGATTTGCAGATACTAACTACTATATATAAAATAGATACACAAGTTTCTACCGTATAGCATGGGGAACTATATTCAATGCCTTGTAATGGCCTATAATGAAAAAGAATATGAAAAGGAATATATACATATATATCACTATGCTGTACACCAAAAATTAACACAACATTGTAAACCAACTATACTTCACTTAAAAAATTACCCTTTGTTTATCTGGAATTCAGGTTTAACTGGGCATCTTGTATTTTTATTTGTGAAATCTGGCAGCCCTCTCGGGAGTGATCAGCTAACTCCATGCAGACTGGGGAAATGGCAGAGTGTTCAGCGAAATCTCATGGGCAAAGATGGTGATTTGTTTTGCATCTGGAAGTTCTATGGCAAGGGCTGTGATGAGGTACAGTGGACTCTGCTGTGTGATCTAGAGCAGGTTGCTTAACCTCTCTGTGTCCCAAGTGTCACAGCTGAAAAGTGATTTAGGTCTTATGTACCTCAACAGGTTTTACTGAGGCTTTATTTGCAGAACGCTTGCTAAAGTGCTGCAAAGAGTGCTGGGATTTTTATTATCAGAGGGCGTAAGTTACCACGGCCTTTATGAGCCCCTGACACCCAGGTTAGTCAGGAGTTTCCTGGACAAGGGTGAGGAGGGATTCCTGATTATTCCTTTGGCCACAGGCTCTAATTTGTCTTGGTACAAAGTAAGTAAGCATACTTACTGATTCTGTCTTTATTTTAAATTTGGACACTTTGCATCATGGATTATTTGGAATTAATTATGATTTTTAAAACTACTGCATTAAAATATTATTTATCTTGATGACTCAGTGTTTTGGTGCTGTCCCTTATATTTTGCGCCCAAGGAGAGTGGCTCACTTGCTTTTACTTTTGTCCTGATTTCTGATGTAGAGACTACAGTGCTGGGAGCCAGAAAAACTTGCCTGAGTGCTTCTAGACCCGCTGCTTAGAAGCTTAGCAGGTGCCTTAGTTTCCCTATCTGTAAAATAGGTTTAATAAAAGCACCTATCTCAAAGTTGATTGTGACTTTAACTTGAAAAAAAAATTTATGTCAAGTGCTTAGGATAGTGCCTGGCATTTACAAAGTGTTCCGGACAGATTAGCCATCACCACGTTTATTTTTGAACCTCAGTTTCACTAACTTCTACCTCAGTGATTTCCTGTGGGGCATCAATGAAATAATGGTGCAGGATGTCTGAGTGCCGGGTCCTTCATCATCCTCTCCTTTCCTCACACCAGGAAAGCAGGTTATTTTTACATATTGGGGCATTTTTATTTGCATCTTACCATGTTCCAGCAGGGATCCCAGATGGCTTCTAATCAAGGGCACATAGGCTGGAGAGGCTACAAGTGAGACACAGGCAATGGGGACCCTGAAGCAGAGGCCAGCAGACATGTGCCCACTAGGAGACTGGATATGCTGACCATGACCCTGAGAAATCCATCCTGGAACGTCCTGGCACCAGGAAAACGCAGAGGCTTCCACTCTTTGGGCAGCCCCCACCCATTTCTGAGCTTGGCTTGGCCCCTGTCTCTGACCCCCACCCTCACCCCAGCCGTGACTCTGCCCTGCCCAGTGCTTTTGAGGTTTCCTGTCTCAGGCAGTTCTGTATGGTGCCTGAGGCTCATGGCGATCCTGCATGCCTCTGTCTGCCCCCTTGCCTTCACCCCTTATTTCTTCTATTTTAACTTTCAACTCTCAACTTCCATTGCTGAGAGCCAAGACTCAAAGGGGTGTAATGGCAGGTCCCAGTCATTCACTTGCTCAGTCGACAGATATTTCTGAGCACCTACTATGTGCTGGGCACTTCTGCAGATGCCGAGGATTCAGCAGGAAGTGAACAGAGACAGCTTCTCACACTCAGATAGCTTATCTTTGTGGTCTCCCCACTGTGGTGGCAGGTGAGAAACAAGAGAACAAAATACATGAGCAGCGATGGGGAGGAAACCAGCCAGGGCCAAGAGGAGGGGCAGCCTTGCTGAGGTGTGATGTTCAAGCTGATGCCTGATGGGCCACGTACTCCATCCCTCCTTTGAGCTTTGAATCTTCATCTGGGTGATGGGGATAAGTCCCACCTCTCAAGAGGACAGTGAGAAATAGGCAGGTTGCCTTAATGTGGTCAGTCT